>NC_064923.1:41451325-42701325 GCF_023897955.1 Schistocerca gregaria | reverse complement strand
GCCTTGCCGCCTCTTAGTTTCCCTGCACCACTTTACCGGTTTTGCTCCATACTGGCACCCTGCCTTTTCTCCATGCGTGCCAGGGCCCTGCGTGACAATCTTTCGCGTAATGTCCCGGCCGCTTACACTTGAAACAAGCAACGTCTTTTACCCTCGTACACGGAACTCCACAGTTCCCTGGTAGATTACATTGTGGGCACCTCCACTCTCGTAACCCTCCATCAGCTTCCCTATGATTTCCTCTAAAGTCTCTTGTATCTATCGGCTGAATTTTTCTTAATCTTACCCGGCATTCCGCGTCTGTATGTCCTGGCTTGTCGCACCCGTAACAAAAATTCGTAAACTCTTTGCCCGTCATTATCCGTACTCTTCCCTCTGGCCTATTCTTTCTACACTTGCTTGCCATGTGCCCTCTCAATCCACAATTGAAACATTTCAAATCTCTAATATCTCTGGTATTCTTCACCGTTTCCTTTCCCCGGTTGAAAGTTACTCTTGGGGCTAGTCCCCGCTCTTTCATTGACAGTATTGCACTTTCTTCTTGCAATGCTAGTTCCACGGCCGCTGCTAGCGTGATTTCATCGCCTCTACTTCTTACTATCGTCTGTATTCTATCATTGCTTAACCCTTGTATAAAGCATGCTCTTCCTAGTGAATCAACCAGTTCTATTGCGCCCTTTAAGTTCTCCCTAGCCGTAACTCTGCTTACTGCTTCCCTGAAATCCCTTTGCATTTCATCTATTCGGCTTGCCCATGTCGCAATTGGCTCTCCTTGTCCCTGTCTCGATTGAAATATCTTGCACGCGTAGTAGTCAATGGTACGCTTACTCGCATAATTTTCCTCTAGAACATGTTTTACTTCCTGCCATGTCCCCGTGCGTTCCCTTACTTGCAGCCTCGATCTGGCCTCTCCGGTTATTTTGGCTTTAACAAACTTCAGTAACGTTTCGTGTTCCTCCGGTTTCACAAGTTCAAATGCAGCGTCTACATTTTCAATAAACTCCCTAAGATCTCTCTTATTTCCTTCGAACACTTTTGGAACTATACACAAGGCTTCTTTCACTGATATCTTACCGCTACTGGAGGATGACGGAACTTCGTTAGTTTGGGCCATCTTACCAACTTAACTATGTTAGCACTTTACAACACAAGATACAAAATTCTTAATATAATTTTATATGTACCGCTTCTCTTGTGGTGCGCCGTCTGTTCCGCTGATCCGCGTTGTCCCGCGTTGTGCCGCGCTGCTCCGCGCTGTCTCTGTGCTCTCTATGCCCGCGCTGTTCCGCGCTGCCGCGATGCGTCGGCCGCCGCTCTGCTGGGCTGTGCCGACCCCGTCGCTCGCCTCGGCTGCCGCTGCTACGGCTGCTGCCGCTGCTCGGCCCGGACCCCCGGTCTCGAACGCTGGCTGCTTAGGCACCTCTGTGCCTCGTCGCTCCGCGTCGTGCTGCCGCTATCCTGCGTTGCCCTGCACCCGCGAGGACTACTTCTCTGGACTCTGTCGTAGTGGGGCTACTAATGCTGAAAGTTGCGAGTCGCCACAACTTCCTGCTAATTGCCACAGTCGCTGTAGCAAAATCTACTGGCTCCTATCTCCTTTTTGCCTAAATGCCTTTGTGGTACCCCACACCTGGCACCAAAACTTTTATTTATGTCGCGTCCCAAGCGTGGGTTTTGCGAGGGATTGAGCGACACGGTTCGTAAACGGGAATTAGCCGGTTGACCTAATTGAGAGGGAGACTTTTGATCTGGCTAAGATGTTAAATTCCCTGGTGTGAAGGTACAAGGCTAGGATGTTGGTAGAAGTAAACTCGTATGGACGTTATAAAAGTTCTAATTTATTCATAAAGAATACAGATCACCCTAACTGCGTAGTGATTGTACCTACAGAATAGCCAAGCCCATTACAGAGAGAGATAGATCCCCGGAGCGGCGTGCCTCCGAGTTTTGTTAGCTCTTCCCCTTCGACCCCGCCAGCGCTTGGCATGACGTAGCGTCGAGTGCAACTTTTCCTTATTAGGGATTGTTTTAGTATTAACTTCAGTACTTTTCTTCAGAAGCTGGGTGGAGGGGTAGAGGGGCCTCTCCCTATATGGTCACGCACTACGTCCTGAGCCCTTCATTGGCTCCTCATGACGTAGTGCGGTCCCCACCTAGGGCCCTCTTTCTTTCTCTCTCCGCTCCCAGACTTCTCCCTCTAGCCAAGAGTGTTGATACTGCAAGTTATTGTTTATTAAGGGACCTGCCCAGAGCGCCCTGTTTATCTTAATAGCTGAGTCTGCTTCCTTGCTTATCACGCGCAGGTGCCTGGCCGCTTGGACCGCCGCCTCAGCTATTTGGCTGCGTCGTTATCTTTTGTGACCCCTCTGACACGCCTGGCGTCCCCTGTTAACTCTATCTCCCCGTATGATTTCTGGTGTATCGTCTGAGAACAACTGCATTTAGACTTGGCTTTTCTGCGGTTACAACAACGTTCCAAGCGCCATTTTTTTTTCAGGAAAACCGTTTTCAGTGCTGTTGTGTTCAAGGTGCTCTGTTGCATGTCGCTACGCTTGACCCATGTGCTAAGCCGTGAGGAAATCCTTTCAAACGGTGCTTCCAACTGAAATCCCAAAATTTCAATGATATGAGAAGTGATCGTCATTTTTATCTGTTTTCCGTCTCTTCGTTTAGTTGCTCTAAATTCGTGGAGGTATGCACCGTCTATGCAGCTGAGTGAAGGCAGTTTGTTTCTTGCCATACGCGTTTCGCTTCTTTTTTTTGGGAAGCATCAGTTCTACAATTTTACCCATTAAAAACTTGGTGATGTATTTCTATACTTGTGTCACTAAAAGTAAAATGCAGTGCTCAATATTAACAGCGGATAATAAATGAATTTCTCCCTCCTATTTTGTGAAAAAGAAATTTTTGATACCGTGGCTGCGTACAGCTTGATTCTTCCAAAGAAGAAAATGGCATCCAACCATTGTTAATAAAGCTACTAATAACGTTATTACATGTTTGGAACCGACAGACTACTCTTCAGATGTAATTTCACATATATATTACATTTGCTGTTGTTGTTTGTACTGGTTATTAGGAATAAAACAGCCAACAACTGGATTTGGTTTCCATTTATGATGAATATCACAAGCTGTTACAAGGCAGCGGTCCGATTGTGAGGTAAAAGGTATCGTGGTTGTGCTAAATCCTTACAATACGTCTTTGAGGACTTCATAAAAAGATTTCGAGGAACCGGAAGTGGCAAGAATGAAATGTGTCAACAAAAATGGACAGGAATTGATGGAAGGAAAGCAACTAACATTGTAGCAACAATAATACACAATCCACAATGAGGCGGCTTCAGAGCAGCTTGGTCGCATAGTCCTTACCACAAAAAATTTCAATGTGGGAGCGGGATCAGCCAAAAGAGGGTTCAAACGTATTTCACCCTTTGCACATTTCCTTCCGTCAGCAGATTCATGGCATTCACTTCCAAAATCACTGACACTTTCCGAATGGTGTCTTCGAAAACTGCAAAGTGATGCGGCGTTACCGTCCAAGACTTTCTTCACGAATGAAGCATCGTTCACAAAGCATGAACAATTCAATCTTCGCAGCATGCACGGCAAATCAGTTGGTATTCAGTGTGGCTCGGATGAGCGGTTAAACAACGACCTTGTTCTGTCAACTGTTTCCTGTTTTATTGATGGGACTCTGAATAGCGACCAGTATCCACCCTCCATATCAGACATAATGACACAGTTACTGGAACACACCTGATTCGACAAAAGGCAATCCATATGGTATCAACATGACGAATGGCCTGCCCATGCCTCACAGGTAATTACAGATCTTTCTGACGCAACATTTCGAGAGTATTGCGCCGGTCATTCGTCAAACACAAACTGACGAAAATGTTTGTTACACCTACCGCCCATGACTGTATGGAGCTAAAATAAAAAGTATTCGAGGCAAAACAGATGAACCACGAAGACATAAAATGCAATACAACATGGGAATGTGCTGTGATAAGCCTGTATGAAATTCAACGTGCACTATTACCTGTCCGGGATCGCTTTACAGCATGTATCGATACTAATAGTCAAAATTTTGAGAATTCGGTATGACAGTCATTATTATAGACATACGAAACATGTGGATATGATTGTGCGCTTGTGATTGATACACTAAGGTACACTAAGGTACTACTTGATAAATCTCCACACATGTTACGTCTTTGAAGTCGTCTTCAAAGACTCTTTTCAATACTACAGGAAACAGTATTTATCTCCACAAAAAAGAAATAGTGTCGGTGTCATATACGTGCAATCACAAACTTATGCCAGCTTACAAGAGAGTGCCTTTGTGTACGTATGATAACACTCTGTTGGTCGACGTCGGAGCCAACATCTTATTGCATCAAAACCTTTTCTATTATTGGCGAGCGCGGCCTTCATTGGGCAAAGCAGATGGAAGTTTGAAGTTGCGAGATCTGAGCTCTGAGGGGAAGAGAAAGAAGAGTCCAGTGAAGTTTTGTGATCTCCTCTCGGCCCTAGGCTAGTAGACCTGTGTGAGGCCTTACGTCCTAATCGATAAGGAAGAGTTCCTTTGCATTGTTGTGGCGACAATCACGCTGAAGTCGTTTCTTCCGTTTCCTGAGGGTAGTACAATGCGCGTTAGACTTGATCTTGCACCATTAGGGACGACATCAAAGAGAGTAATTTCTTCAGAGTCCGTCGCAATGTATGTACTGGCGGAGGGTAGGGTTTTGAACCCTTTCTACATAGGAGGGTGTGGTCCCACTGCATGTACTGCCGTTTTGTTTCATGTTCAAAGTGATGAAGTCATGTTTCATCGCCTGTGATGATACTCGACACAAAACTGTCACAGTAGGCCTCATAACGCGCAAGTAGTTCCTCACAGATAGTCGTTAGTTGCTCTGTAATGTCTTCTGTTTGGTGGCGAGTAACCCAGCGGGAACACAGTATTGAGTACCCCAAGAACACACCTTGAGTACCCCAACTGGTGAACGAGTATGACAGCACTACCAACAGAGACGCCCAGTTCTGCAGCGAAGGGTTTAATGGTGACCTGTCAATCGCCTTCAACAAGTGTGTCCACACGTTGCAACGCCGCAGGAGTCAGTCACAGCTGCGTGGGGAGATCGGACAGGTTTGCGCGACACTCTTGCGATCCTGACACCGACCTGCATTGCATACGAGTTCAGCTGCTTTCAGGCGAGAAGGTGGGCACACTTCGTGGAAGAGAAATACTTTTTATACGATCAAGTTCGCGAGCTGCTAGTTTGATTCTGTGATGAAAAGCAAATTGTCTATGGAAATATGGAGCAATTGGACTCGAGGGTACCGCAGTAGTTCCGTGCAGCATGTCACCCACAGAGCCCTGAAAAATAAGATTGCTGTCAGTACCCGTGATAAGAACGTTGAACTGCGAGGAAAGACCTGTACATCCTCAAAAGTTTCGAAAGTGGACCGAAAAGGTGCGGGTAGTCTCCTCTCGCGAGTTATGTAACTTATTTCGTATTAAACACTTTGCAGTCATTAGCGTACGAAAACCATAAGCTGTCAGCGCGTTTCTCGTGCAGCGAATGTTTTCAGAGAGTCTCCTAACACCAAAAACTGGCTACTCTTGAACGATCTGTTTGCGAGTCCACACCCTGAGATGATGTTCACTCCCCGTGCGGTCCATGGGATGTGACCGAGAACAGCCTCAGTGCTAAGATTAAAGACTGCCCTATGCTTGCACAATATTAATTCAACTGAATCTCCTGAGAATCGCAACGGGTATTCGTGATGGCTAAATACTTCACTATGTGCCCTTCAACAGTTCGGAGAAGCGTAACACAGAGGTACCTCCTGATACTTGTGGAGATATTCCGGGACCTTAATCGCTTCCAGCACATTTAAATACTGATTGTACATAAATATGGTTGCTGGCGAACTAGCTACGTAAATGTAATTGTGGGGCTTATCAGCGTATTTCGGCGAAAGAGACGAATGTAAAAGAAGAGAGAAGTGGGTATGTGCCTTCTTTTGGCCTCAAAAGACAGCTAAGTAATGGGTGCAGGTAAACGACCTTGATTGATCTATTCATGCATTCATCAACAATATCGTTAAGCAAGCATTCATTACGACTGGGGGGCTAAAGAACCGCCAAACAGCTTAAAATTTTGTGAAAGTGTCTTCGACCGGAAGAAGATCGTTATCAAGTACAGTGAGGGGCTCACACTGAACCTGCTGATAACTAGATCGCGCGATTATTCTCCGATACGCGTGCTGCACATATATAAGGGCCGACTGCAAGACTCGTTAGCAAGCCGAGATAAAATGGCTCGTCTTGTCATCTTCACATTTTTCCTGGTAAGAAAGACTATCGTTTGTTTTGTGTGATTCTGAAGTCACTAGGGACGACTCGCAGTCTTGTACTATTCCGTTCTTGAAGGTTCAAAACTTAACGATCTGTACACAACAGGACTTTTTGATTCCTTCGCTACGTCTTATATTGGTCAAGTAGCCCCGAGAAGCGGATTTTTGTAAACTAATAAAATATGTTGATAACTAATAGCTTAATGGTAATGCCTTAAATCGAACTTGATCTTTTATCGTGTTACAAGAACCTCTTATAACATGTGAGTTTTGGCTGTGTTGGAAGAAGGTTAACTGGAAACTCTTTTAGCATACAGCAACCGACCACTCATTCAGTTGCACGATGACTTAGATATTCGCACATAAAAAATATGGAACTCACAGTCTTAAAGATAAAATTTTAATGAAACATCACAAGATCAGATGGAGTAAATCAGGTGTCTTATATGATCTTTCAGAATTATTCAGGTTTATCGTAGTTGGTTCCATACAACGTAGATTCCGAACAACTAATCTCTCTTAATTTTTATCGGAGATTCCTTCTCCTTATTGTCTTAAATGAGTATCAAGTGAGAAGTAAATAGTCTGTTAAAATGGAAAATCTGAGACCTTTCCGTAACATTTCTACGCAACATTTTTTCCATGAATTGTCTGTTCAGTCAGACGTACGAAAGACACCGTAATTACTAGCTGAACTGTGGAAGAGATCAATGCGACTTGAAAAGTACGTACGTAAGGTCCATGTGACTATTGAAGCAGTTGCAGCGTTTCCAACGTGTCAGCAGCAGCTTCAGTTTTTTGACAGCAACCTGAACGGAAGGGATGTTAGTTGGCTTACTGCTGTCAATGAAATCGTGCAAGACATAGAATATTCTTACTATAAACAAAACTATAATTTCATTTTTGTTGACCAAGGTGAGTTAACCAATTTTCATATTCTTATCTAGTTAGATTTGTTTTTTATTCTGTCTGTCCACGTATTTAGTTCTCAAGTGTAGCCTGTTGAGATTTGTGTTTTCGTGTTCATAGGACCAATGCACATGTTTGTCGTTTGGTCTCCCCTTCAAGTGGCTACAGGCAAATGTGCTATTATAACTAAGTTCTATACATTTTGTACACATGTTGCAATTAATCTGTGTCCAACAGTTAAAACCGAATAAAAATGACATCAAAATACGGGATATGTGTTTCTACGGCCCATGGAGGCTATTTATCTGTAAAACTCCGCATTTGTGAAGAATCGCTGTTTGAAGAGGACTCACAAGACACACATAAATGAGATGTTCTCGCGCAAAAGCCCGAAAATTTCCTTAAAACAATGTGTATTAACATGTAATACGTACACAGTCGTATTTCAGAAAGCATATATTTCTGTATTTTCATATTTATTTCTACTGTTCATTGTCGGTATACACTACACCTGTAACGTTGGATGTGCCGGAAGTAAATGATTTTAGCATAGTATAGGTAGTAATTTCATTAATAAATCAAACACTACAGAAAACTTTCTTCAAATGTGTGTTCCGTTTCATAAGGAATTGTTACAGAATCGTCTTGATCGCTATCGTTTCATGTGCTAAAATTCAGCGTGATATTTGTCGTAGAAAAAACCGATACACGCATTCTTGAAACACCATGCACATTTAATGAAAGTTACTGTCTTGCAGCCACGCGGATTTTTCAGAAGCGATTCCAGAAAACACATTCCATTTGAATTGTAAACGACTGTTCTTTCTTCGATCAACTTCGATGAAAAACCGTGTGTGTTTGATCATTCCTGTCAAGGCAGACGTAGTAAAGTGATTCAGAATTAAAGAACGTGTGTTAATGGTACTCTCATCGAAGCACTCTCCCTGTTAGTCTTTATAAAGCCAGGAGCAATTTGAATTTTGCGCGACGTTTACTATTTGACGGCATTCAGCAGTAATAAATTAAAACGTTATGCGTGATGGTCAAGTTCTATTGTATGAACAGTGAAAATGTAGCAAGCGATAAACTTTCCTCCTTTCATTATCATGCAGGTGGTGACGGCAAGGAAAACATTCGAGAAAGTTTGAAATTATGTGTTAAGTTTGATGGATGTCGTCAAGTGCTTTTATTCTCAAGTACTGTATGAATATAGCGTGGACACTATGGGTGAGTTACACCGCCGCAAGACGTACAGGATGTAAATAAATTCCCTTTACGGAATGTGAGGACTCGTAGTGAGGACCAAGATGGTTAAGTCTAGCGTAGGAACTCGTGCCCGGAAAACTACCGTTTTCTCGCTAGACGTGAAACACCACACGACACGCTGCTCTCCGCTTCCTGCTGCTCGTTCGGGTCCACTTACAGTAGGGCTCGACATGGACGCGGATGCCGCACCTCCGCCCGCACGGTTCTCCAGCACGGCGGCGCTGGCTCTTCCTCGAATGCTACAGACGCCTCGCAAGTCGAGGATTCCGTGTGCTCCCACGGGCAGCGTGCAGACACGAACAGTCGCGCCACCACGAGCTGTGCCAAGTCGCCGCGCCGGTCCAGATGATCTCAGTCGGCACCTGGTAAACGAGTTGTTGCGACAGAGCGTAGAAACCGCATGTTTTCACTCACATCTAGTTGGCGCAGGACATCAGTGGATAGGCGAATGATGTACTTAATTTACGCTGGAAAGGAATGAGTTCCAGTTCGGTCAACAGGTGTAAATCTGGCGCTGCAAACTGTATGTATGACATCCACGCTCTCATCTGACGAGCCATAACCCGAGTGAACAGTACGGCTGTACAGATGACAGATGGTGCGCTCGTAGTGGAACTGTTTTATGTGAACGGCAGCAATTACGGTGCTGCATTGAGAAATTATCGCCGACTGAAAGCCCTGAGCGCGGTTACGACGTCATTAAATGCTTTAAACAAGACGATAATGAGATTCGAACCCGATGTGGGGTAGCTGTTGCTGTAAATGACCATGCAACACGTGTGCTAGGCAGTGTCAGGGCTCGTGCAGGTCACAATAATTGTCCAACCTGCAGTCAACAGTAGGGAAAGTTATGCGGTTTACAGTGGTACCCGTACAGTATCCTGACGGTGCAGCAGCTGAAACCACGTGATCTGCAGCAACTGTTTGCATTTACTCTTCCGGCTTCTGATGCGGATGAAAGTTGATGAAATGCTGCCAGGCAATAATCTATGGAGTGACGAGGCACATTGTATACTGGAGCGCAGTGAATACATAGAATGCCGATTTTGGGGTACTGTTGGACACGAAGAGCCATTGTATTCGGCGTATGTGACTGTGTGCTGTCGCTTCACAAGCTCCTTTATTCTCGGTCCGTTCTTCTTTGAAGAGAATACACCTAGAGGGCCCGTCAGGTATACCGTGACATTTTCACATTTTCGAGAGTTCCTGGCACAGTACGTGAATCCTGCTTTGCAAACCAGTAGTTTCCTGCAAGACGGGCCGACACTTCACGTCGCTCGCCGAATGAAAGATCTGCTTAATGACACGTTAAACAAACGTGTTACCTGCAGAGGTTTTACAGAGGCATGACCTGCAAGATCACATGATGTGAATCCGCGTGAGTTTTGACCGAGAGGACATCTAACAGCAGGCATTTATCGGGCGCACGTTCACTCACCACCTGTACATCTACTCCTCCTCTATACTGGCTGAAGGCCAGTATAGAGGAAGACGTTGCCCTCGGAACTGGTGCGAGCAGCTCTCGATCAGGTCGTTTGTGGATGCAGCATCTCGTCGATTTCTAAGGTACTCATACTGTACGAATTGTCTTAACAGCCGTTAATAATAAAATCAACATTCTTAGCTCTTCACTTGTTCTGCTTTTTCTGCCCACGTCCCTTTACTCATCCATTACATACGGAAACGTTTCTATAGGTCTTTCGTGCATCACAGCTACTGATTTGCACCTGGTGGCCAAAATTGGAACTAATTTTGTGTATTGCTGCCATGAGGTAATTACAGCCCACATTGGATCTGTGTGAGTAGCTGCACTTTAATTATATATAACGACCATGTACTTGACACAGTGTTAAACCTTCGAAACAGCACGAATCTCTTGATGAGTGGATTGTGACAGCGTTTTAAATTTTCGAGTTCCGTCGATAGTTATAAGAAATACTGAAAATCAGATTGTCGGTAACCCTCAGTTGTTTGCAGTTGGGACGGTAGAGCACGTGTCAGTGCGACCGTTCCAGACTTTAGCGATGTAGGCAGTATGAGTGTGTGGGTGTCGAGCTCGCCGCCTGCCCAGGCGCTGGCTGCCGCCGACGCCGACGCCGCCTCCGCAGGAGCGCCCCCGCGCCCCCAGCCGCCCCCGCCCACCCTGCCGCTGCTGTCCCGCTGGCTGCTGCCCGCTCAGCAGGGCGACTACAGCGAATGCGACAGCTTCGGCGCGGGACAGACCGTCTGCGCCGATAACTGCACCAAGGTGAGCCTCGCTCTGCATGTCCGTCCACAGACGAAACACTAAAATACGTGTTATTTTAAAATTTATTTCAATAATAATAATAATTATTATACAACATAACCCACTTCCTTATATGATTAGTGGGTCCTGATTTGTTCAAAACATCAAATGCAGCTAATTATAAGCTTAATTAATTTGTGAGCTACAGCTATAACTAACGACAATGGACAGCTAAATTTCTAGTATTATTATTATCAGTATTTAATGTATAATCTCGTAACTAAAACTCTACTGCCTGAAGCGTCACAGTTGTGTCGGAAATCTATAAACCTACTTTATTGCCTCGAGCTAATCCCGATGGGCGTGCCCCTGACACTGGCCAGGCTAACATGGTATTCGCTGAAGGTTCCTAATAGCTAATTTCCTAATCTAAGTCCTACTAACTAGTTCTAACCTAACTCAACTCCGGTGCTTTGCCTAGTATTGGTGATATTGTTCCCCACTGCCCCTAGTCCTGTACGTGGCCGATTCCAGACTGCGAGAAAGTCGGTCTATCGACGGGTAGGCGGTATAGCAGTAGGGCGTGTGTTCAGTATTTAGTATGTCTCAATTTTTACGTTAATTTATGTCCCTCAGGTACTCCTTTAACACTTTCCGTGATACCTCGTCTGCTAGTTTATTGAGAGTTTGAAAAGTGTGTTCTTGTCTGAGTAGATGGTATGTGTCACGGTCAGGTAATTGGTCACATAATGTGGAAGCAACGGCATTGGTCGAGGGTTCCCTCCGATTCACCACATTCACTCGCGGGTGTTGCCCTTTTCCCGAAAGGACATAAATATATCGGGTATGGCCCATGTCCAGTGAGAAAATGGATCAGTCCTCGAGTGGGTTCAAAGTATCTTATTTTCAGTCGTTCCCTAACGCTTGGAAGAAATTCAAATGTTCTACGCCCTGTTTCATCCGCCTCCCATAGTTCTTGCCACAATTGCTCGCCCCTTTGCCGTATCTCACCCCTATACCCAGCCCCAGTGCCTAATATCTCTTCTGTCTTCGTGATGTGCCCTTTCTTGACCGAGAACCACGCAGCCTGCTCTCTAATTTTAATGTCCAGGGGGCAGAGCCCCATTTGACTAATAGGGCTCCCCCTGGAGATGTTGTATAGGCCCCCACAGATCTGAGTACCATATTTCTCTGTACGCTTCTCACTGTCATAGCAGACACAACCCTCGTGAGACTGTGTGCCCAGACTCCCGAGCCGTAACCCACTATTGTGGTATAATTTTATGAGATTTTGTGTTTGTGAAAGTTACTGACTGGTTTTGCACAAATTGGCCGGTTTAAACTCTGAAAAACACAACTCAGTCAGGTACGAATTAGTGTTTTATAAGCGGTCTCCTTTACAGGTGAACCACATCTTCCCAAAATTCTACCGATGAACCGAAGACGACTATCCGCCTTCCCCACAACTGCGGTTAAATGCTTGTCCCCTTTCATAATGCTCTGCAATGTTACGCCCAAATATTTAATCCACGCGACTGTGTCAAGCGCTACACTACTAATGGAGTATTCAAACATTACGGGATTCTTTTTCCTATTCATCTGCATTAGTATACATTTATCTATATTTATAGTTAGCTGCCATTCTTTACACCGATCACAAATCCTGTCCAAGTCACCTTCTATCCTCCTACAGTCACTCAACGACGACACCTTCCCGTACACCACAGCGCCATCAGCAAACAGCCGCACATCTCTATCCACCCTGTCCAAAAGATTTATGTATATAGAAAACAACAGTGGCTCTACCACTCTTCCCTGGGCACTCCAGATGATGCCCTCACCTCCGATGAACACTCACTGCGACGTCGTCGCGTTTCCCGTGCGGCAGCCAGTATTTGGACCAGCTGGACGGTGCGGCGATGGCAGTCCGTCAGCTCCGTCCGTAGCCAACGTTTCTGTGGAGAAATATGAAGGCACCACTTTGGACACAGCTCCGGGGAAGCCTAGTTGCTTTTATCGTTACCTCGACGACACTTTTATCATCTGGCCCTACGGACGTGAAATACTGGCAGAATTCTTAGAACACCCGAACGGTATTCACGACCACATTAGGTTCACTGCACAAGTGGAGACAGGCGGTGCACTGCGCACCGTCCCAGTACCTGAAAACCGACGGGCACCACAGCCGCGGTGTGTACAGCAAACCTACACTCCCGCATCGCTATCTGCACGTTCTCGGCAACCACCAGTCGGCAAAACAGGGTGGTGTTCTGAACACCGCGCTAAGGTCGCCTCGGACGCTGAACCTCTGCCAATAGAAATAAGGCAATTCCGAAAAGTCTTCCTGGAAAAGGGCTACAATCACCACCAGGTATCACAGGCTATTTCTGGTGAGACGCGCGGGAGAAAAGCCACCGAAGAAGGAAACAAGAAAGCCGCGTTTTTGCCTTACTGCAGCACACTGTCTAGAGAGATTAGCCGGCTCGTGAAGAGAGCGACAACATCTCATCGGTGTTCAGGACGCCAGCAATAGTACGAGAGGTATGAGCCCTGTGAAGGACGGTGTAGGGCTTCGAATGCACGGAGTATAGAGAGTACCATCTCAGTTTGGCTGAAGCTACGTCGGCTAAACAGTACGCACTGTGCAGCCACGCTGGACGCAACACGAGAGGTGCTTACGCCTATGTTTGTCCTGATAAGTCAGCCGTGGCTGAACACGCTTTACAAAGTTGACACCGAATGCTGGTCGACGAAACATCTGTCATTACGAGGACGAAGGGATTTTGGGATAGCGTCATAAAAGAAGCCGCCAAAGTAAAAATATCTGAAATTTCCTTCAACGAGGACGGCGGTTCCCAACTCGGCACAGACCCAGGCTATCACTAGGTTGAGGAGGGCGCGACGGATGCGGGGCGAAAACATTGTCACAGTTGGAGGGGGGGAGAGCGCCCGTGACGTCACAGCCAGCATCGCGGCGGTTACCTGCCACGTGACAATCGCCGAACTGGGCTCAAGCGAAAGCTCGGCGGATTGTAACCACCTGACGCGGCTGCAAGCCCGAGAGTATTTTATTAACAGCTCAGTACCACAGTAAAAAATATCCCAATTCAACATCGACAAGACGTAACAAACTGTGTAGAAAATTCGAGTTGTTCAGTTGCTATACTGACGGAAACTTAAGGGGAGGTTACAACCAAAAATTAACGTTTCTCCTATTTTTCCTATTTCAACCGAAATTTAAAATGATTTCTGACATATAATGATATAGTAATACCCAAGCTTACAAGTCCAGGGCTTCATTGGTTTATGCGTTTTAAATTTTTAATATGATTTTAATGAAATTTTTGGAAACCACCTCAGGCATTAAGATCTCAATTTTCACATTCCAGATTTTTTAGATATGTTCGCAAGACATTGCTCAACAGTTCTGTCCATTCATTTTATGAGAAATGTTACTTATTGATTTTCAGATTTTTTACTTTTGAAATTTAAACTTTCTGTAATTATCGGCACATAAACGTGCTAATAAAATAGACAAACAATATTTTCGATAATATTAATGCATAAAAGTATGGAAAAACCTTAGCACTGCTTCCTGCAAAAATTTCATTGAGACTGTTTAATATTTGGCATAAAAAGGTGACATTGAACTTAGAAAAACAAACTTATGGGAAAATGAATTTTAAAATTTTATTAAAAAATGAATCCCAGTTAGAGACACATACCCATTAAAATTCACTAGCATAGTACGGTTTCTCTTCTTCCTCCTTTAAGGGATCTTATTGTTTTACTTTCAACATCAGGGAAGCCTTCTTCCCTCTCTGGGCATCATCTTGTGGACTGCCTGACCCATCGTTGGCCTTCAGTTAAGCCGATGTTCTTCTGGGCGGCTGATGAAAGACTCCTGCTTTCTTCAGTCTTCAAACATCCCCTACTGAACTGAGAAACTGCTTCTACAAGACACAAAAGCATTTTTTTCTTTTTTTCTTTTGCATAATTGAACAAAATGAAACTGTCCAAATTTTTGTTTCCATTTTGTGTCTTTCCAAAAGTGCTTGTTGCCGTCTGGACCCTGCAAAGAAAACCGCCTTTGTTTCAGTGATTGCCATCCCACCTCCTGTATCATATCAGTGACACTGTCACCCGTATTGAGCGATAACACGAAACGGGCTGCCCTTATTTGCACTTTTTCGATGTCCTCCGTCAATCCTACCTGGTAAGGATTCCACACAGTGCAGCAATATTCCTGCAGAGGACGGCACCATGTATACATGCAAAATCAGTATAGTCTCTTGTAAGAAGGTATTCGTTCTGCACTATTGCACATAATGATAGTGACGGCACTGTCTCGATACCTGGTCAGCGGTTTGCTGTAGCCCCATTTTCTGTGTCCAGGCTACCACACGCCGCTAAGCTCTTATGGCATGGCGATTCGTGTTCACGCCTGCTGTTGCGATAAGTGTGTCTTACATGTACCTTGTTTCATGTCAGTGAATGTTGCTGACGTCGTATGCCGTATGGGAAGCCGGCTTGATAGCAATGATGTTCATTCAGACTGGCGCTGCAGGGTTTCCATTGTTGGTAGCGTTAGTGCCGCGACTGGCCGTTAGGCGGCGGTACTGGAGCGTCGGCGAGCAGAAGCGTGCGTCACGGCTGCAGTCAGTTTTCGTGGGTGCGGGCAAGGTGGGGCAGGACTTTACTCGTCAAAACAACAGCAATAGTGCTGCTGCACGGAGAGGTCCTCTTTCCACACTGAAACTGAAGCACGTAGTTTCGAAGTTGGAATTCACTGGCGATTTCGAAATTGTTTCTGGGTTTGGCCGACGGCCGATGGCGCCACAAATTGTTGAAGAAGTTACTGTTGCCACAGTTGAGAATGCTGGACGCAATGCGCAATCTTCAAGCATTGCACGTGTTGTGTCAGGACAACTGAACATTCATCGTTGTTTTGGGGAGCTTTAGAGCAACCTCTAGTGCGGTTCCAGGCTGTCGTTCATGAAGACAGTCGCCCCACTGAGTGACCTGGAACGTAAACGTGGTACACGATTATCAAATGTTACCTTCTCATGTGGAAATTAAAATATGTTTCTTTCAATGGTTTATTCGTTATTTTTCTTCCACATGTCCGTACAAATGTTACCACAAAGTTTCATTGTCTTACGATAGGTTGTTTTTCATGGGACCCTCTGAAGTGGCGAAAGTTTAATAATTGTTGTTGTTGTGGTCTTCAGTCCAGAGACTGATTTGATGCAGCTCTCCAAGCTACTCTATCCTGTGCAAGCTTCTTCATCTCCCAGTACCTACTGCAACCTACATCCTTCGCAATTTGTTTAGTGTATTCATCTTTTGGTCTCCCTCTACGATTTATACCCTCCACGCCGCCCTCCAATACTATATTGGTGATCCCTTGATGCCTCAGAATATGCCCTACCAACGGATCCCTTCTTCTAGTCAATTTGTGCCACAAATTTCTCGTCTCTCCAATTCTATTCAATAACTCCTCATTAGTTACGTGATCTACCCATCTAATCTTCAGCATTCTTCTGTAGTACCATATTTCGAAAGCTTCTATTCTCTTCTTGCCTAAACTATTTATCGTCCAAGTTTCGCATCCATACATGGCTACACTCCATACAAATACTTTCAGAAACGACTTCCTGACACTTAAATCTATACTCGATGTTAACAAATTTCTCTTTTTCAGAAACGCTTTCCTTGCCATTGCCAGTCTACATTTTATATCCTCTCTACTTCGACCATCATCAGTTAATTTGCTCCCCAAATAGCAAAACTCCTTTACTACTTTAAGTGTCTCATTTCCTAATCTAATTCCCGCAGCATCACCCGATTTAATTCGACTAAATCCCATTAGCCTCGTTTTGCTTTTGTTGATGTACATCTTATACCCACCTTTCACGACACTAGCCATTTCGTTCAGCTGTCCTTCCAGGTTCTTTGCTGTCTCTGACAGAATTACAATGTCATCGGCGAAACTAGTTTAATCATACTGGAGTAAACACTGACTCAAAAAGTATACATTGCATAAGAAAGAGACTAATTTGTGGGGTTCTCTCACGTAAATGTTAGGGACATGCCTTTGAGCAGCTGCGACTGTTTAACTACTGTACAATCCTTCTTAGTTCGAAGCAACAGAGACGTTGATAAATACAACACAAGAGGGAAAACACTTTGCATCACCCTCCAATGAATCTAATTTTGACACAGAAAGGGGTGAAATATGCAGGTATTAACATGCTTGGCAATCTACCCATGGAAATGAGATGATTGGCACGTAATAGAACTGTTTTCGCATGTGGATTTCTTGTATTTCTCCTTCAAAATCACAGAGAAAGTCTTGTGTGGAAAGAAACAGTTACTTTTTGAGAAAAATTATAAATTGCCTTGTAACCTTTATCGTGAATACGGTCTAAGGAAAAAGTAGCTGACTAACTAATTAACTAACTACCAGGAGACTTCGACCTCGTTTGGGCAAGAAGAACTCTTTTCTTTGTAGCGCAAATAGGACCTTGATGTCGATGACATTTTGCTTTCATAATGCTACGACATGTGTGCACTATAGCCTAGGTCGAAACTTGCTTTTAAACAGTTCAGTCACAGTAATGTGTCCACCGCTTATGTCAGACGTCGACGTGCGATAACCAGTCTCAGACGGCAGATGGTACCGCTAGCAGTGGAGGGTATGTGAGTGGAGAGAGAGAGGGAGGGAGGGAAGGGGGGGGGAGGAGCGGACGCGAAAAACACTGCAGTTGTTGTAATGCGGAAACAGAGCGATCTATCCGGCATACAAAAGGACATGATCATTGACTTTCGGGCCAAGAACTTCCGAAAAGGCTACGTTTTCAAACTGTTAGCGTAGACGTCTGAAGAGTCGAGGCGGGAGGGTATTCCTTATGTGATGTCGCCATTGTGGAGGGTCCAATGGGTCAACGCGAGTATGCATCTATTCTTAGCGACCGTGTCCACGTCTACGTGCAATTAGTTTTTTGCTGGCCACAGTGGCACATCTGCGATCAGGGCAGTACAACGTGTTACGAGGCTCGCAGTTTACGTGCGTGCTTCGAAGAGCACCGGAGTGAGTCTGCCGTACTGCCCTGGCTGCCAAACTCCCCGGATTTAAGGCCAGTCGCGAATCTGTGGGATCTGTGGCTGTTTGCACCGCGTATCCTCAACCGAGAAACCTGGCGCAGCCGCCCACCACGTGGCACAGCGCCACCACACCTGCTGTTCGTATCCTCCCTACCTCGGCCAACGTCAGTAATTTTGCTACTTTTGCTGTCTCATTCCTTAAATTCACTTAGCATTTCCTGACTGATTTCGGCTACATTTGTTTTACCTTCTTTCAATTGTGATAATACTTTTCGTATAACATATTTTGAAGACCATCCATCCTATTCGGCTGATCGTCCAAGTCCTTAGTCAACTCTGCCGGAATTACAATGTCATCCGTAAACCTTAAAGTTTTAATTTCTTCTGCCTGAAATCTAATCAATTTTCCAAATGTCTCCTTCGTTTCTTTTACTCCTTGCTCAGTATCCAAGTTGAATAACTGTGTGCTGGGCTACAATCGTGTCTCACCCCTTTCTCATCTGCTGCACCACCTTCCTGTCCTTCGACTCTTGTAACTATAGTCCCGTTTCTGAACAAATTGTAGGTAGCTTCTCGCTCCCAGTATTTTATTCCTTCTAACTTCAGAGTTCAAATGAAAATTGTAGCTCATCTCTGCCCAACGCTTTCTCTAGTTGTCTTCTAAAGTAAGTCGTAAAGCCAGTATTCTCCCCGTGTTTCTGTATTTCTCTGGAAATCAAAGTGATATTTCGCAAGGTTGGCTTCTATCAGCTTTTTCTACTTTCCTGTACATAATTTGTATGAGTCTTTAGCTGCCACGACTTATTAATAAGATGGTTCCGTAGTACTCATGTCTATCGGCACTAACCTCCTGAGCAACAGGAATAATTAAATTCTTTTTGAAGTCGAAGGATATTTTCCCTGTTTATATATATTACTTAATAGGTGAAATAGTTTTCTGATAGCTGGCTCACACATGGAACTATTAAATTCTGAGATGATGTCGTCTAATCCAGAGGTCTTGTTTCAGAGCCTCTTCATCTCCTCCTTCTACAATATTGCGTTCAACTTCGTTTCCCTTGCATAGCCTTTGTAGATATTCCTTCGTTCCTTCAACTTTTGCTGCATTATTTAGCACTGGCTTGCCGTTTGATCGGTAAACATTCATACAGGTGCTTTTCACCGCTCCAGAGGTCTTATTAATCATCGTGCAGGTAGCACCTATCTTTCTCTTAGTCGTGTACGGTTCTACAGATTTGCAGTTTTCCTGTACCCATTTCTGCTTAGCCGGTTTGCATTTTCTTTCACTCTCATTTTTGTAGTCTTTATTGCTTTTTGTCTTCAAGTACATCGCCCTTGTATAGACCCTCTATATACTCCTTCCACCTTTCTGCTTTCCCTTCTTTGCTTAGAACTAGGTTTCCATCTCAGCTCTTCATATTCATACAAGTGGCTCTCTTTTCTCCAAAGGTCTCTTTAATTTTCCTGTAGGCAGTAACTATCTTATCTCTAGTGAGATAAGCCTCTACATCCTTACATTTATCCTCTAGCCATCCCTGCTTAGCCATTTTGCAAGTCCTATCGACCTCATTTTTGAGACGTTTGTATTCCTTTTTGCCTGCTTCATTTATTGTATTTTTATATTTTCTCCTTTCATCAATTAAATTCAATATTTCTTGGATGTATATGAAGATGAAATGGGAGATATGATAGTGCGTGAAGAGTTTGACAGAACACTGAAAGACCTGAGTCGAAACAAGGCCCCGAGAGTAGACAACATTCCATTAGAGCTATTGACGGCCTTGGGAGAGCCAGTCCTGACAAAACTCTACCATCTGGTGAGCAAGATGTATGAGACAGGCGAAATACCCTCATACTTCAAGAAGAATATAACAATTCCAATCCTAAAGAAAGCAGGCGTTGACAGATGTGAAAATTACCGAACTATCAGTTTAAGAAGTCACAGCTGCAAAATACTAACGCAAATTCTTTACAGACGAATAGAAAAACTAGTAGAAGCCGACCTTGGGGAAGATCAGTTTAGATTCCGTAGAAATACTAGAACACATGACGCAATACTGAACTTACGACTCACCTTAGAAGAAAGACTATGGAAAAGCAGACCTACGTTCCTAGCATTTCTAGACTTAGAGAAAGCTTTTGACAATAGAATAATCTCTTTTAAACTGTAAAGGTGGCAGGGGTAAAATACAGAGAGCGAAAGGCTATTTACAATTTGTGTAGAAACCAAATGGCAGTTATGAGTTGAGGGGCATGAAAGGGAAGCAGCGGTTGGGAAGGGAGTGAGACAGGGTTGTAGCCTCTCCCCGATGTTATTCAATCTTTATATTGAGCAAGCAGTGAAGGAAACAAAAGAAAAATTCGAAGTAGGTATTAAAATCCATGGAGAAGAAATAAAAACTTTGAGGTTCGCCGATGACATTGTGATTCTGTCAGAGACAGCAAAGGACTTGCAAGAGCAGTTGAACGGAATGGGCAGTGTCTTGAAGGGAGGATAAAAGATGAACATAAAAAAAAAGCAAAACGAGGATAATGGAATGTAGTCGAATTAAGTCGGGTGATGTTGCGGGTATTAGATTAGGAAATGAGACACTTAAAGTAGTAAAGGAGGTTTGGTATTGGGGGAGCAAAATAACTGATGTTGGTCGAAGTAGAGAGGGTATAACATGTAGACTGGCAATGGGAAGGAAAGCGTTCCTGAAGAAGAGAAATTTGTTAACATCGAGTATAGATTTAAGTGTCAGGAAGTCGTTTCTGAAAGTATTTGTATGGAGTGTAGCCATGTATGGAAGTGAAACATGGACGGTAAATAGTTTAGACAAGAAGAGAATAGAAGCTTTTGAAATGTGGTGCTACAGAAGAATGCTGAAGATTAGATGGGTAGATCACATAACTAATGAGGAGGTGTTGAATAGGTTTGGGGAGAAGAGAAGTTTGTGGCACAACTTGACTAGAAGAAGGGATCGGTTGGTAGGACATGTTCTGAGGCATCAAGGGATCACCAATTTAGTATTGGAGGGCAGCGTGGAGGGTATAAATCGTAGAGGGAGACCAAGAGATTCAGGAGGATGTAGGCTGCAGTAGGTACTGGGAGATGAAGAAGCTTGCACAGGATAGAGTAGCATGGAGAGCTGCATCACACCAGTCTCAGGGCTGAAGACCACAACAACAACAACAACAATATTGCTTTTTGCCAGCTTAATTTGCTGAATTTTTAAAATTTTCCCTGATGTCGATAAAATTCTTTACCTGTTGTGCTGGGCAAGAATTTCTACTCTTGTTTATACATTTCTCTGTTTTATCCTCTACTGCCTTCACTACTTTATGTTGCAAACTTACCCATTCGTCTTCTGTTGTATTCTTTTCCCTAATTTCATATCTGTTTACAATTTTCCGGTTTTACTCCATGATTTTTAACCGTGAAATACGCTCAGAGCCTACAATTGATGCTGCAGTTGTTTTTCAGTTTAAACTTGGTTTCTAAATCTCTGTTATACGTTTACGTAACCTTTGTCATCTACAGATGTCTCATACCTACACAATCTTCATTCGTGTTTCTGAAACCAAGTGTTATAAATCATTAAATTTTTCCTCTCTTATTCCTGTCCGTCAGTCCGTGTTCTCCTACTATTTTTCCATTTCTTCCCATTACTGTCATTGAATTCCAGTCCCTGTAAACAATTAACATTTCGTCTCCCTTAGCGATCAGAATAATTTGTTTTACCTCAACTTTTTAATCTCTTCGTCATATTCGAAGCTAGCTATTATACGGAAAAGAAAATACTGATGGAGCAGGGCACCCATTATACACCTAGCGATGGCGGTGCGGGTAAAGGAATGATATAAGTGACATGCAAAAATTAACAAAAGCGACCGATGACGATATCGAAAACAAAGTTTTCACAGATGCTGCACGCATTGTTGAGAGTATCAGTGATATATCACGCTTACTCGTTTTGAACTGTGGAGACGTTTCACAACTTTTTCGAATCTAAAATGAGGTACGCCGTCTGTCCCAGTCCGAAAAACAAACCGTGACGTACGCAGCGATGAAAGCACACCTCTCAACACCGCCCTTTCTGCCTCCCGCGCAGCCTGAGACACAGTGTTTGCAGCGCCCTCATACGTCGTGTAAGAGGTATTGGTGTACCTGGGAAAGTTCCAAGCTATCTTAATTGTGTGTCTGGAAACTAAATCGTATTTCTAAGCGTAAGGTGGTTGGAAACTACGTTGAGTGGAAACACAGCTTTAGAAAGTTCTTCTGCTACAGCGGATGGCAGAAATTCAAGACGTTAAATTTTAATCCGCAGGTGCTGCTTTGCATGGGAGGTACTCTCGATCCTATCGTTCTGGAGGAATGCGAGGAGCCTCTGAAATGCAACCAGCAACAGGGAGCTTGTGTCAATGGCACGTCGTCCTGCGAGACGGTGACCTCGACCATTCAGTGCAACGCCCTGGGCATGTTTCCTGACCCATACGACTGCACCGCCTATCACATCTGCCCTGTAGTTGGAGAAGAGTCTGTACGGGCAAAGTGTGAGAGTGGGTACGCCTACAATCCCAATACAACGTTGTGCAGGTAAGACATAAAGATCCTCTGAGTCCAATGGAGGTACCAAATATTGCTCTTAACGAAACTTTACCTTGATGCTGTTTCGGAACTAAACTATGTAAGGTCACGAATAACAATGTGCAACGCACGTCTAGACGTTGAGTGGATGGTACCAATGAGCAAACAAAACAGCAGATATGCAGGCTGTATTGACATTCAGTCACTGCCTCACTAGTAGGGTAATGGCGGCACGAGGACTTTTTATACAGGTTGCATACATTTAGGGGCAGATATATATTCAGTGGCAAATCTATAGTTATGCTAATTGATTCATGACTCCTGAGAGTTCATTTATGACACTCTGGACATAACCAGTCCTTACGAGAAACACGCTATGCATCTGCACCATTAATGGGGAAGTTTGTAGTCAAATTATGAGCCAAAGTTCAATTAAGGGGTTATGAAAAATCCATCCTTTAATTCTGTTGGGCAGCGTATATAGCAATAATCAGTAAGTGAAGTCAGATTAAGAGGAGAAAATCGTTAAGATGTTAAAGAAAATCAGTTCATTTTCAAATGTCACGTGCTTCACGTTAAAGGGACCTCCTGTTTTAAGGCACACGATGGCTTACGATTGACGAAGTGTGGCTTAACCGTCGGAAGGTCATGCAACTAGTTTTACAAATATATAACACTTTACTCAGTAACTGAAGAATTAACGATATTCCAGAAACAGCTTTAATATACTATGAAGTACTGAAATATGTACAACTCGCAGATTTTACAAACGCTGTAGAAAACACAGTCTCATGTTTCGACAATAACAGTATGAAGTGCTGGAGACCGCTTGTGGATATTTCTACAATTCTTGATTCGTTCAGGAGATTCTAAAATCAGTCACTGGATTGAAACACCGAAAAAACGTCAATCGAGAAGTCGAAGTTACGGATTTGGAACGTAATATACTAATATACTGAACTTATGCAGTGTGAAGACTGTAATTGTGACAGTTGCAAAACTGAAATGGTTGAGCGACCCTTTTGGCGAGACAAACCGAAGAATAACGAAGGATTACTAAGAAAGTCTCGTCAACTTTTCCATTTCACTACTCGGCACTGGTTCACAACATCACTTCTTACCTTCATTGTTTGATTGGAGCATATATTCTGTTCCAGCAAAAAGCTGACGGACGATGTGTGCACTAACCTTCCGATCGAATGCACCGAACTGGGGGAGACCAACGTGTTCCCGGGTAACGCGAACATATACTACATCTGCGTCGCTGACGAGGACGAAAACTTGTACCCCAACTTGTACAGGTGTGCGCATGGTGGAATTTACAATCCGGACTCATACACGTAAGTAATCAGCGGCTGTTGATGTAACTGATGTAATACTTTCATACAGGACGTTTCACATAAAGTTGACACTACTAAAAATATTTCATAACCTATTCAAAACAATGAAATAAGTTTTCAGCGTTTTTATTTCAAGCAAGGATCAAGAACCTTTGGTACAGTGTTCATACTCTTAACGTTTTCAGTTTTGGAGTTACTAAGGAAATACAGAATAAGTAAACTTAAATGCTGTTTTCAGTAACGGTTGAGATCTGTTGAACAGAAGAATAGTCATTATCGTCATCAACGTTTTGATATTCACCGCTGCACAGAGGGCTTTCCCAGACTCCTTCACGCTTATAGGTTTCGACTGTTCTGATCCATATTCTCCGTGACGCGTTAAATGTTATCAATTCGCTTTTAATGACGACTCTGCCTGAATTTTTTTCTTACATACATGAACCAAACAGATGACTTCTTTGACTACTTACCATCCTCTATATGCCCTGTCTACATACATTTGATTTTTATTTTGTTCGAAATCATGTCTCCCGCTCTAATTCGACCTCTCACCCGTTTGTTTGTTTTCTGTTTAACCGAATAGTTGCCAACAGCAGCCGGGACGCGCGCAGTCTCCTACATGTCTTGTCACCGTAACTCAGAACTGACAGTTCGCGCTGGTTTTAAAGGTTTTTATTGAGTCGTGTGGAAATCTTAGCGCTGACAACTCTTCCTGAAGTACTAAAAATATTGTCTCTCTCTTCTCTTTGTTTCTTTGTCTTCAGCTTTGCTAAATACAAAACCACATTTACTAATTTTGTTACTTGAGAGTAAGTTTGCGTAAATTTTCTTTCGACTTGTTGATTATATATTATTTTACTCTTGTTGTCAGGCCTTCTTCATACCTTTCGCTATTAATTTCTTTCAGTTATGGTCCATCCGCACTATAGGTAAACATTATAATGTCGCTAGAAAAATGTAGGCAGTTGGGTTATGTTTCATTGATACACATTCCTCCTCTTCCGCAGTCTAAACATTTGAAAAAATGCTGCTAGAAAAACATTTTGTGACATGTACTGATTCCTGTTTCAATTTCTAGGTTTTTCAGTCGTGATTGAGTCTAATGGAAGTTCTAACGTTGAAATTGTATCAAATGTTTCCTTAAATCCTATGAATCCCGCGCAAAGCTGTAATTGACACTTGTTGCACGATCCTATTTCATTCACGGCTTGCAAACCGTCTGGTGTGTGTATCCGTTTGTAAAGGCTACTTGCTCCTTAGTTTCACTGAGCGTATCTCATGTGCTCGCTGTAACGATTTCTGTGACTGCACGCACAATTACTTCAATAATCGACCTCCCGTGTGCCGAACAACTTCAAACGTCTGATTGCTTTACAGTTATTAAATATTTGACGTCAAGCATGTAAAACCATTATAACTAAAGCCGCATGTTGGTATTATTAGTTACGGATTACCCACACGTAGACTAATGACAATGAAAAAACTGTAACTTTTATATGACGTCATATCTCCTTAACTATGTCTCATACAGGACATAATTGTGCAGATACATTCAGTGGTGTATCTGAATGCTGTCTGAAGAGTGTGTCGCGAGTGGGGTTATAATATATTAAAACGTCACATTTGATGCTGAAATTTTACAGGATGAACAACGAAAGTGTAAACTTTTTTCCTTCCTTTGTTTTGTGGGGTGTCAATAAGAAAAAGTTTCGTGAAGTTTTGGAATTATATCTAACTTTTATTGAGAGTCGCTTAGTATTCACACTCTGAAATGCTGGGTGAATGTAGCCTGGACGATATGCACGCTGTGAGTTAGGCTCACACAAGAGCGTACGCAGTTGCTGACTTTAGTACTTGCTTCACAAGCTGCGACATCGTCGCGAAAAAACACAGTGACCCGTATTTGTAATAAGTTTCCTTTAATATACGTCTGTGGTCATAATATTTTCTGTTAAACAGATTACCGGTTTCGGTCTTTAATAACCATCATCAGATCTGTCTCAGATCTGAGACAGATGTGATGATGGTAATTAAAGACCGAAACCGGTAATCTGTTAAACAGAAAAGATTGTGACCATAGACGTAAATTAAAGGAAATTTAGTACTTGCGTTATTGTATTAAACATCACAGGCGGCCACTTTGGCTGTAATTATCGTAAGGCAGCAAAACTTGCTAGATGCGTTAAAGCGGAAGCTAATTACGCCTAAAAAAAAAAGAAGAAAAGGAATTAGCTCCAATTAAGTGCAAATACGACGCTGTGAACACAAGAAAGACCTATAGAAATGATTCCACGTGTAATAGAATTAGAACAGGACGTAGCAGAAACGGTCAGCCAGATTGTTGACTTTACTATTAACCTGTGCTCCCACGGTTTGCTCAGAATGCGCACGGGAGACGCCGACCACGTGCTGCGCCCACTACACAACGCGATCAACAGCTGTTCACAGCAGTTCCGGTGGCGACGTCTTCCTGCATGTTGGCGTTCAGATCAGGTAGAAACCGAACACGTCTCTGGCAAACGTGTTCTGTGAGATATCCCCCCTAGACGCAAGTCACATGGATTCATTTCATGTGAAATTGCAGGCCACGATCTGTAAAACCTCTGCAGTTAACACGTACGTGGAACGCTGCGTTTAGCGGACCTCTCACTGGGCGAGCGACATGAAGTGCTGCCCCATCCTGCACGAGAAGAGTGGTCGTGCAGATTAGGAACTACGTGCTGTACGAGGAGGCCTCGCCGACCTGCAGACAGACGCCCCAGTGCACCTGACAGCCCGCCTGACTGCATTCTCTTCAAAAAAGGAACGGGCCGAGAATGGAGATGCTTGTGAATCCACGCCACACGGTCTTATACGGCGAGTGCATTGGCTTTTCGTGCCCAACATGCGGTTTAACAGTTGCCCAAATTCGGCAGTTCTCTGTATTTACTGTGCCCCAGTATAAAATGTACCTCGTCACTTCACAGAATATTGCCCGGCCACATGTCACCTACTTGGATCCACGCCAGAAACCGAACAGCATATGCAGGACGTTTCTACGGATCATAAGCTCTCTGTTGTTGCGGATCATGAGGTTTCAATTGCTGCACAGTCTCGATCTTGCACGGGTACTAGGTGTAAAACATACCGCAGGATTTTCCGTACTGTAGACGGTGGGATGTGCAGTTCTCGCGACACTGGCGCCAGCTGCGTGGGCAGTCACAGCAGCAGCAACCTGGCCAGCACCTGACACCCGGACAGGTCGCCCACCTCTTCCGGGCGCCACACCAAGCTCAGCCATGATTTCCTGTTTCATTACCATTTTCTTTGAGCCATTCAATGACTTCGGGCCTCTCAGTCGGCGATAGTCTCTCAGTGCTTTATACAGGTAGCCATCATTAAACGAAATAACAGCATTACTGACACGAGTCTCAAAATATTCGTCCATCAAATACATTCACTGTTGTAAGAGTCCTAATCAGATTGTTGAACGACCTGTTTTGATTCTGGGTAAAGCCGTGAAGACACTTTCTAAAAATATTAGGATGTCCGAGGTCTGTATTTGTTGGTTTGATTGGTGCTGTAACAGCCACTGTGATACAGTTTTTACTGTGATGTGATCCTCCAGTAGCTTCAGCTTTTCTGACGTTGCACCACGACTGAGAAATGCCTGGAGAAGCCAAAAGGGTACTGTCATACATCAATGACTCGTGTAAGTTGTTGCCCATAACGGTTTGTCTCACCACCTTCAAGTCATTTACGTTACATCCTATTGCTATACCGTAGTACTGCTGAAGCTAATTTACAATTTTATCTGACAAGCAACCTCTCGTGTTTTTAACATCGAGACTGAAACCACTAAATCACAGATAAAAACTGGATTGTAAACACAGATGATTGCTAAGACAACGGTACCAACCGAGAGATCAAAGTATTTGTTACAACAGAGTTAAGTTATTTAGCCTTCTGTGTCTCCTGTTTTCACGAATGTACAAGTTTGAATACGAACACATCCCAAGTTACGTAACTTTTGTCAGAGCACATCTGTTTTTGAAAATGATGAAAATGTTTGGGAATATAGTTTATTTAAAAATTTGCACCCTTTTAAGCAGAAATTTCAGACTTAATTTATATGCTTAAAAACGGAAAATGTGATTTTTTACCATTTTGCACAATTCTGACTCTCCAACTATTCAATGATAGCCTTATAGTGGCCTTCGCACGGAGGGGCAGTTTAAAATTGTTCGATAGTTCTTTATTTATACTTCTGTACTTGTCAGGTCACTTGCTCGTGCAGTTAGCTAGAGACTTCCGTCTGGAGGCTCCACCTGCCACTGTAGGAGAAGAGCGCCTTACATCAGTGCTGTTGGTCAGTTATTTCGTGTTGTGCTATTTAGCATTATCCCGAATGTAGGCGAATGCATTTTTTCTGAGAAACTGGTCACTGAGTCGTGTTCGGGTCTACTCTGAGGATCAGCCTTCGAAGGTCACCAAATGCTATCAGGGGCACAGCCAGGGAGGTTTCAATCCTGATGAATTTGCATTTTTTTTATTTTTCTTCGCAGATGACTCGCAAAAATGTAATTGCGAGGCTGTGCATCGTCTTGTCGACTGCATTTTCCAGGTCGGGTTCACTCATTTCGACGCTTTCTCGAGTCCAGAGCAACACCTCAAAAGATCCAAAGTATTTTTCTCTGTGTAACTGCCATCAGCTTTAAGTAAGAGAAATTGTTACAAATTTTTCAACTAGTGCTTACTAGTGAATTAAAATATTGTTAATCTGTTTGGAAGATTTTTGATGACAAAAAGTGCATAAGTGATCGAAACATTCTCGTTTGATAACTTCTAAAATTGTGATTCTGTCCTTTTAAGATCTCATCCATAGGAGCACCCAAAAGTGTAAATCATTACGTCGTAACTAATGAATGCTATCTGCTGCGTTAATGCGTGATTTCAATATCTATTACTCAGACAGGACACAATAGTGACGGCGTGAAATTTTATTGTCTATAACGAGTACCGATTCTGAGCAGAAAGAGTTGGTCTTCTTGTGGTTTCAGTAGGCTTTTGTGTGTGACAAAGCATCTGTGAATACTTGTTAGTGTCTGCACTGCAGAACGGTTTTAAGTAACGCAAACTAGAAGTGTCCCACTACTTTCTTCAACGAGTGCCTGCAACAAAAAGACAAACGTTACGACTGCAACTACGTAACGCCACATAACCGAATTAACTGGTAGATTTGTCAATAAAACGTTGCTGGCCATAAATAAAGGAATCTCTCCTAAGACTGAAAAACAAAGTAGTTTAAAGTCACCTTTGCCATCCAAAATAGCCGGAATCTTCTCGGGGAACGCCATTTATAGTTCCAGAATGGTGATATATATTTTATATCATTTCTATATTCGAGAGGTCCTTTAACCTTTCTTCTTTCTTATCTTCATTTTCTTCTACGGATACCAGGTGAGATTCATTTTACCCTCGTGTACATCATACCATACTAATCTTGGACGTTACAGCTTGGGTGAGGCGGGGGACATTGCAGAACTCCGAAGTATCGTCTACACGTTCTATGAAGCGCATGTTCCAGCTGTAGTATTGATAACGGGTTTTGTGAACACCAGTAGTATTAACTTCAACTGACCAATGTGAACAGAACAGTTGTCAAATAATTTTTTTCTTCTTGCAGCTGCAGTGACAGTCCATCATAGATGGTACATCCTTCGGCGACGACTTTGTCCACTCTTCGGCAGACATCACCGACGAGTCTTTGAGAGACGCATTCCATCTATTCTGCTTCCCGTCATGTCTTCCGTGCTCGACCTTTCAGCGCTGCCAACAAGGATACCTGTATCTACGCTTCTGACTGCAGTATAGCACCCGGCCGCCTGCATTCGTCGATTGCGGTACCAGCGAAGCTGAAAAGAGCAGCCGCGCCCTGTGGCTGCAACACAGAGCGCAGTGGCAGCCACGCGTGTGACACGCATCCAGTTTGTTGTCTTGTGTCCTCTCTACTGCCGATA
The DNA here is from genome assembly GCF_023897955.1 of Schistocerca gregaria. Lineage (NCBI taxonomy): Eukaryota > Metazoa > Arthropoda > Insecta > Orthoptera > Acrididae > Schistocerca > Schistocerca gregaria. Next base: position 42,671,539 of record NC_064923.1, on the reverse strand, counting down.
CTCTGGTATCCTCTCATTGGTTTCACAGTTATCATTTTATGCTGATATTTATTTTGATACTTGCAATCACGTGACATAGAAAGTGAAACTGTATGTAATTCTGTGATGAATCTGCCGAAGGAAATAAAGAATTTCATTATTTCAGCTTCAATTTTTATTTAATTTTATTTTTTATTTTTTGTAAAATTTCGGATTTAAGCAAAGGTTACAAATAACATTTCTTCAGTGTCAGAGAAAAGCTCAAACGTATTTTTTCTGCCCAGTAAGGGTGAAAAGAAATTATGGAAAGTTTTTCAACCATGAAAGGAAAAGTCTCGCTAATTTTTCTGTCTACTGCAGATGCTAAATAAAAAATATTTCGTATTACAAACATTCTAGCTTGAAATAATGATACGAATGTAAAGATTGTCCATGGAAAGCTACTTGCGTAAATGAACAGTTGTCCTACAGCGTATGAAGAGGTTATCATGTTATAACTGCTTGTGTTCACAATAACTCTATAACCGTCATCATCTCAGAAATAATTTCGATTTTCATATTTTACGGCACACGTGAAGAATATATGACTGAAATAGTTTTCTTTACGTGGCGATTCAAGTTTGTTCTTATAGAGATTTGTAGATGTCCACATATATCCTATAAGCATGATTCAGACATGAACTTAAAGTTTTACCAGAATTTATTGTGAACTCAGAATTTAAAGGCGATGGAGACGTCGCCATGGATTCCTATTTTCGAAATAATTACATGCCAGTTCGACTTATTCCATCCTACCCAAAGCAGAACAACAAATGACCATCAGACACTAATAGATCACAGCAACACAAGAGTGATGTTACAAACATAAAACTTTAGTGACCCATTTATTAAACACGCAAAATCATGTTATTAGAAGAAAGGCTGTATTCGCTTGTCTTAATAGCTGTCAGATTTGAAGGACCTTGAAAAGTCTGTATATAAATTAATATTCTATTAGTTTCATCGAGACACAAAGAGCTTGGAACGCCGGGTCATACCGGAATTATCTTAAGAAGTTTATAAAAATTCTACTATGGGCTAAATAAGGGTATCTTGAACATAAGCAGAATTTTATCACGTTATTCAAATGACGCACATTACGTTCACGTCCTACTGACCTCGTGTGAAATATCTAAATTCCTATAATTAACTCGACTCAATAAAACCATTAATGTTGACTATATGCACAAGACATAACGAGAGGACTAGTAGCCAAGTTCAGTGGTACGTACCACACGACCGTCGCCCAGAAGTGACGCACCACGTTTTTTTTCTCAGCCAACAAGAATGACACGAAAGCGAAAGTTTAAGTATGCATTATTTGAAGTTTCCGAGTGCCCGCTCAAATTTTTCATTTCCTCCGACAGTTAGCGTAGCTGCAGTAATGTCTCAAAATGGCGTCTGTAAATAATGTACGTTTGCAAGCAGCATGTCGTTACTGAATTTCTCACTGCTGAGAAAGAAACTGTTGGCACGATTTACAAATGTTTTTCTGCAGTTTATAGATCATCTGCAGTCGGCGGAAACACGGTTAGTCATGGGCTCACGGAGTGTAAAGCCACTACGAGAAGGCAGTACGGCAGGGTTCCAAGATTTTCAGAGTTTGGGGAGGCCATCCAAGGCTTTCACCCGCAAAGATGCGGCTTGTTGAAATGCTCATTCATGATGCCACCAAGAGGCAGCACCATTAATTCTGAATCATATGTGTGCAGATTAACCAAACCCAAGAAGCACTTCCAGCGACTTGGACGCCATAACAACTGTTCGATTCAAAATGACAACGGTCTGCCTCATACAAGACTGAGGACACGGAACAGGTCGCTAAACGGTTCGACATTTGTACCCCGGCCGTGACCTACATGGTAACAATTATGGAACTATATGAAATTAAATCGTCATAACTTCTGACAGTTTTGCTTTAGAACGTTCAAACTGCGCGGTTGGCCGCGGGCCACGGCGGAAATTAGTATGCGCTGTATGCTTTGATTTAGCGACGAAACCCACTTACATTTGGATGGGTTCAGCAATAAGCAAAACTGGCGCATTTGGGGGTCTTAGAATCCAAATTTCACGATCGAGAAGTCTCTTCACTCTCAACCCCTCAACGGGTGACTGTGTGGTGTGCAATGTCCAGTCAGGGAATAATCGCTGCGATATTCCTTGATGCACGGTGACTACCGAACAGTACTTGAAAGTCAAATCTATTTTTGATCTGTGATAAATGGTCTATGTAGAAATACAAGTAACTATTGTAAAAACAATGTATGAACTGTTTCTGTGCTTTAGTGTTTTCTTTGAATCTGACAAATGTTTCCAGTACAGTGATTCACAAGTAGATCTTATCTAACCCAACGAAATGTCTTGGATTTGTGTGGTCTAACAGCAAAGCTGGAGGTTTCATAATAACATCAAAATTAATAAAATTAGAACACAGATCTTTTAGCATTTTTTTCTACTTCTAACTTGTTTTTGAAGGAGAGGGACTTCACTTTGAAAAAGATATTAAAATCTGTAAGTACGCCTAAACCATACGACAGGAATTCAAAATATGCCAAAGTAAATGGGTTATAGTTTAAAACATAAGTTCTATAGGTGAAGATGCATCTCCCATGATAACACTTCTCAGGTAGACATTAAGTGCGTTATACTGTTCCAGTATCCTATCCACACATGATTTGCCAGGAATCAGCAACCATCGATTTTCACAAGGACAAGGAATATTGTATATTTCAGTACGATAAGACTTGACATTCTTTAAAATACACTCCTGGGAATGGAAAAAAGAACACATTGACACCGGTGTGTCAGACCCACCATACTTGCTCCGGACACTGCGAGAGGGCTGTACAAGCAATGATCACACGCACGGCACAGCGGACACACCAGGAACTGCGGTGTTGGCCGTCGAATGGCGCTAGCTGCGCAGCATTTGTGCACCGCCGCCGTCAGTGTCAGCCAGTTTGCCGTGGCATACGGAGCTCCATCGCAGTCTTTAACACTGTAGCATGCAGCGACAGCGTGGACGTGAACCGTATGTGCAGTTGACGGACTTTGAGCGAGGGCGTATAGTGGGCATGCGGGAGGCCGGGTGGACGTACCGCCGAATTGCTCAACACGTGGGGCGTGAGGTCTCCACAGTACATCGAAGTTGTCGCCAGTGGTCGGCGGAAGGTGCACGTGACCGTCGACCTGGGACCGGACCGCAGCGACGCACGGATGCACGCCAAGACCGTAGGATCCCACGCAGTGCCGTAGGGGACCGCACCACCACTTCCCAGCAAATTAGGGACACTGTTGCTCCTGGGGTATCGCCGAGGACCATTCGCAACCGTCTCCATGAAGCAGGGCTACGGTCCCGCACACCGTTAGGCCGTTTTCCGCTCACGCCCCAACATCGTGCAGCCCGCCTCCAGTGGTGGCGCGACAGGCGTGAATGGAGGGACGAATGGTGACGTGTCTTCTTCAGCGATGAGAGTAGCTTCTGCCTTGGTGCCAATGATGGTCGTATGCGTGTTTGGCGCCATGCAGGTGAGCGCCACAATAAGGACTGCATACGACCGAGGCACACAGGGCCAATACCCGGCATCATGGTGTGGGAGCGATCTCCTACACTGGCCGTACACCTCTGGTGATCGTCGAGGGGACACTGAATAGTGCACGGTACATCCAAACCGTCATCGAACCCATCGTTCTACCATTCCTAGACCGGCAAGGGAACTTGCTGTTCCAACAGGACAATGCAAGTCCGCATGTATGCCGTGCCACCCAACGTGCTCTAGAAGGTGTAAGTCAACTACCCTGGCCAGCAAGATCTCCGGATCTGTCCCCCATTGAGCATGTTTGGGACTGGATGAAGCGTCGTCTCACGCGGTCTGCACGTCCAGCTCGAACGCTGGTCCAACTGAGGCGCCAGGTGGAAATGGCATGGCAAGCCGTTCCACAGGACTACATCCAGCATCTCTACGATCGTCTCCATGGGAGAATAGCAGCCTGCATTGCTGCGAAAGGTGGATATACACTGTACTAGTGCCGACATTGTGCATGCTCTGTTGCCTATGTTTATGTGCCTGTGGTTCTGTCAGTGTGATCATGTGATGTATCTGACCCCAGGAATGCGTCAATAAAGTTTCCCCTTCCTGGGACAATGAATTCACGGTGTTCTTATTTCAATTTCCAGGAGTGTATCTCACTCCCGCCAAAACTTCTACTGAAAGGAAACCTACATTTCTCAGCAAATCCTCGTCGCTTCTTGGAAGTTTTAAGCATGCTTTTGAAGCACAAAGATGTATCTTATGACATGATTCCATCCCCATTACCCAAAGTTACCTTGATTTCGACAAGATGTAGTTCATGCAAGATGGAGCTCGACTCCATCGAAGCAGGAGAGTGTTTGATATCCTGGAGGAGCACTTTGGGGACCGCATTCTGGCTCTGGGGTACCCAAAGGCCACTGGCATGTTCCTCTATTGACCGACATATTCTCCGGATCTGAACACATGCGACTCCTTTTTGTGAGGCTATATTAAAGAAAATGTGTGCAGCAAATTCCCAAATTCATCGATGAACTGAAAACAGCTATTCTGGAGGTCACCAACAGCATCGACGTTCGGACACATCAGCGGGTCTTGAAGAATTTCGTTATCGTCAACGCCACATCATCGCCAATGATGGCAGGCATATGGAACATGTCATAACCTAAATCCGAATATCTCTAGTAACGTTTACATGTTGAATAAAGAGTGCGCTCCCCGTAGTATGTAACTAATTTACGTTTCTTTCACGTAGTTCAATAATTTTGACTCTGTAGCTCCCTCAGACTTGTTTGGACCATTAAAGAATGCCACTCGTGGAAGTCATTTTGAGGATGACGAAGAGATGATTCGCACAGTGAAGAAATGGCTTCGAGAAGTAGTAGCGAGAGGGCATACACGCCCTTGGGTCCCGCTGGAGGGAGGTCAGCGAGCTTCGAGTAGATTACTTGGAAGAGCAGGGAGCAAAAAATAAACATAGTTATTTGTTGTGTGTACGTTTCATTGCGTTCAAAGAACAGTTGTTGAAGAAAAAAACTGGAGCTTTACTTTCTAGGCTACCCCCATAGTTATACATGGAATGACAGAACAGGATTGATGATAACTTGGCTTCATTGCCTATTTGGAACATTCATGTCGACGTTGGAGAGGATTAAACATGTGGGAAAGAATTAAGTTTACAGTCATACGTGGTGGCAATAAAAGGTGGGGGTCAGTAATGACAGAAAATAGTAGTTAATTTTCTCTAAAAACAGGTGGCTGTCATGAATATTCACAGGGAAAGAAACGTCATCAGCATGCAAACATTCTGTTAGCAAGCGTAACTATGCAGTCTTAATTAAATGGTTCCTTAATGCAATGCATACGTGATAACGAACGTGGGTTGTTATGTAAAGCCGGCCGCATTGACCGAGTTGTTCTAGGCGCTTCAGTCTGGAACCGCGCGACCGGCATGGATGTGTGTGATGTCCTTAGGTTAGTTAGGTTTAAGTAGTTATAAGTTCTAAGGGACTGATGACCTCAGATGTTAAGTCCCATAGTGCTCAGAGCCATTTGAACCATTTGTTATGAAAAAATGAATAACGGTACGTACGAAGCAACCGTGGAGGACAGTATGCAGATAAGGACTATACGAAAAATTTGCAAAAACTCTCCGAAACAGACGGGCTACGATACTATTGGAATCATAACCAAACCCATGAACAGAGAAATCAAAGACATGTTACTGGGCAGTTATCGTAATAAAAATGCATTAAAGTGTATAAATGGAAAATGAGAACGAATCCCTTAGATGTGTTGGTACTTAATCTGCCCGTAATTTCACGTTTCAACACACTGAACATACTTCTACTCGCTGCATACGAAATAGCTGACATGTGACACCGTCTTCTCACGACAGCTATATTCAACTTCGAAGAGAAATTTCGTAACTCACGTGAAATCTGCAATAGAAAAGAATTGCAGATTAACTAAACTCGATCTCTGAAGTGTCAGACTTTTCACACTTGCTCCACAAGCAAAGAACCAGACATTTCTCGAATTTCGTCCACGCCCGAACTCCCGTAAGGAGCCCTCCACAGCGCCACAGCGCCACTAGGCAGTACCAGCCACTGCTCAGACTGAACGTGGTGGCACATGATCTGATCAAGGACAAAGGACAAGGCACGACATACAAAGATCGATAACCGCAGTTGGTTACATCTTGTCACGGACAAAGGTTTGTTTATTTAATTTTATTTATTTATTTATTTACACGTCAAGTTCCATAGGACCAAATTGAAGAGCAGATCTCCAAAGTCATGGAACGTGTCAGTACATGATATTACAATATAAAAGTAATAACAGATAAAAATAAAATGTTTATGAACCTGAAAAAAGTGAAGCCATAAGTTTCAGCAAACAAGAATCAGCTTAATTTTTCAAGGAACTACTCGACAGAATAGAAGGTGTAATGCATGAGGAAACCCTTCAGTATCGATTTGAAAGCGCGTGGATTACTGCTCGAAAATTTTTGAATTCTAGTGGTAACTTACTGAAAATGAATGCAGCAGTATACTGAACGTTTTCCTGCAAAAGAGTTGAGGAAGTCCGATCCAAATGCAGGTTTGAACTGAGTGAAAGCTACTTATTCTTGGGAATAAGGAAATATTGTTAACAAGAAACGATCGTAAGGAATATACACTCCTGGAAATGGAAAAAAGAACACATTGACACCGGTGTGTCAGACCCACCATACTTGCTCCGGACACTGCGAGAGGGCTGTACAAGCAATGATCACACGCACGGCACAGCGGACACACCAGGAACCGCGGTGTTGGCCGTCGAATGGCGCTAGCTGCGCAGCATTTGTGCACCGCCGCCGTCATGTCAGCCAGTTTGCCGTGGCATACGGAGCTCCATCGCAGTCTTTAACACTGGTAGCATGCCGCGACAGCGTGGACGTGAACCGTATGTGCAGTTGACGGACTTTGAGAGAGGGCGTATAGTGGGCATGCGGGAGGCCGGGTGGACGTACCGCCGAATTGCTCAACACGTGGGGCGTGAGGTCTCCACAGTACATCGATGTTGTCGCCAGTGGTCGGCGGAAGGTGCACGTGCCCGTCGACCTGGGACCGGACCGCAGCGACGCACGGATGCACGCCAAGACCGTAGGATCCTACGCAGTGCCGTAGGGGATCGCACCGCCACTTCCCAGCAAATTAGGGACACTGTTCCACAGGACTACATCCAGCATCTCTACGATCGTCTCCATGGGAGAATAGCAGCCTGCATTGCTGCGAAAGGTGGATATACACTGTACTAGTGCCGACATTGTGCATGCTCTGTTGCCTGTGTCTATGTGCCTGTGGTTCTGTTAGTGTGATCATGTGATGTATCTGACCCCAAGAATGTGTCAATAAAGTTTCCCCTTCCTGGGCAATGAATTCACGGTGTTCTTATTTCAATTTCCAGGAATATATATATATATATATATATATATATATATATATATATATATATATATATATATATATATATATAAACGTGTAGTTTTTATATTGCTAAAATGCCTGGCTATAGAGCTTGAATAAATTATCACTCCAGAAGGACTTTTGAAAATTTAAGTGGCGTGATCTTAGTCACATTAACACTTTACATAAATTACCACTCAATCTCTTTGTTGTACAAGAATTACACCATTTTGCTGTTCCAGTTTTAAATGTTCTTTGTGGTATATGCATAGCCCTTGAAAATGTTTAATCTTTCATATTTTTTTTTTAATTAACAAATATTGTTAGATATTTGTATTATGTATGACCAACAGTTTGCTGGTGCAATATCTACAGGTAATTAACAATACTGCTGAAAATGTGACTAAGCCTTATCTTCTGTATAACAGTCTATTAAGATAAATTTGTGAGTCTTTGAAGATGTGGTTTGTTGTAAGTTAACAACAAGCAGTATTAGTATTGCCAGTTCTTAGCGTTACTCATTAAAAATAGTTGTTATTCGTTGTAATACTCACACGCAATGTATGTCACAAACATGCAATTCTTATAAGAAACTCCTCCCCCTCCCACCCCCCCTACCCCCCAAAAAAAGTCGTTATCCATATTTCAGACTGTCCACCTCAAGAGAAGGGACAAAATCTTGAACTGGATCGAAAAACAACTAAATAACGGTTGGGACTGTAACGCAAGTATTTTATTTGCCCTTTAGCAACCGTTGACACTTAAAACGCTTTTGCAAACGTAAAATAAGACAATCTATTTGCATTTTGGCAAAGAAGAGAGATAGGCTTTAAAACTGGCGCAGTAATATAGAATTTATACAGGCATGAGAAAGACGTTATTGCTCGAAAGACGAAAAGACAGACGCGAAGACTGGAAATGATTTCGCTGTGCACTACCACTACAGTTTATACGAGCAAAAGAAAATCTGAATGAAGTCACAAAAAAAACAGTAAAAAAATTAAAATTTTTAGTGAAAGAATGAGCTTACTGAGGTACGCAAATGATTTTGCTGTTCTGTTTTCTGACTCGTAAAAAGCGGACAGTAACTGGACACGACATACACTTTAACATGTTGTGTTCAACTTCAAATTTGAATTTCTTGGATCTGATAATCGACGATTCTGTCCGTGACACCAAATTACGTGTTGTAAACATCACGTGGACTTCATCTATGAATGCCTCAGCAGTCAGCGTTGCATAATCGCTTCTGAAGTGAAAACGATTGGGCCTGCAGTCAAGTGATAGGAGGAAAAATTGCTGCAGTGATTATCTGTTGTTCCAAAGCAGTAAATTACGAACTTATTATAATAGGAAAACAGAAAATATTATGAAAATTAGAGAATAAATTTATCTTCAGCTGTAAATCTCCTCTGTCATCGCAAGTGATTTTATAAAGACAGTCTTAAGTGGTTATGATATCTCGGGTTACGCGTATGCTTGTGTGTGTGTGTGTGTGTGTGAGAGAGAGAGAGAGAGAGAGAGAGAGAGAGAGAAAGAGAGAGAGAGAGAGAGTATCGTGGCGGGATTGCGTGGATGCGCATATTTGTAAGAGTGAAGAGGGAGCGGGAGTGTGGAACAGCAGAATGTTAACCGCCAACATCAGATATTCAGTGTGGTCAGTGTGGGAGGTGCCACGTCAGATTACTTCTAATGCAAACGTACGTTTAGGAGAGACTCTTGAAAGAAAGGTGGACTGTAATTACTAAACACCAATGAATAGACAGAGACTGCTCAGCAAAGATTTCAAATATATTATCATTCAGAAATAGTTTATAACTCTGCAAAGACGTCATTTTCTTTACTGGTAGAGGTGGAAGTCATGCTTTCGATTCTACGTCTTGGAGCACGAAAACAGTTTCTCTAAATTTTTAGTCAGCACGCTTACGTCTGTGTTTCACTTGCTGCTACTGTGATCCTGCATATTAATTTGTATTACGGTTGTTTACGTTTGCTTCTAGCTGATATTCTATAATATCATCCCTTCTGAATAAATCATCATGAAATTTCAAGAAATCATCATCTGTGTCGTATAATTACCGTTATACGTACATACGCTCTCAGTATTATTACCTCGGTTACTGAACTACATCTTTGGAAGTTCATATTCTGTCTCTTCCTCTTCCCTAATTGCTGAAACTTCCAGCCGCGTTCTTCCTTTCCATCATGTGAATGAAATTCATGACAGCTGCTTCTGCAAGAGACTCCGAAATTTCACCTATTTCGACAGTTTCATCAATTTCGACCCCAATATCTAATATGTCACCGTCAGGGACAGCATTGTATGCACTGAATTCATAAACAGGTAAACGAATTGTAATTTCCAGTTCAGCGTCAGTCAAAAAGCCAGATATAGTGAAGATAATGATGCTGCTTAGTTATAACTTTAAACATAAAAATCAAAATTTAAAGAAACTGTATAAATGGATTTGTAAATCGAGGCACTAAATTGTGGAATATCCGCTTAGCTCCACTGTTGAGTTGAAGCAACATACGATTTTTCGCACTGCATCTTACCTGAAATATGTTATCCAAGAAAAATTTATGATTTTCTAGAGCAGAAATGATTGTCACAACAAATGAAGATTATTTTATTGTAAACGAAAGTGAAAAACTTGCGAATTTTAGGCTGCCTTTATTCATGTCGGAGAGACGTTTACCACCTCATGCTCTTGTGTTTCTAACTTTTATTTTTGTTTTTGTTTTTTTGTTTTTTGTTTTGAGGAGCAGTTACTATTAGTAGTAGGCTTTAAGCAAAAAAGTGGTTAAAACCGATCTGATGTAAAATATACCTACAGAAAGATGATTTTCTGTAAGCAACGGTGGTGAAGCAAAGGTTAAGAAAACACCGAATGTGGAAGGATATGAACACATTTTACAACAATGCGTACTGCAGGGAGACGGTGTTGGTATCAGCACAGCTGTACACCCTGTCGTAAAACAGCCTTTGTCACGTAGTGGTTCGTGGAGAACAACATCCCAACATTTTTTTTTTCAGGAACAGCTGCATAGAGTCCCGACGTTAACCCAATGGAAGGCCTTCGGAAAGAGACAGAGTCCAGCCAGAGTCCAGCATCGCTATCTTGTCCAGCGTCGGCACTTCTCCAGTAGCGCTGACACCTCAGCAGAGTGCAAGTCACCACGTATGTGTTTGCACCAACAGCTGTCAGGATACTATTGATCATATCGTGGGCGTGCCTTAACTACTACATAGCTCTTGTTAGTGATGATGTAAGACGCGAGGCGACTGTAACAATTACTATCTACTTACGCTACGATTAGCACTTTTCTGTTACATCAGCGAGCTACTATCTGACTGGCACACAAGTAGAACGTCAGCTACCAGATACAGAGACGCATGGTTCACGAGCTAAGTGGAAAATCTTAAATGAAACTGTATTAACTTCTGCTACCATACACTATGTGATCGAAAGTATTCGGACACCTGGCTGAAAATCAATTACAAGTTCGTGGCGCCTCCATCGGTAATGCTGGAATTCAGTATGGCGTTCTACAGGATTCAGGCCAGAACTCTATGCAGGTCAGTCCATTACAGGGATGTTATTGTCGTGTAACCACTCCGTCACAGGCCGTGCGTTACGAACAGATGCTCGATCGTGTTGAAAGAAGAAGCTGCACCCTCGCATTGCTCTTCAGCGATGGGCGTTCAGCTGGTCGTCTTGATAACTGTCAACTGTCGAAATCACGCACCAGTCTTTATTTAAACAATTTGAGACATTACCACCATCCATAGCTTTCGCCACGAAGTCCAGAGTCCAAATGGCCTACTACACAGTACCACCACCAGAAGACGCTGTCGTACATTCCGTGACGTAATCCAAGATGGCAGACATGAAGTCGGATGATGACGCAAGTATCATTATCCAAGATGGCGGGATACAGTGTGTCCACCACAAATTCTGCACCTAGTACTCAGTACTGCCACCAAGAGAGCACTGTCGTCTGTTGCGTGACGTAACCCAAGATGGTGGGAAAATGGCGGGAGGCATTGTGGTTGCCACGAAGTCTGAACCTAGTACACAGTACTGTCAGCAGAGGACACTGTAGTCCGTTTCGTGGCATAACCCAAGATGACTGTCTGGAGGGGGAAATGACACAGTCTGCACTAGGCTGTTGGAGAGAGAAAAGAGTGTACTGTATTTATTTTGGAAGTATTTATTTAGGGGCCGATTTCAGATCGTATTTATATCACACTGATACAAACACACGCTCTGACATGCTTCGGGACACGCCACACAGCCCACAGACCTGTAAACTACTCCGAACTAACGCTCTGCAGAAACACAATCAACTCCTAAATAATTTCAGAACAGACATGCAAACTCCTCCTAAATAATGCAGTACACAGATGTGCAGACACGAAATTAACTCTTAAGCTGTCCAAATAATGCATAGCACAGCCTACAGAGCTGCACACAAAATAATTCGATAGACACACAAACAATGTACGCAGGCACGACCCGCTCCCCCCTATTCACTGGACCACACAGGAGGCTAGCGACAGCCGCTGCGAAGTGACGTGACCCTCACATGCCAAGCCACACATAGGTGGCAGTTTGGGTCCCTCAAGAATGAGGTGGTGGCATCGCCTTCATACTTGACACCTGAGGAATGACGCGACCAGACGGGAGCGAAGACCTATTTACAGAGCACAGATGCTCCAAGGTGGGACGCACGTGTGTGTGTTCGCTGCTGCTGGTGTAAACCCTCCCTCTGCCTCCAATCTGGTGAATGGCTAATTACTGAGTGTAGGCTACAGAAATCTGTTCCAGAATAGCACAAGCTGCTTTCTCCCTAGTGATTGTAACAGACCATGCATGCAGTGCTGCTGATGCATCGCCGTGTGTATCCACATACCATCTCAAGCAAATCTAATCCCTGCAGTCGTGCTACCCTCTGTGCCCTCGGTGGCTCAAATGGATAAAGTGTCTTCCATGGAGATCTCGGGTTTGAGTCCCGGTTCAGGCACCGATTTTCACCTGCCCCTGTCGATATATATCAACACCCATTAGCAGCTGAAGGTATTAATGTAATTCTAATTTCGCTCTAGACAGCTGCAGGTCTTCAATGGCGTCTATTCTTGTGGAGATGTCCGAAAGAACAGACATCATATCCATATAAGTATGTAGTTCAGGCAACACCGGCCATGACCTTCTACTTCAGTGCGGATGCTCACATATTCCCCGAACTCTTATGGGACTTGGTAAGAATGTCTTCCACGAGTAACGAATGTGTTGGGGTGGGACACAACGAATGTAGTGTGTGGACATACAAGGTGAGAATGTGGGTCTCGCGGGAGGCATGTGCGAGATAGTTCCTGCAGGCGTACTATCCTCTGTGCCGTTGGTGGCGTATATGGATAGAGCATCTGACCTGTAAGCAAGAGGTCCTGGGTTCGAGTCGCGGTTGGGGCAGACATTTTCACCTATCCCTGTTGATATATATATGAACTCCCGTTAGCAGCTGAAGGTATTAATGTAGTTCTAATTTCGTTCTAGACAGCTGCAGGTATTCAGTGGAGTCTGTTCTTTCGGACGTGTCCGAAAGAACAGACATCGTATCCATATAAGTATATAATGTATATTACTGTCACAAGCGGTCTTGGTTCTACAGGTGAGCGCCAGTATCCATGTTAAAAGCTATACTTGCTTTATAAATCTAGGTACTAATATTACCTCTGAATGAGGGGGTTCTTCTATCTGGACAAATACCGAGACGGTGATAGCTGGAGTGGATATTATCAGACAATCAGTCCAATTTTACGTAGCCATGATGCAACATAATGATAAAATCTCATGATAATTACAGGTCCCTCACGCCACTAGATATTTCTCCAGTATGTGCAACATATTCTGTCTTGATACCACGTCAGAAGTTCTGCGACATATCCACTGAGATATAGGCGATGACTGATTGAAAAGATCACAAATAGTAGTAGATGGTGTGTTGATTGACGTCGTAAGAAATGTACACTACCTTTTCAGATGTCTAGTGTTACGCTATCCGCTAGAAATGATATCTATGATTTGAAATCAAGTCCTTCCATTCAACCACATACATGCGTTGGATCACAGCCACAAGTGAATCAGATTTCTGTCACTCTCATATCTCGAAACAAGTAACCTTTCTCGAACCTATGTGCTACAGTAAAATTCCAATGTGGCTTTAGTCAACCCCCACCCATCCTGCAATTGCTACCATTTCTATAGCTTATCACTTGTGATTGTTCCAATGTAAGTCAGAACTGAGCAGAAGTTGGAGAATACATATCAACCACCTTCTGCAACCCGTGTAGAAAAAGAACGACCTGAGTTAGTGCAACAGGACAGTGTTTTGACCATGCACGCATTGTGGTGTGCCTCCAAACCAGATACAGATACTACAGCCCAAAGCATAACCGCATCCATTAACATACACTCCTGGAAATTGAAATAAGAGCACCGTGAATTCATTGTCCCAGGAAGGGGAAACTTTATTGACACATTCCTGTGGTCAGATACATCACATAATCACACTGACAGAACCACAGGCACATAGACACAGGCAACAGAGCATGCACAATGTCGGCACTAGTACAGTGTATATCCACCTTTCGCAGCAATGCAGGCTGCTATTCTCCCATGGAGACGATCGTAGAGATGCTGGATGTAGTCCTGTGGAACGGCTTGCCATGCCATTTCCACCTGGCGCCTCAGCTGGACCAGCGTTCGTGCTGGACGTGCAGACCGCGTGAGACGACACTTCATCCAGTCCCAAACATGCTCAATGGGGGACAGATCCGGAGATCTTGCAGGCCAGGGTAGCTGACTTACACCTTCTAGCGCACGTTGGGTGGCACGGGATACATGCGGACGTGCATTGTCCTGTTGTAACAGCAAGTTCCCTTGCCGGTCTAGGAACGGTAGAACAATGGGTTCGATGACGGTTTGGATGTACCGTGCACTATTCAGTGTCACCTCGACGATCACCAGAGGTGTACGGCCAGTGTAGGAGATCGCTCCCCACACCATGATGCCGGGTGTTGGCCCTGTGTGCCTCGGTCGTATGCAGTCCTGATTGTGGCGCTCACCTGCACGGCGCCAAACACGCATACGACCATCATTGGCACCAAGGCAGAAGCGACTCTCATCGCTGAAGACGACACGTCTCCATTCGTCCCTCCATTCACGCCTGTCGCGACACCACTGGAGGCGGGCTGCACGATGTTGGGGCGTGAGCAGAAGACGGCCTAACGGTGTGCGGGACCGTAGCCCAGCTTTATGGAGACGGTTGCGAATGGTCCTCGCCGATACCCCAGGAGCAACAGTGTTCCTAATTTGCTGGGAAGTGGCGGTGCGGTCCCCTACGGCACTGCGTAGGATCCTACGGTCTTGGCGTGCATCCGTGCGTCGCTGCGGTCCGGTCCCAGGTCGACGGGCACGTGCACCTTCCGGCGACCACTGGCGACAACATCGATGTATTGTGGAGACCTCACGCCCCACGTGTTGAGCAATTCGGCGGTACGATCACCCGGCCTCCCGCATGCCCACTATACGCCCTCTCTCAAAGTCCGTCAACTGCACATACGGTTCACGTTCACGCTGTCGCGGCATGCTACCAGTGTTTAAGACTGCGATGGAGCTCCGTATGCCACGGCAAACTGGCTGACACTGACGGCGGCGGTGCACAAATGCTGCGCAGCTAGCGCCATTCGACGGCCAGCACCGCGGTTCCTGGTGTGTCCGCTGTGCCATGCGTGTGATCATTGCTTGTACAGCCCTCTCGCAGTGTCCGGAGCAAGTATGGTGGGTCTGACACACCGGTGTCAATGTGTTCTTTTTTCCATTTCCAGGAGTGTATATCAGCCCAACATGCTGTCATCATTCTCTACTGTCGAACAGAGAAAAATTACGAACTATAAAATGCTGCACTGACTTCTTACTATACAGAACTGACCTAGGCACTGATGCTGGCGCGATGACACATAGCTGAGGCGGGGGTCCAGTGCGGATAGAAACATGGCTTCACAGAATAGCATTCCTCCTAGCATTCCTAATGGATCAGCCCATTCGGTACTAAATTTACCCATCAAACTGCTGCTGCTGTCGTTGTGGGGTAATCCTATTAAATGTACAGCTTTCATACCATCCCAGAGGCCAGTTTAAGGTTTCATTATCTGTATTGTAAGAGGATGATCGTATCCCACGGACTGTACTGTAAATCGCAAGAGACGCTCCCTGTAGGCCTGTGTCATTGTTCGAAGCATGATTTGTTTGTGCTGTAGCACGCTTTGAAGATCACCATACTTCGAGGTCTGTGATGACGTCATCCAAGATGGAACCGTGTAGACTTGGCAACAGTACATGACGTCATCCAAGCTGGCAGCCATGACGTCACTCAAGATGGTGGGAAGTTCGAATTTTTGGAGGGAAAGTGCCACCTCCCCCCCCCCCCCCCCCCAGAAAAATGGTGTGAAGTTCAAATTCCAACAGGATAATGTTCCACATCCCAGTTATTCTACTAAGCAAAGAAAATGGCGGGAAGATAGGCTGCTTGGCCGAATTCCACTAACCTAAATCACCCGACCGGCGCTTCCTCCTACGAACTGGTGCCAAATTTGAATTACAACATGATAGTGCACCACACCCCTGTTATCTCTACTAAGCGAAGAAAATCGCTTGCTCACTGGGGCTACCTCCACTAACCTAAGTGAACCGACCGCCAATTCCTCCTAAAAACTGGCGCCAAGTTTGAATTTTGGTGGGAAGGTTGGTCACTTGGGGGTTTGCTGCTGGTGCAAGAGAAAAGTCACTTGTACTAACCTCAGTCGACTCCTCCACCTTAGGATTCGTCGGAAAAAAGGGCTTCTCTTTATTATTTAACCAATTTCAAGCAGCTGTGTTTGCTACTGGGTCTGGACTCCAACTGGCTTAGTTCAGTTCATCACCACCAGGGGTCGCTACCTAGACATAGGTGCGAGAGGCAGCAGCGGCAGTGCCTGTCCCCACACCACCCAAAGCCCTTAGGCGCCCATTGGGCAACACAGTTGGTGGGAGAGGAAGAAGAAGAACAGCTGTTGCATCGGTCTCCCACCCCACCAGCCAGTACTGGCAGGGGCCCTCGCTGCAGCCCGGTTGCTCCAGTCGGCATTCACTGCCTCCTCCTCCTCCTCAGCCAGCTCTCCCCCGCTGCCAATGCAAGGTTCGTGTGCTGTCCACATACCCCTCCGTGTACATGACGCACCATCGTCAGCCCCATCTTCAAACGGCAGGACCCTATAGAAATACTGATTATCCTGTGGCTAGCAGTAACGCTCTCCCCTGTCCTATTGATAGTTAATTGGATCAGAATAACGGGATAATGACCCCCCTAGAATACTCAGCAGTTGCTAGGGCTTTTGAGGAGCGCATCTCTTCCACCAGGATTGAAATCCGGGAGGGAGGTATTGTCACCCTGTCGGGTTTTTAGAGGTGTGCCTCCCTGTCCTGGAGACGGAGCTCCTCAAAGTCCCAGAGGATCCGAGATTTAAAGCCATTAAGTGCAATGCAGTATTATGCTGCGAATTGTGTCACCCCCCTAGGCGTTCAGGCAGTTGCAAAGTCAACGATATTAAGACATATAATACCTTTGATGGTATAGAATTCCCTGTAAAGATCCAGGACATAGCTAAATTTGAGGCTCAGAATACCGGAATATTGGTTCAAGTTTATGGCCTGGAGAAGAATAAGTACAAGTCAGATGAGCAAGACAAGCACACAGAAGTCGGTCCCCTCCATTTCTCAAAATTTTGCAGGTGAGCGACAGCTGCATGTAAACATGTTGCTCTTCTCTGAAGGTGATAATTATCACTACATCTGGATCAAACGTATGTCCCAACTCCTTTACTCCCAGTTTAGTAAAAAGCGACGTAAAAACCATATTTGTTTAAGGTGTTTGAATTATTTTTCATCTGAAGAGTGATTAGTGATACATCTATTACATTACGCTTACAAGGACTCTGTACATGTGATTATGCCCACTGAGGAAAATAACTTCATTAATTTTCAAAATACTCACCGCCAGCAGCGTTGTCCTTTCGTTGTGTAAGCCGACTTTGAATGACTGCTGGCTCCTACTACACATTGTGAAGGGAACCCCCCAGCTTCACACACAAACTTCACACAAAAACACGTACCTTATGCAGCAGTGTTCCATGTTGTACGTGGATATGATTCTAAACTTAACTGCTACCAGTCTTACGTAGGGAACGATCCCACAGTTTGGCTTCTCACTGAGATTGAAAAACTTTCATGGGAAGTTGATCGCCTCTACAGCACCAACATTCCCATTACCAAATCACAGGAAGATGATGAAACGTATGAAAATGCGGTTAATTGTCATATTTGTGGGAAAGTCCTCGTAGAGACCACTGTCATCTTATGGGTAAGTTCCGCATTGCAGCTCATAACGCATGCCATTTGAAGTCTCAATTACCTAGACACATACCCGTCTTTTTTCATAATTTGAGATGGTATGACGCTTGTTGTCTCGTTGAGCACTTGGCTAAGTTCGGTATGAAGAAAGATCAGGTCAGTGTCCTCCCTGAAAGTGTTGAAAAGTACATTTCTTTCTCAAAACGAAAGACGCCAAAAATTACGCTCCACTTCTTTTACTCTTTACGCTTTATGCGGACTTCACTCCAGAAACTGGTTGAAACTTTACCTCGGAATGATATGCATATCACTCGATCTGCATTTCTCGATGAGGAAAAGTTCCAACATGCGACTAGGAAAGGAGTTTTCCCATATGAGTAAATTGATAGTACGGCAAAACTCAATGAAACCAGGTTTCCCAAAATATCTGAATTTACCAGTACTCTCACAAGCAGGTTATGAGCATGTTGTGAATGTCTGGCGGGACTTCAGCATCCCAAATTTGGGAGAATATGCAAGATTATACGTGGTCACGGATGTGCGTTTGCTTGCAGATGTTTTAGAAAAGTTCTGGAATGTATGTATGACTACGTACCTCTAGACCTCGCCTTTTACTACATGCCACCTGGGTGATCCTGGGACTCTATGCTCAAGAAAATGGGGTGCAGCATTGAACATTTGACTGATGCTGCAATGTTTCTATTTTTTAAGTCAGAGTTCCGTGGGGGACTTTGCCAATGTGTTCACAGGCAAATAACCCACGGATGGGTGTCGATTTCAGCGCATCTCTTGATTCTAGTTACATTTTGTACTTAGATGTGAACAACTTATACGGGCATGCCATGATGCAGCCACTGCCGGTTGTTGGATTTTGAAGGGTGCCCGAAAACGAATTGAAGGGGTTAGGTGGACAAAAAATCGGTCTTGCGCCCGATTCTGATGTAGAGTATGTGCTTGAAGCAGGCATCACATATCCTAATAATTTGCATGGAGAGACAAGCGACTTGTCGTTATGTCCAGAGCAAGAAATTCCGTGAGGAAGCACCATCCCTAAACTGTTGGCTACTGTTCGAGATAAGCAGAGGTACATTATTCATTATCGTAATCTCCAGCTGTGCCTCAGATTACGGGATGAGGCTTATTAGAATCACCTGGGCAATCTCCTTCAAGCAATCCTCGTGGTTGAAGGAATATATTGAACTAAATACTGAAAAGAGGGCAGTCGCGAGTAATGATTTTGGAGAAGACTTTTATAAATTAATGAATAATTCCATTTTCGGGAAAACTATGCAGAATGTACGAAATGAAGTGATATTTTGATTAAACCGAATTGGAAGGGCGTTATGGCGTGAGAAAGTGTATAGCCAGGCCAAATTTTAAGTGTGCCACCATCTTAAATGAAAACTTGTTGCTCCGGAGATGTCGAAGACTGCAGTAGAGTTTATAAAGCCTATCTATTTGGGGATGTGAATACTGGATATCTCCAAATTCTTCATGTACCGATTCCACTACGAGTTTGCGAAGCCTCATTTCGTAGAACCAAAGTTATTTTATATCGATACAGACAGCTTTATCTACTGGATCAAGAACTGCGATCCATATGAAGTAATTAGGTGCAATGGTAAAGAATTCGACACGTCTTCTTACGGGGCCGGTAATCCTTACGGTATTATCCCTCAGAACAAGGAGGTTATGGGTCTCATGAAAGATGAGTCGAATGGTGCACCGTATGTAGAGTTTGTGGAATTGAGGTCCAAAATGTATGCATATCACATAATAGACGGGGGAAATCCCTGAGTCCACATATGCCAGACAGATGTGGTGTTTACAGAGTTAGTGGTTGAATGACTTGTAATTTTCACATGTCGGTCACTGCTGCTATGCATTTACATGTTTCCTTGTAAGAGGTATCCCCTGTTACTAGTGATCATTTTATATAGTGCTGATGCAGGCATCGTATAATTCCAAACCACGATCTAATATGAACAGTGGATGCTATACGTCTTTGGAAAGCTATATTGTGCTCGTATCACAAAATGGCTCTGAGCAGTATGGGACTTAACTTCTGAGGTCATCAGTCCCCTAGAACTAAGAACTACTTAAACCTAACACCACACACATCGATGCCCGAGGCAGGATTCTAACCTGCGACTGTAGTGGTCGAGCGGTTCCAGACTGTAGCGCCTAGAGCCGCTCGGCCACTCTGGCCGGCGCTCGTATCACACAGAGCAAATGTTTTACAGAAGTAGTTTTTTCGTTTTACTGTTCGATAACATAATTTATCGTAGAGAAACCGGGAAGAAGGATGTATGTCATGCGCTTGAAATATATTTCTTACATTGGAATATTAACAGTGCTACATTCCATATGACTGATAGGTCGGAAACGCAAGTGATCAAACATTATAGCCCGTTTTAACTGCAGAATGTTGTAGCGTTAGGTGTGCGTGTGTTTATGTTCTCTCTTACTAATACCTTCCAGGTACTGCCCCTAGACTCTAGAACAATACTTTAGAGTTGATAGCTTGGTTGATTTACGTAAAACTGCTTTGAACTCTGTCCGTCTGGAGCTCCATCACGCATAAAAATCATCCGTTTCTTGTCCTTCTTAACCGTCTGCTATTGCATCACGACACTTTCAAATCTGTTACTGTACATCGATAAGGAGTGCTAACGTCCTCAACGAGGGCGCATCTCGAGAAATCTTGTGTACTTGGATGGGTGAGGACTCGGCAAGCTCCATTCATTCACGAGACGTGGAATGTATCGCTCTTCTTCTAGTCGGTTGCAGATTAAATCGGTAACGGTGCTGCAAAGCGGGTTGGTCGATGACTGTGTGAGGAGGGTCTTTCTAATTTTAACCTAAGACAAGAAGATGCTGTGTGACTCCGGTACACAGAGAGATAGGTCATAAATTTAGCACTATGCTCGAGGTGTCAGAAATATGTGAAGTGCAGTCTGATATACTCTGATGGTGTGTGTGTTCGAGAATTAACAATGAGCGGACGTACCGCACAGTCATTTATCCACGTTTGCAATGATACTCGCAAAGTGGAGAAGGGGTGGTTTAGCTGTGATACTGAAATTGAAAAGATGCTGTCACATTTTTGGTCGGTGTTGAAATTACTGTAAAAGTGTTCGCAATATCAACTGTGACACTTGTTATTAGAGTAAATCGATGGTGTCTTTTCCATCCCATCCGTGGACTGGCACGCTGTTTGTTACCACATAAGACTAACTGATATCGCTTGTTTGAGTTGAAGAAAGAGTTTTGGTGGATGGACAGCACCTTGTGGGGTGGATAGCACCGAAACACTGATCGCGTACATGACTGCAATATGATGAATCAGTCGAAAGGGATCGTAGAGTCATCACCTATTCCATGACTATGACAGATAAGTTTAAATGTAGTTTGGAAACCTACACCAACGCCGTAAAACTCTTCCAGTTTCCTTATGTTGTAACTCTCTTTTGTTTAAAATCATCCAGTGTTTGTGGCGTGTTACGGTAGCCACAGTAACCACGTGATTTCCGTTGTGCGATGTCTGGTTTTCTGCCAGAGGCCGTGGACCAGGTCGTTTTAAAGTCAGTTTGGGTTCTGACGCAGACCTCGAAGTCGTGGCAGAACAAAATGTATGGCGATGTGCAAAGCGTGCTACAGCACAAACAAATCATGGTTCAAACAACGAGACAGGGCTGCAAGGAGCGTCTCTCGCGATTTACAGTATAGTCCGCGGGACACGACCACCCTCCTACAGCACAGGTAATGAAACCTTAAACTGGCCTCTGGAGTGGAATGAAAGCTGTACACTTAATAGGATCGCCCCACACCGACAGCAGCAGCAGTTTGATGGATACATTTAGTGAGAAACGGGCTGTTCCGTTAGGAATGCTAGGACGAATACTATTCTGTGAAGCATTGAGCCATCTCTCTGTCCGTGCTGGACCCCTGCCGCAGCTATGTGTCATTGCGTCAGCATCGGTGCCTAGGTGAGTTCTCTGTGGGAAAGAGTTTGTAGAGCTTTTCATAGTTCGTAATTTTTCTCTGTTAGGTGGTACAGAACAACGATGATGGCATGTTGGGCTGACAGGTAAGAATGGATGCGGATCTGCTTCAGATCTGTATCTGGTTTGGAGGTCCACCACAATGCTTGCATTTCCACGAAATGGTCAAAACACAATCCTGTTGCACTAACTCAGGTCGTTCTGTTTGTACACGGGTTGCAGAAGGTGGTGGATATGACTTTCTCCGACTTCTGCTCAGTTCCGATGCGCTAAGCTATAGAAATGCGTAGGGACTGACTAAAACCACGTTGGAATTTTAATGTAGCAGATAGGTTCGAGAAAGGTTACTTGTTTCGAGATATGACAGTGACAGAAATATGATTCACTTGTGGCTGTTATCCAACGCATGTATTTGGTTGAATGGAATGACTCGATTTCAAATGATAGATATCATTTCTAGCGGATAGCGTAACACTAGACATCTGAAAAGGTAGTGTACATTTCTTACGACCTCAATCAACACACCATCTACTACTGTTTGTGATCTTCTCAATCAGTCATCGCCTGCATCTCAGTGGATATATCGCAGAACTTCAGACATGGTATCGAGGTAGAATATGTTACGCATACTGGAGAAATGTCCAGCGGTGTGAGGAAGTTGTAGTTATCACGAGGTTTTATCATGAGGTTGCATCATGGGCTACGTGTAATCGAACTGCTCGTCTGATGATATACACTCCAGCGATCACCGTATCGGTATTTGTCCAGATAGAAAAACCACCTCATTCAGAGATAATACCGTACCTAGATTTATAAAGCAAGTATAGCTTTCAACATGGATACTGGCGTGCACCTGTAGAACCAAGACCGCTTGTGACAGTAACATACAGTTGTTGTGGCGATCGGGTTTTTTAAAATCTGGCCAATTACACCTATCTTTCTAAGACACAGACACCCACAAGAAAAACGTATGAGACATGTCCACCCATCGCTGATTTTCTCTCAGTATTATTTTGTACCGTGTGGAATCATTTATTAGCCAAGTATTATACTTATTAGTAGAGGTAGCAGTAGGGGACGTGTGATAGATTCACCTTGAGCATCAGGATTATAGAGTATCTGTTTGTTTTCCGACATGTACAAGGGAGTTGACTGTGGAGTACTGCGATAGCAGAGGGAAGAGTATGTCGAATCATAAGAGTGGTACAGGTATTTCTATTTCCAGAGCCACAGCCAACAGCAGGGCGTTTTTCTGATACTTCGATCATTGTTGAGTGTCGCTCAACTGAGCCCTCGATCGTAACTTTTAATTGTTAGTACAATGATAAAACATATATGTGACCAGTTTTCCAGGATGATTCCGTGTGTGCGTGGCCTGTGGTGGTAATGGTTCACGTTTCCCTTTAACGGTAATAGCTCTGTGATTGTAGATGACTTAACTGTGTTATCTTCTAGACGATCGAATAGCGAACTAATAGTATGTGTTGGATAGCTTTCATGATCGCATGGAGAATTGAGAAGATCGAAAGTGGAGGAGTATTTGCACTGGACCATTATTCCCGCTATGTAAATTTTCGTTTCATTGCTTCATCACATTTCGCGCCTTTATTCAGTTGAGGGAACATGGATTGTGGTGTGTGCATCTAGCAGGCGCAAGACACGTTTGCTGGTTTTCTAGACATCAGAAACACGTTATTTGATTTTGGAAATTATAGGGATGATTTGGAATCCGTTACAACACCGACATTGGTATTAGCGAGTGGAAACATCAGTTTCCTCTATTATTATTTTGTTGAGTTTCTTTCACATAAAGGTCCTCGCACATGGGGTAAGTTTCTAGTTAGTCAGTGGTCTAGATTGCACTCCACCTCGCTAAAGTTTGGGGTTTGTAGAGAAATAATTTCCAGTCTATATCTAGATAATTATGTTGCACACGCGATCAGTAGGATGCCGCTGTGTGCTTGATATCGAGAAGTAACGTGAAAATGGTATAATATTATCCCAAACCATGCAAAAATACATCTGTTCTTGTAATCCCAGAGAATGGAGATGGGTGTAGGAAAGCAAGCAAGCAGTCAGGTCCCGACCAGAAACAGAAGAGCGTTTGTGCCGAGGGGAAGCGAGCCCGAATTTGTAGAACAGTTCTGAGAATGACTTTGAACCGCTTAGGGGGCTCCGGTCATGCGTTGGGGGTGGATGTCTGCCCGACCTTGTGGTAAATATCTACTGCTGCAAGGGGTATATACGACGTTGTCTGTCTTCGCAGAGTATATAAAAGGACTGATTTTGTATGGCGCAGGATACGAATTAAATGTTTACTACATCAAGACAGTAGGCGGTGATATACTGCCAGGTTGCAGGTCGGTTTCACGTTCTAATGCTCAAGCTCCTCTCCTCAGTGGGAATTCATTGTAATTGAGTAGGAGTCTTTCTGTATTTAGCGATATGTAGGGGCACTTTGCAGGCCTTAATTGTCAATGCAGTTTGACGATCTGTGTAAAATAGTTTTTACCTCTGAAAGTCTCATCTGCAGAAAGAAAGATGAGGTGGATGGTGCTTCGATACTGGCTGCATTAGTAATTCGGCGGGTAAATTCGATAAGAGCCAATCATAACGCTCGATTCATTCACAAGATATCCTTTGAGCTGGGATATGGGAGTCTCTACATAGTGGTGGGAGCGTTTGTGTGTGTTGAAAGCAGGAAGGCTAATATGTGATGGACGGGGTATCACATTAGGACCGCTAGGAACACCGTATTCGATGTTATTGTGCGCTACTTTCGTAAACAGGCTCTGTTAGGGTAAGAATGTCCGTGCCTACAAGCTGAGACATCACGAAAACTCCTACAAAAGCCCACGTTAAGCATTTCTGGGACACTATACAATTTACTAGAGTTCGACTTGGTTATTATCTTAGATAGCCATGTGGCTTCAGTATAACATTGAGAACGTTATTAGATGCACTTGCGATGGTATGTAGCTATGCACGGAAATGCGTAAGCCACACTTCACGCATGGTCTGTTACAATCGCTAGGGAGAAAGCAGCTTGTGCTATTCTGCAACGGATTTCTGTAGCCTACACTCAGCAATTAGCTCTTCGCCGGACCACAGGTAGAGGTGGGTTCACACCAGCAGCAGCGAACACACACACGTGCGGCCCACGTTGGAGCATGTGTGTTCTGTAAATAGGTCTTCGCTCATTCCTAAGGTGTCAAGTATGAAGGGGATGCCACCACCTCACTCTTGAGGGACCCGAACTGCCACATGAGTGTGGGTTGGCTGTTGAGGGCTGCGTGACTTCTCAGGGGCTGCCGCTAGCCTCCTGTGTGGTCCAGTGGACAGGAGAGGGGCACACGGTGCCTGCGTACATTGTTTGTGTGTCTGTTGCATTATTTTGTGTGCAGCTCTGTAGGCTGTGCTGTGCATTGTTTGGACACTTTAGGAGTTGATTTCGTGTCTGCACATCTGTGTACTGCATTATTTAGTAGGAGTTTGCACGTGTGTACTGAAATTATTTAGGAGTTGGTTGTGTGTCTGCAGAGCGTTATTTTGGAGTAGTTTACAGGTCTGTGGTCTGTGTGGCGTGACCCCAAGCATGTCAGAGCGTGTGTTTTGTGTTGTTGTTGTGGTCTTAAGTCCTGAGACTGGTTTGATACAGCTCTCCCTGCTACTCTATCCTGTGCAAGCTTCTTCATCTCCCAGTACCTACTGCAACCTACATCCTTCTGAATCTGCTTAGTGTATTCATCTCTCGGTCTCCCTCTACGATTTTTACCCTTCACGCTACTCTCCAGTACTAAATTGGTGATCCCTTGACGCCTCAGAACATGTCCTACCAACCGATCCCTTCTTCTGGTCAAGTTGTGCCACAAACTTTTCTTCTCCCCAATCTTATTCAATACCTCCTCCTTAGTTATGTGGTATACCCATCTAATCTTCAGCATTCTTCTGTAGCACCACATTTCGAAAGCTTCTATTCTCTTCTTGTCCAAACTATTTATCGTCCATGTTTCCCTTCCATACATGGCTACACTCCATACAAATACTTTCAGAAATGATTTCCTGATACTTAAATCTATACTCGATGTTAACAAATTTCTCTTCTTCAGAAACGCTTTCCTTGCCATTGCCAGTCTACATTATATATCCTCTCTACTTCGACCATCATCAGTTATTTTGCTCCGCAAATAGCAAAACTCCTTTACTACTTTATGTGTCTCGTCTCCTAATCTAATACCCTCAGCATCACCCGACTTAATCCGACTACATTCCATTATCCTCGTTTTGCTTTTGTTGATGTTCATCTTATATCCTCCTTTCATGACACTGTCCATTCCATTCAACTACTCTTCTTTGCTGTCTCTGATAGAATTAGAATGTCATCGGCAAAACTCAAAGTTATTGTTTCGTCTCCATGGATTTTAATACCTACTCCAAATTTTTATTTTCTTTCCGTCACTGCTTGCTCAAAATAGAGATTGAATAACATCGGGGAGAGGCTACAACCCTGTCTCACTCCCTTCCCAACCACTGCTTCCCTTTCATGTCCCTCGACTCTTACAACTGCCATCTGCTTTCTGTACAAATTGTAAATAACCTTCGCTCCCTGTATTTTACCCCTGCCACCTTCAGAATTTGAAAGAGAGTATTCCAGTCAACATTGTCAAAAGCTTTCTCTATGTCTACAAATGCTAGAAACGTAGGTTTGCCTTTCGTTAATCTTTCTTTTAAGACAAGTCGTAGGGTCAGTATTGCCTCACGTGTTCCAATATTTCTACGGAATCCAAACTGATCTTCCCCGAGGTCGGCTTCTACTAGTTTTCCATTCGTCTGTAAAGAATTCGCGTTAGTATTTTGCAGCCGTGACTTATTAAACTGATAGTTCGGTAATTTTCACACCTGCAACACCTGCTTTCTTTGGGATTGGAATTATTATATTCTTCTTGAAGTCTGAGGGTATTTCGCCTGTCTCATAGATTTAGCTCACCAGAAGGCAGAATTTTGTCAGGACTGGCTTTCCCAAGGGGCCTTATTTCGACTCAGGTCTTTCAGTGTTCTGACAAACTCTTCACGCAGTATCTTATCTCCTATTTCGTCTTCATCTACATTCTCTTCCATTTCCATAATATTGTCCTCAAGTACATTGCCCTTGTATAGACCCTCCATATACTGCCTCCATCTTTCTGTTTTTCCTTCTTTGCTTAGAACTGGGTTTCCACTTGAGGTCTTAATGTTCATACAAGTGGTTGTCTTTTCTCCAAAGGTGTCTTTAATTTTCCTGTAGGTAGTACCTATCTTACCCCTAGTGAGATAAGCCTCTACATCCTTACATTTATCCTCTAGCCATCCCTGCTTAGCCATTTTGCACTTCCTGTCGATCTCATTTTTGAGACGTTTGTATTCCTTTTTGCCTGCTTCATTTACTGCATTATTATACTTTCAGCTTTCATCAATTAAATTCAATATTTCTTCTGTTACCCAAGGACTTCTACTAGCCCTCGTGGTTTTACCTACTTGATCCTCTGCTGCCTTCACTACTTCACCCCTCAAAGCTACCCATTCTTCTTCTACTGTATTTCTTTCCCCCATTCCTGTCAATTGTTCCCTTACGCTCTCCCTGAAACTCTGTACAACCTCTGGTTCTTTCAGTTTATCCAGGTGCCATCTCCTTAAATTCACACCTTTTTTCAGTTTCTTCAGTTTTAATCTACAGAACATAACCAATAGATTGTGGTCAGAGTCAACATCTGCCCCTGGAAATGTCTTACAATTTAAAACCTGGTTCCTAAATCTCTGCCTCACCATTATATAATCTATCTGAAACCTATCAGTATCTCCAGGGTTCTTCCATGTGTACAACCTTCTTTCATGATACTTAAACCAAGTATTAGCTATGATTAAGTTGTGCTCTGTGTAAAATTCTACCAGGCAGCTTCCTCTTTCATTTCTTAGCCCCCATCCATATTCACCTACTACGTTTCCTTCTCTCCCTTTTCCTACACTCGAATTCCAGTCACCCATGACTATTAAACTTTCGTCTTCCTTCACTAACTGAATAATTTCTTTTATCTGATCATATATTTCTTCAATTTCTTCATCATCTGCAGAGCTAGTTGGCAAATAAATGTGTACTACAGTAGTAGGCATGGGCTTCGTGTCTGTCTTGGTCACTACAATATGTTCACTATGCTGTTTGTAGTAGCTTACCCGCACTCCTATTTTTTTATTCATTATTTAACCTACTCCTGCATTACCCATATTTGATTTTGTATTTATAACCCTGTATTCACCTGACCAGAAGTCTTGTTCCTCCTGCCACCAAACTTCACTAATTCCCACTATATCTAACTTTAACCTATCCATTTCCCTTTTTAAATTTTCCAACCTACCTGTTTGATTAAGGGATCTGACCTTCCACGCTCCGATCTGTAGAACGCCAGTTTTCTTTCTCCTGATAACGAAATCCTCTTGAGTAGTCCCCGCCCGGAGATCGGAATGGGGGACTATTGTACCTCCGGAATATTTTACCCAAGAGGACGCCATCATCATTTAATCATGCAGTAAAGCTGCATGCCCTCAGGAAAAATTACGGCCATATTTTCCCCTTGCTTTCAGCCGTTCGCAGTACCAACACAGCAAGGCCGTTTTGGTATTGTTACAAGGCCAGATCAGTCAATCATCCAGACTGTTGCCCCTGCAACTACTGAAAAGGCAGCTGCCGCTCTTCAGGAACCGCAGCTGCCCCTCTTCAGGAACCACACGTTTGTCTGGCCTCGCAACAGATACCCCTCCGTTGTGGTTTCACCTACGGTATGGCTATCTGAATCGCTGAGGCACGCAAGCCTCCCCACCAACTGCAAGGTCCATGGTTCATGGGGGGGGGGGGGGGGGTCGTTTTATATCAGTGTGATAAATATACCATCTCAAATCGGCCCCTAAAGAAATTATTCCAAAAGAAATAAAGTTCACTCCTTCCTCTCTCCAACAGCACAGTGCAAGCTGTGTTACTTCCCCCTCTAGACAGTCATCTTGGGATATGTCATGGAACGAACGACAACGCTCTCTGGTGACAGTACTGTGTAACAGGTCCAGATCTTGTGGCACACTCACTGTATCCTGACATTTTCCCACGATCCTGAGTTACGGCACAGAAAAGGGACGACAGTGCTCTCTGGTGGCAGTACTGTGTACTAGGTCAGTTGAACTCTGAAACTTGTGTCAAACACACTGGATGGTGGTAGTGCCTAAGATTGTTTAAATAAAGACTGGTGCATGATTTCGACAGTTGGCTATTAGCAAGCAAGTATGTAGAGTCTTTTAGATGGATTATTATTTTGATGATTTAAAAGTTGTTTGGTTCTCTGGACTTAAATGTATTGCATTATTTACGAGTGCTTTGCAGGTCTGTAGGCTGTGTAGCATGTCAGAGAATCTGTTCTGTATCACTGTGATAAATATACTCCACCTGTATTGCTGTGATGAATTTGCTCCATCGCTAAATGAATTGTTCCATAATAAATAATGTACACTCCTTCCTCTCTCCAGTAGTCCAGTGCAGGCTGAGTCATTCTCCCGACAATCCCTACTAGGGGGAGGTGGAGGTTGTGTTATTTTAGTTAGTGGAACTGCCCTTTCTTTCCCTCCATTTTCTTAGGTAAGTAGAGATAGCCCAAGTGATCTTTCCTTACCACCAAATTTCAAATTTCTCGCCGATCCGTAGGACGATGTGGCTGTCTGGTGACTTAGGTTAGCGGAGGTAGCCCAAGTGACCTATCTTCTCATGGTTTCCTCAGGTTAGTAGAGGTAACTCTGGTGTAATGCATTATCCAGTTGAAATTTGAACTTGCCGCCATTTTTCTAGGATAGGGGTGGGGGGGGTGTCAGGTTAGTGGAGAGAGCCCAATTGACCTACTTTCCTGCAAAAATCCGCCATCTTGGATGACGTCATCTGCGCCATCTTGGATTCATCTGGCAACAATGCAGAATGTACCAGAACATAGGTTGTCCCAATACTCACGGGCAGTGCTGAGGACGAAGATATCGACCTTGTTTCACCCTGTTGCTGGCCGAGAACAATCCGCCAATGACCGGACGATAACGGACAGATGCCTACTCAGAAGACAGAAGAGCAGTTTTCGCTCATTTGGTTATAGATCATGGTCCAGGGCTGTCATAGATGGGGAACGTGATTTAGTGAACTCTTTGAAGTGAACAGACAGTTGCTGTTAATTGCATTTGCTATATACAGTGAAGTTTACCTATGATCATTTGCACTTAGCCATTGCGGGCTTTTCTGGTGTTATATTACATGCAGTGTTGCGAACTACGTATTCAACAAGTCACAAAGATAGGTAAACCTTTTTAACTCATTTGTGTGACTGTTACTTATTTGTTGGAGTGTTGTAGAACCTTCGTTCTGCTATCCTGTTACCTGAGCCTGGTGCATAGTTGTGTAATGGTGGCAGGGAGAAATTGCGTTAGCGGTGTACTGCACCAGAAGCACCCACAAGCTCGGCCTACCGTAACAACAGTGGCAACTCGGCCTCCACAGCAGTAGCGACGAAGCCTATACAAAGCTGGCGACGAGGTTTTGCCATAGTTACATTTCTCGATGACTGTAGGTGCCGTTGGTTGCAGTGTTCTTCACGCCTGTGCAGTTGAACCTGCTGCACACCAACGGTCATCACTCATTAAAATATAGTGTACTACCTGTTGACCTAGAATAGTGAAATTTGGAAACGAGCAGAGTTTAACAGTACAAGTAAATGAAAAAATCCGAAAATTGTTAACTTTTACAAGAGTTATTCATTGATTTCGGTCAGATCGATCGCGTAATAGAAACTAGTGTGAGAATGCTATGAAACTTTGCACAGGCCTGTTGAAAAATGTCTCTCGTGGCAGTAGATGCGTCATGTCACTCCTTCCGGTTCTGAGCGAACAGTGAGCACGAGAGATGCCTAGAATAATAGTGCGTCCTGCCGAGTACGAATGACTGCCGAGAGATTTTGTCTGATTTCTTGCAGCTCGTATAACTTAACTGTCTTCTATTTCCTTTTTCACGATAATTTTCGACCGCACGTTGCAAGGGTAGTGAAGATGATCTAAGAGCGCTTTCTATGACACGTGCCTGATCACCCACTGGTATACTCTTTCATCTCTGCTCAAATCAACCGCTGGCTGTGAAGACAGCACTTTGGCACAGTCGACGAGCTGTAGACCAGCTTAGAGAATTGGCGGAATTGCCTTCTGGAAGGCCGGTACAAAGCTTCGACTACATCTAAGTCCAGGCCACCGGTTGTCTGTCTGTCTGACCAGGTATGTCAAGATCCCTTTTTTTTAAAGGAGAGGCTAGAGGTGATATTTATGCCAAACACTAGGGTCTCATCGGTTAACACAATACTAAGCTTTTAAGTCACTGCAACCATACGGCGACATGTGTCACATATTTTGGTACTCGCAAACTCACTCGTCAGATCATATCCACTGAGAAAAGCAGTGGGACAGCGATACGCAAGTATGCAGATGGCGGTAGTATCGCGTACACAAGGTGTATGAGGGTGGAATGTGAGCAGCCTACACAGGGCAGAACGTGCGCAGAGTATGACCAAGGACTGAGGGAAATACGAGCTAGAAGTTGTAGCTTTGCAGGAGATTAGATGGAAGGACATAGTATTAACCAACATAAGCAAATGAAATATCCTGCATTGGTACTGTGGCAAGGGCTATTAATTGGAACTGGTTTTCACGTACAGAACTGAGTAATAAAACCAGTAAAAGCGTTTAACAACAGAATCTCCTACTTTACAATCTCTTTCCGTAATGGTGACGTATCCTTGACCAATGCAGACGCTCCGTATGAGGAGTTCATAAAGGACGAATTTTAAACTGAACTTGGACCAAGTGTGTAACTCGTTGCCGAATCGCAATTTTAAAATACTATTGTATGTTTTTTAACGCCAAAGAGAATGAAGAAGACATCTATAGAACGGGGATCGGAAATGCAAGTCTGCAACAAATGAGCAGGGAAAATGGCAACCATTTGATCAGTTTCGCAGTTGACAATAACATCTGCGTTAGATGTACAGGGTGGTTTAACTAAACTAACAGTACTTGTGTGGGCCACCATGAAAAACTGGTCTTAAGAAAATGAAACTTTGTGGAAACATTTGCAAGAACATGTGGAAGAGAAATAACGAATAAACCAATGACGGAAACACGTTTTAGTTTCCACAAGAGAGGGTAACATTTGTTAATTGAGTACAGTATTTACGTTCGAGGTTACAAACATTGCTCAGTGTGAGACCATCTGCATCCATGAAAGACAGGAACCGAACTAGATGTAAAACCGTAGTAAATTTTGCTGTTTTGAAGAGCACGCCACAGCGTGCAGTGTAAAGCAGTCGCCTTCCGTTCCTGGCGGTGGCGCCGCTGTGGTAATCGCAGCTTTGGTATCTCCCTCTGGTGGGAAAGGTGAAAGGTTGCCTGTTCACGTGTATTTAAGGGGCGCTATGAGCTCTCCAGGGTCTCCTCCTCTCTTGGCAGGTCCCCGGACTCGTACACGGTTAGTGCACATTCGCGCGCCGGAGATCACCGCCTCGTGTTTCTGTGTGCGCCGTCGTCTTTTTGCTTAAGTGGTTCAGTGTTATTCGTTTTGTGCACCTACGTTCACGTGTGACAATTTTCGTCTATGTCTGTGTCCAAGTATCTGAACAACTTTTATCTCGGTCTCTACGCCCGTGAACGGCTCCATGTATTTTAAAAAGTGTTTGTCTCCGTTTATATGTCCACCATCTGTTCATCTCACATTGTCATCATTTCTGTCTTGTATGTTTCTCTGCGGCCGAAGACCGGCGTAGAATGCTGCTGCAGGCCTGCCTGTAAACAGGTTTAAAATAACAATAAAGGGAAAAAACTCTCCAGGGTGTCAGTCAGCCAGGGCAGTCTGTCAGTCGCAGCGAGTCTGGTCAGTTGGTCAGCCAAGTCAGTCTGGGCCTGTCTCTCTTCCACACTGGTGAGGCACTTAGTGTCTGTCTGTCGTCCGCAGTGCTAGTATGTGTTAGGAGGCTAGTCTGCTCGAGTTTGTTGAGGCAATGGGCATTGGCAGTTGGATCTATCGGTTGGTCGGTCGCGCACAGAGACATCAGATGACTTTTCTGCCTCCAGCGTCGGCGCATGTGAGGTCGCCACGAGAGTCCAGTGGCCACGCCGTCGCGGCCGACACGAGAGCAACAGCAGTCAACCCACGACATCGGTCTGCCCGGGGCGAGCTGCGACGCCGTCAGACGAGAGATCGGCGCGCCTTCCTGCGTCCGTTGAAGCGGCTGGCAGTGGACGGTTCGGGAGAGCGTTGGAGGTGCTGAGCCAGAAATCGCGGTTTTATTAAAGGTTAAGGGATTCGTCATGTAGTGTTTCATTTGCTTGTTAAATTTTACTTGTGTTCTCGGTCAGTCTCTCGTCCCCAGCTTGCTCGTCTGTCTCTCGTCCGCATTTGTTAGGCAGTTTCTGTCTGTCTGTCGGTCGGTCTGCCGTACGTTAGTAACTGCCTCTGTCACGTTTGTCGGATTCGGTGTTGACTAATTTATAGAATTAAGGTAAACGTCGAATTCCAGAAATATGTTTTTATCTTGCCTATCATCTTGCAAGGCGGTATATGTGTAATATAGAGCATGTTGTACATTTTATGTAAGTCTGAATTTCATAGGTTATATTTAAATAGTCATTTTTATAAAGTTGCCAACCTTCCACCGTAAGAGCCCTTTTGTAAACAAATTGCACTTTTGGTGGCAAATAATTTCTTAGTGTGAGTGTTTGTACCATTTCCATCCCTCTTACGGGGTGCATAGTTAATGCGTTGTTGAAATTTTTAGTTTAAAATAATCTGGTGTGTTGCAGATGTGCAGCAATGTAGTTTTTCAGAGGTCGTGAGCGGTCGTGGCTACGGCCGTGCTGAAAGGGAGTGGAAGCTTGTCAGCCCGAAGGCTCCTCTGAAACAAAACAAAACAAAAAAAAAATCTGCCTCTGAAGAATGGTAACTTGATATTTAGAGGGTGCTTTCTGATTGTAATTTTAAATCTGTTTTTGAAAAGGCTTTTAGGAATAAAATTCACATTTGTTAAAGGTAATTTTATTTTCCATCAGTTACTTCCTGGCAACTACTTCCGCGCTCACCTAGTGTGATTATGTGTGTTAATGTTCGCCGGGCGGGATTAGCTGACCGGTCTAGGCCCTGCAGTCATGGACTGTGCTGTTGATCCCGGCGGGGGTTGTAGTCCTCCCTCGGGCATGGGTCTGTGTGTTTGTCCTTAGGATGATTTAGGTTAAGTAGAGTGTAAGCTTAGGGACTCATGACCTCAGCAGTTAAGTCCCCCCCCCCCCTTTTTTTCCCATCAGTCTACTGATTGGTTTGATGCGGCCCGCCACGAATTCCTTTCCTGTGCTAAACTCTTCATCTCAGAGTACCACTTGTAACCTACGTTCTCAATTATTTGCTTGACGTGTTCATTCCAATCTCTGTCTTCCTCTACAGTTTTTGCCCTCTACAGCTCCCTCTAGTACCATGGAAGTCATTCCCTCATGTCTTAGCAGATGTCCTATCATCCTGTCCCTTCTCCTTATCAGTGTTTTCCACATATTCCTTTCCTCTCCGATTCTGCGTAGAACCTCCTCATTCCTTACCTTATTAGTCCACCTAATTTTCAACATTCGTCTATAGCACCACATCTCAAATGCTTCGATTCTCTTCTGTTCCGGTTTTCCCACAGTCCATGTTTCACTACCATACAATGCTGTACTCCAAATTTCTTCCTCAAATTAAGGCCGGTGCCTTCTGCATCCGTCGTTGATCATTGCTGATTCTTCCGCCTTTAGGGGCAATTTCCTACCCCTAGGACAAGAGAGTGCAATGAACCTCTATCCGCTCCTCCGCCCTCCTTGACAAGGCCGTTGGCAGAATGAGGCTGACTTCTTATGCCGGAAGTCTTCGGCCACCAATGCTGATTATTTATCAAATTTTAGGCAGTGGCGGGGATCGAACCAGGGACCGAAGACGTTTTGATTATGAATCAAAGACGCTACCTTTTTTTTTTTAAATCTCATTTTGTTCGCATGTGTTCGTTGCATCTGCTCGGGGCGGACGTCGTAAGACATCCATTTATGTTCGTTGTTGATCGATTGACTCAGTTTCTTTATTACAGAGAGCACGTAACCCTCTGACCGAACACGCTGAGCTACCGTGCCGGTTGACCCCTAGACCACGGGGACTCCATAAGGTTTCACAAACATTTGAACATTTTTTTTGTGTTAATGTTCTTGACGAATCGCTAGTAAATAAAGTAAATTTCTTAAGAAAAGATTTTGAAAGTCTGAATCACGGTTTAGGTATACCATTTCACAATCGTCCTCAGCGCTTTTCGAAATGATCGACAGTGGAGCGTTCAGCTGTCGCGACGCAACTCGTGCAGTGCTCTAAGATCGCACAGTGGGAGAAGCGTTCTCAGCCATGGCAGATGTAAAGTCTTCAACATTTTGTGGCGCATTTGGTGGTCTACCTCTCCCAGGACCAATCCCCAAGTCGCCAGTTAGTTCGACTTCCGAATCATGTTCTTCAACTCCTGTGTGACAGGAGGGCCTCTCCGCACTCCCTTAATTCGCCGATACTCGCGAAGAGCAGGAACACTCTTCCTCCGGGCACACGTTGGCTGTCAGCAACTTAACGCCCGCTGATGCCCCACGTCGCCGAACCAACATGAGCGCCCAATGCCGCGACACTAATACCACTAAAAACACAAATACTGCAGCGCACAGTCTGAACATCAGTGCTACCAGTTGGGTACCCATAAAGAAAATACTTTTCCCTCTACAACGGCTCAAGTAGCGAAAGTTTAATTACAACCTGTCTCTACATGACTATAACCTAAAAACAAATATAAAGCACATTCCCAGCCTGCTTGATAGTGTGGGACAGCAACTCGTTTTACATTGTGTTGCAAAAAGGGGCAGCCAGAGTTGCAAGTAAAATGGATGTTTATTTAGTCGGTGACCGGTTTCGGACTATCTCGTTTTTCAAGCCAACCAAAGTTTGACAAGTAAAATGTCCGTCGGAAATAGCAGTCAATAAAGTGTGTGCATACATGTATGATCCCAACTAATGTTCGTTAACCAACGACAATTAGTTGAGGCCATATATATATGTATCTACTTTATTTACTGCTATTTCGGACGGACATTTTACTTGGCTAACATTGGTTAGTTTGAGAATGAGCATAATCCGAAACCGACCGCCGACTAAGTAATTATCCATTTTAGTTGCTGGCTGTCTCTCTTTGTATCACAAATGTAAACGC
Source organism: Schistocerca gregaria (assembly GCF_023897955.1). Lineage (NCBI taxonomy): Eukaryota > Metazoa > Arthropoda > Insecta > Orthoptera > Acrididae > Schistocerca > Schistocerca gregaria. The sequence continues at coordinate 42,635,244 of NC_064923.1, read as the reverse complement.
TCATGAATGGCACCAGACGGGCAAAGTATAAACCAGATTGACCACGGATGTATCCAGAAGCGGTACGCAAACAGTATCAAAGATACGCAAAACCTCCTCTACAGAGGAGCAGACTCTAGCACCAATCACTTCCTACTCATGAGTAATATGAACATTACGAAGGTGTGTAGCATAGCTAAGCAGGCTATATATTATGTATAAATATATTAAAAGAGAGAGAGAGAGAGAGAGAGAGAGAGAGAGAGAGAGAGAGAGAGAGAGTAATAGAAAATACAAGACAACACAAGCAGGAAACGTTAGTAAAATTTGGAAATTTGTGGTAAATTCCTTTGGGACCAAACGGCTAAGGTCATCGGTCCCTACTATTACACACTACTGAAACTAACTTACGCTAACAACAACAACAACAACAACAACACACACACACACACACACACACACACACACACACACACACACACACACACACACACACACATGCCTGAGGGAGGACTCGAACCTCCGACGGGGTAGCTGCGCGAACCGTGGCAAGGCGCCATAGACCGCAGGACTATCCCGAGCGGCAAACGTTAGTAAATGTGAGTAAAAGTAGGAGACTGTGATATCAACCACGCCCTGTCTTAAATTAAGAAAACAGTTAAAAGTGTAGCCTCCGAAATTGTAGACAAACGAAAGAGGTCAAACGTGTGGTTCTGTCAAGTGTGCGAGCAAGAAACTGAAGACAGAAGGCAGCCAGGAAGCGCTAGTTATAAAATTGAGTAATCAGTTATATAATAAAATACCAGTAATCAGAAGTTGAGACTTGAAATCAGAATAAGGAAGGAAACGGAAATTCTAATAAGGCAAGAGAAACGGAAATAGTACAAGAAGGTAATAGCTGAAGCCAAAGAGGACTTTATCGATCACATGACAAGACAAAGATGCTCACGAACAAAATTGGAGTAGAGGGCGATGGACGGAGTACTTTAAAAAATTATTATACTGTGACGATCCCATTGCGTCTCTTCCATGCGAGGTAAAAGACACCATAGACAGTAATGTAGATAGAAGAAATACGTCAAATAATCCAGAACCTAAAAAACAATAACATTTCTGGCGAAGAACAAACTGAAGGAGACATAATAAAGAATAGAGTTTCGGTACTGGTTAAAATAATTACGAATCAGTTAAAGAATAAATGGGAACATGCGTTTCGGTACTGGTTAACATAATTACAAATCTGTTAAATAATAACTGGGAATATGAGAGATTACCTGACGATGGGAAATGGCCGTAATCTGTCCTACACTAAAGAAGAACAATCCTCCGGTATGTGATATTCGTAGAGGGATTGCATTCCTTAAAGTGAGGTACAAAGTTCTATCACAGCGTCTACGGAAAATTATGATCACCATTCCTGAAGGAACTATAGCTGTGACAAGTATAGTTTCAGAAAGAAGAGCTCAACTGTAGGTCAGCCTTATGTGCTCAGACGAGTAAGCGATAAAGTTTGCGAACGTAATGTTGACATTCACGTGGTTTTCATTAACTTCAAAAAATCTTATAACAGCATACGTAGGTCCACAATCACCATTGTGTAGGACGGGTTTGTTTCCACAAAAGTTTATGCGTCTAGTACAGATGTGTCTACGGGAAAACTACAGTACTGGCCATTAAAATTGCTACACCACGAAGGTGACGTTCTACAGACGCGAAATTTTACCGACAGGAAGAAGATGCTGTGATATGCAAATGATTATCTCCTCAGAGCATTCACACAAGGTTGGCGCCGGTGGCGACACCTACAACGTGCTGACATGAGGAAAGTTTCCAACCGATTTCCCATACACAAACAGCAGTTGACCGGCGTTGCCTGCTGAAACGTTGTTGTGATGCCTCGTGTAAAGAGGAGAAATGCGTACCGCCACGTTTCCGACTTTGATAAGGGTCGGATTGTAGCCTATCGCGATTGTGATTTATCGTATCGTGACACTGCTGCTCGCGTTGGTCGAGATCTAATGACTGTTAGCAGAATATGGAATATGGAATCGGTGCTTTCAGGAGGGTAATACGGACTGTGTAGAATCTTTGAGTTTACTAGTGTCCATGGTTTCCCTGTGGAAGTATGGTACTCGCGTGGCAAGTATTTGCAGGTACGCCTTTCGCGATCAGCTAATCTGACAGAAGGCTGATTCGACGAATCTCTCCGTCCTCGTGTAGACTGTGCAGTTCTCCTCATCTCTGCGTCAGCGCTGCACGCAACAGCTAGCTGAACCTTCTCCCTCTACAATGTTTTGTATTCGCCCTCTCGTCCCAGAAAGCCACAAACCACCAAAAAACTTTCCTCTAAGTAGAAATTACATACTCCGTGATGAATCAGGATGTGTCCAGTAAGTCTACCCGCCATTTCGGTAAAAATACACAATTATTTCCTTTCGCACAGATTCAATTCAATGCTCTCGTTACTTATCCATTCTACCCACCAGATCGATAGTAATCTTCATTAGGACTGCGTTTAAAATATTTCTAATTTTATCTTGTCTGTACTGTTCTTTGCCCACGTGTCACTCCCACATAATTTTAGACCCGTGGTATACAGATACTGTTTTAGATGACGAATCGAGTCGTCCTAGCTTGGATTCGATCCTAGACGTCACTTACATTTTGGATGAAAACCGTCAGCTAAGGCGACCGAACTCTTCAGTATGGAGAGTGAGCCTCGTTCTGCCGACGCCCTGGAAAAATGTGGGCAAAATAGCCGACAGAGATTCAGGGCAACCCCTTCGTGCTGGACGTGGGAAACTGCCCTTGAAAATGGGAAAATCGGGAAACATCAGCGAGGCCAGAATACAAAGACAGTGGAAGCCGTTATAGTAGCAACATGTAATGACTTTCCACAGGATTTTTGGCCTGTAACTGAAACCAATGTGGAGAAGTTTCCGGATTAGTCACATGCCATGGAAGAGAGAAAAAGACTGAAAAGCCATTCCACGTGCTCGACCGTGTAATTTCAGACTGAATTTGATGCGAAAGAAAGAAAATCTAAAAAGGAAACGCGAATACAGTTTAGATATAATGGGACGAGTTAAATGAAAAACAAAGAAAATAACGATACGTGATGTCATGACAGAGCGTAATTCTAAAAGCAAGTAGGATTCGTTAAGAATAAGATCAGTTAATGTGGAAAGTTCGCCAGAATCGACAGTAAGCCAACACCAACAGCAGTAGATCAGTTATACGTGCCGACACAACAAGTGGAAGGTGAAGACACAGGGCATGTGAGGACATCGAAAGGGCTGTTGTGTACGTAAGCAGAGATGAATATCTAACAAACACAGGGGATTGGAACACTGTAGTGGGGCAAAGCACAAAAGACAGAGTTACGGGAAAACATAGTCTCGGCAGCATGAATAAAAGAGGATACACAGTCCTTCCCCCCCATGAACCATGAAACTTGCCGTTGGTGGGGAGGGATGTGTGCCTCAGCAATACAAATGGCCGTACCGTAGGTGCAACCACAACGGAGGGGTATCTGTTGAGAGGGCAGACAAACGTGTGGTTCCTGAAGAGGGGCAGCAGACTTTTCAGTAGTTGCAGGGGCAACAGTCTGGATGATTGACTGATTTGGTCTCGTAACACTAACCGAAACGGCCTTACTGTGTTGGTACCGCGAAGGGCTGAAAGCAAGGGGAAACTACAGCCGTAATTTTTCCCGAGGTCATGCAGCTTCACTGCATGGTTAAATGACGACGGCGTCCTGTTGGGTAAAATATCCCGGAGATAAAATAGTCCCCCATTCTGATCTCCGTGCGGGGACTACTCAAGACGACGTCCTTATCAGAAGAAAGAAAACTGGCGTTCTACGGATCGGAGCGTGGAATGTCAGTTCCCTTAATCGGGCAGGTAGGTTGGAAAATTTAAAAAGGGAAATGGATAGGTTAAAGTTAGATATAGTGGGAATTAGTGAAGTTCGGTGGCAGGAGAAACAAGACTTTTGGTCAGGTGACTACACGGTTATAAATACAAAATCATATAGGGGTAAAGCAGGAGTAGGTTTAAAAATGAATAAAAAAATGTAGGAATGCGGGTAAGCTACTACAAACAGCATAGTGAACGTATCATTGTGGCCAAGATAGACACGAAGTCCACGCCTACTACAGTAGTACAAGTTTATATGCCAACTAGCTCTGCAGATGACGAAGAAATTGAAGAAATGTATGACGAAATAAAAGAAATTATTCAGATAGTGAAGGGTGACGAAAATTTAATAGTCATGGGTAACTGGAATTCGGTAGTATGAAAAGGGAGAGAAGGAAACGTAGTAGGTGAATATGGACTGGGGCAAAGAAATGAAAGAGGAAGCCGCCTGGTAGAATTTTGCACAGAGCACAACTTAATCATAGCTAACACTTGGTTCAAGAATCATAAAAGAAGGCTGTATCCATGGAAGAAGCCTGGAGATACTGACAGTTATCAAAGACAGAGAGTTAGAAACCAGGTCTTAAATTGTAAGACATTTCCAGGGCAGTTGTGGACTCTGACCACAATCTATTGGTAATGAACTTAAATTAAAACTGAAGAAACTGCAAAAAGGTGGGAATTTAAGGAAATGAGACCTGGATAAACTGACTAAACCAGAGGATGTACAGAGTTTCAGGGAGAGTATAAGGGAAACATTGACAGGAATTGAGGAAAGAAATACAGTAGAAGATGAATGGGTAGCTTTGGGGGATGAAGTAGTGAAGGCAGCCGAGGATCATGTAGGTAAAAAGACGAGGGCTAGTAGAAATTCTTGGGTAACAGAAGAAATATTGAATTTAATTGATGAAAGGAGAAAATATAAAAATTCAGTAAATGGAGCAGGCAAATAGGAATACAAACGTCTCAAAAATGAAATCGACAGGAAGTGCAAAATGGCTATGAAGGGATGGCTAGAGGACAAATGTAAGAATACCGAGGCGCATATCACTAGGGATAAGATAGATAGATAGATACCGTCTACAGGAAAATTAAAGAGACCTTTGAAGAAAAGAGAACTACTTGCATGAATATCAAGAGCTCAGATGGAAACCCAGTTCTAAGCAAAGAAGGGAAAGCAGAAAGGTGGAAGGAGTATATAGAGGGTCTATACAAGGGCGATGTACTTGAGGACAATATTATGGAAATAGAAGAGGATGTACATGAAGATGAAATGGGAGACACGATACTGGGTGAAGAGTTTGGCACAGCACTGAAAGTCGATACTAGGCCCTGTGAGTAGACAACATTCCATTAGAACTACTGACAGCCTTGGGAGAGTCAGTCCTGGCAAAACTCTACCATTTGGTCAACAAGATGTAAGAAACCGGCCAAATACCGTCAGACTTCATTAAGAATATAACAATTCCAATCCCAAAGAAAGCAGGTGTTGGCAGATGCGAAAATTACCGAAATATCAGTTTGATAAGTCACAGCTGCAAAATACTAACGCGAATTGTTACAGACGAATGGAAAATATGGTATAAGCGGACTTCGGGGAAGATCAGTTTGGATTCCGTAGAAATATTGAGACGCATGAGACAATACTCACCTTAGAAGAAAGATTAAGGAAAAGCAGACCTACGTTCCTAGCATTTCTAGACTTAGAGAAACCTTTTGACAATGGAATAATCTCTTTTAAATTCGAAAGGTGGCAGGGGTGAAACACAGGGAGCGAAAGGCTATTTACAATTTGTACAGAAACCAGATGGTAGTTATAAGGGTCGTGGAGCATGAACGGGAAGCAGTGGTTGGGAAGGGAGTGAGACAGGGTTGTAGCCTCTCCCTGATGTTATTCAATCTGTATATTGAGCAAGCAGGAAAGGAAAAAAAAGAAAAATTCGGAGTAGGACTTAAAATCCATGGAGAAGAAATAAAAACTTTGAGGTTCGCCGATGACATTGTAATTCTGTCGGAGACAGCAAAGGACTTGGAAGAGCAGTTGAACGGAATGGATGGTGCCTTGAAAGGAGAATATAAGACGAACATCAACAAAAGCAAAACGAGGATAATGGAATGCAGTCGAATTAAGTCGGGTGATGCTGAGGGTATTAGATTAGGAAATGAGACACTTAAAGTAGTAAAGGAGTTTTGCTATTTGGGGAGTAAAAAAAATTAATGATGGTCGAAGTAGAGAGGATATAAGATGTAGACTGGCAATGGCAAGGAAAGCGTTTCTGAAGAAGGGGAATTTGTTAACATCGAGTATAGATTTAAGTGCCAGGAAGTCGTTTCTGAAAGTATTCGCATGGAGTGTAGCCATGTATGGAAGTGAAACGTGGACGATAAATAGTGTGGACAAGAAGAGAATAGATACTTTCGGAACGTGGTGCTTCAGAAGAATGCTGAAGATCACATAACTAATGAGGGGGTACTGAAGAGGATTGGGGAGAAGAGGAGTTTGTGGCACAACGTGAATAGAATAAGGGATCGGTTGGTAGGACATGTTCTGAGGCATCAAGGGATCACCAATTTACTATTGGAGGGCAGCGTGGAGGGTAAAAATCGTAGAGGGAGACCAAGAGATGAATACAGTAAGCAGATTCAGAAGGATGTGGTTTGCAGTAGGTACTGGGAGATGAAGAAGCTTGCACAGGATAGAGTAGCATGGAGAGCTGCATCAAACCAGTTTCACGACTGAAGACAACAACAACAACAACAACACAGAGTCCTTGATTTCTGCTAGTATTAGCAGATGTACTGTTCAGGAATCACAAGAGCAGTTGGCAGACTTGTAACAGGTCATGAGACACGAGAAGTTACCAGTTGCACTACATCATGGTGAGAGAGAGATTCCTATTGCATATACTGAATCGTAAGGCATACCCTGGACCAGTTGTAGACTTTTCAGTGTACCCATCGCGGGGAACTGTGCTCACCACGGGGCGCTGCAAATGGAGACTGGCGTCTAGCAGTCCAACCTCGCCAAAAATGGATGTTCATTCAGCAGGGACAGAGAAGGCACATAGGTAGGGTGGGGGAGAGGGAGTTGCTATGTATGGGAAGTAGCTGTTCAAGACAGTTTTCAGAGAAGGTCCATTTTACAGCACCCTCTGTTTGTGCCGTGAAGTTATTTTTGGGAAACAGCATCCAAGACTGAAAATAAGTCCAATGTGCCCTCTGTATGTTTGCCGTTGAGGCCCATCCGAGGCGAGGAGCTGCTCCAGCCTGCGGCTAACGAGTGTGCAGACAGAGTTCTCCTTCTTCAAGTTGTGGCTCATGTCGAAAACAATGACACCTGTCGCTTAGGTCCAGAGTCCATCCTCATTTCGTAAGGCGTCTGGCGGTATTGGTCCGTGCCCTCGGGGCGCAGATAGAGCTTGCCATTCACAATATTGTGCCCAGAATTTAACGGCGTCCTTCAGTTTAGAGCCAAGCAGAAGATGTCAATAAGAGACTCCAATTCTGTGATGGTTCGGATGCAGATTTCTGGACCTGCCTTGAGGTATGTGTATGTGTGTGTATAGGGTCTTCTGGTCCTAAAGATAAGTTAAAGCCTTTTGACTTAAAAGTTAAATTCAAAAATTTACTAAGAGACAGTTGATTTCTCAACAAGCCATTCATTCCAGTCACTAATTCAGAGAATAATAATTATGCTACCTTTGCATGGTGAAAATACCGTGGCTCTTTAAAAGTCGCTCATTGATCAGGCCAGACTACAAAATATTTTCAAGAGGACCTGTTTTTGATAAACAGGCGAAAATCAATTTTGCCTAGTTCCTTGTAATAAGTTAACAACGTACAATTTTTATACAAAGAAATATACTAATTCTATCATTGTTACAAAATTATTAAATTAAATCAAGAACCTTAGTACAAAACCTAAAATAAATATAAACTCAAAATCAAAAATAATGAACTAAAACCTAATCTTAAAGATAGCTGGTTTAAAGGCTACTATTATATTAAAAAAAAACAAATTATAGGTCAATAACTTTAAATCTCATACCTTAAAGAATAAGCAAGTTAACATTTGTACTTAAAATATTAAATAAAAACGATTAACATTAAAAAATTAATTTTGTCTTTAAGAAAATAGATATCTTAGGAAACGATTTACATTTTATTTCTATAAATAATTTAACAACAGTTATGACACATTAACTATAAATTATTTATAAATCAACCTAAATCAAGACAAGTAATATAAATACTAAAATTTTGATAAACCCTGATACAAAAGGAACAGCAAATAAAATCTACTTTAAAAAATTTAATATAATATTTCATAAAACACTTACATTACCAACATACTACAATTTAAAAAAATCGATTCCATAAAATATACTAAGGCACAAAACAAAAAAATTATTTATATTAAATAAGTAGACAATCAAAAATCAATATAATAAAATAAATAATCAAGACATCCTGATTTCCACAGAAAAATTTTCAGTGTAAGTGAAATACTTTACTAATAGTTTATATCCTGAACCTCTTCCTAGATACACTTTCCAGTACATCTACTACATTATGATTAATCTCAATTAAACTGAAGCTACCTTAAAACAATTCACATAGAATAATCAATAATAAGAGCATTGGGCAAAGTTCACACACCTCAGAGCCAATACCATTAAATGAATCAAATTACTATCAAATCCACCTTCATCAACAGTATTTCACCATCGAATCAGTTATAAAGAAAAATCTATTGTAACCCACCTCCTCTTGTCTATAAGCTGCTCCTTGACCTGAAATATTTTATAACTATAAATCCTGAGAAGTATAACTCTAAAAAGAGCATCTGATAACAGAGATATACAAACAAGTAAATTAAGTAGAGTGAATCATGTATTATGAATCACAGGGTAGGTTCATCTGAATGCAATGAGATAAAGCCAAATTCTTTGGGTTTAAAGACCTTAACTAACAGTACCCTGGTAAGCATAATTAACATTTAAAATGTTAGGGTATCTAGATTCAAAAAAGAGTTATAAATAAATGTTAACATTTCACCTTACAAGTTTATATTTTAACCCAAATAATATAAACAACTGTTTAATCCAATAATATTCACTTCTATCAATCGTATGACAGCGGCTGCTGGTATGAATTATGCTGATACTATATCAACTGCTATATCTAAGATCACTTGATAATTAAATCAAATTAGTGCAAAAAGAACATTTAGTTGAACAAAACTTACGTATAATACAAAGAAAAAGTGAATAAACAAGCAAGAATAAAACTTTTAGGAATAAAAAACAAGAAATAAAAAATTAAACAACATAAGAGATAAGGGTCCGCAGCTCGTGGTCTTGCGGTAGTGTTCTCGCTTCCAGTGCATGGGGTCCCAGCATCGATTTACGGCGGGTCAGGGATTTTCCCTGCTTCGAGATGACTGGATGTTGTTGTGTCGTCTTCATTATCATCATTCATCCCCATTACGGTCGGAGCAACGGCAAACCACCTCTGCTAGGACCTTGACTAGTACGGCGGTGCGGGTTTCCTGCATTCTCCCCTACGCTCCTCCGAGTATGGGACCTCATCATCATCATCATCATCAAGAGATGAGAAGTACAAGTATTTCAAGACAAAGAGAAAGTAGCTGTTCAGGTTGTAGAGTACTTGCGGATTGAAACTGTGTGATCTTTACGCTAGGCGAGAGTGTGAGGTGCTCCGATGAACGATCGCTAGTCGATACGCAGATAGCGAAATGGTATCACATACATACAAAAGACGATTCGAGCATCACGATTTTAACAGTAAATTGGCAAAGCATAGGTAACAAAAATTTCTGAATTTACCAACCTCCAGAGAAGCTGTTCTGGTCAAATTATACTCGGAATCAAGTTCTGGGTGTAATGCGAAGTATAAAACTCGGAAATGTTTGATGATACTGGAATATAAATCCAAAAGACTGGTTAGGTGACATAGGAGTGGGAGTCCTTATTGCAATCGAGAAAAATATTATCTTTATCAAGGTCGAAACTGAAACTGACGGGAATGTTATTTCCACACTAGTAAACGGCTAAGGTGAACTCAAATTAATCATTGGATATTTTCACTAGCTGACCACCAGGTCAGCTGAGCGCTGTTGGCAAGCTGGACACACTCAGCCCTTGTGAGACAAACAGATTGAGAAGTAAAGGAGTAGTAAATGCTCCAATCTTGTAAACGGCTGGGAGAGCTGTGTGCTGACTACATGCCCCTCCATACCCGCATCCAGTGATGCCTCCAGGCTGAGGATGACATGGCGGCCTGTCGGCACCGTTGTGCCTTCATTTCCTATCCGGGCAGAGTTTGTAGTTATTTTTACTAGCCACCCGATTCGGCTGCAGTAGTATCATTCAAAGAAAGTCTATGCTTAGTAGCGACGATGTACCCCACTTGAGCAATATCAGTTGGAGGCAACTCGAACCTACCGTGTATGGACTGAGACGTGGTACGGACACAGGGCCTTGAGAAACAGTTCTCAACACTTTCTCTGAAAACTATCTAGAACAACTAGTCCAAAATCGCACACTCAATGGAACTATTTTAGACCTTGTAGCTACAAGCCCCTGTCGACGGTGTGAACATAGACGCAAAAAAAAAAAAAGAAAATGGAATGAGCCTGTGGCATTGATGGCCGGGAGACCCCATCCGGGGCAGTTCGGCCGCCGGGTTCAAGTCCTATTTCAGTCGACGCCACATTGGGCCACTCGCGTGTCTGTGGTGAGGATGAAATTATACGGAGGACAACACAACACGCAGTTCACGAGCGGAGGAAACCTCCAACCCGGTCGTGAATCGAACCCGCGCCCGCTGTATGGGAGGCAAGGACGTTACTACTCTAACCAGGCGGACAATATAGAGACAAGGATTAGTGATAATGACGGCATTATAGCGACGATTGTCACTGTTTTGTGGTCTTCAGTCCAGAGTCTGGTTTGATGCAGGTCTTCATGCTACTCTATCCTACAGGGTGTTTAAAAAATGACCGGTATATTTGAAACGGCGATACAAACTAAACGAGCAGCGATAGAAATACACCGTTTGTTGCAATATGCTTGGGACAACAGTACATTTTCAGGCAGACAAACTTTCGAAATTACAGTAGTTACAATTGTCAACAACAGATGACGCTGCGGTCTGGGAAACTCTATAGTACGATATGTTCCACATATCCACCATGCGTAGCAATAATATGGCGTAGTCTCTGAATGAAATTACCCGAAACCTTTGACAACGTGTCTGGTGGAATGGCTTCACATGCAGTGAGATGTACTGATTCAGCTGTTAAATTGTTTCTGGATTCTGGCGGTACACCTGGTCATTCAAGTGTCCCCACAGAAAGAAGTCACAGGGGTTCATGTCTGGCGAATAGGGAGGCCAATCCACGCCGCCTCCTGTGTGTTTCGGATAGCCCAAAGCAATCACACGATCATCGAAATATTCATTCAGGAAGTTAAAGGCGTCGGCCGTGCGATGTGGCCGGGCACCATCTTGCATAAACCACGAGGTGTTCGCAGTGTCGTCTAAGGCAGTTTGTAGCGCCACAGATTCACGAAGAATGTCCAGATAGCGTGATGCAGTAATCGTTTCGGATCTGAAAAATGGGCCAATGATTCCTTTGGAAGAAATGGCGGCCCAGACCAGTACTTTTTGAGGATGCAGGGACGATGGGACTGCAACATGGGGCTTTTCGGTTCCCCATATGCGCCAGTTCTGTTTATTGACGAAGCCATCCAGGTAAAAATAAGCTTCGTCAGTAAACCAAATGCTGCCCACATGCATATCGCCGTCATCAATCCTGTGCACTATATCGTTAGCGAATGTCTCTCGTGCAGCAATGGTAGTGGCGTTGAGGGGTTGCCGCGTTTGAATTTTGTATGGATAGAAGTGTAAACTCTGGCGCATGAGATGATACGTGGACGTTGGCGTCATTTGTACCGCAGCTGCAACACGGCGAACGGAAACCCGAGGCCGCTGTTGGATCACCTGCTGAACTAGCTGTGCGTTGCCCTCTGTGGTTGCCGTACGCGGTCGCCCTACCTTTCCAGCACGTTCATCCGTCACGTTCCCAGTCCGTTGAAATTTTTCAAACAGATCCTTTATTGTATCGCTTTTCGGTCCTTTGGTTTTATTAAACCTTCGTTGAAAACTTCGTCTTGTTGCAACAACACTGTGTTCTAGGCGGTGGAATTCCAACACCAGAAAAATCCTCTGTTCTAAGGAATAAACCATGTTGTCCACAGCACACTTGCACGTTGTGAACAGCACACGCTTACAGCAGAAAGACGACGTACAGAATGGCGCACCCACAGACTGCGTTGTCTTCTATATCTGTCACATCACTTGCAGCGCCATCTGTTGTTGAAAATTGTAGCTACTGTAATTTCGAAAGTTTGTCCGCCTGAAAATGTACTGGTGTCACAAGCATATTGCAACAAACGGTGTATTTCTATCGCTGATCGTTTAGTTTTTATTGCCGTTTCAAATATACCGGTCATTTTTGAAACACCCTGTATGTATGCCCCTTCTTTTTCGACTAACTAATGCAACCTACATCCTTCTCAATCTGCTTAATGTATTCGTCTCTTGGTCTCCCTCTTTTAATTTCACGCCCCTTACCTCCCTCCAATACTAAACTGGTAATCCCTTGATGTCCTATCAACCAATGCCTTCTTTTAGTCAGGTTGTGTCAAAAAATTTCTTGCCTCCTCAATTTTATTCAGTACGTCCTCATTAGTTAGTGATTTACACGCCTAATCTTCAGCGTTCTTATGTAGCAGCACATTTATAACATTTCTACGTTCTTCTTGTCTAAAATGTTTATCTTCCATGTTTCACTTTCATACACTCTAGACAAATACCTCGGGGAAAGACTTCCTAACACTTAAGTCTACATTCGGTGTCAACAAATTTTTCTTCTTCAGAAACGCTTTTCTAGCTGGTGTTAATCTACATTTTATATACTCTCTTCTTCACCTGTCATCAGCTATTCTGCTGCCTAAATAGCAAAACCTACCTGTTACTTTATGTGTTTTCTAATTATTGAATTATTCCCTCAGCATCACCCGATTTAATTCGACTACATTCCATTATCCTGGTTTTGCTTTAGTTGACGTCTACCTTATAGCTTCCATTCCATACAACTGTTTTTCCGAGTCTTTTGCTGTCTCTGTCAGAATGACAATGTCATCGCCAAAACTCCAGATTTTTAAACTTCTGCCTGAACTTTAATTCGTACTACAAATTTTTCTTTTGTATCCTCTACTGCATGCTCAATATATATCTATATAATATAGATTGAATAACAATGTCTCACTCCCTTCCCGCTCACTGCTTTCCTTTCGTGCACCAAGTCATTTATAACTGCTATCTGGTTTCCATACAAATTGCAAATACACTCCTGGAAATGGAAAAAAAGAAAACATTGACACCGGTGTGTCAGACCCACCATACTTGCTCCGGACACTGCGAGAGGGCTGTACAAGCAATGATCACACGCACGGCACAGCGGACACACCAGCAACCGCGGTGTTGGCCGTCGAATGGCGCTAGCTGCGCAGCATTTGTGCACCGCCGCCGTCAGTGTCAGCCAGTTTGCCGTGGCATACGGAGCTCCATCGCAGTCTTCAACACTGGTAGCACGCAGCGACAGCGTGGACGTGAACAGTATGTGCAGTTGACGGACTTTGAGCGAGGGCGTATAGTGGGCATGCGGGAGGCCGGGTGGACGTACCGCCGAATTGCTCAACACGTGGGGCGTGAGGTCTCCACAGTACATCGATGTTGTCGCCAGTGGTCGGCGGAAGGTGCACGTGCCCGTCGACCTGGGACCGGACCGCAGCGACGCACGGATGCACGCCAAGACCGTAGGATTCTACGCAGTGCCATAGGGGACCGCACCGCCACTTCCCAGCAAATTAGGGACACTGTTGCTCCTGGGGTATCGGCGAGGACCATTCGCAACCGTCTCCATGAAGCTGGGCTACGGTCCCCCACACCGTTAGGCCGTCTTCCGCTCACGCCCCAACATCGTGCAGCCCGCCTCCAGTGGTGTCGCGACAGGCGTGAATGGAGGGACGAATGGAGACGTGTCGTCTTCAGCGATGAGAGTCGCTTCTGCCTTGGTGCCAATGATGGCCGTATGCGTGTTTGGCGCTGTGCAGGTGAGCGCCACAATCAGGACTGCATACGACCGAGGCACACAGGGCCAACACCCGGCATCATGGTGTGGGGAGCGATCTCCTACACTGGCCGTACACCTCTGGTGATCGTCGAGGGGACACTGAATAGTGCACGGTACATCCAAACCGTCATCGAACACATCATTCTACCATTCCTAGACCGGCAAGGGAACTTGCTGTTCCAACAGGACAATGCACGTCCGCATGTATCCCGTGCCACCCAACGTGCTCTAGAAGGTGTAGATCAACTACCCTGGCCAGCAAGATCTCCGGATCTGTCCCCCATTGAGCATGTTTGGGACTGGATGAAGCGTCGTCTCACGCGGTCTGCACGTCCAGCACGAACGCTGGTCCAACTGAGGCGCCAGGTGGAAATGGCATGGCAAGCCGTTCCACAGGACTACATGGAGCATCTCTACGATCGTCTCCATGGGAGAATAGCAGCCTGCATTGCTGCGAAAGGTGGATATACACTGTACTAGTGCCGACATTGTGTATGCTCTGTTGCCTGTGTCTATGTGCCTGTGGTTCTGTCAGTGTGATCATGTGATGTATCTGACCCCAGGAATGTGTCAATAAAGTTTCCCCTTCCTGGGACAATGAATTCACGGTGTTCTTATATCAATTTCCAGGAGTGTAGGATCTCGTTCCCTGTATTTTATCCCTGCCACCTTCAAAATTTGAAAGAGAGTATTCCAGTCAACATTGCCAAAATCTGACTCTGCGTCTACAAATGCTACAAACGTACGTTTGCCTTTCCTTAACCTATCATCTAAGATAAGTCATAGGATCAGTAATGGCTCACGTGTTCTTCATTTCACTGGAATCCAAAGTGATCTTCCCCGAGACTGGTTTCTTCTGTAAAGAATTCGTGTTAGTATTTTGAAATCATGAATTAGTAAACTGACAGTTCGGTAATTTTTACAACTGTCAGCAACTGCTTTCTTTGGAATTGGAATTGTTACATTCTTCTTGCGGTCTGAGGGAACGTCACTTACCTCATACATCTTGCGCATGAGAGGGAACAGTTTCGTCATGGCTGACTCTTCTAAGGTTATCAGTAGTTCTGACTGAATGTCATCTACACTCCAGGAGCTTTGTTCGGCATGGCTCTTTCAGAGTTTTGCCATGTTCTTCCTTCAGTATCATATCTCCTATCTCATCTTCATATATGTCCACTTTTCTATAATATTGCCCTCAAATACATCTCCCTTGCTTAGACCCTCTATATACTCATTGCACCTTTCAGTTTTTCAGTCTTTGCTTAGTACGTGTTTCTCATTTAAGCTCTGATATTCATAAAGCTGCTTTTCTTTTGTCTAAAAGTCTCTTCAATTTTCTTATTGACGGTATGTATTCTTGTCGTAGTGAAATATACTTCTTACATTTATCCTCTAGCAATACAAGCTTAGCCATTTTGCACTTCCTGTCAATCTCTGTTTTTTAACATTTGTATCCCGTTTTGCCTGCTTCATTTACTGCATTTCTATATTTTCTGCATTCATGACTTAAATTCAATATTTCCTGTGTTTCCAAAGCGTTTCTATTAGACCTTGTCTTACATATTTCATCTTCTGCCGCCTTCACTATTTCGTCTCTTAAAGCTACCCGTTCGTCTTCTACTGTGTTCCTCTCTTCTCTTCTAGTCAAGTGTTGCCTGATTCTCCCTCTGAAACTGTCAATAACCTCTGGTTCTCTCAACTTTTCCAGGATCCATCTCCTTAATTTCCTTCCTTTTTTTCAATTTCTTCATTTTTAATCCATAGCAAATAAATTAGAAAAGTTAGAGAGTTTTTTTTATTTGAAGGAGCAGTTATTAGGTCCTTACTTAGAAAACTAATGGCCATCGTTTACTTCCATTTTGATGGACGTAGAGAAATTATGGACGAAGTTTAAACCAATTGCAAATCGCTCTTTGGGGCAGTATGTGCCGAGTAATTCCATTAAGGATGAATAAGACGCACCGGTTCGCTAGCAAACTTCGGAAAATGCTGAGGGAGCAGAGACAATGCTGGCAGTTGTAGCTAACTGTTGCAAATAAAACAGTTTTGATTTTCACAGTGCTTTCCATTTCGCGACTTACCGTTCCTTACTTTCAGGATAGCCCTCGTATTAACTACGTGACGGAATACGAAATATGTCTGTTTTCTTTCACCCATGACACGTTGGATAACGTGCGAAAAGGGGCAATATGAGTTCTGTACCGAGCGAAGCTTCTAAATCCGCGACTTTTTCCTGTCGCTTGGGACTTCGCGGTGGGCAAGTGATTCACGATAAATGGAAGTTAGATTAGGGACCAATGCCGCACAGTATCCTCTTTAAAAACGGACTAGGGTTCTTCAAGAAAGAATACGGAAATGTCGACAGACGAAAGTCAATAGAAATTCGTGCGTCTGTGAAAAGATAGAATCGCGAAGCAGACAGTTTACATCGTCTTACCACAGCGGAAAAGCTTGCGGAGAGCCCGGGAAAATTCTGGTTGCACGTAAAATCACTACGCGGGTTTATGACATCATTCTCGCAGGAGGATCGTACAAACATAACGATGTTTGAGCATCAGACAGACATAGAAGGACACATGAGTAGACATCCCTGGCGTCGAGAAGCGACGGAACCCTTGTCCGTTTTTAAAGAGGATACTGTGCGGCATTGGTCCCTAATCTAACTTCCATTTATCGTGAATCACTTGCCCACCGCGAAGTCCCAAGCGACAGGAAAAAGTCGCGGATTTAGAAGCTTCGCTCGGTACAGAACTCATATTGCCCCTTTTCGCACGTTATCCATCGTGTCATGGGTGAAAGAAAACAGACATATTTCGTATTCTGTCACGTAGTTAATACGAGGCCTATCCTGAAAGTAAGGAACGGTAAGTGGCGAAATGGAAAGCACTGTGAAAATCAAAACTGTTTTATTTGCAACAGTTAGCTACAACTGCCAGCTACTTATCTATAGTTATAAGCAAAGAAGGAAAAGCAGAAAGGTGGAGGGAGTAAATAGAGGGTCTGTACTAGAGCGATGTTCTTGAGGACAATACTATGCAACTGGAAGAGGGTGTAGATGAAGATGAAATGGGAGATAGAAAACAGCGTGAAGAGTTTGACAGAGCACTGAAAGACTAAAGTTAAAACAAGGCCCCGGGAGTAGACAACATCCCATTAGAACTACTGATAGCCTTGGGAGAGCCAGCCCTGACAAAACTCTACAATCTGGTGAGCAAGGTGTATGAGACAGGCGAAATAACCTCAGACTTCGAGAAGAATATAATAATTCCAATCCCAAAGAAAGCAGGTGTTGACAGAGGTGAAAATTACTGAACCATCAGTTTAATAAGGCACGGCTGCAAAATACTAACACGAATTCATTACAGACGAATGGAAAAACTGGTAGAAGCCGACCTCGGGGAATATCAGTTTAGATTCCGTAGAAATGTTGGAACACGTGAGGCAATACTGACCCTACGACGTAGCTTAGAAGCTAGATTAAGGAAAGGCACACCTACGTTTCCAGCATTTGTGGACTTAGAGAAAGCTTTTGACAATGTTGACTGGGATACTCTCTTTTAAATTCTGAAGGTGGCAGGGATAAAATACAGGGCGCGAAAGGCTATTTACAATTTGTACAGAAAGCAGATGGCAGTTATAAGAGTCGAGGGGCATGAAAGGGAGGCAGTGGATGGGAAGGGAGTGAAACAGGGTTGCAGCCTCTAGCCGATATTATTCAATCTGTATATTGAGCAAACGGTAAAGGAAAAGAAAAGAAAAATTCGGAGTAGGAATTAAAATCCATGGAGAAGAAATAAAAACTTTGAGGTTTGCCGATGACATTGTAATTCTGTCAGAGACAGCAAAGGACCTGGAAGAGCAGCTGATCGGAATGGACAGTGTCTTGAAATGAGGATATAAGATGAACATGAACAAAAGCAAAACAAGGATAAGGGAATGTAGTCGAATTAAATCGGGTGATGCTGAAAGAATTAGGTTAGGAAATGAGACGCTTTAAGCAGTAAATGAGTTTTTCCATTTGGGGAGAAAAATAACTGATGATGGTCGAAGTAGAGAGGATATAAAATGTAGACTGGCAATGGCAAGGAAAGCGTTTCTGAAGAAGAGAAATTTGTTAACATCCGAGTATAATTTAAGTGTCAGGAAGTCGTTTCTGAAAGTATTTGTTTGGAGTGTAGCCATGTATGGAAGTGAAACGTGGACGATAAATAGTTTGGACAAGAAGAGAATAGAAGCTTTCGAAATGTGGTGCTATAGAAGAATGCTAAAGGTTAGATGGGTAGATCACATAACAGATGAGGAGGTATTAAACAGAATTGGTGAAGAGAAGTTTGTGGCACAACTTAACTAGAAGAAGGGATCGGTTGGTAGGACGTATTCTGAGGCATAAAGGGATCACCAATTTAGTATTGGAGGGCAGCGTGGAGGGTAAAAATCATAGAGGGAGACCAAGAGATGAATACACTAAACAGATTCAGAAGGATGTAGGATGCAGTAGGTACTGGGAGATGAAGAAGCTTGCACAGGATAGAGTAGCATGGAGAGCGGCATCAAACCAGTCTCAGTACTGAAGGCCACAACAACAACAACAACAACAACAACAACAACTAGTCACCGATCCGACTTAGACGTTTGTCGTAGCGTTGTACCAGCTTTCGAATACCCTCGTTATAGAAGGCAGCTGCGAGGTGTTTTCCACCAATTCCCTACGCTGGCCTACAGCTCGTTGCCTGTGCCAAAATGTTGTCTTCATAGCCAGCGGTTCATGTGAGCAGAAATGAAACTCAGAGGGAGACAATTACGGGCTGTATTGTGGGTAATCAAACATTTCAAATGGAAAACGATGTAGGGGTATCTTCATTGCCCCAGCAGAATGCGGCTGAGAATTGTCTTGAAGAAGAAACCGCACGGCAGTTATGTAGCGTTGGCTGCATAGCTTGAGGCGAAATTTCTCACCAAACAATTGTTCTAGGTATCTTTATGTGCTCCCTGTGGGCTCAGAACTAAAAAGAACGACGTAACGCGACCGACGTGCATACTAGACACGCTGCCCAACACACTTGTGCAAAATGTCATCGGATTTTCGCTGTGGTTTCCATTTTGCGACCTATCGTTCCTTACTTTCCGAATAACCCTCGTATGTATTAGAGAACTCGTTCTTGGGTACAGCTCCAATGTTTGGGATAGTAATAAGTATCTCGCTCTCTGCGCGTATAAATTTCATTTGTGTGGGTAAGTTCTGACCCTGACTCCTGAATGCGCAGCTGTACTGTCAGATTTTCTCTGCAGCTTGCGTTTACATTTGTGTTACTACGAGATAAGTTGCATCGAGCATGATTCTGATCCTTTCAGCATTGGGTAATAGCTCATACAAATTTCATATTTCGAGTCACGTTTATATTGAAATAATGTGGTGTCAGCAGCAATTAACCATTTTCACGTTAAAATGTACTGATTACAATTAAGGTCCACGATCACAATGTTCCATATTCCGCTACAAGCCGAAAACCCTTAGAGTTTCGATTGGGTATTACTCACAATATTTACTGTATCTGATGCTCAGTTACACAAAATATGCCTGCCGATTACTAGTTGTTCGATTTACTACAGGTGGGTACATTCTAAGAAATCCTTTTCTATTCTCAAAGTCAGAATACAGATTATGCAGCACGCGCTTATTGTTTAAAGGATATAGCTTCACCAAATCAGGGTCTAAACATACTACTGGCTATGATATACCAGGTGCTAAAACAGCGAACATCTTGCTAGATAAAGGTAAAAGAGAGACAATTCTGACGTTGCGCTTGATAATGGAAACTAAACATGAGAAAAATGAATGATGTTTCAAATGATTTGCCGATCTACAGCGTAATATTGAGCAATATGTTTGAAAGTCTCAGATAAATAGCTACAAGCAATAGAAAATGACGGATAATATGCGGTATATAGAAGTACGAAGAGGTGATACTAAGAATGGAAAATCATGACCAGTGTGCGTTGATGCAGTCTATCTCCTCACCGCTCTGTCTGTACATCGAAGAAGCTGTGACGGTAATAAAAGAAAGAATCGCGAATGGGATTCATATTCAGAGAGAAAGGATGTGAATGACGAGATTCGCCATCTCCAATGAATGTGAGGAAGAAGTATAGTACATGTTGAATCGAATGGATAGTTTAATGAGCACAGAATATGGTACAAGAGTTACCGAAGAAAAGGCGAATATAATGAGAAGTATCAGAAATGACGTAATTTATAAACTTAACATCCACACTGAGGAGCACGAAGCTGACGAACTGAAAGAATTCTGCTAGCTTCGAGTCAAAATAAAAGCAGATGAACCAAAGTGGTCATGAAAAGGAGGCTAACACGGGCCAAGAGGGGGTTCCTGGCTAACAGGAGTTCACTTGTATTGAACATAGGCATTAATTTTAGGATGGTATTGCTGAGACTGTACGTTTGGAGCACAACACTGCTTGGAATTGAATTGTGAACTGTGGGAAGACCGTGTAAGAAGTGGGTCAAAGTGTCTGAGATGTGATGCTGTATAGAGTGTTGACAACTAGTTGGAGTGATAAGATAAGAAATGAATGTTTTCGCAGAAATCAACTCGTGGGAAACACTTCCAAGGAGCAGGGATAGCGTGATAGGTCATGCCTTAAGACATCAGTAGTTCCTGTGGCTCTGCAGGGAGATGCTGAGGATAAAAACAGTAGGAGTGACAGAGAGCAATATATCCAATAAATAACTGACGGGGTTGGGTGAGATGAATTGATTGACAGAAACGAGGATGCCAGGGTGCACTGCACTAAGCCATTCAGAAAACTGATAAAAACATAAAATCAAATTAAATATCCATTCAAAATAATTTGTTTTGCAGATATGATAGGACTTATATGCCAATGTTTGGGTAATGTTTATTCCTTACTTTTATTGTGTCATCATGGCATAAACTGGTGGTTTCAGTGTGATAGTACCAACTTCAGTAGACTTTTGCATAAAGCTGCCACTTTTTTATCACAAATAAACATTTGTAATTATACCAGCCACGTGTCCAACAAAAGTATAGTTGCAAAATAAAGAGAACTAAGTATACAGTCCCAAAAGCAGGATGCATTATGAATAATTTTACCATGATGCATTATTTCAAACATATAAAAAGTCCTTTCACTTTTTCTCGTTTAGTCCTCACAAGCGCTATCACTACTTATGGTATAGGTGAAAGAACTTTCTTCCCTTCATCATACATAATCCAACTTTGCAAATGGAACGCGTCCATGCTGTTCGTTTGGGATTTTGCTTGCTGTTACATTAGGCACAATGTTTTGAAGTGCTTTTCACTGACATGTGTGGTACTTTATCAGGGTGCACATCCTCTGAGATGTACAGACTGAAATGATTTCTTAGACTATCTGATTTCCTCCTCCCCAGACACGGCGCCCAGAAACTCCTTTAGCTACCTCACACCTGAAAGATTTCAAAGACAACCTGCGCAGCTTATTGGAAACTTTATATAAAATGCAGATGTTCACAATACTGGCATCAATGAAGTGTCATAATATTCTGTGCCAAGATATTCTGCTTTTGCGGTCAGATACATGTGTTGTGTTCATCATGTCTGCTTTGTTAACGAATCTCATATTTTTATTATAGCCCTTGAAAGTTTTTGATCAGTTGATTGTAGTCATGCTGCATCTTTCTCTTTTCTGTTCAAAGATCACCAGATGACTTATATTTGTTGGCTTGAGGCGCTGTTATCATTTGTAAATTCAGTACTTTCATCAGTTTGAGATGCTATCTCTTGGATGAACAACATGCATAGTCTCAAAATCGAAAATTATTCGCAGCAGCTTGGTTCCGATTGAAACCACCAATGTAAACAGTAAATACTAAATGAAAATATCCCAGGGTGTACTGCCGGTCTATAGTGTCCAACGGGCACAATATTTCGGCCATCATACATGTCGCCATCACCAGGTGAACTGACGGACTGAGCTCCTGCGAACATGCCGGCACGGAGATTCGTACGCTATGGCTGCTCAGAGGGATCTGGGCTCGGTCGCGGCGGCGGCCGATTTAAATACCCTCCGCCCGAGGCGCGCTCCCTCCGCTGTCCGCGACCCGCGCCACGGTCGCGCGGTGGAACAGATTGCGACTGCGTCTGAGATGATGTCGGAGTGATGGCTCTGTCCGCCGTGGTCGTCACAACTATACGTTTGCTCGATTTACTCTTGATCAACCCAATCACTTGTTCCCAAGCCTTGCTAAGATTATAGGCACAGTCACGGTTTATGAGGACGTCATTGGTGCGAATTTCGATGGCCTCTCTAACAACGCTGTCCCAGTATCTCGACGTCTGTACCAGAATCCTCGTGCGTTCATACTCCATAGCGTGATTTTCCGACAAACAATGTTCAGCGACCGCCGACTTGCTCGGATACATCAGTCGAGTGTGTTCACGGCATCGATCCTTGACGGTACGCGTCGTCTGACCAATATACGACTTGCCACATCGACACGGAATCTGGTACACGCCGGCCTTCCTCAAACTGAGGTCATCTTTGGCGCTTCCCACCAGTGCACGAGCTTTATTCGGAGGACAAAACACAGTTCCGACCCGGTGTTTCTTCAAAATGAGGTCACTTCTCAATGACGCAGATTTACCGGAGGGTGACGCTGAGAAATTTTTACCCCAAGGTCCGGTACCGCCTAGAATATATGGACTCCCAACGGTTCACAAAGAGGGGGTACCATTACGCCCCATTGCCAGCAACATCAGGGCACCTACATATTTGTTGGCCAAAACCTGACGGTAATATTAAGTCCTTATGTGGGCAAATGCCCACATCACATCCGTAATTTCGTGGATTTTGTTAAACGCCTTGATAGCTTCAGGTTGGATGAGTCAGATATCATGCTGAGTTTTGACGTCGTTTCCTTGTTTACGAGGGTACCCCTGCGAGAGTCTCTAGAATTTATTAGTCAGAAGTTTGACGAGAAGACCACTGAACGTTTTAGGCATGTCTTGACTTCCGCGTATTTTCTTTTTAATGGAGAATACTACGAACAAACGGATGGAGTCGCCATGTGTAGCCCACTCTCGCCGGTGGTAGCGAATTTGTACATGGAGAACTTCGAGGAGGAAGCCCTGTCGTCATCTGAATGAAAACCTACTTGCTTCTTCCGTTATGTGGACGACACGTTCGTCATCTGGCCACATGGTATGGATAAACTCCTTGACTTCCTTACACATCTAAACTCCATACAAAAAATGGCTCTGAGTACTATGGGACTTAACATCTGAGGTCATCAGTCCCCTAGAACTTAGAACTACTTAAACCTAACTAACCTAACGACATCACACACATCCATGCCCTTAGGCAGGATTCGAACCTGCGACCGTAGCGGTCTCGCGGTTCCAGATTGAAGCGCCTAGAACCGTACGGCCACACCGGCCGGCAAACTCCATACAGCCCAACATCAAATTCACTATGGAGACTGAAACGGAGGGTAAATTATCTTTCCTTGACGTCTTGGTCAAGAGAAGGGCTGACGGCGTACTTGGGTGTATCGGAAGACAACGCACACTGATCTCTATTTGAACGCAGACAGCTGCCACCACCCTTCACAGAGGAGTGGGGTACTTAAAACTGTAGTACATAGGGCGCGTACTATCTCCGACGTAGAGAGTCTACCCCAGGAATTAGAACATCTGAGAACTG
Source organism: Schistocerca gregaria (assembly GCF_023897955.1). NCBI lineage: Eukaryota > Metazoa > Arthropoda > Insecta > Orthoptera > Acrididae > Schistocerca > Schistocerca gregaria. Next base: position 42,611,405 of record NC_064923.1, on the reverse strand, counting down.
TATTTCGAAAAAATCGGTACTCAGAGTGGCAGATTCAACATGCGCTCCGCCCAACCACTACAGCACAACCTGTGGAGTTGGATGAAATCACGAGGGAGGAGGTAGGCACTGCGATATTCCATACACAGGCGCACTCTCGGGGAAAATCGCCAGCATTTTGAAGAAACACCGGGGCGGAACTGTGTTTTGTCCTCCGAATAAAACTCGTGCACTGGTGGGGAGAGCCAAAGATGACCTCGCTTTGAGGAAGGCCGATGCGTACCGTCGAGGATCGATGCCGTGAACACCAGAGGCACACTCGACTGATGTATCCGACCAAGTCGGCGGTCGCTGAACATTGTTTGTCGGAAAATCACGCTATGGAGTATGAACGCACGAGGATTCTGGTACAGACGTCGAAATACTGGGGCAGCGTTGTTAGAGAGGCCATCGAAATTCGCACCAATTAGGACCTCATAAATCGTAACTGTGGCTATAATCTTAGCAAGGCTTGGGAACTAGCGTTTGGGCTGATCAAGAGCACGTTCACAGGAGCTCAGTCCGTCAGTTCACCTGACGATGGCGACATGTATGATCGTCGAAATATTGTGCCCGTTGGACGCTGTAGACCGGCAGTACACCCGTGGATATTTTCATTATCAAATACGCCGAGAGAAACTCAAGAATCACAGTAAATACTAAAATTTTATACATAGTTAGTATTAAAAAATAGTTAGAAACTCTCACTATTGTTGATTGTGTAAAATAGGAAAAGTCTTACCTTAAGAACAAAAACAAACGATTATTGCAAAAAAAAAAGAAAAAAAAAGACGATGAATAGCACCATCATCTTGTGTAAGGGTTTGTACACAACGCTAAAGAGAGGTAGGCTACATAATGGTGCGCAGCAGTCGTCGTAGGAAAGCTGGAAATGAGCAGCAATAATTAGCCGGCAAGATATGACAGGTTTACTTAACTTGAATTTCTCCAAGCGTACAAAGATTGGTTGCAAATAATGTGACAAGAAATGGAGTCCGGCTCCCAGTGTCAACAAGGAAGAGTCCCTGTCTGTACTGAAGCACGAAGATGGCTAGGCTGCGCCTGCGCCGCAGCGCCACAGGGCGCTCGTGGCACAGAGCTGCCCGCTGGAGGTGTGGCTCAGCCGGCGTGCTCCACTGGCTCCCCTCAGGTTCCGCACGACCACAGGTGGCATCTGCTGTCATTTAACGACTGTGGAACGCCAGTGGGCTGGTATCGGTGAACAAAACCACACATTATAAACTTTTCTTTGACTTCCACATGTTTAGAGGAACAAAGCATCAGCCTATGGCACGTAGTTGCTGTTTTTGAGCAAGATGGCTGCAGGCATTAATGACGTTAAATTGCATCCAGTGATAAACCAGAGTAGGCACAAAGTGAAAATGTTACGGTGGGTCCTCTACAAAATCACTTAGGCAGAAAGGTGTAAATTAGATTTCATTCAGATTGTATTAAGTTGCCAAGCTGCCACTGCTCCCACAAAACACAATATCGGTTGCCTTCGAGAGACTATAATATTCACGAAAACGTGTCATTATTCTCTATATGAGACGGGTGCAGCCTCCTTCTGAAGATATTCGCACAAATGGCGGCAGGTGAAGCTTGTGTACGGGGGCAAGAGGTAATGTCGTCCCTGAGGATTCCCGCCCTGTTGGAGGGCCGTGACAGGAGCCGAACGTCGGCCGGCTCAGGGCGTCTGCGCTGTGTCCAGCTGAGCCAACCCCGCCTGTGTGTGGAGCGCTTACCGTATATCTGGGAGGGCTCCGGCCGCGGTTCGGCACGTAGTTTTAATCTGCCTAAAACTCCATACCAGCACAGGATATGCTGCTGAGTGAAAATTCATTCTCTGTGCGATGGGCTGTTTGTCGACGAGACCCGAATACCACTGTGCTCATTAAAAGTCATTACACTGAATGCCCTTCTGTCAGACTGGTGACGTATACTTTTACCTGCAAGTGAATAATTACATCTGTCGATTACAGAAGTGCCCTGTTCTCATAGCACAGCAAAGGAAAATCGTAAGTAAGGGCGATGCCATTAATACACACGTCTTGATCCATAATCAAATGCTAGCATCAGCTTTTGAGCAAAATCTTCGACATTGTCCGCGGCTCGTGGTCTTACGGTAGGTTCTCGCTTCCCGCGCACGCGGTCCAAGGTTCGATTCCCGGCGGGGTCAGAGATTTTCTCTGCCTCTAGGTGTTGTGTGTCTTTCATCATCATTTCATCCTAATTCACTCGCAAGTCGCCGAAGTGGCGTCAAAGAACTTGTGGAGCGGCAGCCGAACCGCCCCGCGAGCGGTCTCCCGGCCACCAGTGCCATACGCTCAATATTGTTATCGCCAGATCGCGAGGTATTAACTAAGTTAGCGATATTTTATGATAGATAAGACCCTGCGGAAATAATTGCTTCTCTCGATGTATGAAACCAAAAATCGAAGTAGAAACTAAAATACTATAATTTACGTTTTTCATTTTCAGTTACCTTTAATTTTATATCATCTGTCATGATAAAATCTATTTTAATAAGATTTGAACTGTGTATTTATTTCGTCAATAGCTACACTGTATTTTACGATGACACAAAAAGTACTGTGTCACACTTCCGCGATAATGAAAGAAAAAAGCACCTAAGACTGGATTTGTGCAAGAGGTGCAGACTTTCTAAACTGTGCTGTTAGCTACTGCACTAATGACTCATTTACTTTTAGGCAGTGCAAGCCAACTATTGAAGTGGCTTCGAAAGATTAGATGGGTAGATCACATAACTAATGAGAAGGTATTGAATAGAATTGGGGAGAAGTTTGTGGCACAACTTGACTAGAAGAAGGGATCGGTTGGTAGGACATGTTCTGAGACATCAAGGTATCACCAATTGAGTATTGGAGGGCAGCGTGGAGGGTAAAAATCGTAGAGGGAGACCAAGAGATGAGTACACTAAGCAGATTCAGAAGGATGTAGGTTGCAGTAAGTACTGGGAGATGAAGAAGCTCGCATAGGATAGAGTGGCAAGGAGAACTGCATCAAACCAGTCTCTGAACTGAAGACCACAACAGCAACAACGACTTTTTAGTTGTTTTCCTTGTTCTTCGGTAAGCTCCTCTTCTGTTTTCTAACTCCCTTATGAATTTAATAACAATTTTTCGTGGGGGAATGTAAGCTTATATCCACTAGCATCGCTATTATCGTTTTGGCGCTCTTTGCTAACGGGTAGCACCACGTGATGTGTATGGTTGGCTGTCTAGCGTGAGGGAACAGCGGAAATACTGGGTCGCAAACTTCCTTTTATAAATGGACCATAGTTGTGGAACTGTACACAAATGAAATATAAATAAATCCCAAGAGTGTGAGTATACTTTCTGGCATCCGTGGGTTAGTGCGTTGTCTCTGGCATCCCCCAAGCTGTTCGCAGACTCGCAACAGAGCAATGAAGCCCTGTTGACTCGTTCATCCATCTACACATTAGACGTTTATCCTCAAATTCCCAGATTCGTCTGTTGATAACTGACAAATAGCTTCAAAACGTTAGCATTGCTCATAACACTCATTCGTAGTACTCGGTAATAAAAGTTACTTGCAGCTTGAATAATAGATAGATGGTTGGCTGTTTATACATAAAATTTAGCTCATTCATTACCAAACACGATCTCGTACTGGGAGTTTGGAAATATTTACAGTAATATGGACAACATTTTTCTGATGTTCAGTGAGTTATTAGTAGCGTTGTACATTTGTGCAACGTCTAATGTGTTTCGTGGCCTGATACACGTAAGGGCCTTCTTCTATGCAGGTACACCTCCGCCACTTACTCACAGCTCCAGGTCACCAGTTGTCAGAACGTAACGAGACGCCTTACCTGACGAGTTTTCGGACTTAACAATGGGTACTACACTATCCATTACAGGGAGGTGTTACTGTGCAAGTCCCAGTCTGTCAAATAGCTGTAACCCAATAGATCCATTTGTTTGACCGTCTTGAGATATTTACAAAAATGTGACGGAACTTTGTGTAGGCATGCTGCTACAAACACTTCCTCTGCCGTGCAGTACCCACCACAGATCGGTCTCTGACACATTCGAAACATCGCAGGGTAAAAGATGGATGGAAGAAAGAGAATAACTTTTTTACCCTCGTTTTGCTTTTGTTGGTGCTCATATTATATCCTCCTTTCAAGACACCATCCATTCCGTTCAACTGCTCTTCCAAGTCCTTTGCTGTCTTTGACAGAATTACAATGTCATCAGCGAACCTCAAAGTTTTTATTTCTTCTCCATGGATTTTAGTACCTACTCCGAATTTTTCTTTTGTTTCCTTTACTGCTTGCTCAATATACTGATTGAATAACATCAGGGAGAGGCTACAACCCTGTCTCACTCCCTTCCCAACCACTGCTTCCCGTTCATGCCCCACGACCCTTATAACTACCATCTGGTTTCTGTACAAATTGTAAATAGCCTTTCGCTCCCTGTATTTTACCCCTGCCACCTTTAGAATTTAAAAGAGATTATTCCATTGTCAAAAGGTTTCTCTAAGTCTAGAAATGCTAGGAACGTAGGTCTGCTTTTCCTTAATCTTTCTTCTAAGGTGAGTCGTAAGGTCAGTATTGCCTCACGTGTTCCAATATTTCTACGGAATCCAAACTGATCTTCCCCGAGGTCGGCTTCTACTTGTTTTTCCATTCGTCTGTAAAGAATTCGCGTTAGTATTTTGCAGCTGTGACTTATTAAACTGATAGTTCGGTAATTTTCACATCTGTCAACACCTGCTTTCTTTGGGATTGGAATTATTATGGTTTTCTTGAAGTCTGAGGGTATTTCGCCTGTCTCGTACATCTTGCTCACCAGATGGTAGAGTTTTGTCAGGACTGGCTCTCCCAAGGCCATCAGTAGTTCTAATGGAATGTTGTCTTCTCCCTGGGCCTTGTGTCGACTCAGGTCTTTCAGTGCTCTGTCACTCTCTTCACGCAGTATCATATCTCCCACTTCATCTTCATCTAAATCCTCTTCCATTTCCATGATATTGCCCTCAAGTACATCGCCCTTCTATAGATCCTCTATATACTCCTTCTACCTTTCTGCTTTCCCTTCTTTGCTTAGAACTGCGTGTCCATCTGAGTTCTTGATATTCATATTAGCGGTTCCCTTTTCCCCAAAGGTCTCTTTAATTTTCCTGTATGGAGTATCTATCTTTCGCCTAGTGAGATAAGTCTCTACATCCTTACATTTGTCCTCTAGCCATCCCTCCTTAGCCATTTTGTACTTCCTGTCAATCTCATTTTTGAGACGTTTGTATTCCTTTTTGCCTGCTTCATTTACTGCATATTTATACTTTCTCCTTTCATTAATTATATTCAATATTTCTTCTGTTACCCAAAGGTTTCTAGTAGCCCTCGTGTTGTTACCTATTTGATGCTCTGCTGCCTTCACTGTTTCATCCCTCAAAGCTACCCATTTTCATATTGAAGATAAAACTGACTTCGTGTAAAGAAAGGCAACAATTTAAGTTTATGAGACGCACAGAATCTTAATAGTAAATGCGCTATAACGTAATACATGACTTAATAATTTATACAGCGCATTAAATATCATTATTACTTTACAATACAACTGACCCTCCTAATCCTAATTCGAGCACAACCACGAGTTGCTAACTGACCGCGCAGACTGTCCTCGTTGTACGTAAGCGTCCTTATATCCACTCGATTTTATGACAGGGTTTAATATTTTGAACATGATGCTTTCCATCTCATTTCCTCGACTTTACAATTCCAAGTTCGATTGTATTAGTATAATCAGTGCCAATTATTTTGCATGCACCCTTATGCCCCAAATTACATTCTATTATCTCATTTGTCATCATAGACAACTTTGTATGAGCGTTAATTAACACCAAGTTGTCCAATAAATATTCAAACGGACGAACGATTTTCTCATAATGATCTGTGGTTTGCTTTTATATCCAATGTATCCATTGCCAGGTGTATTTCGCCATCCCATGGCATAATAGTCATTTTAACACTCTTATCAGTTCAGCAAAAACGGTTTCAGCTTCCTCGTTTCGTAACAACTCAAAGAGCCCAAAGTCAGCGGATACACTATGCTTGTATTGACGATAGGTCCTACACATGGGATTTACTTCCTTCGTTACACGTATTGCGGTTTTCGAAGCAGGTCTGTATTTGGCAGTTAGTAGTTACTCAATATTATTCCTTGTAACAAATTTGGTACCATTATCTATGAGGATCTTCTTTGGTTCACATGTATTGACAAAATAATTATGGACCATCTTTGTCACCATTACATTACTGACAATTGTTTGTAGAGGGCAAAAATTCACGTATTTGGACCCTACTTCCAACACTACCATAACTTGTGTAAAATTCACTTGTGCTCCTTGATAAAGGGCCCAAGAGACCAATTGTAATGATGTCCTTAATACCGCCTGGTATAATTGGATTCACTGGTCCTTGATATCTGTAGTCTTTACCTTCTGTCAGGCATGGCATATCCACGGTATTTTCCTCGCCTTTTTGCTCGTACCAAAGAATCCGCACTTCATTTTCGCTTTTTCTATGCATTTATCAGCACCAAAGTTGCACTATTAAAATGTGTGTACCAAGTCAACTTCTCATTAGTATGTTATGGAATACATACATGCCAGTCCTGCTTAGTTTCATCTGCACGCTTATATAAAATGTTATGTATCAGGTAGGATTTGTCAATATTCTCTTCACCTGCACAACCTAATAAGGTCTTTACAAGATTAAGTACTGATTCCAAGTTCTGTTCAGGCTGTATTTTCTTTACAAGGTTTTTCATAAAAGGTATATGTGGACCTCCTTTCATTAAATTGACTCTCAACTCTTTGCCTTGAGGAACATTCACATTAATATCTTCAATATCCGGAGGCATTCTGGATAATGGATCTGGTACAATGCATTGATTACCTGCCCTCTATGTGACCTCAAATTGATATTCCTGAAGTGCAAGAGCCCATCTAGTTAACCTGTTGTGATGTAATTTTCTCTCAAGTTGAAATTTGACTTGTTGGTCTCTCAGTGACTCCCATCATCATCATCTTTGTTATTTCTTCGCTCGCAGCTTTTCGTTTCGCCTTTGGAATAGCATATGGCCAGCGGCGGCTTTTGAGTATACATTCTGGTATTCACAAATTTTTAGATGCGGATAAATATGAGAGTGTGAAATTGATAGCATTTTGTGTATAACACTTATGATCATCACAATATTTACACAACTACTGCCGCTGCCAACAATAATAACAACAATAATGATAATTATATGGATAACTTGTCTGAACAAAGAAAGAACTTTTTGTGGAAATTTGGTGTTTTCGACATAAGTAAGTATAGTTTAGGGCAAAAACGAAATAACGTGTAAGCTTTCGCTACTCTCCGTTTCTCCATTTTTGTGTACGTGGGAGTTTTGGTGCTTTTTTATTTTTCTTGCACAAATGTACGAATTCCGTAATACATGTATTACTTAAATAATTAACTTCCAGGCTGAAAATCAGATATTCTTACGTTGCACACACGCAACAACATACGCTTGCTGTAAAAGTGTTTGTTATATGTTCGCTTGTAGTCACAGTTATTCTATTTCGTCATTTACTCAGAGGATTTGGTCTGGGAGAGCCTAGTTGCTTTGCGGCAAACTTTTCCTGATAATTTTCTTTTCTGTTAGCACTTAAAACAGATTCCACAGAGCTCATGCTGACACTGCACACAAATGCTGATTCTTGTACAGTAAACAATCAACTCCAAACAATAACTGCTGTTAGTGAAAATGATTAAAGTCAAACAGTAATGACTTAACCAACATGGTCGCTTGACGAGAATACAAATGGGGCGCTGAGAACTGTAAGGGCCAAGAGCACACTGTCGTCGATCTAAAATTTAAGTGAATATCAGAGAAACCAGAGAGTCAGCTTTTCGTGAACGTTCATAACGACAATGTTGCCCTACAGCACAGATAAACCTGACCCACCATAAGTTCAACTGATGTCAGAAGCACGCTGCAGTCTCACAGTCGGCGATGGTTCTATGGCTCTCAGCACCTCTGATGGTTTACAGTACGGTAAAATCCAAAATTTTGTGTATCTCATTCAGAGTCCCCACAAAATAAGTTTACCTATCAGTATAAGTATAACATATACTGAGTATAAAGTCATACGAAATGAAAGTAGAAGTTGCTATGATGTCGCAAATTCTTCCCTTATTCGCAATGGAAATACAAATTTGGACTGAATTTTCTCATATAGCCAACTCAGAAGTAGCGATCTATGTTCTGCTTGGGAAAAACTTTCAGTAGCCAAGATCACACACACACACTAATTTTACTTTATAGCGTTTGAACTGGCTATCGTCAAGCGGGATTTATGCCAGGCAGACAAAAGTCTGTTGCAGTGTGCTACCATCTAGTGGCATTGACACAAACTTTTAGGTGAGTGGAAGGGCTGGTTGTGGACGCCGTTGAGAGTGCACGTTGTTCGTGATTTCCGAGTGTATTTGGTCTGTAAGGCTATTACATCACGCCAGTTGCGCATGCGCAAAAGCCCCTTAAAACGTGCACAACCCAAAGTGTGCTCGCGAACCTTGACGCCAAGTCCAGAGGAATCGCGATGTAATGCAATACATTTAACGCCTTGTATTTCAGATTATCGCAGCTACATTACGTTGAGCAGCATTCGAAGAAAATTACGCAATAAATACTCAGGGTGTCAAAAGTTAGGGTGTTTACGTGATCTTGTGCTCTTACACAGCAGCCACCACTGTTTATTGTTTCATGAAGAAGGGTTTTTGCTCCGTGACAGTTAACTTGCATTCTGCTGTTTTGATTATGCCTGGTTCGTTTGCAAAAACTTTACTGTGCTTCCTCAATATATCCACGAGATTCTTAATTTCCTCATGTTCAACTTGCTTTCTTCTAAACGTTTGTTCAGTTCTCCCTCTTAACCTGGTTATGCCATCTCCACTGTCTCTTGGTTAGTCCTGCAGTATCATCTTTGTGCATATGTTGCGGTACATTTTGTGATACCACGAAGCATAGTCTCGTCGCTCCTGCATGTGCCACCATGGTACCCTTCGAGACGATAACATCCTCACTTCCTTCATTAAACACTTTTACATTCCCATCACCAAAGCTTAAGCAAGCTCGCTGCTTCGCTATCCACTCTACACCAGATACCATGGGCAGCCTCAGCCCAGGAAAAACTAGCGTCGAAACTTCATAAATTCTCTCATTAGTCTTTACAGCGGCCGAAATCTGCTCCTTTACAACCTTACTTTTCGCATCTACAGCATTCACAATGCGTACACTATTCGCAGGAAAATTCAGTATTTGTTTCCATGCCCAAACCATGTTTTGCGTAACTTTTGTGATACCACATTAACTAGATACCCTGATTCTAAAAGAATATCATATCTAATGCTAAATGTCTCGCCTTCTAGAATCGATTTCTCAGCTTTTTCAGGCTCACTTCCTTCTTCCTTTAGTAGGTAATCCATTAACTCGTTCTCCTGAGGTTCTTTCAAGGTTCCTTGGCTCTTCTCTACCTACATCAAATTCCATCTCATGTCGATTTTCTTCTAATGAACCCAGCTGTCTTAAAGCTACCTTGACGGCTTCAGTGTTATATTTTGAATGGCAAGCAGTTTCTCCTGTGTTTTCACTGATAGTTTACCTATTATTAGAGATATATTTGCTTCATTACTTATCGGTTCATCCAAGTATAAGTTTTTCTCGTATAGGTCTCGAAAAAAACGTCTTCAGACTTCCATCACGTTCGTAGCTATATTTCCAGTTTTGATAGAGGCCATTCCTAACCTCTTTTTGCTTTATCACTGACCAGCTCTGATTAAGGAATTCCTTCTGAAATTCTAAATATGTTTTACATTTTTGACCAATCCTTATTCCACAAGTACCTGCTTCCTCTTCAATTTATGAAGCTATAAATGTTACGTTGGTCTTCCTACAGCTCTGACAATGCATTCTTAAACTGATCTAGGAAGTCACATGAATACCATTTTCCATTTGATTTGAACTTTCTAATGTTTGCCACATTGACAAACACGCCCTCACTCTGTTTTCCTTCAAGATTATTTGCAGTTACGCCACAATCACGCAAGAACGAATTAATCTCATTCTCTATCTGTTGTCCTACTTCTTACTTAATCGTTCTCACATCAGCACATACAGCTTCCACACAGTTTTTTGTGTTCTGAATCAGTAAGCAAAGCTTCCTAAAAAAAAATTCAAATAGCTCTATGGGACTTAACAGCTGTGGTCTTCAGTCCCCTAGAACTTAGAACTACTTAAACCTAACTAACCTAAGGACATCACACACATCCATGCCCGAGGCAGGATTCGAACCTGCGACCGTAGCAGTCGCGCGGTTCCGGACTGAGCGCCTAGAACCGCTCGGCCATGGCGGCCGGCAAAAGCTTCTTCATCTACTTTCTTTAACTCTTTCGAATTAGACTCAATTTATCCACTCACGTCCATCCTTAGAGCGTTTAAGGGTTTTGTTGCCTCCTTATGGCGTCAGTAGTGTTCATGCACTTGCTGATTAATAACTAAACTACAACCATAAAATTACCAAATGTGCAGCAACCAGTTGCAAAATCATGTCTTATTTCTTCACATTAGCAAATCGATTTCAACTGATTAACAGCCATCATCGGTGCTACAAATACAAGATTTGGTTTACGTTGCTTTATGTACATTTATTCATTTGGTCACTGTTATTAATTAGTTTTATTCCTGTATAAATACATAAGGGAATAAATAAAACACGATTGCGACTGGTTGCTGCACATTTGGTAATTTTATGGTTTATGGTCGCTGCGCGACTTGGAAACCACATGGAGCCCACCATTCATAAACTACAACCATCACCTGCTTTGTAATTTTCTTCTACCTTCTGGATCTCTTCCTTAAGTTCCTCTGTCACTTCATCCAACCTTAGATCTTGAGTCTGTCAGCAAACTGTTTCATGAGTGCTTCTTGAGCCCTTTTACTTTGTTTTATCTCATCTTTGATCTCCTTCTTAATTTGTTTAATATCTCCTTTTATATTTTCTTCGGATATCTTTAGATTCACTTCTAATTTTTTCTGGTTGTGGTCAGTGTTGTTTTCCGAAAGCTGCTTTATCATAGCAAAAAATTCTAGGTTCTGATTCCTTTCTTTTTGTATAATAAAAGCACAAGCACAAGCTGGGGTAAAGCCCACACCTGAATTCCTACGTCAATGACAAAATGGAAGTATTATTCATTCTATCATCTCATAACACGTTCATGTCAACCATCTAAGTTGGATGCTTAGACATTGTCTCAAAACTAGTGTCGTTTAAGTCATCATAGTCTACTACTTCCGTCTCGAACTGAGTTAGTTAATATTACGAGTGCATCTACAGCTTTCTACAAGAAATCGACACACGTTGCAAAACAATGGGACGTATATCAGATGCTGTTTCAGATACTAGCAATTTGATTAAAACTTCAGAGGCAAAACTTCCCATTCTATACAAAAATGAGTTGACAATTATTTAAGAGTCTGTTCCCAAATTTAGTTTGGCGCTATTTTTCTTAAGCTTGTGTGTTTCGATACCTTTATGTAAGAGAGTTCATTTTTTCAGAAGTCAAATTAATGAATAATTATCTTGGGTGTTTATGTGTCAAGCATGGCTGCCTAATTAAGCACTTAGTCCATAAAAAATAGACTAGGTAAAGATATTTATATTGATGAGTCGATTTCAAAATTTGTAGCTAGCACGTAGCTAAGAATTTTTCCTTCTTTCTCAAGGAAGAAATTGTAAACTACGTGCTACTCACCTGTCACTAACGGTAACTTGTTCGGTTTCCTTAATAATCAGTTAAACTGCCTTTTCTTTTAATGCGTTTTACTTACGCGTTTTCGTTCATCAAAAGCTCTTTGCAAAGTGGTTAACGTTGGACTTTGATTACTTAATCACGAATACGAAAAAACTCGTACTTATATATCTTGTATTTTATGCTTTTGTCGGGTTGGTAATATGGGTGGGTGACAAATTAAAAGTCTGCATCGGGTACCAAACTGTGTAAACATCAGTCTGAACCAGAGCAAAATATTAGATGTGTAGGTAAGCAAACACGGAATGCTGTACAAGTGTGAAATTAATCACCGGAAATGTCGCCAAGACTTTCAATAACATTTAAATATCTCATGAGTTTTATCTTTCAGGCGTTAAAGTATGTGTATGTGTCTTAGAAACACTTCTTCTTCTTCTTGAGTTACGGCCTCCGTAGGACCACGGGTAGCCCTTTCGTGGACTGCATTTTCCTCTTCTCTCAGAACCTCTTCATTCTTTCTCTTCTTCTATCCCGCTCTTCCTCCGAGATCTTCAGTGTCCGTTTCTCCTGTCGGCTGCGCTGGTGACACTTTAATCTTTTCCTGTATTCTTCTCTGTCATTGATCTCCGGCTTATTGGTCGGTGTATAATTGTTCCTCCAGTTTTCCTTTCCTTCGACCTTGATCCTCAATTCCAATTAGTCCTTCCGAAGTTCAATAACCCACTTGGTTCCTGTCTTTCCCCTTGTCCTTCCTGTTGTTTCCCACACTGTCTTCGTCATTCTGTCCATACTCATCCTAATTACATGTCCAGCAAACCTTGGCCTTTTGAGTCTGATTTCCCCGGATATTGTTTTCATGTTTCGGTACAATTCTTCCCTAGGTCTTCGCATCCTCCTCTCTCCACCTCTTTTGGAACCTAGTATTTTTCTCAGTATTTTTCTCCTTTCTTTTTCTAGTTGTTCTGCCCCATTTCTCCCTAGTGTCATCGTCTCAGCAGCATATAATACTGCATTCCTCACCGCTGCCTTGTAGTGGCTTATGTTTGCCTCTGTGGATATATTCTTTTTATGTATATCTCTCTCGTCATGCAGAAGGCTGACCTCATCTTCTTTATCCTCTCTGTTATTCCCTCCTTGCTCCTGTTCCTTCCTGTTATAAATTCTCCCAGATATTTAATTTTGTCCACCATTTGCACAGTGCCTTCCTGTGTTTCCCAGTCTTCAGTGGTGTTTAATGTCTTTGTCTTGTTATAGGCGATCCTAAGTCCCACCTTTCTGGCTACCTTACTTAAGTTGTTGAGTTGTGTCTTTGCGTTTTCTTCCGTCTCACTTACTACTGCTGTGTCATCTGCAAAGGCTAGGCAGTCCACTTGACCCCTGTTGTCCTTTACGTCCCCCACATGGGTCTTTGGTATTCCCATTTCCTCGTTTATTGCTCTCCACTGCCTGATCACTTCGTCCAGTGCTATATTGAACAACAATGGTGACAATCCATCTCCCTGTTTAATTCTTCTGACAGTGCTCCTCTGAATCTCACACTTTGCTTTTGTGTCTGTCAGAATTTCTTTTATGAGTTCTTGTGTAGCTCCGTCGAGACCTCTGTTCTTCAGGATCGTAACAAGAGTCTGTCTGTCGATGGAGTCATATGCCTTTGTGAAGTCCATGAAGGTTATTACAGTCTTTTTGTTTTTTACAGCCCCATGTTCTATCAGTTGCATCAGGATAAATATCTGTTCTACACAACCTCTTCCCTTCCTGAATCCCGCTTGGTAGTCGCCAACTGTGTTTTCTACCTGTTCAACTCTACTTCTACTTAGAAACACTATAAACTGAATGACAAGTTCACTCACAGAAACAAAGTTTATATATTAATGATATTTTTAATTTTAGCTCATTGTTATAACAACCTAGCGAAAACAAGTTTTGTGTTTAATGTTTTACGTCGCATCGACTGTTGTCACCGTTAGAGATTTACACTGATCAGCCAAAAATAGCCGGTATGTCCTGTCACGGATAACAGTGGCGACAGGTAGTGACATGGAAGCAATGAGGCATCGAGGGAGTTGGCACCACACATGCACACACAAGTCACCTGGTTCCCATATATTCCGGGGAGAACGGCGATGAGCTTCGACGTGACGTTCAATCACATCCCAGATGTGTTCGATAGGATTAAGATCTGGCGAGTTGCGTGGCCAGCATATCAATTGGAACTCGTCACTGTGTTCCTAGAACCACTCCATCACACTCCTGGCCTTATGACATGGTGCATTATCTTGTTGAAAAATGACACTGCCGACGGGAAACATGATCGTCATGAAGGCGTGTACATAGTCGGCAACCAGTGAGCAATACTCCTTGGCCGTCATGGTCTCCTGCATGAGCTCCACTGGACCCACGGATGACCAGTCGAATGTCGTCCAGAGCATAATGGAGCCGCTGCCAGCTTGTCTCCGTCCCGCAGTGCAGGTGTCAAAGGAGCTGTTCCCCTGGAAGGAGGCAGATCCGCACCCTCCCACTGGCGTGATGAATCAGGCATCGGGATTGATGAGACCGCGCAACGCTCTGCACTGCGCGAACCTCTAGTGCCGATGATCGCGGACCCATTTCAGTCGTAGTTGCCGACTTCACGGTGTTAACAGTGGCGCATGCACAAGTCTTCGCCTGTGGAGGCCAGTCTTTGGAACTGTTCAGCGCACCCTGTGTTCAGATGCACGTGTACTCTACCTAATATTAAAGTCTCATATTAGATCCACCACATTTCGCCGCCTGTCCTGTTTTATCATTTTGCCCAACCGACGACGTCCGACGTCTGCAGTAAGGGGTGGCCGCCCAACCCCACGTGGTTTCAGCTTGCTTTCGTCACTTGTTGAAGACATCCACCACAGTACTCCTCGAACACCAGAGACATTGTGCAATGTCTGAAAGGCCATCATAATCGTCCCCCTGTCAGATCGCGTGCCTTCCCCACTCTACACACGGACAGCGCGCTCAGTGGTACTGCGTGCACCCTGTGTGTGTGTCTGACTAGTAGCAGTCATTCCTCGGCAGGTGACGCTGCTGTCGCCTGGACGAGTCTACATCGATAGCAGGTCTGTGGTCATCGCTTACTGCTCGGATTTGTGGTTCTAGGAGGCGGAGGAAGCAACCATAGACTCCTTGACAGAGAAAGCAACCGTAGCCTCCTTAGGGAACCATCCCAGAATTCGCCTGGAAGGATCTGAGAAACTACGGAGAACCAAATGCGGTATGGCCGGCTATAGAATTGAGTCCAGGTTTGTAAAAGTAATCAAATTTCCATCACGCTTTTCCCAGGCTTACGCTGGTTAAAATTAGCTTATAGGCATCATCAACATACCTTTTTTTAATTTTCTTGTTTATAAGTTGCTAGTTACATTTCGTACATTTTTCTGTCTTATACATCTTATGATAAATTTGGTCAAGTTTTTATAGGCAGGACTTTCAAACAAGCTACGATGTTACCATCCTGCTCCTACTCTGTTTGTTATTTTTTCCAACCTTTCATCCCGTTTCAGCTTGTCTTCCATACTCAACGTCTGCCCTCATTAGCGTACATTTTCTTTGTATTCTTGAGTATGTCACAGATCTTGCACTTTTCTCCAGAGACACTTTTTCATACGGAAATAACATCTATGTGCTTCGGCTGTCGGTAGTACAGCTTCAATCGCAGAGATCGCTACTGATTTGAAATCTACCGTCACGTTTGCAGTTTTACACTCTGGAATATTTTCCACTTATTTTCGGAGAAGTCGGACTTATATCTCTTTTCTTTTGTTCGACAGTAATGCAAGGACAACTGGATAGATGTTTGTCGTATTATTTGTACTTCAAAAGTCGGCGTGACTGGTATATATTTGCTACTGCACTTGAACATACTGTCAATAACCCTTTCTCCTAATTTGTCATAGTTTAACAGAACGCTGCTAGTAACGCTGCTTTGAGGTCTATTTCTTCTCTTGTCTGCGGATCTCTCTTATATCCCTGTGATTTTGCCTGCTGGTGGTACAAAATTCTCTTCGTTGCTTGCTGTTCTGGCATTTCAGTAACAAAGTCATACTCTCAATTATGCAGGTAACCCAGTTGCTCGGAATATATTTTTGAAATTGAAGTCTATCTCGCACCCTTTTCTGTGCCTAAAGTCTACCTTACTTCCAGCCGAGCGTCATCTGGTGTTCCACAGTGATGTACAAGTGAAGAAAGCTCCGTCGAATACTTCCTTGCTCTTACGCGTTCCTCGGCAGCGGCTTGTTTTCTGTCAACAGCGCCACCTCACAGAGCCGCCTTCTTTCGTTCTCTTCACTCTCTAAGCATAACCTTCATAGTGGCTACATGGTATACCGCGAATGGTCGTTGAAACTCCCATATCGGAACTACTGTGGGGCAGTTCCGCCGTGCGTGTGGAGCAGGTAGTTTAGAGTAATTACGACAGTCTGGGTGCAGGTAAACCGTGGCATAGAGGGAGCAGGTATGGGGCGCAGATTTCTCAGATTTCTGGTTGGGCGCAAATTTCATTTGGACATATTTTTCATGGATTCCATCTTCTCTTGATACGACGGGATATATCTATGTGCGACTGCATGCCTAATAAGTACTCACTCACCTTGCACTCTTCAGACGATGTTCGCTTCTTCCATCGTAGTACTGCTGCACTGGAACGATGCTGGAACGTCCCTGCAATATTCACATAAGTACAGAGGGGAATCGGGCTGGGGGGGGGGGGGGGGAGGGGGGGGGGGGCTCACTACCGATTTTGTCACACGAGTCTGGTGGTAGAGCTTTGATTATTATTAAGAATTTTTGTGCGTTTTACAGCGCTACGCTGCTCACACTCTAGATACGTTATTATTGAGGTGACGTTCACATCGATCATCGATTCACTGCAGTCCACCAAGGCGACGTTCGATGTAGTTAATACAACTCTGAGGTGGCGCGGCGCGGAGGATCCGCGGGAACGCCAAATCGTATTTCTCGCGTTTTGACTCCTCACTCGTTTCGCGAACTACGGATAAATTCTAGTGACCGATACCACCCGTCGGCTTTGACCAATGACGTCACACGTAAGGCAAACATGCTGCAATGGACAATGTATGAATGGAACGGATCATACTCGTAAACAAACGAATGGAGCATGCCGTAAAATAATACATTTAACGAGACTATTATTTAAGCGCGAATTTCATTGAAACGAGCTGAAGATGACTGAAATAAATAACAACAGGAGAGCAATTACGAGTGCATATATTATATTACATTTTCCACACGTACTGCAAAAACGATCTAAATAATGAACCGTCGAATAGTTGGAATCGGTAACTAGAAGCAACCTATGTAGTAGGTCATTTCTAGTTAAGGATTCCAGTGTTATTGTTTGTTGCGCAAAAATCTTATAACATATCAGAAACGTGCTTAGAAATGATCTTCTTAGTGAACTACAAAATACGACTAGATTTCCATAAACTGAACATTCTTACACACATTACTACACACACAAAGAAATAAAACGCAATAATGATTAAACCCTGGAACTGACAACTATACTACACGAATGTCACACCAGGTACAGTAACTCCAAAAAAACACTCAGTAACATTGATACATGAGGCATGAAAGTAAAATTAAGAGCAGTATGGCAAAAACATGGAAAAGGAAAATATAAAAATGGCTACATAAAAAGAAACTTGCTGCATATGAACTTCCAAAGGAGTCACAGATTGAAACTGACAAGAACGTAATAAAGACATAACAAGAAATAATAGTGTTAGAAGGTGAGACTTTAACGAAAGAAGCAAAAATCACAAGAACTAATAAAAAATAATAAGAAAGAAAAAACTGCCAGGCACGAATAAGGTACCGCACAAATCAGTTCCTCCCTACCACCCGCCCTCAACCAGACCCAAAATTTTAAAATAAAAAAAAATGAAACCACGAGTGAATCACATAAAGCCTCCGGCAGAGACACAGCAATACCTCTCGGCGCACCACTCTAACCATAAAACATTAAAACGACAGAAACGAGAGAAACCAAAAAAGTAGCACTCGCACAGTACAGAAACATAAAAAATGCAACGTAAAACAATAATAAAGTATCACACCCATCAACAACTAACAAAACGAGGCTTGTACATTTTGCTGACTACTTGCATAAGGGTAAGAAATAAACAATAACCTTTAGGGATACTCTTCCTCCAACAGTATTAATCTAAATGGCCTTGCAACACTGAAATCCTTCTCTTTCCCCGACCGACAACAGATTTTACAGCGCCCCCCCCCCCCCCCTACCCCATACCCCTAGATAGTATTAGTACATGCAACCGTCTTATAATCTTTAAATTGAATATTTTGGTTCACGGCTAAATGAGGACAACTCCTTTCACCCAAACCCTTGTACGAAGCAAACCCATCCGACATGACTACAGAAAGTTCTTCCACATATTCTTCTATTAAAGATGTCAAGACTTCCTTTGTTCTATTTGGTACAACCCTAAGTACAACATCAGCACAATCTTTCAGAAAACACTACTCCAAAAACCCAAAGCCCAACAACCTCGTGCCCCCTTTCGTACTTTCTCTTTCCAAAATGTGATTCATCTACTTCAACTCCTGCCAGCCCCCCCCCCTCCCCCAATGACCCCCTATACTTTATAGATTCCCCGCAGACTTCTCTACAAAACGAGAACTTGTCGATTACAGTGCCACACGAAATCCCTGCTTCGTGCATGACAGATTTGCAAGAATATCGATCTTTCGAAGCACGTTCTCCTGCGAATGGTTCTCCATATGTTATTTTTTCTGCACCTCCACATGTATTCATCGGAATTTCGTGATGGCCCAACCTTCGTCAAAACCATATAATTTCCACAGACACTGCACTTACAAAATTCAGCTATGACACCCAATGACTGCAAAAATTTTATTGTTGATTTACTGTCACTCATTTTCTACAGCAGAATTTTGGCAGTAAAATCAAGTCACTCATCCATATCGAATAGCGTGAGAAATCAAGACCTTATAAATCACAAGTACTTTCGTTAACAAAAGATACCGAAAACAAATTACTAGATGAAAACAAAACAATCTACATCGATGATGAATTCTTCTCGGGTTGACAGCCGAGTCAATGCGTTGTTCTCCAGCAACGTTTCAGCAAGTTTCTTACTTGCCATCTTCAGGCGAAGTCGCCATCACTTGGCGCCAACCGTCAGCAAAACGCGCCAAACAAATGCGAAACCAACAGCGCCACCGCACTGTCGACAACAGCTTCACACGCAGTCTTGCTGGCCTGGCCCAAGCTCTCATAATGAGTTAATTTGTCGTTTGACGATCTTTGCGGGTGAACTCATCTAGTCGGACAGACTTACGGCACACCCGAATCGTTTGTACAACACAAAACGCAGCGAAGTTTCTCTCACGTCTCACTACTGACTATGAAAGTAGCACGACTACATATTCGATGCGATTGTCTTTCCGACTAGTCGTCACGTGTCTGGCTCTAGCAGTGACGGTGCATTCGACCTGATTTAGTTTTTGGAAAAAGATGAAAATTTTTGTTTTCAATAATACCCATAGCTGGTCCCATTTTATGCCAGAAACGCAGAAAAATGAAATGTGGTTTGAACACACATCTGTCGGACACAAAGTTTAAGAAGACGACGAGATTTCTGTGTTGGTTGGTCTGAGCCAATTAAAATGCCCGTCAGGTGTTATGCATTCGTCAGTAAGATTTATAATGGTAACAACTAAAACAGATAGGGATAATATTGTCGCAGAACAAGGTGAGCTGCACCGTGGTGTGGTGGTTATGATACTAAAGCGGCGCGTCGAGGGTCGTGAGTTCAAAACTCACTGAGATTGTACAATTTAAACTTCCTTATTCGGTTCGAGTTCATTATAGAAGTATCCACAGACGTCAAGCATCATTCTACTGGATTGTTCTGAACCCCCATTTTTTATTACATGCTTGGGTAGAACATAAAGAAGTATGAATGTTTTAGTTGGACAACTTTTTTCGCTTTGTGACAGATGGCGCTGTAATAGTCACAAACGCATAAGTACGTGGTATCACGTAACATTCCAGTAATGCGGACGGTATTTACTTCGTGGTACATTACCCGTGTTAAAATGGACCGTTTACCAATTGCGAAAAGGTCGATATCGTGTTGATGTATAGCTATTGTGATCAAAATACCCAACGGGCGTGTGCTATGTATGCTGCTCGGTATCTTGGACGACATCATCCAAGTGTCCGAACCGTTCGCCGGATAGTTACGTTATATAAGGGAACAGGAATTGTTCAGCCACATGTGAAACGTCAACCACGACCTGCAACAAATGATGATGCCCAAGTAAGTGTTTTAGCTGCTGGCGCGGCTAATCCGAACATCAGTCGCAGACAAATTGCGCGTGAATCGGGAATCTCAAAAACGTCGGTGTTGAGAATGCTAATCAACATCTATTGCACCCATACCATATTTCTATGCACCAGAAATTGTATGGCGACGACTTTGAACGTCGTGTACAGTTCTTCCACTGGGCACAAGAGAAATTACGGGACGATTACAGATTTTTTGCACGCGTTCTATTTAGCGACGAAGCGTCATTCACCAACAGCGGTAACGTAAACCTGCATTATATGCACTATTGGGCAACGGAAAATCCACGATGGCTGCGACAAGTGGAACATCAGCGACCTTGGCGGGTTAATGTATGGTGCGGCATTGTGGGAAGAAGGATAATTGGCCCCCATTTTATAGATGGCAATCTAAATGGTGCAATGTATGCTGATTTCCTACGTAATGTTCTACCGATGTTACTACAAGATGTTTCACTGCATGACAGAATGGCGATGTACTTCCAACATGATGGATGTCCGGCACATAGCTTGCGTGCGGTTGAAGCGGTATAGAATAGCATATTTCATGACAGGTGGATTGGTCGTCGAAGCACCATACCATGGCCAGTATCTGACGTCCCCGGATTTCTTTCTGTGGGGAAAGTTGAAGGATATTTGCTATCGTGATCCACCGACAACGCCTGACAATATGCGTCAGCGCATTGTCAATGTATGTGCGAACATTACAGAAGGCGAACTGCTCGCTGTTGAGAGGAATGTCGTTACACGTATTACCGAATGCATTGAGGTTGACGGACATCATTTTGAGCATTTATTACATTAATGTGATATTTACGGGTAATCACGCTGTAACAGCATGCGTTCTCAGAAATGATAAGTTCACAAAGGTACATGTATGCCATTGGAACAACCGAAATAAAATGTTGAAACGTACCTACGTTCTGTATTTTAATTTAAAAATAACATACCTATTACCAACTGTTGTGAGCCATATGATTGTGACTATTACAGTTCCATTTATCACAAAGTGAAAAAAGTGTTCCAACTAAAACATTCCTATTTCTTTACGTACTACACGAATATGTAATAAAAAGTGGGGGTTTATATTTAAAAAAAACGTTGTTGATATCCATTTGACCTATGACAACGCCATATAGCGGCCCAATCATTGCGCAATCTGGTTTCCCCCCTTCAAGACAGACAAGTTTCGTTCTTTGTAGTTTTTTCGTTTGACGCTTATTTCGTGAGATATTTGGCCCGGTGAGGATCAATGGACCACATTGTATATGAGGCAGTTAGCTCCGCGCTCTTGTATGTGCAAGTGCTGAATAAACTTTCGTTAAGTGAAGTTAGTGTTCGTCATTCATCTACTTAAACCTTGTTCTCGTGACATTATTCTGGTGGAGGCGCCGGGTATTGGAACCAGTGATAGCGCACATTATCGACGACACAGTGGCTCCCATCCCATGACACAGCCGCCGTTCACGTGGCGAGAGACCCGAGTTCGAGCCATATTCAACAGATCGCAATATACCGGAGACAGAGGAAGAAGGGCAACTGTTTGCCACCACATCCGCGTTCTCTGGTGGTGACGGCCAAGATCCAAACAAGTGGCTGAATGTATACGAACATATAGTCAAATTTAAAAAATGGGATGACACCGTGTGTTTGGCTAACGTATTTTTCTACTTGGAGGGCACTGCCAAACAGTAGTATGAGAACAACGAGGAGAAGTTCACAAGCTGGGAAGTATTCCAGGCGGAACTGCGCAAGTATTTCGGCGGCACACAACGACGGAAGTGCAAGGCTGAAGATAAATTAAAGTACAGGGCACAGCTTCCAGGAGAAACGACAGCATCCTACATCCAAGACGTCTTACAGCTGTGTAAAATAGTGGATCCTAGAATGAAGGAGGAAGGCAAGGTTGCACATCTCATGAAGGGTGTTGCTGAGACCTTGTATCAAGCACTACTCTTGAAACAAGTTTCGACAGCAGACGGCTTCGTAAAATGGTGCCAGTACATAGACAATGCATCAAAAAAGAAGTTTCAACGGCTTCCAAACGTCATATCGATGTCTGTGGTGGAGGAAGCAACTAAATTCACAAGTGTTCTTCCTGAGATAGTGGCAGAGGAAGTTCAGAATGCACTTGGATTGCATGGCAAGCAATAAACCGAAACGCTTCAAGAGGTCATAAGGGAGCAAGTGGACAAGACATTGAACCCAATCTCTCGTCCTTCATTTCCCTTTAAAACGGTGAGAAAGTCGAGACCCAGGCAAAGTTACGTACCTTTAATGCCCCATGAGGAACCTGTTTGGGCACCAAGGGAGACTGGTGGCGGCGGATATTTGATGACGCCCGCGCCAGAAGACAGCAGACCGATCTCAGCCGACGCCAACTCCGGGACGATGAAGATGAACAAGAAGATGTGGGTGCAGAACGACGTAGGTCACCATCGCCGCTGGAGAGGGCGCTCGCCAACACGCGGAGCAAGGTCTCCATCGCCGTTTAGAAGCTCCAGCCGATCACCTAGCCGCCGCAGCCTGGAAAACTAGAGTGTTACCTTCTTTGGAGGTGAGGCCGTCGAAGAGAAAAACCCTCCGTTGTCGATCACTACAAAAATGATAGGAAACTGCGTCGTATCCTCATGGATGGCCTGCCAGCCCAAGCTCTTGTGGAGTCTGGAGCATCATATTCAGTCCTTTCCGAGAAGTACTGTCGCCAGTTGCAGAAAACCGTATTCGTCGACAGCAAAACATCTCTGCTGAAGGTGGCTAATGGGAAATATGTAAAACCTACAGGAAGATGTACTATTTGTGAAGTGGCCATACACAGCCCTTAGAATCCATCGTGTTACAAGAGTGTAGTCATGACGCCATTCTCGGATGGGACTTCTTGAAAGCTTCTCAGGCAATTATAGATTGTGGTCGCTCGAAGATTATGCTAGACGAGATGAGATACTGTGGACAGGAAGATGCGCATCCGAGTGTGTGGAGACTGTGTGTGCTGGATGAAGTGATGATTCCTGCAGTCCGTGCTATAAAGGTAACTGTCACGTGTCATGCTATGCATCCACACATGAATCTTGCAGTGGAATGTAATAGAAGCATATCACTGAAGAATAATTTGGTCATCCCAGCCTCTGTCGTCTCGTTTAAGAACAGATTCGGTGAATTGTGGATAGTTAAATATCGCCGAGAACCGCAGATCCTTCCAAGACGCATGTGCGTAGCAAACGCTGAGCCGTTAATTGAACAGCTGTGCGTCACAGAAACCTCCCTTGCCGAGTCTGTGAGCGAAATTAGCGCTACCACTACGAGACAAGATCTTCTAGCTTGGCTATCACCAGACCTCACAGGAGAAACTACTTGCCATTCTTCAAGAGTTTTCTGAATGCTTCAATCCAAAGGTGAAGAGCAAATTAGACAAATCGATGGTGAAGCACTGGATTAGCACTGGAGACCATCAAGCAATAAGCCAGAAAGCATACCGTCCCGATGCGAAGCAGCGGGAAGCGCGCGTGGGTAGGAACGGGAAAAGGTGAGACAAGTCGGTACTGCAAGAAAATGGTTTATTGGTGCAAAAACAAGGTTCTAAACGATTACATAACTTTGTACGTAGTTGCGATGCTGAAGCGAAGTGTCCTGGCTGTCTGCACCTGATCAAATGGGCTGAAGCAGTCGCGGATCTCGTAGACCTCGACAGCATTGGCTAGAGGGTGCTGTCTATCGTAGTGCCAACTTGAGGAACTATTCCGTGGCATCGTTGCTATCCATGGCACATCCCTCCCCTCGTAAACGACTCGCCGTCGCTGAGTACGGTTTCCGGCGGCGGGTGGAGGGTCCCAGGGGCGGCGCAGCTGAGGGGTCGGACAGCGCAACTGCCGGGGCGCGCTCTCCATCTGTGACCCCGATTGCTCGCGAGGGGCGAGGAAAACGCCCCGTGGAAAACCTGCCCAGGCTGCGCACCGCTACTGGGGATGTTCGGAGGAGGAGGCGGAGCAACGACCTCCATGGGCGTGACGGCAGCCTCAGCCTCCACCGGTTCCGGCACCGCGGAGGAACGCGGCGGCGGCGGCGGCGGCGGCGGCGGGAGGCGTCCGTCCGGTGCAGGTGACCGGACCGGCAGCGGCGGAGACCGGAGGCTCGCACGCTGCGGAGAATCCGTCGGTGGCGTCGTGGGCCGTGGCGGCGGAAGCCCCGAAGCCTCCAATTCTGCCGGAAAACAACCAACGGCAGAAAACCGAGGACGGCACAGACGAATCTGTTTCCGGTGTCGCTTGACAGTGCCGGAGGGACCAGAAATGACAAATAAGGCGCGGCCGAGCCGGCGAAGAATGCGCCCCTGCTTCCAGCGCTGCCTGCCAGAGAAAACGCGACAGGACACCAAATCGTGCGGCGCCAAGCCAGAACGAGGCGAAGCAGCGGGAGCGTGCAGCGGCGGGTGCAATAGCTGCAGGAGTGACCGATGGGCGCGGCCGTGTAGCAATTCCGCTGGGGAACGCGAGCCGCGTGGTTGTGGGCGATAGGAAGCGAGGAAAGTGCAGAGCGGGCGCTCGCGAGAGTGCGTGGCACGCGACTTGCTCATCTGCGACTTAAATGAAGCACAAAACGTTGAGCCTCGCTGTTCGACTGGGGGTGGAATGGGGTGGGGTTAGATGGAGAATGCCATTGGCAGCACAGAACGCTCCAAACTCTGAGGACACGAACTGAGGGTCATTGTCGGAGACAATAACTTCAGGAAGGCCCTCAATGCAAAAAATAGATGTCAAAGCCCGATTAGTGCTGGCAGAGGTAGTAGAGGACATAGGTACAACAAAAGGAAAGTTGCTGTACGCATCAATAACTATCAACCAGCGGGTGTCCCAGAAAGGACCCGCAAAATCAATATGGACGCGCTGCCAAGGTGCAGTAGGAGTTGGCCACGCAAACGAGCCCTGGCGGGGAGCAGATTGATGGTCCGCGCAAGAGCGACAGTTAGCAAGCAAATTCTCAATTTGTTCATCAATGCCGATCCAAGTGCAGTGACGACGCGCTAATTTCTTCGTCCGAACAATGCCCCAATGACCAGTGTGCAGTAAGCGGAGGATTTCCGACTGCAACGAACGGGGTAGAACCACACGACATTGATCATTGTCAGTTCGTAACAAGATAACACCGTGGTCTACAGACAGGTTGTGACGATGCGCAAAGTAACGTCGAACAGGTGGATCGAGAATTTGCGATGCCGATGCATGCCATTGAGTACGAATATACTGCAACAGAATCTGCAAAGAAGCGTCGGCAGCTGTCGCGGAAGCAATCCTACGAAAATCCACTGCAAAACCATCAGCTAATTCCTTATATTGCCAATCAATAAACATGCATGACAGTTCCCAAGAAAAACACTTCGTCAGGACCGAGAGGTAGACGAGACAGAGCATCATCATTGCCATGCTGGGTGGTAGGAGGAAACAAAAGTTCGTAATTGTAGTTGGACAAAAACAAAGACCAACGTTGCAACATTTGTGCTGTGCGGGCCGGAATTGGCTTCGACGGGTGGAACAACGACATCAAAGGCTTATGGTCGGTGACCAAATAGAACTGGCGACCGTACAAAAAAAATCATGAAACTTAGTTACTCCATATACAACAGCTAAAGCTTCCTTCCCGATTGCTTCAAGCGCAACGAGTTTGGTCTAATCTCACCTAAATTCACGAAGGAGAACAAGAATCAAAAGGTGACAATGAATGCAAGCGCTGTTAAGAGAAGTATTAAGATCCGTAAACTTAAAAATGTAAGAATAAGTAACCGAGTGGTGACGTCGCTAATTGATTGTGGCAGTCAAATTAATTCATTACAACAGGATGTTTATGAGATTATGGATGCTCCAAATCTGCAAGAAACCGATGTATTCTTGAAGGGATTTGGGAAAAACTTCGTCTCTCCATAAGTATTTTTAGAAGTAGTGTTTTCATTATGATGCGAAAATTGAAACAGATGTTTATGTAAAGTTTTAATAAACAAGGGAGTTACTGTAAGGAACCAGAAGGGGAAACTTATTTTACGTGTATTCATACAGTAGAGATAACAGAATTAAATACTGAAAGCTCTGTTACTGATGAAACAAAGGAAAACATTGCACAATTACTGTCTAATTGCACCCAATAAGGTCCACTGATGTCAGAATGGACATTATTTTGAAAGAAGAGCAATTCATGTATAGTTGGTAGTAAAGCCAGAAGATAGTCGCTAGGAGAGAAAGAAATTGTTAACAGCCAAATCTAGATGTAAACCTGCATCTCCATAGATACTCCGCAAGCCACCGTACGGTGCTTGGCTGAGGGTACCCTGTAGCACGACTTGTCACTTCCTCTCCTGTTCAGCTCACAAATAGAGCGAGGGCAAAACGACTGTCTGTCTGCCTCCGTATGAGCCCTGGTTGCTCCTATCATATCTTCGTGGTCATCGGGCGCAATTTAGGTTGTCGGCAGTAGAATCGGTCAGCAGTCACCTTCTTCTAATGCCGGTTCGCCAAATTTTCTCACCAGCGTTTCTCAAAACGAACGTCGCTTTCCCTCCCATGATTCTTATTTCTGTACCCGAAGCATCTCCATAACAAGGGTGACAATGAGAACTTCGTCTTACTCGTAGTTTAGTGTTAAAAATTGCACCAGAATATGGCTTTGAAATTAATTTTGCAAAATTCCAGTTCTTGAAGAGAACCGTTCAGATTCTTGGATATATTACACAACGTGTACAAATCTTCCTACTTCTGAGAAAACAACAGCGGCTCAAAACTTTCCAGTACCGAAACCTTTTGCAGCAATACAAAGTTTGCTAGGTGTAACAGAATACTGTAAGAGGTAGATATCAAATTACTCTTCAGCTGCCAAACCTGTGAGCGATTTTCTAAAGAATAATCGATAATATAATTTTGAAGAGGAGGAAACGCAAGCTTTCAAGACGCTGAAAGATATTTTTTCATCGGATCCAATTTTAAAAACCTATAACCAGAACACGAAATTGAACTACACTCAGACGCAAGCAAAGAAGGTTTTGGAGCCGTAAAGTTACGAAAATCTCCAGGTGATAACACTTTCCAAGCAGCCACGTATATAAGTAAACAAACAAAACCTCAAGGGGGAAAATAAAGTAGTTATTGTTTTAGACATTGTTAACTGCTTAAGGAAATTGCGGATGTATTTACCAGAAATACATTTTAAAATGTATCTGATTGCACTGCATTCCAAACGACCACGGATAAGGAGGACTTGTCACTGAGAGTAGCAAGATGGGCTTTACTCTTGGAAGAGTATTCCTACACCATCAGACACTGATCTGGTTCTAAGAGGATGCATGTACAGTTTGGTTTTACAGATAGTTTAATAGCTAGAGACAGAAAGCCTCAAGAGAATGATTATGGTTTAGAAGCAATCAAGAGCGGTCTCAGAGAACGGCATTATGAAAACTTTTTAATGCGAGATGTAATTGTTTTAAGGTTTCATGTCAGAAGAGAATCTTTAGTGGTTTCATGCACTGTGCGACGTGAAATCATCAAGCACGTGCATGATAAAGGTCATTTTGTGACCAAGTGAACTGAAGAGAAATTATATACCAGATTTGACTGAGAATGTGAAATGAGTGATCTGTGGTTATGTAATAAAGGTTTAATCATGTCCGAGAAATCAGGAAAGAAAGAAAATTTCCTTTTTCACTTATTCAAAGAAAGTGAGTCGTGATATACTTACCACATGGATCATATTGTATCGATTCAGTCAATGCACAAGAGTACAGCCAATTTCTAAGTATGGAAGCATTTACCAAGTCTCCCTCGCTATATCCTGTAAAGGATACAAAATCAACAAAAGCAGTTAGTAAGATGGAATTACAGAAAACTAATATTAGGAATTCAGTCCAAGTAATTACCGACAGAGGCATTGCTTTACTTCCCAAGAATTCAAGGTGTACTGTATTGCAGAAGGAAAGGAACACGTTTTAATAATGATGGGGCTCGCTAGGGTCAATCTCCACATCGAGAGGTTCAATTCTGCTTTGGCTAAAATCACTGCTAAGCTTCGTACTAGTACTCTAATACACTGTACAATATGGCACCATAAATTCAACGAACCGCGAATTCAATACGCCGCGGAAGTATCCGAAAAACACCATTGCAAAACTGACATCGGAAAGAAGTTTCCAAGTGCAAGTTGATGACCTAGTGGCAACAAAACGAGCAAAAACTGGATTAGCATTAAAACTGAAGGCCCAGAATATAGGTCCCTATCGCGTTAGAAAAGTTAAAACAAATGACACCTAGGATATGAGCCGAACAGCGATAATCACAAGGTGTGAGGCCTATAGCGACCTGCGCTGAATTTATGCATCCCTGGCCAAGTGAGCTCTCGTCATCTGAGTCGTATTATGATTGTCAGGATGACCGGAAGTGGAATTCGGATAGGGGGTTAAGGGTTTTCCGGCCGACAGTGCTGCTGAGAAGCCGGAGAACCTGAATGTTGGACAGTCGTTGTGTGTATTCATGGAGGAAAAATATTCATGAAGAAAACACTGGTTTGTTGGTTAAGACTTTTGGATTTTTAGGAGTGCAGTATTAAAGTTTTTAACGAGTCCATGAACCATGGACCTTGCCGTTGGTGGGGAGGCTTGCGTGCCTCAGCGATACAGATAGCCGTACTGTAGGTGCAACCACAACGGAGGGGTATCTGTTGAGAGGCCAGACAAACGTGTGGTTCCTGAAGAGGGGCAGCAGCCCTTGAGTAGTTGCAGGGGCAACAGTCTCGATGATTGACTGGTTTGGCATTGTAACACTAACCAAAACGGCCTTGCTGTGCTGGTACCGCTGATTCCTCAAAGCAAGGGGAAACTATTCCCGTAATTTTTCCCAACGGATCAGTACATGCAGCTTTACTGTATGGTTAAGTGATGATGGCGTCCTCACGGGTAAAATATCCCGGAGGTAAAATTGTCCCCCATTCGGATCTCCGGGCGGGGACTACTCAGGAGGACGTTGTTATCAGGAGAATGAAAACTGGCGTTCTACGGGTCGGAGAGTGGAATGTCAGATGCCTTAATCGGGCAGGTAGGTTAGAAAATTTAAAAAGGGAAATGGATAGGTTAAAGTTAGATATAGTGGGAATTAGTGAAGTTCGATGGCAGGAGGAACAAGACTTCGGTCAGGTATATACAGGGTTATAAATACAAGATCAAATAGGAGTAATGCTAGAGGAGTTTTAATAATGAATAAAAAAATAGGAATGCGAGTAACCTACTACAAACAGCATAGTGAACACATTCTTGTGTCCAAGATAGATACGAAGCCCACGCGTATCACAGTAGAACAAGCTTATATGCCAACTAGCTGCGCAGATGACGAAGAGATTGATGAAATGTGTGATGAGATAAAAGAAATTATTCAGATAGTGAAGGGAGACGAAAATTTAATAGTCATGGGTGACTGGAACTCGATAGTATGAAAAGGAAGAGAAGGAAACGTAGTAGGTGAATACGGAATGGGGGTAAGGAATGTAAGAGGAAGCCGAATGGTAGAATTTTGCACAGAGCATAACTTATAGCTAACTCTTGGTTCAAGAATCATGAAAAAAGGTTGTATACATGGAAGAAGCCTGGAGATACTAAAAGGTATCAGAGAGATTATATAATGGTAAGACAAACATTCAGGAACCAGGTTTTAAATTGCAAGACATTTCTAGGTGCAGATGTGGACTCTGATCACAATCTATTGCTTATGAACTGTGGATTGAAACTGAAAAAAATGCAAAAAAGTGGGAATTTATGGAGATGGGACAAGGATAATCTGAAAGAACCAGAAGTTTTAGAGAGTTTCACGGAGAGCATTAGGGATCGATTGACAAGAATGGGGGAAAGAAATACGTTAGAAGAAGAAGGGTAGCTTTCAGAGATGAAATAGTGAAAGCGACAGAGGATCAAGTAGGTAAAAAGACGAATGCTACTAGAAATCTAATTGGGTAACAGAAGAGATATTGAATTTATCTGATGAAAGGAAAAAATAGAAAAATGCAGTAAATGAAGCAGGCGAAAAGAAATACAAAAGCCTCAAAAAATGAGATCGACAGGTAGTGCAAAATGGCTAAGCAGGGATGGCTAGAGCACAAATGTAAGAATGTAGAGGAGCATATCACTAGGGGTTAGATAGATACTGTCTACAGGAAAATTAAAGAGACCTTTGGAGAAAAGAGAACCAAGTGCATGAATTTAAAGAGCTCAGATGGAAACCCAGTTCTAAGCAAAGAAGGGAAAACAGAAAGGTGGAAGGAGTATATAAAACGTCTATAGAAGGGTGACGTTCTTGAGGAAGCGAAGGTAGATGAAGAAGAAATGGGAGATATAATAATGCTTGAAGAGTTTGACAGAGCATTGAAAGACCTAAGTCGAATCAAGGACCCGGGAGTGGACAACATTCCATTGGAACTACTGAAAGCCGTTGGAGAGCCAGCCCTGACAAAACTCTACCATCTGGTGAGCAAGATGTGTGAGACAAGCGAAATACCCAATCCCAAAGAAGGCAGCTGTGGACAGATGTGAAAATTATCGAACTATCAGTTTAATAAGCCACGGTTGCAAAATACTAACACGAGTTCTTTACAGACGAATGGAAAAACTGGTAGAAGCCGACTTGGGGGAAGATCAGTTTGAATTCCGTAGATACGTTGGAACACGTGAGGCAATATTGGCCCTATGATTTATCTTAGAAAATAGATTAAGGAAAGGCAACCTACGTTTCTGGCATTTGTAGACTTAGAGAAAGCTTTTGACAGTGTTGACTGGAATACTCTCTTTTAAATTCTGAAGGTGGCAGGGGTAAAACACAGGGAGCGAAGGGCTATTTACATTTTGTACAGAAACGAGATGGCAGTTATAAGAGTCGAGGGGTATGAAAGGGAAGAAATGGTTGGGAAGGGAGCGAGACAGGGTTGTAGCCTATCCGCGAAGTTATTCAATTCTTATATGAAAAAGCAGTAAAGGAGACAAAAGAAAAATTCGGAGTAGGAATTAGAATCCATGGAGAAGAAATAAAAACTTTGAGGTCCACCGATGACATTCTAAATCTGTCAGAGATAGCAAAGGACCTGGAAGAGCAGCTGAACGGAATGGACAGTGTCTTGAAAGGAGGATATAAGATGAACATCAACAAAAGCAAAACATGATATTGGAATGTAGTCGAATT
The DNA here is from genome assembly GCF_023897955.1 of Schistocerca gregaria. Taxonomy (NCBI): domain Eukaryota; kingdom Metazoa; phylum Arthropoda; class Insecta; order Orthoptera; family Acrididae; genus Schistocerca; species Schistocerca gregaria. Next base: position 42,579,964 of record NC_064923.1, on the reverse strand, counting down.
AAATCGGGTGATGGAGGGAATTAGGTTAGGAAATGAGACACTTAAAGTAGTAAATGAGTTCTGCTATTTGAGGAGCAAAATAACTGATGATATTCGAAGTAGAGTGGATATAAAATATAGACTGTCAATGGCAAGGAATGCGTTTCTGAAAAAGGGAAATTTTCTAATATCGAGTATAATTTAAGTGTCAAAGAAGTCGTTTCTGAAAGTATTTGTATGGATTGTAGCCATGTATGGAAGTAAAACATGGACGATAAATAATTTAGAAAAGAAGAGAATAGAAGCTTTTGAAATGTGGTGCTACAGAAGAATGCTGAAGATTAGACGGGTAGATCACATGACTAGTGTGGAGGTACTGAACAGAATTGGAGAGAAGAGAAATCTGTGGTACAACTTGACTAGAAGAAGGGAGTGCTTGGTATGGCATATTCTGAGGCATGTAGGTATCACAAATTTAGTATTGGAGGGAAGCGTGGAGGGTAAAAATCGTATAGGGAGTCCAAGAGAGGAATACACTAAACAGGTTCAGAAGGATGTAGGTTGCAGTAAGTACTGGTAGATGAAGAAGCTTGCACAGGATAGAGTAGCATGGTGATCTGCATCAAACCAGTCTCTGGACTGAAGTCCACAACAACAACAACAACATGTAGGGATTAATTAACACTTCTTCAGGAAAGTCAGGACAGTTTTCTTACACATGTATGCAGTAAACAGTGCGGGAGTCGAAGTTGTGTACCTCTAAGTGAATTATCATTTTTTTTATAATACGAGAACTGCTGATACGCAGTAGGATGATGTGTAGGCTGAATTAAATGTAGCAGTGTTCCAACAAAAATATCGATTACTCAGTATTTGTGAACAATGGCGGCAAATGTGACGTGAAATATCCATCAGTCATAGGCAACTGAATTTTTTCAGTTGTGCGGATGCTCTCTAGACGAATAAAACTATTGACAGAGATCAAGGAATGGTCTGAAAATTTCATTGCTCCTGCAGACATGAAATACTGGTATGCTTGTGTTTCTTCCTTCACTGCCTTAAAGAGAAATTGTTTTTGAGAATTGCGTACAGCGTAAGCCAACAGAATAGTGTATATGAAATAAATGATGAGATTCTCATCTAATCAGTCGTAGCCGGTAAACAAGGGATTTGTAAATGGTGCGTGATTTATCGGATGTCGATTAACGGGGCACAGTAAACGATTTAACAGATACGACATTCGGTTTATCTCGCCGTGTTTACCCTTGATTTCGAATCTAGATTTCTAGAATCTGTTACGCGAGCACTTTGGCCGTAACAGCAAATAACGAATTGTAAACACCACGTGTATTTCCTTTATTAATGATGCAACAGACATCGACGGCTTATCGCTTCTGATACGAAAGCGATTGGGCCTGACAGTCAAGTGGTAAGAGGAAAACTGGTTTTTACGATGATTATCTTTGGCTTTCAAAGAAGTAAATTACGTAGTTATTAAATAAGTGGAAATCTGCAGTTCCACAAGTGGAATTTTAAAGGTGTGTAAGGACTCTGATGCCGCTCATGTCATATGATATGACTGTGTGTGTATGTGTATGTGTGTGTGTGTGTGTGTGTGTGTGTGTTTTTCTGTGTGTTCATAAGTGCTTACGCTTTTGTGTATCTTGGCTGACCTGTATTTGTGTGTGTGTGTGTGTGTGTGTGTGTGTGTGTGTGTGTGTGTGTGTGTGTGTGAGAGAGAGAGAGAGAGAGAGAGAGAGAGAGAGAGAGAGAGAGAGAGATGTGAATCACAGACGTGAGAGATACATATGCGAGAGATAGCACGTCCGGTAATCACTTCGGAGAATACTTCCAACGGAGATGGCTCTTTAGAAGGGATGAAAATAAATGTGTAATATCTTGTGAAATCACCTGAACAATTAACGTGAGGCGCCAAGAAAATGTAGGTTATCATTAGATGGTTCAAATGGCTCTGAGTCCTATGGGACTTAACATCTATGGTCATCAGTCCCCTAGAAGTTAGAACTACTTAAACCTAACTAACCTAAGAACAGCACACAACACCCAGTCATCACGAGGCAGAGAAAATCCCTGACCCCGCCGGGAATCGAACCCGGGAACCCGGGCGTGGGAAGCGATAACGCTACCGCACGACCACGAGATGCGGACGGTTATCATTAGAGAACAGTAGTGAGGACACAGCGAACCATTCACGCAAATGATTTTCGGAAGTAACAGCGTTATGTATCCTTGTTGAATAAAGCCAGTTGTCACCGGAAGGCAGAATGGTTAATACACTCCTGAAAAATGAAATAAGAACACCGTGAATTCATTGTCCCAGGAAGGGGAAACTATTGACACATTCCTGGGATCAGATACATCATATGATCACACTGACAGAACGACAGGCACATAGACACAGGCAACAGAGCATGCACAATGTCGGCACTAGTACAGTGTATATCCACCTTTCGCAGCAATGCAGGCTGCTATTCTCCCATGGAGACGATCGTAGAGATGCTGGATGTAGTCCTGTGGAACGGCTTGCCATGCCATTTCCACCTGGCGCCTCAGTTGAACCAGCGTTCGTGCTGGACGTGCAGACCGCGTGAGACGACGCTTCATCCAGTCCCAAACATGCTCAATGGGGGACAGATCCGGAGATCTTGCTGGTTAGGGTAGTTGACTTACACCTTCTAGAGCATTTTGGGTGGCACGGGATACATGCGGACGTGCATTGTCCTGTTGGAACAGCAAGTTCCCTTGCCGGTCTAGGAATGGTAGAACGATGGGTTCGATGACGGTTTGGATGTACCGTGCACTATTCAGTGTCCCCTCGACGATCACCAGAGGTGTACGCCCAGTGTAGGAGATCGCACCCCACACCATGATGCCGGGTGTTGGCCCTGTGTGCCTCGGTCGTATGCAGTCCTGATTGTGGCGCTCACCTGCACGGCGTCAAACACGCATACGACCATCATTGGCACCAAGACAGAAGCGACTCTCATCGCTGAAGACGACACGTCTCCATTCGTCTCTACATTCACGCCTGTCGCGACACCACTGGATGCGGGCTGTACGATGTTGGGGCGTGAGCAGAAGAAGGCCTAACGGTGTGCGGGACCGAAGCCCAGCTTCATGGAGACGGTTGCGAATGGTCCTCGCCGATACCCCAGGAGCAACAGTGTCCCTAATTTGCTGGGAAGTGGCGGTGCGGTCCCCTACGGCACTGCGTAGGATCCTACGGTCTTGGCGTGCATCCGTGCGTCGCTGCGGTCCGGTCCCAGGTCGACGGGCAAGTGCACCTCCCGTCGACCACTGGCGCCAACATCGATGTACTGTGGAGACCTCACGCCCCAACTGTTGAGCAATTCGGCGGTACGTCCACCCGGCCTCCCGCATGCCCACTATACGCCCTCGCTCAAAGTCCGTCAACTGCACATACGGTTCACGTCCACGCTGTCGCGGCATGCTACCAGTGTTAAAGACTGCGATGGAGCTCCGTATGCCACGGCAAACTGGCTGACACTGACGGCGGCGGTGCACAAATGCTGCGCAGCTAGCGCCATTCGACGGCCAACACCGCGGTTCCTGGTGTGTCCGCTGTGCCGTGCGTGTGATCATTGCTTGTACAGCCCTCTCGCAGTGTCCGGAGCAAGTATGGTGGGTCTGACACACCGGTGTCAATGTGTTCTTTTTTCCATTTGCAGGAGTGTAGGAATGCTAAACTGCCACGTGTCTGCACGTCAATAAAATATACCAAGAAAAATTCCTCGAAACTGAAACATTTACATCGAAGCAATATTTAATGTAGAAACGTGTAGTATCACTGCAAGAAAGGATGAGGGTTTTAACACGGATGATTGTGCACAACAGAGGTGAAGCCTGCAGCTCTGCCGAGCATAGGACACATACGTTTGCAGTACTTTGTCAAGTAATATTTACGCCTTCGGTGCTTCTGCAGGTCTTGTCATTTGTACTTTTAACAAGTTACTATGCGACATACACCAGAGTGTAGCTCGGTGTAGAACTTTCTTGAGATACATAGTTTATTTTCTTAGCATTTTGCTACTCCGCTTTGTTCCTTCCGTTTTAAACAGATCGTGTCAAAATGACTTATTAACAAAACGAAAAAGTTTATGATAGTATTTGTGTGACATGAGGATGAAGAAAACAATAAAAGATTTATGACGCTAAACGTCAAGAACAGATAAGAAAATAAGAAAGAAATATTGCATTAGTGATCGATATTTTCTGGTGTTTTTTTAAAGTCAACAGGCACACACAATCTCAAGTATATGTCTTAATACTTACCTTGAGGTTGAAGCTCTTCTGTCCCTGTTTGATTTAACAATACATGTTTAGCAAAACACAATTTTGTTTTTTGTCCGAAACATGTTTCACTGTAGTTGTAGCATCATCAGTGGTCTTTTATTTTATGGCTGTTAAAGATAAAGAATATTCTTAATTCTTATGCACATTTTTATAGCGCTTGTTTTCTTTCACAGTTTGTCATCTGCAGCCATATACAACTTATAATTTGTCTACATTAATTTGTATATATAAGACATAAGACATCAGGAAAACCACACCATGTGATATGAAGGTATGAATACGTAATTCTATGTTTTCCTCCAAAATCTGTAATAACAAATTTAAAAACTAACATTTACATGTATACAAACAGTAAAGAACATTCTTTATGTTTAAGCCATAAAATAAAATCTCGATGATGATGCTGCATCTGCATCTGAGATAAAAAAAAAGAAAAATTGTGTTTTGCTAAAGGCGGATCCCGTCCAAAACATATGTATGTGCCTTGAGTTATTTTATTTGCTTATTTATTGCTTTATTTGCTAAACCCGTTGACTCGTATCTAAACGGACTGTAATTTACAAATCTCGTTGAAAGATACACATTGTAGAAGTTACTTAATTTTTTACATCAATCTAGTGGTAAAAGTACGTAAGAAAATTTAATATTAACAAAAATAATGAGCAAATAGTAGCGAGTATTCAAACTCGATTGAAAAGCAGAGCTACCATACGAATTTAAAGGAACTTTTGTTTTATGGCTGTTAACGATAAAGAATGTTGTAACGTGCAGATTCCCTTTAGCAGCGCGCGAGCCATGTGAGGGTACTGGAGTAATCAAGGCGGTGACCGGCGCGCGCTCATAGTGTTGCGTAGCACGGCCAGGTCTTCCGTTGCATCAACTCCCACCGGTATAGTCTGCCAGACGCGTGGACTTACTGAATCGTTTCCAAGGATTCTACTACTCTAAATAGCACACAATGTGGGTTGCTTACAGTTTCGAAGTAAACGAAACCCGCTTCACACAGTACTACTGCACTAAAAAGTTGTACTCCTAACCACTGATTAACATTTGGGTAAACAAACGTTCATCCGCTACACTGCCTGTCGCTGTTCATAACAACAATGGCCCTAGCAGATGGTAAGGACGGTGTGAGTGAAGCAGGCCAATATGGCGGGCTGCTCTGATGCATTCTTCACGCAGTATTCCGCGATTGTTTCGTCACTCGCATGCATCGCTCAAAACCGTTACTTTCAATCCCTTAAGTAAGGAAATTTTCTCAACGATGGTTATCAGAAGCTAGATCGCGAGGTGATGACTATATCGATTGCTTGTTCTTCATACTGCACACCACAACCGTAGATTTGTTGGATGACGGCGACATTTTTCAACTTGCGCCGTAACGTATGTGGAGAGTTGTCCTTAGTTAGACGACGAGTCTTGGTTTAAGAAGCCACTATCGAGTTTTCACCGGGAGCAAGATGTCAGACGCGGCCTCTTAACCCGAACTTAATTGTGTAAATAAGAAAAGTACTTACAGACATTACAAAGTAAGTTGACACCTGTAGTCTACATTCAGCGACGATTACAGTTAAGATTTGCACTTTTACTCCAGCACTTCTGTATGCAGAAAGACAGACACTGACCAAATATTACTGCCGGAAAGAAAAGCTTGACAAAAATTAATGCTGAACTGCAGAAATGGAGAAAGAGTGGAACCTAAGTTAGCAATTTCCTTATGCGGCTGTGTAGAGAGGAACGTAGCTAAGAGATTCAGTGTGAGGAGACAATAGGTTCATATCAGATGTTGTTCCACAAGAGATAATGGCGCGAGACAATTTCACCGAGCACTAGTACAATGTTCTGGTTGTTGTTGTTGTGGTCTTCAGTCCTGAGACTGGTTTGATGCAGCTCTCCATGCTAATCTATCCTGTCCACGCTTCTTCATCTCCCAGTACCTACTGCAACATATATCCTTCTGAATCAGCTTAGTGTATTCATCTCTTGGTCTCCCTCTACGATTTTTACTGTCCACACGGCCCTCCAATACTAAATTTGTGATCCCTTGGTGCCTCAGGACATCTCCTACCAACCGATCCCTTCTTCTAGTCAAGTTGTGCCACAAACTTCTCTTCTCACCAATCCTATTCAATATCTCCTCATTAGTTACGTGATCTACCCACCTAATCTTCAACATTCTTCTGTAGCACCACATTTTAAAAGCTTCTATTCTCTTTTTTTCCAAACTATTTATTGTCCATGTTTCACTTCCATACATGGCTACAATCCATACAAACACTTTCAGAAACGACTTACTCACACTTAAATCTATACTCGATGTAAACAAATTTCTCTTCTTCAGAAACGCTTTCCCTGCCATTGCCAGTCTACATATCCTCTCTACTTCGACCATCGTGAGTTACTTTACTCCCCAAATAGCAAAACTCCTTTACTACTTTAAGTGTCTCATCACACCCGCCTTAATTCGACTACATTCCAATATCCTCGTTTTGCTTTTGTTGGTGTTCATCTTATATCCTCCTTTGAAGACACTGACCATTCCGTTAAACTGTTCTCCAAGTCCTTTGCTGTCTCTGACAGAATTACAATCTCATTGGCGAACCTCAAAGTTTTTATTTCTTCTCCGTGGATTTTAATACCTACTCCGAATTTTTCTTTTGTTTCCTTTACTGCTTGCTAAATATACTGATTGAATAACATCAGGGAGAGCCTACAACCCTGTCTCACTCCCTTCCCAACCACTGCTTCCCGTTCATGCCCCACGACCCTTATAACTACCACCTGGTTTCTGTACAAATTGTAAATAGCCTTTCGCTCCCTGTATTTTACCCCTGCCACCTTTAGAATTTAAAAGAGATTATTCCATTGTCAAAAGGTTTCTCTAAGTCTAGAAAAGCTAGGAACGTAGGTCTGCTTTTCCTTAATCTTTCTTCTAAGGTGAGTCGTAAGGTCAGTATTGTCTCACGTGTCTCAATATTTCTACAGAATCCAAACTGATCTTCCACAAGGTCGGCTTCTACTAGTTTTTCCATTCGTCTGTAAAGAATTCGCGTTAGTATTTTGCAGCTGTGACTTCTTAAACTGATAGTTCGGTAATTTTCACATCTGTCAACACCTGCTTTCTTTGTGATTGGAATTACTATATTCTTCTTGAAGTCTGAAGGTATTTCGCCTGTCACGTACATCTTTCTCGCCAGATGGTAGAGTTTTGTCAGGACTGGCACTCCCAAGGCCGTCAGTAGTTCTAAACGAATTTTGTCTACTCCCTGGCCCTTGTTTCGACTTAGGTCTTTCAGTGCTCTGTCAAATTCTTCACGCTTTATCGTATCTCCTATTTCAACTTCATCTACATGCTCTTCCATTTCCATAATATTGTTCTCAAGTGCATCGCCCTTGTATAGACCCTCTATATACTCCTTCCACCTTTCTGCTTTCCCCTCTTTGCTTAGAACTGGGTTTCCATTTTCTCCAAAGGTCTCTTTAATTTTCCTGTAGGCTGTATCTATCTTAACCCTAGTGAGATAATCCTCTACATCCTTACATTTGTCCTCTATTCATGCCTGCTTAGCCATTTTGTTCCTGACGATCTCATTTTTGAGACGTTTGTATTCCTTTTTGCCTGCTTCATTTACTGCATTTTTATATTTTCTCCTTTCATCGATTAAATTCAATATTTCTTCTGTTACCCAAGGATTTCTACTGGCCCTCGTCTTGTTACCTACTTGATCCTCTGGTGCCTTCACTACTTCATCCCTCAGAGCTACCCATTCGTCTTCTACTGTATTTCTTTCCCCCCATTCCTCTCAGTTGTTCCCTTATGCCCTCCCTGAAACTCTGTACAACCTCTGGTTTAGTTAGTTTATCCAGGTCCCATCTCCTTAAATTCCCACCTTTTTACAGTTTCTTCAGTTTTAATCTACAGCCCATAACCAATCTATTGTGGTCAGAGTCCACATCTGCCCCTGGAAATTTCCTACAATTTAAAACCTGGTTCCTAAATCTCTGTCTTACCATTATGTAATCTACCTGATACATTTTAGTATCTCCAGGGTTCTTCCATGTATACAACAGGAGAAAGAAAACTGACATTCTACGGATCGGAGCGGACGATTACAATACCGTGAAGGAATTCGGCCAGACATTTAATAAGCTTGGAGCCAACGCGGAAGATTTCGCAAGAGTAACTCTACAGACTCAGTCTTTGTGGACCTGAGAGTAATATACCACAGGAAGGAAAAAAACAACGCAACACTAAGGAATTATCCGAATGGGACGGAAATTGGTGGATGTGATTTACATGTACAGGAAAACAGGTGATTATACTTTCAGAAAGAAATGACTTAGTCAAGAGAAAGAGCTTTGCAAACTGAAAAAGTCAAAAACGCATTGGTCCACATCTGCCCCTCGTACAAGCGGCACTGAATGGTAGAGTTGTTTCTTTTCCTCCTGAGGATATCGCGCCACAATACACCCGCACGGCGCTTTAATGCGCCTTATCCCAACGTGGTTTGAGGGTCCTGTCCAAAATACTCCAAACGTTCACAGTTGCGGAAAGGTCCGCCGAATATCCTGGCCAAAGTAGGAATTGTCAAGCACGCAGCAGAATCTCTCGCTGTGTGCTAAAATGTAAAGCTTAGATGGATTGTCACGAAGGGGCGTAAAATATAGTCGACATACCGCTAGGCTGCTGCTGGTAACAACTAAAGGGGATCTGCTTTGAAAACAAATGGTACCCCAGACCAACTCTCTCGTGGCTGTGGGGCCGTACGGGCAGCAAGAGTCAGGTTGGTATCCGACGTTGTCCGGGTCATCTCTAGACACTACACAAGACGTGACACGGTTGTGAACAGGCTGTGTGATCAGCACAGGCGGCAGCGGGCGCTCTGCAGCGTGCTCGCACGCCGGTCACATCGTTGTCAAGGAAGTCTCCTCTCGTTCCAAGAGCTCCTCCGTGTATTGGGCTCGAAAGCACCCATGAAAAGACTCAGCTGGGGGAGGAGTACAGCGTCACAATAACGTTGATCTGTCAGTGCAGCGTGTCCAAACATTTGGAGGTGAGTGTGCGTCTTCACACCATAACACCTGGACCACCAAACGATCGTTTTCGGCCGAACGGACTTAGGTGCTGCAGTCATGGACTGTGTGGCTGGTCCCGGTGGAGGTTCGAGTCCTCCCTCGTGCATGGGTGTGTGTGTTTGTCCTCAGGATACTTTAGGTTAAGTAGTGTGTAGGCTTGGGGACTGATGACCTTAGCAGTTAAGTCCCGTACGATTTCACACACATTTAACCTTTTTTTTTTATCGTTTTAGGCAATGAAACTTCTTGGCAGATTGAAACTGTGTGCCGGACCTGGACTCAAACTCGGGACCTTTGCTAGCACTCGACCAACTGAGCTACCCAAGCACGACTCACGAGCCGTCCTCACAGCTTACTTCCTCCAGTTCCTCGTCTCCTACCTTCCAAACTTCACAGAAGCTCTCCTGCGAGTTCAAGTGTATGTCCGGCACACAGTTTTAACCTGCCAGGAAGTTTTTTATCAGCGCACACTCCGCTGCAGAGAGAAAATTTCATTTTGGACTTTTTCGACTCTGTTCCTGAGTGAGCGACGTGTTCCCAACCGATCGCGATACGAAGGTACGTCCAGCGTTGTCGGACACGATCGTGCTGGCGATCCAGGTATTACGGCGTGGCGAGGTACAATGTCGCACGAACGCACTGATCATCAGACTTTTGGACACGGTACACTTAGCGGTGAGAATTACTGTGCCTCTGTACTCTGCCGTGCGCCACATTTCAGGCAGGTGGACGAGCTTTTGGAGCGAGAGTACACTCGGTGAATGGACTGCCTGCTCGCTCCAATCTAGCACGTGTGTGGGATGCGTTATGGGGACTTACTGCGGCACGTCTACATGCACCGAGGACCGGCCAGCAATTGTCAACAGTGGTAGTGGCAGAATGGAACACCCTACCACAGGAGCTCTTTGCCAACCCCGTGGCGAGCCTGGGAGAACGTTGCAAAGCATGCGTTGCCGTCCGTGCGTATTACACACCCTGTAAACAACCTTGTCCCACCTTTCGTAATGTCCTGGCCACCATCATGTCCAGGTCACCGTCATAAATCGCGATGACTTCAGTGTCAACACTGTCTTTGAACAACATTTGAATTTCTGTTCATTTCATTGCTTCTATGTACCGTGCAAGTTTCATAGAGCTACGTTATTTGGCAGCGGCACGTCGCGTAAAGGTCACCTTCGTCCTACACGGAAGCGTTGTTTCCTAACTTCCGAAAAGCCAGACATTTAATGTGAACTGCCTCCCTCTCGCGAGCAACTGTTTTTTTTTTTTTTTTCTGGTGACCCATACAGCAACATGTTTTGTATACCTGTATCAGTTGCAAAGCGATTAAGAAAAGATTGCTGTATGGTGTGTCAGGTGGCAGTTGACGCTAAATAACGAAAAGTGTGAGATGATCCACATGAGTTCCAAAAGAAATCCGTTGGAATTCGGTTACTCGATAAATAGTACAATTCTCAAGGCTGTCAATTCAGCTAAGTACCTGGGTGTTAAAATTACGAACAACTTCAGTTGGAAGGACCACATAGATAATATTGTCGGGAAGGCGAGCCAAAGGTTGCGTTTCATTGGCAGGACACTTAGAAGATTCAACAAGTCCACTAAAGAGACAGCTTACACTACACTCGTTCGTCCTCTGTTAGAATATTGCTGCGCAGTGTGGGATCCTTACCAGGTGGGATTGACGGAGGACATCGAAAGGGTGCAAAAAAGGGCAGCTCGTTTTGTATTATCACGTTATAGGGGAGAGAGTGTGGCAGATATGATACACGAGATGGGATGGAAGTCATTACAGCATAGACGTTTTTCGTCGCGGCGAGACCTTTTTACGAAATTTCAGTCACCAACTTTCTCTTCCGAATGCGAAAATATTTTGTTGAGCCCAACCTACATAGGTAGGAATAATCATCAAAATAAAATAAGAGAAATCAGAGCTCGAACAGAAAGGTTTAGGTGTTCGTTTTTCCCGCTCGCTGTTCGGGAGTGGAATAGTAGAGAGATAGTATGATTGTGGTTCGATGAACCCTCTGCCAAGCACTTAAATGTGAATTGCAGATTAGTCATGTAGATGTAGATGTAGATGTAGATGTAGATGTAGATGTAGATGCAGAACTGGCAGGATAATTATACCATTAGCACCGGCGATTTAATAACATTGCACAAGCAAAATATTCGCAGGTATGAACGTAAGGAACTATGAAAGTAGTCTGTGTAATAATCACAAAATAAATGTAGCGCCATATTTATAAAAAAAAAATTGATCCGTGAGAACATTGCACGCAGGCTTCAATAGAAAGCCGTTTCGCGGTCATTCGAGCTCTTTTGGGAATCGACACAAACCAGTCACCTTGCTGGAGTTTATAGATGTGCGTTATTGTTACAAGCAGTCTTATAGAGCAACGAAATTTGGTGTGTTCCAGCTGTGCGGGATTAGCCGAGCGGTCTAGGCGCTCCAGTCATGGACTGTACGGCTGGTCCCGGCGGAGGTTCGAGTCCTCCCTCGGGCATTGGTGTGTGTGTTTGTCCTTAGAATAATTTAGGTTGCGTAGTGTGTAAGCTTAGGGACAGGTGACCATAGCAGTTAAGTCCCGTAAAATTTCACACACATTTGAACATTTCCGCTCTGTTCCACAGCGCTTTAGACAGCGGCGTCCAGGATGGTGCCGTGTTCCTTGAGTTCCGACAGGCATCTGACAACGTTCTGCATTTCGACTTAGAGAAAAAATACGTGCTTATCGGGTATCGGAACAGATCTGAAAATGGATTCAAAACTTCCTTGCAGATAGAAGTCAACATGTCGCTCTTAATGGTTCAAATGGCTCTGAGCACTATGGGACTAAACTGCTGTGGTCATCAGTCCCCTAGAACTTAGAACTACTTAAACCTAACTAACCTAAGGACATCACACACATTCATGCCCGAGGCAGGATTCGAACCTGCGACCGTAGCAATCGTACGGTTCCGGACTGCGCGCCTAGAACCGCGAGACCACCGCGGCCGGCGCTCTTAATGGAACAAAGTCGGCAGATATATAGGTAATGTACAGGATACTCCAAGGAAATGTGATAGGGGCGTTATTTTTGACAACATATATAAATGATCTAGTAGATAGCGTCGGATGCTTTTTAATACTGTTCGCACACGATGCGGCTGCCTGTAGTGAAGCGGCGACGGCAGGAGACTGCATCGATTCGCAGACCGAATTACAGAGCAATGATGGATGGTGCGGCCTCCCGCAGCTGACCCTGACCGTTAAGTGTGTGTGTTTGTGACATACTGTACATACACAGGGGAAGAGCCACTATTGTACAACTACGCTCTTGCTGGGAAAGCGCTGGGCACAGTATGTACAGTAATATATCCAGAGCGAGCTTTAGCTTAGGAGAAGCAGATGCCAGCCTGGGATTCTTAGGAAGAATCTTACGGAAATATAACTCTTCCTCAAAGGAAGTGGCTTATAACGCACTTGTTCGACCGATCCTTGAGGATTGTTCATCAATATAGGATCTTTACCAGGTGGGACTCATAGAAGAGATAGAGAAGAGCGGCACGTTTCGTCACGGAATCGTTTAGACGGCGCGAGAGCGTGACCGAGATTCTCAGCAAACTACACTGGCGGACGTTAGAAGAGAGACGTTGAGCGCTTTCTAGAAGAGTCGGACAACATATTAGGATAGCAACGGTGCTATGAGAATAATTTCAACTTACTTCAATTATTTCCAGAAAATTATTAACTAAATTTTCGCCTTAGGCACGTACATTTACTTCTACGAGTATACCTATCCAATTGATGACAGGTGCTTGTCAAAGATTTATACGTTTATGTTATGATTTTATTCGATTTACCCTTCTGATCGGACGAAAGTGCGTTTCAGTGGGGCTGTTCCGATAGTGGTTCGGGTTATTTGAATACGGAAAATTACAGGCTCATACACAATTGCATTACGTGGAATGTTAGATGAAAATACCCTAATTTCTATTTAATACTTATTACCTCTATTAATACAGTCATAATTAAAACACTAATATCACATTAATGGAAAGCAGCTTTTGTGAAATGCCTCCGTTCTCGTAAATCACGTGCAGCGTCCACAGAACAACTGCTTACGACCCCTCGGACTGGCACAGTATCCGTGATACCAGGTGGTACACTTTTGGCATTCTATCCATTCACGTTTATCCATTCACACAATGGCGTGTCATCTTTGCTGTTGTCATGGGGCTTGCGTAAAAGCTTACATTCATTCATATAGTCCGTCATTCAATTAACGAAGTTCTACTCTACTTCCTATCACAATACACCACACGTTACAGCCACGACGACAAAATTCGAGAACTGATGCAAATACAGAGGCTTAGCAAAAACCATTCTTCCCGCGCGCCATTCGCGGATGGAACAAGGAAAGGGGGGGGGGGGGGGCGAATCAGTTAGTGGTTTTATAAGTATTCTTTGCTACATACCATTAGATGTCTTGGGGAGTGTGATGTAGTTGGTGTAAAAATTTTGAGCTTAATATACTGTTAACCTAATGAGTTAAATTTCCTTGAAACTAAATACAGTGACGGAAAAAGATAGCAACGACAAAAAGTAATTTATGAAAAAATGAAGATTCATGAATAAATTTGTCTAAGTAATGTATTTGACTTATTAACATTACAAGATAACAGGTTAACGTAAGAGCGAGATAAGCTATTGCAAGTATGAAATGATGGTACAGTAATGACGGGTATAAGACCTAAATGTTAAATACAGACATACGGATGTATATGTACTGCGTTATACAGGTGCCGGATGTGAGTTTGCGCGATGGCGTTCCGTGCCTGTTGCACTTGGTCGGTTAATACAGGGCCGGTCAATGCTGGCTGACGATGACGCACGTCACACATGTGCTCGATTGCAGGCAGAGCTGGTGATGGAGCTGGCCAAGGCGACATGTCGACGCTCAGCAGAGAAGGCTGGGCTACAACAGCGGTATGTGGGTGGCCGTTATCCTGTTGGAAAACACCCCCTGGTAAGTTGTTGACGAGTGCAGCACAACAGGTTGAATCACCAGAGTGACGCACAGCTCTGCAGTCAGCGTGCGCGTGGTAACCTCGAGAGCGCTCCCGGCGTCACACAGGCCGTAACTCCAGGTGTGGGTCCAGTGAGGCCGGGACGCAGGACCTCGAATAGCGGGCACTCGGCCATCGCTGACGTCGGGGCAGAACGAGCTTTCACGAGGAAAACACGACACACCTCCACTCAGCCCTCTAACGAGCTGTCGCTTCACACAACTGAAGTCGCAAATGGAGGTGGTCTGGAGTCAGTGGAACATGCGCTACATAGCTTCTGGCTCGGAGCTGCCGTTGAAGTAACCAATTTGTAACAGTCCGTTGTGTGACCGTGGTGCCAGCTGCTGCTCAGACTTGAGCTGCGCCACAGCCCCACACCAAACACAGCGGCCTCCGCTGTCGGCGGTGCCGCGCGGCCGCCCTCAGCCCGGTACCTCGTTGTGACCCCTGCTGCCAGTAGTCGCGTACAGCGGCCACACTGCTGCCGAGCTGAAGTAACTTCCAACTTCTCGTAGCCCTATTACAAGACGTCCTTTAAACACTGTGAGGTGCTGATAATGGTGTATTTGACACTGAGCCGATGTAAAAATTGCTGTTTTGAAGAGCGCGCCGCAGCGCGTAGTGTGAAGCAGTTGCCCTCCGTTTCCGACGTTGGCGCCGCTGTGGCAATCGCAGCTTCGGTGTCTCCCTCTGGTGGGAAAATGGAATGGTTGCCTGTTCACGTGCATTTAAGGGGCGCAATGAGCTCGCCAGGGGCAGTCTGGGTGAGTCTGGAGTCAGTCAGGGGTCAGTCTTTCGTCCCCAGCTTGCTGGTTTATCTCTTGTCCGAATTTGTGGCGCAGTGAGAGAACTCAGCGAGTAGTCGCCCGGTCGGGGCTTAGTTCCTTCATCTGAGTCTTCGCGTTAGGCCGCCAGTCTGCTCGAGTTTGCCCAGGTAATGGACATTGGCGGTTGGATCGATCGGTTGGTCGGTCGCGTACAGAGACACAAGATGACTTGTCGGTCTTGAGCGTCGGCGCATGTGAGGTCGCCACGTGAGTCCAGTGGACCGCGGCGTATAGCGAGCTGTAGTGGCTTCGCGGCTGACAGGAGAGCAACAGGAGTCAACCCGCGACATCGGTGTGGCCGGTGCGAGCTGCGTCGCCGTGAGACGGGAGATCGGCGCGCCTTCCTGCATCCGTTGAAGCGGCTGGCAGCGGACGCTTCGGGAGAGCGTTTTGTGGGTGCTGCGCCAGGTCTTTGCCAGAAATCGCAGTTTATTACAACTTAAGTGACTTGAGATATGATGTTTCATTTACTTTTTAAATTCTACTTGTTTTCTTGGTGAGGCCACCAGCCGCTTTGTTTTGGGGGCCGTCCCACCATTCTTCTCCGTTTGCCCGCCCGCCGGAAGGTGGTTATTTAAGAATTAGGTGGTTCGTTTTTCCCTTGTGGAGTAGGGGTGGGTTAGAGGAACCTGCGGTTCGGGTTGTTCGATAATCTCCTTATCAATCTGCCGTAAGTTAATAGCTGCCTCTGTCATTTTTGTCGGCTTCGGTGTGTTAACGAATTTATTGCTTGAAGTGTAACGGCCTAATTCCTGAAATATGTTTTTATCAGCCTGTCATCTTGAGAGGCGGTATATGTGTACTGTACAGCATGTTTGGCCAACCTTGTATAATTTTAAGTAAAGTTGCATTTCATGGGCTTTTATTTAAATGGTCATTTTAGTATATAAAGTGGCTACCTTTCTACCATAAGACTTTTCTTAAAAGTTAATATGAAGTTGCACATTCGGTGGCAAGTTAATCTTTTAATTTTAGTGTTTTGTACCATTTCCATCCCTCCTACGGGGTGCATAGTTTGTGTGCTTGTCTGAATTGTTAAAACTTTTACTTTAAGGTAATCTGGTGTGTTGCACATTCACACCTGTGTAGTCTTTCAGAGGTTGTTGTGACCGGTCGTGGCTATGGCCGTGTGAAAACTGAGTGACAAGATTCTCAGCCCGAGAGGTCATACACTCAAAAATTTGTTTCTTTCTGCCTCTGAACAAATTGTAACTTGATATTGAGAGGGTGCTTTCGGCTTATAATTTTAAATCTGTTTCTTAAGACAAAAGCTTTTAGGAATAAAATTCCCATTTGTTAAAAGCAATTTCATTTTGATTTCATGAGTTACTCCCTGGCAACTACTTCCACGCTCACACAGTGTGATGAAATGTTTTAATGTTCTTGATGAATCGCTAGTAAATAAAGTAAATTCTTAAGAAAAAGTTTTGAAAATAAATTCACGGTTCAGACCCCCTTTAAGGCTTTCTTGACTAACGTCCTCTCACCACGTCGAATTTAGCAAACGCTTACGGGCGCTACGGCGTCTGTTTAAAGCAAACCTGATTTGCATCCTCATACTGGCGCTGCTGGCGATAGTCTTATGCTGCCGGAACAAAATCTGAATAGAAACCTTCTTTCAGATATAGAGATACACCTAACAACTTTCGATTGCGTTCATAACTACTTATGCTTGTCGCGATTTTTTCCATCGGTATAATTTATAGAGAGCTCCTTCTCATAGCAAATAGAGATTTCATTGTCTTCCTGCTTAGCTGGGTGGTAACATGCTTGCATCTCGTACAGCGGGCACGGTTCGTTTCCCGGCCGGGTTGGACATTTTTCGCCGCCCGTGGTCTGGGTGTTGTGTTGTCCTCATCAGCCCAGGCACCTAAGTCGCCCAATGCGGCGTCGACTGAAATAAGACTTGGCAGTCGAACTTCCCCGGGTGGGGTTTCCCGGCCAACAATGCCATACCCTCATTTCAAAGTCGTTCAAATGGCTCTGAGCAGTATGGCACTTCTGAGGCCATCAGTCCCCTAGAACTTAGAACTACTTAAACCTAGCTAACCTAAGGACATCACATGCATCCATGCCCGAGGCAGGAATCGAACCTGCGACCGTAGCGTTCGTGCGGTTTCTGACTGTAGCGCCTTAAAAAGCGCTCGGTCATCCCGGCCGGCTACTTATTTCATTTTACAGCGATTTTTATTGAAGTCGCCTCAAAGAAGAAGTCTTAAGGTGGCAGCACATTTACAGACTGGTGAGGTTGCCTCTGAACCGCTTTTCATTTCCTCCGAAAGCTTGTTTCTTCCTCAAGGCCCGATATTCAGCAAGTTTTGTACGGCCCAAGCTTTCAATAACTTCGTAAATTCCTACGAGCTCAGTTTCTTCTGTCGATCGTAATTTCAGCTTCTCGAGGCACATACCGAGTGATCAAAAAGTCAGTATAAATTTGAAAACCGAATAAATGACGGAATAATATAGATAGAAAGGTACAAATTGACACACATACTTGGAATGACATAGGGTTTTATTATAACCAAAAAAATACAAACGTTCAAAAAATGTGTTACAGATGGCGCTTCATCTGGTCAGAATAGCAATAATTAGCATAACAAAGTAAGACACAGCAAAGATGATGTTCTTTACAGGAAATGCTCAATAGTCCACCATCATTCCTCAACAGTCGCTGTAGTTGAGGAATAATGTTGTGAACAGCACTGTAAAGCATGTCCAGAGTTACGGTGAGGCATTGGCGTCGGATGTTGTCTTTCAGCATCCCTAGAGATGTCGGTCGATCACGATACACTTGCGACTTCAGGTAACCTTAAAGCCAATAATCGCACGGACTGAGGTCTGGGGACCTGGGAGGCCAAGCATGACGGAAGTGGCGGTTGAGTACACGATCATCACCAAACGACGCGCCCAAGAGATCTTTCACGCATCTAGCAATATGGGGTGGAGCGCCATCTTGCATAAACATCGTACGTTCCAGCAGGTGTTTATCAGCCAGGCTGGCGATGATGCGATTCTGTAACATATCGGCGTACCTCTCACCCGTCACGGTAGCAGTTTTGCTGTCCAGCGCCATCTGTCGGACATTTTGTGAACTTTTTTTGGTTCTAATAAAACCCCATGTCATTCCAAGCATGTGTGTCAATTTGTACCTCTCTATCTACATTATTCCGTGGTTTATTAAGTTTACAAATTTATACTGACTTTTTGATCACCCGGTATTTCGCAACATTGCTCGCTTTTGGCTAGCTGCTCCCGTAAGCGAGCGGCTGTCCGCTGCTCCACACTGGCGTGACGGAAGGCGGTGGACTCCTCCTAACACCGTGCCGGACCTCCTCTTGGCCGACTCAGTGCAGCAACTCGACGTGGCGGCACTCGACAACTCGATAGAAGACGCCTGCAGAAGTACTGAGCGTCGATGCCGCCGCAGCCGTCCAGAATAGCGGCAGTCTTGCTGGTGCGAGGTATTGTGCACGAAATGAAGTCTCGCCTGTGTCCCGTAAACGTTCGGTGGCATTCACGCCGGGCGGTCTGGGTGGCCAAATTACTCGCCCCAACTGTCCACAATGTTCTTCCGACCAGTCGCGGACGATTGTGGCCTGATGGCACAGTGTATTGTCGCCCACAAAATTCCAACGCTGTTTGCAAATATGAAGTAAACGTGATTCTTGAGTTTCTCCCGGCGTATTTGATAATCAAAATATCCACGGGTGTACTGCCGGTCTATAATTTCCTTATGTGGGTAAATGCCCTCATCACATCCGTAATTCCGTGGATTTTGTTAAACGCCTTGATCGCTTCAGGTTGGATGAGTCAGATATCATGGTGAGTTTTGACGTCGTTTCCTTGTTTACGAGGGTACCCCTGCGAGAGTCGCTAGAATTGATTAGTCAGAAGTTTGACGAGAATACCACTGAACTTTTTAGGCATGTCTTGACTTCCACGTATTTTCTTTTTAATGGAGAATACTACGAACAAACGGAGGGAGTCGCCATGGGTAGCCCACTCTCACCGGCGGTAGCGAATTTGTACATGGAGAACTTCGAAGAGGAAGCTCTGTCGTCATCCGAATGGAAACCTACTTGTTTTTTCCGTTACGTGGACGACACGTTCGTCATCTGGCCACATGGTATGGATAAACTCCTTGACTTCCTTACACATCTAAACTCCATACACCCCAACATCAAATTCACTATGGAGACTGAAACGGAGGGTAAATTACCTTTCCTTGACGTCTTGGTCAGGAGAAGGGCTGACGGCACCCTAGGTCATGGGGTGTATCGAAAGACAACACACACTGATCTGTATTTGCACGCAGACAGCTGCCACCACCCTTCACAGAGGAATGGGGTACTTAAAACTCTAGTACATAGGGCGCGCACTATCTCTGACACAGAGAGTCTACCCCAGGAATTGGAACATCTGAGAACTGTATTTCGAAAAAATGAGTACTCAGAGTGGCAGATCCAACGTGCTCTCCGCCCAACCACTGCAGCACAACCTGTTGAGATGGATCAAGTCACGAGGGAGGAGGTAGGCACTGCATTTGTTCCATACACAGGCGCACTCTCGGGGAAAATCGCCCGCATTCTGAAGAAACACCGGGTTGGAACTGTGTTTTGTCTTCCGAATAAAACTCGTGCACTGGTGGGGAGCGCCCAAGATGACCTCGGTTTGAGGAAGGCCGGCGTGTACCAGATTCCGTGTCAATGTGGCAAGTCGTATATTGGTCAGACGATGCGTACCGTCGAGGATCGATGCCGTGAACACCAGAGGCACATTGGACTGATGTATCCGAGCAAGTCGGCGGTCGCTGAACATTGTTTGTCGGAAAATCACGCTATGGAGTATGACCGCACGAGGATTCTGGTACAGACGTCGAGATACTGGGACAGCGTTGTTAGAGAGGCCATCGAAATTCGTACCAATGACGACCTCATAAACTGTGACTGTGGCTATAATCTTAGCAAGGCTTGGGAACCAGCGATTGGGTTAATCAAGAGTAAATCGAGCAAACGTATAGTTGTGACGACCACGGCGGACAGAGCCATCACACCGACGTCATCTCAGACGCCATCGCAATCTGTTCCACCGCGATACCGTGGCGCGGGGCGCGGACGGCGGAGGGAGCGCGCCGCGGGCGGAGGGTATTTAAATCGGCCGCCGCCGCGACCGAACCCAGTTCCCCCTGAGCAGCCATAGCGTACGGATCTCCGTGCCGGCACGGTCACAGGAGCTCAGTCCGTTAGTTCACCTGATGATGGCGACATGTTTGATAGCCGAAATATTGTGCCCATTGGACACTATAGACCGGCAGTACACCCGTGGATATTTTGATTATGGAGTAAACGAATGTCTGCAAAGGTCCTCCTAGCAGCCGAAATAACCATTTCCAGTCAATGATCGGTTCAGTTGGTGCAGAGGACCCACTCCATTCAATGCAAACACAGCCCACATCCTTACCAACTAAAATCGGGACTCATCTGGTTTTCCAGTTCTCTAGGGTCGCGAGTCCTGGAGAGGCGCTGCAGGCGATGTCGTGCTGTCACCAAAGGCACTCGCGTCGTTCGCAATTTCGCCGCACTGTCCTAACGGATACGCACGTCCCACATTGATTTCCGCCATTATTTGACGCAGCGTTGCTTGTCTGTTAGCACTGTCAACTCTACGCAGACGCCACTGTTCTGGGTCGTTAAGTGAATACCGTCGGCCACTACGTTGTCCGTGGTGACAGGTGATGCCAGAAATTTGGTATTCTCGGCACACTCTTGACACTGTGGGTCTCGGATATTGAATTCCCTAACGAATGTCCTATGCGTCTAGCTCCAGCTACCATTCCTCGTTCAAAGATTGCTAATTCCCGTCGTGCAGACATAATCACGAGGGAAACCTCTCCACATGAATCGCCTGAGTACAGATTACAGCTCCACCAATGCACTGCTCTTTTATGCTTTTTGTGCTGTACTACCGCCATTTATATATGTGCGTATCACTATCCGACGACTTTCATCACCTGTGGTTAGTTGCATGGCGAACCCCTGCCCTCTCTACGCGCTGGCGAGTTGTGTGCTAGAAGGCTAGAGAGCAACTAGGTGAGTTTTATTCTCAAATAGGCACAATCTTTAGACAGAAAAGGTACAGTAGATGAGATAGAATGTATTTGTCAGTGAAGGAGAGAGAGATCTGAGAAGCGAATAGAAGAGACTGAAGCAGCAATTCATGAAATCCATCGTCCCGTATATTCTTTTATAATGATGACAATGGTTACGTTTAAGATTCAGTTCCTCTTAAAGTTTGTCGGTTGTTTCGGAGTGACACAAATTTTCATTATTTGCATTCTCAGGCTTTCCTGAAGAAAACTGGCTCAGAATTACTGCGTTCGACGAATGAAACTAAAATTAATTCACTGTTCTTTAAATTACTGTAATATACTAATAATGTTGAACTTCAACAATTTAGTTCAATAACAAGTTGTGCAACGCATGTTCCCAACAGCAGAACAATACAACCCAATTTTAATTGAAACATGAGGCACAGTACTTAAAACTCCATGACATTTAAGTAAATAAAAAGACGTAACCGATAACATAAAAATGGCTTATGCTTACTGACTGATTTTCATTAATTTCTCCAAAGGAGATTCCATAAACTGATGTCGTTTCGGTCACCAATAACCGACGTACAGCGGCACTGTTTACGTGCAGCGTGCTGATATCTTAATCACACGGGCGTTTCCTGATACGGCCCGTGTATATAAGTTACACCGGCCGATGTCTGAATAGACTGCAGGTAAAATGTCTCATTTGATAATCGTCCTTAAACTTTTCCTGGTAAGCCACATAGTGTTACTCTGAAGTCGAATGAAGGAGTATTTCCTCTTGTATATGTGAATACACCTTCGCGACTGGGAACAATTTCGTTAAAATGCTTATGGTTTCATGTGTTGTTGCGTGGCATACTCCAACATTTCAGCTACTATTGCAGGCAGCATTTATTACAGTTTTATCAACATCACGATGATTGCCAACTGCAATAAGAGTTTCAGTGTTGGGATGTTTCGTAGAATGATCTACAAGAAGAAGAATTTTGTTGAACTATGTTTCATATCATTATGTTTATATTTACTTTTATTACTGTGCTGCTTTTAATATGTTTTTTTTTTTGTGCCTATGTCGAGTTCTGAGGTGAAAACCTCACAGAGCTGTGCTGTGTTGCCTGCAATATTAAACACGTGTCGGTTTAAAAATCTTCAAGAGGCAGTATGAAGTGTTTTTCTTGCTATACAATAAGGGATGTTAAAACTAGAGTTAACAGATGTAGTCAGAAATGAAGAACTGCTACAAACCATTGCTGGAGATGGGAAAATTGTAAGAGTAAACAAATATTAGATTATACACGACACATTATGGACAATGTTTTTTGTCGACTGTGTGGAAACTTGAAAGGCTTATCAAAAGATAGGGTGACACTGAGTATAACAAATTCAGTCGTAAAAATGGCTATTTTTAATTATTTAAATGAAATTGGAGAAAAAAATATTTACAAACATACGTTAGTGCTTTCTGCGTTCAAAGCTTAGAAAAGGAATTATGCATTGCATTCCTCAGTGCGTAAAATGTTCGTAATTTAATACGGAAAACACAAAATATGCTGCAGTAAGTCAACTTATGTAATCCTTTAACAGATAACGTAATCTGTCAACGCTCGTTTCTAAAAATCGAGGTAGTAAGAATACGTTATGATACTTTGGCATTATTTTCCGGTTTCACTGTTGTTATTGTTGTCTTCAGTCCTGAGACTGCTTTGATGCAGCTCTCCATACTACTCTATCCTGTGCAAGCTTCTTCATCTCCCAGTACCTACTGCAACCTACATCCTTCTGAATCTGCTTAGTGTATTCATCTCGTGGTCTCCCTCTACGATTTTTACCCTCCACGCTGCCCTCCAATACTTAATTGGTGATCCCTTGATGCCTCAGAACATGTCCTACCAACCGATCCCTTCTTCTGGTCAAGTTGTGCCACAAACTTCTCTTCTCCCCAATCCTATTCAATACTTCCTCATTAGTTATGTGATCTACCCATCTAATCTTCAGCATTCTTATGTAGCACCACATTTCGAAAGCTTCTATTCTCTTCTTGTCCTAACTATTTATCGTTCATGTTTCACTTCCATACATGGCTACAGTCCATACAAATACTTTCAGAAATGACTTCCTGACACTTAAATCTATACTCGATGTTAACAAATTTCTCTTCTTCAGAAACGCTTTCCTTGCCATTGCCAGTCTACATTTTATATCTCAGGTTCGGACAAAAACAACCATATATTTATATGGATATGATGTCTGTTCTTTCGGATATGTCCGAAAGAACAGACACTATATCCATATAAATATATAGTTCTGGCAACACCGGCCATGATCTTCTTCTTCTGTGCGGATGCACATATATTCCCCGAACTCTTATGGGACTTGATAAGAATGTCTTCCACGAGTAATGAGTGTGTTGGAGTGGGGCACTACGTATGTAGTGTGTGGACATACAAGGTGAGAATGTGGGTCTCGCGGGAAGCGTGCACGAGATAGTCCCTGCAGTCGCCAAATCCTCTGTGCCCTCGGTGGCTCTGATGGATAGAGGGTCTGCCATGTAAGGAGAAGATCCCGGGTTCGAGTCCCACCATGGCACACATTTTCATCTGTCCCCATAGATATATATGAATGCCTGTCAGCAGATGAAGGTATCAATATAATTCTAAAAACAACCATGTTTCATCTTGAGTAATGACGCCGTCAAAACACCTTTTCCACTCTTCAGTAAAGGTCTTCATGAGACCTCCGGACACATTCTTCCTCACCGTTGTCATTTCTCTTCTCAATAATCTAGGCAACCAACGAGCACAGATTATTCTGTACCCTAGTGACTGTACCAGTGATACCACACTACCCAATGACAAACGAGTCATTTCAGCAAGCTGTCATGTCGTCTCACATGTCATTTTGGAAGATTTGATCAATGGTCTCCTTTTTCACACCACTCACTGCCCTCGATGGTCTACTGCATCGTGGATTGTCCTGTAGAGAGAATTCACCTTCTTTAAACCTCTACAACCACCGCTAGATACTGCTGCGATCCACTGTGTCCGCCAGCTGCTGTGGCCGAGTGGTTCTAGGTGCTTCAGTCCGTAAGCGCGCTGCTGGTACGGTCGCAGGTTCGAATCCTGCCTCGGTCATGGATGTGTGTGATGTCCTTAGGTTAGTTAGTTTTAAGTAGTTCTAAGTCTAGGGGACTGTTGACGTCAGATGTTAAATCTCATAGTGCTTAGAGCCATTTGAACCATTTAAACCACTGTGTCCTCCCCATAAACAGGGAGAAACTTCCTGCGAATCGATGTGGCAGAGTCATTGCCGTTCTTGAAGAGGATCTCCATCACTGACCGCTGTCGCAACCTGACATGTACTTCACGGTCCATTGTGGCTCACCTGCACACCAACTTATAGCTAAATGTACCAAGTCTGTTTACAAGTCTGGTGCAAAAAATAAAAATAATTAGAAAACGCCCTTTGTAGAATGGATGGCACGAGTGATTTTTAAGCAGTCCACTTTGTTGGCTGATCGAATTTCAGCTGGATTCTGCCTATAAAGCGAAGTCTGTCACCTGATTTACCTGCCACTGAGTTTAAGTGATGTTTCCATTTCATGTCCCTACAAAGTGTTAGACCCACACACTTGTATAAGTTTATCGATTCCAACTGTGACTCAGTGATATTGTAGTCATAGGATATTTACTGTATTTTTCATTGTGTGAGGTACAAAATTTTACGTTTCTGGACATTGCACCATTCTGAAATCTTATCAGGTTCCGCTTGAATATTTGTGCAGTCTCTTTCAGACAGTACTTCATTACAGACAGCCGTATCGTCTGTAACTGGGTAACCTTTTTTGATGCTAGTCAATTGTCAGCCTGAGCATTACTGCAAAGGGCAATTGATTCTAAAGCATTATGTAAGGGGGAAAACACTAAATAAATAGCCCGCATCTCGTGGTCGTGCGGTAACGTTCTCGCTTCCCACGCCCGGGTTCCCAGGTTCGATTCCCGGCGGGGTCAGGGATTTTCTCTGCCTCGTGATGGATGGCTGTTGTTTGATGTCCTTAGTTAGGTTTAAGTAGTTCTAAGCTCTAGGGGACTGATGACCTAAGATGTTAAGTCCCATAGTGCTCAGAGCCATTTGAACTAAATAAATTACTTTTTCTCTCTTAACAACATGTGGGCAGGGTGGGTTCTTCCTTGGCTCGGGTGTGAGGTAGAATGAAACAGAATTTAACATAAGATAACTTTTATTGAAAGATTTGTAAAATGGTTTCCTTACTGGATTGTTCTGGCTGGGAGAGTGGCAGCTGTGTCGTTTGCGAAGCCTCTGCAGCATGAGTGGCTGCGCCTGATTACACCTGGTGGTGTGTATCTTGCGTCGCCGTCTCGCCCAGCTGACTGGACCGTTTAATTGTTGAGAACGAAGTCATGAATTGGATGGTGATACCTTGAGTGTGGCACCGCAGTGTTCCTCAACTCTATGCGGCCGCGTGTGTCAGTGTTGTGCGTCGGCCAGCGGAGCGGCGCGGCAGGGGAAGGCCAGTGTCCCGGACTCGAACGACGGACTCCCGCTTGGCAGTCTTCGGCTGTCAGATCTTCATCCCAGCTCACAGGTGACTTCTTATGTGAGGCCGTCTGCTTCCCGTCATCACGAGTCACCAGGGTACTTAAAAATCAGTCTTCAAATACCTTCTAACTTCTGGCGGCGAGGCTGCTGCTTGCTATTCCATTACAGCGGCGGACTTGGTGCTTCTGTGTAAGATGTAGTCTCTTCCTGCATGATGGTCTTCAGCATCGAAACTGCCTGAAAACTACTGCTACTCTTCTCTCTTTTCTTCGTCTCTCGTCTCTCGGGCGCACTGCATCTCGCGTATTTATTCACTTCGGTTTACTGGAGGTGAACGACTTCACGGTCATTGCCTCTTCTGTCGCGTTGAAAAGCTTCTCAAAGAATCTTCTTAACGGCGGCCATTGGCTCTTGGAATGTAGGCGAGGGCCTAGATCACATGTGACAATTGAGGAACGTGTGAGCCGGTCGGGCGATGCCCTGACGGCTGAATCAAGAGCGTGCGCTTAGGTGGGGAGGGCGATGGCTTCTCCTGAACATGCTGACTTCACGGTCATTTCCTCTTCCGCTCTGCCCACTGTTTGCCAGTGTGTAATTCTTCTAAACTAAACTAAGTTTTTCATTTATTTTCTAATTTCTACTTCACTTCACATTGATTTCACTATTTACCTATCTTCAGTACCACTCAAAAGTCTGACGTCACTATTAACATGGTCTGCAAGGTTATTAACATACAGGTAGAATAACAATAGCATTTCCATGGGGTGTGTGTGTGTATGTGTGTATTGAACCGGGGACCTAGAAACGACGGAGCAGATGTTTGCGTCGTAGAGTAATTATGGTGTACGCGTACGTGGAGACAGTATTTGCGCAGCAATCGCCGACATGGTGTAACTGAGGCGGAATAAGGGGAACCAGCCTTCATTCGCCGAGGCAGATTTAAAACCACGTTATAAGCAACTCACAGGTTGGCCGGCACACACGACCTCAACACTAATCCGCCAGCGCGCCTTCCTGCTCGGGAAGCAGTGCGTTAGACAGCGCGACCAGCCGGGCGGGCTTCCATGGGGTACTCCTGAAGTCGCTTGTACGTCTGTCGTTGCTCCTCCACCCATTGAATTGCCAGTGGACTGTTTTCGCTGCGCCGCCCTGCACAGACATAGCTTTAAGCTGAATTTATATGAACCACCTCAAGATGTTGGCACGACATAAAATATTGAAGTTGTCATGACATAAAAAAAGTTACGCAGGCTGATAAAAAGAAAGCCATCGTAGACGGGACATAGAGTGAGTCACGTAGCGGCCAGGCTGAAATGAATCAGTTGCGTCCTGCATAAGATGGGAATTGCGCGCCACAGTCTGACGTCAGCACACGGGCCTGTGTCCGCAGGTGTCGGCGTGCGCGGCCGCTGGCGCCCTGGGAGAGTCCGTGACGTCACCGCTGGCTGCGGCTGCGGTCCCCACGCTGCGGCAGCCGCGGGCAGACTACACAGAGTGCGACGGAGTGACGGCTGGGCAGGTGGCGTGCGCAGACAACTGCCAGACGGTGAGGGCCGCGGGCAGCTGCGGGCTGCGCTAAGCTGTAATCGCCGTTTTGTTTCGCAGACTATATTGTCAGCATTCGTGTCAACCTATTGCACAAACAACTGTTGTTCACAGTTGCCCAAACATGTTTCAATACCCTTATGTCATAGTCAATGAGTATTTTTATTCAGTTCTGCAAACATATTTTAATTATTAATTACTGTAACGACATTTGGCCTAGAATAGCTTGATGCGGCTCTTACCTTTTCTCTACAATATTGGGTTGTGCAGGACCCTCTTCACATTATTGTATACCGACAGCTTGCCTTTGAAAACCGTCACAATTTACCGCCAAGATATTCGGATAATTTTTTTTAAATTGAACAGCCAGTTTCGAGGTGCGGACCATCACGCCCATAAAAGCATTTATAACATCATACTAGGCGATAAACTCATAAAATCAATGGCGCCAGGTAACAAAATCCCTGAATTTGTCACTGGAGTCAGACAATAAAATACTATATAATGCGGAGCAGTGTACTCAGTCCTGTTATACGAGTATTTGCAGTTGGCATTAACATTGCGAACGGATTGCATCTGTTCGTAGTCATAGCATACTACGTATTTTTCCATTTTCTGAACTGCAATATTCTACATTTCTGGACATTTAAAGCAAGCACTGCACCACTTTGAAATCTCATCAAGGTCCGACTGAATATTTTTCTAGTTTTCTTTCACACTGTACTTCATTATAGATAGTTGTATCGTGCGCGAAAATTCTGAGGCATTCTATGTAGAATGCCTCCGTTCGTATTTAAACCTGACTGTTAATATAACATGAATGAGTGCACTCTCTGTCACATGTCAAGACTGCTGACGTAATATTTTGCAACTACACACTAGTCACGAATCACGGATTTTATTATTTGACAGCATAGATTCTATCGTCTAGTGTGGTGGTGTAAATATTTTTATGAACCCGAAGATGATCTGTGACCGAAACTGGCAGTTCAATAAAGAAATTTTTATTAGCAGGCTCTTGGCTGTAAATCATTATTTACGAACTGTGAGGCATCATCTTAAAACTGTTGATAGCTACACAACTGCAAGTCCTAAAAAGTAATACCTCCCTTAGATCATTCGCTGACCACTTAATAGCCCACATCCATCACCCAAGTAAAATAGACACAGATTTAAACATACTAAATCCAGCCATAGCCTGTACCAAAAACGGACAACAGAAGAAAACTTCCTCATACAGAATACATCATCAAGGAAACAACAGACAATATGTATTTACAATAAACCATGCAATAGCACATTATTTAGTGCATTAAAGTAACTTGTGACGTTTTCCAAACTCGAGGCAACTGAAAATTCGATTCTGAGCTTCTATTGAACTGACGCCACAAATCCATCTTCTGGGTTTCTTCAATAGCATAATTTATTACACTGGCTGCTGTTCGTTTCAGCAGTTTGGTCCCAGATTTAATTTGTGCTAGGTAAATATTAATGACTCAGAACTGTGTATTCATACTGCAATGTTCATTGTGCAAACATAGTTCACAATGAGCACCTGCAATAATAATAGACAGGGCCCATGTTTTTCCTTTCGACATCATACAGGCCAACAATCATTGAACTATACGGAAAAAAACGTAAATTAGTTACAAACTACGGAGTGCACACACATGTATACGTCTCTACAAACTTCCGGATTTAGGTTGCGACATGTTCGATATGCCTGCCACCCTTCGCGATGATGTGGCGCTGGCGAATAGCGAAATTCTGCATGACCCGCTGAAGTGTCGGAACAACTATGCTGTCGACCTCCCGAATGACTGTTTCCAGCTCAGCTACGGTTTTGGGATTATTGCTGTACACCTTGTCTTTAATATAGCCCCACAAAAAGGAGTCGCATGTGTTTAGATATGGAGAATATGGCTGCCCATGCCAGTGGCCTCTGGGTACTCCAGAGCCAAAACGCGGTCCACAAAGTGCTTCTCCAGGGCATGAAACACTCTCCTGGTTCTATGGGGTCGAGCTCCGTTTTTCAGGGACCACATCTTGTCGAAATCAGAGCCACTTTGGATAATGGGGATGAAATCACCTTTCAGAACCTTCAGGTACCGTTTGGTAGCCACAGTGCCATCAAGGAGTATCTCATCGAATATTCCGCGACTGGTCATTTCACACCATACCGTCACCCACTGAGGGTGAAGAGACTTCTCGACAGCGAAATGCGGCACCTGAGTACCCCAAATGCACCACTTTCGCTTATTGACGAACCAATTCAAATGTAAGAGGGTTTCGTCGCTAAACCAAACGAAGTCAGCTCAAAGTCCTGCTCGTCAGTTCTGTGTACGATGGTGTTGGCGAAGTACAACCGCTGTTCCATGGGTCTGGGCCTTAGTGGACGATAGGTCTGAATTCTGTATGGGAACAACAGTTCGAAAGACAGAGCGAGTCTTCGTGATGATTTTAGTGGTTTTCACCATTTTGGGTCGATCGACATTGCCAACACTGTCTCACGAACACTGCCCATTCTCTAAAACTTGCGAAAAAAATTTAAGATTGTTAACACACTTGCCTTCAGCTTGAACTGGGTCGCACGCTTCCTTTGAGCCGCATTTGGGCTGTTATTGCTCGCATAGTAGGCATTCATAACCGCTTACGCTCAGTCATGCCCCGTGACTAACTGTGCATTTCAACGTCCTAACGCAAACCATTAGTTCAATAATTGACATCCTGTACTTTTGGAAGGCATTCACAAAATTACATGTGTTGTCAGTCTCAGTGGCCTGCCTCAGGCCCGGTTTCCCGGGTTCGATTCCCGACGGGGTCAGGGATTTTCTCTGCCTCGTGATGGCTGGGTGTTGTGTGATGTCCTTAGGTTAGTTAAGTTTAAGTAGTTCTAAGTTCTAGGGGACTGATGACCATAGATGTTAGGTCCCATAGTGCTAAGAGCCATTTTTGAGCCTGCCTCAGCACCAGCTCACACTGAACTGCCTTCTGCCAACTCTCAAAAATCTTCGGCGCTTCTCCAGAAAGCAGGTCGCGTTTTCGCCTGCAGCAACAAGGAGCGGTGTCAGGAAGCCATATTGTTGTCTGAGCATACGTTCTCTCAGTCGGCACTCAAATCCCTGGGCGAGCAGGACAGAGCAGATAAGGTTATATGTGTGGAAAGAGTATAAAATAAGTTACTGTCAGTTGCACTCAACAGAATATAAACTTTATTTGTTAAAACACACCATCACAAAAGTAAGAATCAAAAACTCTCAAGGTTTTGACGAAAGACCTCTTTTGATTTAATTTAGAAAATTCAAGGCACAAGGCCTCAGCATGGAATTGAGGTACAGGAGTCCTTCTCGGGGTTTTACTTCTTTAGGAAAAGAATTGTTTATCTTAAATATAAATAGGCTGAAAGCCTTAGCTTAAATTTTTCCCACAGAACTCGGTGAAGGCCACACATTAATCAAGAACAACGTTACAGCTTAAGGCCGAGATAAAGATTTTCAATGGTTAATCTAAATAGGCTGAAACTCGGCTAAAGGCTGCATATCAAAAAACAATTTAATGGCTGAAGGCCTAGGATGAAGAGCTTTCAATTTGAAAAGGCTGAAGGCCTCATCTTAAAATATTTCGTGTAAAAAAACGGCTGAAGGCATCATACTAAACAATAACAGTCTTATGCCTTAAGGCAAGAAAAGGATTTTGAATTTTTTATTTAAGACAGATAAAAACTTGTTTAAACCCCACACACCATGCAGAAAACAATTTTACGGCTTGAGGCCTAAAGGCCTTGAGGCCTAAAGGCTTTATCCTAAAATGCTTCACACAAAATTCGGCTGAAGGCCACGTATGAAACCCAAATAATCTCATGGCTTAAAGCTCAGGCAAAGAAATTTCCAATTTTAAATTTAAAGTGGAAAACTAGTATGAAGGCCACTTACCAACTTGAAACCAATTTACGGCTTAAGGCCTAAGACACAAGGAATTTTCGATTTAATTTTGAAAAGGCCACATACCAAACAAGATACATTTTTTTCTTTTTACTGCTTAAGGCCTAAGAAGAAAAGTCTTGCAATTTTAATAAGCTAAAACCCGCCTGAAGTCCACACAGAGTACTTAAGACTAAAAAGGAAATCACTGTGTAAAACACAAGGAGGGGCGCTCAGAAGGTTCCAAGCATCGGTCTGGGAAGGTAACACTAACACATGTTTAGGTGAGACAGGCAGCCAGACCGACAACTTCTTAATCGGAAGGCAACCCATCCGAAAGCCAGCCGACGAACCAACCAACAAGATTAGTTCTGCTCCATCCGACCAGCAAAACGACAACAAGATGTCAATAATGGTTGCTCGCGCAAGATTGGTGGTGGTGGTGATGGTTAGTGTTTAACGTCCCGTCGACAACGAGGTCATTAGAGACGGAGCGCAAGCTCGAGTTAGGGAAGGATTGGTAAGGAAATCGGCCGTGCCCTTTCAAAGGAACCATCCCGGCATTTGCCTGAAACGATTTAGGGAAATCACGGAAAACCTAAATCAGGATGGCCGGAGACGGGATTCAACCGTCGTCCTCCCGAATGCGAGTCCAGTGTGCTAACCACTGCGCCACCTCGCTCGGTCTCGCGCAAGAAGCGCCTCACAACTCGAACCGCGCGTGGTCGCCGCCATCAGCCCTGTCCTCGCTACGCGCCACGGAGACTTCCTCGCTGCTCTGCCCCAATCGACCGACTGCCACACACAGCACACCCGGAAATAAGACACTACTGGACTGCAACAAATGATAAAAAAACAAGGCATGACGCTAGCCAGCCACGGCTCAACTCCCCCCCCCCCCCCCCTTCAAACAAGATGCCCAAGGGGTGACTCAACCAACAGAGTGTAACCCAGCTAAGGTGAACCCAGTACTGCTCACCAGAGCGGTTACCCTTAACCAGCAGATTTACCGGGCCAAAAATGCGCGCAATGGTGCAAGGCCTCAGAAAACGAGGAGTAAATTTACTCAGATTTCCGGTACGCACCTGCCTAGCAGGGAAATTACAAACATAGACCTGATGTCCTGGCCTCCCTCTAAAGGTTCGCCGATTACGATTGTAAGGCTCAGCTTGTTTATTATGAGCCCTGAGTATATTCCGTGCGGCACGGTTCCAGTTTTTCTTGATGACTTGAGGAGTAATATCTGCCGAAGCTAGATCTTGAATTCCCCACAAGTTCGAAAGAGTGGAATTAACAGGATAGGAAAGGATCAAAGAGGCGGGAGTAGCTCTCAAGGCTTTATGATTGTCGGTATTAAGAGCAAAACTAAGCCAAGGAAGACTAGAGTCCCACTTACTAGGCGTTTTCTAATGATAGATAATCAAAACGGATTTAAGATTTCGGTTAACCCTCTCCGTAAAGCATGCCTGCGGATAATACGGCATAGTCGTGGCATGCTTGACACCGTTCTGAAAACAGAACGCCTTGAAAGGAGCCGAAAGGAAGGCCGGCGCATTATCACTAACGATTTGCTTAGGGGGGTCAAAAACACTGAAAACATTAGTTGAGTGAGAAATAGTGGTGGTAGCAGTGACGTTATGGCTCGGAAGGAACCAAGTGAATCTGGAGAACGCATCAATAATAACTATCACTTTCTTAGTACGAGGTAAGGGCCCTAGATAATCGATATAGAGAGCTCAACAAACCCTGATGAAGAGCATTCTTGGCTTTGGCTACATTACACAACCGACATTGGGATACCATCTCTCTGACATCCCGGGCCATGGCGGACCAAGTCAAATGCTCCTTGATTTTTTGCAGAGTCTTATAAGTTTCTAAGTGGCCACCCACCAACGAATCATGGAAGTAACGAAAAACCGGGCGCACCAGAGCTGCTGGCAAACAGATCTTGAACTGCTTCGCATGGCCCGCCATTTTACGGAGTATGTTAGTTACTCTTAATAATATACTCATCCGACAGTTCGCCAGCCAAAAGGCGTTGCTTAATCGGCCCGCAAATAAGGTCCTGATCCTGATGCTGAGTGACATAATTGAAAAAGAGGAATTTCACCAAACATGACACAACTAAGACTGCCTCCATCTGTCTCCCGGGTTCCCTCACTACGTGTAGATTCGGTGAACATCCGGCTGAGGACATCCGCAAGGACATTTTCAGTGCCTCTCACGCGTTTAACTCCTAACTGAAATGCGGAAATACGTACCGCCTATCTGGCAGTATGGCTAGTTTTACGCGCCCTAGCCAACACCCAGCTCAAAGCCTGATTTTCGGTTTCTAACTGAAATTCCAGATGCTCAAGGTAGAAGCGGCACTTCTCCAGCGCAAACAAAACAGACAAGGCCTCGCACCCGTAGACAGAGTACTTGTTCGGCTCCAGTTAACCGACGGCACGCGTAAGCTAATGGCTTCCTCTGACCTTCGAACTCCTGAAGGAGGACAGACTCCTGGAGGAGGACAGCTTAAATACCAGCTTTAGATGCGTCAGTTTGGGCAATAAACGTTTTATTAAAGTGCGGTGCTCCGAAAACCGGACGACTGGCTATAGCAGTTCGTTCAAGTGCGCCGGCAACTGAGCAAAATTAGAGACAAAACGCCAAAAATAGATCGCCATGCCTATGAACCTAGCAATTCCATGTTTATCAGTAGGCGGAGGCAAAGCCCGTAAGGCCTTAGTTCGCTCTTGGTCGATGCGAATACTGTGACCAGACACTAGGTGACCTAAGGACACCGGCTGCCTGGCTAACGTCATCTTACTGGGTTTAACAGTGAGCCCGGCTCCCTGTAACCTCAAAAGGACTTGCTGGATATGATCCAAATGGTCCTGAAGCGAATGACTAAGTTGTCCAAATAATTATTCGCACGCTCTAATTTCAAATCCTCAATGATATTATCCAGCAAACGAATAAGAACAGCCGCACTGGTTGCCAAACAAAAGGGATCTCTGTTAAACTCAAACAGATTCCAATCAGTACAAAATGCAGTAACATGGTTACATCCTCCAGCTAAGAACAGTAGAACAATTAGCCCCGGCAAACCAGATAAAAGAGTTATGCAGATCAGTCAGAGGCACCTTAGCTTTCAAGCTCCGGTAGTCAACCACAGGTCGGAAATCGCGCCCCTGACCCTTAGGAACAAGGGGTATGGGAGAAGCCTTAAAACTTGTTGGAACATTTGTGATATTTTCGCCTTCAGTATCTTCACCTTAGGGGGCGAGATGCGCTATGGGACTGCCTGACAGGAATATCGTCAGATAGACGGATATGGTAATTAAGAACATTAGTTATCACTAAGAAGGTCAGGAAAACTCTGTAACAAATCCCGTAGTTGAGAAGCCTGATGCGAGGAGAGATGGGTAAGATCAATTTCACTCACCACAGCCTCAACGGCCAATGCGTCTGCATTTCGATGCACAAAACGTTTAACGCACTCACAGAAACCAAATTTCTTCACAGGAGCGAACTTAAAGAAAAAGGTGTGCCCAGAATAATCCAAGACTAACCAAGTTGTATTGATGAAGTCACATCCCAAAATTAGATCGACCGGCAGCTCCTTGACCAAGGATAATGACAAGGGCCAGGAAAAATCCCCCACCGATATCCCCCCCCCCCCCCCAACCACGCAGAGGCAACACCTGGCCATTGGCCATTAGCCAGAGCTCGCACGGAAAGATATAAGTGTTCGTTCTTTTCGCGCGCTATAAGAGATTGGAATAATAGAGAATTGTGAAGGTGGTTAGATGAATCCAAGCCAGACACTTAAATGTGGTTTGCAGAGTATGGATGTAGATGTAGACATCTCTGCACCGGAGAAGGGACCGACCGAACTTTCGTAAGATGACCAAATTACAAAAACCACTCGAAGCTCAATAATGAAAAGGAGCTACCAAAATCCAAAAGAGCACAGATCGGTTCGCTACCTGCTCGAGAAGAAACGTAAGGCAAGGGCGGTGATGAGGGGGCGACAACACGGGTACACCAGCTCGATGCCGAGGTCGCTACCCAGCCGAGCGTCACTTATTGGCTGTGGGCGCACCAAATAAGCCGTGCTCCCGTACCTGAAATAGCGCCAGGGTTCCCTTTTTTACAGCTTCAGCGGATGTAGACGCTTCGGAATTTCCCTTGCCAGCGCGGGTGGCCTGCCCCTTAACTTCGTGACATACATCATTCGCAAGCGGTAACGCCGATATCGCTACAACCGCGGCACGGAGCTCTTCCAAAGTTGAAGGCTCATTACGGGAGACAAGGTGCGACTTATCCGCCGTGCGAATTCCCCTAAGAACAATAGGCACCAACTTCCGTTCAGGAAAATCGATTGAAAAGGCCAAGGAGGCCGTCTGAACTCTGTCCGCATGCTGATGTAAGTGCTCTTTTCACGCTGCACGTACCAAATGTAACGACACTCAAACTATTTTCGAACTCCGGTGGTCAATGTCTGGCTAATGACGAGCTCCTCAATTGCTGTAAGGAGAACCCTTCCGCCATGGCTCGGGAGAGGAGGTTCTACAACTCACCTCTAGCTAACGGGTACAACAGTGACAAAATTACTTGGTGCGGAACGAGAAAGGCAGCAGCATGTTGTTCAAGGCGAACCAACACCCATAATAATTTCTCGAGCTGCTCATGTCGCTCCACGACTAATTCGGTAATATCACGAAAGAAATACGCCGGAGGATTAGGCAGCTTGGCAAACATTGCATCCAACTTCACAGAGGACGTAACAGTAGCACCCCGGGCTGGCTGTCACCCCCTCCCTGACACAGCAAGTCCCGCTCTTCAATCCTGTTCCCATCCAACTCTAAACACGTAAGCTTAAGCTGCAATGCACTAACCAAAGATCCCAATTCGACGGTTAGTTTTTTATGACTAATTTCCAAAGCTAACAAGCGTAAAACCGATATTCTATTAGTTAAATGCATTAACTGTGCCCGCGCCCTATCTAATTGACTGTCAATAGGTGGAGTGCCTACCAAAATACAAATAGTGTCCTCAAGGCCCGTAACAGCCTTAAACACAAATTCGATGGCTACTCCTGTCTCACACACCATCGCCGGCGTGACATCACCCTGCTGAAGAACGACAGCACGCAAACACGTCACTAAATCCGGAACACTGTCTTCAATAGGTTGGCACCTTATTGCCAACTAGTAGACAAGATGGTCCTTACTGAGCAGGCCGATCCCCAGACACTGTATGACCACCATTACGATACACCTGAAACAATCAACAATTAAAACAATATGGTGCCACAGAGCAGAAATAAAACTGGAACTGACAGTAATTGGAATGGCAAGAACACAAACGTAACCACGCTCTACTACCAGTGAAATCCCTGGGCTAGCAGGGCAGAGCAGATGAGGTTATATTTGTGAAAAGGGGCCAAAATAAGTTACTGTCAGTTGTACTCAACACATAAACTTTATTAGTTAAAACACACCATCACACAAGCAAGAATCAACAACTATCAAATTTTTAACGAAAGACCTCCTTTGATTTAATTTAGATCATCTGAAGGCCACATTGAAAATCCAAGACACAAGGCCTAAGCAAGGTACAGGAGTTCTCCTGGAGGTTTTAGTTCTTTAGAAAAAAAATCTTTATCTTCATTATAAATAGGCTGAAAGCCTTAGCTTAAATGTTCACCATAGAACTCAGCTGAAGGCCACACATTAATCAAGAACAGTGTTACGGCTTAAGGCCGAGATAAAGAGTTTCAATGGTTAATCTAAATGGACTGAAAACTCGGCTGAAGGCCGCATATCAACAAAACAATTTCCAAAGGCTGAAGGTCTTATGTTAAATATTTTGTGTGAAGGGATCATACTAAACAATAACAATCTTATGCCTTAAAGCAAGAAAAGGATTTTTAATTTTTAATTTAAGAGAGATAAAAACTTGTCTGAAGGCCACACACCATGCAGAAAACAAATGGTTCAAATCTCTCTCAGCACTATGGGACTGAACATCTATGGTCATCAGTCCTCTAGAACGTACAACTACTTAAACCTAACTAACCTAAGGACATCACACACATCCATGCCCGAGGCAAGATTCGAACCTGCGACCGTAGCGGTCACGCGGTTACAGACTGAAGCGCCTAGAACCGCACAGCCACACAGGCCGGTTGCAGAAAACAATTTTACGGCTTGAGGCCTAAAATAGGCTAAAAGCTTTATCCTAAAATGCTTCAAATAAAATTCGTCTGAAGGCCCAGACAATCTCATGGCTTAAAGCTCAGGCAAGGAAATTTCCAATTTTTAATTTAAGGTGGAAAACTCGGCGGAAGGCCACATATAAACTAGAAAATATTTCTTACGGTTTAAGGCTCGGACAAAATTTTTCAAACTTTGATTTTATAAGGCTGAAAACACGGCTGAAAGCCACATAGCAACTTGAACAAATTTACAGCTTAAGGCCTACACACAAGGACTTTTCAATATTAATTTTGAAAGGCTGAAAACTCGGCTGAAGGCCACATACCAAACAGAAACAATTTTTTCTTTCTACGGCTTAAGACCTAAGAAGAAAAGCCTTGCAATTTTAATAAGCTAAAACTGCCTAAAGGCCACACATAGTACTTAAGATTAAAAAGGAAATCACTATATAAAACACAAGGAGCGGCGCTCAGAAGGTTCCAAGGATCGGCCTGGGAAGGTAACACTGACACATGTTTAGATGAGACAGGCAGCCAGACCGACAACTTCTTAATCGGAAGGCAACCCAACCGAAAACCATCCGACGAACCAACCTACAAGATCAGTTCTTCTCCACCCGACCATCAAAACGACAACAAGATGTAAATACTGGATACTGGTGCAAGAAGCACCTCACAACTCGATCCGCGCGTGCACGCCGCCAGCGGCTCCTGCCGGACCACCCGCCACGGAGACTTCCTCGCTGCTCTGCCCCAATCGACCGACTGCCACACACAGCACACCCAGAAAAATATATCCGCCACACCAAAGCTAGTACAGCAGTACTAGTATCGATACACCCTGCTGCTGCCACTCATGGAGACAAGGCAGCAACGTTATATAAAAAACAAGGCATGATGCGAGCTGGCCACGGCTCAGGCACCCAGTCATGCAAGCTTGTCGTTCCCTGTTCTTTCACAATAAAATTTTTTAATATGGGCCGCAGCTGAAAATCCTACGAGTTGCCAAGTTCGGTCGGTAATAAGGTATTTGTTGTGCAAAAATCCGTAAACCGATTGAATTTTGTCGGCAGCTGTGCTGTGTGAAGTGTACGGATATAACGTAATCCCCGTAGGTGGCGTGCGGTCAGTGGTGTGTTAGGTCTAAAAGTGGCGCAATCAATGTTCACGATGAAGAGCGAGGTGGACGACCAAGCGTTGTGACCGGACATGTAGAACTACCCTAGGCTACCGTAGAATATCGTAAGTAAGTGTTAACTACGGTAGTTTTACAAGTAGTTTCGATCAGTTAAGATGGTACCTGCATAAAGTCTGCGTTAGGTACGTTGTATGCCTCTTGGGCGTGACCCCCTATACATCGCTTTGGATGCATGTGCGATCAGTGTCTTACCAGAGTTACCGAGCTAGGTGGCGCAGTGATTAGACACTGGACTCGCATTCGGGAGGACGACGGTTCAATCCCGCGTCCGGCCATCCCGATTTAGGTTTTCCGTGATTTCCCTAAATCGCTCCAGGCAAATGCCGGGATGGTTCCTTTCAAAGGGCACGGCCGACTTCCTTCCCCGTCCTTCCCTAATCCGATGAGACCGATGACCTCGCTGTCTGGTCTCCTTCCCCAAACAAACCAACCATCTTACCAGAGTTCCCTAGAAAGTCGTGAACCGTCTAGAAACTGAATGAGGGGGTATTAAGGGCTGCGTAATCTACGGAACATTTTTGTTCTAGATAGTTATCCTTCTGTTACTTAAAAATAGTTTTGATAGCAAAATTGAAACTGTCAGTGTTTAATTGAGTTTTTTTTAGAAAATTGTTAAATTGTAACTTGAAGCAGTAGGATGTTGTAAAAACAGAAAAATAAACAATACAGTCACCAAAAAGGTAAACTTAAAAAGCAACGCGAAACGAAA
Organism: Schistocerca gregaria; assembly: GCF_023897955.1. Lineage (NCBI taxonomy): Eukaryota > Metazoa > Arthropoda > Insecta > Orthoptera > Acrididae > Schistocerca > Schistocerca gregaria. Next base: position 42,540,464 of record NC_064923.1, on the reverse strand, counting down.
ACATCTCAAACATCGCTTCAATACCTTGTTGAGCTTACGTAAAACATACTTCTGTTATTGCTAAACAACTTTCGCACATAGTGATAATAACAAGCAACTTTAGCCTTTGATCATGATGAATAACGTTCTGTTGAGAACAAAACAACAACTATACATTGTTTTTCGTATTTGTGCATCTAGACTGTACTTGGATAAAAAAAAATTGCTTTGAAAATGCAGTTTTCACTTTTTGAGGATAAAAAATACACAGTAGTCTAACACCGAACGATGTAAGATTCCAATTGTGCGAAAAACAAAAAACAAAAAGAAGTCGTCGGCTCCTGGTTACTCTCTCACAGATCCATTTATGTTTCTTTGCCTACCAATGCTTCCATTCTTACCGGTAATCATATATTTCTTACGTCATTTATGTACTGTTTCAAAACTAACGAACCATAGTTTTGGTAGAGGGCAGCTCTAATTGTGACAAATGAACTAGTCGCAAAAGTCGATTGCCAGATTCAAGGAAACCGTCCATTCACAACACCGGAGTTTTCGTTTCGTTTTCCGCAAATTCCAGGAAGGTTGTTGCATCAAATAGTTGCCCGGAAGCTAGCCTATCAAAACAGTTGCGGGAGAGGTTGACTAAGTGGTTGAAGAGTCGTGCTACAAAATTTTCTGACAATGACATTTCAAAGTTTTCGCCGCTATGATAAACTGTGTGGAGACTATGTGAAAATCAGTGTTTAAGTGGCGGTGTCAGATGAATGAAACATCATTTTCCCCATAAATTGCATTTTTTTTGATACCAAAAAGGTAATCTACGTTCTTGGTAGCCTATCAGTTTAATGTATGTGAGGTCACAGCATTGATATGTACCACAAAGTAGAATTAAGCTGCCTGATGGTCAACACTACTTTGATTTGTATCAGTTTTACCTCAAAAGACGTTTTCCTCTGCGTATTAAATTAATCGTAATGTATATAACTGTGGAACAATCGTATCTAAGTCGACTACTGTTTCCACAAGTCGTTCTGGCATCTTATCAAAATAAATTAAATGTAACTTTTAAGAAACTTGAAATGGTTGTTAAATGTACAGTACCTAATCTTAAAGGTTGCCAAAAAAGGAAGTAAGATTAGTCTTTAACGTGCCATCTACAACGAGGTCAGTAGAGACGGATTACGTTAGGACGGTACAGGAAATCGTTTGGAAAGGGGTTGTAGCCTATCCCCCATGTTATTCAATATGTATATTGAACAAGCAGTAAGGGAAACAAAAGAAAAATTTGGATTAGGAATTAAAACCCACAGAGAGGAAATAAAAACTATGACATTTGCTGACGACATTGTAATTCTGTCAGAGATAGCAAAGGACCTGGATGAGCAGTAGAACGGAATAGACAGGATATAAGATGAACATCAATAAAAGTGAAACGAAGATAATGGAATGTAGTCGAATTAAATCAGGTGATGCACAGGAAATTAGAGTAGGAAATGAGATAATTACAGTGGTAGATGAGTTTTGCTATTTGGGGAGCAAAATAACTGATGATGGTCGAAGTAGAGAGGATACAAAATGTAGACTGACTATGGCAAGGAAAGTGTTTCTGAAGAAGAGAAATTTGTTAACATAGTGTATAGATTTAAGTGTCAGGAAGTGGTTTCTTAAAGTATTTGTATGGAGTGTAGCCATGTATGGATATGAAACGCGGATGATAATTAGTTTAGACAAGAAGATAATAGAAGTTTTCGAAATATGGTGCTACAGAAGAATGTTGAAGATTAGATGGGTAGATCATGTAACTACTGAGGAGGTACTGAACAGAATTGGGGAGAAGACGAATTTGTTGCACAACTTGACTAGAAGAAGGGATCGGTTGGTAGGACATGTTCGGAGGCATCAAGGTATCACCAATTTGGTACTGGAGGCCAGCGTGGAAAGTAAAAATCGTAGAGGGAGACCGAGAGATGAATGCGCTAATCAGATTCAGAAGAATGTAGGTTGCAGTAGGTACTCGGAGCTGAAGGAGCTTGCACAGGATAGAGTAGCATGGAGAGCTGTATGAAACCAGTCTCTGGACGAAGACCACAACAACAACAACAACAATACTGGCTGGAGTCAAAGGATCCGATGCTTGGCGTCGCCATCGATTTCGCTTCAGTAATCGGTAATCGACTATGAAATTGTATAACAGACTCGAAAAGAAAAAGGGCGACACGAACGTAAACACACACACACACACACACACACACACACACACACACACACTGATGACGGCACTAAGCAGCTGGAATGTGTTTGCAAGTTAAAAAAAAAACAGTTGTTTGTGTAACTGGACCTTAACTCCTATAACAGTGTCGTCTTCTTTTCTTTCTCTATACTCCTAAAAAGGAAAACGAAGATTGTACGGCTGGGAGAGACCGTTGGATTCGTTCTTGTCTTTCTGATCGAGTATCTCCCATGTAGGGCGTAATACAGAGATACAACCTTTCTCCTCTACTGTTTAATCTTTATATCGAAGAGGCAGTAATGGACATAAAAGCAAGTCTCATAAGGAAGACTAAAATCCAGAGTGAAAGAATGTCAGTGAGAATATTCGCTGACGACATTGCTATCGTCAGTGAAAATGAGGAATAATTGCAGAACTTGATGAATGGGATGAACAGTCTAAAGAACACAGAATATGAATTGAGAGTAAGCCGAAGAAAGGAGAATGTAATGTGGCGCAGCAGAAATGAGAGTAGCGACAGACTTTGTGGTGTTACAGCTCGGCTGCCCGCCGCTTCCGGTAACAGGCGATGCCATACCGTGTACCATAATAACTCAGTCCTATCTGCAGGCGGGAATAAAACAGGCACTTTGAATATGCGTTCCTCGAAGCCAACCGTGGGATTTTAGAGGAATACAAAGGGTAGTTTCGCAATCCAAATTCGACTAAAAGTCTGGGATCTATTCAGCATTCCGGACTTAAAAGGTAGCATAAACAGAATATTAATCACTGAACTTGGTAGGAAAGTGTGTTCGGTATCGAGAAGGAGTATTCAGTATAAAACTCAGTGGTTATCGAGAATCAGTTGGCAGCAGCTTAGAAAATTGCAAACAATGAGAAATCTTATGGGACTTAACTGCTAAGGTCATCAGTCCCTAAGCTTACACACTACTTAACCTAAATTATCATAAGGACAAACACACACCCATGCCCGAGGGAGAACCTCCGCCGGGACCAGCCACACAGTCCATTACTGCAGCGCCTGAGACCGCTCGGCTAATCCCGCTGGAGACAAGAGAGAGGCAGGTACTGTGTTCCGTTGCGACCCTGAACGGCCTTCCTTAAAGGAAGCGGTGTCTTTTCAGCTACTTCCGAGGCATACCTCCAAACCCGCCACGTTCCCGTTACCTGTCTGCTCCCACAGCGCCAACTACATTCCAGTAATGTGTCTGTACGCTCCTGGCGTCCTTCTTCAATAGAGGAGCTTCTGTGACGGTCTCCGCTATCTTGGTGACCGCGAAAAACTGTAGTTTCAAAGCCAAAATTAACCTGGTCCAAAATAACTCCTGTACAGAGGCAATAATGTTAACCCTTTCGTGAGCAGTGTGGCATACGTGTACCGCATATAAATTTATCTCCGAGATGACAGGGATATGAAAGTCCCACATCTATGTGGTGCTGAATGTTTCAACCGTTGGGGACCAACAGGCTCACTGTTTGCCACGTAATCCATGAGATATTGCTTATTTGTGTCAGCCGCGTTAATGTGCCTGATGTTCGGGCGGTTTTATGTAATTTTTTCTCGTCGACAATACATAAGCATAGTAATGTTATTTATTGTCTTTTTTATATTATTTACTAGTAACACACAAATTTCTGCACATATTTATTGATAAAACACTTTTAAACTGAGTTAGTGATTTTGCTTTAAAACCAATGTGTGCAGAGGACTTCTATTTGTGCCTTTTGTTCATATTTATGTCTAAACTTTTAGACTTATGTATTTCATTCGGTGCTGCAATCCTGGTTTATTTTCCTTCATTTGGTATGAAGGTTTGTTTTTTGTGATGAATGTTGGTCTTCTCCTTGTCTTTATGTTGCTTTCAGTAGACAGCTGCGTTACGAAAAGAAGGTGAAGAGAAAGTGCGTCACATTTTCCTCCATTATCACAGTTCCAATGATGAAAATGTTTACTATTGCAAGTCGAAAAGAAAATGAGAAAGACGATTCCCTCACATACATGTCACAGCACAAACGTATCAATATGACTGAGAATTTTGTTTGATAAAGCTGTAAATCTGCTCAATGTTGGAATGTTTCGTCACGCAACTTGGATTTAGGTCCAAAACGAGTAAGGAGTGGATTCTGGTCTTCGATTAAATGAAATTTGGTTTCATATTAGAAGATGTGGTATTTTTTAATCCCAAAAATAACGGCGAGTTTTAGAGGCATAAGCAATGTGTTGTTCACACCTCACTTTCGTGACTCTAGACTTCATGTAGTTACTAACTATCTATCTAAAGGAATTGCACGTCACGAACTGCATATGTTTGTGCAATCTGCGCACTACATCATCTGGTAATAACCAGAAAACCCTGAGCTCGTGTGGTAGCAGGAACTGCCTCGATGTCCCGTCTCTGAAGTCTCGTGTCTCGACTTCAACGGCAGCACAAACTTACCTGTATGTCTGAAAACTTTGTTCGATAATGTTGCAAATCTGCTCAAGGTAGGATATTTCCTCACAGTTTTAAATGGAATTAAAATGAATGTGACACATCACAAGAAAGTGGTTCTTCAGTGATTGCATGCGGAGGTGTGGAACATGTGAAATGTTAGCTTGAACAAAGACCAGCAGGAGTGACAATAATCCGTAAAAACCCTATGAGATGACCAGTATTTCTTCTTGTGCACATACAGGTCAGTCAACAATGAGTCGTTTTTCAAAAATCGCCACAAATTAGTGTTAATCCCTCAAACATTACTCTACGACTGGAAGAACGATGAGATAAACTCTCGAAATCTTTGATGACTTACTGGAAGTTGGGTATTGATATCTACGTGTTCCAAATAAGCCGATCGTGCAAAGAGAGACCTAACTTTTCCTACTTTAAAGCCCACTCACAGAAATAAATCTAATGCTCCATAATGTGGAAGCTAAGTAATGAACAACCACGAAAAGATAGTGCAAATATGCAAAGTCAGCAAAAATTTGATCACGGTCAATGATGAAGTCTGATGGATGTGCCCATTTCGCTATCACAAGACAAAGGGACTGTACTACTGGTCAGGTCCGCACCCAGTCATAAAGGCAGGGACAAGACTTTGTCCCTGTGTGCCACCTATGACCCATCATCAAAACAAATTCTGCCGTCCAGCTTCGCCATTGGCTGGCTCGCAATAAAGCTTGTACGACCTGTCAAGACAAAACTTTCATTTTCCACCCAGAAATCCACTGCCGTAGCAGACAGACATCGTGCACACCAATGCGTGGCGTGGAAGGCTTTGTGCGTAACAGCACATGTCTCTCATGGGAGAGAACTACTTCAATGTCATTTTGTGACTCTTCAGTGGACAAGATGAAAGGTCTGGCGGGATCTAGAGTAGCTAGGAGTGGAACCTTTCGAAGCACTGTTTTTAGTCTTCGAATGCTGCTTGTCAGGCGGATGTCGAAACGAAGCGAATGATGCTTATTTTTATGTAAATTATTTAAATATTTAGCAGTCTCAGATACCTGCCTTATGCAGTTCGAATGGTACTTTAATTTCCCAAAGAAGACTTAACAGATTCTCTGCGCTTGTTGGTGTAGGTCAGTGGCTAATGGCTTCCACATACATTTGTGGTCAAAAGCATCCGGACACCTCTCCTGAAAATGACTTACTAGTTCGTGGCGCCCTCCATCGGTAATGCTGAAATTCAATATAGTGTAGGCCCACCCTTAGCCTTGGTGACAGCTTCCACTCGTGCAGGCACACGTCCAATCAGGTTTCTTGCGGAATGGCAGCGCATTCTTCACAGAATGCTGCACTGAGGAGAGATATGGATGTCGGTCGTTCAGGGTTAGCACGAAGTTGGCGTTCTAAAACATCCCAAAAGTATTTAATAGGATTCAGGTCAGGACTCTGTGCAGACCAGTCGATTACAGGGATGTTATTGTTGTGTAAGCACTCGGCCACAGGCCGTGAATTATGAACAAGTGCTGTATCGTGTTGAAAGATGCAGTCGTTATCTCCGAATTGCTTTCCAACAGTGGGAAGCAAGAAGATGCTTAAAACATCACTGTAGGCCTGCGCTGTGAAAGTGCCACATAAGACAACTAAGGGGGCAACTCCTTCCATGAAACACACGAGCACACCATAACACCACGGCCTCCGAATTTTAGTGTTGGCACAACGCACGCTGGCAGATGACGTTCCCCCGGGCACCCACCTTACCTACACCCTGCCATCCGATCGCCGCATTGTGTACAGTGCTCGTCACGCCACACTACATTTTCCCACTGTTCAGTTGTCCAACTTTTACGCTCCTTACACCAAGCGAGGCGTTGTTTAGCATTTATCACCGTGGTGTGTGTCTTATGAGCAGCCCCTCGACGAAAAGTCGAAGTTTTCTCGCCTCCCGCCTAACTCTTATAGTTCTTGCATTGGGTCCTGGTGTAGTTTGGAATTCCTGTGTGATGGTGTGGATAGATGTCTGCCTATTACACATTACGACCCTCCTTGGCTCTAAGCACTATGCGACTTAACATCGGAGATCATCGGTCCCCTAGACTTAGAACTACTTAAACCTAACTGACGTAGGGACATCACACACATCCATGCCCGAGGCAGGATTCGAACCTCCGATGGTAGCAGCAGCGCGTTTCCGGACCGAAACGCCTAGAACCGCTCGGCCACAACGGCCGGCCCATTACGACCCTCTTCAACTGACGGCGGTCTCTGTGAGATAACATACGGGGTCGGCCTGTACCCTTTTGCGCTGTTCGTGTCCCTTCACGTTTCCACTTCACTATCGCATCGGAAACATTGGACCTACGGATGTTTAGGAGTGTGTAAATCTATGTATGACACAAGTGATACCAAGTCACTTGACGATGTTCGAAGTTCGTGAGTTTCGCGGAGTGTCCCATTCTGCTCTCTCACGATGTCTAATGAATGCTGAGGTCGCTGATTGGAGTACCTGGCAGTAGGTGGCAGCACAACGAGCGTAACATGAAAAACGTATGTCTTTGTAAGTGTCTGGAAATTATTGATCGCGTAATGTATTTCGGCGTCGGTTCTAAGCCTCTGTTGCTAAAGATGTGACATACGAGTAGGTATTTCACTTGAGAGTGGAAAAATTCACATTTATCTAAATTCCACTTTGGGACATTCTGCTGAAGTTTCGAGACGAACAGGCAGAGTGTGTCAAAGTGTTCCGTACGGCCCACTGAAACTGTGTCATCCAAGCAGCTGCTGCAACTGGGGATGTCGCTTATTATTTGTTAAAGTTTGCACTGGAAAATCACGGTTGCGCTGGCATGCGACTGTAGTGACACAAACCAAATAGTGCGTCAACAGCCACAAACGAGCGGGACTGGCTTCAAGTGAATGTGAGACATGTGCATCGGCCACATCGATTTTGGGAAGGTAGTGATCTGTTCCGAGTTTGGTCGTCAGAAGCCCTGATGCACAAGTTATTGGGTACGAGTCCACCACAGATTGAGTGCAGAGAATCTGAAATCGCCGCAGACATGGAGTTTGCCGTTAAGGTTTTTTTATTTTTTTATTTTTTTATTTTTACGACTAGCGGCGTAGCGTGTTATCTCTACGATATTGGCGTCAAAATGTATTGCCGCTAGAGCAGTTCTGGTTTCAGGGACGGCGGACAGCGACATGAACTTAGTGAGAGCGCTAGAAGTCGGGCAACGCCGTGATTTCAAGCCAGCAAAATTAGTGACACAACGACTCCAAAGCGTCGAGGAGAATACATTTGTCGTCAGTTTGAAAAAGCAGCGCTTCAAAGGCTTCTAAGACAAAAGTATTTCGCGTTCGTGCAGGGGCGGCAACCGACAGAGAAAGACGGTGCGGCACAACATCCGTGGTATAATACGCCTAAACCGCCCCACTCTTCTTCCTGAGACCTGGGGGGCGCCCCACCGCTCCAGCTGAGGAAGCTACCGAGGATGTGCCGCTGGAGCACACGATAGCGAGTCACTTGGGAAAACCGAAAACAAGAGAATCTAAGCGTTTGAGATTTGGTGCTGCACAAGAGTACTGAAAATTACGTGGATTTATAAGGTAAGGCATTAGGAGGTTGTGCGTAGAATCGGCGAAGGAAAGAACATAATACGAAAACCACTGACGACGAGGGACGAGATGGGAGGACATGTGGTGAAACATGAGGGGACAGATGAGAGCCAGAGGGGGAAAGAAACTGCAGAGGCAGACGGAGACTGGAACACGTCCATGTAGGCTGGAAGTGTTACTGAGGGACAAAGACGTTGGGGAAGAAGAACTACTCGTGGTGGCCGCATTAGCAGACTTCATTTACTTTATTCAACACACTGAAACGACAAGTGGAATCTCAATCCGACTGTGCCAAGTCCACTGCAGTCCAGAATGTCGGAGCTACCCATAGCCAAGTGGTTGTAAGCAACAACAAAGTTATCTCATGTAGAAACGTGAAGGTTCGAGGTTAGAGTCACGACCTGGCACACAGTTTTAATCTGCTAGGAAGTTTAATGTGATTAGAGGTGTCTATATCTCATTTCCCACTAGCGTATCATTATCTCTCAACTAGACGATGACAGTTGGGGTCTTCAGACTGAAGAATAGTTCGATGCAGCTGTATGGACGTACACCTTGTCCCTCGCCGCCAGCTGAGACTGACTACTGCCTTCAAATCTTCGTCTGCCCTACAGTTATTCTCACTATCCTGTGCATGATCGATCTGAACATTCCTTATTGTGTCACCGAGCGAGGTGGCGCAGTGGCTAGCACACTGGACTCCCATTCGGGAGGACGACGGTTCAATCTCGCGTCCGGCCATCCTGATTTAGGTTTTCCGCCATTTCCCTAAATCGCTCCAGGTAAATGCCGGGATTGTTTCTTTGAAAGAGCACGGCCGACTTCCTTCCTTAATACTATCAGACCGATGACCTCGTTGTCGCCGGCCAATGTGGCCGAGCGGTTCTAGGCGCTACAGTCTGGAACCTCGCGACCGTTACGGTCGCAGGTTCGACTCCTGCATCGGGCATGGATGTATGTGATGTCCTTAGGTTAGTTAGGTTTAAGAAGTTCTAAACCTAGGGGACTGACTTCAGATGTTAAGTCCCATACTGCTCAGAGCCTTTTTTTTTTTTTTTCAATGAGTAGATAAACATTCAGTCGCTGTCTTTTGCCACTGCTACCTTGTAGATGGTAGTGATATGTCAATATATTGTAAATGTCTGTATTCGCACACTCAAACAAAGAAAAGTCCACGTTGGAATAGCAACAGTGTTATGTAAAGGATGGATTGCTACACGCCGTAAAGACAAAACATTGTGTAACAGTAGGGCACAGTCAAAGGTTGTTAACATTGAAGGCCTTCTTCAGAAAAGAAAACTACTCACACATTCACACAAGAAGGAACACTTGATGCACAGGTGACAGCTATCTCTGGCCGTAGCTGAAGGGGGCTTTTAATGTGTAACAGTCTTTTTGCTGTGCCTGTCTGCTGCTGAACGTGTCATCTCTATGGTGAGTAGTAATGTATCCTTTTCATTCATTATGATATTTTCCTTGGGACCTTATTCCCGCGACAGTGCCGGGTCGGCCGTGTTACTATTGATTTGGCTGTGTTAGTTGCAGAGGGTGGCCAGATGCCCTAGTATAAGCCATGGAATAGTGCGAACGTGTTTCAAATGTGTGCAAGTTGCGTAAATGAGGGGGAACGTGGGGACCAGCCTAAGAACCACATCCAGGCTGGCTGGCACACTGGCCCTTGTCCTGATACGATCCGGGGCCGGCGCACCCACCCGAGTCCAGGAAGCAGCGCGTTAGCGCTCTCGGTACCCTGCTGGATCAATGTGTTCTTCTCACTATATTCGTAAATTGATACTACACTACTGGACATTTAAATTGCTACACCACGAAGATGACGTGCTACAGACGCGAAATTTAACCGACAGGAAGAAGATGCTGTGCTACGCAAATGATTAGCTTTTCAGACCATTCACACAGGGTTGGCGCCGATGGCGACACCTACAACGTGTTGACATGAGGAAAGTTTCCAACCGATTTCTCATACACAAACAGCAGTTGATCAGCGTTGCCTGGTGAAACGTTGTTGTGATGCCTCGTGTAAGGAGGAGAAATGCATACCATCACGTTTCCGACTTTGATAAAGGTCGAATTGTAGCCTATCGCGATTGCGGTTTATCGTATCGCGACATTGCTGCTCGCATTGGTCGAGATCCAATGACTGTTAGCAGAATATGGAATCGGTGGGATCAGGAGGGCAATACGGAACGCCGTGCTGGATCCCGACGGCCTCGTATCACTAGTTGTCGAGATGACAGGCATCTTATCCGCATGGCTCTAACGTATCGTGCAGCCACGTCTCGATCCCAGAGTCAACAGATGGGGACGTTTGCAAGACAACAACCATCTGCACAAACAGTTCGACGACGTTTGCAGCAGCATGGACTATCAGCTCGGAGACCGTGACTGCGGTTACCCTTGACGATGCATCACAGCATCATGATGGTCGCATCCGTGTTTGGCAACATCGGGGTGAACGCACAGTGGAAGCGTGTATTCGTCATCGTCATACTGGCGTATTACCCGGCGTGATGCTATGGGGTGCCATTGGTTACACGTCTCGGTCACCTCTTGTTCGCATTGACGGCTCTTTGAACTGTGGACGCTACATTTCAGATGCGTTACAACCCGTGGCTCTACTCTTCATTCGATCCCTGCGGAAACCTAATTTTCAGCAGGATAATGCACGAACCCATGTTGCAGGGCCTGTACGGGCCTTTCTGGATACAGAAAATGTTTGACTGGTGCCTTGGCCAGCACATTCTCCAGATCTCTCACCAACTGAAAACGTCTGGTCAATGGTGGCCGAGCAACTGGCTCGTCACAATACGCCAGGCACTATTCTTGATGAACTGTGGTATCGTGTTGAGGCTGCATGGGGAGCTGTACCTGTACACGCCATCTGAGCTCTGTTTGACTCAATTCCCAGGTGTATCAAGGCCGTTATTAAGGCCAGTGGTGGTTCTTCTGGGTATTGATTTCTCGGGACCTATGCACCCAAATAGCGTGGAAATGTAATCACATGTCAGTTCTAGTATAATATATTCGTCCAATGAATACCCGTTTATTATCTGCATTTCTTCTTGGTGTTGCAATTTTAATAGCCCGTAGGGTATATCAACAGGAGCACAAAGATGGCATAACACGAAACGGTGGGAGAATACCACGCATGTCTTTTTACACCTTTAACAATTTTAGGTCCCTCACAGGGTGTAAATTTGTGACCGGTTGGTGTGCTGTGGTTCAATGGTCATGGCGTTCGGGTGCCACCACGCTTTACGCTGAAAAGGCCCAGCATACTCAGTGAGAAAGATTTTGACCCAAAAACTGACGTACCCTTCCGCCTTTGTGGTGGTGGCTGCGCGAGAATACCGCCCAGCAGCGACGCAACACACATCAGCTTGATGTCCACAGACACGGGCTCCGTACCCACAGTCACCACATACACGCAGGATAAGCGCTTCTAATCACAATCTTAGCGCTTAATCAAGCAAAAGAGAAAGGGGCCGGAACATATGAGAAAGATAAACAGTGGAGTCAAGGCCATGACAAATATAAGACAAACACGTAGCAGTACCAGATAAGTATACAATTTTCTCCGAAGTGATTCCACTCATGAAACATCAAAATCTGAACAACTAGAGGCAAGTATAACCAACCATATACAAACTAGAATATTATCTCAAATCCACAGAGACATTCATCACACCGCTAAACAGCGAATCCTCGTACGCAAAGACCTACACTCTGCTCCATCAACCAATGTGTATACCTGACACGCTCTTCTCTGAGAGAAGAGCAAGACACACAACGTTCAAAATCTCTCACCACTGGATCCATCTCATAACGTCTTCAAACAGAAAAATAGATGTGCTGTTTGTGACTTTCCCGGCACAATAACTGCTACATTGCTTCGCGGGCGTCGCATCGGATACAGTTTTGGAAGTAGTACAGTATTTCGAGTAGATAGCTGCTCGTCATCTTCCGGCGCTTACTGAAGCTGTCTCGTTGAAATATTGTGCAACTTCCACAACATTATCCGACTTGAGGCCCGTGAACCAATGAAGCTGTAAAATAAATGCCCCATACTGAAATGAAAATAGAAATGAGCAACGAAGCATCCTTTGCCGAGGCAGTACATATCGTAACTTCCACAACAGTTACCATTAACAGTAGTTATTCATCCTTGTGACAGCCTACACATTATGTCCAATTTTTAACTATTCCTTTCCCTCTCAGAACTGATGACTCGAATTATTTAATTTCGTTATGTTCACTCTACCTCTCTGAAGTGGCAACTTCCGTAACACACACTTACAACAAGCATTGTAGGGAATTCGTCAATCCACATCATATACCACTTAATACAACCAGAAAGTTTCGTCTTTCGCCACAAACAATCTTACAATACCGCTGCAGATTGGAGAAACCATTTTGTAGAGTAGTGATACATCCTTGTAGCCGCCTACACATCAGGTCCATTTCGCAATTATTCCTTTCCCTCGTAGAACTGATGAGTCCAATTATTTAATTTCGTTAACTTCACACGGATATTCGCTCTCCCTCTTTCCAATGGCGACTTCCCTAACACACTCTTACAGCAAGCGTACTAACAATGACGACTAAGACTCTTATACTCTTCCAGGAATTGTATGTCTGTACCTCTATCGCAGGAAACATACTACCAGCAATGAACGCTTAACTGCAGCGCGACCTACACTTACTGCCTGCCATTCACCAACATGCCTCTACCAGTATACATTCCTAACCTTTATGCTCGTGGATCAGGTCTCTTAAATAACTACCTCTTTGCACCTCTGTACAGGAAGAGGAAAACATTTACAAAACTACACATCACATCACTCCCCTTCTCCCACTAAAATGTTATCACCAAGTAGTCAGTTCTGCACACAAGTCTTAGTGACGGAGGCAGCATCTGACTTAGCGTCAAACTTGTTTCTCGTCCCTCCGAAGAGCTCACACCTTCGACCAGACGCCGATTTTTGACGACGACGGCCGTCCTTGCGGAAGCAGCCCTCACGTCGCTTTCGCGAGCTCTGTGCCTTACATTTGTATGCCCCTTCCTCTGTCGCCTCTTTCTGCACATCACGGAACAGATTAAAAGCTGCAAGAGAGCCTCGTTGAATTTTTCGATTTTAAACGTGCAAGGAGCCCACTCTGGAATATGTCGTGTGGTCGCTGACAAGGTGCCATGTAACACATGTTGTTGCGGCTGGCCGTGGGCGGACTCAAAACATCGAGAACCTCAATAGAACTGATACGAATTTCGTCTGTCAGAGCCTGTGGTTTCTGCAGTGTCGTGACAACTTTCTGATGGTTTGTTCACACTAAAGTCTGCCTTTCAGCATCACTAATAACAGAATGCATGCATTTTTCTGCAGTGGTTCTTTCCGCACTTTATCTTCCAGATCCCGTTTCATTCGTTACATGAACGCCTATCTCGCCTGCGTTAACCTCATCCTGAACGTCTGTGGAACCGTTTGATTGTTACTGTCTTTGCCTCTTGCAGTGCTACAAAGTAATCTTCTCCTTCATCATACACGCTACAGATTTTCTGTCTTTGTTCCCCTCTGTTTGCATGCATGCATCACTTTGCGGTGGCATACATGCATCTCCTTGCGATAGTGATTCTCACACTTCATCTTCTACTATCATTACGCCTGTTGCATGACTCGCTATTTCGCTTGAGTTATTCTCGTCATGAATATCTATGGAGCTGCAGCTTTCGGCAACGACAGATTCATCCACACTCTGTACGCTTGTGGGTTGAGTGTTCTCAGTTACGTGGCCGTCTTCATGAGGTTCTGCGGTGCAGCGACTTTCAGCTAGCGTGGACACTGTAGCCACCCTCCGACGATCTGCTGTCGTCGATTTATCTGACGTACGATATTGATGTTGTTACGTACCATATATGCCCGACTGTTCGTTATATGTGTACCTCAGATGCGGGAGCCACAAACATCATTGTAACGGCAACTAAATTTCGGAAATTTTAGAAATTTATGGTAAGTTCCTATGGTACTAAACTGCTGAGGCCATCGGTCCTTACGCTTACACATTACTTAATTTAACTTGAACTAACTTACGCTAAGGACAAAACACACACACACACACACATGCCCCAGGGAGGACTCGAACATCCGACGGGGTGAGCCGCGCGAACCGTGGCAAGGCTCCCAAGACCGTGCGGCTAATCTGCGCAGCTAAATTTCGGGTTTTCATGATAATTAATGTTAACATTTTGCTCAGTCGATCACCCTTCAGTTGTTGCTGCGTTACCGAAGACAATATAGTTAGTAACGTCTTTCGGTGTTAGTTATTACTAATACACACGCTATTATGGAAATCACTTTAGTTTTTTATTAACAACAAGTAATGATTGCGTTTTGCATTGAGGGAAAAGGAGGGTTGATCCTACAATTACTCTCAGAAATTACGGCAACTAAAATATCGTGATTTTTGTAGTTCGTCACTCAAAGATATTATAGCAAGCACTATGGTCCATTTCTATACGTCAATACACTCATTCAAAATTCGTATTGCTTTCACTTTCACAAAGCTAAGTGTCCAGTTCCGTCCTTATATTCAACTGAACGTCCATTCGCATAGTCCACAGATCCTATTGTCAGTTATTCGGCATGTAATAGAATTTAATAATGGGCGCTACTTTTTCTTTCGCAAACAATTCCTCAGATATTCTTAGTCTGTAACCTTACTGCAAAACTCTGTCCCGTAAAAGCTAACTATAATCAATTTTCTTGCAGCTTAACAGAAGTGCCCTGACCCCTTCGGTAGCATATCACAAGGAAATCCCCCCCCCAGTATATTACACGCCACAGCTACGTAGACTTATTCAGAGCGCAGGAAACAAGACACGAGAAGTGACAATACCCACGCATGGTTTATGTAGTAGAATTTAGAAACAAAAGTAGCCACGTTAAACCCTCTTCGATTTCCCTAAAGCGCTACTTTGCTGCGGGCGTTATTCTGATGAGAGATTAAATATCGATAATTTTAATTAAAACTTGTTGTTATTGTTGTTGTCTTCAGTCCTGAGACTGGTTTGATGCAGCTCTCCATGCTACTCTATCCTCTGCAAGCTTCTTCATCTCCCAGTACCTACTGCAACCTACGGCCTTCTGAATCTGCTTAGTGTATTCATCTCTTGGTCTCCATCTACGATTTTTACCCTCCACGCTGCCCTCCAATGCTAAATTTGTGATCCCTTGATGCCTCAAAACATGTCCTACTAACCGATCCCTTCTTCTAGTCAAGTTGTGCCACAAACTTCTCTTCTCCCCAATCCTATTCAATACCTCCTCATTAGTTACGTGATCTATCCACCTTATCTTCAGCATTCTTCTGTAGCACCACATTTCGAAAGCTTCTATTCTCTTCTTGTCCAAACTAGTTATCGTCCATGTTTCACTTCCATACATGGCTACACTCCAAACAAATACTTTCAGAAACAACTTCCTGATACATAAATCTATATTCGATGTTAACAAATTTCTCTTCTTCAGAAACGCTTTCCTGGCCATTGCCAGTCTACATTTTACATCCTCTCTACTTCGACCATCATCAGTTATTTTACTTCCTAAATAGCAAAACTCCTTTACTACTTTAAGTGTCTCATTTCCTAATCTAATTCCCTCAGCATCACCCGATTTAATTTGACTACATTCCATTATCCTCGTTTTGCTTTTGTTGATGTTCATCTTATATCCTCCTTTCAAGACACTGTCCATTCCGTTCAACTGCTCTTCCACGTCCTTTTCCGTCTCTGACAGAATTACAATGTCATCGGCGAACCTCAAAGTTTTCACTTCTTCTCCATGAATTTTAATACCTACTCCAAATTTTTCTTTTGTTTCCTTTACTGCTTGCTGAATATACAGATTGAATAACATCGGGGAGAGGCTACAACCCTGTCTCACTCCTTTCCCAACCACTGCTTCCCTTTCATGCCCCTCGACTCTTATTACTGCCATCTGGTTTCTGTACAAATTGTAAATAGCCTTTCGCTACCCTGTATTTTACCCCTGCCACTTTCAGAATTTGAAAGAGAGTATTCCAGTCGACACTGTCAAAAGCTTTCTCTAAGTCTACAAATGCTAGAAACGTAGATTTGCCTTTTCTTAATCTTTCTTCTAAGATAAGTCGTAAGGTCAGTATTGCCTCACGTGTTCCAACATTTCTACAGAATCCAAACTGATCCTCCCCGAGGTCCGCATCTACCAGTTTTTCCATTCGTCTGTAAAGAATTCGCGTTAGTATTTTGCAGCTGTGACTTATTAAACTGATAGTTCGGTACTTTTCACCTCTGTCAGCACCTGCTTTCTTTGGGATTGGAATTATTATATTCTTCTCGAAGTCTGAGGGTATTTCGCCTGTCTCATACATCTTGCTTACCAGCTGGTAGAGTTTTCTCATGACTGGCTCTCCCAAGGCCATCAGTAGTTCTAATGGAATGTTGTCTACTCCGGGCGCCTTGTTTCGACTCAGGTCTTTCAGTGTTCTGACAAACTCTTCACGCAGTATCTTATCTCCTATTTCGTCTTCATCTACATCCTCTTCCATTTCCATAATATTGTCCTCAAGTACATCGCCCTTGTATAAACCTTCTATATACTCCTTCCACCTTTCTGCCTTCTCTTCTTTGCTTAGAACTGGGTTGCCATCTGAGCTCTTGATATTCATACACGTGGTTCTCTTCTCTCCAAAGGTCTCTTTAATTTTCCTGTAGGCAGTATCTATCTTACCCCTAGTGAGATAAGCCTCTACATCCTTACATTTGTCCTCTAGCCATCCCTGCTTAGCCATTTTGCACTTCCTGTCGATCTCATTTTTGAGACGTCTGTATTCCTTTTTGTCTGCTTCATTTACTGCATTATTATACTTTCAGCTTTCATCAATTAAATTCAATATTTCTTCTGTTACCCAAGGACTTCTACTAGCCCTCGTGGTTTTACCTACTTGATCCTCTGCTGCCTTCACTACTTCATCCCTCAAAGCTACCCATTCTTCTTCTACTGTATTTCTTTCCCCCATTCCTGTCAATTGTTCCCTTATTCTCTCCTTGAAACTCTGTACAACCTCTGGTTCTTTCAGCTTATCCAGATCCCATGTCCTTAAATTCTCACCTTTTTGCAGTTTCTTCAGTTTTAACCTACAGGTCATAACCAATAGATTGTGGTCAGAGTCCACATCTGCCCCTGGAAATGTCCTACAATTTAAAACCTGATTTCTAAATCTCTGTCTTACCATTATATAATCTATCTGATACCTTTTAGTATCTCCAGGATTCTTCCATGTATACAACCTTCTTTCATGATTATTGAACCAAGTGTTAGCTATGATTAAGTTATGCTCTGTGCAAAATTCTACCAGACGGCTTCCTCTTTCATTTCTTAGCCCCAATCCATAATCACCTACTATGTTTCCTTCTCTCCCTTTTCCTACTGACGAATTCCAGTCACCCATAACTATTAAATTTTCGTCTCCCTTCACTACCTGAATAATTTCTTTTATCTCATCATACATTTCATCAATGTCTTCATCGTCTGCAGAGCTAGTTGGCATATAAACTTGTACTACTGTAGTAGGCATGGGCTTTGTGTCTATCTTGGCCACAATAATGCTTTCACTATGCTGTTTGTAGTAGCTTACCCGCACTCCTATTTTTGTATTCATTATTAAACCTACTCCTGCATTACCCCTATTTGATTTTGTATTTATAACCCAGTATTCACCTGACCAAAAGTCTTGTTCCTCCTGCCACCGAACTTCACTAATTCCCATTATATCTAACTTTAACCTATCCATTTCCCTTTTTAAATTTTCTAACCTACCTGCCCGATTAAGGGATCTGACATTCCACGCTCCGATCCGTAGAACGCCAGTTTCCTTTCTCCTGATAACGACGTCCTCCTGAGTAGTCCCCGCCCGGAGATCCGAATGGGGGACTATTTTACCTCCGGAATATTTTACCCAAGAGGACGCCATCATCATTTAATCATACAGTAAAGCTGCATGTTCTCGGGAAAAATTACGGCTGTAGTTTCCCCTTGCTTTCAGCCGTTCGCAGTACCAGCACAGCAAGGCCGTTTTGGTTAATGTTGCCCCTGCCCCTGCAACTGCTGAAAAGGCTGCTGCCCCTCTTCAGGAACCACACGTTTGTCTGGCCTCTCAACAGATACCCCTCCGTTGTGGTTGCACCTACGGTACGGCCATCTGTATCGCTGAGGCACGCAAGCCTCCCCACCAACGGCAAGGTCCATGGTTCATGGGGGAATTAAAAACTTATTCAATGTTATTAATTTATTCCGATGTAATCGATCACCTCTCCTCTATATGAGAATAAGCCTGACAATATTGTTCTTAATTCAAAGAGCCGTTATAACATGAATATCGAGACACGTTCCCGCACTGGCTGTAAGGTTCCGCGTATTGCTTGCCGCGTTCGTTCACACATTCCTTGCTCCAGCTGTACATTTCAGCACACGACTTCCGACGTCCCTGACGATTGACGGATAGCTCGGATTTCTGCAACTGTTGAGTCTGCGTCCCAGTTTCTCACCTAGCTCTTTCCTTGTCCCTCAATTAAGGTCTTAATATGATCATCAAATTTCTTGTTCCGGTCATGGAATTTTTTAAACAAAATACTTCTACTTTACAAAAGACTCCTGCGAAATCGGTGTCCTGAGCAGAGAAGTCGCCAACTGAAAGTTCAGTGTTACGTATTTAGTACACGTCCTCGGAGGGTGACCTAAGTGAAAGTATAGTGTTGTTCCGCTGCCTAAAATGCGTGAAGGTAAAATACTTATAGGAGTGTCGTCAACTGAAAGCAGCGTGTTAGTCATCTAAAATGTCTCTCGGTTGAGTAAGCTAACTGAAAGCATGCATATCAATAACCTAGTGTGTTTAAATTCGGTTCACTGAATAGACTTGGGGAGAAGAGAATTTGTGGCACAACTTAACTAGAAGAAGGGATCGGTTAGTAGGCCATGTTCTGAGGCAACAAGTGACCACCAATTTAGTATTGCAGGCCAGCGTGGAGGGTAAAAATCTCAGCGGGAGATCAAGAGATGACTGCACTAAGCAGATTCAGAAGGATGTAGGTCCTGGGAGATGAAGCTTGCACAGGATAAAGTAGCATGGAGAGTTGCATCAAACCAGTCTCTAGACTGAAAAGGACAACAAAAACAACAAAGTGAAACATTACTGTTTGATCTAACATGGATTCCGGCAGGAAAATATGCATGAAAGAACAGCCGCCTGCAACCTTTTCCTTTTTAATCTGATCTCGTTTCTAAGGCTGAAGGGTATAAATATTAAAATTAATGTGACGACTGACTCGTTAATTCCACATTCTTCTACATGTCAGCTTTCTCGCCTGCTGGTTTCGTAATCATGATGAACACAGTCCGCCACAAGCGTGCTGCAGAGGTGCTGCATTCAGGGAGACTTCATGAAACGGGCCAATGATCACTTTTCAACATGACGGCATAATTTTTGCTCTGTTACATATTGTCAGCAGCATTCTTGTTTCTATGTCTGAGTTTTCGTCCTTGGTGACTGCTATGTAGGTGGAAAGTACTGGCAACCTGGAATATTTGGAGCGCGTGTCAAGAGGATTTCAAGGAGAAACATATATCAGAGTCAGAATCACAAGCAAATTGTTTCCTCCAGTCAGTAAATGCATGCCCTCCAAAATTAAGATTGATGAGCAGTTTAAAAGCTATTCTTGTGATGGAATTAGACAAATGGTTGACGGAAAGGGGCAAACAAATTTACTTTCTCTACCGATTTTTTGAACCAAGGTCCTTGAACTGATATTTATTTAGTTAAATCAACAATAAGTTTAAAATTTTAATCTTGCTGATTTTCAAGTACTATTTGTAATTTAGAAATCCTGTTTTCTCTCTGTCATCTGTAGTAATAAAGGTGTTATGTAATTAAACATGCCTATAAATATTTTTTATTTAAATCAACTACGATCCTAAAATTTATCCACTGATAGCTAAACAAAATTCTTGAGTAAATTTCTACAGATATCTCATACAATAAATTCAAATTATAACGGCTTCTTGTCTCAAATCTAAAAGCCTGTTTCCAATCAGGAACAGCCTTTTTTTGTCTCCCGAAAAGCAGATATACTGCAAATAACGATATTTTCCGTCAGCATCGCTATCACTGAGGCGATTTACGAGAAATCGCTGTATTGTACCTCATATAATTTTTCCATGTGTCAATAAATCTACAAATATACGGATAGCATGTAGAAATTTCGTCCAACTACATAGGTTAGCTAGAGGCGTCCTGCAAACTTGACGTAATTTGACACTTTTTTTTACAGGGGCTTGTAAATGCGTGGCACGTGACCTCTGTTGTCGCAGAGGACTAAAAGATGTGTACTAAGAGAAACTATTACGGTGTAAAACTCGTCTGTGATGGTGGACGGAGAGCGTGATGCGAGCGGACTCTGTCGGTCAGGTGCTGCTGTGCATGGGCGGCTCCATCGCGCCCACCGTGCTGGAGACGTGTGTGCCGCCGGCGGTGTGCAGCGCTGAGGAGAGGCGGTGCACCACCGACACTGCGACGTGCAGCCCGCCCGACGCAAACATTACGTGCAACGCTGTGGGCGTCTTCCCGGATCCTAACGACTGTGCCGTATACCACATGTGCGTCAAAACGGGCGACAGCTCGACACGAGTGGAGTGCGACAGTGGCTGGGCGTACGATCCACTCACTGCCGCGTGCAGGTGAGGCGCCATCGGCGCTGCCTACTAACGTACGGTACTTGCTACTAAATCTAGGTTGAACACCTGTCTCAAGATAGTCTTCACTTGAAGCTGCCAAGGGAGCTCCTTCAGTGTGTATAATCTATGTGTGTTCAGCCTGACAGTTTGTACCGAGGCCAGGACTGAAACGTGGGTCCGCCGCTCACCAGGCAGGCGTGCTGCCCACTGCGCCACGCTGCCACAGTGGCTCTGCACAGCTGCACGGACGACTCCAGCACGCCTCCCCCGTGAATCTAAGTTTCCATTCACGCCTCAGCCCATTTGGTGTCCGCTCTATGATATGTTCCGATAAGCTTCCCGTGGATTTTCAAGGACGTGTGCTTAGCGATTTGACGCAGTGTATAGCGATTCATTGCCGTGTAACTGAAGCAGTTATTATATAGCTAAGGTGTCTGTTCTTTCGAACATGCATTTCAGAAAGAACAGACACCGTACCTATGTAATATACGCGCCTGACGGCAACCCGATCTTTCAGTGTAGACGCACGAACATCTCCAGCCTCTTGCGCGAATACGGTAGATGGTTCAAATGGCTCTGAGCACTATGGGACTCAACTGCTGTGGTCATTAGTCCCCTATAACTTAGAACTACTTAAACCTAACTAACGTAAGGACATCACACACAGCCATGACCGAGGCAGGATTCGAACCTGCGACCGTAGCAGTCGCACGGTTCCGGACTGCGCGCCTAGAACCGCGAGACCACCGCGGCCGGCGATACGGTAGGACTGCGAGAGAACAGGAAAAATGGACGGGGACCCTACTCTACACAGGGTGGTCCATTGATCGTCACCGGGCCAAAATCTTACGAAATAAGCGTCAAACCAAAAAACTACAAAGAACAAAACTCGTCTAGCTTGAAGGGGGAAACCAGATGGCGCTATGGTTGGCCCGCTAGATGGCGCTACCATAGGTCAAACGGATATCAACTGCGTTTTTTTTAAAAAAATAGGAACCCCCATTTTTATTACGTATTTGTGAAGTGCGTAAAGAAATATGAATGTTTTAGTTGGACCACTTTTTTCGCTTTGTGATAGATGGAGCTGTAATAGTCACAAACATATGGCTCACAATTTTAGACGAAAAGTTGGTAACAGGTACGTTTTTTTTAAATTAAAATACAGAACATAAGTACGTTTGAACCTTATATTTTGGTTGTTGCAATGTGACACATGTGCCTTTGTAAACTTATCATATCTGAGAACGCATGTTGTTACAGCGTGATTACCTGTAAATACCACATTATTGCAATAAATGCTCAAAATGATGTCTGTCAACCTCAATGCATTTGGCAACGTGTAACCACATTCCTCTCAACAGAGAGTAGTTCGCCTTCCATAATGTTCGCACATGCATTAATAATGCGCTGACGCATGTGATCACGACAGCAAATATCCTTCAACTTTCGCAATAGAAAGAAATCCGGGGACGCCAGATCCGGTTAACGTGTGGGCCACGACCAATCCACCTGTCATGAAATATGCTATTCAATACCACTTCAACCGCACGCGAGCTTTGTGTCGGACATTTATGTTGGAAGTACATTGCCATTCTACCATGCAGTCAAACATCTTGTAGTAACGTCGGTAGAACATTACGTAGGAAATCAGCATACATTGCACCATTTAGATTGCCATCCATAAAATCGGGGCCAATTATACTTCCTCCCATAATGCCGCACCATACATTAGCCTTCTAAGGTCACTGATATTGCACTTGTCGCAGCCATCGTGTATACTATGCCGGTTTACGTTACCGCTGTTGGTGAATGACGCTTCGTCGCTAAATATAACGGGGGTAAAAAATATCATCGTCCCGTAATTTCTCTTGTGCCCAGTGGCAGAACTGCACACGACGTTCAAAGTCGTCGCCATACAATTTCTGGTGCATAGAAATATGGTACGGGTGCAATAGATGTTGATTAGCATTCTCAACACCGACGTTTTTGAGATTCCCGATTCTCGCGCAATTTGTCTGCGAATGATGTTCGGATTAGCCGCGCCAGCAGCTAAAACACTTACTTGGGCATCATCATTTGTTGCAGGTCGTGGTTGACGTTTCAGATGTGGCTGAACAATTCCTGTTCCCTTATATAACGTAACTATCCGGCGAACGGTTCGGACACTTGGATGATGTCGTCCAAGATACCGAGCAGCATACATAGCACACGCCCGTTGGGTATTTTGATCACAATAGCTATACATCAACACGATATCGACTTTTCCCGCAATTGGTAAACCGTCCATTTTAACACGGGTAATGTATCATGAAGCAAATACCGCACACACTGGTGGAATTTTACGCAATACCACGTACTTATACGTTTGTGACTATTACAGCGCCATCTATCACAAAGCGAGATATGTGGTCCAACTAAAACATTCATATTTCTTTACGTACTACACGAATATGTAATGAAAAATGGGGGTTCCTGTTTCACTAAAACGCAGTTGATATCCGTTTGACCTATAGCAGCGCCATCTAGCGGGCCAAGCATAGCGCCATCTGGTTTCCCCCTTCAAGCTAGACGAGTTTAGTTCTTTCTAGTTTTTTCGTTTGATGCTTATTTCGTGAGGTATTTGGCCCAGTCACTATGAATACACCATTTTGTGGCATTTGGAGGTTTGCGTCGAATGGGAGGCGTGCCCGGATACCCAGAGCGTTTAAGCCATTGAATTATTTCATTGCCCCAGTACAGCAAAAGTCGGAAATTTCTTTCAAGTGAAGGTGTTACGTTAGATACGTAATCTGACTTAGATACTAAGTGTAATACGGAAACTTCTGCAATCAACTACTAACTTATGAACGGCTGTAATACCAGATAGATAAGAAAAACAGACAAAATTTTAATTTAAGTAACTGATATTTTACTATACGTCTACCTTCATCAGAGAAAACAGATTTTTAGTCAGACCATACGCAGTATTAATGCCTTTGTCTTCAGTGTTTCACAGGTTATATGCTCTTCCTGTCATCGCTACGTGTCTAACACTATTAATCATCTCATCTCTTTTACTAAACTGACCGATTTTCTGCCCCTGCATAGTATTGCTCCGTTGAGCCTAAAGTTAAGTAGCCACTTGTGTCGTAGCAGGTGTCCCAATAACCTAATCCTGTTTCTGGTAAGATTTCTATCTAAACTTATTCTTCTTAGTTCACCTTCGTTTTGTACCCTGTTGTAGGCATACAGTTGATGAAAAGTGTCCGGACAGCCTAATGAATTGTGCAACTGACCACTAGACGTCTCGGTTGGCGTACCAGCCAGTATAAAGGGAGGTGGGGCGTATGGTGGCGTCAGCGTCCGCCCCCGGCAGCTGAGTGGTCAGCGCGACAGACTGTCAATCCTAAGGGCCCAGGTTCGATTCCCGGCTGGGTCGGAGATTTTCTCCGCCCAGGGACTGGGTGTTGTGTTGTCCTAATCATCATCATCATCCCCATCGACGCGCAAGTCGCCGAAGTGGCGTCAAATCGAAAGACTTGCACCAGGCGAGCGGTCTACCCTACGGGAGGCCCTCGTCACACGCCATTATTATTGTGGGGTGGCTGTGACAGCGGGGTGGGGTGGAGCGGCCAGTGGCTTGGAACGTGGGGCAGCCACTGGACGTCACGCGAGTAACACATCAGACACATTCCGACCCTTCTAAAATGGTCCAGGTGTGCCGTTTGTGAATTCATGTTGGAGTGGAAATGCAAAGGAAGACCACGCAGACCCCACGCATTGACGAGCAGCGACCGCCGACAATTCTGTAAGGCAGCTGTCACGTACCGAGGGAGGACACTGGAAGCAGTCCCTCGCAGCCCCGCCAGCCCGGCAGTCAGACACAGTGAGTCCGAGCAGTTGCTGACACCTCCTCACACGTGTTGTCACTGCTAAGTGGCGCCTGAGGTCGTGTATAAAGCGACGCCGTTGGACCGTTGTCGATTGTATACACAACTGATTTGGAGTCGTGAATCTCGCTATACCCTATGGCAATTCGATGGAAGCGTTTGGTTTTGGCGAACGCCTGGAGAACTTTAGCTGCCAATGTGTCTAGAGCCAACAGCGAGGTTAAGAGGAGTGGTGTCGCAGTGTGGGGGTGCGTTCGCTGGTTACGCTGTGCTCCCTTTGTTGCCCGGAAGCAAATTCTAAATGTGGAAAGTGTGACGGGAGTTACGATTAATCAAGGAAAACCCCAGTTGGGAAACGGGGCCAAAATTAGTTGGTTACTGTCGAGTTGCAATTTACAATTTCTTTATTGATTACTTCAACCAGTAAAAGTCATTTCATTACCACTTGACCAGGAGCTGATCCAAAAAAAGCTAGCAGGCATGAGTGCCTTTTCAAAACATTTTATTTAAAACCGGCTTTGATAAAACATTTGATAACAAATCAAAATTTTCCAAGTAATCAAATTAAAAACTTTACTTTACCGTTAATAGCCAAACGATTTTACTTAAAACAGACTTCGAAAACGCATTTAATAAAAAAATTAAAACTTTCCAAGTAATGAAACAAACACACCAATTTGCATACAATTTCGCTACCGAACATGTAGGGAGCCACTTGTTTTAAATTTTGACACAACAAGATATTAAATTACAAGGGCTCGCCAACAGGGAGGCAGAACTAGCATTTTCAAAGGGTGCCAAGTAGATTAACACAATCAAAGTAAAGATACAGTGATTCACCTTTTACAATAACTAACAATTTTAAAGCTACGTAATTTTAAAAAACCCACCAATGAAATGCAAACTTAACCTTTTTAAACGATGGCCAAAAACAATCAGAATAAAATACAACCATTTAATATTTTACAATAACTAACAACTTTAATACCATGTCCTGCCAATAAATGTCCTGGGATAGAAATAATTAACCGACCGGGAGTAAGGGCGGCCACAATTGTCTGCCGAAGGATGCTCAGACTAGAAGCGGACTAACAGACCCACAACACCTCACATTCAGCAATCACATCGACCTCACGCGAGGCCAGGGGACGTTCAGATGGCTCTGAGCCCTATGGGACTCAACTGCTGAGGTCATCAGTCCCCTAGAACTTAGAACTACTTAAACCTAACTACCCTAAGGACATCACACAACATCCAGTCATCACGAGGCAGAGAAAATCCCTGACCCCGCCGGGGATCGAACCCGGGAACTTGGGCGCGGGAAGCGAGAACGCTACCGCACGACCACGAGCTGCGGACCCAGGTGAGGAGGAGGAATCAAATCAGGAACCATAATCCCTGCCCAAAAATACACTTCCTCCCAGGCAGTACTAATAAGAAGTTCAAAGATCACTGTCTATAATTACACCGGCGACAGAACAGGAAACCCGAACGCAGGACGCCACAAGGCAGAAAAGACGCTGGTTGCACAAACCAAAATTCTTCAATTAACATCTAAACTTTTAATCTACTTAACTTGCAGTTTATCAGAGAAAGAGCAGGTGAACTCCGGTGCAAGGTTGCTTACACCCGACCCTGTCCACGTCGGCAGCGTACCCAACTGGGCACAGTCACGCAGCCACGCGCTCTGTCGCCGGAGCCCTCGTCTTCTCTGCAACCACGGCGGCGAAATACCACTCCTCAGGTTAGGCGAGTTACTAGTCCATCATTCCCGCCTCCAGACATCCGTTGCCGCTTCCACCAAGTAGTGACTCGGAACCGCAGCCGTGGCCCCCGGGTGTTCACAGCAATAGCTTACAGCCTTGTACCGTCAACTCGTCGCACCGCCAGGATAGACCACGCGGCTTCTCGGAACAACTGCCAACTCTCCACCGCCACGCCGCGGTCTCATAGTACGACATTATCCAATTCCCGATTTTAAAACCGACCGATCGACTCGTCACCGCTAGGCAACCAACCGGCCATCCCCCAAAAGATCTTATTCCCTTACACAAGGCTAACAGGAAGCGACCCGAAGACCGATAAGACCAGACACGCCGGAGGGTAATCTCAACAGAATCGTACGCAGCATAACGATAAATATGAAAGAATCAATTAACGATGGAATGGAAGGACTCAGAACAATCTTAGCACCGCGATATATGTTTGAGAGCCGACACACGGCTCAGAAAGATATATCAAAATTTGAGGCATTGCGTACTGCGTGCGGTGGAAGAGCAGTTTGCACAAGTTTATCGTGTTTATCAGTATGTCACTGCTCCCTATCACAAAGCAGAGTCAGTAAGGCAATGGTCTGCTGACAGAACCATTCCTTAAATGGACTGGCCTGTCCAGAGGACCGACTGAATCAGGTGGGACTCGTCTCAGATCTCGGATGGGTTCGATGCTCGATCGTTACAGACCCGAGCGTCAAACACCTACATCTTATTCTGGTTTTCGGTGCCGAGGAAGAATGGGCTGCCATTTCTCCACAGACATTCACACGCCCCACTCAAGAGTGTCTCCAGAAGAGAGTTTGTTGTTGTTGTGGTCTTCAGTCCTGAGACTGGTTTGATGTAGCTCTCCATGCCACTCTATCCTGTGCAAGCTCCATCATCTCCCAGGATCTACTGCAACCTACATACTTCTGAAT
Organism: Schistocerca gregaria; assembly: GCF_023897955.1. Taxonomy (NCBI): domain Eukaryota; kingdom Metazoa; phylum Arthropoda; class Insecta; order Orthoptera; family Acrididae; genus Schistocerca; species Schistocerca gregaria. The sequence goes on along the minus strand of NC_064923.1, from coordinate 42,512,868 downwards.
CTGCTTAGTGTGTTCATCTCTTGGTCTCTCTCTTGTAAGCGGTCATAAAGGTGAAGGACAGACACACCCCCGTATTAATGTAGGCTATTTCTCTGATAGCAGTGTTCGCTAAAGTTATTGAAAAGGCTGTGTATGTAAGGATAATTGATCATTTTATTTGCTATCAAATAAACGGTTCGGCCTTGGAAGTCGTTTAACAAATGAAAATGCTATAGTCTAGAATCAACATTTTACATCGGCACAGCTCTTCCACTGAAGCATATATATATATATATATATATATATATATAATTCCACTTTTCACGACGAAATTTTCTTCATGTATTTAAGCATAGTGTGATTTACAACTTTGGCGTTAAGTAACTTTGTTTCCCATTCCATTTCGTGTCAGTATCGCTAATCCGAAGAATTGTCTGGTAGCACACGTGAAATTTAACCAGTGATATGTCCATTCTGTATTCGTAATTCCTCATCAAACAGTCGCAAGTTTGATCTTTGTTGTACACGACGTCGCAGATTTTGCCCTTTCCCACAACCAACGACCGCAGTTCAAGAAACGTAACCGGTAACGTCAGTTGAACTCAGAGATATCGCCGGTTGGAGTGACCGAGCGGTTCTAGGCGCTACAGTCTGGAGCCGCGCGACCGCAACGGTCGCAGGTTCGAATCGTGCCTCGGGCATGGATGTGTGATGTCCTTAGGTTAGTTAGCTTTAAGTAGTTCTAAGTTCTAGGGGAATGATGACCTTAGAAGTTAAGTCCCATAGTGCTCAGAGCCAGTTGAACCATTTTTTTTTTTCAGAGATACCAAATATCGATCTCCGACATCGTTTTTCATTAGCACTATTACTGATACATACATTTAGAGGATTTCTTAGAAATAAGAACACATCAGCCTTACCACTGTGAAACTAAATTTCTTCTTAGGAGATGAGGCTGTATACCAGCTTAATGGTAATTTTTATGTTTTGGACTACGTCTACCGAAATATGACTTTCACAACTCAGCAATGCGTTATTTGACTGGTGAATTCATTCTGTTCCAGGCTAAAGCCGACGGATAGCGTGTGCACTGACCTCCCACTCACGTGTACCGAACTCAGAGAGAGTAACGTGGTCCCAGCCAACCCCAGCATATACTACATATGTGTTCAGGACAAGAATGGAAAGCTCGTTCCAAATTTGTACAAATGCGAGCACGGGGAAAATTACGATCCGGTCACTTTCAGGTAAGGTAGAGTAACCACTGCTGCTGAAACGCTGTGGCGCCTATATATATACATAAGGGGGATGGTCGCCAAATTTTAATAATAGAATTGACTATGAATACAAGTGGCAGTGAGCGAACTGAATATGCTAGAAATGATATAATCCTACATGTTACGAAAAATGAAACTTAACTACCTCAATCAAAACCCATACTACTTTGCATATATAGCAGCCTACACTCCTACTCAAAAAGAAAAAAAACATTTCGCCACATAGGATAAAATGGAGCCAAAATATTATGTAATTATTGTTTGATGTGAATGAATTAGGTTATCCTCAGACACATATCACAAGAAGTGATCGATAATGTGAAAATCAGCACTTGTTTCTTTCATGAATTATTAATTTTGCATATGTTTTACAGTTTTGTTGTTTATCAGAGTCAAAGCAGAATACTTTTTAAACTATTTACATGTATTTTAACAATTTTGGCCATATTGAAATTTATAAAAGATAATAACAGAGAACTTTGTAATTTTGTAAAATGTTTCCTCAAACTTAGGTTTCGTTTAATCCCATAATCGACATGTGAAGAAGACCAAATTTTTCCAGGTATATGCGACTTGATGAGAGAAAATATTACTATATCATAAATTTTAATTTTTAAAATATTTTTCTAATTAAAAATTTTAGTCCTCCCTATGTTTGTTGCAGCTGTAATATGGTAGATATCTGCCTAAGAGGTATAGAAAATTGCAAATTACAGAAAAAATTAGTGCTACGCTTTATATATGCAAGAAGATGTGTGCACTTAACTTGCGGGAAACTGCAAATGAGGATATGAGACATAGTAAATTGTGCCTTAGAACATTCCTGAAGCATAATCTTCATTAGGCTACATTTCTTCATCTTAAGGCTTACTCTTTGCATTCCTTTTTATATTTCTTGCTTCTTAGGTGGCTTCAAGAGCTATTATTTCAGCTTGCTATACCTGTTGTGTGCCAAAGCCAACCAATATTGGTCTTTCATGTCAATAGTCACATTTGATGCTCAAATGTTACAACATTACGAATCTAGTTTTCACTCCATCACTGAGAAACGTCGCTGCACACTAAGGAATACCTACATCCACAAATTTATGCAGCACTTCGGCAACAAACTTTTAGTAGACTGTAAACAAACCACTTCAGAAAAACTATACAGGAGCAAACAGACAGTTTACACATGCTGGAAATACCAACACATACAATATAGCCCAAACAGAATCACTTGGAAGAAAAATTTAATAGTTGATTTTTCGAAATACTAATGGTTTCCTACAACTGAAATAAAGGAGTGTGACAGCGTGCAAGATCGTAACTCTGAAATTTAGTATGGAGTAGTCGTTTTTCAGTTTAAACCTAATAATGTTTATATAACTGAAATCAGGACAGGCTATAGAATTTAATGAAATTATAAAAAATTCCATTTTTCTGTGCCATTCAAAGTACACTGTGTCCTTAACTCACAAAAAACACTAACTTGTCAAACGCAGACAGCTCACTTAAAAATGTTAGCAAAAACTGCTTAAGTGGAAGATAGCTAAATGTCACAGCAGACTTCAGCCGATAAGAACGTCGCAGATTACACAGGCCAGCACTGGCGTAGTATTATGGTGCAGAACGCGTTTCATGACTTTAAATTTGGAATTATTTATCACGGTCTAAGTTCCCATTTGTCAGTTTTATAATTTACACTGGATGACTTGTGATGAGCGCGAGTACTTTTATGGAAATAACAGGAAATGTTTTAGCCGAAAATTCTCAGAAACTGTTAATTTTGTGGCTGACTTTGCTGGCGCAGTGCGTTATAATAGCGACGTGACTGCACTTTATCACTTTTAGTTTGGCACTTGTTGGCAGAAGAAACTAATTTTTTAATACTTTTCTTATGCAATCTGACATTACTTAGATGAACCTGGCAATGTGCTGGTGGAATTACGTTTACGCCATTTCAACGTTAATTTACCAATTTCACTGTGGAAAAATAGCTCCATAGCCAACTTGATAGAGTAAATTATTGCCCATCATGACACACGAAGAAGTGATAGTTTCAGCAGCAACTATTATTTAATAATGATAGGAGGAGAAGGGTCAACAAGAATTTTCTTAATTATAAAAATAAGAATGTTAAAACACAGTCATTTTGATTTATTACAAAAGAAGCACTCTTCATTTTTTAACGGATAACAACTTCATTACTTAATGATAAATTTTATAGACTGCAGTGACAGCTATTAAATAGTATTGATAGTGGGAGGTGGGACACAAAAGTTTTCAAGAGAAGTAAAGTTATTAAGACATCACAGAAACTCAGCTAATCAACAAGTACTGCATGTTGCATGGTAACAGGTCTCCTTATGTTTCAAGATACAAGGTGCTGTGGTGCATGAGCGACAAATTATACCTGTTCACATTTTATCTGTATACAAACAGTTCTAAAACACACTGTGCAGCAGAAATAAAGGATCACTTTTTCGAAAAAAGTTGCAGAATTTCCTACTTTGGCTGAATGTGCCTACAACCTTTCTGTATAACACCACAAAAACGTGCGTCTTCTGACGTAACAGTTGGGTTTGGCGACAATTTACACAGTAAGGTGTCTTGAGTTGCGAAAAAAAGGCCAGACGTGAGAAGTTATGTGTAACGTGGATTGATGATGCCACATTGACGCAAAACTTCACCACAATTCTGCCCCACGCAAATGTGGGACATTGTGTCACAAGAGGAGAGGTCGCCCCCCCCCCCCCCCCACACCCCTCCCGACACCTTCCTCTTTGCGGTGTAAGACTAAGACTTTACGGTGCTAGGGTCCAGCCTCCGTAGCGTCCGGGTGTGTCGGCCGTTCTGTGCTAGCCCCGATCTCTACCCGCCACACTCTGTCCTTTCCCTTCTGTTTCGGCATGGCGAAAACTGCCACGCAAGTGGGAGCAGGTAGGGCCCGCCAAACAGTCACAGAGTGCCCACACACAGTCAGGCGGGTCGGCAACCGACCCAAAGCGGGGGCGGGGAGTGGGGGGTGGGTGGTTCTTCGGCCTGCGATTGGGTGGCTTTGTCTGCAGTCCATTCTTTCTTTTGGCATCTCTGTGGTGAAAGTCAAAATCGCAGTGCCTACAATGGAAACAATATGGTTTTCCTGTGGCTAACAGAAGAAAACATTTCAGACAAGCCGTTGGTAAGAAGAGACACAAAAGAGCTCAGGGTTTGATGCAAAGGGCTTAGTGAAAGCATCCTTTTCCTTCAGGCGTTGATTCGCAAGCATTTTTCAGTCGAAAACTACAGTTCACAGGGTGGTGAGCAATAAGGCGACATTCTTGATAGCCTCTGACGCTGCTGACATCGCCAGTTTTCTGAACCCATTTCTAAGGACACAGCGCGGCCACATCGCCTCTGGATGTCACCTCATCCCCTTCGAATGGCAGCGAGACTGCAATTGCTTGTGTTTTGCACAGGTTTGAAACCGCTAGGGACCATTGAAAACCATTCGACCAAACTTGAATGTGAACAAAATCAGTTTATGCTTTTTCAGGTTATGCATCTTCAACCTGTGGTGTGATCGTGGTGGGATGCCACGTTCACATTTGTGTGAATAAAATAGCAAGTGGTCCATCTCAGACCCTCTCCCCCCCACCCCCACCATAGTTTGACAAAACCCTCGGTGACATCCAGCCCCCTTCAATGAGAATTTTAAAAATAATCTAGTACAGAGACAAACCGTGGAGTGTTCCTAGGTGCCTGCAAGCAGGCAGCTGGACTCGGGGGGCTGTCATGGGGTTTCCTGTCTGCCGGCTCTTAGGAATCTCGTCATACGATTCCTCTGTACAGGTAAATTTGTAAAGTGCTCAACAAACATGGGCAGGTGGTATTGAAGGTGTTGTTGAACTGGGTTTTAGGGAGGCCATCTGCAGTTTTACTCACGCATATCACCCACCCTCCTGGCATTCACGCCACAGGAGGATGCGAAACAGGTAATCTGAAAACGTATAAGCAAAATTTAGTACTTTGGTTCACGTTCAAATATTGTCGACTGGTTTAAAATGGTCCTATTGGTTCCTGCCTGTGCACAAGAGGAAAAACTACAGTCTCACAGCACTCCAGAGAGGTGGGATCACGTTTAGGGGAATGCAGCCCCTCAGTGTCAGAGGGGGGGGGGGTGAAAGGTTGGGGCTCTGCAGTGTCACGGTTTGCCAAGAAAGCGCTCGTGCCACTTCGAAGTGTGTGGGAATCGACGCCCCAAGGAAAGGAGTGGTTCCACTGAGGCTCTCTATGCCGCCCTCTGAGGCCTTTTCACGTCGGCTTTGAGCGGCAGTTGTCTGTCTCCTTCGGCCACATAAGGGAACCGCGTTATTTCAGTGCTGGCTGTCGCGGTTCTGACCTCCATCGCCGTGGCGTCAAAAGAAGGGCCGAAATGTGGCTGAGACGGGCTGTGACGATTTGTTGTCGTGTGACGCGTCCGTGACGCCGTCGAAAAGAACTGTGGTGAAGTCTGGTGCCTGCGCGACTCCGTGAAGCCAAGCTACACGCCACGCGGACTTGTGAGCTGCGGCCTCTTCCGCACGCGTCGAGACCGCGCTGTTTGGAGCGTCGTGCAGCGTCACGGTTACCCTGCACGCCGACGTCCTCACAGGGGAAGGCTGTAGGCACCTTGGAACCAAACGTCCAATTACTGTGTCGAAGTGGCAGGGAATCACGGTGTTTCTAAAATGTGATCCTCGAATAATGCTGTGCATTGTATATTGTTTTTAGTTCATCATAAAATGTGGAACTGAAAAAGTAACAATATGTTCCAAATAGCTTTAATATACCGTACAGCAATACGGGCGAAATACCCTCAAACTTCAAGAAGAATATAATAATTCCAACCCCAAAGAGAGCAGGTGATGACAGGTGTGAAAATTACCGAACTATCAGTATAATAAGTCACGGCTGCAAAATAGTAATATGTATTCTTTACAGACGAATGGAAAAACTGGTAGAAGCTGACCTCGGTGAAGATCAGTTTGTGTTCTGTAGAAATGTTAGAACCTACGACTTATGTTAGGAAATAGATTAAGGAAAGGCAATCCTACGTTTCTAGCATTTGTAGACTTACAGAAAGCTTTTGACAATGTTGACTGGAACACTGTCTTTCAAATTCTCAAGGTGACAGGTGTAAAATGCACGGAGCAGAAGGCTATTTACAATTTGTACGGAAACCAGATGGTAGTTATAAGAGTCGAGGGCACGATAGACAAGTAGTGATTGGAAAAGGACTGAGACAGAGTTGTAGCCTATCCGCGATGTTATTCAATCTGTATATTGAACAAGCAGTAAAGGAAACAAAAGAAGAATTTGGAGTAGGAATTAAAATCCACGGAGAAGAAATAAAAACTTTGACATTTGCTGACGACATTGTAATTCTGTCAGAGACAGCAAACGACCTGGAAGAACAGTTCAGCGGAATGGACAGCTTCTTGAAAGGAGGATATAAGATGAACATCAACAAAAGCAAACGTGGATAATGGAACGTAGCCGACTTAAAGCAGGTGATGCTGAGGGATTAGGAAATAAGACACTTAAAGTAGTAAACGAGATTTGCTATCAGGAAGTCCTTTTTTTTCACCTAAGGGACCACGCTGCTGAGGTCATGGATCCCTCAGCTTACACATTACTTAATCGAACTTAAACTAACTTATGCTAAGAACAACACACGCACGCCCATGCCCGAGGGAGGACTCGAACCTCCGACGGGGGGAGCTCCGCGGTCACGAAGTCCTTTCTGGAGGTATTTGTTTGGAGAGTAACCATGTATGGAAGTGAAAAGAGAATAGAAGCTTTCGAATTGTGGGGCTACAGAAGAATGCCGAAGATTCGATGGGTAGATCATGTAATAAATGAGGAGGTACTGAATGGAACTGGGGAGAAGAGGAATTTGTGGTACAACTTGACTAAAAGAAGAGATCGGTTGGTAGGATACGTTCTGACGCATTAAATCGTAGAGAGAGACCAAGAAATTAATACAATAAGCAGATTTAGAAGGATGTAGGTTGCAGATGTTACTCGGTGATGAAGACGCTTGCACAGGACAGAGCAGCAGGAAGAGCTGCATCAAACTAGTCTCTGGACTGAAAACCACAACAACAACAACAAATGTGTAGAATGCGATATATTTATAAATGCTACACAAAATACAGCCTTGTCTCTATCAACAACAAACACTACACAAAAGGGTCTCTAGGGCGCATCCCTGCATATGTTTCGAAAATCAGCTTTACACTGACGTCCCGGCCAAAAACGTGATGTGATCCTAGTCCACTATTCTCTACATACAACACCCTGTCTCTCTGGAGTGCTTACCGTAATCAGGTAATAACATCATGATGTGAATGAAACACCGTGGCGTGAACAAAATTGTAATGTATTACCGTTTTTTCACGCAGTAGGAGAGGACACTGATAATTGTCAGCTCACCTTAGATCGGACACTACTATTTGGTTTCTTGGATTGGGAGGTTTTTATTACCTTGATTCCTAGCTTGAGAGACTCTGTAATCCAACGGATAATACAAATCCTGCGATAATTCTCTCCGAGGTGGATTTGAGGCATGTATGCTCTCCAGTACTTGTGACACATTTATCTGGTGTAGCAGCACATGATAATTCCACCACAGATTGCGTTTCTCATGTACGATATCTTGCCAAATAACTAGACTCCTCCATCCTAAATTTCTTAAAATCGGAATATTTTGTTGAGAAGATTGTGATCTGATACCAGTCAAGGTAGGATCTCCTCGAGATGTTGTGAAGGACGACTGGGCATAATTTTTACACGTATTTTAGAGTCGTTCTAGCATCACCACGATAAGACAGAGACAGAAATTGTAGCTCATATACAGGCAGTCAGCTCCACGGGACAGGACCGGAATCCGCTTCGAAATGCCCTACCTCCCACTCATTCTCTGCAAAGGGCGGACGTCTACCTACGTCGTTAGCAGAGCATAACGCAGCAGTCAGTGGTCTCTGTTGCAACTAAACGTATCAGCACAAACTATGGAGGACGATGGGTTTTATATCAAGAATATTTCTTTAACTTGAGGCGAATAATGTATATCTAATTGGAAACCAATAATGAATGTCTTTGACCTTACATTCGTTTTTAACATTACGAGAGAGGTACGCTTCTTACGTAACTTTGCATATTAGCTCGTAGCTCTTAGGCGTTAGGCGCTAGGCACTATGCATGAATCTTTACCCGTCAGCTTGAGGTGTGACATACAATCACATAATAGGCAATAACAGTCTGTAAATGAAAAGCTAGCCGGCCACTGTGGCCGAGCGGTTCTAGGCGCTTCACTCCGGAACTACTGGGACGCTGCGGTCGCAGGTTTGAATCCTGCCTCGGGCATGGATGTTTGTGATGTCCTTAGGTTAGTTAGGTTTAAGTAGTTCTAAGTTCTAGGGGACTGATGATCTCAGATGTTATGTCCCATAGTGCTTAGAGCCATTTGAACCATTTTGAATAAAAAAGCTGAGTAAAAGGAAGGCAACTGCGAAGAAACCATGGATAACAGAGACTTTGATAGGGCACTGAAAGCCCTAAGCCGAAACAAGGCCCCGGGAGTAGACAACATTCTATTAGAACTACTGACAACCTTGGAACTCTGACAAAACTCTACCATCTGGTGAGCAAAATGTATGAGACAGGCGAAATACCCTCACACTTCAAGAAGTATATAATAATTCCAATCCCAAAGAAAGCAGGTGTTGACAGATGTGAAAATTACCGAACTATCATTTTAATAAGTCACGGCTGCAAAACACTAGAATGAATTCTTTACAGACGAGTGGAAAAACTGGTAGAAGCCGATCTCGGGGAAGATCAGTTTGGATTCCGTAGAAATACTGGAACACATGAGGCAATACTGACCCTACGACTTATCTTATAAGATAGGTTAAGGAAAGGCAAACCTACGTTTCTAGCATTTGTAGACTTAGAGAAAGCTTTAGACAATATTGACTGTAATAGTCTCTTTAAAATTTCGAAGCTGGAGGGGTAAAATACAGGGAGCGAAAGGCTATTTATAATTTGTACAGAAACCAGATGGCAGTTATAATAGTTGAGGGACATGAAAGGCAAGCAGCGGTTGGAAAAAAAAAAAAAAAAAAAAAAAAAAAGACTGGCGCAGGTATTAAAATCCATGGCGAAGAAATAAAAACTTTAAGGTTCGCCGATGATATTTTAATTCTGTTGGAGACAGCAAAGGACTTGTTAGAGCAGTTGAACGGAATGGACATTGTCTTAAAAGGAGGATATAAGATGAACATCAACAAAAGCAAAACGAGGGTAATTGAATGTTGCCGAATTAAATCGCGTGATGCTGAGGGAATTAGATAAGGAAATGAGACACTGAAAGTTGTAAATGAGGTTTACTATTTAGGGAGTAAAATAACTGATGATGGTCGAAGTAGAGAGGACATAAAATGTTGCCTGGCAATGGCAAGGAAAGCGTTCCTGAAGAAGAGAAATTTGTTAACATTGAGTATACACTACTGGCCATTAAAACTGCTACACCAAGAAGAAATGCAGATGATAAACGGGTATTCATTGGACAAATATATTATACTAGAACTGACATGTGATTACATTTTCACGCAATTTAGGTTCATATATCCTGAGAAATCAGTACCCAGAACAACCACCTGAGGCCGTAATAACGGCCTTTATAGGCGTGGCCAATGCGTCAAACAGAGTTCGTATGGCGCGTAGAGGTACATCTGCCCATGCAACTTCAACACGATACCACAGTTCATCAAGAGTAGTGACGGGCGTATTGCGACGAGCCAGTTGCTCGGTCACCATTGATCAGACGTTTTCAGTTGGTCAGAGATCTAGAGAATGTGCTGGCCAGGGCAGCAGTCGAACATTTTCCGTATCCAAAAAGGCCCGTACAGGACCTACAACATGCGGTCGTGCTTTGTCCTGCTGCAATGTAGGGTTTCGCAGGGATCTAATGAAGGGTAGAGCCACGGGTCGTAACACATCTGAAATGTAACGTCCACTGTCAAACTGCCGTCAATGCGCACAAGAGGTGACCGAGACGTGTAACCTATGGCACCCCATACCATCACGCTGAGTGATACGACAGTATGGCAATGACGAATACACGCTTCCAATGTGCGTTCATCGCGATGTCGCCAAACACGGATGCGACCACCGTGATGCTATAAACAGAACCAGGATTCATGCGACAAAATGACGTTTTGCCATTCGAGTACCCAGATTCGTCGAGCTGATAGTCCATGCTGCTGCAAACGTCGTCGAACTGTTTGTGCAGATGGTTGTTGTCTTGCAAACGTCCCCATCTGTTGACTCTGGGACCGAGACGTGGCTGCACGATCCGTTACAACCATGCGGATAAGATGCCTGTCATCTCGACTACTACTGATACGAGGCCGTTAGGATCCAGCACGACGTTCCGTATTACGCTCCTGAACCTATCGATTCCATATTCTGCTAACAGTCATTGGATCTCAACCAACGCGAGCAGCAATGTCGCGATACGATAAACTGTAATCGCGATAGGCTACAATTCGACCTTTATCAAAGTCGGAAACATGACGGTAAGCATTTCTCCTCCTTACACGAGGCATCCCACTAACGTTTCACCCGGCAACGCCGGTCAACTGCTGATTGTGTATGAGAAATCGGCTCGAAATTTTTCCTCACGTCAGCACGTTGTAGGTGTCGCCACCGGCGCCAACCCTGTGTGAATGCTCTGAAAAGCTAATCATTTGCATATCACAGCATCTTCTTCCCGTCGGTTAATTTTTGGCGTCTGTAGCACGTCATCTTCGTGGTGTAGCAATTTTAATGGTCAGTAGTGTAGATTTAAGTGTCAGGAAGTCGTTTCTGAAATATTTGTATGGAGTGTAGCCATATATGGATGTGAAAACATGGACGATAAATAGTTTGTACAAGAAGAGAATAGAAGCTTTCGAAGTGTGGTGTTACAGAAGAATGCTGAAGATTAGATGGGTAGATCACATAACTAATGAAGGGGTATTGAACAGAATTGGGGAGAAGAGGAATTTGTGGCACAACTTGACTAGAAGAAAGGATCGGTTTGTAGGACATGTTCTGAGGCATCAAGTTCAGTTGATCGACGAAAGAAAATGTTCAAACGTGTGTGAAATCGTATGGGACTTAACTGCTAAGGTCAGCAGTCCCTAAGCTTACACACCACTTAACCTAAATTATCCTAAGAACAAACACACACACCTATGCCCGAGGGAGGACTCGAACCTCTGCCGGTAACAGCCGCACAGTCCATGAGTGCAGCGTCCTAGACCGTTCGGCTAATCACACGCGGCATCGACGAAAGAAAGAAGCACAAACATATTGAGTAAAATCAGGAATACAGAAATACAAGTCACCTAGGAATGCAAGAAATAGGAAGTGTAGGGAGGCTAAGGTGAAATGTCTGCATAAAAAAACGTGAAGAAATCAAAGAAGAATTGATTATCGGAAGGGTTGACTCGGTACACAAAAAACTCAAAACAACCTTTGGTAAAATTAAAAGCAAAGGCAGTAATATCAAAAGAGCAAGTAAAATTATCGACTGTTAAATGCAGAGGAGAGAGCAAATAGGCCGAAAGAGTTCACTGAGAGAAGGAATTGTCTGATGATTTAACAGAAGAAGAACAGGAGTCGACATAGAAGAGATAGAGAATCCAGTATTAGAATCAGAATCTAAGAGAACTTTGGAGGACTTAAGATCAAATAAGACATAAGGGATACATAATATTCCATCAGAGTTTCTAAAATCATTGGAGGAACTAGCAATAAAACGACTATTCACGTTGGTGTGTAGAATGTATGAGTCTGGCATACCATCATACCTCCAGAAAAACATCATTCACGCTACGCCGAAAACTGCAGGAGCTGACAAGTGTGAAAATTATCATACAATCAACATAACAACCCATGCACTCAAGTTGCTGACCAGTTCAATACACAGAAGGATGGAAAAGAAAACTGAGGACCTGTTAGATGACAGTCAGTGTGGCTTTAGGAAAGGGAGGCAACTCTGACGCGGTTGATAAAGGAAGCAACTGAAGAAAAGTCAATAGATGTTCACAGGATTTGTCGACGATGTAAAATGGTGCAAGGTTCTTGGAAATTCTCTGTAAAAGAGGGTTAACGAATTCAATGTGTACATCAGAAATAGTGTAAATTGACATCTTTTCTTTACACATATTTTTAATACTATACTGTGATTGGTTGGAAACAGAGAGGAGGGGACGTGGGGTAGAAAGAACGTTAGTCTGTTCCATCATCTTGGACTTTTAATACTTCGGTATGAATGGCTATAAATGAGGAGGGAAGAACGGAGAAAGGGACTTTCAGTTTCCCATTAGCACAATTGTGTCAGTTCTACAGTTTTGGATTTGTCATTTTTGATATTGCACAGTGATTGGTTGGAGATAAGGAGTACTGCACTGGGTGTTGCAGAAAGGGGAGAGGGGGGGGGGGGAAGGGGGAAGGAAAAGAGTCGTTACTTTTCGTTGAAAAGGATGTTGATGTCGCTGATACGATGACGTCACTGATATGAGTAATGACGTCCCTGAATTTTGTCACTGCGCTTGCCCCAGTGTGTAAGCAACGGCAATGAAAATGTCAAAGGAAGTCAGGTAGCACATGCCTCTACTAATAGCGACATTTTTTATTTTTTATTTCGCCTTCTTAGAACCACATGAAATGACATGTATTCTTTCTTTTCGCCTTTGTTTCCCTCATCAGGTTTTCATTATTTCTCCATGTTATTCTCTTCTTTTTATGTCCATATTATGCCGCTTTTTAACTTTTTTTTCTCCTAGGAGCTCTTGAAACTTTGTATTCTTACTCTGAAAAATTCTCTTTTCTCTTATTCATTACTCCTTTGTTTCCATTTCGTTCAGGTCTGCGTTAACAACTTCGATCCATGTTATTGATGCTTTTGGGATTGTTTCAAAAAAGTTAAAAGTTCTATTATTCTTTTTTCATCTACTTCTTTTACGAGTCCATAGAATAAATCTCACACCTTCATGATGTCTAACATTCATTCTATTGTTTCATACATCTTCTTTATTAGTTCTTCTCTCCATTTAACATCACCATATATTGATCTCAGTATTTTCCTGATTATTTTCCTTCCCTTCTCTCCTATTTCACCTAACTATTTGGATGTATATAAAGAAAGGCATTCTGAAGCGTTAATTCATTCTGGTCTAATGCCACTGTTGAACTGCCAGAGCTTCGTATTTATGGATAAAGATTTTTTTTTTGTTTACTGGAAAGTAACTTTCATTTTTCTTGCCCTTGCACAGGTAGCTTCTGTGCCTAAAGAATTTGTCCGTATTATTTCACCTAGATATTAAATTTTATACCCTTATTTATTCGTCCTCAATCAGTTTTCTTGCATTTTGGTGCCTGCTTCGCAAGCGTCATATACTATGCTTTTTTTAAAAGAGATATTCGTATGTACACAAGCTGTCTCATGTAGAGAATTACCTGCTTTGTGGAATCTCTAGATGCAGGTAAGATGGCAAAACCATCTGCAAAAACTAAACAATTAGTTCTCTGTATATCCCCTGTTCTCGCAGATACCATTATTAAAATTCCTTTTTCTTCTATTCTTTTCCTCCATTCTCTCACTATCTTTTATAGTACGAAGCTGAACACTCGTTTTGATTTGAGATACCTTGAAGGTTTCACCAGAAATTCAGTTTCGCATTTTGTATTTGCTAGTGCACATTTTCTGAGTGCCATTGATTTGTTGTCAGCTACAAACTATTGAATAATGTTTCCGTCAAGCGAAGCACTTGATTTTTTGATGTCTACAAGTCTTATATAAATGTTTTTGGATTGTATTCTTCTATACCTAATCACAGATTTCAGATTTACAATTTGTCCTACACAGGATCGCCCATTTTTAAACATTTCTCGCTAGTCTGCTAGTTGCTGATACCGTTAGCTTTATAGCCTGTTTTTTCAAATAATTTTGTAAGTCATCTCTATAGTTCTTCAGGTCAGCTTTATTTCTTTTTCTGTGAACTGAGTTAATTCACAATGCTTTCGAATCCTCTGGTATAGCTTCTGCTTTCCTGACTTTTTGAAAAACTTTGTATAGCTTCTTGACATTGTTTTCCATTTATTTGGGGGTGGGGAGAAAGTAGCTATAAAATTTTATTTGTTACTGATATTTTGATGGAGGTACAGATGTTTCTTATAAACAGGGACTATAGTAATACTCTGGTATATCATAGTGTACATATCATCACAGTTGCTGTACACACGTACCTGTTTAAGGAAGTGTGCTGTGTGTCGCAGGAGGTGTATGCAGTACTGGACTTTTCTCCAGACTAAATTTCACATTATTTCGAATATCTTTCATAATGTGAATCCAGAAAATAAAAAGCCAAAAGACTGATCCTGACCTTGTGTCAGACATGATCTTACCATCTTTGATCAGGCCAGAGCATCATTTTCAGTGCATGCAGGATGATATACAGAAAATTTTACTATTCTACAAAATGAATATTATAGGATTGCCATGGGAAATAATATTTAATGAAGAAAGGTTGTAGAAAGGGATTGGGCTTCAGAACAGCCTAGTCAAAAAAATTTAATTATCACATCGAAAAATCAGGAGCAATGGCAAATACATGAGGCCTTCAATGACCGTAACTGTGAGCACTAAATGTCGTCAGTGACCTTGAATTCGTTACGTAATCATACCGTTCCTCCTCCAGTTCACTCCGCCTTCCTTCCGTACTCTCCCCTCTCCGCCCCTACAGTCACAGGCCAGTATTTTACCAGCATTACAGCGAAACAACAGCTAGTCAGTATGAAAGCTCCACATATTGGCTATGCTGAAACTATCCACACAGATGAATTTTGTGTAAAATGGTGCCATGTTCAAAAGTAAGCAGTCATTTCCTTCCCATTATTTTACCAGCCATTAAAACGAGACCGCTAATTTCCATTTTGTTCTGTATACCTCCCACTTGACTATGAGCATCGTTACACCACTGTACCACGCTGGTACCACAAGGGAGTTCCAAATTAAATGTTTCCTCATCAAAATTGTCGGCGTTACTGTTCTTAAAATCTATGTCAGCTAAGAAAATATGTTTTTTCAAGTGTCACAATGTTATTACCATGTCTAAAATGTCTGCATTATTGATCTATGAAGCACAACTTACTTAAAACAATGTGTCAGCAACTGCAATAAATGCAGTTAATATTTAACATACAAATGATGCCTAAAACGTGATTGTTGACTCTCAAATTAAGCAAAATGCTATTCCAATCTTGAGTTGTTTGTATTACTGATGTAAGACTGTACAAACTGTTGCAGAGAAAGTAACACCTGCAGTAATACTTGGCAGTTTATCATAGGCCTAACTCAGGCTGTGTTACTAAAACTAAATGACCAAGCGGCGGGGAAGATAATGCGTCAAGAGAAATGTAATTAATGTTACTCAGCGGCTAAAGTGACTCTATAGTGTGTTATCAGTGGTTTTGGAACAAAACAAAATCTCAAAAGACTGGGATAAATGAGTCATCACCAAGCTTCTGTCACACAGCCTGAAGCTGGCAGGAGAGGTCATAGAAATGAGACTTACAAAGATAGCTTCAGGCTTCAGGAAAGACCGAGGTACAATGGACCTTATTTTTGCAGTAAGAATGCTGACAGGAAAGTACTGAGAATATGGAAGAAATCTTGCGACTGACAGTGTTCCTCGAAAGAAAATACAGGAATGTTTGGAAGACATAAAGGTGCCAAAGTACCTAATTGATGAAGTCAAGATGCTATACCAAAAGTGTTACAGCTATGTCTAGATAGGCAACAGACGATCAGAATTGTTGAAACAAAGAGAGGCATCCAACAAGGAAGTGACCTATCACTTTTTTGTAATAATAATAATAATAATAATAATAATAATAAACCTCGTGGAGGCCTGGGAAAAGAATAGGCCTCCGGTATGTTCTGCCAGTCGTAAAAGGCGACGAAAAGAACAAACCACTAATAGGGCTAACCCCCTTTTAGTGTGATTAGTTGGTTCAGGACAGAACCAATGAAGCCTCGGACAAGCGCTGTCATGGTCGGGGACGACGCTTGAACCCTATGCCCGTCCACAATGGTAATGGCACTGCTAGCCACACGGAAAATGATTTAAATCCAAATAGAGGTGTTTTGCAGGATACGCTTCCTGCAACCATTCCAGAAGGAAAACAAAGACAGAGGATGAGATGGTCAGATGAAGTTAACCGACACCTCATGTGCTGTTATTACCAAGCAACAAAGCTAGGAACCAACACAACTGGATACAGATCACAAGTATACACAACATTTATTACCAGATACCCAGAATTAAAACGTTTTACAGAACAACGACTAGCTGATCAGATCCGTGTAATAATCAGAAATAACAGGATACTCCAGTCAGAATTAGAAAACATCAAACAACAAGTGCAACATATACTGGAACAAAATAATGTGCAGTCAGAAGAAGAAGAAAATACAGTAATGGACTCAAACATCCCAGAGCAAACAAACAAAGAACAACACGCATCAATTAAACAGAGGAAAACGAAATCTTAAGATGGCCACCAGAAGAAGCACAAATAGAACATGAAGTGACACACATGTTAGATATGGAAGAAAAATTTCAGTTAACACATATAGAATACAAAGACACAAATACAGACATTAGACCATTCTTGCATAGACCACCAAATAACCCACAAGTCGAAACAACAATTACAACTATCAACACAATCATACAAACAAAATACATGAAAATACAGCTATGGAAGAGTTACAACTACTGGTTTGTATAGGAGCACGTACTATACTAAACATACACACTAGGCAGAGACCAGAACAAACCAACACACAGAGGAAACCCACAAAACCAGCTTGGCAACACAGGCTACAGATCAGAACAGAAAAACTGAGGAAAGATATCGGACAGATATAACACAATTTATGAGAAATGAAATATCACACAAGAAACGAAAAAGGTTGTGTAAAATCTCACAACAAGAAGCGATAGAGCAATTAGATAAAAAGAAGCAGAAATTACAAGCATTGGCAAAACGACTTAGAAGATACAAAAAAAGTGAAAATAGAAGGAAACAAAAGCAAACATTCAACACTAACCAAAAGAAATTTTACCAGACAACAGATAACACACACATTAAAATAGACAACCAGCCAAACATAACAGACATGGATCACTTTTGGAGCAACATATGGTCAAACCCGGTACAACATAACAGACATGCACGGTGAATACAAGCAGAAACAGACACATACAAGATGATACCACAAATGCCTGAAGTGATAATTTTGCAACATGAAGTCACCAAAGCAATTAATTCTACTTACAATTGGAAAGCCCCTGGAAAAGATAAAATAGCAAATTTCTGGCTAAAGAAGTTCACCTCAACACATTCACATCTAACAAAATTATTTAACAGTTACATTACAGACTCATATACATTCCCTGATACACTTACACATGGAATAACCTATCTGAAACCTAAAGATCAAGCAGACACAGCAAACCCAGCAAAATATCGCCGCATAACATGCCTACCAAAAATATACAAAATATTAACTTCAGTCATTACACAGAAATTAATGACACGTACAACACAGAACAAAATTATAAATGAAGAACAAAAAGGCTGTTGCAAAGGAGCACAAGGATGTAAAGAGCAACTGATAAGAGATGCAGAGGTGACATTTCAAACTACAACTAAACAAAGGTCGCTACACTACGCATACATTGATTACCAAAAAGCTTTTGATAGTGCACCCCACTCACGGTTACTACAAATATTGAAAATATACATAGTAGATCCTACATTGATACAGTTTTTAAACATAGTAATGAAAAATTGGAAAACCAGACTTAATATCCAAACAAATTCAAATAATATTACATCACAGCCAATACAGATAATGCGTGGAATATATCAAGGAAGTCCTTTCTGGTTCTGCCTTGCTCTAAACCCACTATCCAACATGCTAAATAATACAAATTATGGATACAATATTACTGGAACATACCCACACAAAATCACACATTTGCTATACATGGATGATCTAAAACTACTGGCAGCAACAAATCAACAACTCAACCAATTACTAAAGATAACAGAAGTATTCAGCAATGATATAAATATGGCTTTTGGAACAGACAAATGTAAGAAAAATAGCATAGTCAAGGGAAAACACACTAAACAAGAAGATTACATATTGGATAACCACAGCGACTGCATGCAAGCGATGGAAAAAACAGATGTCTATAAATATATAGGATACACACAAAAAATAGGAATAGATAATACAAATATTAAAGAAGAACTAAAAGAAAAATATAGACAAAGACTAACAAAAATACTGAAAACAGAATTGACAGCAAGAAACAAGACGAAAGCTATAAATACCTAAGCTATACCAATATTGACCTTCTCATTTGGAGTAGTGAAATTGAGTAACACAGACCTGGAAGCACTCAATACACTTACACGATCACAATGCCACAAATATAGAATACATCACATACATTCAGCAACGGAAAGATTCACATTAAGCAGAAAGGAAGGAGGAAGGAGATTTATCGACATAAAAACCTACATTATGGACAGGTAGACAATTTAAGAAAATTCTTTCTAGAACGAGCAGAAACTAGAAAAGTACACAAAGCAGACGCTCATATAAATACATCAGCTACACCATTGCTATTTCATAACCACTTCTACGACCCTTTAGATCACATAACATCAACAGATACGAAGAAAGTAAATTGGAAAAAGAAAACTATACATGGCAAGCACCCATATCATCTAACACAGCCCCACATCGATCAAGATGCATCCAACATATGGCTAAGAAAAGGCAATATATACAGTGAGATGGAAGCATTCATGATTGCAATATAGGATCAAACAATACACACCAGATATTACAGCAAGGATATTATTAAAGATCCCAATTCCACAACAGATAAATGCAGACTTTGCAAACAACAAATAGAAACAGTAGATCACATCACAAGCGGATCTACAATACTCTCAAATACAGAATACCCCAGAAGACATGACAATGTAGCAAAAATAATACATCAACAACTTGCCATACAACATAAACTAATAAGAAAACACGTTCCCACATACAAGTATGCACCACAAAATGTACTGGAGAATGATGAATACAAATTATACTGGAAAATAACCATTATAACAGATAAAACAACAACACATAACAAACCTTACATCATACTCACCAATAAAAAGAAGAAATTAACACAACTAATCGAAATATCCATACCCAATCCAACAAATATACGGAAGAAAACAGGAGAAAAAATTGAAAAATATATCCAACTGGCTGAGGAAGTCATAGACATGTGGCATCAGGATAAAGGTGACATTATACCAATCATACTATCAACTACAGGAGTCATACCACACAATATCCACCAGTACATCAACGCAGTACAGCTACATCCAAACATATATATACAACTACAGAAATCTGTAATTATTGATGCATGTTCAATTACCTGAAAGTTCCTAGATGCAATGTAACATATACTGTACAGTTAAAAGGAAGTCACGCTTGATCAAGGTCCGTGTCACTTTCCATTTTTAACTGGACATAACGTCTGAGAAAGGAAAGAAATAATAATAATAATAATAATAATAATAATAATGCAATGGTAGTACGAAATAAAATCTGCCAAGAAAATAGACAGCAACCAAATGCCCTGGTTTTTGCCGGTGATTTGGTAGTATGGAGAGAGACAGAAGCTAAAGAACTTAATCATTAGAACAACACATACAGAAATGACAGACTAAAAGTAAGTAAAATGAAGGTAGTAGAAATAAAAATCAACAGACAAGGAACAACCTGAAATATATTTCTAGAAGGGGTTAAAGTAGAATCTGTTTCCCATTTCAAGTACCTATGATGCATGATCTCGAAAGACAACACCATTAAGCAGGAAATACTGAACAGAAAATAGAAAGCATCCAGTTTTCACAGTCAAATCAAAACTTTTCTCTGGGATAGTAAAATGCCACGAAAATCAAAAGCGACCATGTGCCACACCTATTTCGAACCAATTCTCTTTGGAAACACGTACCCTACTAAACAAAAAGCTAAGTAGAATACAGAAGAGATATTCATTAGAACTATGAACCAAACAACTAGAAAGGACAAAATGAGAAATGAGGTGAATAGAAACGTACCTGGTACTGAGGTTCGTGTGACGTGTCATAAAGAAAATAGGGCCTCCTTGGTATTGGCACATAATGAGAATGAACAGCCAAAGACCTACAGAATTTTAAGGCTTCCGTGTCCACTTGTTGACAAACTGCCTATTGGCTTCTTTCTCAGGTTCTTCGGCTGACGTTCTTCTAATGATTTTACTGACGTTTCGCCGGTGGTGAACCGGCAATGGAGGCTGAAGCTTTGACAATGCCAACCACTCGTGTTGGCGAAACATCAGATGAACGTCGGCCGAAGAACCCGAGACAGAATCCAATAGGCAGTGAGCCAAAGACTTGCCAAAAAGTATTTCAACCTGAACCTCATAGGAAGAAGACGGGGGGAAGACCAAGAAAACGATGGATAGCGACTGTCAGTTCGGACGCAGAGGAGATGGAACACAAATTGGAAATTGTCCTGGAACAGGAGATGTATGAAGACAGAAGAAGATGACGAGCGCTTGGAAAACGGGATGATGGCGGCGACGACTACGAGACTAAGGCATCTTATTATCTTGAGCCTGTCTTTGCTTATTTTCCACTATAATGCTTGCCCTTTGGCGTCACATTTTACGACACTTTAGTACAACAACCCATATTGAAACTTGTGCATGTCAACGGTGTCTTTAATGGATTGTATCACTTCAACTGTTTATTTTCATAATATGCCTCATAGTATTTTCATAATATGCCTCAGAATGCACCAAATACAATATGTATTGCACCGAATACAGTATGTAAAACAACACAGTCAAAGACAATGGTGGAAGAGGTTCCATAGAGTGGAATGTTAGTTCACTCAAAAATTCAGTCTTTGAACCAAAATAATATCATTTATTAAAACACACAAAAATTTTTAGTACAAAATGTATATAGCGCTGTTCTTGTAGCTGTATTGTTCTATAACAGCAGCAAAGAAATATAGGAGGCTGGCATTTTGATATAACTAATATTACTGACGGATTAGGCTGAAGTTGCCGATGACAATTATTTTATCTCTGTACTACACATTATAAAAAACAAAAACTGTCTGTATTATTTATAAAAATATGGAAAAACGTTTTCTATAACATTTGAAAACATATTTGGCACTTATAATGTATCTTACGGGTAAATGTGCACTTGGCGACAGCTGATACATGCAGTCCCACAATGGAAAAAAACATGACATTTGAAATACCGCACTGAACAGCGATAATACTCACACACATGTGTAAGAAATGATTACTATTCTTTGAGCCCACAGCTTTCCAGAGTCACCCAAACATTATAGTGATTCCATAGTAGACTTAACTTTATTTTGCCATACAAAACGTTTGTCATCATCTGCTGATGATACTAACCAAATGCTGTGACGCCGTTGAGACTACATGACACTTCACACCATGCATCATCATTATAAAACAAAACCGTAAAAAATTGCCCTATTTTATATTAGGTTACGGACAAAAATGAAATGAAATTGTGACAAATTGCCCTATACATCATGATGATACAGCAAAATTGTAATAAACTGCCCCAAACATCACCATATTACATTAAAATTGTAAATATTTGCCCCCAAACAAAGGCATATTACAGCTAAAGTGTAGTAAACTGCCCTGTACATAATCATATTACAGTAAAATCGTAACAGGTTGCTCTATACATCGCTGTGTTACAGTAAAATTGTAATAAAATGCTCCATACCTCGCTATGTTACAGTAGAACTGTAACAAAGTGCCTCATACATCGACACGTTACCACGAGGCTGTAGTGAATAGCATCATACGTTGCTATGTTACACAATACTGTAAGAAAGTACCCAATAGATTACCCTTCTACACAAAATTCTAACAAAACGCCTCAGATGTCGAAACGTTACACAAAATTGTAACAAATTTCCTGATATCCTGAACACATGGTGACAGTGTATGTGCCAAAACCTGACAATTAGTGTCAGCTAATGAATGTTATAACTGCAATGCAACACCGGATGCTAACAATCTAATTAGATATTTAAAAGCTGATTTGAAGAAACCTGATGTAAAGAATCCAAAAGATCTGTTTTATTTACCAAAACTGAGACCCAAAAAAATTATGACACCTTGACTGTGTATGTGCAGACATCAGCTAGCCCCAACACACCTGAGGAAGCATACATGAATTTATATGAACTCAGCCAAGTATGGTGCGCTTTTGGATTGAGTCGAAGTGACAGAAAATGTGATGTTGTAGGATAAACGTGCTAGTGGAACAGGTGGGTTCAAGATCAAAAGACACACTGGACAGTCAAACACGTTAATTGTATTTATCTTGATTAATTATTACCTTTTATCTCTAAAACGGTGCTTGGTCAGTTCGATTTGAAACATGTCCTGATTTAAGCCTGAGATGAAGTGTCAGCTATTACTGCAGCATATTACCGTAGCCACGTCTTTTTAGCTACAACAATAATACAGACAACTTACACCTGGAAAACGCTTTTTCGCTTTATTTAAAAGTCCACAGCTATAATTTAGGCGTCAAGTGTAAGTTACACAGTAACTGAATTCTCCCAGTGGCTAAAACTCCATTGCCAAGTTATATGTCACACCCACCATCAGCTTCTACTGGTAGAACACTTTTTGAAATCTGAATGCCTATTTGTTTGTGTCGACCTTTACTGCCTTGCCTGCTTAGTATGTTATTTTTAGTTATATGTGCACTGAGCTGTTGTAGAAGAATTTGGACATGGAGACAGCAGTGTGTCAATTTGAGAGAGACAGTCAGGTTTTAAGCGTCAAGTGTAAATTAGACAATAACTGCACGCTTCCAGCAGATCAAATGTATGCCTACCTAATACATATTTTATACACTGGCCGGCCCTGTAACCGATCGGTTCTAGGCGCATGAGTACGGAACCGCGCGATTGCTAAGGTCGCAGGTTCGAATCCTGCCTCGGGCATGGATGTGTGTGGTGTCCTTCGGTTAGTTTGGTTTAAGTAGTTATAAGTTCTAGGGGACTGATGATTTCAGATGTTAAGTCTCATAGTGCTTAGATCCATTTGAGCCCTTTATACACTGAAGCGCCAAAGAAACTGGTATAGGCATGCCTACTCAAATACAGAAATACACTCCTGGAAAATGAAATAAGAACACCGTGAATTCATTGTCCCAGGAAGGGGAAACTTTACTGACACATTCCTGGGGTCAGATACATCACATGATCACACTGACAGAACCACAGGCACATAGACACAGGCAACAGAGCATGCACAATGTCGGCACTAGTACAGTGTATATCCACCTTTCGCAGCAATGCAGGCTGCTATTCTCCCATGGAGACGATCGTAGAGATGCTGGATGTAGTCCTGTGGAACGGCTTGCCATGCCATTTCCACCTGGCGCCTCAGTTGGACCAGCATTCGTGCTGGACGTGCAGACCGCGTGAGACGACGCTTCATCCAGTCCCAAACATGCTCAATGGGGGACAGATCCGGAGATCTTGCTGGCCAGGGTAGTTGACTTACACCTTCTAGAGCACGTTGGGTGGCACGGGATACATGAGGACGTACATTGTCCTGTTGGAACAGCAAGTTCCCTTGCCGGTCTAGGAATGGTAGAACGATGTGTTCGATGACGGTTTGGATGTACCGTGCACTATTCAGTGTCCCCTCGACGATCACCAGAGGTGTACGGCCAGTGTAGGAGATCGCTCCCCACACCATGATGCCGGGTGTTGACCCTGTGTGCCTCGGTCGTATGCAGTCCTGATTGTGGCGCTCACCTGCACGGCGCCAAACACGCATACGACCATCATTGGCACCAAGGCAGAAGCGACTCTCATCTCTGAAGACGACACGTCTCCATTCGTCCCTCCATTCACGCCTGTCGCGACACCACTGGAGGCGGGCTGCACGATATTGGGGCGTGAGTGGAAGACGGCCTAACGGTGTGCGGGACCGTAGCCCAGCTTCATGGAGACGGTTGCGAATGGTCCTCGCCGATACCCCAGGAGCAACAGTGTCCCTAATTTGCTGGGAAGTGGCGGTGCGGTCCCCTACGGCACTGCGTAGGATCCTACGGTCTTGGCGTGCATCCGTGCGTCGCTGCGGTCCGGTCCCAGGTCGACGTGCACGTGCACCTTCCGCCGACCACTGGCGACAACATCGATGTACTGTGGAGACCTCACGCCCCACGTGTTGAGTAATTCGGCGGTACGTCCACCCAGCCTCTCGCATGCCCACTATACGCCCTCGCTCAAAGTCCGTCAACTGCACATACGGTTCACGTCCACGCTGTCGCGGCATGCTACCAGTGTTAAAGACTGCGATGGAGCTCCGTATGCCACGGCAAACTGGCTGACACTGACGGCGGCGGTGCACAAATGCTGCGCAGCTAGCGCCATTTGACGGCCAACACCGCGGTTCCTGGTGTGTCCGCTGTGCCGTGCGTGTGATCATTGCTTGTACAGCCCTCTCGCAGTGCCCGGAGCAAGTATGGTGGGTCTGACACACCAGTGTCAATGTGTTCTTTTTTCCATTTCCAGGAGTGTATATAAACAGACAGAATACGGCGCTGCGGTCGGCAACGCCTATATAAAACAACAAGTGTCTGGCGCAGTTTTTAGACTGGCTACAGCTGCTACAATATAAAGTCATGAAGATGTACGTGAGTTTGAACGTGGTGTTATAATCGGCGCACGATCGATGGGCCACAGCATCTCCGAGGTAGCGATGAGATACAGATTTTTCAAAACTGTACCGTGAAAGTCAGGAATCTGGTAAAACACCAACATCGCTGCGGCCGGAAAAAGATTCTGCAAGAACGGGATCAGCTATGACTGTACAGAATTATTCAACATGACAGAAGTGCAACTCCTCCGCAGATTGCTGCGTATTTCAATGCTGTGCCATCATCAAGTGTCAGCGTGTGAACCATTCAACGAAACATCATCGATATGGGCTATATGAGTGCACGATACTAAGCTTTACGCCTCGCCTTGGTCTGTCAACACCGGCGTTGGACTGTTGATGACAGGAAACATGTTGCCTGGTCGGACAAGTCTCGTTTCCAATAGTCTCGAGCAGATGGAGACAACCTCACGAATCCATGGACCTTCCATGTCAGCAGGGGACTGTTCAAGCTGGCGGAGGGTCTGTAATGGAGTGGGGTGTGTGCCGTTGGAGTGATGTGGGACCCCTGATACTTCTAGATACGTCTCTGACAGGTGACACGTACGTAAGCATCCTGTCTGGTCACGTGCATCGATTCATGTCCATTGTGCATTCCGACGGCCTTGAGCTATTTCAGCAGGAGAATGGAACAACCCACACGTCCAGGACTGGTACAGAGTGGCTCCAGGAACACTCTTCTGAGTTCAGACACTTCCGCTGGCCCAGAAGCACCCCAGATGTGAACATTATTGAGCATATCTGGAATGCCTTGCAAAGTGTTCCTCAGAAGAGATCTTCACCACCTCGTACTTCTACGGATTTATGGACAGCCCTGCAGGATTCATGGTGTCAGTTCCCTCCAGCACTACTTCGGACATTATTCGAGTCCATGCCACGTCTTGTTGCGGCACGTCTGCGTGTGTGGGGGCGCCCTACACGATATCAGGCATGCTCTTCAGTGTAGCACAATAGTACAAGTAACTTAGACATCTTAATAACATTGAGATAATCACTACCTGTGTGTGTGTGTGTGTGTGTGTGTGTGTGTGTATGTGTGTGTGTGTGCGTGTGTGTTAACGCTTTTTTTGAGTAATAGTAAAAACAGTTTAGATATGGCAGTACTTCAAGTTCCAACAGTATTCTATATACCATTATGTATTTTTTAAATATGTTTCAGACATGGTAATAACATTGTTGCACCTGGAAAGCATATTGTTTTAGTTAATATATGTTTCGTAGAATCATAATATAGACAATTTAGGTATGGAAACATTCAGTTTGATCCTCCACTTGCCTTACAATATCTGTGGTACAATGATCAAACCAGACTTTTTGTTGTAAGCGCAAGTAAATGGAAATTTGTTCATTGAAATAGTAAAACAATGTACTTGCAGTTTGGACTAAACTTCTAAGAACCTGTTCAGGACTGGGAACCAAGTACCACAAATAACAGTCACTTCCAGAGACAAAGCTAGTTATTGATACCGAGGATTCAGTTGTCCTTATCGTTGTAGGCTGTTTGATGTTGCTTGCCAGATTCCTGACTGGTGGTTACCATCTTCAAACTGTCATCTCCATGATTTTTGGCATGTGTAGCTGATGTCTTCTGATGGAGATCTGGCGAAGACAGACTTCTGTCAATCAGTGATAAACTGCTGGTTGTTCAAAATGGTCCAAATGGCTCTGAGCACTATGGGACTCAACATCTGAGGTCATCAGTCCCCTAGAACTAACTAACTAACCGATGGACATCACACACATCCACGCCTGAGGCAGGATTCGAACGTGCGACTGTAGCGGCCGCGCGGTTCCAGACTGAAGTGCCTAGAACCGCTCGGCCGAAGCATAAAGAATTGTATTGCTGCGAGCTGTGTGACAGATCTCCGGCGTTACTGTGAGTGGTGGATGTCCAAAACCAAATCTCCTAGTTGTATACCAACGGAAAGAGACACCTATGTTGCACACGTCGCTGTGTCCTAATGATAATCTAAGCCACGGGATTAAAAAAGAGTTACCAGGGATTTCTGGGAGAGGCAGAAATTTCAACCCATACACGTTACTGTGAAACCTCTTTATGAGAAACTAGGGTCACGGTTTCCTGTTCAATTTCAGGATAGTCATGCAGTACCGTATTCATGGTATTCGATACAAACACAATATGCTCGCCTCCTATATCCATACTGCCCCGACGCTCTTGTCTGATGCATCTGCAGCCAGGATCAAGTGTTTCTTTGGATCATAGGGGAACTTGGAGTCTAGTAAGACTGGTGTTTGGTTGTGGGACAGAGAACCTGTCCCTAGTACCTGCTCTCCTTGTGGATAAAGGAATATGTATCCAAATTAATGGAGAGTCTTGCCCATACCATAGTATAGAGCAACTGGCCGAAGCTGTAGCTGTGATGGTGGGTGGCGTTCCTGGCGAAGGCTATCGTCGAGGTAGTTCGCAGAGCCCAGATTCTTTCCAATCAGAAGCTCAGGATACCTCTGAAACAATGCCAGGGCCGAATCGGCAGGTTGACAACCGTCACCTGCTGTCTCTTCACATTGAGAGCTAATAGAAAGTAAGCATCAGTTAAATCGATGCAGGAGAAGAACCGTTTGTGATTCAAGGTCGTCATGACTTTTTCTGCCTTAGAAATGGGGTATGTGTCTACCACAAAAGTTTCCTTGAAATACCTACACCGACTAAGATTCGACAACGACCAGTGGGGTGGGCCACGAGTTCTTATAGACAGGTTCGATGATGCTACCCACTGGCTGCCTGTCTGGCGCCTCTTTAACTTTGTGCCACAAGACACACGGAGTGGGAAGACCTTCACAACTTTTGAGGATGATGTCAAGGTGCAAGGTAGGAGTACGTTTTAGCCCTTGACGCTCCCGTGGGAACCTGAAAGAAGTTTTATTACTTGCCACCTGTTATCCAGAGGTTCTTTGCCAAATCTCGGATTGTGAAGCCAAGCAGTTGAAAAAGATCCAGTCTCATTAATACACAGCTGTTTGTAATTATGCGGAGTGTAGCCAGCAACCACATGACACCCACATTACACCGACCGTCGATTTGAATTGTCTAATTCGTATAACGCATTTGCTTGTCCTGAAAACTGGAATATTGTTGACCACCGATGACAAAATGGTTCAAATGGCTCTGAGCACTATAGGACTTAACATCTGTGGTCATCAGTCCCCTAGAACGTAGAACTACTTAAACTTAACTAACCTAAGGACATCACACACATCCATGCCCGAGGCAGGATTCGAACCTGCGACTGTAGCAGTCGCGCGGTTCCGGACTGAGCGCCTAGAACCGCTAGACCACAGCGGCCGGCACCAATGACAATATGCATAGCACAGTTTATGATATCTTTCGAGAACCAGCGTCAACTTGAAATCGGATGTTGAATCCATTTAGCTGAACATCTAATAATATTGCTTTATCACTTTCGGAAAGAATATCATACTCATTATTTTCAAAATCGTGACTAACACATTGAAACTAAAGCAATACACATAAGGTGACACCGGTATAAGCGGAGCACCTGAGGGCGCGGCGTTGCCCCCTGTAAGCAAACACTTGCTTTGTAACCTCGTCTTTTTCGCTAGAATACGCACTTAATGTTTTTGTTAAAACCCGTCTGTTATTAGAGCACAAGATTTAACTTTAGAAGACAGATGTCTAATGGCTCTCTGTTTGCTCCTGTTTTTGAGAGACAGTATTGTCCTTAGACCTACGGTAGGATTTTCCGTCCCGTTGACCTTTCCGACTGAAAGATGTGTCGCCACTATGAAAGTCAGACTGGAAAACGTCGGTTCCTCTGCATTCGCGAGCTTGCTCCATTTGGTTTGCCAGTTAAAGGGAAAATTATTTAATTTCGCAGTCTGCGTCTGGAGCATGAATGATAAACATATCCCTAATCGCTGTATCAGCGTAAGAAAGATTACTGTCCTGGCTTTCACACTTGAATTTACATTTCCGAGCGATGCTTTTCAATACGGAAACTCGTTTCTTAAACATAAAGATTAAGGTTGTTATATGTCCTACAAAATTTATGGAGTGCACAACCATTAGGTATTAATCTCAAAATAGTTAATTTCTCCTTTACTTTTGTACATCGTAAGTCGTAAGGGTTAGTACCAGGAAAGAGTTGCTGCACCAATTTAAGTGAGAACCGACGCTTGGTAATAAGAAACTAGGTTTCGTTACATCACCGAATGTTGCGCATGCCGACTAACGGAAGTTCCATCACGAAAATTTATTAAGTTCAGTGTTTGGAAAGAGAACTGTCTGAGGCTCCAATACATGCACTGACTGTTGTGAAGTCTACATATACGTGTACATCCGAAAGCGACGGTGCAGCGCCTGTTGAGGGGACCCTCTACCACTTCTAGTCTCTTCCCTTCGTGCTCCACTTGCAGAGTGAGGGAAGCATGATTATCTATATGCCTCTGTACAAGCCCTACTGTCTCTTCGTGGTCCTTACGCAAAGTGTAATTTGGCGGCAGCAGAATCGTTCTGCAGCCAGCTTCAAATTCCAGTTCCCTAAATGTCCTCAGTGGTGTTCTTCTAAAAGAGCCTCGTCTCCCCTCCAGGGATCCCCATTTGAGTTTCTGAAGAATCTCTGTAATACTTGCATATTGTTCGAACCTACTGACAACAATGCAGTAGCTCGCCTCTGCATGTATTCCTTGTCTTCGTTCAATCAGAGTTGCTGCGAATCACAAACATTCCTGCAGTACTCAAGAATGGGTGCGCCAGGATCCTACAATCAGGTTGGTATCCAACCACTGTCCAGGGTCTCTGCAGACACGTATTTGACCTGGAAAATCAATCACTGGAGTACAATTGTCCTCATTCATAAGTCCCACTTCGATCTGAGCCCAGATGATCGTCGAAGACGTGTCTGCTGACGCCCTAGACATTGTTGGGATACGAGCCTGGGTGATGCTCGACATATGGCCAACAGTCTGGGGTGCCATTTCACTTCATAGCAGGACGCCTTTGGTTACCATCCACGACACCCTTACAGCACACTGGTATGTCGACGGTATTCTGCTCTTTATTTTGTTGCCCTTCCTGCCAAGCCATCCTGGGCATGCAATCCAGCGAGATTATGTCATCCGGCAATGGCGAGAGCTTCTACTGCTTGTCTTCGTGGTTGCAAAGCTCGTCCTGACCCAGGAAGGTCGCCGGACCTCTGCACGACTGAGAACATTCGGAGTGTTATGGGTAGGCCCTTCCAATCATCTAGGCATTCTGAGGATCTATCGCATGAACTGGTCAGAATTTAGCAAGATATCCCACATCCAACGACTCTATTAATCAATGTCAAGCCAAATAACTGGTTGGATAGGCATCAGAGGTGGACTAACGCGTTATTGACTTGCATAATTTTTGATGCTCTTTCTCTTTAATAAATCATCCACTTTTTCTGAAATTATGATCATTTGTTTGTCTGTATATGTACACCACGATCTACTGACTTTCGTCCCATTCAGGTAGTTCCTTCGTGGTGCATCTTCTTCATGTGTCAGAGAGTATATACGCCGTTATGCCGCTGGCACTGGAGGCACAACTGCAGTCACCAGATTGCTTGCACTTAGGGGATTAAAGAACAGCACACCACACAGTATACACAGAGAACGACACAACAACACCAATACATGTCCTTGCAATCAGAATCTACATACGTACAATCTTACCTGTGATTCCCGCACTTGTGAGTGTCTACTAAAGTGAGAAAACGAGCTATTAATGCACACAGTCATACGTAACATATAAAGTAAATTGGACATAAGAGCATTTTACCCAAGTAGCGTCGGTCAATGTAATTCAGACTGGTGCCCTAAATCGCTGTTAAATTTCCATGTTTCTGTTTTATTTTGCAGCTGCATCGATTCAACGAAAACATGCGGCTGTGTCGATTCAACTACAACTTCACCAAGTGCAACAGAATCGCCTTCAAGTACAGCACCACCTTCCTCAGCTGACCCAACATCAAGTGCAACACCAGAACCCTCGAGTGACTCAACATCGCCTTCCAGTGCAACACCAGCACCCTCAAGTGATCCCACGTCGCCTTCCAGTGCAACACCAGCACCCTCAAGTGATCCAACACCGCCTTCCATTGCAACACCACAACCCTCGACTGACCCAACGTTGCCTTCCAGTGCAACACCAACACCCTCAAATACACCTTCAACAACAACTCCTCCATCTGATGGAAGTCCATGTTCCACACCACTGGAAAAAGTTCCTGATCCTGAAAAGTGCGACAGTTACTATGAGTGCAGTGTTATGTTTGTGTGGACTTACATCCAATGCAATAGCGGTTTTTACTTCAACAGAGAGGACTTGGAGTGTAAGTATGGTAACTGTCCATACAGCTATTCTTTTTGGATGCAATAATATTTTTTTCTTTATAATCTCAATGTCAGTTTCAACTTTGATATTTTTGCCCCTAGACATTTCAAATGATATCAGAAATGTTTTACGATTTCTTTTGACCAAAACAGAAGCGAAAACATCTCTTTTGTGCACCTGTTTGTACTGTTTGTATATTTTATCTTGTTCTACACAATTCCCATTTCAGCCAATGAATATAAATTGCTTCACCTATGTGTATGCCAACAGCAATTCAACTGCAGCTAACACAACTGAAATTGCTATCTGAAAAATATATGACATCTAACTTTCCTGTACCGACAAATACGTAGTACAGAGCAATGCCGACTGTCGAACCATGCTTTGTATTAATAGCAAAATTATCGTTTTAAGTTAATACAAAGATGAACGGTATTGAACAAAATGAAAAATAAACTTCCATCCAAAAGTAGAGTACGAATCAAATTTTCTTCATTTAATACGTTGCAAATAATCCTGTATTGTTTAAGTGCATACAAATGGTTCTTCAGTGTAACTGTGACGATGTTGGTGCGGTTCGCAATGAACCTGGTACTCTAAAAACGTGACTACCCTTACTCTATTTAATGACATACTGGCCATTCCTGCGCCATGAGTAGGTGCATAACACAGTACTAGTGTTCACCTAGTGAGCAGCAGTGCTAACATTAGGCGATGGAAGTCTAGGAAAACGTTCGGTCACGTTGTTTCAGTAACTTCTCAGAGCCTGTGATTCGTCCATCGGAAGGATTTCGGTCACATGAAAAGCTGTGAAAAAGTTTTGTATGGCAGCTGGTGGAGTTGAGGCTTTGTTTAAAATTATCTGGAACGTCCAACGAAATTTCAAACGCATTATTGTGGTGAGGTTAATTCATTCACTCACCAGGTTTCATAGCCCTTTTATTTGAAGATAGATGAGCCCATGAATTCATGAACTCACAATGACCATTATAGAAAGATCAGTTTTGATATACTCGTATGCTGATAGAAACTGCGACAGTGAGTGCTTGTATATAACAGATGGGTTATCTAATCAATTGAAACTCTCATTTATGCAAGCAGTGCCCAACTCCCAAGGCTTGTAATGTCCCGAGAGCAACTTGAGAGCCAAAGCCATTGCCTTCTGCATACCCGCACTTGCACCTACACTTACGTCTACAGAGGTTGGACAAAAGTGTGAATACATCTCGAGCAGTGCGCGCCAGAACGTAAATGCACATGCCGTCCACGCGTGCAGGTTGCGCTGTTGCACAAGGTGGCTATAGTTAAACTTTCGCTAGTTTCGCTAGTGTACACAGAAAACTATTTATCGCTTTGTTAACGAACTATGCAGGAACGATGCCCTGACTGTGCGCTACAGGACGTCCGTCGTTTGCAGTGTTAGCGCCATGAGTTGCATCAGTGTGCATTACAGTTGCAGACAGTCAACATGGATCTGGACGAGGTGAGCAGGACTTCACTCACAACGCTTTTTTATGAAAACAATCGCCTACATCAGGGGCAAGTATACATTCAGGGCCCAACCTGTTGTCCTCTTTTGATTGACATGTCCTTAACCTACTGTTGTACTATGAGGTTTGCGACCCTCTGGGGATAATCTGTCCTTTATATTGACAGGTTCTTTAATCTGTTGTTGTTCAGTTAAGTGGTTTTCCAAGAAATTCTCACCATTCCCCCTCCCCCCCCCCCCTTCACTCGTCGATACAGGAACGCTTTTGATATGAATTTGATTTACTATTTAACTAAATCTATCAGCTAATTAACCCCTCCATCTCTGGTAAAATCCACCAGCTCTCCCCCCTCCACCAGTACCCTCCTCCTTTTCCTCTTCTGGAAATTGGCGGTAAAAGGACGCAGTCTGTGCTGGAGAGGAAGTATCTCGTGGCAGGAAATTCAATTAAATAGTACAGAATATACAGTTTATTTATAAAATTCAATTCAAAGGGGTTGGGTCTGACTTTTATTTGGTGGGAAAAGCTCACATACAGCAATTGGTTCAAATGGTTCAAATGGCTCTGAGCACTATGGGACTCAACATCTTAGGTCATAAGTCCCCTAGAACTTGGAACTACTTAAACCTAACTAACCTAAGGACATCACACACACCCATGCCCGTGGCAGGATTCGAACCTGCGACCGTAGCAGCCCCGCGGTTCCGGACTGCAGCGCCAGAATCGCACGGCCACTGCGGCCGGCCATACAGCAATTACATGTTAAAATTATGTAGTTACACTGATGCAGATTGGAGATATCATCTTATTGGAAAATCGATAAGGGAAAAATTGTCGGAGGGTTACTGATGACCTCTACATTTAAAGTTATCTTTCACAGTGATGGGGTAGCAGACGCCTAGGTGTTCCATTTCGATTGACCCCTCGTATTGCAGTCATATATGCAATCATTGTTTCAAACGAGGCCATCCCCAGAGGGTGTTGCGCTTTCTCCACTAAGACTGTCTCCATCTCAAACAAGTGACGTCAGTCATTCAATATGTGGTAATCAACACCATAACAGACGATGGATTGGATGGAAAAGACCCCGTCGATGTACTGTAATAAGCACCACAGTCGATAGTGCCATCAATTTTAGCAAATTTTATAAGTTTTTTCTGTAGCTTCAACACCAACCAATGATGCTGCAATACGATTCCCAGTTTCTCTTTAATCGCTAAACCACCTCTCTACTACTTTGCGTGTAGCGTATATTAAATTGCTAATGTAGATATATACTGTGCAGTACATCCATTCATTCTTAATTCTCAAACACACTCCTGGAAATTGAAATAACAACACCATGAATTCATTGTCCCAGGAAGGGGAAACTTTATTCACACATTCCTGGGGTCAGATACATCACATGATCACACTGACAGAACCACAGGCACATAGACACAGGCAACAGAGCATGCACAATGTCGGCACTAGTACAGTGTATATCCACCTTTCGCAGCAATGCAGGCTGCTGTTCTCCCATGGAGACGATCGTAGAGATGCTGGATGTAGTCCTGTGGAACGGCTTGCCATGCCATTTCCACCTGGCGCCTCAGTTGGACCAGCGTTCGTGCTGGACGTGCAGACCGCGTGAGACGACGCTTCATCCAGTCCCAAACATGCTCAATGGGGGACAGATCCGGAGATCTTGCTGGCCAGGGTAGTTGACTTACACCTTCTAGAGCACGTTGGGTGGCACGGGATACATGCGGACGTGCATTGTCCTGTTGGAACAGCAAGTTCCCCTGCCGGTCTAGGAATGGTAGAACGATGGATTCGATGACGGTTTGGATGTACCATGCACTATTCAGTGTCCCCTCGACGATCACCAGAGGTGTACGGCCAGTGTAGGAGATCGCTCCCCACACCATGATGCCGGGTGTTGGCCCTGTGTGCCTCGGTCGTATGCAGTCCTGATGGTGGCGGTCACCTGCACGGCGTCAAACACGCATACGACCATCATTGGCACCAAGGCAGAAGCGACTCTCATCGCTGAAGACGACACGTCTCCATTCGTCCCTCCATTCACGCCTGTCGCGACACCACTGGAGGCGGGCTGCACGATGTTGGGGCGTGAGCGGAAGACGGCCTAACGGTGTGCGGGACCGTAGCCCAGCTTCATGGAGACGGTTGCGGATGGTCCTCGCCGATACCCCAGGAGTAACAGTGTCCCTAATTTGCTGGGAAGTGGCGGTGCAGTCCCCTACGACACTGCGTACGATCCTACGGTCTTGGCGTGCATCCGTGCGTCGCTGCGGTCCGGTCCCAGGTCGACGGGCACGTGCACCTTCCGCCGACCACTGGCGACAACATCGGTGTACTGTGGAGACCTCACGCCCCACGTGTTGAGCAATTCGGCGGTACGTCCACCCGGCCTCCCGCATGCCCACTATATGCCCTCGCTCAAAGTCCGTCAACTGCACATACGGTTCACGTCCACGCTGTCGCGGCATGCTACCAGTGTTAAAGACTGCGATGGAGCTCCGTATGCCACGGCAAACTGGCTGACACTGACGGCGGCGGTGCACAAATGCTGCGCAGCTAACGCCATTCGACGGCCAACACCGCGGTTCCTGGTGTGTCCGCTGCGCCGTGTGTGTGATCATTGCTTGTTCAGCCCTCTCACAGTGTCCGGAGCAAGTATGGTGGGTCTGGCACACCGGTGTCAATGTGTTCTTTTTTCCATTTCCAGGAGTGTATATGTATGTACCAAAGTATTCCAGTATCCTATACCGATCTTCAGATTTATAGCAGTTCGATCACAGTGCTTAATTTACAATCACGATTGCCATTTTTTCCCTATGTGGATGAGAGTTACAGGGGATTCTCGCATTCGTAGGATCAAGTTAGAGACTGAAAGATCTCCCCACATTGTCTTTGACCAACCCTCCCTGCAATATTGTCACCGATTTAGTTTGTAGCTGACCAGAAGTAGACCGCTACTTCCACATCTCTTGAAAGAACAGAGAGAGAGAGCAGTCCATAACTGCTTCTCGGCGAAGACTGTGCCCCACCAGTATTAGTCATGGCACTCATCCGAATGCACAATATCTCTCCAGATGTATGATTGTCGATGAGGTTAGCCCCCCTTATCGGCGAATAGTAGATATGAGAGTGTTGTGATGATATAACAGATGCGCTGGCCGCTTCAGTGCGGTACCGCGCTGCTGCTACAGTCGCAGGTTCGAATCCTGCCTCGGGCATGGATTTGTGTGATGTCCTTAGGTTTAAGTAATTCTGGGTCTAGGGGACTGATGACCTGAGATGTAAAGTCCCATAGTGGTCAGAGCCATTTGAACCATATGACAGACGGTTATGAACAACGAATGTGTGGTTTTATGTACATATTTTGAAGCATGTTGCGTAAATCAACTTTGTTATCATTTCTGAAGTATTGTTCTAGTGTCTGGAGTCAGTACCAGGAAGGTATTGGTAAGAGAGGTATGATCATGGATCGTAAACACATGCAGTTCTAGGGCTACATGGTACTGCACTTAAAACACGCTATGATACTAGAGTGGCTCTGTTTCCGACCTATTAGTGATGTGGAATGCAATGCTGTTAATATTCCAAAATAAAAAATGTATTCCCAACACATGACATACATCCTCCCTGCAAGTTTCTCTACGACGCTTTTGTAACAAACTGCAAACTGACAAAGCTAAAAATCTTGCACACCAAAGAAAACATCGATTTTTTGTAACGGAAACACTACAGGGGGTTCCAGAGGTGCTGTTTATGAACCTCAAGCCTGATAACCTTTCGGAAATTATGATCACAACAGCCCTATAAAATGATCGTCAACAGCCGAAAATGCATGAGAAGAAATAATGTCTTACGAGGGAATAAACACCATGATCAGTTCCCAAAGGAGATGTAAGAGTCTTACCGTAGTTTACCACGGGCCCTGGTAACCTTCCTCCTGCACACAGACGTCATGGTCTGATGTAAGGTTGTATTGCTCATGTGCAGGATAACACTGCCATTAGCTAAGGACACTTCATAAAAATCTATAAGGTGGTTGCTGATGACATGGGCTTGTGATCCGACATACATAAATTTATTACTGTATTTTTGGTGGTAATCCACGTTGAACATTCTATTCCAACCGTCTTGTAGCTGCCGATGAAACATGTCTGTTTCCTGGTGCCCGGTGCTTCCACGTCAACTTTTTCTTGTATTGATCTTGCTGTCACATACTCGTTCCCATTTACAAGAATTATCCTACACGAAATAGAAGACATGCACGTACTCCCTAAATTTCGCCGCATTTCGGCGTATTTTTCCTCAATTTATACGTATGTTCCGTAATTTTTCGTAATTTTATGGATTTTATATCACTTCTGCCCATACGGTCATGACATCACTTCTAGCACTGTATTCTAAAATTGCTTGTACATGTAGTGCAGTTGCCAACATCTAGCGCAAATGCGTTATTTTTCTGGATAGATGGCGTAGCATAGCACTGTAGTCGAATGCATCCACTCACCTCCAACCCCATATCCTACAGTTGCAGTGCGTTTGCTCTGTTTTCTGTATGTCTGTGTCGCAGAAGTATTATGTGACAATTCTGGCTGATCAGGTCGATCTAAGAAGTAGGGCAAAGTGGACATGGCGTCACTCTGGATTGTTGCCAAATTTATTCAAGATGGTCGATCCAAGTTGGCGGCCTTAGAAGTGACAACGTAGCAGCGAGGTCATAGCGAATGCTAACATGTCGATCTCTGGAACATCTGAAGATGCAGCAACCTCAGCCGCCATCTTGTTGAGACTTGCACCGACCTCTGCACCTGCAGCAGCAACAACCTGCAGCACGTCTAAACCTGTAGCGATCACGTGGGATCCTGTAGCTTTTATTGTCTGTTTCTCTCAACAATTTGTGTGATGAGTATGTGCAATGTGCTCCAAACACCTTGAAAGCTGCTGGTGGTTCTAAACAGCAGCAAGATGGAGGGCAGTCCTGGTCACTGACACACAGCTCATCCCAGCAGAACACCCTTGCGACAGTGCACATGTTGAGGAAAAGAAGGCATCGAGTGTACCCATGCTTTTCAGTTCTACGTACAATTTAACTCCTAGCCGAATGAAACATGAAAATGTAGGTATAGAAGCACATCATGACTGGAGCTTGCTTGTTAAAATAGAAATTCAGATTGCTTCGAAGGGTGTTTAAGAGCCCATTTCTGAGTTCGACTGGGACGAAATATATCGTGCACAGGTCTACATCAATCAGCAGATGACCACAGAGTATTATCCCCCAAGCCATTCACCCTACTGGTGTGGCATAATTTATTACAACAGTATTTAATGATTCTGCACCATTTGTGAAATTGGGTGACAAGAGTGTTTATCTACGCTATGCCTCAGTTTTGAACTTATACATTGTGGATACTTTGCTATGCCTTGAATTGGGGAGACTGAGTCGTTGGTTGCCGAATATAGACTCTGCATACAATGATGTAAACTTTCTATGTGTACTTAGAGCACATGTTGATGATTTGGAGCAGTACCTTTGTTTGTACATGAACGCACAGCCAAAAGAGGAACAGATTAGATGTGCATGTGAAAAAGCAGAGTATTGTGAGGTATTCATCGGTTTAAAGGAGATTCAAGTGGAATTTACTGCATATCAAAAAGCTTTATTTGGACAGAAAAAAAGAAAGAGTCTTATGATTGTTTTTAAATACTGCATCTAACTTACGATATTTAAATAAATAATGCATCTCTGTTCGTGTTTTATTTCATATCATCTCTCATTATAGTCCAAGAAGTGCTTCTATTAATATCATTATTTTTCAGTGCTACACCTATAATGATGCAGCAGCAAGCAATTGCCCCGAACATCTCCTCACCAGTCACTGACAAAATAAATGATGAAGTTACTCTTCATGGGTTAAACATATATAGCCAATTTCTCTGTGTAGCCAATATAGCTCAGTTGGTTAAGTGATGGAGCGAAAGTGGCCACTCGTACTATTACTGTCCTTTCAAGTGTATCTTTATATGCAGGGTGTTACAATAAGGTACGCCCAAACTTTCAGGAAACATTCCACACACAGAAAGAAAGAAAATATGTTATGTGGAGATGTGTCCGGAAACGCTTACTTTCCATGTTAGAGCTCATTTTATTACTTCTCTTCAAACCACATTAATCATGGAATGGAAACACACAGCAACAGAACGTACCAGCGTGACTCCAAAGACTTTGTTACAGGAAATCTTCAAAATGTCCTCCGTTAGCGAGGATACATGCATACACCCTCCGTCACATGGAATCTCTGATGCGCTGATGCAGCCCTGGAGAATGGCGTATTGTATCAGAGCCGTCCACAATACGAGCACGAAGAGTCTCCACATTTTGTAGCGGAGTTGCGTAGACAAGAGCTTTCAAATGCCCCCATAAATGAAAGTCAAGAGGATTGAGGTCAGGAGAGCGCGGAGGCCATGTAATTGGTCCGCCTCTACCAATCCATCGGTCACCGAATCTGTTGTTGAGAAGCGTACGAACACTTCGACTGAAATGTGCAGGAGCTCCATCGTGCATGAACCACATGTTGTGTCGTACTTGTAAAGGCACATGTTCTAGCAGCACAGGTAGAGTATCCTTATGAAATCACGATAACGTGCTCCATTGAGCGTAGGTGGAAGAACATGGGGCCCAATCAAGACATCACCAACAATGCCTGCCCAAACGTTCACAGACAATTGTGTTGATGACGTAATTGCACAATTGCTTGTGGATTCTCGTCAACCCACACATGTTGATTCTGAAAATTTACAATTTTATCACGTTGGAATGAAGCCTCATCCGTAAAGAGAACATTTGCACTGTAATGAGGATTGACGCATTGTTGGATGAACCATTCGCAGAAGTGTACCATTGGAGGCCAATCAGCTGCTGATAGTGCCTGCACACGCTGTACATGGTATGGAAACAACTGGTTCTCCCGTAGCACTCTCCATACAGTGACGTGGTCAACGTTGCCTTGTACAGCAGCAACTTCTCTGACGCTGACATTAGAGTTATCCTCAACTGCACGAAGAATTACCTCGTCCATTGCAGGTGTCCTCGTCGTTCTAGGTCTTCCCCAGTCGCGAGTCATAGGCTGGAATGTTCCGTGTTCCCTAAGACGCCGATCAATTGCTTCGAACGTCTTCCTGTCGGGACACCTTCGTTCTGGAAATCTGTCTCGATAAAAGCGTACCGCGCCACGGCTATTGTCCCGTGCTAATCCACACATCAAATGGGCGTCTGCCAACTCCGCATTTGTAAACATTGCACTGACTGCAAAACCACGTTCGTGATCAACACTAACCTGTTGATGCTACGTACTGATGTGCTTGATGCTAGTACTGTAGAGCAACGAGTCGCATGTCAACGCAAGCACCGAAGTCAACATTACTTTCCTTCAATTGGGCCAACTGGCAGTGAATCGAGGAAGTACAGTACATACTGACGAAACTAAAATGAGGTCTAACATGGAAATTAAGCGTTTCCGGACACATGTCCACATAACATCTTTTCTTTATTTGTGTGTGAGGAATGTTTCCTGAAAGTTTGGCCGTACCTTTTTGTAACGCCCTGTATATGCCAACTGCTTGTCAGTACCTGCCATAGTGAATATGATGGCAGGGTGGTCGAAACATCCTCATCACAAGGACTTTGTTGTCGGCGACTGGTCCTGTGAAGATGCCAAAGAAGACCTGAAGAGAAAGAAGAACAGAATACTCCTTCCTGATAATAGAAGAGCAATTATTATAGGTGCACTCAATTGCGGCAAGACTAATGTCCTTATGACGTTGCTAACACATGTAGATGGAGTCCGATTTGTACATGTTTGTGTATTCTCAAAGACAATGTTTCAGCCCAAGTATCAGCGACTTCAGGAGATATTGCGCGTTGTAGATGGTGTTACATGCACGACATTCATTGAAAGCTGTGATATCCTCCACATCTTCAAAAGGAAAACCAAACACTGTCTTCATATTAGATGATGTTGCTGTGGAAAATCAAAACCATATTCGAAAATATTTTATCGAGGCCAAAAATATTCGAGAATCCGGAAAGAGTTGGTTAGCGATAAATCAAGCCTCTTTAGGGGCTTCAAACAAAACAATCTGAATTTAAAATACATTTACCAAGCACATGCAGGAGCTCACAGGTCGTTCAATGATTTTGTAAAGATATGTGCCGATTGCTGGAATCATTCACAGCATGGATTTCTCGTTATTGATAAACTACGAAAACTGAATGATGGTAGGTACAGGAGAAACTTACAAGAGATTCTGGAAATATAACCCGTTAAGAGAGGTGAGTACATCAGTATACGCTACACCATGGACAAATTAGCGCGCATGTCTAGCTCTCAACCCGATAGAATGGGGGTACACAGACGGAACATTCGCCTGTACATGAATGCTGAAATTCAAGCTGTTGTGCATGAAGTTGGATGTATGCGCAGAGAACTAGCGTCGTATTACTAGACTCTTCTGAGAATTATCAACACATTAAATGAGTTAGTTAATGGAATCGGTAAGAAAGTAACAGACCTAACTAGAAAGGTTGACACTATTGAGGGGAAAATAGATGTAGGATCTCTTCTGGTTGAGAAGCGGAACAGACACATAATAACAGGAAGTAGAGCTAATATATAAAACCTCAAGCTGCAGTTACTAATTAGTATACACCGATGTGTCAACGAAGCAAAAAGTCATTCAAGGGCGAAAAGCCGTTCGAGAGAAATTACGGCTGCTACGTTTAGGGCATACTGATCGACAACAAACATTAAGAGAGGCCTTCAAGCCGGTTACTGAATCTCGCAGGCATCTCTCAGCAAAAACAAAACCACACGATAACTATGGACGAATTCATAATCCGTCACGCCCCTGGCCATACAGATACGAAATTCGGTGTCAGCGGGAGAAGACCGTACATGCTGGGTATGCAGCCCATAAATGTAGCTGATGACACAATACAGATTGCTGATAGGCGGTTTGAGAGAACATCGCAAAACGCCTGAGCATCAAGAAATACAAAATCACTTAAAAACCAAGAACTGATTGTGAAAATGACAACAGCATCAGCAGCGGCGATGGTA
This sequence comes from Schistocerca gregaria, assembly GCF_023897955.1. NCBI lineage: Eukaryota > Metazoa > Arthropoda > Insecta > Orthoptera > Acrididae > Schistocerca > Schistocerca gregaria. The sequence goes on along the minus strand of NC_064923.1, from coordinate 42,470,697 downwards.
TTGACATTGAGCATAAAGCAATGGACAATCGAATTCCGTAATATATATACTATGACGAATACAACGAGCTAATAGGTCGACTACGGCTGCTCATGGCATCAGTTGCTGCAGGTAATACAACTCACTCGAATGAGGCTGTTTCAAGACTCTGAGCTTAGAGAGAAAGTTATCATTGAATAATTATGAAGACAACAGTTGAAGAAATGCACAAACCAGCATGCCAAATGTACCCTCGTAGGCGTGTTTTGATCAAAGGTTTGGGCTACTTATGGCACACTGATCTTGTACATATGAGGGAATATTCACATGATAATAATGGATTCAAATGTATTTTAATGCTTATTGATACATACTCCAAATTTGCCTGGGCATTACCTATTAAAACAAAAACAGGGAGAAATGTTGTGGATGTATTTGAACATTTGGTGCAGACAGGGAAGTATCGATACTTGGGCAACCTCCAAACCGATCATGGTGGAGAGTTTTACATTAGGTTTTCCAAGACCTTGATCCAGCGATATGTAATTCCGCTGCATCGAGTAAAGGCGAGTATCGTGGAACGTATGAATAGAACAATGCGTTTTAATCTTCATGGCTGATACAAACGGACAGACATCCTCCCAGAAATAGTTAATCAGTATAATCAAACCAAAAATAGTACAATAAAAACGAGACGAATCGATGATAGTGACAGTGGGCTCACGGATATGGTGTAGTATCGTGGTAAAATGCTGTATCCACGCTAACAGAAATTTAATGTAAGTGATTTGATATGTATTTCAAAACAAAGGACACCATTTGAGAAATCGTATCTCCCGAACTGGTCAACAGAGATAGTTTCAAAGGTGCAAAGAACGAATTCTAGAACTTATGTCTTGAAGGACAGTAAAGATGAAGAAGTTTCAGGTTTCTTCTACACCGAGGAGTTGCAGAAAAGCTCAGAACCGAATGTGTTTCTCGTGGAGAGAGTCAACAGACATCGGGCAAATAGAGCGCCAGTCAAATGGCTTGGTATTCCTGCAGCACGGAACAGTTGGATTGATGCTAACGATCTGCTATATTTTGGGGTGCGCAGTCTACAACCACCGCTGTAGCAGAACATGCTTGCAAAGAGATGGGGTGGTATTATAGACAAGCTATCAAAGGAACTACACATTCCGGGACATAATTAATAGGCCTATGTACAAGGAACAAAGCTTTAAAACACTTGGCACGAGGTGATAAGGGGATTAATCTGCTCGACGAAGCGTGTGTGGAACATCACATTGCAAATTCTGCAAATAAAGATCTCCCAAGTCGTCACATTGGAGACAGGATTTTAGCTGATAAGACTAAGGCGATACGGACAAGAAAGGATATTGGTATAGGTCAACGCATTGCAGCATTTGCAATTGATAAAACCATGGGTGGAAGAATTAAGTTTAGTTTAGGTGTGATGAATTTCAAGCGAATTATGAATGCTGCACGTTGTAAACTAAGAAGCAGAAGAAGAAGAGCTGGAAGCAGAGGTATCTGAAGAACTGTACCGTGACTGCGACGTATGCAACCATAAACGCTCTCAAGCAGAATGGGGCCGGATCGGTTGAAACAACTCGAGTTCTACCAACACCTGTGGCGGTCTTCTTCGCTTCCTCACCCCGGCCCTCTCCACTCTCTCGGCGGTAGCGCCCCTCGCTGGTGGTGGTGCAGCTATTGCTCGAAGAGCCGAGAACCTGAGAACCTGAAAAACTCCCAAGTGCAGTTAGAAAAAGCAGGAAAGACATACCCGCATGATGGAAGACTTAGCCATCGGAAAATAACTACACTCGAAATCGTACAGGAAAGAGCTTGGTCCATTCATCAATAAAAGAAGCTCATTAGCTGTCTACTAGATTCGCCACTCACAATTACTGATCTTAAGTGTGTTAGAAAAAAGTTCAATATTCAAAGATTCCGTCGTGTGTTTATGCGGGATACGTCACGGAAGACTACGTGGAAAACTGGTAAATGTGGTATTGTGAATTTAGATTTTGCCGGAGGTCTCGACACCCACTGGGTGTTATATGTTAAGAAAAATGCAAATATCGTCTCCTATTTCGACTAATGTGAGCTTCAATCACCAGAAGAATAACAACGATACGTCACTCGCAGAAGACCTGTGTTCTACAATTTTCGGAACTATCGGGACTTTAATACACACCTATTCGGGCATCTATGAATCATGTTTCTCTTGACGTTTACAGAGAAGAAGAAGTAGAATATATAAGGAGAAACATTAAACATTCCTTCATCAATAGAAGTTCAGATGCAATGTCGTAGACTTTGACTTTAAAAGAACCGTTATCTGTATTAGGTGCAAATTACTTCTCGGCAATTGATCTGAGCATTGGAGAATGGAATATTCCATTGATTGGGTTGAAAATGTACAGCAGCATCCCAGATATCACCGAAGCTAACAACAAACTGCATCTAGATATTATTGGTGAAACGGGCATTGTGGAAATAGATACTGGTGCATACGACATCGACAATTTAAACAAAGTCTGAAAACAGTCTGGAAAAGGTATTGAGCTACGTGAAGACATCAGTACACTTAAATCTGAAATAAGGACTGTGAATGCAACGATTGACTTTAACCAGAAAGGTTAAAACATACTGAGTATCACAAAAGGACATTTTTTGAAGGAGTATCCTAGTAAATTTTACAAGTCAGATCAGACTGTGGACATACTGCCCGTCAGCAAAATCCGAGTCGAGTGAAACTGAGAAGTGCTACGGCCCGTACTCAGCTACCGTTGGTTGCTCAGTTTCTTTCAAAATCACATATACTTAATTTGAAAACAACTGTAAATAAAGTTGACAAACAATAATTATCAAAATTGACTGTTAAGAAACAATGTCTAATAAAAAAAGTTCTTAAGCAAGCTGCACTCGCGGCTGAAGGCCTTATTGACCAGAAATTCAAATTATTTGTCGGCTGAAGGACCCAATAGTAATAACTCAAAATACAATTTGACGGCTGAAGGCCTAGATAGCAAATTCTTAAGAACGAGTTAACTTCTCCAAGAAATACTAAAATATTATAAAAAGGACAATCATGAAATTTTCACTATTAAGAGACAGTATTTAATTACAAATTCTTAAGAAAAATTTCATTCACAGCTAAAGGCTTGTTTTTGTTGTTGTGGTCTTCAGTCCTGAGACTGGTTTGAAACAGCTCTCCATACTACTCTATCCTGTGCAAGCTTCTTCATCTTCCAGTACCTACTGCAACCTACATCCTTCTGAATCTGTTTAGTGTATTCATCTCTTGGTCTCCCTCTACGATTTTTACCCACCACGCTGCCCTCCAATACTACATTGGTGATCCCTTGATGCCTCAGAACATGTCCTACCAACCGATCCCTTCTTCTGGTCAAGTTGTGCCACAAACTTCTCTTCTCCCCAATCCTATTCAATACCTTCTCATTAGTTATGTGATCTACCCATCTAATCTTCAGCATTCTTCTATAGCACCACATTTCGAAAGCTTCTATTCTCTTCTTGTCCAAACTATTTATCGTCCATGTTCCCCTTCCAATACAAATACTTTCAGAAACGACTTTCTGACACTTAAATCTATACTCGATGTAATCAAATTTCTCTTCTTCAGAAACTGCATTTTACATCCTCTCTACTTCGACCATCATCAGTTATTTTGCTCACCAAATAGAAAAACTCCTTTACTACTTTAAGTGTCTTATTTCCTAATCTAATTCCCTCAGCATCACCAGACTTAATTCGACTATATTCCATTATTCTCGTTTTGCTTTTGTTGATGTTCATTTATATCCTCCTTTCAAGACACTGTCCATTTCGTTCAATTCCTCTTCCAAGTCCTTTGCTGTGTCTGACAGAATTACAATGTCATTGGCGAACCTCAAAGTTTTCATTTCTTCTCCATAGATTTTAATACTTACTCCGAATTTTTCTTTTGTTTCCTTTACTGCTTGCTCAATATACAGATTGAATAAAACAGGGCAGAGGGTCCAACCCTGTCTCACTCCCTTCCCAACAACTGCTTCCCTTTCATGTCCCTCGACTTTTATAACTGCCATCTGGTTTCTGTACAAATTGTAAATAGCCTTTCACTCCCTGTATTTTATCCCTACTACCTTCAGAACTTGAAAGAGTGTATTCCAGTCAACATTGTCAAGAGCTTTCTCTAAGCCTATAAATGCTAGAAACGTAGGTTTGCCTTTCCTTAATCTATGTTCTAAGATTAGCCGTAGGGTCAGTATAGCCTCACGTGTTCCAATATTTGTACGGAATCCAAACTGATCTTCCCCGAGGTCGGATTCTACCAGTTCCTCCATTCGTCTGTAGAGAATTTACGTTAATATTTTGCAGCCGTGGCTTAGTTTAATAAGTCACGGCTAGTTCGGCAATTTTCACATCTGTCAACACCTGCTTTCTTTGGGGTTGGAATTATTATATTATTGTTGAAGTCTGATGGCATTTCGCCTGTCTCATACAACTTGCTCACTGGGTGGTAGAGCTTTGTCAAGACTCGCTCTCCCAAGGCTGTCAGTAGTTCTAATGGAATGTTGTCTACTCCTGGGGCCTTGTTTCGACTTAGGTCATTCAGTGCCCTGTCGAACTTTTCACGCAGTATCAAATGGCTTTAAGCACTATGGGACTTAACATCTGAGGTCATCAGTCCCATAGACTTAGAACTAATTAATCCTGACTAACCTAAGGACATCACGCACATCCATGCCCGAAGCAGGATTCGAACCTACCGCCGTAGCAGCCATCTGGTTCCGGACTGTAGCACCTAGAACCGCTCGGTTACACCGGCCGGACACGCAGTATCATATCTCCCATTTCAACTCCATCTACATCCTCTTCTATTTCCATAGTATTGTTCTCAAGTACATCACCCTTGCATAGACCCTCTATACACTCCTTCCACCTATCTGCTTTCCCTTCTCTTGTTAGAACTGGGTTTTTATCTGAGCTCTTGATATTCATACAAATGGTTCTCTTTTCTCCAAAGTTCTCTTTAATTTTCCTGTAGGCAGTATCTATCTTATCCCTAGTGAGATAAGCCTCTACATCCTTACATTTGTCCTCTAGCCATCCCTGCTTAGCCATTTTGCACTTCTTGTCGATCTCATTTTTGAGACGTTTGTATTCCTTTTTGCCTGCTTCATTTACTGCATTTTTATATTTTCTCCTTTAATTAACTAGATTCAATATTTCTTCTGTTACCCAAGGATTTCTACTAGTCCTCGTCTTTTTACCTACTTGATCCTCTGCTGCCTTCACTACTTCATCCCTCAAAGCTACCCATTCTTCTTCTACTGTACTTCTTTCCCCCTGTCAATTGTTCCCTCATGCTCTACCTGAAACTCTGTACAACCTCTGGTTTAGTCAGTTTATCCAGGTCCCATCTCCTTAAATTCCCACCTTTTTGCAGTTTCTTCAGTTTTAATCTACAGTTCATAACCAATAGATTGTGGTCGGAGACCACATATGGCCCTGTAAATGTCTTAAAATTTAAAACCTGTTTCCTAAATCTCTGTTTTACCATTATATAATCTCTCTGGCACCTTCCAGTGTCTCCAGGCCTCTTCCACATACGTAATCTTCTATCATGATTCATAAATCAAGTCTTAGGTATGATTAAGTTAAGCTCTGTGTAAAATTCTACCAGGCGGCTTCCTCTTTCATTTCTTACCCCCAATCAGTATTCACCTACTACGTTTCCTTCTCTCCCTTTTCCTACTATCGAATTCTAGTCACTCATGACTATTCAATTTTCGTCTCCCTTCACTATCGGAATAATTTCTTTTATCTCATCATACATTTCTTCAATTTCTTCGTCATCTGCAGAGCTAGTTGTCATATAAACTTGTACTACTGTAGTAGGCATGGGATTCATGTCTCCCTTGGCCACAATGCGTTCACTATGCTGTTTGTAGTAGATTAGCCTCACTCTAATTTTTTTATTCACTATTAAACCTACTCCTGCATTACCCCTATTTGATTTTGTATTTATAACCCTGTATTCGCCTTACCAAAAGTCTTGTTCCTCCTGCCACCGAACTTCACTAATTCCCACTATGTCTAACTTTAACCTATCCATTTCCCTTTTTAAATTTTCTAACCTACCTGCCCGATTAAGGGATCTGACATTCCACACACCGATCCGTAGAACGCCAGTTTTCTTTCGCCTGATAACGACGTCCTCTTGGGTAGTCCCCGCCCAGAGTTCCGAATGGGGGACTATTTTACCTCCGGAATATTTTACCCAAGAGGACTCCATCATCATTTAACCACAGAGGAAAGCTGCATGCCCTCGGGAAAAATTACGGCTGTAGTTTCCCCTTGCTTTCAGCCGTTTGCAATATTAGCACAACAAGGCCGTTTTGGTTGCTGTTACAAGGCCAGATCAATCAATAATTCAAACTGTTGCCCCTGAAAGTACTTAAAAGGCTGCTGCCCCACTTCAGGAACCACACGTTTGTCCGGCCTCTCAACTGATATCCCTGTGTTGTGGTTGCACCTACGGTACGGCTATGGCTATCTGTATCGCTGAGGCACACAAGCCACCCCACCAATGGCAAGGTCCATGGTTCATGGGAGGGTGGGTGGTGGTGGGGGGGGGTGGTTGCTAAAGACCTTATTGACAAGAAGTTAAAATTATTTGTCGGCTGAAGACCCCATAGTAATAACCCAAAAACAATTTGAAGCCTGAAGGCGTAGATGACAAATTCTTAAGAACATGTTAACTTCTCCAAGAAATACTAAAATATTTTTAAAATGGACAATCATAGAATTCTCTCTATTCAGAGACAATATCTAATTAAAAATTCTTAAAACAAATTGCATTCACGGCTGAAAGCCTGATTGACAATCATGACAATCTGACCAAATCAAGAGGAAAGTGCTCCAAGGATCGACCTGGGAAAGTTGCTCAATTTCATAAACGATGAGACAGGCAGCCAAGAGTTGTATTCACTTAACCTGATGGCATCTCAAACCAGTGACAGTTTAAACGCAGGCCAATACTCTTGCAACATCTACCTAACGTCTGGTAACCAACACAACGATGAAATAACCCAGGCAAGGCGGAACCGTTGGACAGCTCTGCGTCTTCAGAATCCGGTGTTTAGAAAATCGAGAAGCAGAAGGACCCACTACGACCAAAGTAGTCCAAAAGAAACAAACGTCCGAACCACATTCAAGGAGGCTGTCGAACTAGAGGCCTTACGGGGCAGCAACAGCAAGGCGAGGAAAGGTACACTGCAGCGCAAATACGCTAACCTCCAGGGCAGGTAACTGGGGCGTTAGCGGCTATTAGGCATAAAAATACCGCTGGTTGAACTTCGTCAATAAACACAAGGAATTCAGTGATTAATAATAAAAGGTGGAGGATGGCTAATTAATTTCGCCATCTCCAAACACTCGACTCATTGCTCTTCCTCTCAGGGACCCTGCGAGCAGCAACGCGCAAACAAACGGCGTGATCTCAAAATAGTGGTGTTTCACTACTGGGTTAATGTTCACTCAACTCAAACGTCCTGGGTCTGGTGAAGAGCAAGGTTGTCACCCTCGCAACTACAGCCCCTCAATCCGGAAGTGTCTGAGTGCCGAAAGCAGCCCCAGAATGTCCTCGCACTGCCGAACCTCGCTGCTGCTCCGTCCCAAACGAACTACCTGTCACACTCTGACCCGGAAAACACTTGACGCCCTTCCAAAGATAATACTAGCGTACCAGATAACGACAACCGCTGCTACTGCCATTCGTACACAGACAACGCTATCAAACGTAGTGGCGCCAGTAAACACGAGAAGAAAACAAGATGCCTCTATACCTATTACACGATGCCAACCTACCAACGGCACCAACTCGAGCCGCAACACGGCTAAGTAACATTGCAATGAACTCCTATCTCAACGACTGTCTGATTTATACATTTTACAGATTCTTCCCCTGAGTTGCAACAGGAAACAGGATTGTTGACACTGCCACCAATGTGATAACCCTTCCAGCAACAGTTCAGACAGTGGACTATTTGGAATTGCGTATTTTGGACCAGAATAATCAACTTGTTGACTTTCGTGGTGAGGAAATCATTATAAAATTACATCTAAGGCAGGATCGGCGAATGGCATAAAATCAGTGCACACAGTTCACAGCGCATCACTTCGCTACCGAATCACAAAATGATAACACATGTGAACTACGAGTTTCTAAAATCACTTGGCTTCAAACCTCGCAATGACGTCTTCACCCAATATAATCGGTCCAGTAGAGTATGATGAGTCAATAACACTTTCAACAGAAATGATGAAATTAGGATTGTCATCCAACACAAATACGCACTGACGTTTCCATGCAAGAGATTCATATATTCGGAGGGATTATTCAAGAAAACCGAAGGAAGCGCTACAGTCGGATCCAAACTTACAAATAATGCTTTAGCGTTCCTGTTTCAAGAGATACGCTATGAACTCAATGTGTCTGAGATCGACCGTACACGCAATGTCAGCGTAACATCAACCCTTCAAACATATGTCTCTGCATCACCCACGGATTTGAATGGTTTAGAAAATGCTGGATGGTTCATAGACGATCCGGTGTATTGAACAGCTGCAAGGTACAAACGATTTACGGCATTCATACCTTTAAAAATGCTTATGGTCTCCTTTGAGGACATGAAGCAGATTATTGTGCATGCTTAAGAGGAACTCATTCTGGTACGGAGTGCAACGAATAATAACTCCTACATTAAAGGAGCTCAAGAGGAGAATATGATCACAATCAGAAAGATAATATGGAAAATGCCTCACATCAGTGAATAAGACGAGGAGCGTTTGAAGCTTTTAAAAGTTTTGAATTCTGGCACATATCTATCAGAAAAATTCCGCTCTTGGGATGTTTTCTAATACACAGTGCTACTGACTGCAACCAGACAGACATGGTCTATTAAAAGCTCTTTGCGTTTCAGATTGTTAGAAGAAGGGATATAGCAAATGATTCCACCGTATTCGCAACTGCAAGTTAACTAATGCCAGTGTCTTCCTGATTTCAGAATTCTACCCATATGGCTTTTTACACCTACAGTGGGATGAAAAAGTATACAGTATAGCAATGTTTCGTACTTCTTACTATGAAAGTGCTAAAGAAGAAGGCGGATGTCTACTGGGTCCACAGAAATTCAACGAGCTATCACCCACCATCGTAATAGACTCCTCGAATCAGAACAGAAGGATGGACCTGTAGATGTACAAAGTGAATTTGTACTTTCAGCAAATTTCCAAGAAGACACTGCAGCGTATGCAGTAGTTCTACATAACTGTATGATTGCCTACTGTCCGCTCAGTGGTGTTGCGAACGAGCTGTATAAATGAACAGGTTCTGCACCATTCCCAGAGAACTCCATAATGGCATCACAAGGTGTGAACATCATTGCAGACGCTCAGGGTTTCCATGGTGATGAGCGTAGACAGTTTCATTCTTAAAGATGCTGCATTCATAGCGTACACAGAAGATGCCAGAATAATAGTGACATTCTCAGCAAACATTGCGTCACCGAGGTCTTTCGAGAATGTGAAGTGCGCTAAAACACAGAAAAGCGCAAAGTTGTTAACACATTTCTACCATGGTATTCACTGGGATGATCCTGGTATACCCTATAGAAATATAGTGATGTTCTTTGATTATTTGTTGACATGGATCTACGTGAAGGGGAAGAAGATCTCATGGATGCGTCTAATCTTCAAGTTTCCTGCTATTCAGGAGCTGGTATTCTACACGAGTCCTGCTCTCCATAGTCTCAGGATGTAGATGTGTGAAAATAATGTTGTTGTGTCTGCTTATGAAAATGTTTAATTACTTTTAAGTTGGATGAGAAATAAATGAATTTTTACCCCATAATATGTTCCCACTTTGATAGAGTACAATTTCGTTCACATAGTGTGTCTGTAGTTTTCTTCAAGCACAAGAGATATAATTTTAGATATATTTGCTGACGTAGTCACGTGCCTCCTGCTCCCATAACCCAATTCATGCTGCACAGTGGGTACAATTCCATGCAACCATTCCATGTATTTCGTTATTCTCAGTCTTACACTTCACCTCATTAACAGCGCTCATCTCCAGAAAAACTAATGTCATTTGTGTCATGCACAGTCTTTATATATACATACATAATGCAATAGAGGCTAGGTTTTTCTTGTAAATGACAGCAACAACATAGACGTATGGTAATGAAGTTTTGTTTATTCAGTTCACACAAGTACAACTTAGTTCTTGAGATTATAATTCAGTTTTTGAGGTACAAAATAGTTCTTGAGGTACAATTTCCCTCTGCTATTCCAAAGCAGAGGTACTTTTAACTTACACACTTCAAGAATAACACTGGTCGAGAATATTATTTTACGATTTTTTTTCTCAGTAGCACTGGATGATAATGTTTAGAGTTTCTTCCAGATGTTTAAATCTACGCTAAAAACTAATATGGAGATACTTTTACTACAACTAAATTCCACAGTCCTAGTAGTATAGCTTTCACAATAATTCTGATGGACTGCGTACACTGCAAATATAATTTCATGAATTCCAATAGCAAAGGTTTTTACAATAATAGTAATTATGATGGACTGTGAGCTATATCGATATATCCACTTAAAAACTAATTTGACTTGGACGGCTAGCTGCAGTTGAAAACTTAAAAACTATTCTATTTACAAGACACACATGGTGTGTAGACATTTATATTTCTACACGCAGCACATACGTAGCATATGAATAAATAAATATGCAAGTATTTTTTTCTGTTTATGACTTTTAATAAATATAAACGCTTTTTTGCCTACACTTTTTAAAAACTTTTTTTACTCTTTTTTCACAAACAGGGTGAGCATACATATATACATTTTTATCTTTTTTATATTTGGTGCATGTGTGTAATCATGTGTAGATAGCACACACAAATATTTACATGACACACACACAAATAAAACTATTTGCAGTATGATAAAAGTGTCATACTACAACTCTGCAGACTGTCTCCCTCTCACTCATTCTGTCACTATCACTCAATCAGGATCCCCCACCCCTTCTCTCGCAAGCAGTGAGTTGTGTGGGTATGGGAGAGTTTCAATTTCATCACAAATGAACCCCTTCATCATCATGAGGCGACAGGCTAATTTTAAACTCTAGCACAATGTACACCTCGTGTCCTCTTGATTGAATACTAGTTTGACGCACGGTATGCGCCGGCTGCGGTGCAGCACAGTGAACACCGCTGCACAGGCACCGCAAATAGTCTTCAATAGAGAAGGCTCTCGCTGCGATATGATGCACACCCTTAGCCCGCCTCTGGGTGGCACCTTCCAATGTGGAATATGCATACATTTTTGATCACAGAGCTACAAACTCCACAATCAACAAACCATTTGCCTCATCTTACATAATGCCGATCACCTTCTTGTTCTGTGTAATAATACCATTAGGATTGTTGATCGTGTATGAGGACATGTCGAATTCATTACCATCGTACCTCTTCACTTCATACGGATTGCAGTTATTCACTCAATAGATGAACCTATCTGTATCCATATAAAGCAATTTAGGATCTGCAAAATGAGTTTTCACAAACTCATAATGAAAGTGGTATATGTGGATTTGGATAGGTCTAGTTTGCACATCCCCACATAAATAGGTTTCATAAACTCTGCTGCAGTCTTTGCTACCTCCACAGCAGCAAAGTTCTTATTGAATTAAAAGTTTGTCTAGCAGTGCGTTTTCTAACACTTTAACGCCCATCCCATTCGTTTCTAATCAAAATTCACGTCGTTCTCTCAAGTTTTCCATTGTTTATCGAAAATTGAGTTATTCATTAATTTGTAACAATCTTTCTCAAAGTCACACGCCACGGAAGCTCTCTGTCTCATATTCCAATCAATATACTCCTTCAACTAGGGGAACTGCTTGAAGGAGATAGCTCGGGTGATTCTAACCAGTTTCATACCCAAGCTGAGATACTGCTGGAGATTACGATAATGAACGATGTATCTCCGCTTATCCTCCAGCGTTGTCATCAGTTTTGGCGTGGAGGCTCCTCGTGGAACTAGTTTCTCTCGACACAGCGGCAAATAGGCGTGTGTATCATGCAAACTAATAAAGTATGTGAGTTCTGCCTCCACTGCATACACTGCATCAGAATCAACTGCCATACCTCCAATGATTTTTGCACCTAATTCCTTGCACTCGTCTTCGGGCACCCATCCAAATTCATCAATCGGCAGTGTCTACTGCATGGCGTACCCGTATAAGTCATTTACATAAGTACGTTATGTAACTTAAATCAAGGGATGCGTTGAACCTATCACCCAACCATGGGCTATTTGCCTTCGCATGCCTGTTGACACATTGCCAAAGTCCCACATGGATCCATAGTCCAAAGTAGAGGAGAATGTCGGCATCGCTCAATATTCGATACTGGACTTCGTTTTCTTGAGCATTGTGTCCCAAGACAACCAAGGTGCCGTGTTATAAAAGGCGGTATCCCGAGAATAAGTGGTCATGCATAGACTCCAGAATTCTCCCAAATGTCTGTAAGTAAGCACACGTCTGCATCCACGTAAAGCCGTGCATACTCTCCTAATGTGGAGATGTTGAATTCCCGCCAGACATTCACGGCATACTCATACTTTGCATCCGTTATGGGATCGCCTGTAAGGTTGCTGGCCAATGCAGTTATGTTGCGTATTCTGGTTTAGTTGAGTTTTGCTGTACTATCCACATACTTGTATGGGTGAAACCGCCTACCTAGTTACAAACTGAACCTTTTCCTCATTGACGAATGCAGCTCCAGTGATATGCATATCCCTGCGAGGTACAGTTTCAACGAATTTCTGAGCTGGCGTCTGGATGAATCTCAGCGTATCAAGGAAGCGGAACGTAATTATTGGCGTCATTCGTTTGGAGAATGAAATGTATTTCTCAACACTCCCAGGTTGGACACTGACCTGATTTTTCTCCCAACCGAAATTAGCGAAGTGCTCAACTTGAAAGTGAGCGTCATACCTACTTAAATTATGGAAGAAAACTGGTATGTGTCTTGGTAGCTGGTACTTTAAATTCCTTGTATTGTGAGCTGCACCACGGAACTTCCCGGTAAGATGACACTCGTCGCTATGAGGAGTTTTTGCTTTTCTGTCTAACGGTAGCCCACAAATATGAAAGTCAACCGCGTTATTGTACAAATCTTCATTCTCCTTCGATTTGGTTATGGGATCGTTGTCCTTGTAAAGCTTATAGACCTCCCATCAACGTTTCTCGAGCTCAGTGTGCAGCCAAACTGTCGGATTATCCCCGACATAATTTGTAGCAGTTTACACTTGAAATATAGGACGATACAGTTTGGTATGCTGTCACATATGTTAGGTGTTCTTCTGTAAAGGTGTTATGTGGGGTCGTGGGATCACCTTCACAGCGGGTCAAAGGCGTGAGGAGCCATTCAAAGTCGGCGTACACTATGAACGGGCGTCGCTCCTGGTGATGAGCAATTTTAAACTTTATGAATTTGTTTTCCTCAGTAGGCTTAATATCATATACTGGGTCCTCGGAAGAGCAGTTTACTAAATTCGTCGCTAATAACGTGTCTGGGGAAAAATAATTCAAGGACCTTAAGCAAATATGGTGTTTACCCTTATGTTTACTCATCTGGTAGGAGAGAAGGCGGGACATGTCTTTGATCGAAACATAATGATAATTATCACCTTTAGAAAATAAGTGGAAATTCGGAAATTTGTAGTAAAATTTTATGGGATCCAACTGCTGAGGTCATCGGTTCCTAAGCTTACACACTACTTAATCTAACTTATGTTAAGGACAATACACACACCCATGCCCAAGGGAGGACTCGAACATCCGACAGGGGAGCCGTGCAGACCATGACAAGGTGCCCTAAACGTCTACGTCTAACGTCTACCCCACGCGGATTCAGAGAAGAGTAGCATGTTTACATGCGTCTCAAACACACCAATAAATTTTGAGAAATAGATGGCGCTAACGACAATGTGCTTGTCTTGCTCATCTGACTTGCTTTTCTTCTCCAGACCACAAACATGAACTGACAGTCCGATATCCTGCGCCTCAAATTTAGGTATGCCCTGGATCTTGACGAGGAACTCGATGCCATCAAGGTTATAACGCCCACGAATATTATCACTGAGGGGACTCTCAGGGTTATCTCGACAATTGTAATTTCTCTCGAAAGCCAGGACTGACCATGCAAAACAAGCCTGATCCTTTCTATTTTCGACATTAATGCATCTCTGCATCTCAGAGGGCTTGATGTGGATAGACCCTCCTTTTACTGGATCATAGACAAGTGTATGGATGTCCAGGTTTAGTACACGGCTTAGTGTTTTAGCTGACCCTTTCACTTCCATCTTGGAAAAGTGGCCCATTGTAGCACCCAAGGTAGATTTACGAAACCACTCGGCGATTGGTGTGCTCCGCGATAATGGTCTCTTCAGTGCCAGAGGCAACTTTGGAGGGGTGCCATAGTTCGATGCAGAGTACCGCACTGCATTTAATGGAGGGGTACCACGGATCACTGACTACATTGAGGAGCTATGTTTGCATGACAGGAAGGCATACTCTTAGAAACCCGACAGGGTCGCGCTACCTCCTGCTGGATTCTCGATCCTTGTGAACGAGATTCGCTTCTCAAAGGCGTCTGCAATTACCGAGCATTGTAACTGCTGAATGGTGTCACTCACCTGATGTCCACCACCAAAAGTATAGGAGAGGGAACTGCCGCTAGCCACAGTATCTTCTCTATTACTCATAATTCTACTGCCACAGGGTGATGATGTCCGTCCTGCCGACGATGGAATCGGCGCAGTGTACAAGGGTATGCACTGAGACACACATAACTTCTGTGATCGGCGAGGGCGACCAGTCAGAGCCAGAGTAGGATGAGGTGGCGGCGGTGAGGGCCAGTGGGAACACCCTGCTCGTGGCGACATTGTCCGGCGATGCTGCTGCTGCTGTTGTTGCTCGCCGGGACCTTCACCTCTGCCCACCTAAGTGGTAGGAGACTGTTGCTGTTCATCATCTTCTTCTGGCTGAACCGCTCGTGGACGCCAGAGAATAAGTAATGGTACAGGGCAGGTGCTGCAGCGGCCGCAGCTGATGCTGCTATCTTTCGTGCAGCTGCCAGTGGTGCTTTGCACAGCGGTGCATGACACTCGGGTGAGTTTCATTCCTGACCCCCCCCCCCCCCCCCCCCCGCAACCACTGTGCTCTAGGCACTCATACCACAGACAGCTGTTGTGGTGCTGGTCGCCACACTGTGGTAATATAAGAATAATGAATACAAATTAAGTACAATGCTCAAGATTTTTTACAATAATTAGATATGCTGTACACAAACAGAAACATTTCGTAATAATAATAATTATATACCATAATGACAGTAGTAGGACAAAGTTCATATGGCTCCAGTCTGCTTTGTTGTAGAATTTGTTCAAGATGGTTGATCCAAGATAGCAGCGGTACAAATGGCTATGTCGAAATGACGTCATGGCAGGAGAAAGGAAAATAGATCAATTGGGCCACCTCCACTAGCCTAAGAAAATGGTGAGAATATAGGTCACCTGGGCTACCTCCTTTAACTTAAGTCATTCGGCCACCACCTCTTCCTTTGAAAAAGGACTCAGCCTGTGCTGGGCAGCTGGATACAATGGGTGTAAGTCTTTATTTTACATGCAGTGTTTCTTTAAACAGTCTGTCACAGGCAGTAGCTTCATCCGCTGTGTTCACCATGAGGTCCAGAGTCCAACTGCCCTAGTTCAGAGTACTGCCACCTAACGGCGCTGTTGTCCCTCCTGCAACTTAATTCAAGTTGGTGGTCCGGGGAAAAATGGCGGGAAAAGGACTCAGTCTGTATCCAGGTGCTGGAGAAAGGAAGGACTGTACTTTGTTTTTTCAGTGGGAAGCAGGAACTTTATTTTGGGATGGATTTCATACAGTATGTTTATTTCGCTGACACAAAACACTCACCCTCACATGTTTGGGGTCACATTAAATAGCCTACAGACCTTCAAACTACTCTGAAATAATGCAGTACACTGATGTGTAGACAGGCAAGAAACTCGTAAATTGTCAAAATAATGCATGTAAAACACTCTGCAGACACGCTTTCTAATTGTAAGCTGTCGAAATAATGCATTGCACAATCTACAGACCGGCAAACTACTCGTTCATTACCGAAATTATGCAGTATACTGATGTAAAGACACTCAAACAATTAGTAAATTGTCAAAATAATTGTTGTAAAACACCATACAAACTCTCAAAATAATGCATTGCACAGCCCACAGACATGTTCACAAAATAATGCAACAGACACATTCACTATTTGTAAAATTGATGTATGCATGTATAACGCTCTGAAAACACGCTCACAATGCTTAAGCAGGCAAAATAATGCAGTGCACAAACATTCATTGCACGTAAAATCGCTTTCAAACTATCGTTAAGAAATTCAAGCACGATATATATGTGAACTGTTCCCTACAGAGGCCCTAAGGAGAGTAAGCCCGTCAGCCTAAGGTTGGTGGTGCCACATGCGAGATTCAAATGGTTCAAATGGCTCTGAGCACTATGGGACAAAACCTGTGGTCATCAGTCCCCTAGAATTTAGAACTACTTAAACTTAACTAACCTAAGGACTTCACACACATCCATGCCCGAGGCAGGATTCGAACCTGCACCTGTAGTGGTCACGCGGTTCCAGAGCCTAGAACCGCCCGGCCACACCAGCCGGCCAACATGCGAGATGTCTCCGGCTGCGCAGACGTGTTTCCATAACCACTACTGCTGGCGTCCAGCAAAGACCCAGTTGCCGAGTGACTCACAATATCAAACGCAGCTAAAACGTTGTCAGTGTTATACAGACCTCACATGTCTTTGTAAATAACAGCCAAGTCTCCTTCTGGACGCACTATAGAAATCTTTTGCAATCCTTCCTAGAACAACACAGGATGCATTCTTCAAAAAAATGTTCAAATGTGTGTGAAATCGTATGGGACTTAACTGCTAAGGTCATCAGTCCCTAAGTTTACACACTACTTAACCTAAATTATCCTAAGGACAAACACACACCCATGCCCGAGGAAGGACTCGAACCTCTGCCAGTACCAGCATGCATTCTTCCTAGCGATCCTAATGGGACAGCCTGTTCCTTTCGGGAAACAGTAAAATGCTGCAGAAATAGTTCACAGTCGCTTTTGCTGTTGCTGTAGGAGCTTTCGTGATGCCTCAGCTTGTCTGTATAGAAATTCTTGTCCTAAGAGGACCCGTTAAAGCAAATAGCCAAGAATAATGCCGAATGCATTCCTACTGATGGTCCTAACAAGGTATCCCATCCATTGTATGTTACATTTACTGGAAATCGTGACACCATCCCTCAACAAACGTCTCTGAAACGAGAAACGTGCTAACCACTATGTAGTGGCTCCTACATCCCAGCACAAAGGATGACTTGTGAATGAATGGAGCATTCTGATTCGCTCTTATCGAATTTACCTGCCAAACTGTTGCTGCTGCTGGTGGCAGATCACTGCCCCCATTTTGTTTTCTGTAGATGAGACTTTCAGCAGTATAACTATTTTGTACAGATTCCCATATTGCACTGACACTTAAACCCTGAGAAAGTGTTATACAGATTGTCAAATATGGAAAGACACTTGCTCAATTACACTGTTTTGCCACTGAGGATGGAAGCTTGAATATTACAGACTGAAGCCAATCACCAACCCGGATAAATATCACCATGTACCGTGTCGAGGCAGGAAACATATAATTTGTGTCCTGCGCCATACAAAATCGCCACTTCTGCATCATGCATATAGCTACATACCGCCAGACACTCGTACATATACTGCCTAGACAGACAGACGAAGCACATGCACCATACATAATCCTCGCAGCACTAGATATTTCCAGTGAGGTCGGGTGGTCATCCACCACAGCCGACTGGTCATCTGCCCCCGTACACTCACTGGCCCGACGCATGACCAGAGTGATTTCAGTGAACCGAGTTCACTCTCTGAACTGTTGTACAAAGGCTGGGTCGGTCCCCTTGGCACAAAGATGTTACTTCTTCTGGCTCCGACCTGCTTGCTTGTTTGTTTTGTACACCCATCTCCAGACTCTGGGATTACAAAAACGTATGTATTTTCCCATGGTTTGCCAGAGTACCACAACATTTACGTGATACTTCTCGATATCAAGAACATGGCAATATCGCTTGCATAGCAGTATCGCTTGCGCCGTATAGTACCAAAGATATAGACTAGAAACTCGAAAATTTAGCCAGGTGGAGGGTGCTGTAAACCACTGAGTAACTAGAAACTTATCTCGTCAGTGAAGACTTTTACGTGAAAAATCGAAAAAAAGTAGAGGAAACTGATATTTCCACTCGCGAATACTGATAACGGTTATATAACAGATTCCAAATCATCCCTATATTTTACAAGGTCAAATAAGGTGATTCTTATGTCTAGAGAACCAGTAAATACGTCTTCCATCCGCCTTAACCTGCTAGATGCACACAACACATTCCACAATCTATGTTCTCTCAACAAACGCAGATGGGAAATGTGCAGAAGCAGTCAACTGGATAATTCACATGGGAGGGAATAATGGTCCAGCGCAGACACATGTCCGTATTGCATCTTCTCAACTTTCCGAGGGGGACTCACGGATCACGTAGACTCTCCAACACGTACTGAGTATTTTTTCTCTATTCAGCCGTCTAGAGGACGAAACGGTTAGGTCAGATACATCCCTGCACCCCAACAGGCCTTTCCATTCGGACAACTCCTACCGTTAGCCGGAAACGTGAATCATTCCCGCCAAAGGCCACAGCCGACAAGCGCCACGCACCCCCAGACAGAATCGTCCTAGGAAACCGACTACATATATATTTGATCGCTATACTTACAATTAAATATTACGATCGCGGTTTAAATTGGAAGACATTCGACAATGAGTGAAATGTCATTGATACACCCTGCTGATAGCTGTAGCTCTGGAAACAGAAATATGTGTACCATCTTTATGACTTGACAGATTTTTCCAAGTAAAAATAAAAATCCTCCATTCCCTCTGCTATAGGCATTATTCCACGTCAGATTCATACCTTTACTTACGATTAGAAATAGTCACTTTCTTTGCACATGTCAGAACATACACATGCACGCACGCACGCACACACACACACACACACACACACACACACACACACGGACATACACTTTATAAGCCTGATGCTCAAGGCCAAACTATCACGCTTCTCCTACTACTAAGTATAATACTTCCTCGATACCTGATTGCTGAGAGAAAATACTAAGAGAAAATAAGCGATGGGTGGACGTGTCTCATAAGTTTTTTTCTTCGAGCGGCACCACAGTGTCTTAGAAAGAGAGACGCAATCGTCTTACAAACCACCAGATGTTGAAAACACGATCTCAACGACTATGTTAATGTCACAAGTGGTCTTGGTTCTACAGGTGCTCAGAAGCACCGCTCACGATATCCATGTCAAGTCTTATAAATCGAGGTATGGCATTATCTCCGAATGAAGCAGTGTTTACAGACAAATAGCGCGACACTGAATAGACTGCCATCACCAGACCAACAGTGTGGTTACACGTTGTTGACCTAATTTAGAAAGTGATTTGGCTAAGGAACACGTTATGAAACCGGTATTTGGAGCTCACTCATGCTGCCACTAGGTATTTATCCAGTATTTATAACGTTGCCACGTCAGAGGTTCTGCAATATATCCACTGGGTTATAGGCGATGGTTGATGGAGAAGGATCACAAACAGTAGATGATTTGCTGATTGAGGTCGTAAGAAATGTACACTAGCTTTCGAGATCTCTATTGCTACGCTTTCTGGTAGAGATGATGTCTGTGATTTGGAATCAAGTCTTTCGATTCAACCACATACCTGCGTAGGATCCTATGGAGAAGTCTTTCAATTATTACAGCCACTAGTGACTCATATTTCTGGCATTCACATATGTCGAAACGAGTCATCTTTTTCGAACCTAACTATTACAGTAAAATGCAATTTGCAACTGCCCCCCAGACTCTACGCTGCCACCTTGCAGTTGTGCACATGTGATCGTTCCAATTTAAGTCAGAACTGAAGAGAAGTCAGAGACAGATATTTACAACACATTCATTGACTTGATAGTTGACTGCTGTCGTTGATGCTTTCCTGTAAAAGCCTCTAAACATACTTGCATCTGCGTTAAAGGATGACAGAGAGTGGAAAGTGTGGTCGGTTGAGACGGAGTTGTAATGATGTACGATTTAATGGCAGACAGATGATGCATTCTATTGATAGAAGGAGATGTTGCTGCAGGTCATTTGATCATTTTTTCCCGATTTTCTGTCAGGGTGCATCAGTTGTATCACATAGGCTGCATTCGACTCGTATACAACCGCGTGTTCTGTGTGTCTCTCAGAGCACTGTCTTCTTGCTATCGCTAACAGCAAACCTATAGGTCATCAGAGGACTTCCATCTCCTGTGTTGTGTAGCGTGACCATCCTATTTCGACACATTCATCTAAACGTACTCCATTCTCTCGTGGCATCTTGAGTATAAAATCGAGACTTCAGTTTCATAACTAAGATGATTCTAAGTTAGAGATAGATGTTTGTGAGGCACTGCAATCCCCGAGTGTACATTTGAATGACACATGCCCTCAGTCGTGGCAAGGTGTATAATTTCACGTGTCAAACGACGCTGCTATACGTCCATCTGCTTCCTTGTAACAGGTATTCTCCGTTACAAACCATTATTTTGTATAGGACTGATGCAGGCATAGTATAATTTCTGCACCATGATTGGATGAGAACAGTGGACGCTATACATGTTCCGAAAGCTATATTGTGCATGTATCACAGAGAACCCATGTTTTACGGAAGTAAGTTTTTCGTTTTATAGTCTGTTACCATAGTTCGTCGTAGAGAAACCAGCAAGAAGATTGTATGTCATGCACGGCAAATATACTGTATGTCCCGAAGATGTTGTCACAGACATTCTTCTAGAGTGTATGTATGATAATGGCGCTGCTATTCGCCTGCGATCACAGCATGGAATCTCTCCCGGGTGTCCAGTGGCTTGTAAACGAAGCACTGCTGCCAGTTTATTGTGACCCTCACGTTGAGGACTGAACATAAAAATTTATTAGCCACTGCATACTATAGGTTCTCTGCCGACGCCTCTGCAGGTCACTAATGCCCTCCTCAGGAATTGCATATTAACCATACGAGTGTGGCATTATTGTGTATGTCTCGAGGACATTGTAGAAGACATTCTGCTAGTGTGTGTCTGTGATGCTGGTGCCGTGATTTGACCACGGTCACTCTTGCAACCTATCCTAGATGTGCAGCAACTTGTAACAAGATGCACCGCTGCCTTCTTCTCTTTAACCCTTGCATGATCACATTGACGATTAAATACTAAAATTGCTTTGCTATTGTATACTACAGGCTCTTTGCCGATGTCCATCGGAATGGTTCTCCACCGTTACATACGCCTCTAGGACATTGTCGGACACATACTGCTGGTGTACATCTATGACACCGGCGTTGGCATTCAGCTATAGTCACAGCATGGAACCGCTCCTGGGTGTACACTAGTTTGTCGCGGATGCACCGCATCCAGTTTACTGTAAACCTGAAACCCTCACATTCACGATGGAACACAGAAACTGCTTCGTCATTGCATACTACAGCCTCTCTGCCGACAACTATCCTTGACTCTAGCGCTCCCCTCAGGAACAGCTTCAGCATCAGACATGTGCCGCGCTATTACGTAAGCCTCGAGGATATTTTGGAGTCATTCTGCTAGTGAATATTCATGATACGAGCCGGCATTTGACTACAGTCACCTCATGGACTCTCTCCTGGGTGCCCAACAGCTTGTAACCGATGCACCACTGCCGGTTTACTGTAACACTCGCACCCTCACATTCACGACGGGACACAGAAAATGCTTCGACCTTGCATACCAGAGGAACTCTGCCGACGTCTCTGCAACACCCTGGTGCTGCCATCAAGAAGCACCAGACCTTTAGGTGGCTGCTGCATATGTCTCGAGGGCATTGTTGGACACATCCTGCTAGCGAGTAGCTATGACACTGGCAAGGGCATTCGGCTACCGCAATCGCTTAAAACCTCTCCTGGGTGTCTATTAGCTGGTGATCAATGCACGACTGCTGGATTACTCTAATCCTCGCACCCTAACATTGTCGACCAGACAAAGATATTGCTACGTAATTGCACACTGCAGGCTCTCTGCCGACATCTCTCCACGACGCTAATGCTGCCCTCAGGAATTATCTCGCCATTACACGAGGACACGTCTCGAGGTCATTGTCAGCGAAATTCTACCAGTGGATATGCACGATTTTGGCGCTGGCATCTTCTGCAGTGACCGCACGGAACCTCCTGGGCTCAAGTGGCTTGTTAGGATGCACCGCTGGCGGTTTACTGTATACTTCGTACCCTAACACTGAGGCTGGGACCTAGAAATTGCTTCGTCGTTGCATACTACAGGCTCTTTTCCGATGTTCCTTCAAGACCCCAATGCAGCACTCAGGAATTGCTTACCCATTAGGCGGGTGCTGCGCTATTGCATATGTCTCAATGACATTGCCAGAAAGATTGTGCTAGTGAATATGTATGATACTGGCGCTAGCATTCGGGTATGGAACGTTCCTTGGGAGTCAAGTAGCATGCAACCGATTCTCGACTGTAACACTCTTACCCTGACAACGACGATGGTACGCAGAATTAGTTTGGCCATTGCATAATGCAGCATCTCTGACAACGTCCGACCAAGACACTAATGCTGCCCTCAGTAATTGACCCGCCTTAAGACGGTTGCTGCACTGTCTCGGGAACATTTTCGGAGACATTCTACTAGTGTATATGAATGATACTGGGCGCTGGTATTCGGCTATGGTCACCACATGGAAACTTTTCTACGTCCACTAGCTTGTAACGAACGCACCGCTGCCGATTTACTGTAACTCTCGTACCCTCACATTGACTATGGGACACCAATATTGCTTCGCCATTGCGAACTACAGGTTCACAGCTGGTGTCACCCCAACACACTAGTTCTCCCATCAGGAACTGCATCTCCATCTGGTGGGTGCAGTGATATTGCATATGCCTCAAGTGCATTGTCGGAGAAATTGTGCTGGTGCATATGTATGACAGTGGAGTTGGCATTCGGCTACGGTCCCAGCCTAGAACCTCTCCTGGGTGTGACGTACCTCATTACCAATGCACCACAGCCGGCTTACTGGGTACCGTTCATCGCTGCACTTGTCCTGAGTCACGACATCCAGAGCACGCTCTCTTTGCTTAATATATTAGAGACGTAATACGTTCTCCACGAATTTAACTAACGTAATGTGCAGCACACGGACTAGGTAAATATTAATTTTGTTGCTTGCAGCCGCAGTAAAATGCATCACACTGATATTTACTGTCACTTGTATCGCTCATTAATTTTGCCTCATAATGATATTTATTTATGCAAGTTTTCCTTCTCCCTGCATACCCGACTGCGGTGTGCGTATTGTAAGACCTTCACTACACACACCATCAAATTATTTGACTTGTCGCTCTAACGAAGTAGGCAAGTGTCAGCAATGTCTCTTGGTCTTATCGTGGCGTGTTTATCTTCTGCCGTTAGGTCAGATGATAGAAATGCCACTTGCAGACTTAGAGTAGCAGACTGACGGTGACCAACTTTAAACAGAACTTGATCAATTTTCACACACATTTATCAAAATAATAACGGTTCTGGATGCTATTTACAATTGACAATCTGAAATTCCTTTGGTCTTGGTATGTTAATCTTATTCTCACATATATCTCTGGTACTTGACAAAAGTGTCTATACATTTATCTTCATGGCTATGTACAGGAATATGGTAATCTTATTAGGCGCAGACTGAAACTTGACTATAGACTGGTACAGACAAATTTAGAACTCGTACAGACTAATGCAGACTGGTACAGACTGGAGGAGACAAATGCAGACTGACCAGTTGGAGGTCTGTACACTCGTTATAATACCTCGCGCGTTCATGTATCACTGCGCGACTGTGATCCATGAGAAGAAAAGGTTCTGCATTAGCAGTAATCTCATTGGCTGCGTTACATATTAATATGCGGATCGGCGGAAGCAGAATTTGGTCCATCTCTATGGCAGCGCCATCTCGTAGTGCAGAGACGGAAGAGGGCTGCGCCTGCGCTGTTGTGCTTAGCGGGGCGCGCTCTACTCGGAAAGTTGTGTACGTGCTGACTACGCGGAACTATGTACACAACACCGACAAATCTTTAATTATTTTGAGTAAATTTGTGTTCCTCCTATCAGCAGTAAAAGGCCTTCTGTTTAATTGTAAGTGAGGGCGCTGATAACGTTGCCCTAAAAGCGCACACCGTATCATGTCTGCGCCACACCACACAGGCTTCAGCCATCATGGCCACGAGGCGCCGGGAGTGACTGCCCGCCCGAGGCGAGGCGCTGCTGGAAGGAACTCGCCGCCACTGGCTGCACGGGGCGTACAGGAGGGCGTGGACGAGCCCGTGGGTCCAGCGCGAGGGACGGCAGGCGTCTGGTCGGCGCCAAATCCTCTCAGTTGGCGGCTCCTAGGCGGGACTCCCTGGCAGCGCAACAATTGTGAGGAGGGGGTTGAAAGATAGGCGACCTTTATACCGAAGAGCTACTATACTGCAACGCTTCACTATCTACCAAAAGATCGACCGCATGCCTTTGACTGGAGCAGAGTCATATTTTCTGAAGAGAAATCTTTTCTTCGGTGAGTAATGCCCCAGATCGCGTGAGATATCAATAAATTGCATGTGTATAGTATCGCACATGTAAGTCTTTTGTGTAATACTGGCTTTATGTTATTGGAGTACAGAACGCCCTTTATAACATCGCTTTTCCTTCTCTCATAGTTACACTTTTATGTTGCTACATTAGTTCAGTAAACGTTTCCGTTGAATATCTGAGCGGTTTTATTAGCATAAAACTGTTTTGATATTACTAGGTGTGCCGTCCGCGAGGAGAGAGGCGTAGTCCGAAGTTATTTCGTGGATAGGGAAACAACTGGACGCTATTCCGTTGCCGTTTGGGGTTATATCTCGGCTCAGGGATCAGAGCCCCTGTGGCAAATTGAGGGCATTCTTAGCGCAGAATACTACGTTAATATTTGTAGCGTTGCTTTTGGGGGACGAAAATAAAAAGAATTGTTACTTTTTTTAAACGTCGAAAAAGTGAATATTTTGGTGGGCCACTTGGCAACAGAATCAGGGATTGATTACACTATTATAATAACATACGTTGAGCATTAAATACCTGAATAAGAGTGGCATATTGATATATATATTTGAGATCGTTCGGAAGAAACATTACCATTTCTATGCATTTTTATAGTCGCGATGCAGTCATACCCGGATCAATACTAAGGGACCAGAAGATTTATAGACTTCAAACCAAATGCAACACCACACAATAAAGTTGGTTCAGAAATAATAGGAAAACGATAATGTTCCTTCTGCCTCATGCTGCGTTCGGCCCATCAGCGTGATCGTAATTTCTGGTGATGAAGTAACACAAAATAATTATCCTTCAGGTAAATAAGGAGATGGACTTCATCAAGGTTAATTTACTAAAGTAAGCTTACATATCTTCAACACGCGTTTTTTTAATACTACGTACCTTTTCAAATTAAATTACAATATATGACCATTGTGGTTAAATACTTTATACATAACAATCAAAATGTCCTCTTAATGCTGCCTGTTCGTAATCAGTTACAAGAAACTACATGTTTTCTGATTGAAAAAAATAACAATTAGCATATTCACTCAATATTTTCACATAAAATATAAAATACAGTTGCGGAACGCAGCAAGTCCGCGTTCGCCTTTCGTGGAATACAAACAGTAAAAGGTGAGGCGCCAAATGCCTCATTTGTCTTGGAACAACAGAATTCTTTTTTATACCATTAATCGATACATGTACATAGAGATTTACAGGCACCGCGCAAGAACGGCAAAGATAAAGAATAATAGACTCTGTCGCTGCTATGCGATGGTTCATTTCTTTTACTTTACAATTGTTCGATAACTTACTAACATTACACTGCCTCCCATGAGGAGGGAAGGAATACCGAAGGTATTACTTTCATCCTCATGCCCATTGGAATATTTATAATTTTCGGGTGTAACATACAGGTTATTAAAATTTTCATTTCACATTCATTCCATAATAAAAGAATTAACGTTTCAATTTGTAATTACTGACGGTGGATCATTGTGAATTTGTTCTGTGTTTCTAACAGTGTTTGTATGGATTCAGTCTTTCTTGATTATTCATAAAATTAAGGCTATAAGTACACCTATTTACAAAATTTATAAGGTAATAGAGTCACACTTCATTTTTAATTGTTGCAAAAGTAATTTGACTACCACAACTGGTACACAACTTTCTGTTTTGACTGTATTCATTATATTGTCATCGTCTTCTCAATTGATTGGCTTGTCCGTTATCGCAGCTAATTATACATTTATTTTCGTCTCACATACACTATTTATGATAGACTTGGATTGTAGAGCGGCCACTGGTGATGGCTTCGACAAGGAACTCCATATCTTTCACTTTCAGGGCTCGAGTGTGGCTTTCCGAATTATTTCACATATGAAACAGAAAAAAATATCTTATATTAGAACAGCTTACAAAACTAATT
Organism: Schistocerca gregaria; assembly: GCF_023897955.1. Lineage (NCBI taxonomy): Eukaryota > Metazoa > Arthropoda > Insecta > Orthoptera > Acrididae > Schistocerca > Schistocerca gregaria. Next base: position 42,443,848 of record NC_064923.1, on the reverse strand, counting down.
TTATATACATATTGGATGGGATATAGGAAGGATCGGATCCTTTGACTTATTTTCGTGTGCTTATTTTCATTCGTATCGTGACCTCTCGTTAAAGTTTACATTTCAACAGCGTTCAGAGGTGAACTTGTGACTTATCTCTGTGTACAATCAGTCAGTATACTAATTACGCTAACTTCTCTATCTTAGGGTCTCTCAGAAGGTTTATGATGCATACAAAAATGTTTCCAGTACTGGGTGTGAATGTTTTTTGCTACAGAATGTAGCGCACAGCAGCTGCTGTTGGCGGTTGAACGTTTACATTATTTCGTCACATGGTGGCTGTCCGCCTCCACTGTTGCGAGCAGTCTTGAAATTTAGTCTGTGCGCGCGCACGTGACCGGAGCTTTCTTGCAGAGCGTTGATTTCGCGTTTGAGGTGCCGTGCGTCGCTTTTGTTCGGCGGATCGTGGCTTTGTGTTTTTTAGATTGCTGGAGGGAGCTTCTGCCACCGAAACTGCCTCACATCACTTCCTGTCCACTATCCAATTACGGATTCACAGGTAAGTGGTAGCTACCGCTGCAACTGCATGTGTGGAATGACACTGATTATTACGCACTGCACACATCAATGAATTTTTTCTACACATATGGTGCAGTAGAATACTGCCACTGAAAATCGTCGATCTGTAAAACTTCACTTGTACTGTGGCGAGCGTCTGCGTGAACGGTGTATTAAAAGAAATTCTTGCTTCATAACACCACACGATGTTTACAAATTGATTTACATACTAATATTTACAAGAGTTCATTTAAATCGAGAAATAATCTAATTGACCACTTTGAATCAGAACAATTGTTTCTTAATTAGGCCCAGTCTTTTTTTTTTTTTTTTACTATTTATGCCTACAGTCACAGGTATGCTATTATAAATCCTTTTTCTTTGGCCACATTCATTCCAATCTCCTTTACAAATTAATTTTATTCATAGTAATCTTTATCACGCTTGCTTATTCATTTTGTAGGCCCAATACATTTTTTTAATGCTCATCTTATTTAGTGACTTGTGAGGGGAGCTTCATTTATGGCAAAAGTTTCTCTCGTATGTGCTTGTCTTAAAAGAATGTTCGAGGACAGATTTGAAAATAGCAATTCCGCCTCTGGATTTCGTGTAGAAATACAAACAGTTGAAAAAGAAAAGTGGGCAAACTCCTCAACCAGGTCGAAAATTTAATTTACATTGCGCATTACTAAAGCTATTTGCGCGTCGCAAACCTACTCATTTTTATACGTAGTGCCTCACTTCCCAAGCACATGTGCATCTTTACAAGTTGATCCTGGGGAGTGGATAGGATCAAGGATCTTAAAGGATTTGCACTTAGGAAAGGGGTTCAATAATCACAGAGAAAACAATAAATATTGCAGTAGGCACTTAAAATAAAATCTATCACTTCAAGCATGTATATCTATGTATCTTGCTGCAGCTTGCTTACTACTCTTTGTTCATTTCTTAGACAAAGTCACAGTCTTAATATATACAGTCACGACACTCTCGCTGATTTTTGTTATACACTGCGACAACAGCGTCCCAAGCGGTGGAGAAGCTACGCTGCTGAATACGGTATTCAGTAAATGTAAACAGTATCGTTTATATTCATTTTTAACATGGTTTTTACAAAAGGCAGCGTATGTAGCGCAATCAGTTGCAGTAATAATAGGAAGAAGGCACCACATTTGTCACTCTTCAGGTTTCCTAAGGAACCTGAGTGATATGAAACGTCACATTAGAGCGCTCTTAATTTACGATTTTTTCTAAGCTGTATTGAATTACTGAATTTGTTTTTCTTCTTTTGGAGCAATAAATGGTTAATAAATAGCAGAAGACAGGACCTGCTGCAAAAAGATGTCCTTTCTTTGCACAATAACGTGAAGTTTTGTAAATTACATTTCGAGTCAAACCATTTCATGAGCGCGGAAAAGAAGACATTGGTATGGAATGCAGTTCCTACATTATCTGGCGTGCCGAATAAGCCACAACTGGTGACGATGAAGAGAAAATTGCCATACAAACGTGAAAGTGTTACTGCTAAAACAATAAAACTGTTTCCTGACCCAGAAAAGCACCTACCACAAATGTTCCTACACGAGAGACATATATAAAATCAATAAGAACGGAATCTGCAACACAGACATCTTTTGAAGATGAAATGCTTAGATTACGTGAAATTATTCGCGTGTTGGAAAACCGTGTGAAATGTATAAACGTGCAAATCATTAGACTTTGTACAAAATTACTACGTGACAAGGAAAGTGCCCATCGTAAGAATAAACTGCGACCGCAACGTCACAGGACACAAGTACAAAAGGACAAGCTCAATTTAAAAAGTATTGGTTCAAAGTACTTGAAAAGAGATGCTCTCAATTTATTGATAAGCCAAATCAGTATACCATTGAATGGAAAACGTGGTGCGAGATGGAAATATGAAACTAAATTATTTGCACTTAATTTGTTGTATAGTACTCAGACATACAGCTTTTTATCACACTGTTTTAGCCTTTCATCAGTACATACCTTACAAACGTATGTGGAAGATATACAATTAAATTGTGGGATAAATAATAATATATTTCATCTTTTAAAGCAGAAAGTGCAGCAGTTACCAAAAACTGATATAATTGTTAATTTGTCTATGGATGAGATGTCACTAATGGCAAATTTGGTATATGACAGCTCTAGGGATCGTGTTATTGGATTTGAAGACATGGGTTTCATACATACATCTGTGGTTGCCAATACTACATTAGTTATAATGATTAACGGCATATTCTCAAATTTTAAACAGCCTTTAGTATATTATTTCTCTAAAGGACCTGTAGGAGCCACCCATCTGACGCGCGTAGTCTTTGAAGTTGTCAAAAAACTCACAGAGTTTGGTTTGGTTGTAAAAACACGTGTCACTGACCAAGGCTCGAATTTTGTGAAGGCACAGAGTGGGTATCACAACAGTTACCCCATGCTTAGTACACGAAGGTTGTACGATCTACTTTTTGTATGACACCCCACAGTTGATAAAAAGCATACGAAATAATTTATTCAGGTATAACATTATCCACAGAACAGATGAAGGATGGATTAGCACTGCTTCATGGAAGGACATTTGTCAGCTGTACTCAAGTGATTGCGAAAGGAAGCACAGGTTGGCCCACAAGCCCACTAAAAGAGCTGTCCAAGTGCCAGCATTTTCAAAAATGAAGGTAAGCACTGCAGTTCGTGTGTTGAGTCATACAGTAGCAGCAGGCATTAAGATATTTTTCACTTGTGGCACCATATCATCATCTGCTACTGCTACTGCAGATTTTTGCCAAAACATAAAAGATATTTCTGACATATTTACTGCACATTTTGTTAAAGGACCTGTATCCTTAAGGAACTTCATTACAAGTGCCTTTTACATTATTAAATTCAGGAATCAAGACTTAGTCTGTAGGAGCAAGAGAAGAAATGAAAAAGTGATGAAGCTGGATCATTTGGGTGGCTAAAGTGTTAGGACTGACTCATTCATTTAATTTTATTTTAGTTAAATATATCAATGGGATATAATAAAGGTTTAAAACAGTCATGCTATTTATTGAGATAACCTGATACCACAAAGAATAAGATGGAAATTTTATTTTTGGTAGCAGGCTTCCTGCAAACCAGAACGTAATGAAAAGTGATGTGTCGCTTCATTTTTACACAAGGAAGAGCATTATATACTTGATATGTTGGGTACACAGCGTGTATTCTCTTACTTTCAGTGGAATAAGTGCGATTGTATGCTGCTACTTAATTATTTCTTCAAGAATATGTTGCAGCTTTTGTCACTTCATTCAATAGTTCGTGCTCTGTTTATTTATATTTCACGAACATTTATGTCTCTCGCTGTTCTCCTAACACTTGTGACGCAAAAATATACTTACTATTTTGTAAATGATGTACAAAAGGAATTAAAAACAAACATTATTTTTACGTCTCATCTGCCGTCAGAGGAAGGCGAGCTTTCTGACCGCTAGGGGTGCTAGCGTCACTTGAACTGTCAAATGGTAACAACTTTCACAGCACTGAGTGTCGCGACTGTGCCTAAGTCAAGTTTATGCATTACGCATTTGGGTATTAATTATCATTTGTATATATAAGCCTCTCACTAGAGTGTTGGTGTTTGCTGCTGTCACGACCTGTGAAGCTTGGGTGAGATTCTAATTCTGTTTGCTGCTAGCTTGTGAATTTGCAGTATCGCTAATGCTCAATAGTAAAGTGAAGTTGCCATAATAAACAATGTTACTCATATGTTCATTTACTTGGCTTGTTTATAGTCTGGACTCATCTTACTTTGCGTTATATAATAACTTCCTTTTTATTCCATCACGCTTTTACTTAAGGTTAACGTCAGGCCTTTTTAGAACAATCTATCTGTTCATGCTTAATCCTAGGTATCTGTTTACTTCAAAGAGATGTTATTTTATCTCTGCCACAGCACTGTGCTGGAACTTATAAGTTAAATATACTGACTGTTTTGCGCTAACAGGTGGTGCCTTATTTACGTCACATTTGAAAATAGGGAATAGCCTCATGGAATCGAATCTTTTCACACTACTTTCCTCTTTTGTCTGGACATTAAGTATTTCTTTCAAAACAGGTCATTAATTTGTCGTCGATTAAATTTCACTTTCTAATACTAAGCACATATAATCATCATTTTCGTATTACTATTTACCGAGAGAAGTGCATTATTCGCTCCTTCCTGCTCATTTTCAAATTACTATTTAGCGAGAGAAGTGCATTATTCGCTCCTTCCTCTTTCCTGATTTTAGTACCTCGGGGCTAATTAATACCTCTCGAGTACATCATTTTTCTTACATACTAACTTATAACTAAAATTGAAAATCGCCTCTAGGACATGTCCTCCTGTTTACATAAAGATTATTCATATAAATACTTGTCTACAACTTATTCTGTATTTTATTTTCCAGACGTGTTGTTTCAATACACAAGGTTTCCTTTTAGTACCGGTTAACGTCTGTAGTCAGTTCAGTTCAGTTCTTGTCACTCATTGGTTAATCCTGATCTCCAATACCTTAGAATTTTCTTACAGCTTAAATTAACTTAATTCCTGGCGTTATAAAATTTTCCTAAATCATGATGGTGGAAAAATCCTTTGATTTTATTCGTGGCAGCGTCAGATAACAAATAGCTACCAATGTGGGTTCCCTCATTATCACAAAGGGACCTTCATAAATGTGTTGCCACTTTCGATTCTTCTTTAGCAACAGGGATGGTTTAAAGTGAGTCCTCACTAATACCATTTCTCCTACTTTGAAATCGATAACTCTGTTTCTTATCAAATGCCTTTTTTCGGAGGTTAGCACACGTTGTCAATGATATGAGAGCTTGCCTGATTTTTGCGTCTAGGTCCAATTCGTTGTCTTGTAACTTTGGAAGGGGGTCTATCCATTCATTCCTTTCTTTTGATCTTGACATTAACTCACGTGGCGTGAATCCGGTCGACAGATGAGGAAGGTGGTTTACAATCTGTTCGAAACGTGTTACGAAATCTACCCACTTACATTGCTTGTTCGGAATGTACGTCCTTATAAATCTGTTAAATTCTTTGAAGATTCTTTCTGTCGGATTCGATTGCGGTCGAAACAGGGATATCAAAATTTGTTTAATTCCATGGCGAGCAAGAAATGCACGCCAGGGGCGTGATGTGAAATTCGAAGCATTATCGGACAAGATTGATTCTGGAACCCCGAATCGTGGGAAATAATCATTTTCAACGCGACGAATTATCGGATTTGCACAAGAAGATTTCACTGCATACAGTCTTATGTGCTTAGAAAAATTGTCCAGGATTGCTACTTAGTATTTAGCGCCTCCCCTACCGGTGGGTAGTGGGCCTGCCAAATCAATACTAAGAAGCTGGTTTGGCCTTTCAGCAATTATTGGATTTAGTGGGATTGAAGTGGAAATGTTTAAGGATTTTGCCTTTTGACAGATGACACAGTTTCTCAATAATTTATGGATTCTCTGATGTAGATTCGGAACATAACAGTAAGCCAAGATTTTCCTTTTACATTTTTCTGGTCCGTAGTGACCTCATGAAATGTGAGTATACCACAGAAGATATTCAATGAAATTTCGGGGGATGCAAACACACCACCTCTCAGATGACTCAGACGTCTTATGAAATAGCACTTGGTTATGAACTTTATAAAACTTCGACAACTTGTGGAATGGATTTTCGTGAAGAATTTGTCTAACCTTTTTCCATTTTGGATCTGTATTTTGAAGAATCTGAATCTGCCTAGATAACTGAAGAAAATACTTTCTGTGAATTGAATCTTCCATTAACAAAACTTTATAATTAGACATTTGTTACACCAGTTCGCTGGTTTCTGGTAAGCCCTCAGGTGAGCGAAAAAGTGTGTCTGCTATAACATTATCTTTACCTTTTATATATACAATGTCAAAGTCATATTCCTGCAGGAATAAGCACCATCGAGTAAGGTGGGGATGTGGCAACTTGCATGAAAGGAGGAATGATAAGGCTTGATGGTCTGAATAGAATTTAATTTTTCTTCCATAGATACAATTGTTAAATCGCCTAAAAGCCCATACAACGGCGAGTGCCTCCATCTCCGTAACCGAATAAGACTTTTCGCACTCAGATAACACTCGGCTCGCAAAGCTAATCACTTGGATTTGCTCGTGTCCATCTACTAATTGAATCTGGAAAAGACAAGCGCCGATACCCACAAAGGAAGCGTCTGCAGTAATGCAAAATTCCTTATCCATCTGAGAATGATGGAGAATGTTACTGTTAACCAGACTGTCTTTAATTTTCTCAAATCCGTCTTGGCATTCCGGCGTCCAATTCCAATGTGAATTCTTTTTTAAAAGGTTGTGAAGAGCGGGATTTTTCAATACCTGATTGGGAACAAAACGTCTGAAAAATGACGTAAGACCGATAAATCTTTTCAGTTGCCTTTTTGTAACAGGGGTTGGAAATTTTTGTATAGCAGACAATTTTTCCAGGTCAGGTTTAATTCCTTCAGGGGTGTCCTAAAAATGTAATTTCACTTTTTCCAAACTTGGATTTCTTAAGATTTGCTGTAACACCATACTCCCTGAATCGTTGAAATACCTTTTGCAGAAGGGCCACATGATCTTCCCAATTTTTCGATGCTGCAAGAACGTCATCCACATAGACTGTTACTTCATCTAAAAGTTCAGGACCTAGTACATAGCCAAGAGCAGAAATAAAAATTCCGGAACTCACATTTAGTCCAAACGGTACAACTTTGAAATGGTACGATCTACCTGCAAATATAAAGTGAATGAGATACTTCTATCACATGTAAGTAGGCTGTTTACGTTTTTTTATTGGTAACGCTACGTAGCGCTCTGAAAATCACTGGCTGTGCCGATTGCAGTCTGTGGCTGGTTTGCATTGTTGTCTGCCATTGTAGTGTTGAGCAGCGGCAGCTGGATGCTAACAGCGCATAGCGTTGCGCAGTTGGAGGTGAGCCACCAGTGGTGGTGGATGTGGGGAGAGAGATGGCGGAGTTTTGAAATTTGTAAGAATTGGTGTCACGAACTGAAATATATATATTATGACTATTAAGGTAAATACATTGTTTGTTCTGTATTAAAATCTTTCATTTGCTAACTATGCCTATCAGTAGTTAGTGCCTTCAGTAGTTTGAATCTTTTATTTAGCTGGCAGTAGTGGCGCTCGCTGTATTGCAGTAGCTTGAGTAACGAAGATTTTTGTGAGGTAAGTGATTTGTGAAACGTATAGGTTATTGTTAGTCAGGGCCATTCTTTCGTAGGGATTTTTGGAAGTCAGATTGCGTTGCGCCAAATTATTGTGTGTCAGTTTAAGTACAGTCGTGTATAATTCTTTTAAGGGGACGTTTCACACATTCCAGCGTAACATTTTCCTGATCTCGCATTTGACAGCTTCACGTCTCGCATATGGAATGGAATAGCTTGTTCTACAGTAGGTTGAATTGGGTAGAACATCCATTCGATATTCAAAGCCTTTTATTAGTCCAGGTTTCTTAGAAAATACTTGAACGTAATCTGTTAACAAATTGTAAAGCTCATTCTTCTGTTTGGATAATTCAGTGGACTCACTAGCTTTAGCGTATAATTCATTCTGACTGGGGATTAGGTCTTTATACTCATCGTCATCAACACTTTCAAGATCTGTCATGTCTTCAGTCTGACTGTACTGTTGTCTTTTAGTCCATGACCGTACTGCTATTTGAAGCACCCCAAAGTTTGTCTTCACCTTACTACTTAACAAATTTACAGTTACTTGTTGCTGGCTTGCTACTAGAGTACAGATTCCACACTCGATGTCAATTTTTGCTTTCGTCTGCTTCAAGAATTCAATATTCAGGATACATGGCACTGATAGGTTTTTAACAATAAGAAAAATACACGTTACTGAAATAGACTCTATCTGGATTTGAAGCTGAGTCTGAAGATTTACATGTTGTGTTAGTGGACCAATTGCTCCCGAAACGGTGCAACCTTGAATTGGAAGTGATAAAATTTTGCATACAGAGGATATTTGCTTAAATAAACAAAGATAAGACATTTATATTAGCTCCTGTATCTACGATGGCTGTTACTGATATGTTGGCAATTGATACTCTTATGGGAGCTTGAACTTGTTCGTCCAGTACGTCATCATTGTCTTTCGTCTCAGTGTCTGCTACTAGATCATCCCATAAGTTTGTCTCTTTGTCATACCTAATTGCTTTAACTTCGTGTGGACTAAAGGACAGGGTGCCCCCATTAAAACCTGCAGCATGCACTAGGAGGCTCAAAGGTGCTGCTTTTAGTTTTCCGCTCGACGCTTACTTTCCTGTTGATTTATATTTCTTAAAGTTTCTTCCATCTGGAACTGGTGTTGGTTTTGTGGTACTAACTCGGTTGGAAATGGATCTTGTTGTCCTGGCGTATTCGCTTGTGCATAATACATTTGCGTATTATGCGGGCGTTTAAGCTTCAGACTTTCCGAAGGTCCGTTCGCTTGTTGCGTGAAATGTATATTTTGTGGCTGAAAGGTATTTTGCTGTGGCTTGTGTTGATTGTAACCGTTACTGAAAGGTGTACGTTGGTCTCCACCTTGATTATGCCATTTATTTCCTTTCCACTGACGATCTGAATCGTAAGACTGATCGTTTTGATAATTACCGTTGATCGGTTGCGTGTTTCCATATTGCTGGGGCTGTGTATTATAAAGTGCATTTCCGTACTGAGGTGGTGACGAATTATATATTGGGTTGTATCTCTGGCCGTTATTGTACTTATTTTTGTATTTACTGTTGGAGTACGTATTGTGTTTATTTTTGAAACCATTGTGGTGTTGGTACTGGCCGTCGCTGTGACGCGCTTTCGCTCGGCCACCATTGTTGCCTGCGTATTCTGCACTGTGCTGGCCACCTGCACTGAAGTGGGCGTTGCCAACATCAACCCTAGCGTCCTCGTAAATCACATCTAATGAGTCTAACACAGGTAGTAAGGTATCCGTATCGTCCTCAGATACGTTTACTAACTTTTCTCTGATCGCAATCGGTAGCTTAGTTTTTAGAATCGTAATAACGTCTTTGGCGGTGATCGGCGAATCCCAGAACTTGATTTTCGCTAAATACTTTTCAAAATATCTTCTCAAACCACCGCGCTTACTGTTAAACACTTCGGCGCTGTAAACCTCTTTTTTTCAGGCGCTGCTGCACACCAGAACTCCAGAATTTAGCTAAAAACATCTGCTCAAACTCTTTGTAACTTTTAAAGAGTCGACCATTTCGGTTCCCCATAAGGCAGCATCGCCTACGATAAATCCAGTAACGAATTGAATTCGCTGGCGGTCACTCCAGCTATTCGGGACAATTCCTGAAAAATTTCAGAGGAACACTATAGGATGAACTTCTCTTTTCTGTGGGTGAAAGGTCGGAAAAACACGATGTTTGATCACGCTTTCCTCCTGCATCAAACTGACAAAAGTGGGTGGGCTAGTACTTTGGTTCAATTGTGCTTCTATAGAACTATGAGTTTGAGCGTTGTCAAATGGTGAACGGTAATGTACCTGCTGTTCTTCATTACATCGTGGTGAATTATTCCACTCTCCTGACACGGGACGTGGGGAATTTTCAACTTGACATTTTAGCGTACGAACTTAATCTATCTGTTGACGCCATTCAGGTAAGTGTTGAGCTAACGTTCGTCTCATCTGGCCTAATTCTGACACCACCATGTCTCCTGTTTTTCCAGGGGCTGCCAATATTTCAAAGGTCACGTTTTTTACAGTTTCCCTGAGTTCGTTCTTGACCTTGTTTTCTATGAATCGGTCTTTGTTTTTAATTCACTCTTGGTAGTGGTCGCTTCAGCATGTGCCTTAACAGTATTCTTTATTTGATCCTTTACATTAAGAGTCTCAATCTGTTTGGAAAGATCATCAACATTCTCGATAGTGTCTACTGCGGTTTTAACTCCTTTGACCTCATCAGAGATTGCAGTACAATCTTCTTTTAAGGTCGCAGCTTGTTTTTGATATTCCATCACTTTTGAATTTATCTCTCCCTTGGCTGCTTCGATTTTTTCATCCAACCGTTTTGAAATAACCTCTATTTTTGACTCTACTTGTGTGTCAATTTCTAGCCTAATGGTCGTGATCTGACTACTGATTTGGCTTTGGGCATTACCCAACATAGTATTTAAATCAGCTGTTATGTCTGCCTTTAGTTCGGCTTTACCGTATTTAACCGTGTATTTAGGCCATTTATCTCCGTTTACAGACCTGTTTTTACTGAATTTATGTCTGTTTTTACTAAATTTATGTCTGTTTTTACTAAATTTATTTCTGTTTTTACTGAATTTATGTCTGCTTTTACGGCGTTGCACAGATTTGTAAGGACCTGATTTTTATTATGCCGTCTTTCGGCCATCTCTTTTTCTTCGCGGGCCTTTTCATCTAATTTTTCCTGCTTTTCACGTACCTGTCTTTGCGCTTCTCTTTGTCTTTTGACTTTCGAACTTGCGTTCCATTATTGCTTCTATCATTGCGGCCAAGTCATTTTTTTCAAAAGCGGGAATAGTTTGCACACTAGGACCAGCATCTAAAACTTCGGTCGAGGCTGCCTCTGCCTCCGCTCGTATACCTATCGCGCGTGACCGTAATGGATAGTGAGGTCCATTCGCATCACCGCTGTCGTCTGCTTTTGTTTGTGTCCGCTGTTTACCGTCAGCCATGTTCATGAATTATTTGTCAAACGTCAAAGTCCTACAGATATTGTTTGTCACTGCCGTCAGTCGTTTGTCTGTGACGTAGTGCTATGGCTTACTGGGACCTAAGATGAAATTTTAACTCTGGGTAACAACTTCATGTACGCCAAGAAGACAAGATGGTTCCTACTAATTACAAACAAATGAAATATCACCCGTTTTACCAGTTTTGAGCGTAATTATCCGCCATGTCGTAATTTTTTTTAATGCTCTGACAACAATGGTACACTTTCACTGAATTTAACTACATAAGAATGGACTATAGACAAATTGAAATAAAGCTGTTTCAAGGCAAGGAAATACAGGTTTACGTTCTGATCAACTCGAAAGATGCAACGTCACTACGAAAGCTTGGCTACGGAGTATAAAAATTCCACTACTATGGCTGTCTTGATGGTGATACGGCTGGATACTCGCGTTTTTTGGTAATTTCATCAATCGTTCTTCTGAATTAATTAAAAGGTTTTCCCACGTCCCTTTCTCGGTTGAATTGCATTCACATGAAAAAAAATGAAACAATTATTAGAACAAGCACCGAAAATTTTTTAAACACGTACATGAAATGATTTTTGATCAAGTCCCTGTTCGGGGGCCAAGTGTAGCGTTGCTCTTGGAGGACGAAAATAAAAAGAATTGTTACTTTTTTTTAATGTCGAAAAAGTGAATATTTTGTGGGCCACTTGGCAACAGAATCAGGGATTGATTACACTATTATAATAACATACGTTGGGCATTAAATACTCAGACGTGAGAACTCAGACATTGAACACTCAAGACAGAACAAAGTTAGAAAAGACGAACAGGCGAGCTCTGCTGAGCTCTGATTATCACTTAGCAAAATTGCCTGCATTGCCGGTGCTGCGGACATACATTACCAAGCTGTCTTCTTAAGTGCAAGGACACGACCTGGCGTACCGGAAGCGATGGCTGGTAGCTTCGACGTCCTGTCGTGGTGATGATAATGTCGCGAGTATAGCCCGAAACAAATTATCCTGGTCTGGTTGTTCTGGACTAAAGATTTCCTAGCAATAGAAATGCGCCTCTGAGGGAGACGAAGAAGGCTCGCCACACAATCACTGACGGTACAGTGACTGATTTTAATAAGCGAAGTCACACAGTAACTCCGATACAGTCAACTTTAGCCAAAACTGCTCAAGACAGACAACATAGGCCGCTTGTATGCAGAACTCTCAATTGCCAACTGTACTCGGAAAGTTACGTTCAAGTCGAAATTTCGTCAAACAGTTACAATTAAATAAAAGTATATTAGACAGCCAACGGAAGGCAGGCTGTTCAGAGCAACGAGAGCTCAGTCTTGTAACCTACTCCGACCGAAAGGCGAGAGCCGACTACCACAAGAGAACCCCTACAAACCGAACACAGAACATTCCCGCAGCCACGACAGTGGCCGTGGTTAAACGCTCCAATCAGCAACTCGAAAACCAGTGGAAAATTCCACTCTATTGCCGAAGCACTACCATTCTACCAATGGAGATTCTTGGCGCCAATTTCTGGGCCGATTTTGCTTCGTCACGGAGCTATGCCCTGAGCAAGACAACCACAGTTACGATTTTGCAGAAAACGCGGGAATTTGCCCGCCAAGACTGCCTGGGTACACAAGTCCTTCCCACGCCTCGCTGGTAGCCCGCCAGAAAGTGTTTTCGCTAAGTTTCTGCGAAGTAACGGAACCTCTAGCCGAGCCGCTCCTTCAGGCCCCTGCACACGACTCCCTCACACCCGTCGGCTTAACCCTTTCAAGATCAGCAGAGCCCGTCACCGGACCATCCGGACTACGTGGGAAGAGCGCGTGTCAAGGAATAGCAATTTTTCACTGCATACAATTAGGGAGGAAAATCGAATTACTCAGAGTAAGATAGAAATATGAGAGGGGGCTTCTGCCACCTCTCGTCTTTTTCTACGTTGCTGTTACCTATTTTTTCAAGTATCCCGTCATTTTCTTCCATGTTGTCTTTTAGTTCTTCTGTCCATGTTGTTTCCTATTTCTTATTTCTTCTGCTTTGAAACCCTTCTAAATTCAATAGTTTTTCTTGAAAAGGTTTATTTCTGTAAGTTCCGACTCTTTGATGTTTCTTTCTAGTTCTTTGCTTACTTCTTAATCCATGCTATTACTGGTGTATTCTTCCAGAAGTTAAGGAATATTTGTCTATTTACCTGTTCACATTCATTCGGTAGATGTGTTCAACAAAGGTTAATCCCTGCTTAGCCATTATGTCTGATGCTTTCTCTATGTTTTTGTAGATCTCATTACTACCGATTTTCGAACCATCTGTAGATTGTATTGCACCCAAACCTAACCTAAACTAACCTACTACCTCTGTTATCACTCTGGTTACAGTTGTTATTGTTATTTCTTTCTTATCTCAGACGTTACGTCTGGTCAGAAGTAGAAAGTGACGCCGACCTTGATCAAGCGTGACTTCCTTTTAACTGTACGGTGTATGTTATATTGCATTTAGGAACTTTTGGGTAATTGAACATGTATCAATAATTACGGATTTCTGTAGTTGTATATATAAGTTTGGATGTAGCTGTATTGCATTGATGTACTGGTGGATATTGTGTGGTATGACTCCTGTAGTTGATAGTATAATTGGTATAATGTCAACTTTATCCTGATGCCACATATCCTTGACTTCCTCAGCCAGTTGGATGCATTTTTCAATTTTTTCTGCTGTTTTCTTTTGTATATTTGTTGTATTGAGTATGGATATTTCGATTAGTTGTGTTAATTTCTTCTTTTTATTGGTGAGTATGATGTCAGGTTTGTTATGTGGTGTTGTTTTATCTGTTATAATGGTTCTGTTCCAGTATAATTTGTATTCATCATTCTCCAGTACATTTTGTGGTGCATACTTGTGTGTGGGAACGTGTTGTTTTATAAGTTTATGTTGTAAGGCAAGCTGTTGACGTATTATTTTTGCTACATTGTCATGTCTTCTGGGGTATTCTGTATTTGCTAGTATTGATTCTATTTGTTGTTTGCAAAGTCTGCATTTATCTGTTGTGATACTGGGATCTTTAATAATATGCTTGCTGTAATATCTGGTGATTATTGTTTGATCCTGTATTGCAATCATGAATCCTTCCGTCTCACTGTATATACTGCCCCTTCTTAGCCATGTGTTGAATGTGTCTTGATCGATGTGTGGTTGTGTTAGACAATACGGGTGCTTGCCATGTAGTATTTTCTTTTTCCAATTTACTTTCTTCGTATCTGTTGATGTTATGTGATCTAAAGGGTTGTAGAAGTGGTTATGAAATTGCAGTGGTGTAGCCGATGTATTTATTTGAGTGATTGCTTTGTGTATTTTTCTAGTTTCTGCTCGTTCTAGAAAGAATTTTCTTAAATTGTCTACCTGTCCATAATGTAGGTTTTTTCTGTCGATAAATCCCCTTCCTCCTTGCTTTCTGCTTAATGTGAATCTTTCTGTTGCTGAATGTATATGATGTATTCTATATTTGTGGTATTGTGATCGTGTAAGTGTATTGAGTGCTTCTAGGTCTGTGTTACTCCATTTCCCTACTCCAAATGAGTAGGTCAATATTGGTATAGCATAAGTATTTATAGCTTTTGTTTTGTTTCTTGCTGTCAATTCTGTTTTCAGTATTTTTGTTAGTCTTTGTCTATATTTTTCTTTTAGTTCTTCTTTAATATTTGTATTATCTATTCCTATTTTTTGTGTGTATCCTAGATATTGATAGACATCTGTTTTTTCCATCGCTTCTATGCAGGCGCTGTGGTTATCCAATATGTAATCTTCTTGTTTAGTGTGTTTTCCCTTGACTATGCTGTTTTTCTTACATTTGTCTGTTCCAAAAGCCATATTTATATCATTGCTGAATACTTCTGTTATCTTTAGTAATTGGTTGAGTTGTTGATTTGTTGCTGCCAGTAGTTTTAGATCATCCATGTATAGCAAATGTGTGATTTTGTGTGGGTATGTTCCAGTAATATTGTATCCATAATTTGTATTATTTAGCATGTTGGATAGTGGGTTTAGAGCAAGGCAGAACCAGAAAGGACTTAATGAGTCTACTTGGTATATTCCACGCAAAATCTGTATTGGCTGTGATGTGATATTTTTTGAATTTGTTTGGATGTTAAGTGTGGTTTTCCAATTTTTCATTACTATGTTTAGGAACTGTATTAATTTAGGATCTACTTTGTATATTTCCAATATTTGTAGTAACCATGAGTGGGGTACACTATCAAAAGCTTTTTGGTAATCAATGTATGCGTAGTGTAGCGATCTTTGTTTAGTTTTTGCTTGATATGTCACCTCTGCATCTATTATCAGTTGCTCTTTACATCCTCATGCTCCTTTGCAACAGCCTTTCTGTTCTACATTTATAATTTTGTTCTGTGTTGTATGTGTCATTAATTTCTGTGTAATGACTGAAGTTAATATTTTGTATATTGTTGGTAGGCATGTTATGGGGCGGTATTTAGCTGGGTTTGCTGTGTCTGCTTGATCTTTAGGTTTCATATGTTATTCCATGTGTAAGTGTGTAAGGGAATGTGTATGGGTCTGCAATGTAACTATAAAAAAATTTAGTTACATGTGAATGTGTTGAGGTGAACTTCTTTAGCCAGAAATTTGCTATTTTATCTTTACCAGGGGCTTTCCAATTGTGAGTAGAATTAATTGCTTTGGTGACTTCATGTTGCAAAATTATCACTTCAGGCATTTGTGGTATCATCTTGTATGTGTCTGTTTCTGCTTCTATCCACTGTGCATGCCTGTACTGGGTTTGACCATATGTTGCTCCAGAAGTGTTCCATGTCTGTTATGTTTGGTGGATTCTTATTTTAATGTGTGTGTTATCTATTGTCTGGTAAAATTTCTTTTGGTTTGTGTTGAATGTTTGGTTTTGTTTCCTTCTATTTTCACGTTTTTGTATCTTCTAAGTCGTTTGGTCAATGCTTGTAATTTCTGCTTCTTTCATCTAATTGCTCTATCGCTTCTTGTTGTGAGATTTTACCTAACCTTTTTCGTTTTTTTCTGACATTTGATGTCTTATAAATTGTGTTAACTGTCCAAAGTCTTTTCTCAGTTTTTCTATTCTGATCTGTATCCATGCTGTGTTGCAATGCTGGTTTTGTGGGTTTCTTCTGTGTGTTGATCTGTAGCCATGCTGGTTTTGTGGGTTTCTTCTGTGTGTTGATTGGTTCTGATCTCTGCCTAGTGTGTATATTTAGTGTAGTGAGTGCTCCTATATAAACCAGTAGTTGTAACTCTTCCATAGTTGTGTTTTCATTTATTTTGTTGTGTATGATTGTGTTGATAGTTTTTATTGTTGTTTCGACTTGTGGGTTATTTGGCGGTCTATGCAAGAATGGTCTAATGTCTGTATTTGTGTCTTTGTATTCTACATATGTCAGCTGAAATTTTTCTTCTATATCTAACATGTGTGTCACTTCGTGTTCTATTTGTACTTGTTCTGGTGGCAGTCTTAAGATTTCGTTTTCCTCTGATTGTTTAATTGATGCGTGTTGTTCTTTGTTTGTTTGCTCTGGGATGTGTGAGTCCATTACTGTATTTTCTTCTTCTTCTTCTGATTGCACATTATTTTGTTCCAGTATTTGTTGTACTTGTTGTTTGATGTTTTCTAATTCTGACTGGGGTATCCTGTTATTTTTTATTATTACACGGATCTGATCAGCTAGTCGTTGTTCTGTTAAAAAATTTTAATTCTGGGTATCTGGTAATAAATGTTGTGTATACTTGTGATCTGTATCCAGTTGTGTTGGTTCCTAGGTTTGTTGCTTGGTAATAACAGAACATGAAGTGTCGGTTAACTTCATCTGACCATCTCATCCTCTGTCTTTGTTTTCCTTCCAGAGTGTTTGCAGGAAGCATATCCTGCAAAACACCTCTATTTGGATTTAAATCATTTTCCGTGTGGCTAGCAGTGTCGTTACCATTGTGGGCGGTAATAGGGTTCAAGCGTCGTCCCCGACCATGACGGCGCTTGTCCGAGGCTTCTTTAGTTGTGTCCAGAACCAACTAATCACACTAAAAGGGGGGTTAGCCCTATTAGTGGTTTGTTCTTTTCGTCGCCTTTTACGACTGGCAGAACATACCGGAGGCCTATTCTTTTCCCGGGCCTCCACGGGGATTATTGTTATTATTATCATTATTATTATTATTATCATTATTATTATTATTACGTCGTCCATAGATCCGACACAATGTATATTTGCACCATTAAAACAGATATCATCACATCACATGAACAGACTGTATGACAACTGGCACTACTCATGATCCTCAATTTCCCTTGTGCGTTTGCTGGCTGCTACGCCAGCGATGGGAGTTATTTGCGCAACATTGTTGCAAATGCAGAAGTTCGAACTGTCCAGTGGTTTCTATATTTCACAGGGGGACCTTTAGACCAGTAAATCAGAAATTTTGATAAATATTTGGTGTGTTGTAGACGCACCTTTTCTAATTACGTGCCAAGCGGCTTTTCATTCTACAGCTTCCGAGAAAATCGATTTCGAAATTTTTTTCGTACCTCCCATACCAGTAACACGAGCTTTATTCCAAGGTAGTGACAGTAGCGCAGTGGATACACACTGAAGAGACAGAGAAACTGGTGCATCTGCCTGTGTGTAGGACCCAAGCAAGCACGCAGAAGTGCCGCAACACGACATGGCATGGCATGGTTTAAGTATTTCTACGTTCTGGGGGACTGATGACCTCCACTGTTAAGTCCCACAGTGCTCAGAGCCATCTTTACCATTTTGCACAATGGGCATTAATTGATGCAAATGATCAGACAGGATGCTTACGTGCGTGTCACCTGTCAGAGTCATATCTAGACGTATCATGGGTCCCATATCACTCCAACCGCACATGTCCCACACCATTACAGGTCCTCCACCAACTGCTGTCATGCAGGGTCCATGGATTCATGAGGTTGCCTCTATACCCGTACCCGTACACGTCCATACCCTCCATATAATTAGGAACGAGACTCTTTCGACCAGGCAACATGTTTCCAGTCAACAACAGTCCAATGTCGGTGCTGGCAGGCCCAGGCGAGGCGTAAAGCTTTTTGTCGTGCAGTCATGAATGACACACGAGTGGACCTTGGTTCCAAAAGCGCATATCGATGATGTTTCGTTGAATGGCTCGTACGCTGACACTTGCTGAAGGTCCAGCACTGAAATCTGCAGCAATTTGCGGAAGGGTTGCGCTTCTGTCACGGTGAACGATTCTCCTCAATCATTCTTGGTCCCATTGTTGCAGGATCTTTTCCCGATCGCAGCGATTTCCGACATTTGATATTTTACCAGATTCCTGATATTCACGGTACACTCGTGAAATGGCCGTACGGGAAAATCCCCATTTCACCTTTACCTCGGAGATCCTGTGTCCCGACTCTCGTGCGCCGACGAACACCAGTTTTCAAACTCACTTAAATCTTATATAATTGCGTAGGCTTCCGCGGCCAGAGTTAGTCGAGATAAAAGTTTTCTGGATTTGGTACCGCGTCGTATGTAAAAACTACTGCTGCTGGAGAAAAACCAACGTTTCGGCCACGATTGCAGCGGCCTTCTTCTGGGTATAATGGTCACCATTATACCCAGAAGAAGGCCGCTGCGATCGTGGCCAAAACGTTGGTTTTTCTATAGCAGCAGTAGTTTTTACATTATGAAGCGGTACCAAACCCAGAAAACTTCAATGTTATCTAAATTTTGAGGGCCTGCCATGGTAGCATCAGCAACCGATCTAACTACTACGCCAGATACTTGTTGTCTTATATTGGCTTTGCGAACGCAGGATCGTATTTTGCCTGTTTACATATCTATGTATTCGAATATGCGTGCCTATGCACGGTTATGATGCGACGGTATAGTTTCAGATCCATTATGTGTACTATTCTTTTCAGTTTCGTGGTACAGGACATCATTAAATAGTATATGTCATGCAAAATTATTCCAAAGTGGTGATTTTGTCATAATGATACCACTAAAAAAATATTGTGCCAGAAATATTCTTCAAACGTGTATTCTATTTGTGGCACATACTGACAATTCGAAATATCTGTGTAACGTTGGCTTGATTCATGGAGAGTGGAGAGTGATCAGACACTTTCCGACCAAAGCTTTGTAGATGAAAAAGAAGTAGGCACTCGCACCCTAAAGTTATTCCTCGAACATCTACTCCACTTTGGAAAGCTATGATATTTATTTTTGTGGTCAGGTTAAAAGTTTCACTAAAAAAAATCGAAATGCAGGCAACTTGCTAAAGAGTAATAGAAAAATTATTTCGAGCGAAGATTCCATAAAATACATCCGTCAATTCAGCATCAGTTTAGCGCGCCTGCTTTAACAGTAATGTTCAAATATGGGTGGTAACGTAGAAGTTGATCGCAGCAACAACTAGTTTTGGAATTTAAATGAACTGTGTTTCCCGGTATCAGTTCTGCAAAATCCGTGCACCTGGAAGGCAGTAGCGTTCATTAAATGTGCCTGGTACTCTATGAATCTGTGTTCAAGTTCCACTACGACAAATACCGCCAGTAATTCTGTTCTACTGCAGCAAGCGATAGTGAGCATGTTTATACTCGTAGTATTTTGTATTAGGTCTGTCCTCTTTCTTGCAGTGTACAGCAATTATGAATGTACACTAACTAACAAAAAATTGAAGCGCAGAGAAGGAGAGGCACGAATGAAATGAAACTTGACAGGTTAGAGGGGATGTGATGTTATCTCACTGATTACAAAATCGAGTGAAACTTGCAAAGAACTTGCCTGTACGAAGCTACTTACCAGCACGGCAGTGCACGTGCACCCCGTCTGGCGCGCATTTGTTACGTTAGGGAGGGCCTCATAATCTCTTCGAGGGCAAGCCCGCGGTCTAGCTGAGCACAGGAAAACCACAGCAAAACGGCAACGTGCAATGCACGGACGAGCATTGTCCTGGTGGAAAATGCCACCACAGTACTGTCGCGTGGGCGGTTCTTTCGGTCGCTACCCTGAGGTCACGTCCGTTGGCTCGCAACACTACGACGCCAGCAAATGATCAGACAGGATGATTACGTGCGTGTCACCTGTCAGAGTCATATCTAGACGTATCATGGGTCCCATATCACTCCAACCGCACATGTCCCACACCATTACAGGTCCTCCACCAGCTGCTGTCATGCAGGGTCCATGGATTCATGAAGTTGCCTCCATACCCGACTGAGCTACCCAAGCACGACTCACGACCCGTCCTTATTCTGAAAACATCCCCCCAGCTGTGGTTAAGCCATGTCTCCGCAACATACTTTCTTCCAGGAGTGCTAGTTCTGCAAGGTTCGCAGAAGAGCTTCCGTACAGTTTGGAATGTAGGAGACGAGATACTGGCAGAATTGAAGCTGTGACGGGTCGTGAGTCGTGCTTGGGTAGCTCAGTCGGTAGAGCACTTGCCCGCGAAAGGCAAAGGTCCCGAGTTCGAGTCTCGGTCGTGCACACAGTTTTAATCTGGCAAAAAGTTTCAGCAGTTAGGATGTTCTTAGCGCAATATGCCACGATCCTCCCTTCCGGTGGTTAGATGTGGTCGACTGGATCCTTAATGACCGGTATGACCGCCCCCACGTTGCCTTGCAGTCGACTATCGGGTGCATCCGAATGCCGCGCAAACGCGGATGCTTCACGATTCGACCGCCCGTCCACTCTCTGATAACGCTGCCTCATACGTGTACGCAGCACTGCCGTGTCCTTTACCCTCCTTTGGGTGCCCATGCAGGCCTGGTAACACCACTAAACACGAGCAACACTAACGCCCTCTGGGAGTTGTTCTACAGTAAAGTGTAACTTGCTCACCTGCCGATAGGGTGTACTTGTGCAAAGTTGTATTGACATCATGTGTGTTGGGTGTTTCAGTTCTGCTTTGTCAGGAAGAGTATGTAACGTGTTTCCGGTATTTGCAAGCTGCTTAGCACCATGCATGAAAACCATTCTTACTGGCGCAATTTTGCGGCTTAGGGTAATTATTAGTTTGTTCCACAGATTTTCTGCTAATAATTCTGTAGGTTTCATTTTTTTCCCCCCCCATAAGTACTTCTCGGGCTACCTTGCGGCGTGTGTCGTGGGGGCGGGGGGGGGGGGGAGGTGGGTTGTGGTACTTCACGAACGACTGTTACTTCCCACTTCTTCTGTTTCATGCGCTGATGGCAAGCGGGGAGGACGATTTCTGGTAAGCCCCCGTATGGGCTTGGATCTCTCTAATTTTACGTTCCTGGTCTTTTCCGAAGACGTGCGTAGAAGCAAGCATTATGTTGGTTGACTTTTCTAAGAACGTACACTGTCGGAATTTTAACAGTAGGCCACGGCCTGTGGCAGAACGCATCTTTCTCAGCGTCTGCCACTGGTGTAGCTTTCGCGTTTGCTGAATGAGCCTGTAACGAAACGAGCTGCTCTTATTTAGATCTTCTTTATTTCCGCTATCAACCATATCTGGTGCGGACCTCAGACTGACGAGCATTATTCAAGCACTGGTCGACCGAGTCTTCTGTAAGCCACTTCCTCTCTTGATGGATTACATTTCCCGAGGATTCTTGCAATGTACATGTCTCATTGTGGCCTCTGTCTTAATTCATACGTTGCTTTCATTTTAAACCTCCCCGTTCGCATACTCCCAGATATTTTATGGAAGTAACTGCTTCCGGTGATTGTTTTCCAGTCGTATTATTCTACAATGAAGAGTCTTTCTGTCTACGTATTCGCAGTACGTTACATTTGTTTATGTTTTGAGTCAATACTTTGCAGGTCTTGCTGAATTTCTCTACAATTTTCTAGCATTGCAATCTTTCTGTATACAACAGCATCATCCGCGAAAAGCCTCACGAAACTTGCCAATATCATCGTAAACAGATACTAATCGATAAGTTGCAGCGTCGTTATGTTGGTAGATCTTTAGGAAGAAATTTGCTGTTTGAAACTTTCTCGATGCACCAGAAGCTACTTCGGCTCACGCAACCTACTCGTAGATCCGCTCCGCTATACACTTGAGGAGTGATGACCTCAGCGTCTGAATCGAGTATTTCTTATCACTTGACTTTCATAATACGTGTTTATCGCAGCGAAATTCGGTACGCAAGTGCCATTGTCGTTATCTTTAATATAATTTTATTTTATCGCCGATTTTGGAGCAAACTTCTGCAGTTGTGATTAACCTTCCTTGTATATTAAGTCCTTGTGGCAATAAAAATTGTCTTAATACAGGAAGCAGCCTGAGGGGATAGCAGTCAAATTATTATTATCTAATTTACAAAGTCGAGCATGTCTGCATTATACACTACGCATGTCAGAGTGTCGCTACTTTGCAGCCAGCTCTTCTGGAAACACCCAACCTGACTACTCATTTTTGCAGCTTTAACCTCTATTTACTACTGAAATACAATATCCAATACTAACTAACTTCGTTAATCAGACAAAAAGTTTTATATCATGCTTGATATGAGACTGAATATTGTTTCTACGAAACAAAATTTACACGCAGCAAGGATACTAAATTCATATTAACACTGTTAATACAGATACTCTGTTCAGTATAATCTTCCCACTGTCATCTTATCCTTTTCACCAATTTGATGTGTAGTAATTTACAGCGGGGATGGTTGTGGCAGAGACATTTGACAGTTCTAGCTACACTCCGCACTCTTATTAAATTAGAAGTATTTCGTTTAAGAGTACTGGAATCAGAGACGCCTAACACGACGGTGCCTCTTTCCTGTCGAGAAACGAGAAACGGTTAATTTCTTCTTAAAACTGCGAAAACGGGGGACACTTGTGTCATCGTTGTTGTGACAAAGAACGTGAGTCTGTACTAGAGTGCTAGCAACATAAAAGGACTTTGTGACACCTGCGTATGACTGAGCAGGGAACAAGAAACGATGCAGCATGAGGAAGTGTTGGGGTACGGAGAGTGTGATCATCCGTCGGAATTAACAGGATAGCTGGAGGCTGCAGTAAGTCTGTGATGGGGTCAGATATGAAACCATCTGCTGTCCATAATCCAGAAGCATGACACTGTGATAGATCTCCTTCGAATCCGCTACTGCTCGAATTCCATCGGGAAAACCGACGATCATGTCATCCTGCTGGAGATGCTCATCACCACCGAGATCTTCGTGTTCTGTTGACATCCTCCTGTTACTATTGGATGGGGCCAGCTGACATTTTTCCATTGCTTAGGAACCCGTTGTTTTCGGACGTGAGTGCCAATATCCGACAACGACTGGGGGTCGTTGCCATCAGGGGAAAAAGCGTCGGTTCTCACCACCAAATCTGTGGTGGCTAACCTCTCTCTCCTACAAGGCTGTTCCATCTTTGCATTGGGCTTGCCAGGGATTGCTCTGGTAGTACAGACTGCCAGCCTGTATTGCCCTGCTGCCACGTTGGAGGCTGCTCAGTGTCGACAGTCGATGATTAGATGGTACAGTGTGAATGGCCCCCTCGTATGTCAATGATAGCACCACAAGATGAGGCTACACCTCCTCCTCCAGGTCTGTAGTTGTGTGATGCGCCGTTGCATACAATTTGATCTGAGATGGCCATCTTGCTGCATTCAAAACAATTATTTGGTTGGCCGTTATAAATTAATGGCGTGGAATCCTCAGATGTTCAAATAGGATGGAACATGTTTAATGAGGTCTATGCACACCTGACGCACCGCATTAAAAACTGGATGCGAGGTAAAGCGTCCCCATTTTGCTATAGAGTCTCAACGCTGCGACCAATATATCTGATGGTACCTCAAATGGCAACTCGGATTCACGAATTGTCCTCTGGGCTACACATGCATGTTCTACTTTCACAGGGCCAATTTGTCCACACAAATGTTTGAACTGTAGGTCCTCATCTTTTTGAGAGTCCTTTCACAAGCGTCCACCAGTTTCACGTAGACCAAGCTGCACACGACGGAGAAGTGAATCCCTATTTGTTCGTGATGACCACCTTTTAAAAACTGTTCAATTTCCATTGCTTTCAGTCGTGCATACACGGTCGTAAAACTGAACCTCAATGTCAACCTGCATTGTGAATATGTCACGGTGCGTCGAAGGAAGTCAGCTCCACGGAGACTAGCAACAGCACAGCGAGCGCGCTAACGCAGCATGAGAGACGTAAACGGGACGTGCGAGTGCATGCCCTGCTGAGGGCAGGCTGCCCTATTGGCCATCCGGGCAGGGCTCACGGCCAGAGCCAAACTTACGTATGTCGTCAACCGTGCGTCTGCACATACAGTGAAGGCTTTCACGACCGCGGCTGCTGAGAGTTCTTCCGGGTTGTATGGCCGTGGTCCATGGAATTCTTCAATCCCTGACGTTTCGTCCAAGGCTACATTAGACATCTTCGGAGGTGCTCCTGGTTGTGCTGAGTCTTGTCAGTACTTTTACATCCCCTATATGTATTCCCGTACAGGGGAGACATTTTAGTTGAAAGTCAATTGCCCAGTGTCGGCGGATATTCCGAATAACTTAGGCACTGCAATATCATATTTACCAGCCGACACCGGTGAACCGTGAATTTACTTTCAAAATCTTTCCTTAGAGAATTTACTTTATTTACTAGCGATTCATTAAGAACATTAACACATTTAATCACACTATGTGAGCGTGGAAGTAGTTGCCAGTGGGTAACTGATGAAAACAAAATAAAAATGTTTTCAATAAATGGAAATTTATTCCTGAAAGCTCCCCCCCCCCTTTAAAAAAACAGATTTAAGCTTACAATGAGAAAACACCCTTTAAATATCAAGTTACAATTTATTCAGAGGCAGAAAAAAATTACTTTTTTTACAGTATGAGCTTTCGGGTTGAGAACCTTGCCGCTCCCTTTTAACACGGCCGTAGTCACGACCGCTCACAACAACCTCTGAAAGACTAGACTGGTGCAAATCTGCAGGACACCAGATTACTTTAAACTACAAATTTTAACAACTGACACACACACATAAACTATGCAGCCTGTAGGAGGGATGGAGATGGTACAAAACACTCACATTAAAATTATTTGCCACCGAAAGTGCAACTTGTTTTTAAAAGAACTCTTACGGTGGAAGGGTGGCAACTTTATATACTAAAACTACCATTTAAATAAAAACCCATGAAATGCATTCGTACATAAAATCTACAAAACATGCTGTACAGTACACATATACCGCCTCTCAAGATGATAGGCAAGATAAAAACATATTTCAGGAATTTGGACTTTACACTTTAAGCAATAAATTCGTTAACACCGAATCTGACAAACATGACAGAGGCAGCTATCAACGTACGGCAGACCGACAGACAGACACTAACTGCCTAACAAATGCGGACTGCAGACATACGAGCAAGTAAATGAAATAACATATCAAAATTCACTTAACTTCCAATAAACTGCGAAGTCTGGCGAAGAACCCTCTAATCGCTCTCCCGAACCGTCCTCTGCCAACCGCTTCAACGGACGCAGGAAGGCGCGCCGATCTCCCGTCTCACGGCGACGCAGCTCGCGCCGGCCAGACGATGTCGTGGGTTGACTCCTGTTGCTCTCGTATCGACTGCGAAGCCACTACCCCTCGCTATTCGGCGCGCCCACTGGAGTGACGTGGCGACCTCACAAGCGCCGACGCTCAAGACGGACCAGTCACCTTGTGCCTCAGTGCACGACCGACCAACCGATGGATCAAACTGCCAGTGCCCATTACCTGAACAAACTCGATCAGACTGGCGGCCTAAAACACACTAGCACTCCGGACGACAGACACACTGACTGCCCCACTCTGACCCGGCTGACCAACTGACCAGACTCGCTCCGACTGACGATTGACCCCTTTACCGATTTTTTTTTCTTTATTGTTATTTTATACCTATACATAGGTAGGCCAGCAGCGGCGTAACTAAGCCGCTCTTCGGCCACAGACATGAACAGAGTACAGGCAGTAAGAGATACAAAGAGACATGGAGGTTAAAAAACAGTAGACAAACAGAGTAAAATAACAGAAGCCGTTCACTGTGGAGCAGTCAAGTTAAAAGTGATTCACACAGCACATAACGGAGAGAGACAAAGTAGCACACGTGAACGATGGAGCACGGAACAAGAGACACGGATGCACTAACGGGACGACAAAACACATAAGCACTGCGGCGACAATCTCCGGCGGTTGGTGATGCACTTGTCACACGAGTAAGGCCGGGGACCTGCCAGAGGGAAGGGGCTAGGGTAGGAGGGAATGGGGGAGGGGTTGATGCCAATGGGGAGAGGATGGAAGAGGGAGGGGTGGTGTGTGGAAGCCCAGGGAGAGGGGGAGGGGAGGGAAGGAGGGAGGGAGAGAAGGGAGAGAGGGTGCCCACAGGATAAGGTGAGGAGAGGCAAGGCTCAAAGTTGGTAGGAGGGGTAGATGGAGGGGAGGAGGGCATCATCCGGGAGGGGGAGTTGGCGGAAGCCACCTTGGGAGAGGGTGTGGAGAGTGTGAAGATGGAGAGCAGGTGGGATACAGGAGTACAGGCGCGGCAGCGGGTTGGGGTGGGAGAGGATGGGAGAGACAAGCGGGTGGGGAGGATCAAGCTTGCGGGAGGTGTAGAGGATCCGTATCCGTTCGAGGAAAAGGAGGAGGTGTGGGAAGGGGATGAGGTAATCCCCTTCCCACACCTCCTCAGAGGATCCGCGTGGGGGAAGGGAGGCGGATGCGATAGGCGAGGCGGAGTGCATGGCGTTCAAGGATTTGAAGGGATTGGTAAAAGGTAGGAGGGGCAGAGATCCAGGCGGGATGGGCATAACAAAGGATAGGACGGATGAGGGATTTATAGGTGTGGAGGACGGTGGACGGGTCCAGACCCCATGTGCGGCCAGAGAGAAGCTTGAGGAGGCGGAGTCGGGAGCGTGCCTTGGCTTGGATTGTCCGGAGATGAGGGGTCCAGGAGAGGCGACGATCAAGGGTGACGCCAAGGTACTTGAGGGTGGGGGTGAGGTTAATAGGACGGCCATAAATGGTAAGATAGAAATCAAGGAGACGGAAGGAAGGGGTGGTTTTGCCTACGATGATTGCCTGGGTCTTGGAAGGATTGACCTTGAGCAACCACTGGTTACACCAAGAGGTGAACCGGTCAAGATGGGATTGGAGAAGGTGCTGGGAGCGTTGCAGGGTGGGGGCGAGGGCTAGGAAGGCGGTGTCATCGGCGTACTGGAGAAGGTGTAGGGGGGGGTGCAGGCGGAGGCATGTCCGCCGTATAAAGAAGGTAAAGAAGAGGGGAAAGGACGGAGCCTTGGGGCACACCGGCAGAGGGGTAGAAGGTGTAGAGGAATCCGTGTTGTGGATGGTGACATAGGAAGGACGGTGGGAAATGAAGGAGGCGACCAGACGGACGTAGTTTATGGGAAGGGCAAAGGTTTGGAGCTTGAAGAGGAGACCAGAATGCCATACACGGTCATATGCGCGTCCAAGGTCGAGGGAGAGGAAGATGGCAGAGCGACGGGAGTTGAGTTGTTCTGAGAGGAGGTGAGTGAGGTGAAGGAGAAGGTCATCGACAGAGAAGGATGGCCGAAAGCCACATTGGGTGGAGGGAAGGAAGCGGTGCTGGTGGAGGTGCTGGTGGATGCGGCGGGTAAGAATGGATTCCAGGACCTTGCTGAAGACCGAGGTAAGGCTTATAGGACGGTAGGAGGAGACAGTGGAAGGTGGTTTATCAGGTTTGAGGAACATTAGGATCTGGGAGGTTTTCCACAGGTCGGGGTAGAAGCCGGTGGAGAAGACCACATTGTACAGTCTGGCCAGGGTGGAGAGGAAGGAGGCGGGAGCTTCACAGAGGTGACGGTAAGTAACACGGTCGTGACCAGGAGCTGTGTTGCGTTTGGTGCGGAGTATAGCTAGGATGTCTTGAGTAGTGATAGGGGTATTGAGTTCGGTGTGTGTAATGTTGTCCAAGTATTGGAAGCCAGGAGCGAGTGGAGGGACAGAGGTGTCAGTTCGATCGCGGACATCGGGGAAGAGGGAATAATCGAACTGGGGATCGTCAGGGACGGTAAAGATATCCGTGAGGTAGGAGGCAAAACGGTTGGCCTTACTAAGGTTGTCAGGAAAGGGACGGTCATTATGGAGGAGAGGATAGTAAGGGGGGGGTTTAGATCCGGTAAGGCGGTGGAAGGCAGACCAGTACTTGGACGAGTTAAGAGGTAGGGTAGCATTAAGACGGGTGCATGTCTGTCGCCAGTCCCGGCGTTTCTTAGCCGCGAGCAAGTTCCGGATGTGTCTCTGGAGTTGCCGGTGGCGTCGTAGTGTGTCCCGGTCACGCGTGTGAAGGAAGGCACGGTAAAGACGACGGGATTCTCGAAGGAGGAGAACGGCCTGTGGGGGTAAAGTGGGACGGTGCGGGTGGATAGCGACGGTAGGGATGTGGGCCTCCACGGCCTCAGACAAGGTCTGCTGGAGAAAGGACGCGGCATGGGTGATGTCATCAGGTTGGTGGTAGGTGAGGGGGTGGCTATCGACTCGGGCAGTAAGGGTATCCCGGTAGGCATTCCAGTCGGCACGGGAGTAATCATGGACATACTTGGGGGTTGGGTCAAGGCGAGGGTCGGGACGGGGGCGACGACCGTCAGATATGGTAAGGAGGACAGGGAGATGGTCACTGCCAATAGGGTCGAGGACGTCCACCGCTATGCGGCCAAGGAGGTTGGGGGAGGCCAGGACAACATCGGGAGTGGTATTGGATTCAGGGCGGGTGTGTTGGGGAAGAGGAAGGACATCTCCTTGGAGGGTGGCGAGGAACCGATGCCACCGCTGTAGCTGGGCAGCGGAGCGACTATGGATGTTAAGGTCGGCGGCAATCACGTAGGAGGAGAAGGTACGGTCGATGTGGGAAAGGAAGTCGAAAGGAATAGGGGCAGTGGAGCGGACATAAATGGTGGCACAGGTAATGGTGAGGCCGGGGAAGAAGAGGCTGAGGATCAGATGTTCTGTGGGGTCAGGAAGGAGGGGTTGGAGCCGAACAGGGATCTGGCGGTGGTGGCCAATGGCGACTCCACCACGCGCTATTGGGAGGGGATTGTCGGAGCGATGAAGGAGGTAGGGGGAGGTGTGGACGGTGATGTGGGGCTGGAGAAAGGTTTCGTTCAGGAGGAAGGCATCCACGCGGTGGGTCGTGAGTGTATGCAGAAGGAGGTTCTTGTTGACAGGAAGGGAGCGGATGTTATTGAACAAGATACGGTGCTGTCGCGCCATGATGGGAATTTAGACGAGGGTGTCATGACGGGAGAAGGACGACAGACAGATACTGACTGCCCCACAAAGACCCGGCTGACCAACTGACCAGACTCGCTCCGACTGACGACTGACCCCTTTACCGATCTCATAGCGGCCCTTAAATGCACGTGAACAGGCAACCTTTCCCATTTTCCACCACAGGGAGACACTAAAGCTGCTATTGCCACAGCGGCGCCGCCGCCAGAAACGGAAACCGACTGATTTACACTACGCGCTGCGGCGCGCTCTTCAAAATAACAAATTTTACCACGGCTCAACTGGGCAAGCGACTTAGAGGTAAAATGTCTCCCCTGTAGGGGAATAAACATAATGCATGTACGAGTACAGGCTGTGGACACGTGGCAGGCAAAATATGGAAGTTTGTGTCTGGCCGTGAGTGGTGCTCGGATGGCCAAATCTCAGGACGGCCACCCGCGATGAGCGGGAGATAGGGGTTCGAGTCCCGGTCCAGGGCAATGTTGCCTTTCGCCATTCCATTATACAGCTGATGCTTGTTCGTATTCGCAACTGCGAATACATTTCATAAACATTTCTAAGTGTAGATGGCGGAAATAGAAGGCGCGTGTTGTATAATACTTACTCCAGAATGTATTTCAAATGTGTTTCAACGTCTCCTTCGCCATTATTCATAATTGGAAGATACTTTAAATATAGTAATATACTGTGAAAACTGATTAACAATTAATATACACAATTTTATGTGCCGTATAATTTCGTGAAATAGCGTTGCACATTTACTCTCTGAAAGAGACAGATTATTCGAGGAAAGGTGAAGTTAAGATTTCGTGTAGGGCATCATTTAACTAAGTAGGCTGTCGGATAAAGATCTAGAGCCAGACTTTTGAAAAATTGAGATATATATCAGTTGCGCTTCTTCGGGGATTTGAAATTAGAACATGACGTTTATTCAAATTTCGCACCTGTCGTATAAGAGTAACGGTAGTAACGCCAGTATGGAGATGCAAATCAGCTTTGCTTTGAAAACTCCCTGTGACTGTCGTGAGAGTTAGTTACATGTGACGTTGGATGGATCGAGTCGATGAAAGTCACAAATGTCTTTAAGGCGACAAAGACGACATGATCAACATCTCACTGAGTTTGAACGAAGTCGTGTAATAGGGCTATGTTAAGCTGGATGTTCGTTCCGTGAAACTGCAGAAGGACTTGACAGGAACGTAGCCACTGTATATGACTGCTGCCAGCGGTGGTCGCGGGAATGTACGGTGGCTAGAGGACCACGCTCCGGATGGACACGTGGCGCTACCGAAAGGGAAGACCATTATGCTGGGCGTGTGGCTCTGTAGCATCATCTGCATCTGCAGCAGTAATTTGGTGAGCAGTTGGCTCCACAGTGACACAACGAACTGCTGCAAAGCGATTACTTCAAGGAGAGCTCCGAACCAGACGCCGTGTAGCATGCACTCCACTGACCCCAAACTACCTCCATTTGCGATTTCAGTGTTGTCAAGCGGGATCTGAGGTCTGAGGTCTGATGAAATCTGGTTCTGCAGTAGTGCCAGCCATGGACGTGTTTTGGTTATAGGGAGCCGAGTTGAGATACTGCAACCGTCGTGCCTGCGTGCCAGACACCCTGGATCTGCACCTGGGGTTACGGCCTGCGATGCGACTTCGTATGACAGCAGGAGCGCTCTCATAGTTGTGCCACGCTTCCTGAATGCAAATCTGGCCAATCTACCTGTTGTGCTGCCATTCATGAACAGCATTACAGGGGGTGTTTTCTAACAAGATATCGCTCGCCCACTTACCGCTGTTGTAACTCGACGTGCTCTACAAAGAGTCGACATGTTGCCTTGGCCTGTTCCATCACCAGACCTGTCTCCAGCTGAGCACATATATGACATCATCGGAAGACAACTGCAACGTCACCCACAACCAGCATTAACCTTTCCTGTATTGAGCGACCAGGTGCATCAGGAATTGAACTCCTTCCCACAAACTGACATCCAGCACCTGTACAGCACAATACACGCAGCTTGTGTTCAACATTCCATCGGTTACATCTGCAGCATTTCACATTTCCAATGGCTTATCTCACACTTATATTAATCTGTGATTTGCAACGTTACTCTATTAAATAAATTACCTTGACAAATGTATTCCACAAATTTCATTACCGTATATTAATTGTTTTTTGGTATTACGATTTTTCCCTCAGTGTCTGTAGGGGTAAGCCGTCTAAGACATAACACCCCTTTTATTTCGTGAAATGTTCCTCGTATGGAAACGAGGTTTTCGGCAAATGATAGTACGCTAAGGATGGTGAAGAGCGTTGTATCGATCGAGATACTAAAGCATGTATAATTTTTAAGTAAAAAAAAGGTATACATTTTTGAAGGGCATCCGAAGCCGCTGGAAAAGACGAGTTAGGCGATATAACACTTGCTAGTATCGAAACTCTTCGCGAAGCAGTCCGAGAAATTTTCTAAAACTGACGCGCACGCCGGAATTGGCTACTGTGTCGCCCGGTCACGTCGTTGTATCAAAGCTTTCGGCTGTTTACTTGTGTGCACAGAACTAGCTGGCAGTGTGTCGCCCATCGGCGGGTCATTGCTGCTTCAACATCCTTTGCACGCAGACGTGTCCACCATCGAGAAGGAGTCGGACATGGTGCTGTTATGGGAGAAATGGTGACGGGAGACGTTCAGCCAAGCAGTCCTTGATCAGCCGGAGGAGTACTGTTCGCAGCTTGCACTGACATAAATTCCATCCTTATCATCTGTCTCTACGACAGTCGCTCCGAAGACGTCGTTTCGAAAGTCGCATAGAAATCTGTTTAGGTTGCTTTCCATTCTTTTTCTAACGTGTGCTCTTTACAGACGAAGCAATGTTTACGTACTACGGCAATGTAAATTTACGTAACATGCACTACTGGGCTCCTGAAAATGCGCGCTGGCTTCGTCAGTTACAACAACAACGATAGTGAAGCGTAAACCTTTGATGCGGTGCCATAGGAAATTCCATTGTGGGACCTTAATTTATCCCAGGGATGTTAAATCGAAATGCGTATGCACACTTTCTTACGAACTTTCCGTCTGTTCTTCTAAGGAGAGATAGCACTGTCTAAGAGACAGTGTATGTGGTTGCAACACGGCGACCTTCCAGAGTACTTTTCCTGTTTTTCGATGCAAGTACAGAATGAAAAGTTCAGTGACCGTTGGATAGGGCGGAACGCAGCACTAAGATTTCTGGCCCGGTTTCTTAATTTTTCTACTCTTGATTTCTCTCCATGGGGAACACTGAAAGATGCTGTCTGTCATGTAGCCTCAACTACACTTGAAAATACGCGTCGTCGAATCGCCGCAGCATGCAGTGTCGTATCATCCACTTTACTTTCATCTGTTCATCTATGTCTCGAAAGGGGATTGCAAATGTCTCTTGCAGTCGATGCTAAACAATTTGAGCCCTAAGTTAAGTAAAGAGCGAAGCTACGTCTCATTAAGAAAAGTTTTTAATTTGTGACTTGTCATGAGTCATTCTGTATAAACTCTTTACTTTGTTTAACGTGCATTCCCTGTAATTTCAATTATAACTGCTGCATCTTTTCTGCACAAGTTACAGATAACATTTCGCTGACTGTATTCTATCTTCGATAATTCTGTAACAGTCATTACTGTTAAAAGATTTTTCAATTTTTTTAAGTTCTACAAATGTAGATTCCCCTTTCTTCAAATTATCTTCTAAGGTAATTCGTAGAGTTAGTATTAAATAGGTGTTGCAATATTTCCTCGGAATCACATCTATGTTCCCCGAGATCTTCTACCAGTTTTTCCATTCTTCTACACGAAACTCTTTTTTAGTACTCTTCAACTCTGACTGAGGAAACTTGTGATTCCTCCTTGAGTGTTGGGGTTGTTAATTTCTTCGTGTCAGAGGTGCCTGATTTCTACTTACATATTTAAGTACTTTGTCATATTCTTTTTGCGATACCAGATCCTATACCTCATCTTCATCAACTTTCTTTTCCTTTTAAGTAACTTATTCTTAAGGTTTGTTTATATAATTATTCTTTATATTCCTTGCACCTTCAAGTAATAAGGTCTTTACTTTTCACCTGAGCTCTTGATGTTCATATAGTTACTCCAAAGGTTTCTTGAATTTCACTTAATGCAGAACCAGTGTTTCTCAATGCCATGATAGTATAGTTTCATATTTTTCCTCTTTTCTTTCTACCTTCGACGTTCTGCAACTGTTACTCTCATTTCTAGACGCCTGTTTAAGCTTTTGTCTCGATTTTTATACTATCGTTTTTCATCACATTGATCTAATATCCCTTGTGTTATTCAGGGCCTCATGCTATTCCTAATCTTTGTACTTTGTAAGTTCTCTCTTATCATTCTTAAACTTTCCAGTGTCTCCAAGTCTCCTCCACGCATACCTTCTACTTTCACAATACGCAAATAAAGCGGTAGCTATGATAAAATAGTGCTCTTTGCATAACTCCACGAGGCGACTTCCACTTCCAGTCTCCCCCCCCCCCCCCCCCTCCCCAGTCCTGGAGTTTTTGCTATTCAACCTATCTTACTTTTCCTGCTGTCCAGTTGCAGTCCCCCACAATGGGGATTCTGCCTCCCTTACTGTAATGGGTAATTTCTTTTACTTCATTGCATATTTTGCCAATCATTCCGTCGTCCACGCACAGAGACAGGCAAAGAATTTTCTTCTCAGCTCCGTCAGTGAATGAAATGGGATGAAACTTCGATAAACGACAAAGAAAGAAAGTAGTTCCTTTGGGACGCAATCCGTAATGTTTCACAAAGAAATACGTGTAGATCTACTCCTGTACAAAACCATGATTAAGAAAATGGTATCTCACGGTGCAGCTACTATAGTCAATAACATAACGACGAGGAAACGGTTTGAAGAAATAGTTACAGATAAGAAGCCACAGAAACTGGAGCAGTTTTTTTGTAATAACAAACACAAAGAAAAGTAAGGGAGGGGTGGGGGGAACCAGCGGATATAAAATGAGAAACTCATTATAAAGTTGAAAAAAATATCATGAAACAGAATTCTTACAAATAATGATAGCAGCTGCGAATTAAATGGTTTACTTTCTCTGAAAATGTTACCTCTTCATCAAATGGTCCACAGTTGTCCTTGCCTGTCATGCACAGATTGATAAGTTCCCACCAATTTAACTGACTGACAATAGCGCGTAATATGTGAATACGTGGTTCCATAAATAACACAAATAAATTTGGTGTTTTGAAGATTCATTTTTCCTTTCTCGGAGATATCACAGCTTGTTAATTATAATTCAGCTAAATCATACAAAATTTATCCAATTTTCGAAAACGTGGAGAATTATCTGGAAGAAAATTTATTTACCGGTTAGTACAATCGGACATGATGTAACTGAAGCAGACTTTTTTCGGAGATGCGTTAATAAAAAAGCATTGTTCCTACTATCAGAAGCCGTGCACCTGGCTTAAAGCAGTGAAATAATACTTATCAGTTTTGAAGACTCCAATTAATAGCAGGGATCAAATGTATTTCATCCGTCAGCTTCAAGTGGGAAACTCTTGAGAAGAGTTAAGGTTGCTCGTATGGACCACTCTGATATCTAGGTCCTGCGATAATTTTTTGATACGGGAAAGATATATAAGGCCAGCCTCGAGCGTCTGGTGGAAGAGAATACAGTAACAACATGAGTCAGTTGGTGGTGATTTTCACACTGCTCCTGGTAAGCCACATTAGTATTTACAGCCCATTATTCTGAAATAGCAGACGAGGTATTCTTCCTCATGCCAGTTTATGTTTAATGTTATCGTATTTTAAGCTGTAAAATCCCTAACATTTCCGTCTGTGTATACATTTCGGACACGCAGCAGTCAGACGTAATATTGCTTCAAATAAGACATGTATAACATGTCGGCACGTTTCTGACCCACCGAAGGAGTGAAGGTTTGAAGTAATACGTAGACTCTGTTTTCCAGATTCTTATGAATTTACAGTTCGATTTAGAAACTACATTGTTCCACGTCCTTAGAAGTAGTTTGAACTAGAAACTTTCCGAAAGTGAAGGCTGTGGTTACTGTTTATTGTACGTACCTTTCTCACACAACTGAAAAATCCACGTAGTAGTTCGAATGCGAAGAGATATTGAGTTTAGCACGTAATTCGCTTTGTTATGAATCATGTGAAATATTCCTAACTTACTGTCAGTGAGAATATCCCTCCAGTGGAGGCCAGAATCAAGGTACTGTGTGTGATGTGCTTTGCACTGTTGCCTAGAGGCAAATTCCTTGGAAACTATTGTCTCCGCTGCTTGCTGTCACTAATCTGTCCTTGGCTCAGTTGCTAGTATGCTGTTCAGTGTTCATTCCAGAATGGAGAGTACTTGATTGTTAAGTTTCCGTCAGAACGGTTGTTGTCTCTCGTGCCCATGTGGTATGGCATCAACTGGAAACAGATCGAATCATGGAGGTTCGTCGTTCTGCACTGCGACTAACATTATTTTATAGTCGACTCTTCACGCCGCGTTATAGCTGGATCCTTCCAAACAGAGCGTTCAACGTCACGACCGAATCGTTCGCCGTTACCACACTGTCAAACGCCAGTTCACTTCCAATTACTTATCTGGCTTTCTTCCTCAATGTGTCTGGATGCCGTATTCTGGGTCTGGCCCTTTTATTTCTTATTTCATCACACATGCTAACAATATCATAAACAACACGTACACACACACACACACACACACACACACACACACACACACACACACACACACAGACTCATACCGAAGAATGCTAACGAAAGACACATACACAGCACTACCCGGAAACTTTTGGATCATACCGCACGAGACCCGAGTCATCGTCCATTATACGGTTATCTCAAGCACTGAGACCGGCACACATTACGTAAGTTCCGCAGTTCCGCACGACGTCGAATTTTTGAAGGCTGTCAGTTAGTCGATGCAACTGGGGCACCAGAGTCACAAATACAACAGCGTACTTCTGAATGTAATGGCGTAGCGTAGTGGTCAGCGGATAAAACTGACGTGTAAAAGATCGAAGGTTCAACTATAGCGAAACTTTTTAATTTTCTCAGAGTAATCAAAAGACTTTGTTTATCATGTATAATCAAATGATTGGTTAAATGTAATATGATTTTCAAATGTAATATTTTATTTCTAATGATTTGCCACCTCATCTGCAACCGAGTGCCACCAAGGACCGGTCATTAGTTGGTATCGCGGCATCCCGTGCACACAGTGTTAGGATACTTTCACGTAACCAATGACAGCGAGAATTTACAGATTGCTTTCACCGCTAAAACTGAAATTTAACTGCGGAAGATGGCAATGCAAACAAAGATGTTGACAATTTTATTCCGTCTTGAGCTGCTAGTAGAGGTTAGCCTTAAACGCCGTGAACAAAGAGATGGTGATTTTAGTTCTGCCGCGGATTGATCACCAGCGTTTCCTCGGATGCATCGCACATCTCGAGGTTGTGGTCAGGTTAAGACATAAGGCTACAAAACTCGTCTGCCGCGGCTCACTGATTGGTCGGCTCTCGATAGGGCGCCTCCCTTTCTGCCTTACCTCGCAGCGGCCGCTGTTCCTCTGTACTCATTTACAGTTTTGTGAGGTGGCCCGCCGTTTTTGTGTCTCGCCTGTAAGCGGGCGGTAGCCCGGAGCGGATGTGGCAAAACTGTAGCGGCAACTGACGGACAGCAACTATCAGAGTAATTTTCATCGGACTATATTAATGTTCCTGAGGCGCGTCCTACGCTAGTTTCCTCAAAATTTTCTCCAAACCCACTCACTGTAGTAAAACACAACGGGTATCTCATGAACCCAGTACATATCAATGCTCCTTAGACTTATGGTTTAACTGCGAAAAGTATGTCATTTACATTTGCAAATAACTCAGCTTTTGGCACATTAAACCCTATGGCACTTTTGATATTTGCATTCTGTCTAGAAACACTTTGTGCCATTCATTCTAAAAGGAATAAAATGTGACTGGTTTAACCTCTTAAATTCGCTGAACATAACGTCGAATTATTAATAAGACTGTCATATATTGAAAAATTAACCCTCGCTTACACGTTTCTGGTGTCTGCAAGGATGTTCTACTAGACTAAGGAATATTCCACGACTTCTTCGAAAGAGCATATTCATTAAGAGATATCTTATTCTGCGTATTATCGAATGCAAATAATCTGTTGATGATATCGCAGTCGATACGAAACTTACAAGGAGCCCCTTGAGTGCGAGGTCACAAAAGGCCAATGGTGTTTGAGGCATTCGACGCCCCATCCACCCACAATATCGCCTGCTAATGGCAACAGGGGCGTGACTGGAGGTGTCCAGGGGTTTAGCACATCATGAAGCTATGGAGCTTAACTCTCAATGGTGCTACAGTGATAGTGGTGGTAATGCAAAGCAGAGCAATGGCAACGATAAACAAAGCAAACATAGCGTAATATCTACAACAGCGGTTTACATTTCGTCAGAAAGGAAGCCGAGACATTTCATTGAGAAAGAAGTGGTAGATGAAATATTAGCGGTTCTGCAAGGTGAGTCGGTGTACTGTGGTGTGGTGCACGCTAGACTCTGCGGACAGTGTACGATGATGACGATACGTGCTAAACAAGGGA
Organism: Schistocerca gregaria; assembly: GCF_023897955.1. Taxonomy (NCBI): domain Eukaryota; kingdom Metazoa; phylum Arthropoda; class Insecta; order Orthoptera; family Acrididae; genus Schistocerca; species Schistocerca gregaria. The sequence continues at coordinate 42,405,641 of NC_064923.1, read as the reverse complement.
AAGAGACAGTGAAACAGCTGTCGACGAGCCATGCAGTTCATCAGCCTTCAAGGAAAGAGAGCTACGAATTCCGTCTCCAGTGAAACCTAGTAAAGGACAAGTCGTCGTCCAAGGAGCGGATGCTAAACGTACATGGAAGATCATCCGCAACATAGCGAAAACAAACAAACAAAAAAATGGAGAAGAAAAGAAGTGATTTCACTTTGTGAAATGTAATACATACGTCCGTCCCACGGAAGGCTGATCTCTGCACCTCCCGGACACTCATTTTCTGTCGCCCTCCTGATGCACGTGGTGTGTCATTAGCAGCTAACATTTTTCCTCCCAGTTGTTAACACAACACTTTCAAATGAGTTTTTTTAATCTTTACTGATACAATGCAGTATACAATGATACAACAAAACCCCACCACTTTAACTGTTTAGTGGGTCTATGTGTGATACAACATGAAAACAAAGCAGTATTGTTATAAAAAACTCTCGGGTAGTGGCATAACTATGAGCAAGGTTAATCCATTTTATTAATCTACTCTAATTCTAATCTACTACGCAGCGTTTCAGGTGTGCCAGTTTATATACAAACCTACTATTAAGGCTGCTCCCCGAGCTAACCCCAGTGAGCCTGCCCCTGGCTCTGGGCTGGCCAAGTTAGTTTGAGTCGCTGCAGTCCCCACTGGGTTAGTGTTGTAGGTATTCTAATTCTGCCTAATACTACTAATACCTGGTACTTAAGCTGAGATTGCAGGCTGTTTGTTGTCTGCGATATGATGCACCGGCGGGCCTAATCCTGTAGCGTGGCGGAATCCAGTCGTAAGAGCGACTGGCCAATTCCGCGCCCGGCGGTTTGGGCGTGTACACCTCAGTCTCTATCCGTTTTGGAATTAACCATTTTGGTTACTAATGAAATCCTTCATGATCTTTCGTGATATCCCCTTAGCCAGATTGTTGAGGACATCGAAGGTATCGGCTCGTTGTATTGTTCGGTAGTAGTCCTTAAATAATGCGCCACATCATCGTATAACGGACAGTAATAGATTGTGTGCTCAGGTGTACCGTCTTGAGCACCGCAGTCACACGCTGCTGTAGCTCGCTTACCAAACCGACGCAGGTATTTCGTTTATGCCCCATGTCCGATGAGAAAGTGCAGCAGTCCCCGACTTGGCTCAAAATGACTTATCACAAGTCTTTCCTTGATGTTGGGAAACAGTTGGAAGACACTTCTCGCTGTATCTTCATTTTCCCAGGATTGTTACCACAAGTCCTCTACCCTTCTACTGACAGCAAACTTGTGCCCTACCTGTACCCCCAAAATGTCTCTGGTCCTGTCTCTTTTTCCTTTGGTAACCCAATACCATGCTACCTGCTCTCGTGTCCTTATGTCTAGTGGACATAACCGCATTAACACCGGTAGTGCCCCCCTAGGAGTTCTTCAATATGCTCCAACAGATCGTAATATGTTTTCGCTGCACCTTTCTCACCGTCACGGCAGACGTCACCGTCGTGAGCCTGTGCGCCCAGACCCCACGCGCATATCCCACTATTGACATTAAAATTATGTTGTGATAGGACTTGATTAATGCAAGTGGCACATAAAATCTCTTACGTCCTATGTTGATCAGACTATTCAACACTTCTACGGCTCGTCGCCTTGTTATTTCCATGAGAGATGTATAATTCCATTTTTTTATCAATTACGACTCTTAGACATCTTGCCTCGCGGCGCCGAACTGGTGTTCCTTCTATTCTGACTCTTGGGTTCCTCATCAGACTGCCTTTCAGGAATATGTATGTAGATTTATGCTGTGCAACCTTCATCTTGCCTTCTTGGCACCACTCAGCGAGTAGCGTTATTGCACGTTCTACTTTTGCTTCGACGTCTTTCGGCTACGGCCGCGAACCAACAGGAGGAGGTCGTCAACGTAGCCTGTCATGTCTAGCACCTCCTGGCTGAGTTGTAACTTCTCCAGTAACGGTTCTATGTTAACGTCCCAAGAGAGTGGCCCCAGACCGGAGCCCTGTGGACACCCCTTCGTGATGGTTTTATTTTCTCGCTAGGCGCTGATAGGCGAACCTCCCTGTCCGTACAATAGCTCTCCAGACAGCCATAGAGGGGCCTGGACACTCCTTCTGACGCACCACAGGTTGTCAAAGGCGCCACTGATGTCCAACACGATGCCAACCACTTACTTAAGCGAGGCTGAGCTGCAGGCCTCAGCTGCCAGGGCTATTGCGTCAGACGCCCATCGCCCCAGCCGGAAGCCTGTCACTCATCCCGCACAGTATCCTGTGTGCCGTCAGTCTATCAGCTAATAGCTTCTCCAACAATTTTCCCAAGATGTCCGTGAGACATACTGGCATGTAGGACTTTGGTTTCATGGAATCCTTGTCCTTCCCCTTTTTTATGATTATCACGCTTGCTCTTTTCCAAATTTTTGGAAATTTACTAGTCCTAAGACATTCATTGAACAACCCCGTGAGAGGTGCTATTAGCTGCAGGGCGAGGAACTGTACAACCTCCACTGCTATACCGTCTGGCCCTGGGGCCTTTCCCCTTTTTAGTGATCTAGTATGGGCAGCAACTTTATCCTCTCAAAAGGGGTACACCAAGGCGTCATTTGTGTTCTCCTCCTCATCCTCCCTGCAGATTTGCTGTCGGAGCTCCGTTTCTCCATTGTCCTCGTCGTTTGGCAACAGAGTCCGCAGGAGGACCTCAGCAGTCTCTCCAGGACTCTGTAGTTCGGCCGCCATCTCTGATTGTGGAGAGAACCGCAAGTGACTTTATCTTTTCCCTGACCAGCTTTTAGGGGACTCCCCAAAGGTAAGTTGCTAGTTCCTAGTTCCTTCGGTACATATCTCTCCCAGCTTTTGTTTCTTACCTCCTTTAGTTCTTCTTGCAAGACGTCTTTTGCTTCTCTGTATTGCTGCAACCAATACTGTTTTTCTTGCCAGACGGCACTTCGCGGGTAGTACTTCCTGGCCCGTCGCACAGACTGGCGCAAACGTTCGAGGTCGGCAGTCTATGGTGATGGGGAGGTCGCAACGGCTCTCCTCCTAGTCGGCACAGCAGCCTTCACCTCCCTAAGTACTGACCCTACCAGTTCTTCCGCGTATCTATCCATGTCTAGGTCACCCTCCAAATAACCCCTGGCTACGAAGGTTGTCGGAGAATTCTAAGTTTTTCCGAAAACGAGCAACCAAGTACCAAGACCGTCCAACTCCGAGGAAGATCAGATCCCGAATTCCACTCTGATGCGATGCAAGAGCGAAGCTAACATTGCTCATCTCCCTACTCACCTCGAAAACAGCGAATCAGCATTCAGTGCTGATTCCAAAATTCCCTCACACTGTCTCAGTATATTACTGGCGCCAATACCGGCTGTTCCCTCCAATTTCGACAATTTCGAGCAGGGATTTATGATGTCAAGTAGCCTTAGTTTAAGTTGACCAATCATGCCTCTGCTATTCGGCTGAGGGCACTGAACTTGCCATTTGAGCGGCTACGAAAACAACCTGCCTAGACCACCGGCCAGCTGGCGCCAGACTGTCGCACCCAACAGGACACAGTCCACAAGTATTCTCAGAATCAAGAGGACAATGCAGTCAGTCGGTGCCAGGTGTCTTCGTTCGGGACGCTTCGGGAGGGTAAACATAAACTGCGGCGACACTCAGAACTCTCGCAGGTCGTTTCGCCCTGCATACACTAGGCAAAACTCGACGGACGTCAGTCGCTCCGCCAGGCGCTTAAGCCTGTTGTACGAACCCCTCAGAATTCAGGGAAGTGCAGCGCCCAACCGGAAACGCAGTGTGCCGCGTCCTCCGATACCTGCCACGCACAGGCCACCCAGGGGAGTAACCCACCACGTATAGAAATAAAGTGAGCTCTCAGTACAAATACTCTCGTTTTAATAACCTTATTCGGTCTGTTACTACTGTGCAACGACGTAGAACATTAATAAAATTAATGAAAATGACATGCAAAAGACGGCATGGAACATGTCAATAGCAGGAATTAGTGAAGTTCGGTGGCAGGAGGTTAAAATGGCTCTGAGCACTATGGGACTCAACATCTGAGGTCATCAGTCCCCTAGAACGTAGAACTACTTAAGCGTAACTGACCTAAGGACCTAAGGACATCGCAAACATCCATGCCCGGGGAACGATTCGAACCTGCGACCGCAGCGTTCGCGTGGTTCCACACTGAAGCGCCTACAATCTCTCGGCCACACCGGCTGGCGGTGGCAGGAGAAATACAGGTGAATACAGGGCTATAAATAGTGGTAATGCAGGAGCACGTTTAATGATGAATAAAAAAATAGGAAAGAGGATAAGTTACTAAGAACAGCATAGTGAATGAATTATTGAAGCCAAGATAGGCACGAAGCCCACACCCACCGCAGTAGTACAAGTTTGTATGCCAACTAGATCTGCAGCTGATGAAGATATTGAAGAAATGTGTAAGGAGATAAAACAAATTATTCGGATAATTAACGGAGACGAAAATTTAATAGACATGGGGGACAAGAATTCGATAGTAGGAAAAGGAAGAGAAGGAAAAGTCGTAGGTAAATATGGACTGGGGGAAAGGAATAAAAGAGAAAGCTGTCTGGTAGAATTTGTACGGAGCATAATTTAATCACTTCGCTTAAGAATTATGAAACAAGATTGAATACATGGAAGGGGCTCGGGGACACGAGAAGGTTTTAAATTGTACGACATATCCCGGGGCAGATGTGGACTCTGGCCACGATATATTGATTATGAACTGTGAATTAAAACTCAAGAAACTAAAAAAAAAAAAATGTAGGAACTTAAGGAGATGAAACTTGGATAAACTGAAAGAACCAGAGGCTTAAAGAGTTTCGCAGGGAGCATTAGGGAACGATTTGACAAGAAAAGGGAAAGGAACACAGCAGAAGAAGAATGGTTAGCTTTGAGAGACGAAATACTGAAGGCAGCCGACGACCAAGTAGGTAAATAGACAAGGACTTGTAGAAATCCTTGGGTAACGGAAGAGATATTTAATTTAGCTGAAGAAAAGAGAAAATATAAAAATGCAGTAAAAGGAGCAAGCGAAAGGGAATACAAACGCCTCAAAAATGAAATCGACAGGAAGTACAAAATGGCTAAGCAGGAATGGCTAGAGGACAAATGTAATGATATAGAAGCATGTATCACTAGGGGTATGGTTGATGCCGCCTACAGGAACTAAAGAGACTTATGGACAAAAGAGAACCACCTGTATGAATATCAAGAACTCAGATGGAAAAGCAGTAATAAGCAAAGAAAGGAAAGCAGAAAAGTGGAAGGAGAATATAGAGGGTCTATACAAGAACCGCACTTGAGGGAAATATTATGGGAATGGAAGAGGGCGTAGATGAAGATGAGATGAGCGATATGATACTACCTGACGAATTTAACAGAGCACTGACAGACCTAAGACGAAACAAGACTCCCAGGAATACATAATATTTCTTTAGAACTACTGATAGCTTCGGGAGAGCCAGCCACGACAAAACTCTTCCATCTGGTGTGTGCAAGATGTATGAGACAAATGAAATGCCTTCAGACTTCAATAAGAATACAATAATACCAATTCCAAAGAAAGCAGATGCTGATAGATGTTGTTGTGGTCTTCAGTCCTGAGACTGGTTTGATGCAGCTCTCCATGCTACTCTATCCTGTGCAACCTTCTTCATCTCCCAGTACCTACCGCAACCTACATCATTCTGAATCTGCTTAGTGTATTCATCTCTTGGTCTCCCTCTACGATTTTTACCCTCCACGATGCCCTCCAATACTAAATTGGTGATCCCTTGATGCCTCAGAACATGTCCTACCAACCGATCCCTTCTTCTCGTCAAGTTGTGCCACAACTTCTCTTCTCCCCAATCCGATTCAATACTTCCTCATCAGTTATGTGTTCTACCCATCTAATCTTCAGCTTTCTTCTGTAGCACTACATTTCGAAAGCTTCTATTCTCTTCTTGTCCAAACTATTTGTGGTCCACGTTTCACTTCCATACCTGGCTACACTCCAATGAAAATACTTTCAAAAATGGCTTCCTGACACTTAAATCTATACTCGATGTTAACAAATTTTTCTTCTTCAGAAACGCTTTCCTTGCCGTTGCCAGTCTACATTTTATATCCTCTCTACTTCGACCATCATCAGTTATTTTACTTCCTAAATAGCAAAACTCCTTTACCACTTTAAGTGTCTCATTTCCTAATCTAATTCCCTCAGCATCACCCGATTTAATTGGACTACATTCCATTATCCTCGTTTTGCTTTTGTTGATGTTCATCTTATATCCTCCTTTCAAGACACTGTCCATTCCGTTCAACTGCTCTTCCAAGTCCTTTGCCGTCTCTGACAGAATTACAATGTTATCGGCGAACCTCAAAGTTTTTACTTCGTCTCCATGAATTTTAATACCTACTCCGAATTTTTCTTTTGTTTCCTTCACTGCTTGCTCAATATACAGATTAAATAACATAGGGGAGAGACTATAACCCTGTCTCACTCCCTCCCAACGACTGCATCCCTTTCATGCCCCTCGACTCTTATAACTGCCATCTGGTTTCTGTACAAATTGTAAATAGCCTTTCGCTTCCTGTATTGTACCCCTGCCACCTTCAGAATTTGAAAGAGAGTATTCCAGTCAACATTGTCAAAAGCTTTCTCTAAGTCTACAAATGCTAGAAACGTAGATTTGCCCTTCCTTAATCTAGCTTCGAAGATAAGTCGTAAGGCCAGTATTGCCTCACGTGTTCCAACATTTCTACGGAATCCAAACTGATCTTCCCCGAGATCGGCTTCTACTAGTTTTTCCATTCGTCTGTAAGGAAGTCATGTTAGTATTTTGCAGCTGTGACTTATTAAACTGATAGTTCGGTAATTTTTACATCTGGCAACACCTGATTTCTTTGGGATTGGAATTAATATATTCTTCTTGAAGTCTGAGGGTATTTAGCCCGTTTCATACATCTTTCTCACCAGATGGTAGAGTTTTGTCAGGACAGGCTCTCCCAATGCCGTCAGTAATTCAAATGGAATGTTGTCTACTCCGGGGGCCTTGTTTCGACTCAGGTCTTTCAGTGCTCTGTCAAACTCTTCACGCAGTAACGTATCTCCCATTTCATCTTCATCTACATCCTCATCCATTTCCACAATATTATCCTGAAGTACATCGACCTTGTATAGACCCTCTATACATTTCTTCCACCTTTCTACTTTTCCTTCTTTGCTTAGAACTGGGTTTCCATCTGAGGTTTTGATGTTCATGTAAATGGTTCTCTTATCTCCAAAGGTCTTTAATTTTCCTGTAGACAGTATCTATCTTACTCCCAGTTATTCTCGCTTCTACATCCTTACAGTTGTCGTTCAGCCATCCCTGCTTAGCAATTTTGCACATCCCGTCGATCTCATTTTTGAGACGTTTGTATTCCTTTTTCCCTGCTTCATTTACTGCTTTTTTATATTTCTCCTTTCATCAACTAAATTCAATATTTCTTCTGTTACCCAAGGTTTTCTACTAGCCCTCGTCTTTTTACCTACTTGATCCTCTGCTGCCTTCACTACTTCATCCCTCAGAGCTACCCATTCTTCTTCTACTGTATTTCTTTCCCCCATTTCTGTCAATTGTTCCCTTATGCTCTCCCTGAAACTCTGTACAACCTCTGGTTCTTTCAGTTTATCCAGCTCCCATCTCCTTAAATTTCCACCTTGTTGCATTTTCTTCAGTTTTAATCTACAGATCATAACCAATAGATTGTGGTCAGAGTCCACATCTGCCCCTGGAAATGTCTTACAATTTAAAACCTGGTTCCTAAATCTCTGTCTTACCATTATATAATCTGTCTGATACCATTTAGTATCTCCAGGATTCCTCCATGTATACAACCTTCTTTTAAGATTCTTTAACCAAGTGTTAACTATGATTAACTTATGCTCTGTGTAAAATTCTACCAGGCGGCTTCCTATTTCATTTCTTAGCCCCAATCCATATTCACCTACTACATTTCCTTCTCTCCCTTTTCCTACGACCGAATTCCAGCCACCCATAACTATTAAATTTTCGTCACCCTTCACTATCTGAATAATTTCTTTCATTTCATCATAAATTTCATCAATTTCTTCGTCATCTGCAGAGGCAGTTGGCATATAAACTTGTACTACTGTAGTAGGCGTGGGCTTCGTATCTATCTTGGCCACAATAATGCGTTCAATATGCTGTTTGTTGTAGCTTACCCACTTTCCTATTTTCCTATTCATTATTAAACCTACTCCTGCATTACCCCTATTTGATTTTGTATTTATAACCCTGTAGTCACCTGACCAGAAGTCTTGTTCCTCCTGCCACTAATTCCCTCTATAGCTAACTTTAACCTATCCATTTCCCTTTTTAAATTTTGTAACCTACGTGCTCGATTAAGGGATCTGACATTCCGCGCTCCGATCCGTAGAAAGCTAGTTTTCTTTCTCCTGATAACGACATCCTCCTGAGTAGTCCCCGCCCGGAGACCCGAATGGGGGACTATTTTACCTCCGGAATATTTTACCCAAGAGGACGCCATCATCACTTAACCATACAGAAAAGCTGCGTGCCCTCGGGAAAATTACCAAACTATCTGTTTAATAAGTCACTGCTGTAAAATATTAACACGTATTCTTTACAGCCCGTATTCGTGGTCGTGCGGTTTCGTTCTCGCTTCCCACGCCCGGGTTCCCGGGTTCGATTCCGGGCGGGGTCAGGGATTTTCTCTGCCCTGTGATGGCTGGGTGTTGCGTGAATGTCCTTAGGTTAGTTAGGTTTAAGTAGTTCTAAGTTCTAGGGGACTGATGACCATAGCTGTTAAGTCCCATAGTGCTCAGAGCCAATTCTTTACAGACGAATGGAAAAACTGGTACAAGCCGACCTCAGGGAAGATCACTTTGGATTCCAGAAAAATGTAGGAAGTATTAACTCTAATACTTCTCATGGGAGATAGATTAAGGAAAGGCAAGACAGCGCTTATAATATTTGTAAGAGAAAGCTTTTGAGAATGTTGAACAGAATACTCTTTCAAATTCTAGAGGTGGCAGGGGGAGGCAATGGTTTACAAGGGAGTGAGCGTTGTAGTCTATCTCTGATGTTATTTAATCTATATATTCACAAGCTGTAAGAGAAGCAAAAGAAGAAATTGGAGTAGGAATTAAAAGTCTAGGGAGGAGAAATAAAAATTTTGATGTTTGCAGATGACACTGTAATTCTGTCAGAGACACTAAACTACTTGGAATAGCAGTTGAACGGATGAGACAGTGTCTTGAAAGGAGGCTATAAGATGAACATCAACAAAAGCAAAACGAGTATAATGGAATGCAATCGAATTGAATCAGGTGATGGTGAGGGAAGTAGATTAGGAAATGAGACACTTAAAATAGTAGAATAGTTTTGTTATTTGGGCAGCAAAATAACTGATGATGGTTGAAGAAGAGAGGATATAAAATGTAGACTGGCGATGGTAAGGAAAGCTTTTCTGAAGAAGAGAAATTTTTTAACATCGAGTATAGATTTAAGTGTCAGGAAGTCATTTCTGAAAGTATTTGTATACTGTGTAGCCATGTATGGAAGTGAAACATGGACGATAAATAGTTAAGAAAAGGAAATAAAATTGGGGGGAAGAGAACTTTGTGGTAGAACCTGACTAAAAGAAGGGATCGTTTCGTAGGACACATTCTGAGGCTCAAGGGATAACCAATTTGGTACTGGAGGGAAGCGTGGAGGGTAAAAATCGTAAACGGAGACCAAGAGATGAATACAGTTAGCAGATTCAGAAGGATGTCGCTTGCAGTACTTACGCGGAGATAAAGAGGCCTTTGGACTGAAGACCACAGCAACAACAACTATCATGGAAAATGATCAAACATCGTAAGAATATATTTATTACCTGTTTGTGTCCTATTAAAAGGTCCCAGGACATACAACCCTAACAAAGAGAGTGGTTTGTCAGGTGTCCTTGTAACAGAATTTTCCGATGACTCAAATGTGCTCGTTGTGCACATGGGATGCAGTTCCTTACATACCGTTTTACATCACTGCAACGCGTTTTCCAACGAAACTTTCAGCTACACATTTCTCAGTTGTCTGTCTTCGTCTGTGACCCTGTAATACTTCGTCGTGTGCTGACGTAATACTTCGAGTCTCAGCGCTGCAGCAACTACAGTGCTAGGTCTGCACTTTGTAGATCGGCACAGCAAGCCTTCTTGCGTTTCAGACTGATGGTGCTATCGAAACAATTGACTTTCACTGTCAACCTCTTGTACCTTTATCCACTCTGACTTCCACTACCACTTGCGAAGCTACTATCGTTGTCTGTTTGACTCCGAACTTATGAATTACCTCATAATCAAACTCACTTAATTTTAATACCCATCGTGCAACTCGACCTAAATGATCTTTCAACCCTAGTAACCGTTTTAAGATGTGTGGTCTGTAACCAGTTTGAATTTACGACCGTACAAGTGGCAAATAAAATAAGAGATTCCGTATATAAGTGCCAACATTTATTTTTCAGTTGTTGAATAATTAGTTTCAGCCTTATTCAATTGTCTGGCGGCATATGCCACCGAATGTTCTTTTCTATCAACATTCTTACTTAAGACATAGCGTCATTAGACGCGTCACACGCAATTATGAACTGCTGTTGAAAGTCGGGGAATATTAACACAGGACTTGATATTAATCCTTGAGTTTCTCGAACCCTTCTTGGTGATGTGATGTCCACTGAAATCTAATATCTTTTCGTAGCAATTTAATTAATGGTCGTGGAATTTCAGCGAGGCTCTTCATGAACGTGTGATAGTAATTGGATAACCCAATGAATGACTGTAATTGTTTAGTAGTTTGTGGTGTCGGGAAATAACGTATGGCGGAAGCAAGCTGAGTATTCGTCCTCATTCTGTCTTGACAGATGACATGCCCGAGGTAAGTTATTTGTGTCCCAGCAAAATGGCAATGTAAGGTGTGCTGCCCTCGGTTTACTAAAGACTTCATCCGGGCGTTTAATATACTCTTATATAGTTTGTGAATAGACGACTACATCCTCAAGATATACCACACAGATTTTCGTTTTTAATCCACGATGTACCCTATCCAATAGTCGTACGAAGGTAGCTAGAGCATTTTTCAGTCCAAATGGCATTCGTCGGTATTGGTAATGAGCAGAATTTGCTGTGAAAGCAGGAAACACTTCCATCTAGTGATAACCACTTCTAAGATCATGAGAAATATTTACATTTTCCTAGGTTGTCTAATGCTTCATTTATGTTCGGTACTGGATATTACTCCATTGTGGTTCGTGCGTTCATGTAACGATAGTGACAGTAAAATGTCAACTGGCTTTTAGGGTACAAGGACAATATTTGTCGACTACGGGCTATCGCTATACTCGATAATACTCTCATTCCATTCCTGATCTATAAATTCGTCTACTAAAGGCTGTTGCTGTTTCGCTATCCTGTATGGTTCTCTATAAACTGGTGGATTGCCGCCTTATGGTGTGCGGTGTTGTGTGATAAGTGTTGCTGATAGTGGACAATCTGAACTGAATAAGTCTCAATATTATAGCAACAAAGCTTCTACGGCTTCTCGTTCACTATCTTTTAAGTGACGAACCTTGTAACGTAGTACAGACGCATCGACGGTCTGTTTGATGCTTCAATCACAGCGTGAGCCTTCGATATCCTCGTCTTCGAGTATCTCTAAACTCGCTACAAGTAATCGTTTCGGGATACTCACTTCATCTGTCGGAAAGTTATCTAAGCTTACCGGAACTATCAGTTGCCCATTAACGTTGGTTGCGAGCGCAAAGCTTCTTCGTATAAACAATGCAGCAGAACTTCTGTGAAGTTTGCAAGGTATATGACGAGGTATTGGCGGAAGTACAGCTGTGAGAAGGGGTACTGAATCTTGCTTGGAAAACGCATCGGCAGAGCTCTAGCCCACCAAAGGAAAAGGTCCCAGTTTCGAGTGCTGGTCCAGCACACAATTTCAATCTGCCAGGAAATATTTTTGCTTGTCGTATTGGAACAAGAAGCGTTCAATCATAAATCAGACGAATTAGGGCTAATATGACATTACTTCTGAATCTTTCTCCGCCTAACAATAAATTAGTTCACGTGCAGTGTGAGAGCTTACGTTGTCATGATGAATACGTCGTTTCCTGTTGTTTTCCAGGCTTTATACACAAATTGGAACAAACGAATTCTCATGTAATGTTCGACAGTTAACAATTCTTCGAATCAATACGGTAAGGAGGATGCCGTATGTCCTCAGTGGCCAGAGAAATGTTGGAACTGCTTCTTTGATTGTTGATTAGTTTCTCGCTCGTATGAATATAGCAAAGTTTCTTCTCGTGTTAACGTTGTTGTATTCATATTTTTCATTTCGTCATTCGAATTTCTTTGAGCTTGTCATTACACCAAATGACAGAAGGCTGTTTCTGAGCTTCGCGCTGTCGGACTGGGATCCACTGCCAACAGATTTTTTTCGCACCTAAATGTCCATGCATCTTTCCGAAAACAATATACCTCTTTTCGATGTTGTATTATGCTAAGTGTTTCATAGTAGGGATGACGGTAACAAAGTTCGTATAGGTAATAAACTTTCATCAGCAGAGGAGATCTGTGAATATAGTTCCTGTTTTTGCTGTGACAGAAGCCATAAAATAACTGTATCGTCCTGTTAATAACGCAATTAGGGTCAGTCTTTTATACGTAGCAAGAATTTGTCCAAGTGTTTGCTTTGTTTCTTCAAGGAACTGATGTATTGACGACGTGAGCGTTGCATTCAAATGATTTTCACATTGCTCCACATTGTAGTTCTCAAATTTCTCTAACATATTTTTATCTACATCAACAACATTTATCTACGTTTTTCCTTCTTTCCCCTAACGTTTATCTTGTCTAGTAGACAGGTCGCTTTTATAGCATTTGGAAAATTTTATTTTGATACTTTGCTGCGTTTATCATAAGAATAAATCTAGTCTAAACATTACACAATGTATTCTTACGAATTTGATGGAATCGCATTGGACTTCGTTTTATGTAGAGTGGAAGCGAAGATTTGTCGAGTACAGGTAAGTACGAAAATTTGGATACGTTATGTGCAGTGTCTTAGGCGTCCATCGACTCCGCGATAATTCGGGACAACATGTTTACCGGCGCATTTAAGGAGACCAGCACCTGCCAACAAATAATCCAGTTAACCTGCAGTCATGTGAACAGCTGCACGTAAGTGTAAAAGGAGACGAGCAGAGACCCAATGGAGCTTCGTTATTCAATTTTTGAACGGAGTGAAGTAATATACAGCAAACCTTCGGCAGTACGCTCATTAGGGGACCAGATGGACAACGTAACACGCTTTAGTCCTTAGCTACAATAGTACTGTAATTAAAACCAAAACTGATGAAAATACCTAAGTTAAGCACAGTGTAATATTTCTGCGTTGCACTGAGTGACGTAAAAGCGTACTGCACGGATTTCACTATGTAGTTAAATATGGAAGCCACTGAAGGAATTACTTACAGTCTGTGGTCTGGCAGTCTCTGAATTCCTTCCACATATGAATCTGGGTACGACAGCTCAGCACTGGAGCAGTTATCTCCTGCGTTGACAACGAGGCGATCAGCAACAAAATCCACGTAGCCGTCCAGAGCCACATTTTCTCCTTTTATGAAGTGCAGTTCTTGGTACCCCAGCGTTCGGCAGGGACACGTCACAAAGCTTCGCGCATTAGCTCCAGCACCACTGGCAGCTTAAATATCTTGTTATTTCTCGCCACAGATCAGTTCTACTGGGTTCGGATTGCAGTGGTACGGTGGCAACTGGAGGACTTCACTTTTTGTAAAGTGTGCTCGACATAATCCAGAGAAAGAGCATTTGTTTTCCTACTCTAAACAATCTTTTATAAAATATCGATAATGAATAATTTATATTTGCAATGAAAACTGCAATTTTGCGTGCTGCATGTAATCACAGACAAGAAGATTTTAATTTTTCATAAGAACTATGTATAAGTGCGTGTTAATTAGCATACATTTGACGCATTTTATATTTAAATCATGTAGATAAACGTATCAAAGAAAAAATATAAAAAAAACAAAGCGAAATTTGAAACAGTGATCCATTGAATACACGATTACCATCCTCGAACGTAACTGATTAAGCAGCCCATTTCGTATGTAAAATTGCACGAAAGAAAGTTTCTGGGAAAAGCCGTTTCCCTCTGTAAACTGTCGAAAAACATTATGAAGAACGTGTTTGTCTTCACTACGCAGCATTAAGCAGTGTCAGCCGGTTTTACAGCGCGCCTATCAGAGCACATCTGGAGTTTACAGAGACAGCGACTGCTCAAGATTTTTGAAATAAAAATTACGTAGCTAAAGCAATATTAAAACAAACAATGATGGCCATTAATACATTAGAATATCGTAAGGTTTCATTCACAGTAATACAGTTACGAGATATCTGATACGTAAGACCCACTTCCAAGAGAGCCAAAATACCAATGTACAATCGTGCTCAAAAGTATCCGAACGACCTGAATTTCATTTAGCCTGATTCGCATGCAATCCGCATGACGCAGCTGTCTAGCAGGTCCTGTAGTCGCTCCTTGGTACAGTCGTTTGACTATTGAAAATGGGTCCAACAAGTCACGACTAGAAAACACTGCTCTGTATCGCAATAACTCAAGATGTAAAGAAATACGACGATACTACAAATATCAGGGAACACCTTATCACAGATAAGACTGTCCATATTTATTACAATAAATGTCATACCTGAAATGTTACCACTCTCATTATTACGTCAGATTGGTAATCCAAGTTGTAAGTTCGTCGTATTCATGACTTTCTCTTCAAAGTAACATACCGTACTTATTATTTAACACAAAATGACATTAAAAATTTAAGTTATTCACGAGCAGCTAGTTGAGAAAATGTATGAACTTCAAATGACACGACGAACCGTCTCATTCTGCATATGGATTCAAACCCAGGTCATCCAGACAAAGCAAAGATCAGGCGACTGACGGAAACTTACAGCCATTCCTGACTATGCATATACCTCGATTTTAGACAGTATCAGTTAGCAAAATCAACTTTAAATTACATAACGTAAACATTTTTAACGGACGAGAATTCCTACCCAGCATCTATCGTCCCTGTTAACGAACTGTGAGAGATGTTAAATATTGCTTCTTCACAAGTAACTTACTTGAAATTCCGTGAGGTGAAGCTTTGTTGGACAGGGATTCGAACCCAGAACCCAATCGGATTGATATCAAAGCACAATCAACTGCGATATATCGGATTTTCTCGGCAGTAGCTAGATGTTTTAACTGAAATGACGAGACGTAACATTAATTTTTTCTTCCAGGGCTCCAACGCGGCACCTATCACTGTTATATTCTAGATAAAACGAACGTTAAATAAGGGTTTGTAACACCAGCAACGACATGTGAGCGTGTTTGAACTAGAAATGATGTAACGAAGAGTTCAGTGCTGACTGTCTCTGAGCACTATGGGACTAAACATCTGAGGCCATCAGTCCCCTAGAACTTAGAACTACTTAAACCTAACTAACCTAAGGACATCACACACACCCAAGCCCGAGGCAGGATTCGAACCTGCAGCCGTAGCGGTTGCGCGATTCCAAACTGAAGCGCCTAGAACCGCTAGGCTACACCGGCCGTCTCAGTGCTGACTGGGAATCGATCCCCACACATGTCGTTGCTGACTACACACAGAGACGTCAGCTACCGAATTTTTCTCCACCAGAAGCTGCGACTAACATCCTTGAACTTAGTGATCTCGCAAATAGTTCTGTGTCTCACTGGGAGTCAAAAGCGTCAGAAATCGTTATTGCTGACAACGAATGAAAATACATTAAAATTATAATCCACCAGCAGACAGGTGTTATCATTCTAAAGCTTGATAATACATAATGACAACTTCAGTGCCGGGCCAGGATTCGAACCCTTTCACGCGCAGTAAGTGCAGATGTTGAGGAATCTGCAGTTTTGAACAAACAACAAATTGTAGCCGAGCTGTATTGTCACGGAGGGACATTCCCAGTTCAGAACCAATTTTATCGACATACAGAAGCTCAAATAAAAGATGAAATAAGTGTCCTGTGTTCCTACATACCGTTTGTTTCGTCACTGTAAGTAAATAACTAGTATAAGAAAGGTTACTGGTGACAGAGTTTCTACATGTCACCACTCCTGACTTCATTGTGGCCCAACCTAATGTCTACTTGTAAAGAAAGAATATCGTGTTTAATGTGAATTTCAGACCAAAATGTCATTATACCTTCTTCACTTGGCGTAGTCAGAACAGAAGAGAATCTCTCTCTCAGTATCAAACATCATCGGCAGAAGTTGGAATCAAAGACAGACCGTAAGTATATGTATCTATCATCAATCCAACAGACCACCAAATCATCTTCTCTCTGACTCTTTATTCTATCATAACGCCGTTACGCCACACTGGATGAGAATTCTGACACACAGGCTTCCTGTAGTGGTTTGCAGCATGTTCAGTACATTCATTTACTTGGTTGACCGAATCGCCATGAACTAGCTGCCTCGGCTACCCAGT
This sequence comes from Schistocerca gregaria, assembly GCF_023897955.1. Classification (NCBI taxonomy): domain Eukaryota; kingdom Metazoa; phylum Arthropoda; class Insecta; order Orthoptera; family Acrididae; genus Schistocerca; species Schistocerca gregaria. Next base: position 42,388,998 of record NC_064923.1, on the reverse strand, counting down.
GCATACATTTGACTCTATTTTCTAATCACCGAAATAAAGTCACGTAACTGCCACCTACGCAGAACTGCTAACAGTGCAGGGCGCAGAAATTTAAAAAGAAAGTGTTCCTTTCCACTTGAGCTGCTCCACTGCGCTATCTATTTGTTAAAAACGTCGAGCAGTTCAAAAGAAAAGCCTTAACGGTCTATCTCTCGGAAGCCTACATCCGGCCATATGCATTATCTCACAACACTGTGGAATACGGAAGTTCTGAAGGAATGGTTGTTGACCTCACGAGCTGCTGTAGCTACGTGTCAGCTAGTAGCATAACGGTAAGCATCGCGCACTTCAGCTAAGACGTCGCGAGTTCGAGTACATTGACTGCTACATTTTTTAAAACGCAATTATGCTGTCTGCTGAAGTTATCAATCTAATGGAACTTTGAACATAATTCCTTTCATTAAAAGGAAGGTCAGCGTTGGCCGTAATATTGATGTTTTATTGATAGCAGAATCGATTTTCGATCACACAGTGATCACCTTTGGTGCTGTACAAATTTTTATTGTGATCGCTTCTCAGTTTTGGTTATTGATAACTTGATACCAGTGTCTGAGTTTAATTTGTACAACACCGAAGATGATGACAATGTGATGGAAAATCGATTCTGCTATCAATAAAACATCAATATTACGGCCAACGCTGACCTTCATTTTAATTTAACACATATGGTCGTTGGACACACAGCACTCCATGGAGTCGCCAATCAATAATTGCTTTCACTTCTCAACCCAAAATAGTCGCATGTGGTAAAATGGCTAACTTCTGCGACATTTGGTCTTTTCAAGTTTAATAGACGGCCAGGCAGTAGATGCATCTTGAAACTTTTGTATTATGTATGGGGAGAGCACATCGTGCCAAAATACGTCAGAAAAGTATTTTCTACGTTAGCTGTCGTTTGTTAGTGGAATTTTATTCTTCTTCAAATCTTGTTTGACGGCTTTAACTCAGAACAAGTTTTCTATATGCATGTAATCAATAAACTGCATGTGCATTGTCAGACTGTTATAGATAACATCAGAGAATTCGCATATATCGTTGATGATTAATTTCTCTTTAATGTTTACTATTGTTTTAACAACACTAAAAGAAACCTTACGAAAATTGTGCACTGTATTGTAAGAAATGAAATAAAACTACCCATGATAACCTTACGACTAAAGTCTGTTTTAATAAAACTGAATATCTGTACACAAGCGTGCCTCTATCGGCACGAATTAGTAAAATACTACTCACTTAGATTTCGGTTGGGTCTGTGTTTTATTGGTATGCTGTGTCAAATTCCAGAGGTATACAAATGTGGCATTTCGTAAATAAAGTTATGTATTCCTAGAAACTCAAAATTTGTTTGTCAGGAGCGGAAAGAGGCGTTACCTGTTGTGCAGCATTGTAAGTTTTTCTCCATTGCACTATGAGCCGAAAGTATTTTCTTGCGATTTACTTATCGATATTTGATATGACTGCTTGTAGCTCTTTCACAGAAGGGATGAAAACGTTACAGTCAGCGAGACCGGAACTGTGAACCATAACAGACGCTTTTTCACAGGCAGCACATTGCCGCAGAGGTGGCGAAGATTTATGTGGCTTTGCTTTCCCTCACGAGGTCAATAGTGGCTAGAACTCGTAAACCGCTTTTCAAAGGACAGATTAGTTGCGATTTCCACGTGCAACAACTTTCCTGGGATAAAAACCGTAAATTTACAATCTTTTGTTACACATCAAGCGATAATAACTCAAATTATTCAATGGAAATGACAGGAGAAATCAAGTGAACTTTGAGATGAATGTTGGACCTTTATAGATCTTTACGAGCTTCCTTCTTAATCCATGTCTTCTTTTCCCAGGTGTCCTAGAAATGATAACCTCTTTTTCAAGGTCTCCGATGTTTTCTCCAACTTTTTGTAGATTTCATTGTTGCTCCGAAGGTTCCAGCCGGTTTCACCCTGGACTAGAAGATCCATGTTTTTCCGTAGTATTCTTCTTTATAGTATCTCCAGATTTTCTACCTTGTAATTCATTGAGAGTCATTTGCTCACATACAAGCACTCAGTTTTTGCCACAGCACTGTAGTACTTTATTATGGCATTCCCAGAGATGCACTTTTTTTTTGTAAATGTTTTTAGTTAATCCGTAGGCTTTCTCCATTTTTGAGATCCGGTCCCCCACAGCAGCTCTCTCCAATTTTTTTTACTATCTCAATCCGTCCAATATCTGTTTCAAGCAATTGTGGTCCATTTCTGTCACTTGTCACGAACTTAGTCTTCTCTTACAAGATCCTAAGTCCTGTCTCGCCTGCGATCCTTTCTAGTAGATTGATCTGCATGGGCGCTTCTTCTAAGTACTCTGGAAGTATTTCAAACTCATCAGCGAAAGCCAAGCAGTTGGCTTTGATTCCTCCCCATTTTCTTCATAGACAGATTGGACTAATCCCTTGATTTTAAAGTTCGGAATTCCAAATGCTCATCATCTACTCCAGGAGACATCTTAAATACTATTGGTGATAATCCATCGGCCTGTCGCACATTCGTCTTTATTTCAAATGGGTGGGGCAATTCTCCGATAAACTTCCCTTTGAAAGTTGTGCCTGTTAAGGTTTCTCTGATAATATTTCCCAGCTCGTTTTTGACACAAAATTTTCTGATGATCCTATCTAGGGTCTCTCTGCCCACCGAGTCAAAGGCTTTTTTTGAAGTCAATGCAAGAAATCACTATACTTTTGCCATTCACCATTCTGTGTCGTGTTATTGATTTCAGATTAAAAATTCGTTCGGCACAGGAGCGGCATTCTGGAACCCACCCTGGTACTCGGCAAATTGTTTATCTAGGATTGCTTCAGTTCAAATTCAAATGGTTCAAATGACTCTGAGCACTATGGAACTCAACGTCTGAGGTCATCAGTCCCCTAGACTTAGAACTACTTAAACCTAAGGACATCACACACACCCATGCCCGAGGCAGGATTCGAACCTGCGACCGTAGCAGCCGGGTGGTTCCGGACTGAGCGTCTAGAACCGCTCGGCCACCGCGGCCAGCTGCTTCAGTTCTATTCTGCAGTGTCTTTGAGACGATTTGTAGATGACTGGGAGAAGTGAGACGCCTCTGCAGTTGTATACATCTTGTTTCTCACCTTTCCTACGAAATGGGTCGATCAGTGCCGTTTTCCATTCAACTGCAACTGAATTCAGTGGTACAGTCTGCAAAATTTGTTGGAAATAGTAGTAAAGAAATAAGATATAACCTTTTATTATTTTATTTCTTTACTACTGACTCTATTTCCAAAAAAAATTGCAGACAATATTCACATGTACGACTGAATGCAGTTGCAAAAATATGTTATTGTATGACACATGGTTCAGAAGATATGCCGTTATCAACACAGACGCGCATAGAGCCGCCCCATCATGCGTGACGTTTTAATTTATTATTTCTTTACTACTAAATCTGTTCGCCCCACGCGTCGCAGACAGTTTCCAACGGCACTACTGTATGCACCTCCAAAATTGAGATGTGGGCAGACGAAACTACTGCAGGATGAAATTCGCTCGTGATGTAGTTGAAATATGTGTACAAATCAGTGTGAAATATGTTAAATGTATGTGACACTTACGTATGCAGGTAAGGTCTAGCTTCAAAAACTCTACCTGAAATCATGAATCGATTTAACCACACTTGTTACACATATTATTTACTGTATGGATAGAAATACTGTGACGTTTAAAACGAGCTACCTCCAGTTAGGTTGGGAGTGATAACATGGAAAGGGAAGGGGAGAGGAGGAGGTGGATGGAGAGGGGAAAGAAAAGATGGACAAAGGGACGGGGAGCAGGGACAGAAAAAGACAAGAAGAGGTGGATTTAGAGGGGGAGGGGAGGAGGTGAGAGGTGATGCACAGAGGCAGGGTAAGGCGAACTAACGGAAGCGGCATGTACACGTACCCAGGCAACGCCTGGTGCTCAGCTGTGTCCTGTAATTCACTCAGTCTGTGGCCTTATCAGCTAAAGCGTTCTTTTCAGTTACACGTAACATTCCTAGCGTTCCAGATCCCACACACGCGAGCATGTGCAAGTTACACATTGCCAATAAATTCAGTTACTTCGTGTTGGTATTCAAGGTATGTTCTCCATGTTAAAAGGTTTCGGCGACCGCAGCTGTCCCCGACGTCTCACAGATGCTGACATCTGTCGTCGTGAATCCGTATGTGGACTGGAATGGCACTGAGTGCATGGGAACCACCCCTGGAGACCGTGTATGCAACTACAACTGCAGGAAGGTGAGACCCCAACTAAGCACTGTCTAATGCTCTAACTGTAACTTACCATGTATTTATTATTACTTTCTATTTTATTTCTTGTCATTTATACCTAGCGATTCAGACAGGTCATATTTTGACGATATTATGTTGCACATTTACTTAACGGGAAGCTTATGCGGTTTCTTAGTGTTTTACGAATGTTGCAGCATTTATACTTGCATACTTGAATGCAAGTGGGAAACGGAAATGCTTAAAATTAACAATTTTTGCTTTAAGAAGATGGGAAAATAGGAATATACGGAAGTGTTTACTGTTGAAGGCTCCACCCCCCAATGCTGTCCAGGAGGGAGTACCTAACAAAGAGACTGAGGCTTTCGCTCGTGGACATACCCTGCCCAATCGACTACTACTAGCCATCAGAGGCTGGGGAAATCAGCAAAACTTCCCAGTCTCTCGCCCACAGTTGATATGGTCACACATCTACGTTAGGTTCCTTTTCTTCCGTCTGTTCTGAACAACTGCATGTACTTCATATCTTCACTTACCTTAAAATCTAATGTTAGTTTCTGTAACACTCCAGTTTCCACGAACTTTTAATTACTATGTGTGTGTGTGTGTGTGTGTGTGTGTGTGTGTGTATTGTGTCTTGCTAATGAAACAGTCAGTATTGTTCCATGTCTAAGATATATGGTTCACCTTCATTAGCAATTAGCAATTCTACAGTATCACAGAACAGAAAAAGAAATGGAAAGTCCAGCACGGAATAACGACAGTATTAATGAAAGGATAAATTCCTCGCAGACGGGCACAGCAAAAAGACTGTTACACAAATGACTTTCGGTCAAAAGGCCTTCTTCAAACATAGAAAACTCACACATTCAAGCAAGCACAACTCACACAAACATGACAACTACTGAGGCCACTCGGTATAAAACTGTCCCTGATAGGAGAAGCAATCTGAGCGGTGGTGGCAAGGAGGAGACTGGGGAATGGAGGGGTGATATCAGGGTAGGGGGGGGGGAGTGTGTACTGCTGCTTGCGGGGGCATGCAGGGATGTGATGGGGCAGGGTAGCTGCACTTGCGCTGTCTGAAGAGGTGGAGACAGAACATGAGAGAACAGAAGGGGGAAAGGAGGTAGAGGTGTGGGCATTGGTTGAATAGAAGGCTGTGTATTGCTGGACTGGGAGCAGGAAAGGGAATACAGACAGGGACTGGTGAAGTTACAGGAATGTAGGGTATACTGCAGGGAGAGTTCCCATCTGCACCATTTAGAAGAGCTTCTGTGTAAAGAGGAGCCACATGCCACAGGCAGTGAATCAGTAATTGAAGTGGAGCACATTGTGTTGAGCAACATGTTCAGCAACTCTGTGATCCAGCTGTCTCTTGGCCACAGCTTGGCAGCGGCTATTCATGCAGACAGAATCAAAATCTGCTCCCCTCTCTGCCCCACGCCGAGCTACGCTTTCAATAGTATACGACAACTTGTAATAATTTGCATTCGTTACAGTACTTTTACTGTAACTACGTTGTGAAACACACTAACGCTTTAAACAGCCATATAGCCATCAACCCGGTCAAACTAACAATCGGTCACTGCTGTTTGTGAACATCAGAGCAAACTGGCCCCTCAGACTCGAGTACAGTACTCTCGTTGCATACCACAGCGAACAACACCCCCCCATCCCTCCTCTACTGCACCGCCTCTCTCTCTCTCTCTCTCTCTCTCTCTCTCTCTCTCCCCCTCCCTCCATCTCTCCCTCTCTATACCAGCAGCCACGTGTCCTGCTACCTCACAGGAGTATCCTCGCACCACTGCAGAACCAAACTTGAAGAACTCGAGGGCAAATGGCTTGCAGCGCAAGCTTAAATGGTCTTCACCTTCAGATCAGCGTCTCTGGTCGAAAGACTAAACCACCGACGATCATTGATAACTAGAGAGGTACCACTCTGGCTGTAAAGCCACTGCGCATGGTTCAGGTGGAAAGGGTACTGAGAAGGATACTTCTCATTTCTGGGCACGACAAGAGGTAGTCAAAACATTGGAATAGAATGTGATTCATTTGTTCTAGTCCTGGGTTGTACTGATCAGGAGAGGAATTCTCCTTTGTTGCTAGATGGTAGGAAGGTGGGAGGCGGTAGGTGGCTGGAGAAGCAAGTCCAGGAGATCCGTTGTGCACCAGGTTAGGAGACTAATTTCGGTTAGCGAAAGCCTCAGTGAGGCTCTTGCTAAATTTGGAGAGGGACTCATCATCACCGAAAATGTGTTGGCGACTGGTGACTAGGCTGTATGTAATGAGCGGCAACTGTTGAGGAGAAGTTGATAGGTTGGATATGGATGGAGGTACTTATGTAGCCATCTTTGAGGTGGAGGTCAACATTTAGGAAGTTGGCTTTTCGGGTTTAGGACGACCAGAATGAGGGAGAAGGTGTTGAGTTTCTTTAGGATTGTGGATGGGATGTCCTCACCCTTGACCCAGATCATGAAAATTTCGTCAACGAATCTGAACCAGGAGAGAGGTTTGGGATTCTGGGTAGTTAGGAAGGGCTCCTCTACTTGAAACATGATCACATTAGAACAAGCTGGGACCATAGAGGTGGCCATTACTGTTGGATTTGTTCATAGGTAATGCCTCCAAAGGTAATTGAATTGCAGGTGAGGATGTTGAAGGTGATGGTGTCCAGGAAGGAAGTAGTAGGTTTGGAATCAATTGGGCATTGGGAAAGGTAGTGTCCAATGTTCGCAATACCATGGACATTACGGATGTCAGTGTACAGGGATACAGCATCGATAGTAACAAGTAGATTACCATGTGCTAAAGGAAAAGGAACTGTGGACAATTGGTGGAGGAAATGGTTGGTGTCTTTGATATTGGAGGGTAAGTAACAGGTAATAGGCTCAACATGTTGGTATATGAGAGCAGAGATTCTCTAAGTGGCAGCACAGTAACTGGCCACAGTGGTGTATACTGCTAGTTAAATTTATAGTATTTACGAAGCATGTACAAGGTAGGAGGGCGAAGAGTGGTACGAGTGAGCCTTTGTCACTAGGTAGAATTATAAGGGTAGGGTCAATTTTTAAGTGGTGGAGTGTTTTTTCAGCAGATGGAACATTAGCTTTTATACTGGCTGAAGGAATGATGGTGAGACAAGATTTCAGGTTAAGAAATTCTGTAACTTTAAGAGGGGGAGTTGTATCATCATCAGATAGAGGACTGAACTGAGACAGAGGGGGTTCATCTCATTTCACTTCTACATCCAACCTTGATCCAACTCCCACTGCCACGAAATAACCCTCTGTGAAAAGTCCAGAACCTCTTACCTGAAACCTTGCCTCACCATCATTTTGCAAACCTTCAATATGGATAGTAACCTGACATCTGCAGAAAAAAACCTAATCCATCACCTAAAAATTGATCCTGGCCTTATAATTCTACCTGTTGAAAAGGCTCCAGAGCTATGAGAGCTATGAGTTTGAACCAAAGTGATTATGTGGCATAAGCACCAGCTGTCAGATTCTTCCATCTACATACCCTTCCACAATGACCTCATTCCAAAAATATAATGGGAACTCCAGTCGGTCCCCAAATCATTGCCTATCCAAGGATCTTTCCCATGAATCTACCTTTTTCCTCACCCCTACCATTCCCTGCACTTCTACCTTGCATATGCTTCATAACGTCCATAAACCAGACCATGTAGGATGCTGCATCGTAGACAGTTACTGTGCTACCACTGTGAGAACCTCTGCTCTCATGGAACAACACGTTAGCCTGTAACTCAACCTCTTACATCAAAGACATCAACCATTTCCTCCACTGATTGTCCACAGTTCCTGTTCCTTTACCACAAGGCACCTTGCTTGTCACTATTGATACCACCTCTCTGTGCACTAACATCCCAAAAGCACATGGCCTTGGCACTAGTCCATGGCCTCCCAATGCCGAAGAGACCCCAAGCCTATGACCTACCTTCCTTGCACTCAAGTGCCCAATAACTAAATTTATCTCCTCCGGCGATTCCGTCACTTGCGCGTAACATTTCATCTTAAGCCTGCATTTGACGCATACATTTCCACGATTAAGACTGATTGATCTAATAATTCCACTAGCACGTGTAAGATTCTTTCACCAATATGATCCCAAGATTTTATATCTTTCTTGCATTTTTTCCGTAATGCTATGAAGACCGTCTTCTGGCTCTCTTCTCTTTTGGCACTACACTGTAAATATGCATATAACCATTGCGTTCTTCTCTACCTTTGCCTCGTTTCTTCGTTTGTTAGGGCTACTATGTCCATATCATCCTTTTTTTATTTTACGAAATATTTCCTCACCTTTAGTGGCAATCCCAGGGACCTTCCATTTACCTAGATTAACTGTCTTTCTCTGTGCGAAATTTTGTTTTCCAGAAAAACAAACCTGTTCATCTGAGGGTGTTTTATAGGGAAACTTGCCCATGGCATTTTTACAAGTGATGGGGTGCAGACGTAACGCCCCAATGCCAGCCTGGAGAATCGGGCAATCTTTAGTCGCGGGTTTCTTCCATTAGAACGACTGCCTGTCTAGGCTCAGTCTTCATGAGAAATGTATGTTGACAGCGTTAGAGTCCTCCTGTTGTCAGCTTCAAAAGTCGGTTCTCAGCACTGTTCCTCGAAAAGAACATAGTCTTCCCTCCAGGGATTCCCATTTGAACTATCTAGTGAGTGTAATCTGACTACTGAAGAAGAAAAGTTACTCCCTATGCAAAGTGGCTATCACGATAAATTTAAACAATTAGCGTGTCACTTTGATGTCAATGACTTGGCGCATGGTGGGTGGAGTTGATGGCTAGGGCACCAACGATATGATTCTTCACTTGGCGATTTTTTCGTTGCGGCGATATCTTTTAATGATATTTGAGTCTCTCACCTACACAGAGGTATTACCGAATTTATTAAGTGATACGTAGTATAAACCCTATATTTACAACTTCTCTGTGCTGTTACCGTAAGACAGCGTCTGAAAGTGAGAAGGTGTCCTGTGACAGTGCTAGATCTTAGGACTCAGCAATGAGGTGAATATTCTAGTCCTGTGATGCATGAGTGAGAGTCAAGGAAAGATATTTTTCTACCTGATGAAAGAATACTTAGAGGGAATATAGCCTATGTCATAGTCCTGTACAGGATTTCACAACAAGTAACGATACTTTAGCGATGTGAAAACGCGTGTCTTGTCCAATCTCTTCTAAATTTAAAAATAACTCGTTTAAATAGGAGCAATCTACATTTCGTGTGAGAAATTCGAGGTGTGTGGTCAACATCATCACTGCCTCTGATTATGTAAAGTGGGTTTTTTAAACTGGGTGGTCTACATTGGGGTGTAATTGTTTAGACTACTGTATTCATCCAAGCTGCAGCTGCTTGTTTCTCAGTGCACTGTGGCTGCCTGCGGTCACAAGGAGTCAGCAACTGGAAGTAACGGATTAGCACAGCCTGGATCAGGTGTAAAGAGTGCACCGACTTGTCTGACTTTGCCCACAGCAGTGAAGGCTGGCGAAGTGACCAGTGTGCTGGGCGAGCCCGACAGAAGCGGACGTGTGTGTTGCATGAAAGAAGATTCAAAGTGATGAATATTTGTGCTGCACGTATTGATAACATCTGAATTCCTACCACTCCAATCATCCTCGCATGCACTCCAAGGCGGCTGTGGTGCAGTCTGTCACACATGTGCATCCACGACTGCAGCTGCGGCTACGGCTGTGGCTGTAGTTTCCTCTGGTCCTTGAACCTTGGCGCCAGTGATGTACGAGGGGACAGGCGTGCTGTTTCTAGACGTCTGTGAGGCGAGTGTGCGACATCTACCCATGGCAACTACGGCTAGGGGCTGGCTCGTGGTTCAAGTGTGTCGTTCTTCATTCTTGTCAGTACATCGCAGTAGACAGTCTGGAAGTGGTAGTTGCTGTTGTCCCTATCCAAATGGTGGTTACTACACAGCATTTCATTCCACTCCCTAGTGATTACACTTATTACATATTGGGGAACAGGGGTGGAGAGTTGACTCATGATGTCTACCCAAGTGGGGAAACCCTGTCTCCTGCAAACTGGTTAACTGAGCAATAAATATCATTATATGAATGACTTTGATTTGAATTTCGTGTCATTAGCTCCTTCCTCTCCATCACAGAGTGAGTCTTTTGCCTACCAATTCTTTTCTGAGAGTGTGGTCAAAGGTGGGGGCGATGGGTAGGGGGATGGAACGTTCTCTGGTGGTGGCACTGTGCACTAGCTCAGTCGATCCCTGCATGTCGAGATGAGTACACACACGAAAATTTTCCAATAAGACGACACCTCCAATAGGCAACAGTGCAATTACATACTTACGGCAGGTAGCTGTTGGATGTGAGCTTTTCACTCGAAATAAAAGTGAGATCCAGCCCCTGCAAACTGAATTGTATAAAAAAACAGTATATCCTATAATATACCTGTACACTATTGGCCATTAAAATCGCTACACCAAGAAGAAATGCAAATGATAAACAGGTATTCATTGGACAAATATATATACTAGAACTGACATGTGATTAAATTTTCACTCAGTTTGGGTGCATAGATCCTGAGAAATCAGTATCCAGAACAACCACCTCTCGCCATAATAACGGCCTTGATAAGCCTGGGCATTGGTTCAAACAGAGCTTGGATGGCTTGTACAGGTACAGCTGCCCATGCAGCTTCGTCACAATACAACAGTTCATCAAGAGTAGTGACTGGCGTATTGTGACGAACCAGTTGCTCAGCCACCATTGACCCAACGTTTTCAGTTGGTGAGAGATCTGGGGAATGTGCTGGCCAGGGCAGCAGTCGAACATTTTCTGTATCCCAAAAGACCCGTACAGGAACTGCAACATGCGGTCGTGCATTATCCTGATGAAAGGAAGTGTTTCACAGGGATCAAATGAAGGGCAGAGCCACAGGTCGTAACAGATCTGAAAAGTAACGTCCACTGTTCAAAGCGCACTCAATGCGAACAAGAGGTGACTGAGACGTGTAACCAATGGCACCCCGCACCATCATGCCGGGGCCGGTCGGTGTGGCCGAGCGATTCTAGGTGCTTCAGTCTGGAACCGCATGACCGCTACGGTCGCAGATTCGAATCCTGTCTTGGGCATGGATGTGTGTGAAGTCCTTAGGTTAGTTAGGTTTAAGTAGCCCTAAGTTCTAGTGGACTGATGACCTCAGAAGTTAAGTCTCATAGTGCTCCGAGCCATTTGAACCATCATGCCGGGTGACATGCCAATATTGTGATGATGAATACATGCTTCCAAAGTGTGTTCACTGCAATGTCGCCAAACATGGATGCGACCATCATTATGCTGTAAATAGAACCTGGGTTCGTCCGAAAAAATGACGTTTTGCCATTAGTGCACCCAGGCTCGTTGTTGAGTACATCATCTCCGGCGCTCCTGTCTGTGACGCAACATCAAGGGTAACCGCAGCCACGGTCTCTGAGCTGATAGCCCATGCTGCTTCAAACGTCATCGAACTGTTCGTGCATATGGTTGTTGTCTTGCACATGTCCCCATCTGTTGACTCAGGGATCGAGATGTGGCTGCATGTTCTGTTATTGCCATGCGGATAAGATGCCTGTCATCTCGACTGCTAGTGATATCAGGCCGTTGGGACCAACACGGCGTTCCGTATTACCCTCATGAACCCAACGATTCCATATTCTGCTAACAGTCATTGGATCTCGACCAATGTGACCAGCAATGTCGCAATACGATAAACTGCAATCGCAATACGATAAACCGAAATCGCGATAGGCTACAATCCTACCTTTATCAGAGCCAGAAACGGGATGGTACACATTTCTCCTCCTTACACGAAGCATCGCAACAACGTTTCACCAGGCAACGTTGGTCAACTGCTGTTTGTGTATGAGAAATCGGTTGGAAACTTTCCTCATGTCAGCACATTGTAGGTGTCGCCACCGGCGCCAACCTGTTTGAATGCTCTGAAAAGCTAATCATTTGCATATCACAGCATCATCTTCCTGTCGGTTAAATTTCATGTGTGTAGCTCGTCATCTTCGTGGTGTAGCAATTTTAATGGCCAGTAGTGGATAATTGTATTTCTTGTTGTGAGATCCTTCGTCTCCAGCATGAAGTGAGTCCTTTCCCCGCCAATTTCCAGATTTGGAAGGGGAGGGAAAGGACTGGAGGAGCTCCCAGAAGAGGGGAGTTTAATTAATTTATCGGTGAGGGGAGTGCCCAGAGAGCTGGGGCAGGGAGGACGAGTAAGAGGGTAAGGGGGATGGGTGAACACCAGGTTAAGGACCTGTCAGTGAAAAGAGAACGGTAGGTTTGCTTTTAAATGTATACACGCTCCTGAATGTAGGCAACCCACACTAACAAAATTCACTGATGTGCTTGCTGCCCTACTACTTACAGGGTCTTCATGACTGATGTCACTGTAGTCGAGTTAGCTCACAGGCACCTAATTCGTGGGGAAGCGTGGTTTTGAGGGAAGAGATAGTGAAATTTTGGCACATTTGAAAGATTTAACGGTCATTTTAGTGAAATACTGCCAGGAGTTTCTCATCTGTGGGTAGAGGACGTGAAGTGTTTCATATACAAGACGCCGATAGATTCTACTGAACATGGTTGCCTGTTTGACTGAAGTTGCAACCATTGTTGGTGAAACACCTCGTTATCATGTAGGTATTAGACATGCTGATGCGAATTGTGCGTAAGTGTAAACATACGACATTTTTCTGCAAGATCTCTAAAGAATTTTCGTCACACGGCAGTCTGAACAGAATCTCTGAACATCACTTCGTGGACACCTAGCGGGGAAACGGTGAGTTGTTTGTCATATACAAGAAGTGTTTACTTTCGTACACTGTAACCACTCTAAAATTTTGTACGCAGTGTTTTACACCCTATATATTGTGCAGTTATAGTGTATCTATAGTGCATATGAAATGTCCTAAAGCTAGTCAAAAAACATTGCTGGTTGGAAAAGTAGAACGCCATAATACTGCGTCAGATCACTTACATTACAAAAGTTATTTCTTTCCACAGGTACTGCTCTGCCAAGGGGAAGAACAAGCTATTGAGTTGATAACGTGTCAGGGCAACTACGGATGCGTTCGTGGGGAATGCGTCGAAGGCGAATCGGAATGCGAGGTGGAAAACTACCCCATCACGTGTACAGGCATGGGGCTCTTCCCTGACCCTTACGACTGTACCAAGTTCCACATCTGCAAGGCAGAGGGAAACTCTTCCGTGAGATACTGCAGCGACGGCTGGGCTTATAACCCACTTACAGGCGTGTGCAGGTAAGGTGTAACAATTTTCCTGCTGAAACGGAATTCCCAATAGTAACGTCGTCTTTTCACGCAGTTTGAGACAGCTACCACAGGCCACCTAAGAATTCCTATCTGGAATGAGGAAGTATACACAGCTAAGCAAGGAAGAAATTTTTAACGTTATAGCTGCCGAGTTATGATACCGTCGTTATTTTTAACTTAACTATACACTTTTCTGTACTCCGTGGCCTTGGAAGAACTCTTCACAGAGGACTTCAAGGATATAACATGTCGATCAGTCAGTTTCAAGATACCGCCAAAAACAACTATCCCTCTGTTAGGAGAAAACGTCTCACAAACCTCTGCCCCGTTGTATCAAATGCAAGCAATCACACGAATCACGTAAAGTTCGAGTGTTTATTATTATCACTGTCATATCAAGTGCTCAAAATCTTGACCCCAGACAATGATATAAGCTAAAAAGGCATTTCAGAAACGTTGAATTTTGTTCAAATGTGTGTGAAATCTTATGGGACTTAACTGCAAAGGTCATTCATCAGTCCCTAAGATTACACACTACTTAACCTAAATTATCCTAACGACACACACATACACACACACACACACACACACACACACACACACACACACACACACACACACACACACATACACACACACACATATGCCCGAGGGAGGACTCGAACTGTGGTGTCACCGCAGACACAACACTTGCTAGGTGGTAGCCTTTAAATGGGCCGCGTTCCGTTAGTATACGTCGGACCCGCGTGTCGCCACTATCAGTGGTTGCAAACCGAGCGCCGCCACACGGCTGGTCTAGTCTAGAGAGACTCCCTAGCACTCGCCCCAGTTGTACAGCTGGCTTTGCTAGCGATGGTTCACTGTCTACATACGCTCTCATTTGCAGAGATGACAATTTAGCATAGCCTTCAGCTACGTCATTTGCTACGACCTAGCAAGGCGCCATATTCAGTTACCATAATGTATTCTGAGCAGATAATATTGTGAATCATGTGCCGTCTAGAGCGACTTTCATCATTAATGGATTAAAGTTATCTAAGTAATTACGTCCGCTTTCTGAATTATAATTTCTGATCATGTTCCAGACCTCACGTCAGTATAGTTCTTCCCTCCTCACGCCAGCCTGCGTGAGCTAAAACGCGTGCATTTCGGCCTCTACTCGTAACATGGTGTTGGCTCTTCTGCCAACACAACACGAACCTCCGCCGGGACTAGCCGCACAGTCCATGACTGCAGCGCCTTTGACCGCTCGGCTAATCCCGCGCAGCCGTTGAATTTTATTTGGATCTATAACACAACAGTTCCACAATCGACGGCATTTCACGTTTCGTGTCTCATCTGAGTTTTCTTGTAAGCCTGTTGTTTCATTTAACTCACAGCTGGAAGTCCAAAAGGGTTACTTCTGGTAAGCAGGTTATCTGCGGGCATGTAAGACAGCCCAGACCTTAAGCATGAGATTACACTAATAAAGATTTCCACTCTCAGGTTACACGCTGGGGTCTGTAGGTGCCCCCGACTCCCGGCCCCGTTGGGAGCCGCTGGGAGTTTACCGAAGTCACCCAGAGGAACCCTCCACATGAAGTAAGGAATTGTGATAATTACGGAGGTTGGTATTTAAATAGTGGCAACACTGCTGTGGAGACACTATGCAATGGAATCTACAATTGTTTCTGATAGCACACGTTGTTGACATACCTTCCTTACCTCCGACCAAATGGACTCGGCCGTCCAACGTCATCGGTGAGAGCGCGCAATCGAGAGAGACACAGTCACTTGTGAGCGAGCGGTCTGACGTAACGGTGTCACTTTGTTTTCGAAACGGGAACTTCCCCAAAAAGGTAAGTAGGAGTAATCCGCTCAATTACAGGCCTATATCACTAACGTCGATTTGCAGTACGGTTTTGGAACATATACTGTGTTCGAACATCGTGAAGTACCTCGAAGAAAACGATTTATTGGTACACAGTCAGCACGCATTCAGAAAATACCGTTCTTGTGAGACACGACCAGTAAATACCGTTTTCCTGAAACACAACTAGCTCTTCATACTCATGAAGTAATGAGTGCTATTGACAGACGATGTTAAATTGATTCCGTATTTTTAGATTTCCAGGAGGCTTTCGACACCATTCCTCACAAGCATCTCCTAACCAAACTGTGTGGCTCTGGATTATCGCCTCAGTTCTGCGACTGGATTCATGATTTCCTGTCAGGAAGCTCACAGTTATAGTAAGAGACGGAGAGTCATTGAGTAAAACAGAAGTAATATCCAGCGTTCCCCAAGGAAGTGTTATAGGCCCTCTATTGTTCCTGATCTAGGAGACAATCTGAGAAGCCATCTTAGATTGTTTACAGTTGATGCTGTCATTTACCGTCTTGTAAAGTCATCAGATAATCTAAACGAATTGCAAAATGATTTAGATAAGATATCTGTATGATGCGAAAAGTGGCAATTGACCGTGAGTAAAGAAAAGTGTGAAGTTATTCACAGTAGTACTAAAGGAAATGCGCTAAATTTCGATTACGTGATAAGTTACACAAAACGTAAGGCTGTAAATTCAACTAAGTACTAAGGGAGTAGAATTAGAAATAACCTAAATTGGTACGATCACATAAACAATGTTGTGGGTAGAGCAAATCAAAGACTGCAATTCATTAGCAGAATACTTAGAAGTTGCAACAGATCTACTAAAGAGACTGCTTACACCATGCTTGTTCGCCCTACTCTTGAGTATTGCTGTGCACTGTGTGATCCGAAGCAGGTGTGACTGAAGGATAACATCGAAAAAGTTCAAAGAAGGGCAGCTCGTTTTGTTTTATCGCGAAATAGCCGAGACAGTGCCACAGACATGATATTTGAATTGGAGTGGCAATTATTAAAACAAAGGCGTTTTTCGTTGCGACGTGATCTTCTCATGAAACAATCATCAATTTTCTCCTCCGATTGCGATAACATTGTGTTGGCACCCGCCTACGTAGGGAGCAATGATCATCTCGATAAAATAAGAGAGATCAGGGCTCACACAGAAACATTTAAGTGCTCGTTTTTCCCGCGCGCCGTTCGAGAGTGGAACGGTAGACTGACAGCTTGAAGGTGGTTCATTGAAGCCATAAACTTTACTTAAATATGTACAAAACATATGTTCAAAACAACAAAATTTCATAAAAGCAATTCTTCTTGTTTTCAGACAAGTTATGATTATTATGATTATTATTATTATTATTATTATTATTATTATTATTATTACTATTATTATTATTATTACTGACATTGGCTAAAGTTGTATAAATATGTTGATAAGTATAACTGTCGTACAGCAGGTGCTATTAATTTTGCACTCACATATTTATCTGAATTTAGAAATTTGTGAACACCCTGAGTGTACACCTGCGAGCCGCCACTGCCCATAAGAAGAACTGTTTGTGGAGAGTAACCACAAATACTGGTTCAGCAACGGCCGAGACAGTCGTACAATTAAGGTGTGGCCATCTGGTCGCCTACAGAAGGAGCGCCCCATCCACCTCCAGGAAGGGGAGGGAGGAGGGGAGCGACGGACAGCCCGCCACAGCGGGTAAACGCTGCTGACCGTTTAAAGCACCAAGCACTCTCCTCGCCGTCCCCTTTCTATCCGAACCAGCGAGAAACAATGTCCCCCCCCCCCAACTATAATGCTTCTAAACTTGCGCTTATTCGTGAACGACACCATTTTCAGCCACGCAGCACTCCCACGTTGAAAGAAGACACTTAATTATAATTACCGTACCTAAACAAAAAAGCCAGCTATGTTGTTAATATACGCGACGTTACCGAAGGTCACTTTTATTAAATACGGGGAAATCCGAGTATAGCTATCGCTATTAAGGTAATTTCGAATGATCCCTAGAATTCCAAATACACAGCCTGGACAACTAACACTGTGCAGTATTTAAAAAAATTAATGCTCCCAAAACTTACCTGTGCATTAATAATGAGCAACATCGCATATGTATGTACGGTTCTAACAGTGGAAAGCCGAGAAATAACCACTAACCTACCACAACAAGGTATTTACTCAAATAAACCCTGCAGTAGTACTAGTTAGTGGCGATGCTAGAGTACTCATAAATACAATTCTGCAATATTACTGACCGTAGACGAGATCCACCGGCGCTCCCAGACATGTAACTCTAGCAATAACAGGGTCCAAAGCCACCACAAGCCTCGTAAATAGATGCGTGCCGGCCGCTGTGGCCGAACGGTCTAGGCGCTTCAGTCCGGAACCGCGCTGCTCCTACGGTCGCAGGTTCGAATCCTGCTTCTGGCATGGATGAGTGTGATGTCATTAGTTTAGTTAGATTTAAGTAGGACTGATGACCTCTGATGTTAAGTCCCAAAGTGTTCAGAGTCATTTGAACCATTTGAATAGATGCGCAAATAAGGCGAACTATACAGGTCCTCGGCACACACAAATGAGACTCAGCAAAGGCCACAGTGGAACAAAAACAAACTATATCTACATATACAGTCGGTCATAGACTCACAGAGACCATAGCATCACTCTCACGATGTGTGAAACTCTCTAGTTGCATTTTTTGCCTAGCGCTGTACTACACGTATAGCGTCTTTGGTTGGAAGCACCAGAATTTCCTTTGATGTGACACAATCCAGTGAAGTGGAGGTGGCTTAGCAGCGTGTTTACCCGTCGCGGCGTCTTATTTTTTATGCGTACGGCATCTTTGGTTGGAAATCGATTGTGTTATGACGTCATTAATATGAAATTACACTATTTGTATCATCGTGTTCATTTCTAACACTATGGCGCTAGCCACACTAGTACCGAACTGATGGCTTGGCAGTGATAAAGAAATTGGGCCCGTGGTGCATTGTGATTGTATGAGAGAATCATGACGTCGAGAGGTCGCGGAGGCGTTAGGGTGGATATTGCATAATTGGATAAAAACCGAAAATTGACGGAAATAGAGTACTCCGATGATGCCTGTTTGTGATCTCTGCTGGCGCCTCGAATGACGAAATATTAAACTGTTGTTACCAAATAACCATAGCCTAGGCCTCACTAACTGACGTGACTAGACGTAATTTGTTATTAAAAAGTAGACACGGCCTACAGACTCTCCTTCCAGAGAGCCCCAGCTACAAATACGGAAAATTGTGTAGCAATAAGGAAGAAATACGATAAAGATGTTTTATTGGTTGTTATTAACAAATAGCACGTCACGACCCTGTCTGTGCTGTCCGGCTCGGAAGTGAACGCCTTCCACTTCCACTCAAGTACCCCATTTACAAAGCGTGGTATGGGGATGGAGGGGTGCCCTTGTCTTATTGGTCTACTAAGTATCCCGCCATTTTATTGTGCTCCCATTGGCTGAGGGGGAGAGGAAGATCTTTCCCGCCAATTTCATGTTACATAACCACTATTGGGTTACGTTATGACCTTGAATATAAATCAAACAATTGCGTAAGATGTGTGGGGGTTTATCTCGGCGACCATGATTAATTCCTGATGACGGTTCTCCGGAGGGGGGGTGGGAGGGGGGGGATAAGTGGTCGGGGGTACCAAGTAGTCCAAGTGCGTAACCTGACATTGGCAGTTCTTATCACTGTAATCTGATACTAAAGGTCAAGGTCATGTCATGAGAGCGCTGGTAACGTACTCCTGAGAGCGTGCGGGCCTTTTTGTGTTTCCAAGACGAACTAGCCAAAGATATACTGTAGAGATGTCCTGTGCAGAAGGTCTATAGGGTTTTACAAAAAGGTACGGCCAAACTTTCAGGAAACATTCCACACACACAAAGAAAGAAAATATGTTACGTGGAGATGTGTCCAGAAACGCTTACTTGCCATGTTAGAGCTCATTTTATTACTTCTCTTCAAACCACATTAATCATGGAATGGAAACACACAGCAACAGAACGAACCAGCGTGACTTCAAAGACTTTGTTACAGGAAATCTTCAAAGTGTCCTCCGTTAGCGAGGATACATGCATCCACCCTCCGTCGCATGGAATCCCTGACGCTCTGATGCAGACCTGGGGAATGGTGTATTGTAGTCAAGAGGATTGAGGTCAGGAGAGCGTGGAGGGCATGGAATTGATCCGCCTCTACCAATCAAAAAAAATGGTTCAAATGGCTCTGAGCACTATGGGACTTAACTGCTGAGGTCATCAGTCCCCTAGAACTTAGAACTACTTAAACCTAACTAACCTAAGGACATCACACACATCCATGCCCGAGGCAGGATTCGAACCTGCGACCGTAGCACTCGCGCGGTTCCGGACCGAGCGCCTTAACCGCTTTTTTTTTTTTTTTTTTTTTTTTTTAACGTTGTGTTTGGTCATTGCGGAAGTCACATGACATCCGTTAAAGTTCGTTGTTGATCCTTTAAGTCAGTTTTTATTACAGAGGCCAACCAGCTCCCTGACCGTACACACTGAGCTACCGTGCCGGCAAGCGCTAGACCACCGCGGCCGGCCTCTACCAATCCATCGGTCACCGAATCTGTTGAGAAGCGTACTAACACTTCGACTGAAATGTGCAGGAGCTCCATCGTGCATGAACCACATGTTGAGTCGTATTTGTAAAGGCACATGTTCTAGGAGCACAGATAGAGTATCCCGTATGAAATCATGATAATGTGCTCCATTGAGCGTAGGTGGAAGAACATACTGACGAAACTAAAATGAGCTCTAACATGGAAATTAAGCGTTTCCGGACACATGTCCACGTAACATCTTTTCATTATTTGTGTGAGGAATGTTTCCTGAAAATTTGGCCGTACCTTTTGTAACACCCTGTATAATTATCTGTTTGGAATAGGACCAACAGTCTTGCTGCTACCATATGACCAATAGGACATCTCCCACCAAGTACGGCTGCGTGTGTATTAGGTTCTGCAGATATTTGTGGCCGTTTTAAGCTCCCATAAGTGAAGAAGGGACCAATGTCGATATTCTTGAACAGCATATTGACGTTTTGACGGGCCCAGATCGTTGTTTACCCACTTCCGGGATGCGGTGTCGTTGCTATTTCTCAACTTTCTTACTTCAGTGAACTGCTCTGAACGACTGCCCGACCTGCAGCGGCGTGTTCTTTGGTTCAGTGTGGAAAGACTCTCTAAAAGACAGGCTGTGCTATACGTGGAAGCAGAATGCAAAAATGTTACTGTCTCACAATTGGAAAGAGGATTCATTCCGTCAGGCCCCACTGAAGCTTCATAAGATCTTGCATTGGGCCTCTTTTACAGCATCTTGAGAGGCAAGATAGATTTCCGTGTGAAATGACTGTGAAACATTTAATCTGATGCATTAGGTCCATAGCAAGGATCACCAAGGCATACGTCCCACAATACGAACATTGTCTGCAAAACATAGATTTACTGAGACGCCCATTAAACCATTTCTGTTTGCATAAAATTAGAAGAAAGGTCCGCGTTGGCCGTAATTTTGATGATTTATTAACAGCAAAATCGGTTTTCGATCACATAATGATCATCTTCAGTGCTGCAAGTTAGAAATTTTTACATAGCGATCAGTGAATAAGAAGCAAAAGACCACAAATACACCTGAGTATAAACCAACTGTTGGTAAGAACATACCTTTAGCGTACAAATTAAAGCTCGTAGGTACTGGTGTCTAGTTATTAGCAGTAACAGAAGCAATGAAACGATCACAATAACTGAAGCCGCTGTTTAGATTCACCTATACAGCAGACCTCGGTGTGACAGGGGCTTGGAACGTCCTCTGTGACATGTGTCACGTCAAGACTTAACATTACTTTATTTGGCAGGAGATTACCACAAAATACCAAATATGCACTTGCAAATTATTGACTCAAACGCATAGCAAAAAGGAAGGAGGAAATGCACATATTGCCAACAAACACTGGCGTGTTATTTTGAAGACAACAGAAAAACATGCAAGAATAAATATCAACAGGTAAAGTTATGAGGTGGAGTAGCCAATCAATAATTTTTGTTTGAGCCATCAGACATCTGACATTGTTTATGACGTTGGCCACCAATACCTCTCATATGCCATCCTCTTCACCTTATATTCTGTACTCATTAGCGTGTTGATTCTATTCAACAGATCCTACGATACTTGTTCACGTTCAATGTGGATAGCAACGTCATAAGCGCATCTTACTATAGATATCATTTCCCCAAGGAATATAATCCTACTCTTGAAATTTTTTTTATTTCTGTCATTGTTTCTTCGATGTATAGATTAAGGGGTGGAGGCAGCATCCCTGTCTTAGCCGCTTTTTAATCCGAGCAGTTGAGTATTGTTCTTCTAATCTTATGTCAAGGACAACCCCCAGCCCATGTTAAAAGCTAGAGCCCTCCAGAAAAGCAGTATAGATCTTACGATAACACAAAAAGGGCCACTACCACCCGCAAGTTTTAGCGTGAGACTTTTTCGCGTGTCTGTTACATTAGGACAATCCTCCAGCCCATGTTAAAAGATAGAGCCCTCCAGAAGAACAGTATAGATCTCACGATAACGCTAAAAGGTCCACACTAGCTGCAGGTTTTAGCGTGAGACTTTTTAGCGTCTCTGTTACGTTGCAAACTTTAAAAACATTGCCCCACCACGAAAAGTATAACGTTCCTCATTGGATAGACAGAATTTTTGTAGGCGGAGCTTAAGGTTAACATTGAGACCCTGATTGGTCAGATGAAAACATAGCCAGATAGTTTTTTTAAACTAACTTCGGTAAATTGTAGTAAGGAGAAGTTAGAGGAGAGTTAGTTCCGAGACGGCGGGCTGGATGGCTGCTGCGCCGGCCGCTGCCGCCCTGACACTGCTTAGACACCGACTAGGTAATGAACGCACGCGATGCCGCATTTTTGAGCGCATAAGGCTTCACTCAGAACTGCAGAAGTCTCATCTGTTACACCCCTTTTTTCCGTAAAACTAATGGTGATCGTTAATTAAAACTCATGGTGTTCACATTTGCCACTTCAAGAACAGATCTGAAACGCGATGATTTTTCTTTTATATAGTTATTGAGAAGCCACATCAGCCACTGTAATTTACGACAAGTTAGATAAGTTATTAAAGATAATTGAGGGTCACTGTAGACCATTTTGATAGTTTTCTCTTTTGTGAAACTTAAATTAAACCTAGATTATAGATGTGATATGGCATAGGTCATCCTTCGATCGATTATAGAACTTGGAAACCCATTTAGGGAATATTCGTTCACATTTTTGTTGAACGCAGTTGGTTTTTACTATCCTGTATTAAAACATTTCCTTTTATCAATAGTGCAATTTATAAAGGTTTTTTTTGTTAGTAGAATAAAATTTCCAATGGTAAACTTAACTGCTTTTTCGACGTTATTTTACCAGCTAACTAAAAATAGGAAAGCCTTGAACCCTTTCCAGTATATTTAGTTAGTATTAAGATTCTTTTACAGGGAGTGCAGTGGAGCTGACGCTGAGATCATTTAGTATTTGGTTATATCATCGCTAGTCTCACTGAACTCTTCTGAATTCTACATCTCATGTGTGGTCTGGCGTCTCCTTACCAGCAACAGGTCCCAGGTTCAAACTAGGAAATTCCCTAAAAACCACGCTCAGAGCGTCGTAGCGCGAAAGTGGTAGGGAGACACGATATAGTACAATCAGACACCACCATGAATGTTTAGAACCTTTGTGATGGCGCTAGTGTTTACACTGTGTGTGTGTGTGTGTGTGTGTGTGTGTGTGTGTGTGTGTGTGTGTATGTTATGTGTGTGTTATGTTTCGGGAGGTCCTCTGTAAACTACGACGTCACTCGCCTGCATTCCCGTAACTCATTCGAATATCATTAACTTCTTGCCCACACGTGTGCTTAGACTTGTCGGTATGTCGCTTAACATACAGGTTGCAGAAACTGTGGTACAAATTCATGTTGTACAAAATAACATGAGTTATGTAGGCGTTGCAGAATACTGCGAACGACTCACTGAGAAGCACACAGGGGTTTCGACCGCTGCACCAGAGGACTCTCCGAACGATTCCTAGCAGTTACGCTGCACTTCTTCCAAATGCGGGAATCCCGGACATGCGCAAGTGTAAGGCATTCGGTTTAGTTCAAAGACGATAAATACTGGTGGGAACTTAAATAAACCTACTGTCTATGCTCGGAATTATCTATACAAACCAAAATGTTGTCTGCTATGATAATGTGTATACTCTGAACTAAAAAGTTGTCGCCCTTCCTCCGCCCTCCCCCCCCCCCCCCCCCCTTTCACCATTACATGAGATTTTGCGGTACTCCTCTCCGTTTCCCTTCCCCACCAGACCCGCGGACCCCATTCTGAACTCATGCAATTAATGGACGTTTGGTTACTTCTATTTTTCTCAGAATTTCGAACATGTTGCACCATTTTACACCGTCGAACGCTTTTCCCAGCTCGACAAAGCCTATGGACGTGTCTTCAGTTTTCTTCAGGTTTGTTCTATTATCAAGTCCAACATCATGTAAGCCCCTCTGATGCCTCTGTCTTTCTTAAAGCCAATCAGATCGTTACCTAACTGAACCTCGATTTTGTTTTCCATTGTTCTGTATTTTATTCTAGCCAGTGGTTTGGACGCATGAGCTGTTGAAATGGTTATGGTATAGTTCTCCTACTTACTTGGCCTTGCTATGTTCGGAATTGTGTGGACGATATTTTCCCGATGTAGTGGTGTGCCGCTAGTCTGATAGATTCTACACACTACGTGAATAATCGTTTGGTTACCACTTCCCCCAATGATTTTAGAAATTCTGATGGAATGTTATTTACATCAGTATCTTCGCGTTTACACTTGTTTTGTAAATAAAACCGCCTTTTCGTGCTGACAATTAATTTATTTTTCCCAGACGCGTTTCGCCTTTTTGTTGTTCTAAGGGATCATCAATGGGATGTATTACGGTACAGTTTTGTTATTTATTAATTTCTGGTATAGACCACATGGAAATGGTTGGCATTGCGTGAATAATAAGTTCATATGCGTGGCCATCTTCCGCAGCAAGTACAGAAAATGTATCGTTATAGATCCCACCGATGATGCATAAGAACGAGCAAAAGGCGAAAAGGGAAAAATAATTAAGTGGCAGCAGGAAAAGACGATTTTATTTACAAAACAAGTATGTCTGTACTTGATACGAAAGATGGCCATGTGAACAAACTTGTTCTTCTAGTTTATTTAATCCCAAATCTTATATTTTATCTCAAGTATTTTCTTCAAATAAATTTTACGTTTCGCAGATATATCAGTGCAGCAAAGAAACTGTCAAACAGAAGAAATGATGGCTTACTCGTCCTAAAGGCGACAGCTGGTAGTTGTTTTATCAAAACGCGCACCAATATGACAAACCGTCCGTTTTGATGGCCAAAATCACTAAGTGAGAGGTTATCCCTTACTTTTGTCGCCTGTCTGAAGTACACCCTTCCTTGGCCCTCCCCCGTCCTCCCAGAACGGCCGTGTCCACTGGCCAACGAGAGAGCTGCCGTGTCTCCAGTGAGTTAGCGCTCTAGCTGTAGCTGCGATAACTTGCAAGTCTGGGATGCGAGACCCTGCACTGGGTCCTTCCTACATTGTAGTTTATGTTCATTAGTGATTAAATTGCTTATTTGGTCGTAGCTTCGCAGCCAGAGACAGGCCGCAGAGGTTTAACGGCACCTCTCATCTTCCGCGCGGTGTGTGTGAAGCTGACCTACACTCAAGTCGCGTACCTTTACAAACACCGCAGCAGCCAACGGCCGCATCCCACAGCCTGCAGTAAACAAACGGCTGCCGCTTGCGCTGCAGAGGTCGCCGACGGCGCAGGCTCACCCCGACAGAGTGCGTGCAGGACCAATTGCTGCGGGCACGCCCTCCGACATTCAGTTACTGTGCGATAGCTCCCTTCTTTCCTCCCTTCTAAAGGATTTTCGAGAGATCGATACAAATCCGGTAGCTCTTGAAAATCATTTATTCAAAGTGCTGGGCATTTGTACGAGCAATTATCTCTTTTTTCCTTATTTGAACATATCGTGCATTTCCAACCTTGTGTCAACCAGTATGTTTCCGTGACTCCAACGAGCGAGCTGGCGCAGTGGTTATCACACTGGACTCGCAATCGGGAAGACGACAGTTCGAACCCGCGTCCGGCTGTCCTGATTTAGGTGTCCCGTGATTTCCGTAAATCGCTTCAGGCAAATGCCGGGATACTTTGTTTGAAAGGACGCGATCGATTTCCTTTCCCATCCTCTTAACCCCAGTTTGAGATCCGTCTCGTTCTCGATGGGACGTTAAACACCAACCCCCTCCTCCTCCTCCCTGATTCCCTCTGTAACATTACGTCATTTTCAAGCATTAATCTCTTTCTGTGCCACTTTAGTTATTTTCATCATTATTCTTTCAGTCTACTTAAAAATTTAATACATTTCCTTCTGATCTGTGGTTTGATTATATGACACTGGCATCATACCTCCTCTGCCGTTTGACTTACTAAGTTCATTTTCTTTTCCCTTCTTTCATGTTTTTTGACTTGTCTGACGGAATTCTAATGGCATCGGCTCTTAATACATTGCCTTATATTGTTACATCTACGCTTGCATCACACTATGCGTATAACAGTTCAGATTTACCTAGCCGTACATTATATAAGTGGTGCATGTTATAAACACTACTGTACAAAAAATAAGTACAAATAAAGTTTGGCAGAGGTGCATTAGCTTTCTTCTCCCTTATCAAGCTAAGAATCGAGCGGTCAGGGATGATGTGTAATGTCCGTATTCAGCATTTACTGTGTGTAAGTTAAAGCTCAGAACTGACCTTGCGAAATCAAAAACAATTTGTTTGTTTGTTTCTGATCTCATTATGGTAGGTTCTACCAGATTATTCAACGCCAGTCTTCGTATTGCTGCCAAATCTTGTCTCCTCTCCGTGGGGAAACTCTCTGAGCAAATAGGACTTTTCAAGGCGCAATTTTAAAAGTCTCATAGGAAAGACAGTTTACGTCATGTATTCAAAATCTGCTATCCTGGGCGAACGCGTCGTCTTGTTCATGGCAGACCAGTCTTCTGTTACTGCCATTTCTCGCTCCGGCACCTTTTCCTTCCAGAGGTTCGCCATAAATTGTGAACCACTGTCTGTTTTAAGGTAAGCACGTTGTACATACCCTGGTAGACACAGGGCGAGCAATGTAAAATTGGCCCAGAAAACATTTGTAAAACTGAATCAGAATTGACCCTGGCTAAGAACGAGGGGAATTGTCCATCACTGAAAATGCTTGAAACCGGGATTTCGATGCAGCAATCGGTTGCTGCAATGTGTCTGAGCATGTGCTTTTACCGCGTACTCTGTCCCAACTACTTCGCCGTGTCATTATGTTTGAGAGAGTGATAAGAGCAGACGTGTTTAGTGAATACCACACAAAATTGTGCTGTAGATAAAACAGCACGTGTTTATTGGCAAATGTTATGCGAAGCACCATTTGTGAATTTATGGAAAACAAACTATACTGGATTTTACTGTTTTGGTTCTTTTAAGTGATAGTTTTTAAATGTTTATTCATACAGTGGACATTCATATCTGTTCATATGATGTGATTTTAATGCAGTGGAACGTTGCTTAAAGAATCTGTGACATGCAGCCATTAATTTTCGACATTCAAGTTCGACTATTTATCTTGAAAGAATATAATTATGTACTCGTATCTTCACCTTAAAGAAATATTCTGGTACACACACGCATAATATGCTCCATGTTACCTACAAGGTGATGGTGAGCGCCATTTAGTGTGGTGATCATTTTTCGCCTAGGTAAATGAGATTTTTTTTTTTTTTTTTTTTTTTTTTTTTGAGTTGTCAGTCTTCTGGCTGGTTTGATGCGGCCCGCCACAAATCCCTCTCCTGTGCCAACCTCTTCATCTCAGAGTAGCACTTGCAACCTACGTCCTCTATTATCTACTGGATGTATTCCAGTCTCCGTTTGCCCGAACAGTTTTTACCATCTACAACTCCCTCTAGTACCGTTTAAGTTACTCCTTGACGCCTTAGTAGATGTCCTACCATCCTGTCCCTTCTTCTTGTCAGTGTTTTCCATATATTCGTTTTCTCGCGATTATCCGGAGAACCTCCTCACTCCTTATCTTATCAGTCAACCTAATTTTCAGCATTCTTCTGTAGCACTACACCTCAAATGCTTCGATTCTCTTCTTTCCCGGTTTTCCCAAAGTCCATATTTCACTGCCATACAGTACAGTGCTCCAAACGCACATTCTCAGAATGTTTCGTACCAGTAGACCTCTGTAGGCCAGGAATGCCGTTTTTGCCAGTGCTAGCCTGCTTTTTGTATCCTCCTTCCTCTGTCCGTCATAGGTTCTTTTGTTGCCTAGGTAGCAGAATTCCTTAATTTCGTCTACTTCGTGACCATCACTCCAGATGTAAACTTTCTCGTTGTTCATATTTCTATACTTCTCGTTACTTTCGTCTGTCTTTTATTTACTCCCCATCCACATTCTGTACACAGTAGACTATTCATTCCATTCAGCAAATCCTGCAATTCGTCTTTATTTTCACTGAGAATGTCATCAGTGCATCTTATTATTGACATTCTCTAACTATGAACTTTAATCCTATTCTGAAACCTTTCTTTTGTTTTCATCATTGCTTGTTCTATGTTTAGATTTAACAGTAGGGGCGAAAGACTACATCCATGTTTACACCCTTCTTAATCTGACCACTTGGTTCTTGGTCTTCCACTCTTATTGTTCCCTCTTCATTCTTGTACATATTGTATAACATTACTCCACTTTACCTGTAGTTTATCCCTGTTTTTCTTAGAATATTGAACAGCTTGTGCCATTCTTCGTTGTTGGATGCTCTTTACAAATCAACAAATCTTCTAAACGTGTCTGGGTTTTTCAGTGTTCTAGCTTCCATTGTCAAACGCAATGTGAGATCTGTCTCTCTATCGCCTTTAACTTTTTTAAAGCCAACTGATCGTTATTGCAACCATCCTCAACCATTTTTTCCATTCTTCTGTGTATTATTCTTGTCAGCAACCTGGATGCCTGAGCTGTTAAGCTGATTGTGCGATAATCCTCGCACTCTTCGGCCCTTGCAGTCTCCGGAATTGTGTGGATGATGTTTTTCCGAAAGTCAGATCATATATTGCCAGACTCATACATTTTACACACCAAAATCTTAAGTCTTCCAAAGCTCTTTTAAATTATAAGTCTAATACTGGATCCCCTATCTCTCTGTCTCTTCTTTTATCACATCAGACAAGTCTTCATCCTCAGAGAGCCCTTCAATGTACTCTTTCCACCTACCCGCTCTCTCTCCTGTGCATTTAACAGTGGAATTCCCGTTGCACTCTTAGTATTACCAACTGTGCTTTTAATTTAACCGAAGGTTGTGTTAACTTTTCTATATGTTGAGTCAGTCCTTCCGAGAATCGTTTCTTTTTCGGTTTCATCACATTTTCATGCAGACTTGTCACCTTAGTTTCCTTGCAGTCCTACTTATTTCATTCCTAAGTGACTTATATTTCTGCATTTCTCCCAAACATTTTTGTAGTTCCTTTTTTGGTCGAACAGCTGAAGTATTTCTTCTGTTACCTATGGTTTCTTTGCAGTTATCTTCTTTGTACCTATGTTTTACTTTCGAACTTCTGTGACCGGCCTTTTTAGAGATG
This sequence comes from Schistocerca gregaria, assembly GCF_023897955.1. NCBI lineage: Eukaryota > Metazoa > Arthropoda > Insecta > Orthoptera > Acrididae > Schistocerca > Schistocerca gregaria. The sequence continues at coordinate 42,359,727 of NC_064923.1, read as the reverse complement.
TCCATTCCTCTTCAACCTAACTGCCTACTGAGTTACTCATTATCGCAGTATCTATAGCCTCAGAGAACTTCAGAGGTATGTCTTAATTCCTCGGTGCTTTCGTATCCTCTTTCTTTGCGCACTGATTCTGTGCTACTATACCAACTATTAACATACACTGTTAACACCTATTACACCACAATGTTACATTTACATCTTGTTAAAATAAAACTTTTCGATAATTTTCTTATTCAAAGTCACACCTATCTTGTACTTATAACATTATGTCTAAAATGTTAATCATCTTTATATTTCTGTAGCACTAGCCCATTAGTCGCCATGTTTTGTTCTTATGTCCCTCCCTCATAACATCCAAGCCAGCCAATATTCTCTTATCTGTTGCGTTATGCCCTTATCTGAGTGTCTTCTGCACCAGTTTAGCGCCTCTGCATCGTTCATTACCTATGTTCTGCATCCATTGCACAACATGGCTTCACATGATTTGCTTTTCCCTTCTTATCGGCGCTTTTTTGTTTTTTTTTCATCAAACTACTACTTAACATCTGGGACTGAGTACGGCGTACATTTACATATTCGTTTATCTATACAAAGGTTTTAATTATTTCTAAATTAATGTAACGTGAGCCGAGGAGGAGGAGGGCATTAGTGTTGAACGTCCCGTCGACAACAAGGTCATTAGAGACGGAGCGCAAGCTCGGGTGAGGGAAAGATGGGGAACGAAATCGGCCGTGCCCTTTCAGAGGAACCATTCCGGCATTTGCCTAAAACGATTTAGGGAAAGCACGAAAAACCTTAATCAGGATGGCCGGAGACGGGATTGAACCATCGTCCTCCCGAATGCGAGTCCAGTGTGCTAACCACTGCGTCACCTCGCTCGGTGGGTGAGCCGACAGAGAAGGTATCTGAAGATAGGATCACCTCACAGCAGGTTCCACAACTGTTTAATTTGATAGTGTTTTGACAAAACAAGAACGCAGTCGAAACATTTAAGCCAAATGGAAGATAATTAAACTGAGATGTTCATCTTCTGTGGAGGAATGCTGCCTGTGTATCGCCTCCACTGACGAACAAGTCTCATCTGCCAGTAACAAGAAGCGACGTGAAGTCTGGGTAGCACTTGTGCAGCATGAAACTTCAGCAGTAGCTCCTCTGTTGGCTCTGGTCTTTTGCATTACTCAGCTATCATTTTTTCAGCTATCTTGAGTCTAATATGAGACTTTGTGAACCATCTTGTTTCTACACTTGCGCTAGAGGCCTTTTGTACTGATGGCGAGCATACTCTGTCACAGTTGGATGCACTATACCTCATTGCCTACGATCTTACATTTTGCAACCTGTATGGGATGTTTCTTGATTAAAAACGAATTGCTAACAGCCGTATGTTTTGGTTTATTTGATTTTATATCTCAAATGCTACCAGTTCTAGAAACTCAATATTGCCACCTTTAGGCACCATATGCTATTATCGTATTAACAATCTTATCGAAACGTGCCATAAAACTGAAATCGTAAATCCGATCGGTATGCAACAGATCCCTTTCACATGAGTCTGTTGTACAACGATCGGATTTACGATTCCAAATTTATGGCACCATTCGTTAAGATTGTTAATACGCCAATAGAGTATGTGGCCTGAAGATGGCAATATTGAGTTGCCGAATCTGGTAGCATTTGAGATATAAAATAAAATAAACCAAACATATGGTTGTTGGTTAAGTTTTTTGAATCAAAAAATACTTACCAGCCGATGTCCCCCAGGCCATAATGGACCGACAGATACTGTATGGGATATGGTCGCATAAATATGGATGGATGTGGAATTACATCACGTTTAGACTCGAGGTATTTTACCTCTATGGTGTTTTGTGAGAAAACCTTTCCACTAGGAGTCAGAAATTATCTCAAATGTAACCTGTCTGCCGTTGACGTGTGACATGAGATCATGTCAGTAATGCTTTTTCCTGCTCGCTCTGAATCGTTATCTCTCACCGACTACTTGCCTGCTTTTCTAGAATGGGCAGAGATACGAAATTCTTAAACGGATTATCAACTCTTAGTAGGATACTCGACTGTTTTGTTCTGTTTTTCGAAGTTGTTAAAATTAATTAGCTTCTTCAGTTCATTGAGCCTGACTAGCACGTCTCCTTGGGCTAAACCGATACACACCTTGGCACTTGCCGACAAGTGTAATCCTAGAACAACTTGAACGCATCGTCATTGTACCAATAACATATTTTGTTTGAAAAGTGGCCTATCTACTGCAAATTCACCCCATACCTGCGTCCTTATGAGGCTAATTTCGGCCTCAATAGCTTTCAAAACTCTGACTCCTCTTAATGGCAACTTATGCGTTGCCTTTTTTCTTACTATCCCTGCTTGTTTGTCTTCTGTGATCACCAGTAACTCGCTCCCAGAACTCAAGACTGTGAAGCATTCGTCATTACGTATTCTCACGCTTAAAATTAACTGTACCTTCATACGACTTCACCTGCACGTCCACCAGTTTCATCAGGAAAAATCCCACTTCTTGTTTCACTGTAGTTCTTGAATGGATCACACAGACAAAAAATCGTGGTTTTCCTCATCTCTTTATGCTTCCCCTTGTTTACCCATTCGTATTTTTGCTCATTTCGCAGTCTGCGAGCCTCTCCTCCATTATCGTATCTTTGTGGCCAACTCCTGTTTCTATTCTGTGAACAGGTTATACCAATAACTTCGTTATCTCGCATACTCCTCCTGTTTTGAAAACCATGTCCAACCCTCATTTCTCCATTCCTAATTGTTTCTTCCATACTGTTCAACCATCTCTGCTTGTCTGCGCGTGAGGTTCACAAAATCAAGATTGTCGAGGTTCTCTATCGCCTCCATGAGACATGCCTTTTCTGACCTTTGTATTGCCACTAATTCTTCCTGTATATCTGTCGTAAGTTTCATTAGTGTCAGAGTCACTAGATCATCCGTATTTGCAGTTTCTGATAAGTGCAGAATCATTGGAACAAACAATTAGGTAGCCTCGCATCTCCTTTGTCGAATATTGGCTCCAAAAATCTCATTCCTTATTCCATTCTGAGTTGCACTTGAACAGAACTTGCCTTATAAGCTGTTGCTCCAATTGAAGGTAAGATTTACAGAAGTCTGCCACATATAATCCCCATGTCATATTTCATCTTCAAGTTGACTGTTTATAAACCCTGTTCTTTTCCATTCGTCCCAAAGATTGGGCCAGATTTGTTCGAACTGATTTGAAAAGGTAACCGGACACACTAGACGCAACTTCATTATACTTGCGATCCTCTTTCTCTATCTCCTCGTTCATCCTCCTATACTGCTCTTCAGTTCCACACTGAGCTCCTCTTGGTCTCCCAGCTCTTTCTGTCTCCCAGTGGCGTAACCTATCTAGTCTCCAATTCAGTTTTGCAAAAAGTGTGTCACATAGCGTTAATTTAACCAATGGAACGTCCTCCGAGCTAATATTCGCTTCACCATATTCCTAGGGCACGTCAAGCGAACCTTCTATGATGTATCGGCAGACAGTTGCAATTTCAGTTTTTGCAGTGTGTAGCTGGAGGCAGGGCAAACAAACACTGCACGTTGTTCATGTGATACCCAGCGGCAACAGAAAGCGTCGGTCCGTTTGCCGTTACAAACAAAATCATTCTCAAAGCGGAATTTCACATGCCTATTCAATACTGTAAGACATTTCCAGGGGCAGATGCGGAATCTGATCACAGTCTATTGGTTATGAACTGTAGATTAAAACTAAAAAAACTGCAAAAAGGTGGGAATTTCAGGAGATGGGACCTCCATAAACTGACTAAACCAGAGGTTGTAGAGAGTTTCAGGGAGAGCATTATGGAACGATTGACAAGAATGGGGGAAAGAAATACAGTAGAAGAAGTATGGATAGCTCTGAGGGATGAAGTAGTGAAGGCAGCAGAAGATCAAGTAGGTAAAAAGACGAGGGCTGGTAGAAATCCTTGGGTAACAGAAGAAATATTGAATTTAATTGATGAAAGAAGAAAATATAAAAAAGCAGTAAATGAAGCAGACAAAAAGGAATACAAACGTCTCAAAAATGAGATCGACAGGAAGTGCCCAACTGCTAAGCAGGGATGGCTAGAGGACAAATGTAAGGATGTAGAGGCTTATCTCACTAGGGGTAAGATATATACTGCCTACAGGAAAATTAAAGAGACCTTTGGAGAAAAGAGAACCACTTGTATGAGTTTCAAGGGCTCAGATGGAAACCCAGTTCTAAGCAAAGAAGGGAAAGCAGAAAGGTGGAAGGAGTAGATAGAGGGCGATGTACTTGAGGACAATATTATGGAAATGGAAGAGGATGTAGATCAGGATGAAATGGAAGGTATGATACTGCGTGAAGAGTTTGACAGAGCACTGAAAGACCTGAGTCGAAACAAGGCCCCGGGAGTAGACAACATTCCATTAGAACTACTGACGGCCTTGGGAGAGCCAGTCCTGACAAAACTCTACCATCTGGTGAGCAAGATGTACGAGACAGGCGAAATACCTCAGACTTCAAGAAGAATATAATAATTCAAATTCCAAAGAAATCAGGTGTTGACAGATGTAAAAATTACCGAACTATCAATTTAATAAGTCACAGCTCCAAAATACTAACGCGAATTATTTACAGACGAATGGAAAAACTGATAGAAGAAGATCTCGAGGAAGATCAGTTTGTATTCTGTAGAAATGTTGGAACACGTGAGGCAACACTGAAACTACAACTTATCTTCGAAGCTAGATTAAGGAAAGGCAAACCTACGTTTCTAGCATTTGTAGACATAGAGAAAGCTTTTGATAATGTTGACTGGAATACTCTCTTTCAAATTCTGAAGGTGGCAGGGGTAAAATATAGGTAGCGAAAGGCTATATACAATTTGTATAGAAACCAAATGGCAGTTATAAGAGTTGAGGGGCATGAAAGGGAAGCAATGGTTGGGAAGGGATCGAGACAGGATTGTAGCCTCGGGAAGAGGCTGTATATTGAGCAAGCAGTAAGAGAAACAAAAGAAAAATTCGGAGTAGGTATTAAAATCCACGGGGAACAAATAAAAACTTTGAGGTTCGCCGACGACATTGTAATTCTGTCAGAGACGGCAAAGGACTTGGAAGAGCAGTTGAACGGAATAGACAGTGTCTTCAAACGAGGGTATAAGATGAACACCAACAAAAGCAAAACGAGGATAATGGAATGTATTCGAATTAAGTCGGGTGATGCTGAGGGAATCAGATTAGGAAATGAGACGCTTGAAGTAGTAAAGGAGTTTTGCTATTTTGGGAGCAAAATAACTAATGATGGTCGTTGCAGCGAGGATATAAAATGTAGATTGGCAATGGCAAGGAAAGCGTTTCTGAAGAAGAGAAATTTGTTGACATCGAGTACAGATTTCAGTGTCAGGAAGTCGTTTCGGAAAGTATGTGTATGGAGTGTAGCCATGTATGGAAGTGAAACATGGACCATAAATATTTTGGACAGGAAGAGAAGAGAAGATTTCGAAATGTGGTGCTACAGAAGAATGCTGAAGATTAGGTGGGTAGATCACGTAACCAATGAGGAGGTATTGAATAGAATAAGGGAGGAGTTTGTGGCACAACTTGACAAGAAGAAGGGACCGGTTGGTAGGAGATGTTGTGAGGGATGAAGGGATCACAAACTTAACATTGCAGGGCTGCGTGGAGGGTAAAAATCGTATAGGGCGACCAAGAGATGAATACATTTAGCAGATTCAGAAGGATGTAGGTTGCAGTAAGTACTGGGAGACGAAGAAGTTTGCGCAGGATAGAGTGGCATGGAGAGCTGCATCAAACCAGTCGCAGGACTGAAGACCACATCAACAAACATTCAACAGTGGTGCCAGATTAGTCCGGTCAGAACGAGCAGTCGTCCAACAGCGACTGAGCAGCGGCGCTGCTGCACTGAGTGTGGCAGCGGTCAGCGGGGCACGTGGCGGAGTACTGGCCATTCTCCGTGTTTTGCGGCCCCTTCCGATACACAACAACGGAACGAAACGACGCACTAGACTAATCTGGGGCCCTTATCGAATGGGCACAAAAACGTCATTTTGTTTGTAACAGGACACGAACCGGTGCTTTTCGTCTACCCTGGTCATCACATAGAAGATGTGATGAGCGGCGTATGTCTGAGCTGACTCCAGGCAAGCACCTGCGACGCAACCCAGTCACATTCGTTTCCTCAGTGAAAGTTTGGCACCAAATCCATGCAGCAAATAAATCCTCTCCAAAAATACAATGACAAACACGCACAATTACGAATTGCCAGACACAAAGGAAAATTATCAGAGAATTGCCACAGAAAAAACATATATAAACTACGAAAAGCAACAATAACGAGAACAAGTGCATACTTCAATATTTTCCTAACATTAACTTCACAGCAACGGGGAATTTTCTTGCACTCTAAGACAAACCAAAAACTTTACTACTCAAAAGAGGCAAAAAGAAAAGGAGTGAATTGCCAATCCCAGCATAAATTGCCGCGATCTTCTTGAGTTATTCGAGTAATCTCATTTGATCCATCACCTCTGTAGCAGTTTTGCATACACTTTTCTCTGCTGTTGCACGTCCTTTTTCCCCTGGGTTTCTCATTGGGCTTGCACACAGTGAATCCGAAGTTCCAAGAATCCTTGCAGTTGGGCACCACATCTGTCTTTGGGTGGGAAGCATTCACTGCTTCGTGAGATAAAAAAATAGATTTCTGCGATAGACGGCTCTGAAACAACGTAATCAGCCACTTTAGATTTACTGGGATACACGTCATAATGAGAATATGTTCTTCACAACATACACTTACTGATATGTCTGTTAAACAAATTTTACCTTAAAGAAATAGTCACTTCCCTGGAGAATAGGCCCTCTTAAACTGATAACACAATGCATCGAACATCATACCGGTAACAGCTGTTAGTGTAGTAAGAGGGAGTTCCTTTGTCCCCAACAAGATAGCTTCCTACTTCTCCTTGGTTAATCATTGCTATTTTCACTTTTCAGTTGATATCTTCAGAGTTCCAGAAACGAGTATCGCACTGCATTCTTCCTCCATCGTCGTTCCTATTCATTAATTATTAAATTATTTTATTGGTCGTAGCCTCGTAACCAAAGACAGACCATAGATGTCAATTGTATTTCTTATGTTCCAAGTTGGGTGACGTTGCTCGGTCACCCTCGCTACGGTACCCAACATGGTACCGGCCGCCGTAATCGCCCCATACGGAAGTAAGGGCCGTGCTTCCACTGTAGAGGTCACCGACTAAGCTCCACCCCGACAGAATAAGATCTCCAGTGTCGCGAAGATGCTCTCTCACATTCAACTACTGTGTGATACCTCCACAAAATCGAAAACAGTTTCTCGGTAAAAAATGTGCGTGCTGTGTCGTCTTTTTATACATAGCCATGCTGCTACCAGTCCCGCCCTAATGCTCTCTGAAATCAAATACATGATCGAAATTTTCAGTGCTACTCAATCAGAAGGCACGTTGTGTCCCTAGTGGTCAGCACGAATGTAGAAGTCGCGATCTGCTGTTTAGAGAACCGCAACTTAAAGCGGTCAACGGGAAATTTGATATTTTGGACGATGTTTAACCGTTTAGAATGCTCACTGAACACTATACAGCCACGTGCTACTCAGTATTGTGACGTTTCTGCAATACGACTGCTTAGCACGCCGTATTGAGCTGTATCCGACCGTAAGAAAGACACAATTTTCAGAAAAAAAAAGCCAGTGCTTCTCATATGTGACTCATTGCAAGAAGTCATAATTTAATTCACACGCTCATTCATAATTATTAACAGATTGCAAGAACCGTACGCCACGTTCATTTTACCTTCATGTCCTCGCTCACTCTGACAGCGTTACAAATGGAAATAGTATCGTCTAACAACTTAAAACAGTAAGTATTCTCCGAATCGAGAACCATGAAGTAACATTCAGTTTTGTGAACGAAATACTGTGAGAAGAAAGTGTATCGTTTAAGTAATCCGCCAACGTATTCATAAAAGTATACTACTTGTCACGAGCTTGCTCGTAATGGGAAATAATGAAATATATAGCTCTTAAGTAATTCTGAATATCTCGGAAATTATTTCAGACACAAAAGCGAAATTCGTACTGCTGTTAATTGTTGCTATTCTTGAAATCACAAAAATTTTATGGCAATTCGTGTAAGCGATTGAGTTTGTTAACTCACGGGTTGGTGTGGTGTGGTTTTTACGATCTGCGAAGAGCCCACACGTGTAGAAGTTACCTGCTGGTGTACAAGCAAAGGCACGGCAGATGGCATCCGCTTAGCGTAGGAACGCACAGGACCACTGAGAAAAAGGGGAATCTCACAACACACGCTAAGCCAGCTGAGATTTTTACCTGCACAGTGGTGCGAATTGTGAAGGCTGATTAGTTCATTGTTTGAAAGTTACACATAGTCCTTAGACAAAACCACGTGTAGAAACGCCACAGAGCTATGTAGCTTTCTTAGACGCCATAAAAGAACTACGATCGACTTTGAAGCTCGCTGGTATAGAGCTCCTTTGGCTGGTCTGATTCGTTCATTCAGGCTCCGTGGAATATATTAAGTATGTATTAGTACTCTTTAAGATGTTAGGTTCATGTGTCACATCAACTGCTGTTCTTTCTCGATTTCGTTGTTATTTCATTCTTCAAACTTTCAGTTGTTTTTTTTTTTACATTTTTAAATGTTTGCGTAGCCAGACTGAAGTCATTTTGCATACTAAGGGTACATTTCAGCATGCAGTCACACCGCTGGTCTAGCAGATTGGCGATATTCGCTCTAAACTGGATGAAACTCTGAATAGTAGGTCGTCTGATCGCTACCACACCCAGGGGCACGGACTGATGGGATTGAAACACACAGGTGAACACACGAACCGCAATAGAGGTGCATGTTTGCTTACGTTATGGTACCGTACGGAGACTGTCATGTGACGTCTTCACGTGCCGACTTGAAGACGGTCTGCATCGCTCTTTGCTCGAGCTCCATGCATGTTGTGTCGTAGAAATACACCCCAAATGCTGTTTCCATTTCCACAGAAAGGGAATATCATTCCACTAAAGAAAAAGATGAAGTCTGTGCGACGCATTTACTCCTAGCTGATATGAGGCCTTAACTTTTCCCGACGAATTGAATGTTCAAATAACTTATGGGTTTGCGGCCGGGTGACGTCGACCACTGCCGACATTTCGACAGGAGCACACCTTGCCGTTCTCAAGGCACAAATGCAGGGAAGACGAAACGTGCAAGGAAATTTAATACCTCAGTTCACAGAGCAGAAACAAGGAAGACACAACACACAGAACAAGTGTCAACACAAACAAAGATAATCAACATCAGAAATATCGATAGTTACTATCCATCAACAGGTGAGGTAGCACTGATTCTGTCCCTCTGTTTTTTTTATGAGAGACAGAGCCGGATTCCAAGTAGCATTTAAACAGAATCCACCAACTCTGTTAATAAGGTTGCTAGATAGTTTGATTTCAAGAGCTTCCTTAATGACACCATCCCAACAGCTGGACTTGCAAGCCAGAGTCTCCGTGTTGTTGTGTTATATAGAATGACCGGTGTCAAGGCAATGTTCTGCAATAGCGGATTTTCTCGGCTGTCATAAGCGTGTGTGATGCTTATGTTCAGTGCACCGGTCTTCACAATCCTGATTGTCTGACCAGTATATGACGTGCCACAACTACAAGGATTACGATAGACCCCAGCCTTTTTGCCTTGCGCAGGAAACATTTCCAACAGGATTGGCCGTATTTTGCGGAAATATGATGTGAAATGTGTTTTCCGACCACCTTCTAAGATTAAGGCCCTGTTGGCGTCCGTAAAAATCTTGGTCTTTTCGGTCAAACTGGTCTTGCTGAATAGGGAGTCTGTGGACTTCACCATGAACTTGTTTCTAATACTTTCCTACGTCAACATTATTAATGAGGAGAAATGTGCAAGAGTCACAGAACCAGTGGGTGAATGGTACTTCAGGCTTCCTGCACAGCAACGACGAAATAAGTACCGTGCAGCTAAGCTATGCTGGATTTAGGCTGTGGGCTGTTGAGGCGTGTAAGTAATATGCGCTTCAAAGTACGTAACGACATTCGCGCTGTGAGGATTGGTTCACAGAAACATATTCTGTCACTTTTGTATGTTAAGGGACTCCGGGCATTAACAGTCTGTGACAGGCAACCTGGAACTCTACACATGTGCGTCGGAAACACTGGCCACAAACAGGCACAGCCGACGGTGCTGACTACTCTAGCGGGAGACACTGCGCAGATAATACGTGGAGATTGCAGACGCCGCCTCCCCTCCCCCAACCCTCTAGCGCCAGTCACTGTACTTCGCCCCTCCTAAGGCCTTAGAGCCCTGCGTCACAGTCGAGCTGGTAAAATGCAAGTTCCTGCGCTTACTTTGCTTCTGGAGTTCAGCAGTGGGTACGTGTCGTGAGGCAATGGGAGAGTTAACCTGATGGGACCTGAATAAGTATCTAGAACATTTGTGTCATTAGTGTCAAAATATGAGAGAGACATATTATGAATTGATTGACTATTTGCGCAATAATGTTGTAAAATTGATCAAGTGCAGCAATGGATCAATTCCTGTATACTTCCCATTCCAAAGCGCGAAAGTGTTGGGGCTGTACATGTAAAAGCAGTGAAGTCTGAATTTACTGAACGAATGCCCGTGTATGTAATCGCACCTGTAGACCTGAATATGAGACAGGCTTAATTCAAACCACGTTAAAAACAGTAACCTGGATATTTCTGTAAATTTCTGTGCGTAAATAAAAAATGTCCTATGATTTCTTTTTATTTGTTTTGATCCTACAATAACTATAATCGTGAAAGAAGCAAGTAATACAACCCAGGTAAGGCAATAATTCATGGTTTATTATCAAAAGCAATACATGTTTTTAATGTGAGAGATTGTAAAATGCAGAATGATTTTATTTACATAACAGTAATTGATCAACTATACAATATTGAAACTTCCTGGCAGACTAAAACTGTGTGCCCGACCGAGACTCGAACTCGGGACCTTTGCCTTTCGCGGGCAAGTGCTCTACCAACTTTTTTTTTTTTTTTTTTTTCCTAGAACTTAAAACTACCTAAACCAAATTAACCTAAAGACATCACACACACCCATGCCCGACGCAGGATTTTTTTTTTTTTTTTTTAAGTTTACCAGCCGGGAATCGAACCCGGGCCCTTTGGATTGACAGTCTGTCGCGCTGACCACTTTTTTTTTTTTTTTTTGTAACTTTTCATGCAGCGCGTGCCCTTTTTTTTCATGAATTAATTTATTTATTTTACATATATTTGTTCATATCACATATGACGCCCTCCAGGCGAAAAAAAAAATTATGTGGAATTACCATCAGTAACATATAAAATAGAAAGGGAATTATAGGAATTAAAGAAAACGCCCTCCTGGCAGAACAGACAAAGCAGCATCCGCGTCCCGCCAACTTGTGGGTAGACGCACACCGAATCCCAAGGCAGTCAGGCATGTTCCAGGCACGTCTTCACGAAGAATATTGCATTTTCCGGTCCTGGTATTACACACTCTCATTGAAGTCATCTTCTCATACCTGGGACACCCCAGCTGCAGGGGGGATCGAAGAAGGCACTACCCAAAAAGTTGGCATAGTACTGACGGTATCGCGGATTGTGCATGAGAGAAGTAAAGCGATCTTGCAGGAATGTCCAAAAATCAAGAACACTCTTATCACCTTCATGGAACAAATAAGAGATCGAGAGACCTTTTATCCAGATCACAGCGTTGGTCTTCGTACTTGGGAAGTATGTCTCATCTGGGAACAGAAGAGATTTCGGTGTAATGGCATGGGGAGCCGTACGTAGAAGAAAGGCAAGCATCTTCTGAATCAGCTGCCACACCTCTGCAGGAGATCCACACATCAGTCGATGTTCGTCCGTATCAAGCGTTTGACAGCGAGGACACAGCGGCGAATCTGTCATTTTTATGGCATGTAGACGAAGTTGTGTCATGTATTTTCCATTAACGACCAAATACCAGGTCGCACGTGCGCTCGTGTCTAGGTATATATGGTGTACAGAACGCCATACCACGGGCCATGCGATCGTAGGATATCGCCTTTCCACAACATTCCGAGAGTGATTTCTCATCATGATTCGGTAAACATCACGTGCCATAGGGGGTCTGGTACTAGGCAAGTCGGCATGGACATAACTGTATTCGATGAAAAAGGTCCGGATATGTGAGAGAGGGGAAGAAATATGGGCTACTGCAACGGGTGCCACTCGAGAGGGAGGGGCCACTTCATCAATCAGGCTTCCCGATAATCCGTTTCGGCGGCGGATCCACGATTTAACCATCGTATTTACATAAAGGGCAGCTGCTCTCGCTCGGACGTTGACAAGGCCGAGGCCGCCATCTCGAGGAGGAAGTGTCAGCGTGTCGTAGCGGACTTTGAAGATAAGACCCGCGCTAACAAAGTAGCCGAACGCCGCCTGAAGTCTGTGTGCCATTGCCTTTGGCATCGGTAAAATCTGTGCTAAATGGGGTAGTCGCGAGACTAGATGAGTGTTAACAAAATCCACCCTTTGTAACATGTCCAATGCTCTCAGGAGGTTGCCACGAACGTTCGTGCGGATAGCTTGAAGCAGGCGTTTGTAGTTAAATGAGATCGTGCGCTGTATATCACGCGTGAAGGTGATCCCCAAACATTTGAGCTTGTCCACTAATGGCAATGGTGCCACACTCTCAGCTGGAAGGCCTCTACCGACGGACATAGCACTAGATTTCGTCAGGTTCACACGGCTGCCCGCAGCAGCCCCGTACTGGTTGATCCACGCCAGTGCCTCTCGCACTTCATCCTCCGATAGAACCAAGAACACCAAGTTATCTGCATAGGCGCGGCAGATGAAAGAAGTCCCCCTCATTGTTATGCCTGTCAACCGGCTCCTCAAACCGTGTAATAGTGGCTCAAGGGCAATGGCGAAAAGCAGCATCGACAGCGGACATCCTTGACGGACCGACCGCATGACGTTAATAGGGCCCGCCACACGGCCATTGACCAGCACCCGCGACGTGGCACCTCGGAGAAGCCGCAAGACGAGGTGTATAAACCTGTGGGGAAAGGCCATCCGTCGAAGTACGTTTTCGAGAAAGTCATGACTCACTCTATCAAAGGCGTGGTCGAAGTCCACTGTCACTAAGGCACCACGACTGCGACATGTCATGGTCAGGGCTATAACGTCACGGTAATCACTGAGTGCCGTCTGAATGTTACTATCACCTCCAAAGCACGTTTGATCCAGAGAGATAACTTGAGGGACGACGCGCCTAATGCGAGCGCCAAGAATCCGGGTAAAAATCTTGAAGTCACAATTTAACATGGTCAGCGGCCGATAATGTTCCACTCCTCGACCTCCCGATGGCTTGGGGACCGGGATAAGCAAGCCTTCTACGAATTCGGGTGGGAGAGGAAAGTCAGGGTTCATCAGTTCTTCATACATCGCAGTCCAGCGTGAGCCCATGATGTCATGAAATGTGTGGTAAAACTCCAGCGGGAACCCATCTGGACCTGGGGCTTTGTTTGCCGCACCCTTATGAAGAGCATCGACGACGTCATCAGCCGTAATTGTCGCCGTGAGAATCTCCGCAGCAGACTCGTCCAGGGTATCTGTCAAGGAACGGAGGACATCAGACATTACCGCCACGTTCCGGTCCTCTGCTGCATAGAACTCGTTATAGTGATCCACAAAGGCTCTTACGATGTCATTCTGGGACGTCAATCGACGACCATCTGGCATGTCGAGGGCGTTGATCAACTTTCTACGACACCGCTGCTTCTCTCGGATAACATGATGCATGGACGGGAGCTCTCCTGGTACACATTCGTGACATCTTGCGCGTACTACTGTGCCTTCAAGGCGGTGACGCATAAGAGAAATTATCTTCGCCTTAATACGTTGAATTTCAACCTGTCGTTGAACTGAGGGGGCAAGGTTTGAGAGTTCCCGGAGAAGTGTGAAATAGTATTCCATGGTATGTCGGTGCCATAACATTTTATCGCGACCGTAATTCATCATAGAACGACGTAAAGCAGGCTTGGCGCAGTCGATCCATCACCGAAGTGTTGAAGGATACGCTGGAAGGCGTCTCACACAGTTGTTCCACGTCGTCTCTACGACCTGCCTACATTCCGGATCCTTGAGATGGGCCACATTCATCTTCCACAGGCCTCGACCGCGCCACACCTTCTGCCTCTGGAGCGAAACAGTGCAAATGTAGGCGATATGGTCGGAAAAGGCGGTAGGCCATAACTCAGCGTCAAGCGTGGCAGTTACGAGTCCTGGGGACACGTAGACACGGTCAAGACGACTTGCTGAATGGCTGGTGACGTACGTATACCCAGGCCGATCGCCATGCACGCGGTCCCAAGTATCGGTGAGTTTCAGTTCATGCACAAGCAGCTTGAGTTCCTGGCATGTGGTGAAATGGGGATGTTGGTCCTTTTGGGATAACACACAATTGAAGTCGCCGCCAAGAACAATATGGTCGTAGCGTCCGACAAACAAAGGAGCGATCTGTTCTGAATAGAATCGCGACCGCTCCCGTCGCTTGGCCGTGCCCGAGGGAGCGTAAACATTGATGACTCGAACACCGTGGAAAGTCACAGCAAGACCCCTAGCTGTTGGTAGGTAAATCACGTCATCTACATCAATGCCTTCCTTTAAAAGAATAGCTGTCCCACTGCCACCGTCGGCACACGGCGTGAGGTAGGAAACATAGCCATAGACATTAGGAAACGTCGCCAGGCGAACTTCCTGCAAAAGGGCAACATCTAGGTCCGACGCCCTCAACATATCACGGAGCAATTGTAGTTTGACAGGGGTGCCAATGGTGTTGACATTGATGGAGCCAATCCTGTAAGCTTGTCGTAGAATTGGGACTACAGGGACGCTCATGGAGGCACGAAGAGCAGCAGCGAACAAGAATGTTGTCCCAGTAGGCTGCACATCCCCATCCTGTAACCCTGTCGATTAGGAGTCGTGGGCTGGAGCAGCGGCATTCGCGGCTGTCTCACTAGTTGGTGTTTCGTCGGCTACATCGTCAGACCACGCAAGGGTGCGTGGATGGTGTGCGTCCAGTGGAGTACCAGCAGAGTCCGAAGGCAGTGTCACATCGGTGGTGGAAGAGTTGTCCTGGCTCAGCTGTTGTTCAACGTCCATAGGTACAGCGCCTGGTGCATGCAAGGATGGTTGTACGTCCGACGGAGTGCAAGTTGGTGCTTCCACCACGGATTCGTCCTTCGGGGGAACAACTTGATAATTTTGATCTTCATCGTCTTGAGACTGCGTCCTGCAGGTGTCAGCCGGGGCGATCCGCCGTTTCCGACGTCTCTTCGGCGACCGTTGCTTGCGCACGTGATCTTCAGTGTCCGAAGACGCCTGGGGATCCGGATGTTCAGGCACAAAAGCATCGGTAGGCACAATCATGGAGTCAAGGGCCATCCCCTGTCCTTGAGATTGCTCACCACTGCACACGTCGGGAGGAGGAGGCAAGGGCGTCGGTCCGTCCGCAACAGCCTGAGGCAGTACCGGAGACGACGATGTACCAGTAGTAGGAGCCAGTGGTGTTCGCGGTCGGGGGTCGCTATGGAGAGCTTCGACAAACGTCAGCGGTAGCGACGTCGGAGCGGTCGTGGCCGGCAGGTCCCCAGGCGGTAACTGTGTGATTCTGCGCTGCAGACAGCTGGAACGGAGGTGTCCTTCTTTGCCACATCCCGAGCATGTCTTCGGCTGTCCATCATAAATAATAATTGCACGGCAGCCACCAATATATAAGTAGGACGGCACATGTTTGGTTAGTTCTATGCGGATCTGCCGTACTCCATTGAGAACCGGGTATGTAGTGAACTGAACCCACTTCTCAGCTGTGTGGCTAATCACTTTTCCATATGGATGGAATGCAGATACCACTACCTCTGAAGGCACCTCGAAAGGGAGTTCAAAAACACGTATCGTGCGCAGTCCAAGTCCCGCATGTTCCACAGTTACGTCACCAATGTGTCCATCAGAGTGACGGAACTTAAGACCACTTCGAGTTGCATCTAGAATTTGTTCACATATGTCTTCGTTGACCAATTTCACGTATACCACACTGCTCACTATAGAAAGGTGGATGCCAACAAGATCGTTGCAGTCAATCTTGACTTCATCTCTGATAAACTGTTCGATTTCCAGTGCTTTTGGTCGGGCATATTCAGGTGCAAAGCTAATCTTCAGTGTCGATTTTCGGTGGGCATAAGCCATTCTCTGTCGAATGAAATATAGCGCGCTAAGACGGCAGAATCACGTAAACAACTCCGCGAGCGAGCTGCGCGGCGAGGACGTAAACAAGACGTCCGTGCCGCTAGCGTGCCGAAAGGCGACTGACCAACTGAGCTACCGAAGCACGACTCACGTCCGGTACTCACAGCTGTACTTCAGAAGTATCCGTCTCCTACATTCCAAACTTTACAGAAGCTCTTCTGCAAACATTGCAGAACTAGCACTCCTGTAAGAAAGGATACTGCGGAGACATGGCTCAGCCACAGCCTGGGAGACGTTTCCAGAATGAGATTTTCACTCTGCACCGGAGTGTGCGCTGATACTGGCAGAAGTAAAGCTGTGAGTACCGGCCGTGAGTCGTGCTTCAGTAGCTCAGTTGGTAGAGCACTTGCCCGCGCGAGGCGAAGGTCCCGAGTTCGAGTCTCGGTCGGGCACACAGTTTTAATCTGCCAGGAAGTTTCATATCGGCGCACACTCCGCTGCAGAGTGAAAATCTCATTCTGTATACAATATTTACACCAGCAGAGATACATCATAATAAGAGTGAACAGAATGATTTTATTTATTTATATGACCCGAAGACTACTTTCTGCAGTATATGATGGGATTCATCATCAGCAAACCGGTACTCCTTACAGTGTTCGATCATAAGTGCCTATGAGACCGCGCGATGCACATCCTTAGTTTGCCTCTGTCTCACCTACATCTACATGGTATGCATACACCTTCGATCTCAGCCCTGAGCCCTACAATCTGCACAATCTGTGAACCACTCCCCTTGTCTTTCATCAGGCCAAGAATCTTCCTGCTCTGAGGTGTTATGCCATAAGGATTATCTGCCGCATATCCAGACTTGTCGAATTCCTTGGAACTGCAACTAATTACTTCGTACTTTCTCTCACGCAGTAGATGAAACTGTCCAACCTATATCAAGAAAATTGACACCAATGAAATGTTGTTTTCCAAGCTTGCTGTGGGGTCAGTAGACCCTGAGTTTGGACAAATCCAGTACACAGACTGATATAGACAGTCTTCATTAACTCTACTGAAGCCTCAGCCATTTCCACAGTGGCTAGTTCTTCACTGAAAATTGTGGCCTACTTAAAAATTTGGCCTGATCACGTAATTTCGTACACCATAATGCACATCCCAACAGTGAAGTGAATAAATATGGCAGCTGTTTCTAACATTATCCGTTGTTTTGTCGAAAACAAAATTATTTATTAATTCACAAAAATCACACATCACAAGTATCCCTTTCAACCGGGAATGCTGCTTCAAGAAGATGCCCAACCTGAAACACTGCCAGGGGCTTCTACATTGCATCTCTGCTTATACCCCAGCGTCATAATCAGCTTGGGGAAGGAAACATTTTTCGGGACGCAGCAGCGAGTCACTGTTCTCATTTAGCAAATCGGTGTGATACTCAAGGACATATCCCCTATCAACACCATCAGGCGCAATGACGATGTTATCCTTAAGTCACATAATTTCATCTTCTTACAGCTATCGGAACCCTGCAGATGGCACAGTTCGTTAAGTGCCTTGTCTGTGGAGATTGTTAACTCCTACGTAAAGGATGAAAGTCAAATGTGAGCTGGCCCGTACTCCTCCTCATTCAGTCACCAGTTGTTCACCTTAGCACATCTCTAGACACACTGTTAAAGTCACCTGCTATTCCTGAATTCGAAAAAAGCAACAAATCAACAGTTCAAATGTCTCATCTCTTTTAACGTTGTGTCCCATGAAAGCCCCGACGCTGTGTAATTGGAGACGGAAGACTACTGTCTGGCCACGATAACTTGACGATTTCGCTAGTGCTGCCAGAAGCGTAGAAAATCGGCAGTACTTGAAAGATATTCATTTGTCTCCGAGCGCTGCCAACGTCAAGCTGCCGCTAAATATGAAGTATTACGAAAGGCTTGCGAGCACTTACTAGTAACTTCTGCAAGTACTTACTGATGTTTTTACATTAGAACAAAAACTCAAGCTGACTTCTTCAAGCCACTGGGGCAAGTTTATGTCATGAACTTGCTGCAAGTACGTTTTGCAGAGGTGCAGTTATTCTTCAAAACCAGAGCAGTCGACCTTGCTGTTGCATTATTATTAATGAATAAAAATCGTGACGAAACATAAACATAAAAAACAGAAAATGTTTTAAAGAGTGCATATTTAGTGACATTCATTCAACTAAAATCAGAGGACTTCACTCAGATGAAATACTTTGAGGATGTTGTGTGCAAATTTCTAACATGTCTTGTCTAATGTATAATCAAAAATTCGACAAAAGGAAGCAAAAGTGTGGCGTGGTATGTCACTAAGAGACTGTGTTTTAATTACTCTTCCATTTCTACTAGCAACATTTACTACTTTTATCACAAATGTAGAACATTTGTGTTCACTGTAACATTAAAAAAATCAGCTAAATTTAAAGACGTCTGTACCGCCAATCTACTTTCTCTTCTGGTGAAACAAATTGGCTGGTAAACTCATTTCGCAATTCCTTCACTGTTGGTGCCAATTACATGTGTTTAGGTGTTCCAATGGAACATCTGTTTTGGCCCACCTGTCCTTGTGCCATTCTTCTTTTCGACACTGATATTTTCGCACCGTTACTGAACACATACAACTTCTGTAACTTCGAGAAAAACTTCGACGGAATAACAAATTCGGCAAGTTCTTGCAGGAAGATGCAAAAAGCTAGGACGAATTTTCAGCCCACCGCGGAGTACGCGCTGATCTGAATCTCCTGACAGATTAAAACTGTGTGTCGGACTGGGACTTCAACTAGGAAACCCGGTCTTGTGCGTACTTTTAATTTGTTAGGAAGGTTCATGCAAAAACGGTTTCCATTAACAAGCCAACTTCTTGAAGTTTACAAAACCGGAGGACATCGACGGAAGGGAGGAGGGGGAGGGGGGGGGGGGTTGCAGATATGCTGGTTCCTAATATTCCACCCAGTTCTGTGATTGTGTGGAAAATGCGCCATACCACAGCAGGAAGTTCGACAGAATGCCCAACAATTATGATTTCAGGATTACAATGTGAGAATGGTTGCGAGACAGGCAAATAAACTGCAACAAAACAATGAGAGAGGCTGAACTGTTATCTAAAATAAAGGCAAACAAACCTGCCGTGAAAGTGTACGTCGTGGATAAATTCGCTCAGAGCAGAGACTCCAAAGCAGTCCGTCTACCACCCTACAGCTGCGAAATAACTGTCGATGAAATTATCATCAACAAGACACTCTCGAGCAATGATGACGATATGGAATCAAATACAGATCATTTTGACAGTTCTTTCAGGCACAGTCAAGTACATTTTGTAAACATTACTGTTGTGCTGTATTTCCAGAAATGCAATTTTGACTTTCGATTCTTAGTGTGATTAAGTTGTACATTCATCTACTTTCAAATTTCATTCTGTCGATAAATAAATAAGATGAAGAAGGGATCGGTTGGTAGGACATGTTCTGAGGCATAAAGGTATCACCAATTTAGTAATGGAGGGTAGTGTGGAAGGTAAAAATCGTAGAGGGAGACCAAGAGATGAATACACTAAGCAGATTAAGAGGAATGTAGGTTGCAGTAAGTACTGGGGGATGAAGAAGCTTGCACAGGATAGAGCTGCATCAAAACTGTCTCAGGAGTGAAGACCACAACAACGAGAAGTTGTAGTTAAGACTCTCGACCAAGAATATCTCAAAAAATTTGGTGATTTCTGATCCGACCGAAGTGTCAGTTAAGCGGATAAGATTTCCGCGAGTGCCTCCTTCGATTTCATAGTAAGCACAAAACCTGGGTAATGGTGGCAGCACTGCTACAGGCAGCCGATGCCGCCCCTCCCTCGCCACTCCTCTCCCCTCTGCAGCCGCAATGCAGGAGCACGGCTGTCCCTGACAGCCACCGCGCCAATCGTCAACATTTCGTGAACAAATGGGAAGTTCCATCTGTACGTCTGCCTCGATGCAATGTAGCATTACCCTCTAAACCACGGATGTAGGAGCCTGCCCGCGCTCCTCGTCCATTATGGCACTGCCTGTAACTTTGTTGGTGAAAACAGTTTTTCCGGGAAACGTAATACTACGGAGTCTCTCCATCAGATCGACGTATTGCTTTGGAAAGACCCCTGTCATCAGGAAATGTGGCTTGCGTGATGTGCATATCCTGCTACTGCATCATCTCAGCAAGTTCCTGAAGAGGTGCTTGCATAAATTGTTGAGAATTCTTGGTGTCATTTACTTGGGAAATGAAATGTGTTTTTCTACATTATCAGGTATGATACTGACCTTTTCATTCTCCAACCTAAGAGCGCTCAAACCCTCCACAAGAAATTGAGATTCGTAGCCACTCAGATTATGGAAGAATAGTTTGTGCTTCAAGTTGCACTCATTGTGAGCTGAACCATGGTACTTCCCCATTAGTTTACAACACGTGGAGTGTCCGCTTTTCAATCTAAAGGCAGGTCACAAATGTAACATGTATCTGGTTGCTTTTATAAGGCGACATTCTCTTGTGAGCTGGCCATTGGGATGTTTTTGCTGTAAAGGCCATCAACATTTCACGCAAGTTTTTGAGCTCAGGGAACAACCATGTTGCAGGATTGTCCTCGACTTATGAGTGAAATTTGTTGTGACTTATGTGACATGAGAATACGACCTGGTTATCTGTTGCATATGCGACGTGTCGTTCTGTGAAAGTGGTGTGAGACGCACTGGGATCACCTTCACAATGTGCCACACTAACTAGTAAGCACTCAGAGCCAGAGTACACAACAACGGGATATTCTTTCTGATGGTGGACGTTATTAAAACTTAAAAGCTTTTTATCATCGGTGTCGATATACACTTGTACTGGCTCCTGGCCTGAGCAGTCAGTCAGAAGTGTTTCTTAATACTCACGCTTGGAACTGAGGCAAAAGTGCCTCGCGCCATGGTGTTTCGACATTTGGGTGGTAAATAGGCACGACATAGTTTTGACCCAGATGCAGTGCAGCCTCTCCTTTTCAGAGACTAACAACAAATCGGCGTGTTGAGGGCGCTGACCAGCTACTTCTGAAAAACAAAGGGGTCCAATTACTTTATGCTTCACATCCTCTACGTGCGGATGGTAAACGTGAAGTGAGTAATTAGTGTGGTAGATCTGGGGTCATGATGGGCAATGAGATCCCTTCAGATTTATAATGCCCGCAGATGTTACTTGCGCAGAGTCTTGTGTGGTAGGTCTGGGGTCATGATAGGCAATGAGATCCCTTCAGATTTATAATGCCCACAGATGTTAGTTGAGCAGAGTCTTGTACGGTAAAGAAGCAATTGAGAGGGTGTTGTTATGGGTGGCCGGTATCCTCTTTCTACAACAAATGTACACATGTATTAATACAGTTCTTCATTTACAAGACCAGGAATCAGTTACTTATCTAGAATAGAGTTCATGCGTTGCGGTACAAGCTGATCAGTAACAATCCTCTTGCAGACAGTATCGGTAATCCTGCTATTACAAACTTTAGTCTTTCTACAGTCACTAATATGGTTGCTATGTACTATCGTAGCCTGAGATAAACTACACCTGTACTGCGAAAGAACTGACAGACGCAAAACTGGAGTGTGAGTCAGTGAAGGGAGGCCCTCTGGTCAGTGGAGGCAGCCTTATGGAACCATGGAACATTGCACTGAAATGCGGGACGATCTGCAACGAATTGACGCATGGTGCAGGGAATGGCAATTGAATCTCAATGTAGACAAGTGTAATGTGCTGCGAATACATAGAAAGAAAGATCCTTTACCATTTAGCTACTGTATAGCAGGTCAGCAACTGGAAGCAGTTAATTCCATAAATTATCTGGAGTGATTTAAAATGGAATGACCATATACAATTAATCGTCAGTAAAGCAGATGCCAGACTGAGATTCATTGGAAGAATCCTAAGGAAATGAAGTCCGATAACCAAGAGAGTAGGTTACAGTACACGTGTTCGCTCTCTGCTTGAATACTGCTCACCGATGTGGGATCCCTACCAGATAGGGTTGATAGAAGAGAGAGAGAAGATCCAACGGAAAGCAGCGTTTGTAAACTTCTGAGTACTCCGTCCAGCAAGCTCTGAAACTTTTCCGGTGAATTTTTTAATCAGCACACCACTCTTCTGAATTGGCAATGTTCCCATGGTACCGAAAACGCTGTTTTGTGTCGATCGGCCGGCCGAAGTGGCCGAGCGGTTCTAGGCGCTTCAGTCTGGAAACGGGCGACCGCTGCCGTCTCAGGTTCGAATCCTGCCTCGGGCATGAATGTGTGTGATGTCCTTAGGTTAGTTAGGTTTAAGTAGTTCTAAGTTCTATGGGACTGATGGCCTTATATGTCAAGTCCCATAGTGCTCAGCGCCATTTGAACCTTTGGTTATTGTGTCGATCGTGTGGTGCGACTTCTATCTGGTGATGACCAAATCCACTGTTGAAAAATATTTGCATTCCCCTGAATGATCCAAGATTTCTTTGTCGTTTCGCAAAGGCTGGAAGTCCGTTATGGTGTACGCATATAGATGCCTGCAATCGCAACGAAACCTATATTTTCGAATTTCATCCGTTGATTGTTTTTCACACAACGACTGTTCCTGCCCCGAATGGACTATTGCTTTCTTCATTTATTCCGCTTTTCATCTGCTGATCGATAAACTCCTCCAAAATTTGCTGCGAGTGCCTAGGTATCCTGCACGGTTTGCTGTAGACAGGTGACTCAGTTCCCGGTGTTAATGCAGTGCTGTGTAATATGTGTAGCTGATAATGGCTCTTTTGGACGAAATAAATCCTTAGATTGCAAAAGCAACTTTTTCATCCATTCCCTATTGCCTCCCTGTAGGTGCTTCACTTTTTCTCGTAATGCCGTTTCAATAACGTTCAGTGACTGTCAGTGGCCGACATCCCTCATGTCCTATTCTTCTTCCTCCAGGATATCTATATTAGCGTTTAACAATCCCTTTCTTAATCCTATGTCCTCTGCGCTAACATTGCCTATAGAAACAGGTACCTTCTTTTCAGGCTTTATTTCTTGTACGCATACAATACCTCTTTTAAATAAGCAACCCCATGATGTAATACTTCATTCTCTTTTAACGGTTCCATGCACAAAATTCCCACGGCCAAACTAGTCTCAAGACTAACACAACGTGATTTCCCACTAGGCTCAGATACAGAATCGTGCGAATCAAGTTTAGTGTGGTTTAATCGTTTCGTCTTCCACGGCAGACTCTCCTCACGATATCGCTACCCTGGGAATGGCTTCAACTAACTAAAAGTTTTATCAGTCTGGTTCCACCCCATGTTGCCGAAGATCGATTATGGCACAATGCTGATACAAAAAATGTAATTCTAGAATCATGTCGTCGCGCTCACATACGTGTGGCACAATCTCTACACATTGTTTTAATTGAACCATATCCACGCAAAAGTCTATGTCCAGAGATCCTGATCGTGTGATGTCTTTATCCCCACTCCACGCAATCTATTTTGTGGTGGGTCCCATTGCTTACGTTTCGCCTGATCACTATTGGCGATCGACACATGCGCCCCTATGTCCTATAGTATCCGCCCTTTATCCTACAGTTACTCTTATCTCACAGTCCATCTCTGCATACGATTTCGTAACATCCAGTCTCACTGGGAACGACCTAGGTGGACCTGGGGTTCCCGTTGGCATTTAACATCTTATCCTTACCCGATCTTATTTCTAAAACTACTGCATTCTCTTACTTTATGAGCATCACCCTGTGGCTGGCGACACTGCTTCCTTGCGTGCCCTGCTCGTCCACACCTGAAATATTTCATACTGGCTACCAACCACTATCCGCTTACCCCGCATTCCTTTCGAAAAGTCGATCTCAAGCTCTGTAGTTATCTGTACAGCTGTGCGAAAACCCGTCGGATCCCCTGTCTGCATGTATCTAATTTCCTCATGCAACCCTCTAAAAAAGCAACCTCTTAAAAAGCATCTGCTCAGCTTCTTACAAAATAATTTCATTGACTGCAGCACTCTGTCCTAACTCACAGATGTAGCCATTAATTTTCCCTATCTTATCCGCAAATTGTTCCACACTTTCCGTATTTTTCTTAATTATTGCCCCTAATTGTCCGCTATAGTGTGTGGCACTATTTCGTTCTGTATATCTCTAAGTTAACGCATCTTTAAAACCTTCCAATGTTGTGGCTCCCTGAAGAGCATCTGATACGGTACATAAGTTTCAGCTTCCCTGTTAGTCTCAATTTTGCAACACTCAATAATTCCTTATCAAACCAACCTTCCACCTGAGACAGATTTCCAGTGTCTCCCACAAACATCAGCACATCCTCAGTTACCTTACAAGGAAAAGGAGCAATTAAACGTGCCACTGAGAACTCTACACCGCTTTGTGACGATCGCGTTTTTATGAAAGACACGCAGTTCTTTGTTAGTTGTGGTACCTTTCTAAAAATGTGCGTATGCTTTGGGTCTCTGCTTCTATCGAAGCTTTGTCCTTGTCAAAACTCATTTTGAGAAGAAAATGGTCAAATGGATGGGACTTAACATCTGAGGTCATCAGACCCCTAGACTTAGAACTACTTAAATCTAACTAACCTAAGGACATCACACATATCCAAGCCCGAGGCAAGATTCGAATCTGCAACCGTAGCAGCAGTGCGGTTCCAGACTGAAGCGCCTAGAACCACTCTGCCACAGCGGCCGGTCCCCATTTTGAGAACTATCATTGACGAGATAAGAAAAGACGTCTAATTACGAGCTATTTCAACTCCTGTCATTGCCTAGTCATATGCCCCCAACGATTGCACGTACAGAATTTTACTGGAAATGATTCCGTATACGGTGTTGAGTGCCCATCAAGGTTACACTGTGTACATCTAACAGACACTAACCAACCGTGACTTCCATTACCTCTAGAACTAGACAAATCCACTGTTTCTCTACTCGCAATAAAATCTACTGTACAAAATGTACGACTGCCGAACTTTTTTCCATGTACAAAGCGCAATAAAAATTATTGGGACTGACCTTTTCGTAGGCTGTATGTTCAGATGTCACTCTAGGAAGGCAACATCATTGTTCTGACACCTGTATTAGATACCCTTCGATTTCCACCCGTGCTGGCCGGAGTGGCCGAGCGGTTCAACGCGCTACAGTCTGGAACAGCGTGACCATTACGGTCGCAGGTTCGAATCCTGCCCCGGACGTGGATGTATGTGATGTGCTTAGGTTAGTTAGGTTTAATTAGTTCTAAGTTACAGGGGACTGATGGCCTCAGAAATTAAGTCCCATAGTGCTCAGAGCCATTTGAGCCAGACAGACGCCCAGCATTGCTGACAGTGTAAAGTGCGGCGTCGAATGCCGCTGTCAGCGAAGTCCCAGGCAGCGACCGACTGCGGCCTCGCTCCCGTGAGCGGGCGGCTCCCTGCTCTGGCGACGGTTCTCTCCCTACTCGGGGCAGGCTGCCCCACCCCGTGCCCGAACAGCGGAACCTGTACTGCATTCCAGTAGGCCACCCTGGCTGTCACGTGCTTCTGGTGTAGCAGGCTACACTACTGGCCATTACAATTGCTACACCAAGATGAAATGGAGATGATAAACGAGTATTCATTCGACAAATATATTATACGAGAAAAGACATGTGATTACATTTTCACTCAGTTTGGGTGCATAGATCCTGAGAAATCATTACCCAGAACAACCACCTCTGGCCGTAATAACGGCCTTGATACGCCTGGGCATTGAGTCAGACAGAGCTTGGATGGCGTGTACAGGTACAGCTGTCCATCCAGCTTTAACACGATACCACAGTTCATCAAGAGTAGTGACTGGCGTATTGTGACGAGCCAGTTGCTCGGCCACCATTGACCGGACGTTTTCAATTGGTGAGAGATCTGGAGAATGTGCTGGCCAGGGCAGCAGTCGAACATTTTCCGTATCCAGAAAGGCCCGTACAGGACCTGCAACATGAGGTCGTGCGTTATCCTGCTGTAGGGTTTCGCAGGGATCGAATGAAGAGTAGAGCCACCCGTCGTAACACATCTGAAATGTAACGTCCACTGTTCAAAGTGCCGTCAGTGCAAACAAGAGGTAACCAATGGCACCCCATACCATCACGCCGGGTGATACGGCGGTATGGTGATGACGAATACACGCTTCCAATGTGCGTTCACTACGATTTCGCCAAACACGGATGCGACCATCATGATGTTGTAAACACAACCTGGATCAACCCGAAAAAACTACGTTTTGCCATTCGTGCACCAGGTTCGTCGTTGACTACACTATCGAGGGCGCTCCTGTCTGTGATGCAGCTTCAAGGATAACCGCAGCCATGGTCTCCGACCTGATAGTCCGTGCTGCTGTAAACGGCGTCGAACTGTTCGTGCAGATGGTTGTTATCTTGCAAACGTCCCCATCCCTTGACTCAGGTATCGAGACGTGGCTGCACGATCCGTTACAGGCACGCGGATAAGACACCTGTCATCTCGACTGCTAGTGATACGAGACCGTTGGGATCCAGCACGGCGTTCCGTATTACCCTCCTAAACCCACCGATTCGATATTCTGCTAACAGTCATTCGATCTCGACCAACGCGAGCAGCAATGTCGCGATACGATAAACCGCAATTTCGATAGGCTGCAAAATGGTTCAAATGGCTCTGAGC
The DNA here is from genome assembly GCF_023897955.1 of Schistocerca gregaria. NCBI lineage: Eukaryota > Metazoa > Arthropoda > Insecta > Orthoptera > Acrididae > Schistocerca > Schistocerca gregaria. The sequence goes on along the minus strand of NC_064923.1, from coordinate 42,332,690 downwards.
ACTATGGGACTTAACATCTGAGGTCATCAGTCCCCTAGAACTTAGAACTACTTAAACCTAACTAACCTAAGGACAGCACACACATCCATGCCATAGGTGAGATTCGAACCTGCGACCGCATCGGTCGCCATAGGGTACAATCCGACCTTTATCAAAGTCGGAAACGTGATGGTGCGCATTTCTCCTCCTTACACGAGGCATCGCAACGTCGTTTCACCAGGCAACGCCGGTCAACTGCTTTTTGTGTATGAGAAATCGGTTTGAAACGTTCCTCATGTCAGTACGTTGTAGGTGTCGCCACCGGCGCCAACCTTGTGTGAATGCTCTGAAAAGGCAATCATTTGCATATCAAAGTATCTTCTTCCTGTCGGTTAAATTTCGCGTCTGTACCACTTCATCTCCATGGCATAGCAATTTGAATGGCCAGCAGTGTACATGCTCCAGACTATGTTCGTTTAGGGCTTAAGGCACATGCTATAAATACTTATGTGGTGACAAGTGAGGACAGGCTTTCTGTCTTCAGCTAGCATATTGCATTTCTGTGGCGTATTTTTGATTGAATATTGTTAATACCCTACATATTTAGATGAAACTAATGGACAAGTGCAATAATTTGAATGCTGCAGATTACTGCCTGTTTCCTAAAGAAATGACGCATGCTTTGTGAAATATTACAGACAACTGTCACAAGCCATCGCGTGTTTATTTCCAAGTGTCTCTAATACAACAGGCATTTTCAGTTGGATGAAGACTGTGAGGTTGATGGACCACATCGTAACGAACAGTGATGTGAAGGTTGTAAAGATAATACAAATGTTTTTTTTCTTACTGTGAGTTCTTATTACTTTCACATATAGGATTAATTTGGAATAACCTGTTGGTAATGATGGGGCCCACTCCCTTTCCTCTATTTGTATTTATCTTAATTATCGTGCTAAACCAGTAGCACATCTGTACGCTCTTTGAATAGATGCCAATAGAACCACAGTGAGGCAGACACCATTTTTTTGTGTCAAAAATTACCATAATTATAATGACAGTTACCACTTAACGCTAAAAGCATAACAATAAGTGATACCATGGTAGTTAGCTATCTTGCTTATAAATTACTGTAATTATCTTGACAATTATTGGCCATTAATTATCATTATGGCAGTAACTGCGAATTAATTACATCATAAATTAACAAAACTTGGGCTAGAGCAACTTACGCTAAGGATAAGACTTTTGTCGCAGAACCGGCCTACATCGTCTACTGTTATCCGCACAGCTGCCGAAAGTTGTTACTCATCAACAATGCTGTAGCTCTGTCCCGTAAAAGAACGAACTGCCAATTACGGTAAAAGAGCCCGACGCTTTTTAAATTTTCAAACTTTTATTGCGAACACTAGCTCCCTCCTCTTACTCAGTGGACACCTCAGCAAAGATGTTCCTATTGCGCGAGCCCTGAAACATGGGTATCCGATAAAAATAATTATGTATGGTATTTCTGTCGATGCGTTACTGGTTAACCTAGAATCACAGGTACAAGGTGTAATGCTCCATAACATCAAATCTCGTGCATGATATACGCCGCCGAAATCTGAGTGTCTCGTCACCTGAAGACCACTCGAAGCGGCGCATATTCTCAGACACTTCACAACAGTGACAGGTGCCAAGCTCAGTTTAAAGAGGACTACCTCATTAAACATCGGACAAGGCACTAACATTACTGACAGCATAAACTAGTGCAAAACTGTCACACCGCAAAAATTACTTGGTCTCTGTTTAAATGCAATTTCCTGTCAGATTATAGCCTCCAACTGGAGAAACACTAAACAAAATAAGTTTTGAAAACAGCGACATCGATTTACTTCAAAAAGTGAAGATGATGGACCTGTCAAGTAGCAAATACACTACGGCACTCAGTGCACACACTGCCTGTGTCAGACTCACTGCCTTTTCCTGGTTCTCATTGAGAGACAATCAGACACACACACTCCACCATTTGCAAGTGGAGGCTTACTCTTGTGAGAGTGATATGTAAGTGGCAATCGATTTCAATTAATTGCATAAGAAAGAAGTAAGAAAGCAAAAGCCAAGTCTAATCCAAATTCAATTTCTCAGACATGAGCCCTAAAGTACTGCGCCACCGACGAAACTTTAATTATCTAAACAGCAAAGCAGACAAACTAAAACTACTTACCAACACCAACATTTACAGAATCCTGACTTCTACAGTGCGCTGTAATCGAATCGAAGAGAAACACCCTCAATCAAAGTGGAACATCGTTTGGAGAAATTTGCACAACGCTCACTTCACATTGGCCGTGAAATCTGCCAAATTTCCGACCAAAGGAAAACTGCACAAAATGTACCTTAGTCAAGCTAAGTACTGCATTATATGCAGAAATGGTGATACATTAATCTACAGGTAGTGGACACGTAGGTGATACGTGGAATCTCCTCCATCAGAAATTGGCAATGATCGAAAGGACAGCCACAGCAAATGGAGACTGAACTGATACAAGAGGAAAAACTGAGATAACAGATGTCAAAGAACAACACCATAATCTAGATGCTAGCGCGTACTTCAATATCTGCACGGTGTCATGGGTATTACTGCAAGTATTGCAATTGGTAACTGAGATTCGTGACCCAAACAACACTACACCAGTATTAACGGCACCTGTAGACGAATAATTATAGCACTACAAATGGTACGTTTTTAGGTTAGGTAGTACATCCAAATACATTTTGCAAGAGCGAGTTATTGATGCTCATCTTCCCCTGGGCAACAGGTCATGGTGCTGAACTGTGAATGCATGAATGCAAAACAGCCAGTGTTTACTGACAGGCATAGTCCAGTTAGTGGTGCTGTTACAGATGTGCAGAAAACATCAGGTCATAAGGGTTGTGTCGTATTTGTGAGGAGAGTGTTTCATGCCGAGAAAAAAAAAACAGCCAGCACACTGGTGTGTGTACATATTAGGGCACTACACATAAAAATATCTGCACTTGCTCCTATTATACCTTGTACAACATATCACTGAGAAGCAAGTTATTATCACTGGCCTATTTAACACACACTCAGGCAACAAATGTATGGAATAGCGATAGGAACATATACATATGGCAGTAGCATCACATACAAAAGGTATAAAAGGACATTGAATTGGCAGAACTATAATTTGTACTCAGGTGATTTTTGTGTAAAGTTTTCCGACATACTTATGGCCGCACAACGGGAATTAACACACTCTTAAGGTGAATGCTAGTTATAGCTTAAATTTCGGAAATCGTTAGGGACTTCAATGTTCCGAAATCCATAGTGTCAGTAATGTGTAGAGAATACCAAATTTTTGGCATAACCTCTCACCGCAGACAACGCAGTGGGCGAGGCCTTCACTTAACGACCGAGGGCAGCGGCGTTTGCGTAGGTTGGTCACAAGCAACACTGCGTGAAATAATCGCAGAAATCAATGTGGGACGTAGGATGAATATATCTGTTATGAGAGCGAGGGTTAATATGGCGTTAATGAGCTGTGGCAGCAGACGACCTACGACGAGTGGCTTTGTCAACAGAACGACATCGCCTGCAGCGCCTTTCCCGGGCTCGTGACCGTAGACATCTGGAAAATCGTGGGCCGGTCAGATGGGTCCCGACTTCAGTTGGTAAGAGCCGATGGTAGGGTTCGAGAGTGGCGCAGACCCCAGGAAGTCGTGGGCCCAAGTTGTCAAGAAGGCACTGTGCAAGCTGGTGATGACTCCACAATGCTGTGGTCTGTGTTTCATGTAATGGTCTGAGTCCTCTGGTCCAACTGCACCCATAACTGCAAAACGTTATGTTTGGCTACTTGAAAAACATTCAGCCCTTCATCGACTTTTTGTTCCCCACCAACGATGAAATTTTTATGTAACACAATGCACTATGTCACCAGGCCACAACTGTTCGCGATCGGGTTGAAGAACACACTGAACAGTTTGAGCGAATGATTTGGGCATTCATATCGCTTGACGTGAATCTCATGGGAAGCTTAATGGACATAATCGATAATTCAGTTCGTGCACAAAATCCTGCGGCAGCAACACTTTAGCAGTTATTGACGGCTACAGCGGCAGTATGGCTCAGTATATCAGCAGGGGAACTCCAACTACTTGTTGAGTCCATTCCAAGTCGAGCTGCTGCACTGCGCCGGGTGAAAGGATGACAGACAGGATATGAGAAGGCGACACATGCCTTTTGTCACTTCTGTGTGTACTGAACACGAACACTGGAAAATCACGACATATGCCAACGGTACGGAAAGCTTTGCAACATGCAGACTGTGATGATGTCATAAATACAAGAAGAAGGAAAACAAAAACAAGGTGATGATCAACTCCTGGACATGGTGCTGCTGTTGCTCTAGCCTGTGAAAAAAAGAACTGCTAATTACCGTCGGAAAAAAGAAACTTTTATAATGTGCAGAACAACAAATAATTGTTTTGTTGCTGCTTGATGTGAATTTTTCTGTATTACGTTGGAAAACATACAGTTACTATTAATAAATTACATTTGAAAAAAATCTTGCAACCACTGTGAATCAAGACAGCGAGAGATTGTGACGTCCATTATACCACAGGTTGTCACCTATCTGTAATAGTAGGAGAAATGTCGGTAGCCCCATCACGTAATAGCGCAGGCACACACTATGCAGATTTTTAGCGAAACCGATTTTGACTGCGGAAGTCTACACTCCGTTACAGAAAGAAGTAGGTTAATAATTCAATGAGTAGTGGAACATACGTGTCCCAGCAATGTATTATTCTCTCAATCCGCGTGGGTCCAGGACTGGGGTTCTGGTGAGATGAGGCAGGGATAGGAGATGAAAGGGACTGTCAGCTGAACACTGCAGGAATAGGAGGACATGCGTGTGTTTGGCCTGTGAGCTCTGGGTGTCGGGGATTGTGATGCTTGACAGAGTACGGTGGGAAGGTATCTGGGCGCGTGGCAGCGGAATACTTATCCCGGACGAATTGGGCGACGGTGTTCAAGCGGGAATACAGTATAGTTTGTTGCTAAGGGCCCTGGGTGTACTGGAGGACAACAGTAGTAAAAGACGTTATAAAGTCAATGGTAAGGAGAGGTAGAGGGGAGCCGATTGGACGCTGTGCTGCATCGATATGGCAAATGGGGATGGCGACTTCAGGTAAAAGCAAGACGAGGTTTTGAGTTTCAATTATTGCAATACGTGGAGTTGCTTTTTACAGGGGTTAATTAGATTTGCAATAAGAACAAATGGTGTGAACTTTAGAATCTTGGTTGAGATGTCCGTCAGTGAATAGTCGTTGCAGGCAAAAATGTGATTGGGCTCGGGAACAGAAGGGTTCAAACGCTGTGAACGGTAACAAATGGAGGGGCTCTTGACTGTGAAGTGTTCGACAGCTGAAGTAGATTCTGAAAATATGGAAAAGGGAATGTGGGACCTGCGTTTAAGCAAGTATGGAGGGGGATTGGATTCATCGAACTGAACATCAGAGTAGATGTTAATTTTCCATTCAATCGTCTCCGGTGTAATCTATCTGAAGTATTAGTCCAATAACCGCAGCACTGAGGGTCAGTAAGAGTCGAAGTATTCGCGTTTGGTTGACTCGCGTGGGACTTGGTGGGGCTCGGTGAGCGAAGGCTGCAGCATAGGATTTGTACAGCGAAGAGAACTGATGTAAGGATTTTAGGACTTTGCTATAACAGAGTATATACCAGATATTCATTGAGATATATTTAGCTCAGATATGTAACTCTTTTTTGTTCAAGGAATAGAGATTTCGGATTGAGGAATTTCCATTCAGACTGAGTTCAAACAGAGCTATATATGAAGTTAGCGACCTAACAGGACTGGAGTCTATGGATCTGGCGACGTCTTATCTATGTGGTGATCTTTCGCTTCTGGCATGAGTTGAATGGAATCGTCTTCATAAATGTGGCCAAAAGTTCAGCAGTGCAAACGCAGAGTACTTTGATTGCGAACGCAGGTGTTTCATTTCCATCAACAATTTTCTATGCTTTGTGATACCTTTCACGTAACTTTTTGAAAGCAGAGTGTACAAAAAAATAAAACTGGCAGTGTGTGCATCGTTAGCTACTGGATGCAACTTCCAGTTAGATCCCTCTTTCTCTACGCTCTAAGGCAACAAGTAACGCTCCTGCTGCCAGTTACCGAACACGGGGAGCAAACATATATCTTGGAATCTTAGCTGGGCTACAGCAGCTACAATGGTGAAAAATCAGTAAAGATTTATTCACTAATTTCTATACGTTGGCTACCTCTACCCAGACAGAAAAAAAATATCCAAAAAATTGGACACAAATGTTTTGTTGCTATTTTAGACTCCCCTAATCTACTTTTAAGTAATAACTTTAATGAAAACATTTGGTTACATTATGTTTCTATTTCATGTCTATATGGGACTTTGTTGGCGAGGTGACTGTACAAAGCACTGTTTCCCAATGGAGCGTACATTCTGTTTCAGTGAAGAGCTAACGGGCAGCATATGCAGCAGCCTTCCCATTGTGTGCGACGCCCTAGCCGATACCAATACATTTCCTGGAAACCCCAGCATCTACTACATCTGTGTCAGCGACGACGGGGTTGAAATTTACCCCTCTTTGTACAGATGCCCACACGGAGGAATTTACAACCCGAGCACCTACCAGTAAGTGCACTACGTTAGCTATCAGCAGAACACACCTGCTTCAGTTAAAACATTGTTGCTGCGTATGGCATGAGACGACTTTTATTGGCGCTTTTAGTCTACGACACAAGAAAAACTGTGTAATATTAGTTCTAAAAAAAAGTGGCTAATGCTTTTCATTATTTTGATAGACAATCTTCTACAGCTGACTCTGGAAAACACAACTTGCGAAATCGTCTGGTGCACACTACAACAATATGGTGCTGAGGGGTGTGATGTGGAAATCGCTGGTAGAACAACTGAAACATTCAGTTTAGGTTCTTTGCAAGGCTACCATTGTGATATTCCCCAGAGTTAAAACATAGAAGGAAAATTAGTGTTATTATCACAATGCTCGTTAAGTAATGAATACAATAAGCTACTATGAAATATATTGTGAAATGTGAGGCAGAACGTGCTCCTAAAATGGATGATAAGTAATTTAATCACCTTGTCTCATCAAAGTACTAACAAGGTGAGAATATATATAAAACTTCAGATCATTGTGGAAACCCGTTTGCTTTTACTGACAAAATGAATAACTCGTAGCAAATATCCCACGCTTTCGTCCTCGCCTTGACACATCCTCCTTGCAGATAAGCAAGCCAGGTGGTCTCATTCTCTGTCTCCCATCATTTCTTCTTTAATTATTGCGATTGCGAGTTTGGTGGTCCTTGCCCGCAAAGTGTTTCTTTCCAGACAGTAACATGTGTACCAAGTTTAGCTGAAATCAATGCAGGGGTGTAGTGGGAGCTTTTTACCTAAGTCTCCACCCGTGTACACACGTCACATATATTTGACATATTTCACAAATATTTGTAAACAATTTTATCTGTATCTCTAGCGAATTTCACCCTGTGGTTTAGTTTTCAGGCAGATCCATGTCCATAACGTCTTATCTTCTATCCACAATGATACGGTATAATTTTGCAGCTACACTCAGTGACATGTATGGATACTGTATGAGTAATTTGTTGGGAGTGCAGTTGGTAGTAATGAAATAATAAATTAAAACTTCATTCATGATACGGCAGTTTTTCACGTATCCAGTGTTTATGATGTCATATCTATTGAAATATGTGTCGTACAATGATATAATTTTCGGCGTACGTTCAGTCGTATATGTGTATACTGTCTGAAATACGTGTGACGAATAGAGTCAGTAATAAAAAAGTCGTCTCTGTTGCGGTAGTTTTACTGTATAAAATCTAAACCAAACTCTGCACGAACAGGAAATGAAGGTCCAACGGTACCGACCGACGGCCGTGTCATCCTCAGTCTAAAGGCGTCACTGGATGCGGAAACGAATGGGCACGTTGTCAGTACTCGGCTCTCCCGGTCGTATATCAGTTTACGAGACTGGAGTCGCTACTTCTGAATCAAGTAGTTCCTCAGTTTGCCTCACAAGGGCCGAGTTCAACCCGCTTGCCAACAGCGCTCGCAGACCGGGTGGTCACCGATCCAAGTGCTAGCTCAGCCCGACAGCGACTTAATTTCGGTGATGTGACAGGAACTGGTGTTACCACAGCGGCGAGGTTGTTGGAAGTTCTACTGTATGACAGCGAAAATGTATTAAGCGATTAAATTTTTTTCTTTCATAATTTTGTACGAGGTATAAACGAGAAAAGTGTCGTCAGAGTTTGATATTATCGTTAAAGTTTGTTGCAAGTAACAAAGTGATCTCATTCTCCAATATTGGATGAAAAGATCTTTTATCCGCGCGTCACGGACTGCACTGCTCTGTCACGTCAACCCCGTAGATACACAAGTGGTTCTGACCCACACAGTGATTCTTTCCAGGCAGTGGGCGATATGTGTGGGCCCTACCAAGTTTGGTTCAAATCTTTCTAGTAGTTCTGGAGATTTGGAATAGACATACTACATTATTATAATATGCGTGGTTTTCCTGAACAGTCGCAGTACGCTATTTAAAATGGGTAATTGTGAAAACTGGTTGCTGAAACAACGAGAAACAGAGCTTCTCATCTACTCAAAAATCTGTACCTCATCCCCAGCATACACGTCCTGACAGGCAGGCAGGCACTCCGTCTTCAGGCCACAAGCGGTTCATCGGGACCATCCGACCGCCGTGTCATACTCATTGAGGATGCGGATAGGAGGGTCGTGTAGTCAGCACACCGCTCTCCTGGTCGTTGTGATGGTTTTCTTTGACCGGAGCCGCTACTATTCGGTCGAGTAGCTCCTCATTTGGCATCACGAGGCTGAGTGCGCCCCGAAAAATGGCAACAGCGCATGGCGGCTGGCTGGGTGGTTACCCATTCAAGTGCCAGCCACGCCCGACAGCGCTTAACTTCGGTGATCTCACGGGAACCGGTGTATCCACTGCGGAAAGGCCGTTGTCCTGTTGGCAGGGTCATTATTTTTGGAAGGCAAAACATACTCTCCCTTTCGTTGACTTTCCCAATTTTGCATTTGGTGGATATGTGACGTTGCTTGAAAATATCAGTTTGATTTAATCTCTTGTACCAAAACCAGTAACTTAAAATTAACAGTTGGTCGATCTTCCAAATAGTAGTTGTCAGAGGTACACTTATGCGATTTGTATCTGGTGCACTGCGTCTCATTCACGATCAGATACCTCCTTTAACTTAAGGGAAAGATGCTGTATATTTTGATTCCCTGCGCTTTTTGAACTGATAGTGCTTACTTCTACAAAATAATTTTTGATGTAAAATATTATTTCATCCATTTTCGACGCCACTATAATGCTAATGCGCTCCTAGTGACGGATCCACACCTCTCCCATTTTTTCACTGAATGTGATAGCAAGGCACGCGAGAAAAGTACTACAATTGAATCTCATCCATAGAAAACTACTAATGTATTGGAACAAGTGGATTATGTTGGAAAAATCATGAAGAAATACTGAGAATCTCGAATAGTCGCTTGCTATCGCGGAAACACTGCGGTGTGACATATTTTAAATGAAGTAATTATCGTGTGGATTACAAAGTTTTTTAGTAGTACTTGATTTCGAATTATAGGTACAGGCCATCTTCAGATACCCTGAGACAGAGGAGCTAAACGAAAAAATAAGGTGTAGAAAAATATCTCGAATCACGGCATCACAAAAAAGACATATAGACTACATTATATCTGTTGTATACTAGATACAGTGGAGAATTTGTTTATCCATGACCGCTAATACCGGCATGGCGTGTACACTTAAAGGCTTATTGTTCCAAGAAAGCACAATAAAGAAGTCATACGAGCATGTGTGAGCTCTCCAGCTGCTTCATATAGCACGTCCACTGTACTGGCCTAAAATATCTGATAAGACTTCGGAAAGGAACTTTGAAACAGCTTTCAAAAGAATTTTGTAACACACATACGCAAAAATGTTTATTAAAGTGTTTTAACAAATAAATTGTACTCAAAACTTACAGAAAAGTTTCATTGTAAACTGTTTCATGTGTAAAGTAGTTGTATATTTAGATTTTTTCTCACTATTCCAGACGTTACTAGCACACTCTGGCCCTTCACAGTATGCAGTCGGTTTTGTCCCTCAAACTTTCCATGGGGTACAGGTCGAGCGATCAGAGTGGCCAAATCATTCGCTCCAACTGCAGGACGTTCACCAAACCAGTCACGATCAACTGTCGCCCGGCGACGTGGTGCATTGTCGTCCATAAAAACTGCATCGTTGTTTGGGTACATGAAGTCCATGAATGACTGCAAATAGTCTCCAAATAGCCGAATATAACCAGTTCCAGCCCATGATCGGTTCAGTTGGACCAGAAGACCCAGTCGACCCAAACCGTGTAACAACAGCCCACACCATTATGGAGCCACCAACAGCTTGAACAGCGCCTTATTATCAGCTAGGGTCCGTGGCTAGGCTTCGTGGGCTCTGCGCCACTCTCACCATCTAAAGTCGGCACTCATCTGACCAGGCCGCGGATTTCCAGTCGTCTAGGCTCCAATCCATTCGGCCAAGAGTCCAGGAGAGGAGTTGCATGCGATGCCGTACTTTTAGCAAAGGAACTCGCGTCGGTCGTCTGCTGCCACAGCCCATTAACGCCAAATTTCGCCGCTCTCTCCTAACGGCTATGTTCGTCGTACGTCCCACATTGATTTCTTTGTTTATTTCAAGTAGTGCTGCTAGACCGTTAGCTCTGACAACTCTAAGCAAACGCCGCTGCTCTCGGTCGGTACTGAAGGCCGATGGCCATCGCAGTGTCCATCGTTTGAGGTAATGCCTGACACACTATTGACACTGTGGATCTCGGAATACTGAATTTTCTACCGATTTCCAGAATGGAATGTCTCATGTGTCTAGCTCCAACAACCACTCCGCTTTCGCAGTCTATTAATTTCTGCAATTCACTGCCCTTTTATACCTTGAGAACGTGACAGTACCGCCGTCTTTATACGTGCGTATCGCTACCACATGACTTTTGTCAGCTCAGTGTATACAGTATATGAAGGCGCCGTAGCAGACAGACAGAGTTATGTGACCTTCTTAGTTGCTTTCCTACATCTAGAGGATAAATTTTCTCATCAGTTAAAGTGTAAAATCTATGTAAGAATCAATTCTTATAGACAAAAGTTTTTTCGCATTCGTCCCTTTTCTAACATGTATTGAGTTTCATTTGGTACGGTACAGTGTTTATTTCGTTTTCCATTTTCATCCCCTCCCGCCTGAATGGGGTCCATACCCGTTATATGACTGGATACTGACCAACGTTAGTGTGGTCCATAAGGCGAGTTCCTTAATAGTGTTGCAGACTTCCACCAACACAAACATGCAGCTTGCGTTGCTGTTTCCAGATGGCGGTTCAAACAAATCAAGCAAATTCGGATTCCATAATGACTGAAGTTCGGTGAACGCTCTTTTCGTCCAGTGGCAAACAATAATTTTCTTCAAAGGGTGACAAACTTCACCAACGTCTTTACAGAGACTGAACAAAAGTGCATACACAAAAACAGGTCATTCTGGACGATATGTACTCAGATACAGTACTGAGTATCTGATGCAAATCTCTTGTGAAAATGCTTACATGCCTTGGTGGAGAATTCAACGAGGCGTTTCTCCAGTTCAATGTGTACGTCAGACTGTGTTTTATAATACTGCCCGTCCGTTCAAACGTTTGTAATGCCCTTGTGGTTGTCTGGGAGGAGACAAATTGCTCCTGCAGTTGGGCACAAACTCAGGGCACATTAATTTAAAGATAATATAGAAAGATGCAGTAAATCATAGAAAACGTAGAATAATGAAGCGAAAATGTGAAAGAAGAGATCGTTAAGGATAAATAAAATCTAAGGATACGATGACGTATGTATCGGTGCTCCTTGCCAGTATGAAATTTGTCACAGATGTGTTACCGAAAAGAAAATAATAATAAAATAAATGGATCAGTTTTGTATACTGTTACATTTACTGACATAGTGTTTCATACATTTTTGATTATCTATGAGTTTTAGTCTTACGTCACTGAAGAGAAATAGAACAGAAAGCTCTTTCTAAAATGTCTAAAAGCAGTAGATTCAGTTCACAATCTAAATATCTGAAAGTCGCTTGAAGTTGATATTTTACGGTTTACCAAGTTTCTTTACACTTCATAACAGTTTAAATACCCTTAATACTGTTTTGGTATATAGTAAAAAGGTCTAGTACCTTTAGATTCGAATGGAAAACTCTCGGATTTGATTCAACACGTTGGTCGGATTTTGAATTAAAATTTTCACTATAAGAAATGACAGTTACTGTGAAAACGTCTTTGTCAAATGGATAAACAGATGATCAGGCTGGTTTCCAAGTCTTTCGGGTTTGTACTGCTAGTGAAGTTGTAAGAATGAGAAAACAGCAACGACATGAGTGTGCAAATGTTAGTGAAATGCTTCGTTAAGGAGGCGAGAAGTGTATCGAAACCATTGAAAAACATTTTCATGATGATAGCTTCCTTTTAAAACAGCCGGCCGCGGTGGCCGTGCGGTTCTGGCGCTGCAGTCCGGAACCGCGGGGCTGCTACGGTCGCAGGTTCGAATCCTGCCTCAGGCATGGGTGTGTGTGATGTCCTTAGGTTAGTTAGGTTTAAGTAGTTCTAAGTTCTAGGGGACTTATGACCTAAGATGTTGAGTCCCATAGTGCTCAGAGCCATTTGAACCATTTTTGAACTTTCAAAACAATTTGCTGGAAGTCTGGTCATGCATTCGCTGTCTAAAATAGGAACCTGAGGACAACTGAGGCTAATATAAGAATCAGAATGTGAAATTCCAGAAATTGAATGAGAGAATATGATAAGAGAAGTAACCAAGCTTAATTTAGAAGAGGCTGGTAAAGTGTAATGGTAAATTAGTGAGATTTATGGCAAAATGATTATAGGATATTGAGATAATCAATTAATGTTCAACCACTATAAGCAGAAAAATATTAGAGGAACAGAAGAGGAAGTAGTTAAGGATGGGGGCAGACAATTTTTAACAATTGGGCACCCACAGCTAAAATTTTTATACATGATTGACTGACAATTCATAAAGTACTGCAGGTGTTTAAGCTATTGTAATATAAAAGTGAACGAAAAGTCCAACAGTCCACTGTAGCTGTACTTCCTGAAGCCGAATAGAGATCCAAACATCCCGCTTCGCAATTTTTAAGTTGCAGTTCTTAGTGTATATCTGTACAGAATTTTCTTATAAATTAATGCTTTGATAAGGGAGAATTGAAGTTGTCTGAGATATCTTAAAGTAAAGGATGAAAAGACTCAAACATGGAATAAAACATTACGCATGTAGTGAGGCAACTAGGTGTGGATCACATACGAACAACAGAGAATAAATACGATCTTTAATTTCATACCAAAAGAAAGGTACTTACTAATGCTACGTCATGTGGTATAGGGATCACTTACAGAATGCCACAGAGTAACAGTTGGCGTGGCTAGGTAAAGTTCTCAGTACTCCTCAATTGATAAAACCGTCATCAATGATGAATGTCATGTTTAATAAACGAAAGAACAAAATTGGGAACCAGACACTGATTCTTGAGTGAAACAGTATCTAAAATAAAAAAGAGATGAGGACAGTCCCGAAGTAATGTGGACCAACTGCCAAAAAGGGACTGAATTGTGTTAAAATCACGAACTGTCATCATTTTCCCAATTAAAATATGTTCCTGTCGGCCTATCCTAAGCAACAGACAATGTTCCTCATAAACGTTATCTAGGAGAGTATTGGGTCGTTGAGTGATTGAAGAATAAAGTGAAGTTGGTGATGAAAACTAGTAAAACTGATGTAGTGAATAAACTGAAAAATTATTTTTAATATGTTTTGGAGGCCACTAATGTCCGAAAGGAAAAGCTTTTGCTGCCAATCAAACTTACCGAAAGCGGGCACGATTACGTGTATTCGTCACCAATACGGCAGCTGACAACAAAAGCTACGAGCGTCCAGTGTACAGTCGAAGCGTGTGCGGTGACTGCCGTCTGGGTGCTGAGACGGTGACGGAAACTGCAGGCACCCGGGCAACAGGGAAGACAAGAGAAGCACGCTGCTAGCGGTCTGCAGACGAACTGCCGTCACCACGCAAACTATTGAACTCGGTTCTCTGTATTACATAAAACCCGCTGTACTGTATGAATTCTCAATGTCAATCAATCAATAAAGGTGGGTGATACGATACTGTGAGAACATTTTCACAGAGTACCCAAAGACGCATGTCGAAACAAGCCACCTAGAGGAGATGACGTTTCCACAGAATTATTAAGACCCTTTGGAGGTCCGACGGTGACAAAATAACTCACCGGGTATACAAGTTATATGGGACTGGCGAAATAACCTCATAGTTCAAAAAGTGTCAGATAATTTCAGCTTCAAAAAAGGCATGAGCTGACAGATGCATGTATTAGAGAACCACAAGCTGAACAAGTCACGTTTTCAAAGTCCTCATACGAATTATTTATAGAAGAATAGAAGAACCGGGAGAAAGCCACTACAGGAGAGACTTAACTTAGAAAACAGCCTGCAAAAAAGACAAAGCTATCTTTACAGTAATCGTGGGTTTAGAGAAAGGTGGAATTCACTTTAAGAAGATCAAGGAGCCAGCAAGGATAAAATGACGGAAGCAAAAGCTTATCAACACCTTGTAGAGAAATCAGACTTTGGCTATAAGAGTCAAAGGACATCATAAGGTAGCAGTAGATCAGATGGAAGTGAGACAGGTTTGTAGCCTATCCCCAGTGTTATTAAATCTGTATACTGAGAAAGCAGTAAAGGAAAGCAAAATGATATCTGGAAATGGAGTTACGACTCATAGAAAACATGTAAAAACTTTGAGGTTTGCTGATGACATTGTAATATTGTCACAAACGGCAATGGACGTTGATGATCAGCTGAACCACATGGATAGTCTCATGAAAAGTCGTTATACAACGACTATCGACAAAAGTAAAAGAAGGGTAATGGAATATAGTTGCCTTATATCGCAGGATGGTGAGGGAAGTAGATTAAAGAAAGAGATGCTAAATGTAGTCTATGTGTTTTGCTATTTGGCAGCAGAATAAGAAACATGGGCAGAAGTATAGAGGATATAAAGCACTGTCTGGCAATAGAAGAATAAATATTTCTGAAAGAGACAAAATTGTTGACATTTAATTAGGAAGTCCTTTTCTGGCGTATTTATCTGGAGTGTTGCTTGTACAGGAGTGAAACATGTACAATAAACTTTTCAGACAAAAAGAGAATACAAGCTTTTGAAAAATGGTGCTACAGAAGAATGCTGAATATTATAGCGAACTGAATCAGAAGAAAATAAATTTATGGCGTATCATGATCGAAGAAACGATCAGTGGACACAATAAATTCGAATGCTTATTAGTAATGGTGGGAAGTGTTTCTGTTTGTATGTGTGTTTGTTTGTGTGTGTTTGGAGGATGGGAGGAAGAGGGTACCAACACTCGAGTACAGTAAGTTCAAATGTATGTAGGTTGCAGTAAGTTGTGCAGATTAGAAGAGCCTTGTAAGTATAACTAAGTGGGCATGTAGAACACAGAATGACCCATATTACTAAACAAATAATATCATCAACAGCATCCCACATACTACATGCATTGGCATAAATTAATATACAAAGATTAATTATTGAACAATAAATATTAAAAATGTTGGGCTCAAAAAAACTAATAACTCAAAAATTATGAACCAGGCTGCATCAGTGAATTTCAGTTAAAGTGAAATTCATTATCATTATTTTTAAGTTTCTTCATCCCCTTGAATCTCAATTTTATACTCCTATTTGCAAAGAACTAAAAATAAGAATCAATAATTAATTTCAGGTATCTGAAATTTTAAATTTATTATGAAGCTCCATACAAATTTTTTCACCTTATCTAGTTTTTAAATGTTCACAACCAGTAATGTAATATAAATTAATTACTTCTCACTCACTGAGCTTTTAAAACAAAGTACAGCTGTTTGCTTTATTGAGCTTCTTCAGTAGAGCCTCCATTTATGTAGATTAAAATTTTATTAAAAATAAAAATTATTTATCTTCTAAATGAGGATGACTATGACTAATGTATGGAACTAATTTAAATTTGACCAAAATATTTCTGTTGAGAGAAATGTTAAAGTAAAAGAGAAGTAACTTAAGTGTGATATTTCCAAATATAAATCAAAACATCTTGAATCATAGAACATTTGAGAAGTATGAAACAGAATGCTTATGGAGAAGATGAGAAATTTGGAGAAACTAGTATAGAAATATTGGAAGTAATAGTAAAGTCAGATGTGTTATAACTGCAAAAAATAGAGCAGTATCAATTTAATCATTATCACTTACCAATGAATAATGTATCAAAAATAATAAAAAATTGTAGTAAAGCTTATACACTAATTTTAAATGTTTTTTATTCAATAACATCTACATCTAGTGATACAGATATCAGAGAATACAATAAAAACAACTAATAAATTTATTCAGTTGTTATAATGAAATAGCTAATATAGATTTTAAATTCAAAATTAACAGCCTCAGTTGCGGAGTTACCTAGATTTACCTAGGTTTCAATTGGGATAACCCAATCTTCTTCAGAATTACAATTACTAATGTTTGTCTATAATGGACTTGGTCAATAACCAAAAAATCCATTATGGACAAACATTAGTAAGTGTAATTCTGAAGAAGGTTGGGTTATCCCAATTGAAACCTAGGTAAATCTAGGTAACTCCGCAACTGAGGCTGTTAATTTTGAATTTAATATTTATACAGTTGCTGACAGGGCCGTGAAATGCTGAAAGTATTGAATATAGAATTTATATTTACATTAGAAGATACAGAAAGTTTATTTTAATATTCATAAGGTACTGTATCATAATTTTCTAGAGCTACTCTTTTATTGCACTGAAATGAGAATTATTTCTTAACTTGCTTGTTTATTAAAAATTTAGTATCTACATCTCTTGTTATCTGATTGTAATCTAAATCTAACTTTTCTTTCACTTCATTCTCCGTTAACCTTATCATAGATGTGTTATTCTACTTTTGACTATTTTTATAGTTTTAAGTGAAGCCATTTACTTTCATCTCTGTGCTTTTATAATTTTACTCAAAATAATAACTTTTAGGTTCATTTAAAGCCCAGCCTGTAATCCAGTTATTTCCTTTCTCATCAGTCCACTGACCTATCAAACAACGTGGTTCCACAGTATTTTTACCAATATCAATTTATACTCTATTATCCATATCAACATATATAACAGCTTTCTCTAGAGCTTATTGAACATATCATACAGCCTAAGCCTTGCATTTGATATGATGGATATTGCTATAAAAATATTTTTAGCTACATTATTTTCTACATGATGATCTTTGAAATTGTACTTCATCTCTACCATATGCTTATTAATAAAATTTATATCTATATTATCTAATCGATCACCAATAGTATTTCACAAAGTTGTTGTAAATCTGTCACATACTCAGTTTGGCTCACATTTTGCTGTTGCCCAAATTTTCTCCAAAATGAATACAGACATATCTTAGCAGCAGTTCGTTTTCCAGAGTTTACTTTTATTCTGTCAAGATCTAAGTCAATACCTTTTTTTCACATATCTTCTATGTACCTCAATAGTTTTAAAAATATAGGACTGGTTTCTAATTTCGTTTTCCTAAAGTTTTTCAGTAATTTTGACAACATGTTGACCTTATTCTTAAAGTCCCACACTTTATAGATATCTAAACTTTTGAATCCTTTTTCTGATGCTTTAATTACTCCATGAGTTGTCCAAGTTCCAATAAAACTTCTTTCCTCATAATTGTCATTATATTTATTTATTTTCTCTTCTCCACATTTGACACACATACGAAACAACAGTTTTTCATTTTTATCGATCTTTATTTACACTGGCAAAACAGGATGATACATGCCTATAGGTGCCAATACCTTACATCTTATAAATCCATATCATTTTTTAGCATATTTATGCAATGATATATTTTTTTGTGTTAATACCTTTTGCTTTAGCTCTTAAAGTTATTGTGTGAGTTTGACTACCATAAAAAGTGTCTCTTAGATTTAGTGGTTCAACAACTTCAGGTAACAGTTTCAATTTCTTAATATTTTTATATTCTGATGAGTTAAGCAAATCACATTCCCAAATTTCTACAAAATTGTATCCAGAATTACACATTTCACTACCTCTTATTTAAGTCTTTTCGTCTAAGTCTTCTATCATTTCTTTACTCTTGTTGTTAATTGTCACAATTTCAAAACTTTTTTGCAGCCTTATCGAAAACAACCTTGATGTTAATAAATAGTATGTGTTTCTTTATCAAAGCCATCTATTTTAGTTGCAGCTGTACTTACCTCACCAACATTAAGAGTAAGCTGAATGTTATTATTGTTTAACAATATTATGAAAAGTAAAGTTACTACTCACCATACAGCAGAGATGCTGACTCGCAGAAAGACACAACAAAAAGATTGTTACAAATAAACTTTCGGCAAACAGGGCCACACACACACACACACACACACACACACACACACACACACACACACACACACACACAAATGCATGCAAATGCAGTTGACACACATTTGACTGCAGACTCTGGCAACTGAAGCCACACTGTGAGCAGCAAAAGCAGTGCATGATGGAAATGGCAACTGGGTGGAGGTAAAGAGGAGGCTGGGACAGCGAGGCAGAGAGGTAATAGGGTAGGGGTGGGGGCACTGGTGTGCTGCGGGGAGCATGCAGGGACGAGGTGCAGAGAGGGTAGAGCAGCTATGTGCAGTTGGGAGTAAGACAGAGGGTAGGGGAGAGGTAATGGGGCGAAGTAAAAAGTCTGGGTGCATTACTAGAATGAGGTCCGTATAGTGCTGGAACAGGAACACGGAAGGCGCCAGATGGGTGAAGTCAATGACTGACGAAGGTTGAGACCAGGAGCGTTATAAGAATGTAGGATATATTTTGCAGGGGGAGTTCCCACCTATGGGTTCTTTTGGATTTTACCAAAAACTGCATCGTTATAGATCCCACCAATGATGCCTTACAGCAAGAAAAAGGTGAAACACGTGTGGGAAAAATAATGAAGTTGCAGCAAGTAAGACAGTTCCATTCACAAAAAAAAAGTATTTCTGTGCTTGCTGCGGAGGATGGTCACGCAGACAAACTTGTTATTCACGCCACGCCAGGCATTTCCATGTGGTCTATACCTGAAATTCAGAAGACTTAACGCCCACAAAACCATACAACACATTAAATTCAATAACATATGCAAATGTAATGTACCTAAATATATCAATGTAAAGATTAAAGATAGTTCACTCAGTCCCCAAAAACTAACGCAGGCTGCTCAGCAAATGTAGTTAAAACACGAAATCGAATCCATAATCTCTGCAATACGAAATGAGAAATACTAATTATAGAAGACACATTTACAACTTGCACACACAATTAATAATATGACACTTTTCTTCCATCTGGTCAACAAGGTCGGAAAACACAGAAAAACGGCTGTACCTAGAATGGGAAGATCAGCCAACTCAAAAAACTCCAGTCACAACACAAATACCTTTACACACAACCAAGAACACACCCAAGATCAGTGAACCTTACAGACACACAGTTAACCAGTAAAGAAAGACTGCTGTTCTAGAAAGGATTACAAAACAATTCAAATTCAGAAATAGATGAAGATTGCGTAGAAAATCTAATTACAGAATCAGGAAGTGTTTCGGCAAGGGAAGACAGTAATGGAAACAGCAGTGACAACATTAGACTAACCAGGGAACTATTAAAAAAAAGAAATTCATAATATAATAACCAGTTGAAAAACACAACACAAAAACATGCCCTCAGGGGCTCAGCATTGATTTGTTCGGTACGGGCTTGGCGACTCCAATGTTTCTGAGCTGGAGACTGGTAAGCACCGCCATCCCTCTGTCACCGTAATCTGTAGGCATGCTTCAGCGACGACGATTCGGCGCGGCGGTAGAACGTTGTGTGTCTCAGAGAATGGGAATCTTGGCTTGACCGCAAGGATCGCGAGGACGGAATGAACCTCTATAAGAAACCCTCAATCTCAAGGTGTGCTGAACGCTGATGGGATACATGGCTGTTGAGGTGGAACAGTCGTTAGCAGGCAACCTCTGGTGAATCTGCCGTTATATAAGGCTTACCTAGGCACATGGGGCTCTGTGTAGGTAGACTTCAAGTAGCCTAGCTGCTCCTGGAACCGAAATGGATCCTCCGAAATCATCTCTTCCTCCTCCCAGCGGCAAGGGTGGGCTGCTGGTAAGTACCAAGACCCACACAAACAAGAGGGTTCGTGTAGCCAGTCCTCCAGACTCGGGGTTTGTGCACGCTCTTTCAGGTATGCGTAATAGAACGCATGCTGGTGGCCAGAATGTGTTTCTTATAACTAAACGGAAAGAGGGGGGGGGGGGGGCTTTGAGAAAGTATCACCTTTTTACATTCAGAAAGGATTAGAGGGAATCGCTGGAACTTTAAAACTTCCAAGCGCTTGTGGAATGGGACCCTGTTGATCGAAACATCCAATTCTCAACAGGTGAAGAACATCCTGAAAGCTCATTGCATCGGGGAGTATGCAATCGAAAGTGAAGTGCAGAACAGCTTAAACTATAGCAAAGGTGTTGTGGCTTGCGGGTATCTGGTTGACATTCCCCAGGAAGAACTGAAAGCTGAGTGGTCCCAGGAAGGAAGCGTTGATGGCCAGAATATTATGAAATGGGTGGATGGTGACCACGTGAAGTCAGACATTTATACTGACTTTCAGCAGCACAAAACTTCCTGATCACATGAAGACTGGTTTCCTCTGACTTAGTGTGTGGCCTTATTTTCCTAACCCGATGCACTGCTTTATCTGCCGGCGCTTTGGGCACACCAACACGCATTGTAAGGGGGCTGCAACGAGTGGCAAATGTAGTAAGGCCACCCATGATGATGTTGGCTGTGCGTCTCCTCCAAAGTGTGTCAACTGCTCTTCATCACCCTGTCTGGAGTAGGCGCTGCTGTGTCTTCCTTGAAGAAAGGTACAGGAAATCAAAACGTCTAGACATATTTCATACTGAGAGGCTAAAAATATGTATAAGGCTATGCAGCCCCCAGCATTTGCTACCTCCTTTGAGTCTGCTCTTAAACAACCAGTTCCAAAGAACGATGCTGTTACCAAATTGGAGGTTGCGTGTGTCAGCACTAGCACCTGCGTTTTCCTGTGCATTTTTGCTGCGGCGAGTCCCTCAAAGTCCACTCCCAAAACATCAGACAAGTCTGTTGTTGATGACATTGCAGAGCTCCCTGCTACCTCAAAGGCACAGTCTAGTCCACCATCCAGCGCTGCCGCTACCCGAAAGCCATTTTGTCCCCAATGCCTACCCAGGAGAATAAATCGAAGGCTAAGCGTTCACCACCGCTAGAGTTTGGACGTAAACAGTCCAATGATTTGGATATCCTTCACCATGACGTCTCTCTTGGCTCCTCAGTAGAACTAATGGAGCTTGATGTCAGACATGGGCAATCCTCTCGCCCAGAGACTGAGCCCCCACCCATTAAATGCTCCCTTCCCCAGGGCAAAGACAGGGTGAAAGTAAAATCCCCATGATAGATGGCTTCCATATTACAGTGAAACATTAATGGGTTCAGGACACATCAGGAGGAACTGAAAATTCTAGGAGAGGAATGCTCTCTTTGCCTGTGTTTACAAGAAACATGTTCTAAAGCCACTGACTGCCCCATGCCACTGGGCTATACCATTTACCATAGGATGACCTGACTGTTTACAGGGTAAAGGGGGGGTGGGGGTTTGCTGTGTTTTTTAATGACGTGCTTCACTCCTCTGCTCTCTCCCTGGCTACCAACCTGCAAGCAGTTGCTGTCGGAATTTATGTGTGTCAGAAGATCACTTTTTACTCACTGTATCTCCCTCCACAAGATGTGATCGACTCTGAGGCTCTTACAGCTCTCATGGAACAACTCCCTCGACTTTTTCTTCTTCTGGGAGATTTCAGTGCTCACTGTGTTTTGTGTGGCTCGACCTCTACTTGTCCCGGGGTCGAGTTTTGGAGAGCCTCCTGATATCTCAGAGGTCCGAAACACAGGTACTCACACTCACTGTTGTACTGCTACTGGGTCCTTCTCCACCATCTACCGCTCTTTCTGTTCTCCAGCCCAAGCAGACTCTGTTCAATGGATGGTCATTGACGGCCTCCATTCCAGTGACCACTTCCCACTCTGCATTCAATAATTTGACAGAGCCATACGTGACGAGCGGCCACTATCATGGATGGTCGTCAGGGCTTACTGGACGCTGTTCATCCGGCTGGCTGTGTTTGAAAAAGCGTCCAGGAATGGGTGGACCATATCACACAAGTGATCCACCATGCTGCTTACTTATCCATCCCCAAGACCTAAGGTCGTCTCCGGAGGCGACCTGTGCCTCGTGGACAGATGAGTGCCGATCTGCCATTCAGAACAGGCTTGCAGCTCTTCAACGATTTAAAAGCTGCCCTATAGCAGACAACCTTATAGCCTTTCGAGTCGCGAGAACAAATGCCTAACATGTGATTAAGGAGAGCAAGGAACGATCGTGGCAACCGTTCCTGGACTCCATCAACCGTTCCACTTCTTCTACGAAGGTATAGGAAGCCATCAGAAGGCTTTCTGGTAAGCGCAGTCGTTCACCAATAGCTGCAGTGCTGACACAAAGATGTGTCCCAACAGCTCCTGGATACATCGCTCAGACGCTGGTGGAGACCTTTGCACAAACTGCTGCAGATGCCAGCTGGGATCTGTCGTTTCGTCTCTACAGAGCGACTGCAGAGAAGAGTAAATTGTACTTTGGTTCCAATGATTCTGAAAGTTACAAATCTCCCTTCTCAGCCCTATCTGAGGCTCGTGACATGGCACCTGGTCATGACCAGATCCGGTACTGAATGCTTAGACATTTGCCAGCAGCGTCGAAAACAATCCTCCTTGAATGTTTTAATCTTATATCGCAGACAGGTCACTTCCCCAACTCGTGGAGAGAGGCAGATTTGATACCTCTTCTCAAACCAGGAAATCATCGCACGTCTCCCAGAAGTTATCAGAGTATCGCCTTAACGATCTGTGTACTAAAGACCCTGGAGCGAAAGGTTAACCGGTGTCTGGTCTGGCTATTAGAGGCCAGACAACTCCTTAGCCGCTCTTAGTATGGATTTCGAAGATTTCGGTCCACTGTTGACAACCTGACTCTGCTCAAGGCTGTTATTCAGCAGTCTTTCCTACGTAGACATCAGTGCATTGGAATATTCTTCGATAAGTAAGGCGAACGATACTACTTGGCGACACAGTATTCTCGCTCAACTGCATCAATGGGGCTGACAATAAGCTCCGTTCAGTCAAGCCCACAACGCATGTGTGGTGTGCTTCCTTCCAGCCCCGTGGACGGGACAATGTTCTCCTCACAGATAGGCCACAAGGCCACAGTCCTATGATGCATGGCTCCCTGCTCTGGCGAGAGGACCATCCAATGTGTGGTGCTTGTGGCGTCCAGGTCATTGTGCGTCACGTTTTATTGGATTGCGTTTTATTATCTGACCAGTGGCCATCGGCTGACTTGCAGGCGGATCTACCATCTCTTTTAGGTAATAATCAGATGAATGTGGCTACAATTTTAAAGTTCTGTGACTTGTCCAATTTTCACAGGGTGACTGGCTCGCCCATATTTTACGTAAGTGGCCAACCAGTGGCAAATTCCTGTGGCATCCTTCAAACTCCTATGTCATTTAACTTAAGTTTTATTCTTTTACACAGCATTTTTTGCCTTTTCCCGCTTTCTTTGCGTGTATGCTTCCATTTTACAAATGTTGTCCACATTCGTTCCTTTTAATGTGTGTCAGGCCGCTGATAACCTTGTTGTTGAGCGCCCATAAACCCCAACACACACAGACACACACTCACACACACACACACACACACACACACACACACACACACACACACACACACACACACTCACACACACTCGCACACACACAACAAAAGCACAGAATCTGTAACACTCAGAAAACTTAGGAGAAAACGTCAAAATGTAAATGTTATCATTTCAAAAGCAGGCAAGGGGAACACAGTACTACTGATAAACAAAGAACAATACATTGCAAAGAAAAACAAGAATTCATCTCACGAAATAACAATACAAAATTATAATCAGACCCAACAAACAGGTTCTAGACAAAAGTAAGAAATACTCTAAAAAATTTAGACATCATACTAGATAACAAAGGGAACGAAAGTTGACACAGATTAATACTACAGCACATGTCCTCCAAACTAACCAAAGGTCCAAAAACTGAACCTTCCTGGATTTAAGAAAATTCTCCACTTCCAAGCTTGTAGGGTACATGTTAAAATTACTGTCTGAAACTTTGAAAATACTAGAAGACAGAACCATTGAAAACGCTATACAGCTAATACAACAATTAAAGATATAAAAAGCCCAGACAAAGCAACACTCTTCTCAGTTGATATATAAAGCATTCATTCCAACAAATCTGTACCATAAGCAATAGAAAACATAGGTAAGAACCTGAAAACCTATAGTCACTTCCCCAACGAACGGGTTAAGGAAATATACACATTAATAAAGCTCATAAGAAAACAAAATTACTTCCGGTTCAATAATGAATTTTATTTACAAGATGTTGGATTACCAAAAATCATTTTCACAAAAATAATAGCAAAAGAATACAAAATATTACATTGGTTCAAGTATATAGATGATTTCTGCTACTTAAGAGATGAACCACAACAATATTGAAAAACTACATACTGACATCAACAAGGTACACAAAACATAAAATTCACAATTGAAAGAGAACAGATAAACCAAATTAATTTTCTGGATATAACAATAAAAAACAGTAAGCATATGTTTGAAATTTATCATAAACCAACAACAACACATATTATTATTATTATTCCACCATCAAATCACCCACACTCACAAAAGCAAGCAGCACTTCGATGTATGCTCCATAGACTCAACACAGTGCCACTCACCAAAGAAAGCTATCAAAATAACTGGACATAGTAATGCAGATAGCACAAAGCAATGGTTACAACAGCAACATAGTCAAAAAAATAAACAACAAAATTAAAAGTAAAATAAAAGCAGAAAACACCAAAACACAGTCGACAACACAACAGAACCAAACACAAACACATAGTCCCATAACTACTACACAGAATAATCAGAAAAAGATGGAAAAAACCACAAGATGGCACACAGTGACATACAAACTCACACATAAAATTACCAACAACAAAAAACACCACTCAACCCTCCAAGGAAATTACCATATATAGAAAACCAAAGCAGAAAGGAAAACTGTTGAATGATCAAGTTCACATCACAAACAATGTATTATTTACACTAATAGATAAAATAATAGAATAACGCTTCAAAAGAGGATTAATATAATAATACCACCCAACATTTTTACATTCACTTAGCCATGAACCCCTCTACAGAATATTGAAACAAAAAAATCAGATCAGCTGTCACCTAAGCTCTCAAGCACTTGTTAACAACTATTGCATGGTGGACGATCTAAATGGCTGTGTACTGATAATGTTGTGCATAAAATAGTTTAACGAGCATAAGTTAAATATATTATGACGTGTGCACGTGGATTAGTAATTGTGTTCTGTGTGTAACTAAAAGTACGGCGATCAGTTGTAAGAAAAGGGACATTTTTTTTTCAACTAACTAGTGCACAATGGCCGTGACCAGTTAGGAAGATCTTAATGCTATTTACGAAATAAGTGAGGAAGAGTGGAATAAACCAAGTTCCTGTAACAAAACAGCAGGAAAAGGTGTGAGTTGTGCAAAGTGTAAGGGGAAATTCCATTATTCGTGTCTAAATGCAACAAATGGAGTGAAAAACTGGAAATGCAGTGATTTTTTTCGTAAAGAATCCGACGATATGGACGAAATCAAAACAGACCCGTTAAAAACGTGTGTGTGTGCGAAAAGTCAAAGAATGAACTCGGAATAGTAAGAAAGGAACTTAAGTGTTCGAAAACAATTATTTGTGTATTAACAAACGAACTCCAGAAGCAAGAACCAGTCAAGAAAGAAACGTCTAAAAACTAAAGATTCGAGGCGTCCAACATAAAGCACGATTCACAACACAACGTGCGTACCACAACACAGAACGCAGTTCTAAAAGGATAGCAATCAAAGGGTGCAGCAATGGAAATGCAAACCTTTGCTCCTGAGAGTCAGTTAGTGAGTAGGAGACACAAAATATTTGTTGCCATGGCAGAGACTGTGCAAGAAGCATTTTAAATTTAGCTTCAAATAAATATGATGTTGAAGGGAAGGTGATACCAGGTGCCTCCAGTAGTGTAATATTACAAAAATGTAACTACCTGCATAAGCTGATAAATGAAGATTTTGCAGTTATTTGGGCAGAGGCTAATGAAGTAGCAAACAATGAAGCCAATTTGCAATTTGTTCACTACAAAAAGCCTTGTCAGCATTACAAAATACAAATGTGATTGTAGTTGGAGTACCACACAGAGATGACCTGCCTGAATGGTCTTGTGTAAACCAAGAAATTCAATCCACAAACAGAAAAATTAAAAAAAGTGAAAGTCTTACATAACACTTTTGTTCATACTCCTGGTAACGAGGAGCTATATACAGCACATGTACAGCACCTAAATGCAACTGCTAAAGAACTAATTGCCACAAGGTTTCATGAATCAGTGGAAACGAACAGGGAAGTGCACAACACAGCAGTAGAACAAAAATGGAGCGATACTGCAATGTCAGATAAGGAAACAGTGAGAATTGCTACTGACACAATTCCTGCACAAATAACAGAATCCTTAAAAGTGAATTTCTGTATGTGTGGAGAGCATAATTACTCGAGAAATAAACATACTCAAGAAATCAGTGTAAAATTTAGAAGAAGTAGGAAATGACATTGGAGGAAAGTAGACATCATATAAGAAGAGACTTACTAGCAGAAAGGAGAATAGCAACTCAAGCTCAAGGAGTGAGAATACCAACAGCTGGAATATGGCAATCAACCTGAAGAAAGAAGCCACAATCAAGGAACCAGGATTTAAGGTGGGATCAGCGGTGGTTTCACAGAAGGAAGCAGTTAACAAAGTTAATCAACAAGTGCGTGGACACATATGTGACTATCATAACACAGATGATCACAGTGCACCAAGATTAAAGACATTAACTGAACTTACAACTTCAAATGTAGAGTCAAATTGTTCTCAGAGGAATATAAACACAGACAAACTACTTACTTTTCTACAAGTTAACAGATGTTGTATTAGAAATAAGGTTTTAGAATTAGAACATTTATGTAACACTGAGCATGTAGATTCTATGTGTGTATCTGAGCACACTTTGACCCAAGAACAAGTAAATATATTTGTTCCCCAAGGGTATGTTGTGGGAGACATGATATGTAGAAAACAGAGAAAGAATGGTGGGGCTAGAATTTTTGTCAAAGAAGGAATAAAGTTTTCCAGAATTGAGGTCTCTATGTATTTCTCAGAACTAGATGGGGAGTTTAGTTGTGTAAAAGTAATGAATGAAAATATAGTGGTAGTTAGTCTATATACGTCGCCAGATGGTGATGCGAATTTGTTTATTGAAATATGTGAATTCATAGGCAAAAAGATATTGAAGAGTAAGATAACAATTGCTATATGTGGTGATTTCAACATAGAAATGCCAAACACACAGAGGCTAGTCACTAGGACATTCTTGAATACACAAAGATCATTAGACCTAAGAATGTCTGCATAGAGAATATTGTTGGGAATTTCCATGGGGAATATTTTACAGTCATACTTGCAGGAAGTGGACTTGCAGATCATGAGCTACTGCTCCTCAAACTGTGTAAGAAGCAACCAGTTGAAATTGATGAACATACAGTAGCAATGGTACGAGGGCAAAAGGAAGAGTTCATAAGTATGTTTGTTGATAGATTAGGAAGTGCAGATTGGGACTTTATATATAATTGTCAATCTGGCCAAAGGAAAGCTGAAATTGCCTTTGATAACTTCTTTAAAAAGTACACAGATTTATGGAATTCTTGCTGACCAGTAATAAAAAAATTAGGTATCCATGTGAAATGAAAAAGAAAAGTGTGAGTTGGTTTACAGAAGAGCTAGCAGAAATTAGAGGAAACATGCATATGCTGTACCAGAAGAATTAGCAAGCCGCTAACGAAGGGGCAGAACAGAGTGTGAACATTCATAGATCATATCTGAAACGCAAAAAATTCTACAAAGCTAAACTTCTGGCAAAACGTGAGCAGTGGAAAACTATGTAGAAAGGGCTCCCAATAAATGTAAGGCAGCATCGCACATAATAAAACAAGAGAATAGACTAAAATGCACAGAAACAGGCTTTGCTTGAACCTTAGGAATTAAATCAATACTTTTAAACTCAGTAAAAGAAATAAGTAACAGTATTAAAGCAACAAATTCATCTGCAATTGACCATGTTGGAACACCACTGTCCAGTATCATGGTATTTCGATGGATGGCAGTCACACCTGCTAATGTTATAAAAGCTGTATCCAAATTTTCAAGTTCTAAAAGTATGGACTGTTATTGGTTATCGAATTAGAAAGACAATACTGTTGTTGTCTTCAGTCTTGAGACTGGTTTGATGCAGCTCTCCATGCTACTCTATCCTGTGCAAGCTTCTTCATCTCCCAGTACCTACTGCAACCTATATCCTTCTGAATCTGCTTAGTGTATTCATCTCTTGGTCTCCCTCTACGATTTTTACCCTCCACACTGCCCTCCAATACTAAATTGGTGATCCCTTGATGCCTCAGAACATGTCCTACCAACCGATCCCTTATTCTAGTCAAGTTGTGCCACAAACTCCTCTTCTCCCCAAACCTCTTCAGTACCCCCTCATTAGTTATGTGATTGAATAACATCGGGGAGAGGCTGCAACCCTGTCTTACTCCCTTCCCAACCACTGCTTCCCTTTCATGTTCCTCGACTCTTATAACTGCCATCTGGTTTCTGTACAAATTGTAAATAGCCTTTCGCTCCCTGTATTGTACCCCTGCCACCTTCAGAATTTGAAAGAGAGTATTCCTGTCAACATTGTCAAAAGCTTTCTCTAAGTCTAATAATGCTAGAAACGTAGGTTTGCCTTTCCTTAATCTTCCTTCTAAGATAAGTCGTAAGGTCAGTATTGCCTCACGTGTTCCAGTATTTCTACGGAATCCAAACTGCTCTTCCCCGAGGTCGGCCTCTACTAGTTTTTCCATTCGTCTGTAAAGAATTCGAGTTCGTATTTTGCAGCTGTGGCTTATCAACCTGATTGTTCGGTAATTTTCACATCTGTCAACACCTGATTTCTTTGGGATTGGATTTATTATATTCGTCTTGAAGTCTGAGGGTATTTCGCCTGTTTCATATATCTTGCTCACCAGATGGTACAGTTTTGTCAGGACTGGCTCTCCCAAGGTCGTCAGTAGTTCCAATGGAATGTTGTCTACTCCGGGGGCCTTGTTTCGACTCAGGTCTTTCAGTGCTCTGTCAAACTCTTCACGCAGTATTGTATCTCCCATTTCATCTTCATCTACATCCTCTTCCATTTCCATAATATTGTCCTGAAGTACATCGCCCTTGTATAGACCCTCTATACTTTTTTTATTAAATATGTGGAATCGCGAGTTCTCCAGATGCACTTAAGTTATCAAAAGTTGCTCCAGTTTTGAAAACAGGGACAAAGATCTTCCCCAAAGCTACCGACCAGTCTCCATTGTTCCAATATTCACAAAGTTATTTGAGGCACTGATACACACACAAATGTGCAGCATCTTTGAAAAATATAATATCCTATGTAGCAATCAGTTTGGTTTTTGCAAGGGGAAAAACACAACAGGTGTCATCTTAGAAATCACTGACCAAATCTTAACAGCATTTAGTAACAATAACATGGTATCACTGGTGTTATATGACCTAAGCAAAGCCTTCAATTAGATTTCAGTTGATGTACTACAGATAAAACTAGAGTTTTATGGGGTGAGAGGGAGCACCTTAGCTGTGATAAGTTCTTATTTAAATAACCAAAAGTAATTTGATCCAGTCAGAAATGTAAATTCTTCTGTAATGGAAATCAGCACAGGTGTACCACCAGGGTCTATCCTTGGACCCTTCTTCTTCATTGTAGCTATCAACGATTTACCTGAAAACAGAGGCCACCCTGTTGTATGTTGCTGACAATGCAACACTCCTTACCACACATCAGAACATTTCAGATCTGAAAAACATAACAAAAGAAGCTCTTTATAAGGCTCTGGACTGGTTTGCAGCCAATAAGCTCCTGTGGGATCCTGATAAAACCCAACAACTTTAAATGGGAATAACAAATGAAGTAGGCAATAAGTCAGTAAAACTCTTACATAGTCAAATATCTCAAATATCAAACGAAAAACCTACAAAGGACAAAACTCGTCTAGCTTAAAGGGAGAAACCAGATGGCGTCAAGGTTGTCCCGCTAGATGGCACTGCCATAGGTCAAACGGACACCAACAGCGTTTTTTTAAAAATAGGAACCCCCATATTTTATTACATATTCGTGTAGTACGTAAAGAAATATTAATGTTTTAGTTGGACCACTTTTTTCGCTTTGTGATACATGGCGCTGTAATAGTCACAAACGTGTAAGTACGTGGTATCACTTAACAGGCCACCAATGTGGACGGTAATTGCTTAGTGATACATTACCTGTGTTAAAATGGACCATTTACCAATTGCAGAAAAAGTCGATATAGTGTTGATGTATGTCTATTGTGATCAAAATCCCCAACAGGCGTGTGCTATGTATGCTGCTCAGTATCCTGGACGCCTCATCCAAGTGTCTAGAGATCACCACGGTATAGTATAACACAAGAAATAGGTCTGCGATCAGAAGTTCACAGGAGGTGTGAGCTTGTCACACGATGGAAAGGACGGCACTGCCCCCCCCCCTCCCCCCTATTCATATTCGGTCCCTTCTTCTAACGAGTCTATGATGGAGGTCACTTTAAGAGTGCACCTCTAGACAGACAATGTGTGAAGAATTTTTAGCTGCCTGCAGGCACTCTAACGCTGCCCGTCTAACACCTGCAAGCTAGGATGTGTCATCAGAGGGGTGAGTGTTGCCTACCTGCTGGTGCCCAGGACACTATCCTGAATTGTCCCTGTGCAGGTACATTTTTACAGTGCTCAACAAATGGGCCATGTGCCTTCCTGGGTAGTCTCAGAGGGACCAATTGCTGTTTCGTTCACATGTGTCTATGTGGCGCACCTCTCTGTTGTTAAACCAATGAAGCATGTGAAACAACAGGGCTTAAATCGTGCTCAAAATTTGCTGAATGGTTTTGAACGGTTCCCAGTGGCGCCACCTTCTAAACCAGAGCGAAAAGTTGCAGCAGCACATCACTCCAAGGGGATTCATTCACGTTCAATGATGCTGCTGGCCCACAATAGTCTTAGAGAAGGTCGGAATCGTCTGAAGAGCCTCAGTGACACCAAAAATTGTCAAAAACATCGTCTTGCAAACTGTTAGAGAAACTTCTCTCAAGAGTCCGCACTGCAAAATGAGGCCGGCTGGTGTGGCCGAGCGTTTCTAGGCGCTACAGTCTGGAACCGCGCGACCGCTACGGTCGCAGGTTCGCATCCTGCCTCAGACATGGATGTGTGTGACGTCCTTAGGTTAGTTAGGTTTAAGTAGTTCCAAGTTCTAGAGGACTGATGACCTTAGAAGTTAAGTCCCACAGTGCTCAGAGCCTTTTGCAAAATGAGAAATGCGAAATGTGTGGGAAATCTATGTCTGAAGAAAAGGGGCGATTTTATTCATGCCATTTAGGCCATCCCCTGAGGCCTCTTGGTATAGATTCTGAGCAGCGTTGTGTTGATAGGTTTTCATCGACAATCCTTTACAGAACCGCATGATTTAAACGGTAGGCGACTCCGTTCTGCCCTTCTCCGCAATGAAGAGGGGTGAGATGTGTTTATGCGGGTATTCCACAACCTTCCCATCGTGTGACACGTTCGCGATGGTTTTGGGTATAATTGTGATGTACTCTGGTATCAACATGACGTCGTTAACCTATCTTATACCGTTTTGCGAACGTGTCCACACCTGAAGCATTCCTGAGCCTGAGGCTGACGTCGCAGGGCGCCAGACTTTTGCGTCATCACAGGGGAAAGCTCTAAGAATCTTTGAGCCACATTTCAGACTTCTGAGTCTAATGGGAGCCAATTACGAGGTTTCGAAAAAGTTATCATTTAATGGTGTTGCGCAGAGCAGACTGAAGTCATCTGATGGCTACTTCCGCTTAGGGACGCCTCTCTAACAAACGAAACAGCTTAGAAAAAGGTCAGATATGAAAGTAATGAAGGAGTTTGCATATTGCATCAAAATATATAAGTGGCCCTTGAGACCAAATTTATAAGCTGCTTGGTGATGCTGACGCTAATATTATCAGGATACTACAGCGCCACTTAAATAGTGAGACAATTTAGAGGCTTCCTACACTGGCTATTCTTCCAGGACCTCTAAGCAGACTAGAGGAGTGGCCATATATGTGGAGAACGGTATTCCATTTGAATCTACTGACGTACCAGAAGACTGCACTGAACATATCGTTGAATACTGTGCAGAAGCAGTTGAATTTTGTTAAACTAAAAATTCAATTATATTTATCTATAGGTCCCACAACATAAGTCCAGACATTTCTCTTCTTGGTTCGCTTTGTAGAAAGTGCTGAAAATCAGTTGTATGTGGTGATTTTAACATGAATTTTAATTTTTAATTTATAAATGATAGTGCCAATAGAAGAATGTTGGAAAGTAATTTGTAATTTATTTCTGCGAAACATGTAATTACATGCATAGCAATTGGTAGTATAATACAACAGTATATAATCTAATTTTATTTTATAATAGGCCCTTAAGAATGTAGTACTAATTGTTTGACATAATAATAGTTTAGATTTTAGTTTCTGCAGTATGCTATAGAATTTTTTTGATGTCTCTACAGTTAGTAGCTTCAGTTCATTTGGCAGCGCGTTGAAGTATTTTGCTCCATTAATATATGGGCTGTTAGCAGTTTTTTCAGTGTTTATTATCATATGGTAATTTTGTACTTGTCTAGTATTGTGAGCATGAATTTCTGCATTACGGCAGATATATTTCTTATTATCTATAGTTAATACTATTGTTTCAAACATATACAGTGAATAAATAGTCAGAATTTTAAATTTTATAAACAATTCGGTACATGATGTTCGAGCATCTTTTTCGCCTATTTAAATAGTCTACATGCGTTTTGAAAGCCCTACCCCACAGTGCAAGACCATATGCTAGAAATGGATGTATTAAACCAAAATACATCATCTTCATTGTTTGGGGATTGACATATGGAGCTATTCTTCTTAAATCATACAGGCTAGATGATAGCCTTGCACATACATATATTGCCAATTTGTTGTGCCCATAGTATTTTGCTATCTATGCATAGACCTAGGAATTTACATTACTGCAGATTTTCCCTACGATATTGCTATCTTGAGAATCAAAACAAGTTTGTAATTCACCAACATTGAAGGGGATTACATTTGTTTTATGTAAGTTGACTTTTAGACTGTAATTTTCAAACTTTTCCTTTGTAATATCTATAAAATTTTTACCTCTATGCCGAGATTAAGAATATAATTTCCCCAACAAAGGCCTGAAGTGTCATCTGGATACATTATAATGAAGGTATCATTTTTTACTGTCTTTGGGAAGTCATTGACATAACAAATTAAAAGGAAGGGACCAATTATCGATCCCTGAGGCACACCAAATTTAATACTCCTGACCCTTGATGTATAACTTTTTAATGTTTCTCCTCTATTGTGTGAGATTGAGGTACACTGTCTTCTGTTTTTTAAAGATGATGTGATGAGTTGCAATAATTTTCCACTAATGCCATCTCTGGCCAGTTTTGACAGAAGTACCTTATGATCAACCCTATCAAAAGCCTTTGATAGGTCTAGGAAAACTCCACCTACTTGCACCCATTCGTCAATTTTGTCAAGAGCTTTCAGCATTAATTGAAGTGTTGCAGTCATGATGCTACGACCACTTCTGAAACCATGCTGAAAATCTCCCAGGATGTTGTGCTTATTATAATGCTCTAGCATATATTTCATAATTATTTTTTCAATTGCTAAAATGGAAGTTAAGGTGAGTGGTCAGTAAATTTTTTACTAGTTGTTTAAAACACACCTTCTTTTAAGACACTATTTATTAGATGTACCAAGGGATACACTAGATTGTTTTTGCACTGTTTAAGTAAAAATGGAGAAATTTCATCCCAACCAGCGGATTTTTTGTTTTTACATTCTCTGATGAGCTGCAAAATATCCTTGATTTCAAGTTCATGGAGTTGGTTAGCTTCAGAATTGTTCTCAGCAACACTTCCAACAGGTAATTTATCTGTGGTACAAAAGTCAGATTCTATCATATCTATAAAATAGTCATTAAAATGTTACTGATCTCTTGAGGACTGGTGACATCAATATTGTTATTAGATATCTGTATGTTGTTATTACCTTTTAGCTTTGTTTTACTGTCTCTTATTTCATTTACTATTGACCAACAGGTCTTGGAAATACAATCTGAATTTTGTATTTTCGAATTAATCTTTTCAGTCCTCAGTCTTTTGACATGCTTGCGAAACTGGCACTTGTATAGTTTGTATTTATCCCTGTGCTCATTGTTTTTGGTCTCTCTTTGTATCGTATACATTTCTTCCATTTTTTTCTTTCAGTTCTTTGGTAGTATTATCAAATTCCACGGACCTTGACTGTCTTGCCTTATTCTTATTAATATTTATCTTTCTGATGGGAATAGTATTATTTAGATGATAAGATAATGTATCTAGAAAGGCATCCCATTTATTATTCACTCCTTTGGCTTTAAATACTAGATGCCAAGATTCAGGACCAAGGCTCTCTCATTTTGGCAATGTTGATAAGGGAGAGATTCCTTTTATATTCATAAATTTTCTTGGGTTTTATACAAGGGTCTCCCTTTAGCATTAATAGCTGGCCTAGATGGTCAGAGATGTGACTATTTACAACAGCAGCTGTGGCAATATTTTCACAATTAGTAATAACATGATCTATAGAGCTTATAGTAGGTGGAGTGATTCTAGTGGGTATGTCTCCCAACAGATCTTTTGCGCCGTAAGAATAGACACATCATTTGAAGCGGTTGTTTTCTTGGGAATCTTGTAACGTGTTGACATTAATATCCTCTAATAATATAACATTTATATGCTCTTGCTTGGACATTAATTTACAAAATACTGTATCAAAGGAATTAAGAAATAATTCAAAATTTTCATTTGGTGATCTATGCAGTGCTAAGATAAAGTATACAGTAGACAAGAATTTTAACTTAATTGCCACAATTTCACAGTGCAAATCAGTGGAATACTCTTTTACCCAAGCGATATTTTCGTAAGATTCTACTAGGTTATTTGTTCTCAGGTAAGTAGCTACTCATCCACCTTTATGGTTAGAACGACAGTAAAAATCAGTTAATGAATAATTTTGGATTTTAACATTTGCATGGTATCTGTAGATTTTTGGTGTTCACTGACAACTAGTATATGGGGTGTAATATCTGAAAGACAGTGGTCGAAAACATCAGTCTTATTGCCTAATCCTTCTACATTATAATGAAGGAAAGAAATATTGCTTTCTTCAGGCACATTTTGTGCATGATCATCCCCTCTTCTGCTTTTTAGTTTCCCTTATTATTTATAATGTTGCAAATACCAGTAATCATCTTAGTGAAGATCTTGCAGCCTAACCAGGTTAAGTGAGTACCATCTTTCCCCAGACATTTGTTTCTTAAAAACTTATTTGGATCGATAAATATTACTCCTAGATTATTACAGATCTCATGAATATTACAATTCATCCTCTCTATAGAAGTATCACTTACAGATCTTCTTTAGATTATTCCGCTGACTACAATTCTTGAAGACCTGTATAAGTTTCTAGCTGATCAGATTAAGTTTCTAGTTTCACTGAAAATTTCTACCTGGGTGGTGCTGCGTAGTGAATTTGTTCCTACATGAATGTAAACACCTTTATAGATTCTTGTGGCTTCACCTAAAGATCTTGGATTTGAATTTCGAATATTTATTAAGTGATTATTTAATTGATGGATCCTGATACCAAGGAAAACGTCGAGTCTCGATTTTGGCACATTAACATTTTAGTAGTGTCAGCTATAATAAGAAAGTCTTGATTTTCCTTTTCAGTACTGTGACGATTAATTGGCTGTTTCTCTATGTGTTGGTGTTCCAGTTTCTTGAATATGTGTTTTCCATTTGCACTTCTTCACGAACAGTGGATATCAAAGGTTCAGAAAAATGAGTATCATTACTTCGCGAGCTTTCACTGTTAAGATTGCTTACAACACCTTTCATGCTTTTGATAGAAGACTTTACAGTTTCAGTATGACCATCACAAACCGTGCACTTAATGATGCAGTATACTGGATATCATCACTTTGCAAGTTTTCACAGTTAAGTTTGCTTACCACACTGTTTTTGCATTGGGAGGAGGTTTCATCTTCTACACATATAGCGCAGCTAGAGGATTCCGCCGATTGGGTGTAGTCTATTTCCGAGTTTTCACTCTAACGTTTGTTTACAGATCTGTTACCACTTTTGAGATGGTGTTCGCATTTTTCACAATTACTTTTTTCATGTCTCATAAGCTCACTATTTACTTGTTTCAGTAGTGCTATTTCTGATTTTAGATTGTCAATTTCAGTTTTAAGAAATTTAATAACTCGTTCTCTTGTGTTAACTGATGTCGGTAACGTTACGTTTTCCGTATGTAAACACTCGAAATATGACCAAAATCGTCGCTGATGAATTTTAAACACGTTTTCGCACACTTTTCATGTAGCCAGTAGTTACACATCACACACCTGATTCCTTTTATAACACGTTTTTGACATTTTTTACATGCTGAAGTATTTAAATTATTACTTTTAAGGAGCACTGTGTCACTGCACTTGTCTACTGCCGCCATCTTGCATTAGGTCTCCCAAATTCATATCATCTGATGCAGGCTGTATTCCTTCCAGCCAGTGGACCATTAGCACAGCTGTAGTCAACATTTTTGTTCATTCTTCATTACTAGAGGGGCATTCTGCCAGTAAAAGGATAAATCACCTTTCAGACCATGAGCCACGAACATTAAGATTTAAAGCAACTTGTGCACACGCATTTTATATTTAACTACAAACTATTTATTACTGTTATTCCAGTGACAACAAAGACTTATTTGGACCTGATTAAACAACAAATATGGCGGGAACTTAATAGCACAGATAACATATACGATAAATATGATGCATTCCTGAACAGATTTCAGATGCTCTTTGAACGTTAATTTCCATTACAACATTTAAGACAGACAACCTGGATAGGTTACTAATGGGAAAAGGATATAATGTAGGACAAACTACGAATTATATCAAAACTTTAGTGATAGGAAGAAACTCCTGCATTAGTCCATTACAAGCAATATTCTATGCTGCTTTAAAAAGTCATTAAGAAGGCAAAAAGCATGTGATATGCAAATACAATAACTAACTCTAATGATAAAACAGAAATTATATGTTCAGTCATGAAGCAAGTGTCTGGAGCACTAGGACGTGGCTATTAAGTCTATATTTAGTAAAAATATTTTTGTTATTGATAAGTCAGACGTGAGAAGGACGATAGAAAGAATTGCTACACCGTGGTATAGAAGGTAACTGAAAAAAGTGTACAATGAGATAAACAGAGATAACATGTTTGTGAAACACCCTAATTACACTGAAGACGTCCCGATTTATGATGGTTCCATGGACAATAGAAAAGACGCGACAAGCTCGTTAGTAGAACAGGATATGTGATGTCCACGGAGAGCAGTGCGTGCTCCGCACCGTGCACCCATGCCGGCCACAAGGTCGGTGGAGAGTTGTTGCGGTCGGGCGTTCCACGCCTCCACCAGAGCGGCAGACAGCGGCTGTGCGGCCGTTGGCGCGTGTGGACCCGCTCCACACGTGCTGGATGGTGTTTAGATTTAAGTCGGTGGAACTGGCAGACTACTCTGCTCGCCGAATACCCTCTAGTCCAAGAATTCCACCACCTGCATTTCAATACAGTCGTGCATGACTGAAAGTTACTGCCGGTATTCGCTGATGAAGAACGCTCGACAGTTCCATGAATGTGATCTGTCAACAGTATGTTCGTAATTACCTCTAGCTTCACATCTTCTCCTTCTGCACTGCCTCGCTTCTGTTCTGCAGTGCCACTCATAGCTATATCAAACATCTGTGGGAAAACGCTGCGATATTGGAAGATTATGTTTGCTTTTACCCACTAGCAAAGAAATCATGTTACTACTTGTTCTCAAAATCCTTCTCTATTTAACTGTCCCCATAACATACTCAACATACCAATTGAACATTCACATTTAAGCCCTCAATAACCAAACTCGTCAACAGACAGAACGTTATTATCCAAAAGTCAAGAAATATGTAAGTAATTGATTATGTAATTCCGTATAATCTTCTTTTGTTGTTCTTTCTGGACCAACAGCCACTGTCGTCCCGACGTCTTCTTCTTTAGCATCCACGACACTCTCGGGTTGCGACGTCAAAATGTTAACAGCTACTTCCACAGCAGTAAAACACTCGCCCTTTGTCGCTCCTTGTGGCTGTACGGTGCTTACGTTTGTGCTTCGTATCTACGCATTAACAGATGGTTGAAATGGCTCTGACCACTATGGGACTTAATATTTATGGTCATCAGTCCCCTAGGACTTAGAAATACTTAAACCTAACTAACCTAAGGACATCACACAACATCCAGTCATCACGAGGCAGAGAAAATCCGTGACCCCGCCGAGAATCTAACCAGGGCGCGGGAAGCGAGAACGCTACCGCACGACCACGAGCTGCGGACCATTGACAGAAAATGAGAGCACAATATGTGGCTTTTCATCTTCTTGCACTGCCATAAACTGAGGTTTCCACACGGCAATCTTTCCTCAGCACAGTAGAAAGGAAGTGCTACTTGTTCTTATCTTGAATAGTGACATATACCAAAACAGATCTCCTGTCTAAAATGAAGGATGAGTTTAAATAACTAATCACAGTATTGTATAGCTTTGACTTTACATAAATTACTGTTCTTCTATATCAAGAGGCTCTTAAAATAAAGCATTATTCACATTCTTTCCACAACAAACTACTGACATTCAAATATTTTCAGTTAACCAGTTTTCCATTTGCTATCCCTTGGTTCATGAGATATAGGTTTTATAACCTCTTTATGTTGGTGTATGATAATTATTATGTCATACTCCATGCTAATTCCTCATGGGGTATGCTCTTTTTGGTATATCTTTATACTTTCACCATATGACATGCACTACATTTCAGTGTATGCTGTTTTTATTTGCCACAAATTAATGAACCACTTTAAAAGAAAATTTTTGAGACTTTACTTCAAAATACCTCCCTAGTCGTGAAAACCAACAAGAACCATTTTCCATGACTAATTAGGTTTTTTCTTTCATTGTGTATGTATTGACAGTGGGTAACCTATGTAACTCATTTGCAGCCACATAGTTTCCTCAATTTTTTTCATAAACGACGTTCTAATCTTTTAATTACATAAGGAGTTATAAGTTTTCATTGCCACTAACTACTAGTTAAGGGTTATTATATACCTTGGATTCCTTTCCATTACCTTATTTTCTACCGTCTTACTTATTTCATCGTTTGTAACTAGTCTTTAACTCACTGGAACTGTATATAGCTTACATAAAAAATGGTTTGTGATTTTTTTTCTGAAAGCTACAAATGTAGTTTCCATTCACTCCTGGATTTTCAGAAAAGACAGTCCTACACGTAAATAAAATAACAAATAAATCATTTTGTTGTTCCTTAGTTAACAGGCGTGATCTATGACCTTTGTAACTAATTGATTCGATTGACACATTAATGTCTTCTGTAAGTTTTTCGTTACTTACTATTTCGGCTGTAGCAACTATCTGTACAGTATTTAATGATAAGTTGGTATTATTTCCTACTAGAATCACCTTTAATTTTGCAAGATAATTCTGAAAATCGTGATTCTAGTGTAATAATTTACAGTTTAAGTCCATTTTTACATTGTACATTACTAACCAATCCGTACCTAAGGTTGGCCTATAATGTGACGTTAAGTACCACTAACAAAGTTTTCATAAATTTAAAATAATTTAATTCTATAGATAACAGGATGTTTTATCAGATTCGATTCCTTTTCCGCCATTGATTTCTATAATGCACACTCTTGGCACCGACAGAACATGATCCACATTTCTATTTGTTTCGAGGTATTCCTGTGATACTAATGAAATTTTCCTTCCCCAATCTTTGTGCACGTTTACTCTCTTTCCCCACACATTTTCTCTCATTAATGGTTTCACTTGTTCAACCTCCTTTATTTTATCTCTTGTAATAGTCACTCCCTTGTACATATCATATGAGTGAAAGGTACTAATCATTTGGTATATGGCCTGCTATCGGTTTGTTATATGCTGGATCCTGGCCTACATTCCAGGATGATGGCTGTTTTCAGTCACTATTATAGGATAAATACCCGTTTGTGTATTATGTTTAGAGTTAGATGACATTTTCCATTGTCCTTGAGATTCGTGTTACTCGATACTAAAGCACCTGTGAATTATTACTTCCTCTTGCATTCATTTTTCCATTTTCCCTAACATTGGGCCTTCAGTCTATGTAAGTAAAATTACTTTCTTTTCGTCACTGACATTTCGATGGATGGCTATTGCCCTCATTGTTCTCGGGATATGTAACTCAAGCAGTCTGGTTTTCTTCCTGATTGTAATCTGCTCTTAATTTATATAATGTGTCTAACCCTTCAATGAACGTTAATAAATTATCCATATTAGCCCATCCACTATAAATAGCACAAATCACACACTAAGATAACCATCACACAAGAACCTGTACTAAATGTTTTCGTGTAGTGGGTTGTCTGAATATCTTAATCTGGTTAAACGATATCGAAGAGCTTTCCTTTATGGACCCAAGATCGATTGTAATGCTTTGTTTGGGACATGTTGCTACCTTGAATAGCCGCATTTACCACCATTGCTGTAATATTTCTCCATAATCTATTCGACCAGTGCTGGATGGCGAATGCAGCTGTGTCAAAATGCCCTTGGGTAAGAAGTACATTACCACAAAAATGTTGACTGGTGAGTGTATTGTGTTGAAAGATTTTAGGTCAGTACACCCAAGCTCCATTACGCCAGCCCACATCATAATACCTGGACCAGCAAGACTATCATGTTTGACAATGTTCTTTGGATCATTAATTGTTCCGAACCCTCCCCATATCAGGGTATGTCCAGAATCCCTACTCAGATTAAATCTACTCTCATCCGAGAAGGGCATACGACACCATTCCAGTTCTTATGATCTTGGCACCATCGCAGATACTTGGTCACAGTCACGTCACTGTGATACTGTACTCCTTCACCATGTGCATTTGTTTTACCTGTACATTTGGCCCAGACTTAATTTTTATGGATGATAATGAGCCACTACATCGAACAGCACTAGTGGAGCCTTCCGCAGCTCGTGGTCTGGCGGTTAGTGTTGCTACCTCTGGATCACAGGGTCACGGGTTCGTTTCCCTGGCGGGTTTTCTTCGCCTGGTGTTTGGGTATTTGTATTGTCATCTCATCATCGTTGAGGAAGTGGCGAAATTGGAAGGGGCTCTTGGAACAAGAGGATAATCGGTGAATCGACTATCCTGCCAGATCCCTCTACTTAAATCCCATGGAGCACATGTTTAATAGTTTGGAGAGATGTATTACAGCACATACAAGTGCACCAACGACCATCCAGCAGTTGTCAACCATACTGGTGGAGGAATGGAATGCCCTGCCACAACAACTCCTTGCCAACCTTATGGCCAGCATGGGACATCGTTGCAGAGCGTGCATTGCTATCTGTGGTGATCACATACCCTATTAAGAACCATGTCTTTTGCATTGTCCAGTGGACCATCACTTATCTCAGTGACTTCATTGTAATTACTGTCTGTGAACAAAAGTGTCATTTCTGCTCAGCCCACAAGAATTTTTCTTTCAGCTATATTCTGTTCTACACTGTTGCAGTTCGTCCTATGTATAGTCCAAGTTTTATCAAGCTGTTGTCTCACTGTGACATGTCTTGTGACAATTTCTTTTGTCCTTACGTTTTGCACACCATTGTATAACTCTCGTAGGAAATGCCTTTTCAAAACAAGGGAGAGTCTGAGTCAATAATTACGTTATGAAAGCTAAAGACTCTAATGGATGGAATACAGTTTCTAGAACGATTCTAAAGCACTGTGCTGGATATGTTAACCCAGTACTTAGCCACATTTGTAATAATTCCTTTGGAATGGTCAGTTTCCTGAACTATTGAAGTAGTGCCTTATAAAAAGGAGAAAGGAATAACGCAAATAACTTTAGAATCATTTTACACTCCATTGGTGTTTGAAAAAGTTATTGGAAAGGCTGTATATGTATAAGGGTAATTCATCATTGCAGTTCACATAATTTGCTGTCAAACGTACCGTTTCTTTTCAGAAGAGGTTTATCAACTGAAAACGAAATGTTCCCTTTTCTCTGTCAGGTACTGGACCCATTAAACAAAAAGCTGCAAAGCTGGGCATCTTCTTTGATTTGCATAAGGCTTTTGATTTTATGTATTGTAATATATTACTAGAGAATTTGGAGTATAATGTGAAAGAGCAGTAGCTCGAAATTGGTTTCTCTCATTAAGAACAGACTGCAACAGGCCATTATCTACCATAATAATAATGGTCATGAGGTGGCGTCTGACTAGGGCAGTACTGTTTGTTATGTGTAGTAATGACTAGCCTTTTCACCACAGTTTCGTTTCCATACACGATCGATATACACTCCTGGAAATTGAAATAAGAACACCGTGAATTCATTGTACCAGGAAGGGGAAACTTTATTGACACATTCCTGGGGTCAGATACATCACATGATCACACTGACAGAACCACAGGCACATAGACACAGGCAACAGAGCATGCACAATGTCGGCACTAGTACAGTGTATATCCACCTTTCGCAGCAATGCAGGCTGCTATTCTCCCATGGAGACGATCGTACAGATGCTGGATGTAGTCCTGTGGAACGGCTTGCCATGCCATTTCCACCTGGCGCCTCAGTTGGACCAGCGTTCGTGCTGGACGTGCAGACCCCATGAGACGACGCTTCATCCAGTCCCAAACATGCTCAATGGGGGATAGATCCGGAGATCTTGCTGGCCAGGGTAGTTAACTTACACCTTCTAGAGCACGTTGGGTGGCACGGGATATATGCGGACGTGCATTGTCCTGTTGGAACAGCAAGTTCCCTTGCCGGTCTTGGAATGGTAGAACGATGGGTTCGATGACGGTTTGGATGTACCGTGCACTATTCAGTGTCCCCTCGACGATCACCAGAGGTGTACGGCCAGTGTAGGAGATCGCTCCCCACACCATGATGCCGGGTGTTGGCCCTGTGTGCCTCGGTCGTATGCAGTCCTGATTGTGGCGCTCACCTGCACGGCGCCAAACACGCATACGACCATCATTGGCACCAAGGCAGAAGCGACTCTCATCGCTGAAGACTATACGTCTCCATTCGTCCCTCCATTCACGCCTGTCGCGACACCACTGGAGGCGGGCTGCACGATGTTGGGGCGTGAGCGCAAGACAGCCTAACGGTGTGCTGGACCGTAGCCCAGCTTCATGGAGACGGTTGCGAATGGTCCTCGCCGATACCCCAGGAGCAACATTGTGACTAATTTGCTGGGAAGTGGCGGTGCGGTCCCCTACGGCACTGCGTAGGATCCTACGGTCTTGGCGTGCATCCGTGCGTCGCTGCGGTCCGGTCCCAGGTCGACGGGCACGTGCACCTTCCGCCGACCACTGGCGACATCATAGATGTATTGTGGAGACCTCACGCCCCACGTGTTGAGCAATTCGGCGGTACGTCCATCCGGCCTCCCGCATGCCCACTATACGCCCTCGCTCAAAGTCCGTCAACTGCACATACGGTTCACGTCCACGCTGTCGCGGCATGCTACCAGTGTTAAAGACTGCGATGGAGCTCCGTATGCCACGGCAAACTGGCTGACACTGACGGTGGCGGTGCACAAATGCTGCGCAGCTAGCGCCATTCGACGGCCAACAGCGCGGTTCCTGGTGTGTCCGCTGTGCCGTGCGTGTGATCATTGCTTGTACAGCCCTCTCGCAGTGTCCGGAGCAAGTATGGTGGGTCTGACACACCGGTGTCAATGTGTTCTTTTTTCCATTTCCAGGAGTGTATATACTGCACACACCAGCTCCTCCACCCTTTGTGTGTCCACATCTACTTCCATCTTATACTCCCACTTCTTTCTGACCATCTACTCCACCCCACTCTCTACATCTATCCATCTCTTCCTATCTCCTCTCTCATCCACAGGTGGTAGATGGGCTACTACTACTACAATGACAGGTTATCAAGATTTAACTGAGTTTGAACATGTTGTTGTAGTCGGTGCACGACCAATGGGACACA
This sequence comes from Schistocerca gregaria, assembly GCF_023897955.1. Lineage (NCBI taxonomy): Eukaryota > Metazoa > Arthropoda > Insecta > Orthoptera > Acrididae > Schistocerca > Schistocerca gregaria. Next base: position 42,287,766 of record NC_064923.1, on the reverse strand, counting down.
GCATCTCCGAGGTAGTGATGAAGAGGGGATTTTCCTGAATAACTATTTCACGAGTGTACCACGAATATCAGGAATCCGGTAAAATATCAAATCTCCAGAATCTCTGAGGCCTGTAAAATATCCTGCAAGAACAGGACCAACGGCGACTGAAGAGAATCGTTCAACGTGACAGAAGTGCATCCCTTCCGCAAATTGCTGCATATTTCAGTGCAGGGCCATCAATAAGTGTCAGCGTGTGAACCATTCAATGAAAATCATTGATATGGGATTTCAGATCCGAAGGGCACTCGTGTACCCTTGATGACTGCTTGACGCAAAGCTTTACACCTCTTCTGGGCCTGTCAACACCATCATTGGACTGTTGATGATTGGAAACTTGTTGCCTGGTCGGATAAGTCTCGTTTCAAATTGTATCGAGTGGATGGACGTGTACAGGTATGGAGACAACCTCATGAATCCATGGACCCTCCATATCAGCAGGGGACTGTTCAAGCTGATGTAGGTTCTTTAATGGTGTTGGGTGTGTGCAGTTGGAGTGATATGGGACCCCTGATATGTCTAGATACAAATCTGACAGGTGAAACATACGTAAGCATCCTGTCTGATCACCTGCATCCATTCATGTCGATTGCACGCCACACGTCCAGAATTGCTACAGAGTGGCTCCAGGAACACTTTTCTGAGTTTAAACACTTCCGCTGGTCGCCAAACTCCCTAGACATGAACATTAATGAGCATGTCTGGGATGGCTTGTTCAGAAGAGATTGCCACCCCCTCGTACTTTTACAGATCTATGGACAGCCCTGCAGGATTCATGTTGTTCCCCCAAGCACTACGTCTGACACTCATAGATATGCGACTATGTATTATTGCTTCAACCTGCTCGGAAACCTCCCACAAAATACTAGGAAGCGTGGAGCGGTAGTTCCATACAAGACTGGAAGTGTCTATTTACATTGCTGGTGATCATTTTTAACACAACCAGTGATGGTCAGTTTGTTTTGTTACTGGCCAGATTCTTCATAACTCGTGTATGCCCTTGTAGAATGTGCTACCACAGGTATTGTTCAAGCGTCAGTGTGGGATCTTTTAAAAATACAGTATTTCATAAAGGATTCCCACTAGAATGTGTGTGTGTGTGTCTTTATTGAAGAATTATGGAAAATTTTAAATAAACCATTCAACAACTTTTCAATATATATATTTTACGGCCTCATTGGACCACTTCAGTCAATTTCCTTCCGGTCTTCCTAAGATTTCTCATTGTTTTTTCCTTCTTGGCTTTCCAGTATTTCTTCATTCTATCCAATCTTTGTTTTCGTTCCTCTTCTGAAATTACCCTTTTAGTTGTATCTCTTTTATCAATTTTTGGCAAGAATCTAATATTTCAATTTTTTAATTTATTTACTTGTTTTGATTTGGTTTTCAAGGCCTCCAGCGTTATGTCTAGTTCTTTCATGTCTTCTTTTATTTCCTTTATTCAGGCAGGTTGTTGTTTTTGTGTCCAGAGTTTCTCCAAAATTTTGCGTATTAATCTGTCTTCAGGTGTTCTCAATAGATGGCCAAAAAATTATATTCTCTTCTTTCTCATGGTATCCGTTACTGGTTCTATCTCCTGATATACCACTGCATTTGGGACAATACGCCATTCTCCTGCTTTTTGGTACTTTTTATTGATGCATGTCCTTATTATTCTTCTTTCTATTTTTAGAATTTTTTCTGTGTTGTTCTTTTGATTTAGCTTAAACAGGGTTTCACTTCCATAGGTTATTTCTGGTTGGACAACAGTCTTGTAATGTTTTAATTTTGTATTTATTGACAAACATTTATTGTTGTATGTGTTCCTGGATACTTTTTGGGCTCTTCATAATCTATTAGTTCTCTCTGTCCAGGGCATTTTTCATTTAAGTTATAGGTTATATTTTCTCCAAGGTACTTAAATTGTTTTACAATTTCTATATCAGTCCCACACATCTGTACACTATTTATTACAAGGGCGTCTGTTGCCATTAATTTTGTTTTTTCAAATGAAATTGTTAATCCTACTTTTCCTGCAATATTTTGGAGATTTGTGAGTTGATCCCTAGCCTCTTCAATGTTGTTGGCTAGTAGTGCCAGATCATCTGCAAATCCCAAACAATTTAGGCTAATTTTCTCTTTATTGTACCCAATTTTTATATTTTTTTATTTTCTTTATACCATTCTCTCATTAAATATTCCAGAGTACAGTTGAACAGAAGGGGTGATAATACATCACCTTGTCTTAGTGCTGTTTTAATTGTGAAGGGTTCAGACATTTCACTTCTGAACTTCACCTTTGATTTAGTATTTGTTAAAGTTAAGCTTATCATCTTCACTAGTTTAGGATGTAATCCAAGATTTCGTAGTATTTTCAACATTGAAGGTCTGTGAATACTATCATATGCTTTTTTAAAGTCCACGAAAGTTAAAATCATTTGTTTCTGTCTTCTTTTGTAAATATCCATTACCAATTTTAGTGTTATGATTTGTTCCGGACAGCTGCGCCATGGTGGAAATCCTCCTTGGTAATCCCCTCATTCTTTTTCCAATCACCTTTGCATCGATTATAAATTATTCTTAAAATATTTTATATGTACAATCCAACTGAGAGATTCCACTATAGTTGTCCGGATTAGTTCTATCTCCTTTCTTGTGTAGAGGGTGTATTACCGCTGTTGTCCAATGTTGCAGCAATGTTTCATCATTCCACATTTTAATTAAACTTTGGTGAAGTGTTTCCTTACTTGATTCTGATGCATTTTTCCACAGCTCTGCAAATGTTTGGTCTTCGCCACTAGCTTTATAATTTTTCAATTCTTTAATGGCTTGATTTACTTCATTAATGTTTGGTGGACCAATGTATTCTGTTGAAGTTTTAATGGGCGTTTCTGTGTTTATATGAAGCCATTCTTTTGGTTCTTCACCATTCAGTAGTTGATCGAATGCATCAGCTAGAATTTGGGCATGATCTTTATTGTTGTGTGCTATTTTTCCGGTTGTATCTTTTAACATGAGTGTTGGTGGTTCATATTTTTGAAGTTGTTTACTAAATATTTTATAATAATCCCTTGAATTTGTCTTTTTGAGTTAGTTTTCTTTGTTTAGTCAATTCTTCATGTGATTTCTCTGTTTTCTGGCTTTGATGATTTAACCATGCTTGGTGCCTATTTACAAATGCTTTATCGCCTTCCTCATTCCACCATTGATGCTTTTTCCTTGGGCTTGGTGGGGCAATTTTTTCGGCTGTTTTTTTAGTTTCGGGACTATCTATTCTAATTTATCAGTTTTCTCAATTTTTTGAGTTAGTTCTTTATATTGATCATTGTTTATTAGTTTATGAGGGTCATATATTTTTCTCATTTTAAATTTGGATTTTGGTTTCTTTGCAGGTGTGAATTTACATTTGATTTTCACCATGTAATGGTCTGACCCCATGTCTATTCCTCTAAGTACTTTAACATTTTGGATTTCTTTATGGTACTTTTTGTCCATACAGACGTGATCTAATTGCCATTCCCCCTTTTTCCAATCTGGGTGTTTCCATGTCTTTAGTTTACTGGGTTTTCTCATAAAATAGGTGTATTTTGATATCATATTATGGTTTCTACAGAATTCTACTAATCTTATTGGTTCGTTTTTGAGCCGGCCATTTTCCTATTATGTCTCTGTATCTCTTTTCATTGCCCAGTTGTGCATTGAAATCACCTATTAAAATTTTACTGTGATTTTTGTTTATATTTGTCACTGTTTGATCTAGTAGGTCCCAGAATTCATCCGTCTCTTCTCTGGTTTTTCTCCTATTGTTTTTATCATTCGTGGGAGCATGGGCGTTAATTATTGTATAGATTTTATTTGATGCTTTTACTGTCAGCGTCGAGAGCCTAGGAGATTGGGCCTGGAAATCTGTTATCGGTTCAATTATTTTTAAGTTGACTGTGAATCCCGTACCAAATTGTGGACAATTTTTCATCACTCTATCTCCCGGGATGCCTTTGCATATTCTATAACCTTGATATTCCATGGGCACCTGGTCCGAATTCCTCATCCCTTGTAGTCCTGATATTAGGATCCCTTGTTTGTCTAGTTCATTAGTTAGAATTTTCAATTTCCTACTTGTGCCAGGGAGTTAATGTTAAATGTTGCTAAATAATTTATTTGTTTCATTTTTAATTTCTGTTTTGGTCTTTGGTCTGTCTCGGGTATTTCTAGATGCTCCGACTCATCCAACTTATCTTTTAAGTGACCGCCCACCATATCCGAGTGCAGTCTTCCTTGGGTAGTGCCAAGCGGTGGAGATTTTCTTAAAAGATTTCTGTCCATATTTGACTATAGAAGGTATTTAGCTTCGGACGGAGCAAGCTCCGAATTACAACTATGGTTGTGAACCATAGAGGTTGAGTGTTTGGTCCGTGAGAGCTATTTTATTTTACTCATCCGCCGGCAACCGGTGAGAATATCCCTATCCGCCACCCGGGGACGCGCCACGTCGGAGTATCACCTTTCCGCCTGCTACGTCACCGTAGTAGGTTCGTGGATATATATATATATATATATATATATATATATATATATATATATATATATATATATATATATATATATATATTGCAACAGCATTTCAGAACGATTTCCTTTAATATAGTCACATAGATTTTTGTATATTTATTTATATACAACTTATATTAATTATGTAGCTCATGTCTGTATGAGCATTACGTAAAATTTAAAATAAATTGGGCAAGAACATTTCAGGTATTTCACTAAGAATATATATATAATTGCAAGCCCAAAAACATAATTAATGTAGAATAATGAAATTTAGGATATACATTTGTCTAGGTGACATTTTTAATTGATTAACATTGCAACCTCACATGTTAATTTAAGTGCGAGATAGCCCATTGCAAATGTGAAATGCTGCTATAATAATAACCGCCAGAATGTTGGATGCTAGCATTCAAACATGCATGTATTGTGTTGTACATGTGCCAGACGTCAGTTTGTGGCCTCTGCCTGATGCAATTGGAGAAATGGACGGTTAATGACGGTTGTGGATGACACAGGTGTTTTAGTCTGATTATTTCACATACATGCTCGATTGGAGACAGATGTGGTGATCAAGAAGGCCAAGACAATATGTCAATAGACTGTAGAGAATGTTGGGTAACAACAGCGGCAAGTAGGTGAGCGTTATCCTATTGAGAAACACTGTCTGGAAAATGCTCTTTATAAAATGCAGGAAAACAGGTCGAATCACCGAGTTTATGTACAAATTTCCAGTCAGGGTGCACGTGATAACCACGAGAGTCCTTCTGCTGTCATAACAAATTGTGCCCTGGACCATAACTCCTGGTATAGGTCCAGTGCGTCTAGCATGCCGACAGGTTGGTTGCAGGCCGTAACTGGCCTTCTTCCTACGGGCACACGGCCATCACTGGCACTGAGACACAACCAGTTTTCATCAGGAAACGTAACAGACTTTCTGCCTGCCCTCCAATGAGCTCTCGCTTGACACCAGTCAAGTCACAAATGGCTGTGGTTTGGAGACAGTGGAATATCTGCTGCAGGGAGCCTGGTTCGGAGCTGCCCTTGAAGAAACCTATTTGTAACAGTTCGTTGTGTTAACTGTCGCTCAAACTGTTGCTGCAGAAGCAGTACGAGGCGACTGAGCCCTATGCCAAACATGACGGTCTTCCCCGTCGGCAGTGCCATGTGGCCCTCAGGAGACAAGTCTAGTTGTGGACACACATTCTCGTGACCGCTGCTGCCAACAGGCACAAACAGTGTTTAAATTGCTGCCAAGTCTTCCAGCAACATCGTGGTGGGAACATTCACGCTCTTGTAGCCCTATTACACGACTTCGTTCAAACGCAATGAGGTGTTGATTGTGGCATCTTTGTCGTCTCAAAGCCACACTTGACTAACAACAACTCACTGTGCCCAGTCTCAAAGCTAACTAATACTCACGACCATGTTTAAAGCATACGTGATTTGCACCTCATACTGGCGCTTTCAGCGGCACTCTTACATGGCTGGTGTGAAATCCGAATAGACGTCATCTTCCAGGTGTAGAAAAACGCCTACCAATTTTCGTTTATGTAGCACAACTTCTTCTGGCGATGCAGTTTTCCCTTCAGTGTACTTACACCACATATATTTAGAAATAAATGTGTAGCCTCCGTCAATCCAAACAATTAGGGTATCACTGAAAAACCTGAAGTACATCAGTCGAGATTTTTGGTAACAGCATTAACGAACGACTTGTCTTTATATAGTACCATAGACATGCCTTGTCATATGACAGCTGATCCTAAGATATTTCTGTTTGCTATGACACTCTCTTGCCATAAGGTATCATTGAAAGCCCATGTTTAGGATATTGTTCAAAAACTGAAGGCTGCTTGATTTACCTTTACAACAGTATCTGCAATAAGTCTGTTTTACCAATTTCCATTCGCTTATGGCATATGCCGTAATACAGGGTGTTCAGAATAAGTCTGAAAAGTTGGTAAGGGTGCTGCAGCGTAGATTGTGCTGAGAGATGGTTGTTGAGGGAAAATTTTATATATATTGCTCGTTTTCAAAATGGTTCAAATGGCTGTAAGCACTATGGGACTTAACATCCGAGGTCATCAGTCCCCTACACTTAGAACTACTTAAACCTAACTAACCTAAGGACATTACACACATCCGTGGCGGAGGCAGGATTCGAACTTGCGACCTCAGCAGCAGCGCGGTTCCGGATTGCAGCGCGTAGAGCCGCTCGGCCACAACGGCCGGCGCGCCTTTTGTGAGGTAAGAGTATTGAGGTTAGCCAATCAGGTCACTTTGCACGCAAATTCAAGTGACCTGTCAGAAACAGTATAGCCAAGTGTGTTTCTTGTTTGGCTTCCCAAAAACCGAACAATAGAGCGATACAAAAATTGGACATGGAATGGTAGCAAGTAACGAACCTGAGCCAAATGCTGAGCAGTGTCGCACACTATCATCTACACTGTGAGAACAGCTGACGTTAACTGTATTTGACGGGCTACTTCAATTTGCACAGACAACAGCCTTTCTGTCTAACTCCAATGGCAAAACGGAAATGGCACAATATATGTTTTTTTTTCCTTTCGGTTCATTTATTTCTTAGCACAACCTATGACGCGACAACCTTACATGCTTTTCAGACTGTTTCAGACCATCCTGTTTGTTAAGATAAATCCTCCCCTACATATTGGGAATGTAGACTCAGAAACGGTGATGTAAGTTCGCGAACCTCTTGACCGCTTAGAGTTTGGGAATTCTGACACTGGCCTCTGAATGTATATGTTCTTCAATGACGTTTGTTGTTGGTAGTGTGAGCTTATTGCCAACAATTACCACCTTTCGCTTAATACTAGGCAGAAATCCAGTCTGCATTTGGTTTATGCCTCACTGACTTCTATGCACACAGGTGCGTAGTACTTCTCTGAATGCATTTTCATAAGCTATCACAAGAAGTAATGTATCTTAGCAGTAATCCTCGCACTTTCAACACCAAACTGAAGAATTTTCTCGTGGCTGACACCTTCCATTCTGTCAAGGAGACCTGGAAAAGAAATTAAGTTAATTCTGATGTCATATTTTTGATTACGCTAGTGTATACTTGTAGAATGTCATCTGCATAGAATTCGTATAAATTTTATTTTATCTACTAACCTTTTCTGCACATCTTCGTCTGCATACATGTTCGACACATATATTGCACTCTCCACTCCCACCCTTTCTGTGGATCCATATTCTCCTCACCGAGTCTACACATCTCCTCCTCTTTCTGACCATCTCATCCTTCCCCCATCCCTCTATCCATACCCTTCTCCCACCCCTACACATCCCAGCCTCGCCCCTCCTTGTCATTACCTCCTCCTCACTCACATCTTGCCCATCTCCACCTCATCTCCTCACTTCTGATGTTCCCACTTCCCTGGCCATTTCGTCCGACCCTCTCTGCCCATCCCCTGCTGTCAGTCTCCCACTTGCTCTCTGTCGCCCCCTCTGCCCATCTCCTACTCCCCTTATTTCTGTCACTCGCTATGCCTCCATCTTTCTATTTATCTCCCTCTAGCCCCTCTCCTGACAACTCCTCCTTCCCACTTCATCTTACTCATCTCCTCCAGCCCCTTGTCCCCATCCACCTCATACACCCTCTCTCTCTGTCCCTTTCCTTCCCCCTTTTTCTGTTCATTCCTTCCTACCTAGCCATCTCAACTGTTCCCAATCCATGCCTATTTGCACGTGTGGTCTGTAAGCAACAGGTTGATGAAGCAGCAGATACTACAATACACCTGTCATGCAGGTCAGTCTACCATTATAGACTTGAAAACCGGTTTTTCTGCTGAAGTGTAGGCTGCCATGCAAAGGAGATCGATAAGTCAGGCCAGCACTACTACAACACACCTGTGCCTTGCAGGGCAGCCTACATTCCAGGGGCTGGAAAGTCGTTCTATGCCACTAACATTGAGGCTGCCCTGCAATGCAGGTCGATAAGGCAAATGCTATTGCCACATAGCATACCTGTGATACAGGGCAGTCTATACACCAGGGCCCAATAAAGACATCTTTGCCCACATCACCGTTCATATTGGTGTTTTGAAGTAATAAAGAGTGCTGCTACAAGTGAGGCCAGCTGTTTCTGTGCAAAATTCGGTTGAAATAGATCCAGGGGTTTGGGAGGGGATCTGGAACGTTCACATGTACTCTTACACTCTGCTTTATATGTACCGATATTATTACTTTTCTGATGCCACTTTAATGCAATCGATCATTTCATAAACATAGAGATTTGCTCCTGAATTTGGTCCTATAGAAACCTTATGTGTAAAATAAAAAAATAAGTATACCTGAATTCTTTCTTGGTAGTGGTACAGTTGCAGGTGATAAACAAGCCACTTGCAGTGGCTATTAAATTGCACCTGTTCTTCTTGCAGTAAATGTTTTTCAATAATGAGCTTTTTTCCTTTCTCTTAGATGCAGCGATGGCCCAACAAATTCGTTAGTGATGAGCTCTTCATCATCGTCCTCAGGCGTAAATTAGCCACCGACCACTACGTCTGGCACGGGATCTGGCACCCCTTCATCTGTGCCTCCCAGCACGACACAGCCCTCGTCTTCCGACACCCCACTTACACCTTCACCCACTTATTCGTCACCGACAACACCGTCACCTGACGCAACGTCTGGCACACCTCCCACCACACCTGGCAGCACGGCAGGGCCTACGTCTGCAGACACACCGCCAGCAACGTCTTCAGCCACAGGATCGTCACAGCCAACAGCGTCGTCCGACACGCCTGACACTCCCCCTACCGTGACTCCCAGCACAGCACAGCCTACACCTCTGGACGTGCCAACAACGCCTTCACTGACGTCCAAATGCTATTGCCACATAGCATACCTGTGATACAGGGCAGTATATACACCAGGGCCGAATAAATACATGTTTGCCACTGCCACTGCCCACATCACCATTCATATTGCCCAGCAGGACTCCTCCCTCCACTGGCGGCGAGTGTTCAAACCCGCTGGAAATCGTTCCAGATCCCAGTGACTGCTCCAGCTACTACGAGTATCTCCCAACGAATAAGTGGACGCACATTGAATGCATTTATGGATATTACTTCAATTGAGACGAGAAGTGCCTTTATGGCTCTTGCCCTTACACTTCATGGTGATCACTACTCCTGGTGATAAATCAGAATATATTTCAGAGAGTAATTATGGCTCAGTTCTAATAACTACCTTAACAGTGACACTTGTATTTCATTTAGTTAGCTGTCTCAGCCAAGAACATAAATCGTTGTTAATGCATTATTTTGTATCATTAAAAAATAAATTATTATGTCCAATTATGCATTATGTTTTTCTTACACAAACTGGTCTCAGAGAATCCCCTGCTGGTGTATTACTACATTTTGATGCCTTGAAGTTATTTTTATTTTGGTCACTTGAATTCCTAACAGAAATTTGTGTCTAGTCCTGATAAATGTAACCAAGACATTTCACACTGTGGTTTAGACGCAGTACTCGTATTCGCTAGGTCGCTGGTTCAAAAATCCATCCCATCATCCACATATAGGATTTGAACGCTTTTTCTAAGTAACTTTGAGTGAGTGCCAGGATTATTTTTTTAAAAGAGTTATCTTTAAAAGAAGTGGTCGACCACACCCCATTCATCGAATCTTCTGCGTTTGTAACAAACTCAACTCGATTAACTATTAAAACCTCATACTCCTTCTTCCACCAAATCCTAAAGATGAAGTCAGAAATTATGTTCATCCCTGATAGTATTCAGAGAACAACTTATTGATGTAAATAAGAGCACTTGTTACATTGTAATGAGGAAATGTACAAAGTCTATGAATGGTACATGTAGGGGTACCTGGGGGAGCTATAGACAGGAAAAGCAATAGGGGAAGAAACATAGTGGAACAATTAACCAAATAACTGAGTACAATGGGCCCTAGCGCAACTCAGTGGTGAAGAGGTTCATATGGGAATCAGTGACACGATTCTATAGAAACTCACATTACACATTAATAAAACAAGCTCATCTCCTACCAGCTAATGTTGTTCTTAATGTGAGCAACAGTGAATGGAGTGATCATGGATTTACCAGTAACATGTGAACGACACTTCATCAATGACCAAAATGTGTAAAGAAACCAGTCGAAAAATTGTAACAGTTTTAAAATTCATTTCTTTCAAGCTGTTGATTGGGTGAAATACGTAAAGCATGACATGTGTTGCAATATAGGATTTGCAGAAAACTGGACTGTGTGGTAATGCTGCTAAAATGTTAGTTGAAACCCTGCCGTATGCTATTGTTTCTGTACTAATAGAAATGCGTCACGTGCGTGACTGACAAGGAAACATTGCAAAGTGCCAATAAACGAACTTGATGAAACTTGGCGATTTATATAGGGGGCAAAGTAATGCAATGTGTAACTTTTGTTTGTGCCATATTTCACTTTTAAGGAGTACAGCACATCCCAAAATGTGATTTGGCGTGTTAAGTTTCGATGGGATATCTTCACAACGATGAAATGTAAAAAAAAATTCCATAAAAAAGTTGATGTGTAATTAACATTCTTGAAAACTGTATAATCAAGTTTTGCAATGATTTGAAATTTCGCAAAATATCCCATCACCGTTAATTAATTTTGAAAACTGAAAACTATTGTTTCATCATAAAGCTTTCAAGCCACATATATCTGTGAGTAATAAAGCTTGTTTCTAAAAAAAGATTTTTGGAAAATAAACTATACAGCGTGTTGTTAGAGTGTTTCCAACATACCTAACTAAAGTATCTAAAGATTCATTACTATATTAATTATTTATTTTAGTTATTCCTGTTTTATATTTTAACTTGTTGTTTATTTTTGTTTTGTAGTTTACTGCTTCATACACATTTATTTTTTAAACTGAAAATAATAATTAATCCATTATTGTGAAACAAAATCAGTACAATAACGATAATCTGCAAAGAAATTCTTAAAATATAACAGTATGTTTACACCTAAAATGCACATAACGGTGTGTATAAAAGGAACGAAATTTATTCGCATGTTGTACATGATGGAGAACACAACATAAAACAAAATTCAGTGGGATATCATGTTTTCACAGGTGATCCACTAAATATTCTAATTTCATATTTCGAACATTGGTAAGCCTTGGTGAAGAGGATCGATTATATACTGTGGAGAGCGACATCATTATCATTTAACAGAGCTACATTTCAAAATCTTCTCACAAAGTTCTTCCAGCATCAAAAGTTTCTCGTCCTCAAGTACAACATTCAAAACAGCTTTTTTACGCTAAGGACCAACTTTTTCACATTTTTTAAAATTAATGGTTAGTTTGGATGGAGAATTCGAGAGTCTCTTTTTGAAGCTACAAATGTTCTTGTGAGAACATCGAAATAGGGTAAACAAACGTCTCATCTGGTGAAAACTTGCTTCATAGATGTTTTCTTTCCCAGTGAGGAGGAAAATTGTTAGATTCATGGGGTGGTCCGTGTATAAGGACCGTTTAGAACATCGTACCTGAGGACAAGGCACTAGTTGATCTGGTGATCCCAAACACTTTGACGACTCAGTTACATCAATGGGGACATAAAAAAGTGGATTATACAGTTTTCAAGAACGTCAATTACATATTAATTTTTATATGCAAAGTGTTTATTATATATCATCGTGTCAAAGATATTCTCTCAGTACCAAAACGCAAAATTACGATTTGAGCTGCGTTTTACCCTTTAAAAGTGAAATTGGACACAAACAAGGAAATTCGTACCGGATTACTTTTTCCGCTCTACACACTCCCCAAATTTCATCAGGATCGTTTATTTACACTTGGGAATGTTCCCTTGTGTGGCAGCCTTGAAATAATGCTGGAAAGCATGGATGATCTGAGTTTAATTCTCCATCGTCTACGAGGAAATAAGCGACAGAGGTTATCTTCACATGAAGCTCCTTCACTTAATTCCTTCGCATGACCTGACTAGGGCCACCAGGCTCTCTGTTACATCAGACCAGGGTTTCACATGTACAGTAGATCTTAGTTACCTGTTGTTGTTGTTGTGGTCTTCAGTCCTGAGACTGATTTGATGCAGCCCTCCATGCTACTCTATCCTGTGCAAGCTTCTTCATCTCCTAGTACCTACTGCATCCTACATCCTTCTGAATCTGCTTGGTGTATCCATCCCTTGGTCTTCCTCTCCCACGTTGCCCTCCAATACTAAATTGGTGGTCACTTGAAACCTTAGAACATGTCCTAACAATCGATCCCTTCTTCTAGTCAAGTTGTGCCACACACTTCTCTTCTCCCCAGTCCTATTCAACATCTCCTCATTTGTTATGTGATCTACCCATCTAATCTTCAGCATTCTTCTGTAGCACCACATTTCGAAACCTTCTATTCTCTTCTTGTCTAAACTAGTTGTCGTCCATGTTTCACTTCCATACATGGCTACTCTCCATACACATACTTTCAGAAACGATTGCTGACACTTAAATCTATACTCAATGTTAACAAATTTCTCTTCTTCAGAAATGCTTTCCTTGCCATTGCCAGTCTACATTTTATATCACCTTTACTTCGACCATCATCAGTTATTTTTCTCCCCAAATAGCAAAATTCCTTTACTACTTTAAGTGTCTAATTTTCTAATGTAATTCCCTCAGCATCACCCGATTTAATTCGACTACATTCCATTACCCTCATTTTGCTTTTGTTGACATTCATTTTATATCCTGCTTTCAAGACACTATCCATTCCATTCAACTGCTCTTCCAAGTTCTTTGCTGTCTCTGCCAGAATTACAATGTCATCGGCGAACATCAAAGTTTTTATTTCTTCTCCATGGATTGGATACCTACTCCGAATTTTTCTTTTGTTTCCTTTACTGCTTGCTCAATATACAGATTGAATAACATCGGGGACTGGATAAAAACCTGTCCCAATCCCTTCCCAACCACTGCTTCCCTTTCATGCCCCTCAACTCTTATAACTGCCATTTGGTTTCTATACAAATTGTAAATAGCCTTTCGCTTCCTATATTTTACCCCTGCCGCCCTCAGAATTTGAAAGAGAGTATTCCAGTCAACATTGTCAAAAACTTTCTCTATGCCTACAAATGCTAGAATGTAGGTTTGCCTTTCCTTAATCTTTCTTCTAAGATACGTCATAGGGTCAGTGTTGCCTCACGTGTTCCAGTATTTCTACGAAATCCAAACTGATCTTCCCCGAGGTCGGCTTATACGAGTTTTTCCATTTGCCTGAAAAGAATTCTCGTTAGTATTTTGCATCCTGGACTTATTAAACTAATATTTCGGTAATTTTCACATCTATCAGCACCTGCATTCTTTGGGGTTGGAATTATTATATTCTCCTTGAAATCTGAGGGTATTTCGCCTGTTTCATACATCTTGCTGACCATATGGTAAAGTTTTGTCGGGACTGGCTCTCCCAAGGCAGTCAGTAGTTCTAATGGAATGTTGTCTACTCCCGGAAAATGTTTCGACTAAGGTCTTTCAGTGCTCTGTCAAACTCTTCATGCAGTATCGTATCTCTCATTTCATCTTCATCTACATCCTCTTCCATTTCCATAATATTGTCCTCAAGTACTTCGCCCTTGTATAGACCCTGTATATACTCCTTTCCTTTTTCTGCTTTCCCTTCTTTGCTTAGAACTGAGTTTCCATCTGAGCTCTTGATATTCATACAAGTTTTTCTCTTTTCTCCAAAGGTCACTTTGATTTTCCTGTAGGTAGTATGTATCTTACCCCTAGTGGGATAAGCCTCTACATCCTTACATTTGTCGTTTAGCCATCCCTGCTTAGCCATTTTGCACTTCATGTCGATTTCATTTTTCAGACATTTGTATTCCTTTTTGCCTGCTTCATTTACTGCATTTTTATATTTTCTCCTTTCATCAATTGAATTCAATATTTCTTCTGTTACCCAAGGATTTCTACTAATCCTCGTCTTTTTGCCTACATGATCCTCTGCTGCCTTCACTACTTCATCTCTCAAAGCTACCCATTCTTCCTCTACTGTATTTCTTTCCCTATTCCTGTCAATTGTCCCTTATGCTCTCCCTGAAACTCTGTACAACCTCTGGTTTAGTCAGTTTATCCAGGTCCCATCTCCTTAAATCCCCACATTTATGCAGTTTTTTCAGTTTTAATCTACAGTTTATAACCAATAGATTGCGGTCAGAGTCCACATCTGCCCCTGGAAATATCTTACAATTTAAAACCTGGTTCCTAAATCTCTGTCTTGCCATTATATAATCTATTTGAAACCTGTCAGTATCTCCGGCTTCTTCCATACATACAACCTTCTTATATGATTCTTGAACCAAGTGTTAGCTGTGATTAAGTTATGCTCTGTGCAAAATTCTACCAGGCAGCTTGCTCTTTCATTTCTTCCCCCCAATCCATATTCACCTACTACGATTCCATCTCTCCCCTTTCCTGTTACCGAGTTCCAGTCACCCATGATTGTTAAATTTTCGTCTCCCTTCACTATCTCAATAATTTCTTTTATTTCCGCATACATTTCTTCAATTCCTTCGTCATCTGCAGAGCTAGTTGGTATATAAACTTTTACTACTGTAGTAGGTGTGGGCTTCGTGTCTATCTTGGTCACAATAAGGTGTTCACTATGCTGTTTGTAGTAGCTTACCCGCACTCCTAAGTTTTTATTCATTATTAAACCGACTCCTGCATTACCTCTATTTGACTTTGTATTTATAACCCTCTATCTTCCTGACCAAAAGTCTTGTTCTTCCTGCCACTGAACTTCACTAATTCCTACTATATTTAACTTTAACCTATCCATTTCCCTTTTTAAATTTTCTAACCTACCTGCTCGATTAAGGGATCTTACATTCCACGCTCCGATCCATAGAACGCCAGTTTTCTTTCTCCTGATAACAACGTCCTCCTGAGTAGTCCCCTCCTGGGGGACTATTTTACCTTAGTTACCTAAGTAGTACCAATTTTAATATGAAAAAGAGTATCAAAATGATATAAGTGTTTGTAGTGATAACGTGAGTGAATTACACACAGCTTAACATACTAAACTGGTTTAAAATAGAAAACGTAGTGCCACTTCTATCAACCAATACTTTCTTGTGGTCAGACTGGCTCATAAATTTCTTTTTTCCCGAGTTCAGTTCAGGTCCCTTTAGCTAATACAGTTGATATTGGCAGTAGTTGTTCTAATGCAGCTGCTACCAATGATAGTGATAATAATAATAGTAATAGTCATAATAATGATTTCAGTAACATTAATAATGAGAATAATAAGACTGTTGATTGTGGTAGTTATAAAAAGAATTTATAGATGTACAAAATAGACGTTTTCTGATATAGCGAGTTCTGAAGAAATGAAGTTTAAGGAGATTCCACCAGCTAAGATTACTGGGCAATTAAGAAAGTCTGGCTGGAAAGAAAGATGTAAAGGGGTAATGAGTGCATGCAGGGTCAATGGTAATGAAAATTGTTGCTTTAGTAGCTATGTCATTAACTGTCTTCTGGAGCTGAAGATGTTATTCAGTCCTCTATTATTTGAGAAACAGGTTCCTCCTACTAAGAAAGGCTTCAAGAAACTGACTAAACGATGAAGTGGGACAGAAAGGATTTTGTGAATGGGTGTTTCTCTTTCATTGTTCAGACAAGAGCATTAAGTCGAGCGGAGATGCAGGGGGGGCAGCGTACATTGACAAGGCAACAGAGGATCTCTGCAGACGCAACTAGGGTAGCTATGAATACGATGGTTAAATATGATCAAAGATTCAGACATCACAAACTTAATGAACACATGCATTTATAGATAATTCCAGGTTTCCTGGGTGGAAATGAGAAGAATTTAAAGACCTTCTTCCAAGGACTGAACATTATTCTGAGTAACAAAAATAAGGACAGAAGTAAAGAAGAACAGCCAAAATGCGATTAGTGATTAACTTGACATTGAAATTGGAGACTAAAAAGTTCAAGAAGTTATATAACTCTGCTGCTTTGGAAAATAAAAAACACAATGTGATGACATAAGAAGCAGTATAGGTGAAGAGAAAATCCATTGCCAAAAGATGTGTGCTGATACCAAGGTTAGGCCTTTGTTTCACAAATAAATTTCCAGGCATGAGAGGTAACGCTGATTCAGACATACGTTTTGTAACTAAAGAAAAATTGTAATGTGTCGGCTTCTAAAGTTTTCATCAAAGTAGAAAATAAATCTATTAAATGAGAGTCAGCATTTCAGTTAAGAAATATTCCCCCAGTCACCTGACACAATAAATGGGTAGGATTCATCTTATTCAGTACGATTTTCTAAAGTTAATGAAAGACAGAAGTAATCTGCAATGTGAATTCATATAGGCTACTAGCTGCTATAGTGATGGCTTTGGATTCAACCACGCCAGAACGTGTTATCTTAGAGAAACTCGGAGCAGTTTTTGTTGTGCACATTTCAAAAAAAAATTAATTTGTTTATCAGGTTATTCAAATAAGGGTCACAATATAGACACAATTTCTTATCGGCATGGTATACTAGCACCCAGGATGCAAAGTCATATATATATATATATATATATATATATATATATATATATATATATATATATACAACAAAGAACCAGCATACAGCCAACAAGCAGTTATATAGCACAATGTTAACCTGTTGCTCCTTGATGATCAAGTTCCTTCGTTACACTGAACGAAAATTCACAGGAGGACACCACCCCATATCACGTTATAAAGAGAAATCGCTGCCATCGAAATCAAAACTATACCTTACTCTCTATACACAACTAAACAATTCTTCCACTGCTACCTTGCAATCCTGTACAACAATTAAAGAAAGTCTAGTAGTCCCCAAAATTAATAAATGAAGAAAAATGTCTTTTAATGTATTCCAAGTTATAGCAGTTGAAAGGTTATTAACAGCTGAATTGAGAATGCATACCTGACATAAGGGTGTGTCTGACGGGATTTTTATATCGTATTGATACCAAATTGATGTGCAGATTAATTAAATTGATTAATGAATTACCTCCAACCCAGATGACCAATGTGTTTTCCGTAGCCAGCACATGGGTCCCCGCACGCCTCCTTCTCCGTTCCCCCTCCCCCACCTACTGTATTTGCGGGAATTTCGAAATTTAGCAGGAATCTCAGAAATGGCCCTAAAGGCTGTGCTAACCTACCACCCAAACCACCACTCGATAATTGGTGCCCTTTCTAGAACTCAAAACTGTGTCCTTCTGGACAGAAAGCCCAAGTGCACCCACCAACACATCGAAACTGCACCGAAGCAAGATACGAAGGTTAGATTCGTGTACTTTACTTATTTTGGTTGGTAAACTGAAGTAAAACTTGGTCCAAATTACATTATTAATCATAAAGATCGTTCCCAATTACACAACTAACATGCACAGCGCTACACACAAGTGCACAAAATCACAATACAGCTCAAAAATTGACGATGTCATGCAACTGGTGTTTCCCTGCTGGGAAAAAATTTCCCAACACCACTCGAAACTAGTGGCCCATGTACTCAAAATCTAACCTTCACCTACAAACTAGTGGGGGAAAGGCTGGAGTGGAACGTACTATCTTTCTTCTTTGGAGGGAATGAGATGCTACTGTTGGACAGATAAATACTACATGTAACCACACTGCTGAGGACTGTATCTATCGCTGTTTGACGCCAGTGTGTGCAACAGACGCCTAACCCTGCATTATTTGACAATACCCCTGCAGCCATACTCTCGGTAGTGCCACGTCATTATTGAAGGCCTGGAGTTCTTCCTACCATACAGTCTTGTGACCACAATCATGTGTAGTTGCTACATTCCTGTAAAGTCTTGCTGCAATATCGCACAAGGATATTTTGCATATTATTGGGTCAAATAGTTTAATTGAATATTATTGGGTCACGTATTTTAGGAGTATGAAAACAAGATTCCCTATGAAATCAGCAATAGCTATTTTTCCAAATCTTCAAATACAAATGACAAGTGGAAAATCGAAAAATGGGCATCAGATTAACCAGTGTGAGATCTTCTTTTGCTAAAAAAAAAAAGGTGAAGTTGCCTGAAAGTTATCAGGGTAATTAAGAAAATTTAATTCGTAATTTGAGGTAAAATTAAACAATGAATTTTTGTCTGACTTTTCATAGCCAAACGCAAAGTGAGAGATTGAGAATTTGGGTGTGAAATTGGCCAGTGTGAGGTTAAATAAGATTTAAATGTCTGAAAATTTCTATAGTTATTATAGGAAAAATTGGATGTGTTCACTGACAAATGCAGCTAGCTTTATAAATGAAATGTCACACAATTCATCAGTTCAAGACATTTGCATTAAATTTTATTCATAAAAAGTTTCATTGGAATTTGTGAAACTCCTTCTTCCATACAGAAAAAATAAAATAAATTACAGTACAGACAAACTTCCCTACTTTCATTTGATCTATATACTCTTAATGATAATATTAATAGAAAACCAATCGAAATTTAAATATATATTTCATGTTTTCTGAACAATGCATTGTCAAGTGCTTTGTGAAATGTTTTACATAAAAGTAGTAAATGAAATAGTTCAGTGGAACATTTGACATGTCCCAGTTGCTATATATGATATGGAGTATCTTTAATACACATATAAAAGTATTTCGCTAATCTATTTTATTTGTAACTTTTAGAGAAATCATTTCTTAAAATATTGCATCATCTTTTTTTAAATATTTATTTCCTGTACTGAACATAATTTTCTTACTATACATGTAACCTAACCACTATTAAATATTCTATGATTTATCCACACTCCACCTTTTCTACTAACCGTATTTGCAAAAGTATATTGTGTCATTTATGCACTTTACTTTATCAATTTACATAAATCATTTGTTTATCATTTCAAAAATTCCACAGGTTACATCTGTAATTTTATGCTTGAACAGAGGGTAAATATCTTCATAGGGAACCATAAAACTTTATTATCCATTTCAAGAAAGCATGTTTTTAACAACATCTGTAACTGTGTGTTTCATGCACAAGCATTATATATAATAGAAAATAATTTCATCTTTAAGTTCTTCGCTCATTTCAATAATTTACTTGAATGTGAATCAGAGTAAAAATTCAGTAACTGATTAGCATGTACATGTCCATCTCCTGTTATATGTTACTGTATACAAAAATGTCTTACTTGGAACCTAATCTTACAACAGTTGATGCCAAAATCGTGAAAGAATTTCAAATGAACGAACATTTTCACCAATTTGAAGTTTTCGATGTTTAGTATATGAATTCCTCTCATACATCTAATTTCTTCATTCCTTCTGCAAATAATATCGGCAATATCCTCAATGAGTCTATGCAACTTCTCAGAACCATTACATCTGTTTTACATTTATTTGTTCATTCTTTGTTCATCATATGCTCAATTACTTTTTTAAATGTTTTGCTTCAGACATATTGGAAGACAAAATGGTAAATGCAGCTAAAATTCATTAATAAGCACTGTTTTGTCTCAGAAGTGTGAGAGAGAATGGATATCTTCAAGAATCATAGACATATATTTTCCATTATAATCAACTTATTTGTAATGGTGCAATCAAACATTATTTATACAGCATGAAAATAAATTGATGATATGCTCTTGGTGGTTAGAATTTTATTGGATTTAGAAGTCTGTAACAGATAGTAAAATGAGTGGTTACTTTTTTTATTTATGTACATGAGTAAGCTGATTTTAACCTTAATGCTCTGCATAATGGTTGTTACAGACAACAAAAACAATAGAGATAAGAAAGAAAAGTACACATTTACTTCATTATTGATACATAGGTAGAGTATCAGGGAATATTGGGAAATTAACAATGAAATGAGATATTAAGGGATGTACTTATCTTGTTTCAGCAAAAGTTTAATTTCAAAATGACTAGAGAGATAAACTAAACACATTCAATAATAACAAAAACCAAGTTGTGGCACAGAAATGTTCCAATAATTACAGTTTATTTACATGTAGAATGAAAAAACCATAAAACAATCTTTATTTTGATCAGTGAGGAAAAAGAGTAGGTTAATCTTTTAAGACATGAAAGATTATGCAGTCTTACTTTTTGAAAGTCTTCATAAAAATTACAACATATTGATCTTAAACAAGAGATAGTTACAAAGATGTTTTTTTATTACATCAAACACTTATTCAAATATAAACGATAGTGTAGTGGAAATTTGTACTTTTTAAGTTACGCCTCTGTATTTTAATACTAATACAAGAACTAAAGCAAAAATGTATACTTTTGTACCATCTTGCTTAATGATATAGTGTATACATCAAGAGGAGCCCATGCCAGTGTATAACACTTCTGAGAAAATATTGATTTGTACAAATGCGACTTACTTGAAATTGGAAGTTTGTGTCCAAGACCTCTCAATGAGGATGAAGCAAAAAAACGTGTAGAATTTCTTCCATGGTTGACTGACTAAGTTAAGAATTTCTTTTTTTCTGTCAATGTTCTAAATTTTGAAAATGGATACTGACTCTGGGTAAAGAGTCTAAAACTGATAAAATGTCCCCTTAAATACTTACAAAACATTTAAAAAATATCACTGCTAATATTATGAGTTTCTGGAAAATTGATGTTAATAATTGATGATTAACAGTATGGAAGGAGATTGTTGTATATTATGACCTAAAGCATGAATTAGGTTTTGCTGAATGTGCATATAGATCATGGAACATTAATAGTTTACAGCTAATTTTATTTATTATTTCTAAAGGTAAATACTGCATGCAGCTATATCACTTAGATGCTTTATTTCTTTAAAGAAACTTTGATCAAATTGAGAAAACAGAATCAGTCAGTTTCAGTCGATTTTATTTTTAGGGGAGTTGAAAGGTTGTTGACGATTTTATAGATCGTGTACATTGACTTATAGACAGCAGAAGCTCACATATTGAATCTAGTACCTTCAACAGATCAACGTGTTCATTCTTGGACACTTGTACTAATTTCATGAGGATGTTATGTCTATAGTTTTGTATCAGTTTTTAGGAAATCACAATAGAGCTTCCACATGTAGTTGGGTTAAGCCTCTGTTAAGGTTACTCAAGTGGTGCTGACAGAAACTGAGGACTTAAACATGCTATAAATGCTCTAAAATAGGTACAATGACACACAGCAGTACATTAGTGTAACTACTTATGCTACCATTCTAAAAAGGTTTTTTTCTTTAAAACTGGTTAATTGCGACAACATCCACACTAAGCAGTAATTCACTGCCAATTACAGCTGATTCTGTTGGTTGAGGTTTCCTCTGTGCCAAAGTAGTAACAGAATATCTTTCACATGGTGGCATGCAAGTACCAGAGTGAGTGGGTAACCGTGGAAATAGCAATGTTCAAGTTGTATTCCTTTCCTTTTTTTCATACATGTGACCTTCATTGGAGATCATCTTAAAAGCCTGCTAAAATCACGTGTTTAACAGCAAAAACGGTTGTGTTTGGAACAATGTTATTAGTTTTCAAATGTGCTGATATTTTCTTTTGCCGTTCATTATGACATCAGTATAAAAAATGAAATAGGGCAGACGACAGTGGACATCCCTGTCTAAAGCTGTGCATTGTCTCAGCTTGAGTTATTTCATCTCAATTTTTTATATTTGTATACTTGTACATAACTTTCTGTATTCTTTAAGATCTTGTAGGAAACTCATGTTCTCAGAAACTTAAAATAGCTTTATTTTGTTCACTCTCTTGAATGCGTTTTCATTATCAATAAAACCAATGTACGTTGGTAAGTTGTATTCTTTTGTATTGGCTGTGCCATAGTGAATAAAGAGTATGTGGACACTCTCCCTTTGCAGAAGCCATTTTGGGTTTCACATTTGAGTGCTTTGAATTACATTAGTGTGAAGCAACAAAAAGTAGGCCCTACTACTAAACGAGAATCAGCACAATATAAGCTGAGTCATAAAACGAAGCGTGGTAATGGTTTCACATACGAATGTAATGCATTTTTCCATAGACATCCAAGCCCTAGATTATCTTCCCCATTATTATGACTTTATTTTTGAATTTTAAACTCACTATTTTCACTATAAAGCTGCTTTTGTGCTGTATAGCTTTGGACATTATGCAAAATGCAATAATGAGAAAGTAATATAAGACTTACATGTATATGCCTGCAATTACTGTCTGTAACTAAAGAAATCTGAATAATGTTTGTACGAGATTCACCAAGAAATATAAGTTCAAAAATTATCTCTGACAGTCATATTTTGCACCACAAAGCATCTAATAAAAGATTTTGGGATGTAAATGGGCTAGAGTGGTACATGATAAATACTGCACTTCGTTGATATGATATTTTGGAGGGTCTACACATGTGAGTCTCACAAAGTTTCTACCAGAAACTCACTGCCAAATTCAAATATACTTGGTATTCTATATCCATCTAAAGCAGTTTTGCTCTTAAGAGATTGTCAAAGGTGGAGAGATGATGGAAGAGACACCTGGAGAAATGACTGAACATGAGACACACTCAATACGTGCTGGGAGACTGAGAGTGCTTCAAAATATTTGATAGAATAGCATGTGAAGTAGAAAACTGATCTAACACATCACACCATTTCATTGGACTTCAGTTTCCTGTAAGAAATGTCTTAAATGAAAGCTGCATACCTCACCTCCAAAAATGTGCAGCTAAGCTTGGTACCAAATATAGCAGAGATATAGGTAAAGTGGAAATAGTTAATGAAACAGCTGCTTACAAGTACCAGGTGAAAGATCTGATTAATGCTTCCTATTTGGATATTATAACAGTTTTTTAAACTTACTGGGTTCACAGATGCCTATCCAAATACCAAAATAGCTTTGAGTGTGTTTATGACGGCGACAGTGACTAAAGCATTTTGTAAATGCAATTTTGGCAAGCCGAAGATGATAAAAAACTACATAAGATCAAGTACAGATGAAAGCAAACTGTCAAATTTAGTTATGTTATCAGTAGAATATGACAGTCGCTACATTTAGCTTCAAAGACATAATAAAAGAATTTGCTTTGCTCAAAGATGGGAAATGTGGAGTAAAATTACGTTAAAGGAACAATTCCTCAAAGGGAAGTTTTCCGAACTTTAAATATAGCTTATTTTCTTTTATTTATATTTAACAAATTTATTGATAATCAATAATTTCAGGATCAAATAATATATGTTCTTTATTATACCATGTATAGTAACAGCCATGAACAATAAGATATAGATTCTGACTTACTTTCAACCTTTTAGAAAGTTTTGATTTACTACAGCAATGCTTTTAATTAGTTTTGATAAATATTTTTCATCAATATATTTTGTTTAAGTAATACTTTTTCAATAATGCTTAATTTTTATTCAACTTAAATGCAAAATTATGAAGTATGCTAAATCTCCACAGATATTCGAAAAACTACAATTAAAAAAAAGTGGAGGGCACCTTTGCCAGTTCTGAGCAGGGTGCAGCATCCGCTCAGTATGCTTATGGTGACTCAGTACAATTTTAGCCACAATTACTATGTGAGGTTGTAGCAGAATTTACATACAGAGGAATTAAGCATTTCCAGCCCTGATAAGTTAAGCATATGCAATATATATATTATATATGAAATAAATTCAAAACAAAGCTGAAATTTGCAAACTTATTACTTTTGAAGCAAATATGGGTGACGAGACATTTTCTAAACAAACATAAATACCCAGATACTGCACTATACCTGGAGCATGGCTGTACTAGCGACTCTTCCAGCTCTCGTCACACACTATGGGCAGGGAACCTTAGTGTACACTGTACACTGTAAGAGCGAGTGGATTTGGGCAGATTGAGTTTCTTAAAAAAAAAAACGATTTTTGCAGCCTTCTAATCAAGTATATGCTGATTCATACAGCATCGAGTGTGGTCATTGTTAATTATGTAATCATGGTTGTAGATTGGCATTATTGGTCTAGTTTGTGTACAGATCTTCTCTGCTGCTTCACAACTTCTTCCAAGGTTACAATATCGTTTTTGATGGCAATTTGGTGATTTTTAATAAGTGTTTATGTTTGAAGTTTTATAACCAGGTATGACAGTAGTAAACTGAAATTTCTCAGACAACTGTGGGATTGTGACTGCCATCGCTCATTGTTGTAATGTTCGCATCATCAGTTGTTCATAACAACCACATGCACTGTGAAAGCTTTAGTATTGGGGCAAAGTGTGTTCTGCACCAAAGTACCATTACCCAAGGTGGCTGCGGATTTTGGCGGGAAGTTTGAAGTTTAGCGGTAAATATAGGTCACTTGGGGTTTCTCTACCAACATAAAATCGTGGGAGGATGGTCACTTCGGCTACCTCCACTTACCTAAGTCACCCGACCGCCACCTCCTCCTCCTAGGGATTGGTTGGAAAAGGACATAGCCTGCACTGGGCTGCTGTAGGACTGTACTTTATTTATTTTGGAACAATTTATTTAGTGATGGAGTACATTTATCACGGTGATACAAAACACACGCTATGACATGCCACACAGCATCCAGACCTGCAAACTACTCCAAAATAACTCATGTATCATACTCTACATATGCGTTTGCTAATTGTAAACTGTCAAAATAATGAATTGCACAACCTACAGACATGCAAACCACTCGTAAACAATGCAATATATTTCTGTCCAAAGAGCCAAACAACTTGTAAATTGTCAAAATAATAATCCATCTAAAGGACTCTGCAAACATATTTGCTAATCATCAACTGTCGAAATCATGCACCAGTCTTTATTTAACAATTAGAGGAAGCCCCACCACCAGTGTGTTAGCCACAAGGTCTATGCTCCAACTGACCTAGTACACAGTACTAGAGATGGGCAAAATCGTTCATCCTTGGGAACTAGTTCACTTCTGATCGTTCTTTTTTGGGAAGCGTTCTTCTGTGCTTGGTATATGGTTCTTATGAAAAACTGAATACTAGTTGTGTAGGTGACTGAAGGATGGAGGGCACCAAGAGAAGGCACTTGCCTCCCTCTTGGAGTATAGAGTTTTTATTCATTATAGAATTCTTATACACTTTTAGAAGTAATTTCTGTGATTGTGCAGAACCTCTTGTTTAGCCAACCGTAGCCTTGTGTGGCTGATCGCAGGGAAATAATATATCGTGGCGCACGGAAAACCGGTCCCGAGTACAGACTGCTCGCCAATTATGGACGATGTGTTGCCCATTACGAGCAGATACAACAAACAGACAAACATGTAATAACTAGGCAGTGAAGAAATAACAAGCTAATGCAAGCAACCATTGCGAAACAATCGATGGCGATGTGTAGAGAGCTGGAGAAGAGAACATGAAAAATCTCATGCGACGTGCATACGCTACATCTTATGTAGTCTTGTAAACCTGTTGGTGGCTGTTTCCCAACTTAATAGACCAAAAGTACCTTATATAAAATTCTTCGTTTCGACTTCCACTACATAGCTATGCTACGTTGTAAACAATAATCGTTTGCACCCTATATATACTTCACGTTGTCTCTGAGTTCGTAGGCGAAGTAGAGACTTTATGGAAGCATAAAATAAAATGTGGTTTTCTCGTACTTGCGTCACACACTTAGTAAAAATTAGGTTTTTACGTTGCATTATTAAAGTTAATGCAGCAATAATAATAATTAAGTTCGCAGTAATAAAATTTTTGGTTTGAAAGATCCTTCTGAACAAATGTTTGTAAGTATATACGATTTTATGGCAATCTATGTCTTCAAATGGAAATGCATCGCTTTTCCTACTGAGTAAAAATGACCGACAACCCACTTTTTTTTCTTCAAAGAAACTAAACTAGCAGGTAATGCAAATTGGAAACAAGCAAACTTAAAAATAATTAAAGCATTCCTAAATGTAATGTTTTGTGTATGAAAGATACACGACAATCGTTTTATATGAGTTTTCTTACACTAAAAATTAAGCTAATTATCGAAAGTTGGCTGCTAAATCAAGTCGATGAAACCAAAAATTATATGAATAACAAAAAAAGTTGCCTTGTTATAAGTATGTCTTCTGCTGTTCATCGATATGATTGAGTGGGCTAATATGCCCTTTTGTTACCTGAAACGACGTACCTATTACATACAACGTAATTTTTATGTGATTTACGTAACTATAAATTACTTTTTGATTACCGGTCGTGGACGCTTAATAGCCAGAACCAAGTTTAAGAACAGTTCGGAACACATGTTAAATGGGCGAGCGCAGTGACAGAAACGAGCAACTGGATATTGAACTAACTAGGAGCAGTCGGCAGTGGAACTGAGACAGGTGATCATGCGAAGGACAACGAATGCGGCCGAGGGAGACCGAGACTGAGACGAGCACGTGACCGAGGCTGAAACGAGAACTGCCAAAGTGACCGCCGCGACCGAAGTGAACTATGAACCGATAGTTCCTTGGAATTCGTTCCCCGGTCCTTTCGTTCATCTTGGTGAACCGTTACTTTGCACCCATTCGTTCGCAAACTACCCATCTCTACACAGTACCATCAACAGACGCCACTGTCTTCCATTCCGTGACGTAATCCAAGATGGCAGCCATGACGTCAGCTGATGACGCAAGTACCATTATCCAAGATGGCGGCAAACAGTGAGTTCACCATGATGTTGGACCTAGTTTTGTGATGGCTCCCAAACCCAAGGTCCTCGGCTGTACTTTTGGGGCACCCACCACAAATTGTAGTGACCAGGATGTAGCTATGTTTGTTGGCCGAAAATAATTAATAACAAAAACTGCGCCAGCTAGAATGAAGAGATATCTTTATTTCTGACAAAACGTACACCTGCAATACAAGTCCGAGTAATATCCAAGAGTAATCCGTGTACTGAGCCTAGTCGAATACAATAGCAAATTTGACACTGTGATGGCTCCACTATAAACACGAAAGGCTAGCAATAGACTGTCCGTCTCGAGGAGTGCTGGCCCCCTTATATGCAAAAGGCAGAGGGCGCTGCAGACCCGAGCTCAGGCTGAGACGACGACGGCCGCGACAGGAACTGTGGCCAGCGATGTCACGGTCAGGGCGCGCTGTGCGAGTTGTTTGCTTGGGTCCGCGAATACAACATTCCTGCCCCCGTGAAAGGCCGCCAAGACGTCAGGTGCTGGTAGGGCCTGACGACGAAGAGGGGTGCGGCTACTGTGAGGCGATGGGGAGCTAACGGAGCGAGGCTGGGGGCGTCGACTCCCACGTCCCGGCATTCGCCCTGCGCTGGAGCCGCAACCAGCCGAAACAGCCCCAAGGACGCAACTCAACAGCAGCCACACGGGGCCCAACTAACGCGCCCCGACTCTCGAAGACGACGGCGATGTAGCCTCGTGCGACGACGACGATGAACCGTGTGAAGTGCAGGCGACAGAGGTCCGGTCCGGAAGAGCGAAGGGAGGGCTGGAGCAGCCCGGGCAACGGCGTCTACTTCCATCGGGCTTGTCGCCTGCAGCGGCGACGGCTGCGGGGCGGGGGTGGGGGACGCCCGCCGTCCAGGAACCGGGGCGGGGCTGCACGTCAGTCTGCAACATAGGAGCCCGCGGCAGCATCGCGAGTGTGGTTAAGCCGCAGCCGATTGCGGTGGCGGCGCTGCAAGCCAAGCGGAGTGGAGTGGACAAAAGAAGCGCGGTACGGTGGTACCCTGCTCCCAGCGGCGTCGGCCTGATAACAACTCGAAATACACTGGAGTGTCAGGCGCAAAGCGATCGTGCGGCCGCAGCGGCGCTGGCGTCCGCGGGGGCGGGTGCAGCAGGGTGAGCAGAGTTCGGTGACGACGTCCGTGGAACAACTCTGCCGGCGATGGGCCGTCGCGAGGCAGCGAACGATACGATGTCAGGAAGAGTAACAAAGCTCGGTCTCTCGTGTGGTTGGCGTGAAGTTTGCTCATCTGTTTGAAAGTACGAACAAACCGTTCAGCCTCGCCATTGGACTGAGGGTGCAAAGGAGCACTTGTGAGATGAGCGATGCCATTATCAACACAAAACTGTTTTAAAACCCGCGAAACAAAAGAGGGTCCATTGTCTGTGACAATCATTTCAGACAAACCTTCAATGCAAAAGATCGATGAAAGTGCGTGGATAGTACTCCGAGTAGTCATATTGTTCATTGCCACGACAAAAGGAAACTTGCTATAGGCATCCACGACAATAAGCCATCGAGTACCACAGAATGGGCCCTCAAAGTCGAGGTGAACGCGCTGCCAAGCCGCAGAGGGTGTGGGCCACGAAACAAACTTCTGGGGCAGGGCCGACAGATGTTCGATGCACGGACGGCACTGAGCGGTTAACAGTTCAGTATCTCTGTCCATTCCTGGCCATGTGCAATGCTGGCGTGCTAGTTGCTTACTGCGTACCATTCACCAATGGCCCTGGTGTAGCAATTGCAAAACTTCGCGTAGGAATCACCACACGAGTTTGTCCCGACGGAGAGCGAAGGAGCAAAACATCACGTTGCACTGTCAGGTCGTGGCGTTCAGCAAAGTAACGACACACGACGGGATTTGCAATGTTCTTCGGCGAACGTGTCCATGCCGTGCGAACAAGACGCAAAAGTTCACTCAAATGAGAGCCCGAAGCTGAGGCCCGTGCAATCTTGCGAAAGTCCAGAGGAAAACTAAGTACGACGTCACTGTCTTGAGAGTCTATGTAACAACAAGCAATATCTGATTCATCAAAAGCTGTGTCATGGGCGATTGACAAACGAGACAAAACATCCGCATTGCAATGGCGAGATGTGGGGCAATACAAAATTTCATACTGGTAATTTGACAATAACAAGACCCACCGTTGCAATTTCTGAGTGGTACGGGGTAGGGGTACCGGCTTTACAGGATGGAACAACGACTGTAACAGCTTATGGTCCGTCACGAGCAAAACATTCCTGCCATAGAAGTATTCAGGAACTCCATATATGATGGCTGAGGCTTCCTTCTCTATTTGGCAATGGTTCTGTTGTGTAGTGGTGAGCAATTTGGAAGCAAAAGCTATTGGGCGATCAGCTGATCCGACCCGATGCGACAACACTGCACCTAACCCATAGGATCAAGTATCCACAGCAAGAACAACTGGTTTAGAAGGGTCGAAATGTACAACGCAACGATCACTCAACAGTGCTGTTTTCAGTTTCTGGAATGCCGCTTGGCATTCGTCCGGCCACACAAACGGAACGTTGCACCGACGTAATCGGTGCAAGGGGGCAGCTATTTGCGGAGCATTGGGTATGAACCTATGATAATAGGTAATCTTGCCTAACACAGATTGCAACTCAGACAAGTTCTTCGGCGAAGGAAGGCCGGCAGTGGCACGAAGGTGCGACTGCAAGGGATGTACAACTTGTGCGTTGGTAACATGTCCGAGATATTGTATTTCCATTCGAAAAAAAAAACACATTTTTCCTTATTCGCTTTGAGCCCTGCTTCCGACAACACTGCAAACAAGCGACATTCTGCAAGTGTCCCTCTGGAGTGCGACCGGCAACCACAATGTCGTCCAGATAATTTGAGCAAAAAGATACTTTGGCAGTCAGTAGCGGCAAGTAGCGCTGAAAAATTGCAGGTGCGGAGGAGGAGCTGCCAAAGGGGAGGCGCAAATATTTAGAGACCCAAGGGAGTGTTGAACCATCCCACCCCTTGAGGTGTACACACAAACGTAAGGAGCCATTGGGTTCCTTCAGTACAACTAAAAGGGAGGCCCACTGACTGGCACTAATGGGCGCAACGACTCCCTCACTTTGCAAAGAACGGAGTTCTGCTGCGACCTGGTCGCGCAGTGCGTCAGGCACTGGCCTTGCTCTGCAAAAACGTGGCTGGACGTTATCCTTCAGCGTGACTTGTGCAACATAATCACGTACGCAGCCCAAACCACTACCAAGCAAATCGGGGAACTCTTCACAAAGAGGAACAACAGCATCAGGAGTAGGAAATTCACTAACAACTAACACATGGTCATCGATGCTGAGGCCAAACAAATCGAAGCAGTCCAGTCCAAAAATATTTTCGCACGAACGTGCGGCGACAACATGCAATTGAATTGTCCTGGTAACATTACGGAATTGAGCTGGCATGCTACATGTACCCAGTACTATAAAACGTTCGCCACTATATGCGGTAAACGGAGCAGAAGGTTGCGCAAGTTTAGGCTTTCCTAGCAATTCATAACCCGACTATTTATCAGTGTAACGGAAGAGCCTGTATCCAACAAATTTGACACGATGTGAAGCAATATACAACTCAATGTACAATTTGTTTGCCCGGCGTTGACACTACTATGCAAACCATTTCCTACAACACTATCTTCAACACTGTTGTCATTAGAACTAATAGCATGAACAGAATGTGCGCGTCCAGAAGCACGAGAAGCAATTGAGTTCTGTTTACGTTGTTGGCAGACAGATTGTACATGTCCAACCCGTCCACAATTGTAGCAAGAATAAATACGCGATGGGCAATTTTCGCGTTTGTGACGCACATGAGCCGGGCACGGTGGTCTCGCGGTTCTAGACGCGCAGTCCGGAACCGTGCGACTGTTACGGTGGCAGGTTCGAATCCTGCCTTGGGCATGGGTGTGTGAGATGTCCTTAGGTTAGTTAGGTTTAAGTAGTTCTAGGCGACTGATGACCTCAGATGTTAAGTCTCATAGCGAATAATAGTATGTGTTGGACAGCTTTCATGATCGCGTGAAAAACTGAGAAGATCGAAAATGGAGGAGTGTTTTCACTGGACCGTTATTCCCGCCTGTGTAAATTGTTCGGTTCATTGATTCTGCACATTTCGCGACTTTATTTAGTTGGGTAAGTGCATCTAGTAGGCGAAAGACATCTTTGCTGGTTTTCTAGACATCAGAAACACTTTATTTGACTTTGTAAATTATAGGAATGGTTTGGAATCTGTTACAACAACGACATTGGTATTAGCGAGTAGAAATATCAATTTCCTCTATTTGTCTTTTGTGGAGTTTGTTTCACATAAAGGTCCTCGCACTTGGGATATGTTTCTAGGTACTCAGTGGTCTAGAGCACGCTCCACCTCGCTGAAGTTTGGGGTTTGTAGAGAAATAATTTCCAGTCTATATCCAGATAATTATGTTGCACAACCGATCAGTAGGATCCTGCTGAGTGCTTGATATCGAGAAGTACAGCGGAAATGGTATAATATCATCGCAAAGCATGCGAAAATACATCTGTTCTTGTAATCCCAGAGTCTGGAGATGGGTGTAGAAAAGCAAGCAAGCAACCAGGCCTGGACCAGAAACAGAAGTGCTTTTGTGTCGAGGGGAAGTGATCCCGAATTTGTAGAACAGTTCTGAGAATGACTTTGATCTGCTTAGGGTGCTTTGGTCATGTGTTGGAGGTGGAAGCCTGCTCCACCTTGTGAGAAATATCTACTGCTGCAAGGGGTATATACGACGTTGTCTGTCTTTGTTGTAGTTTATGCAGGTTAACGCAGCTAAATGACACGTAACACGATTTAAGAGACAAAATAAACTTATGCTTTATTCGCAAAACACATATTAATACATTTGACTACCAAATTATATTACGCTGCCCCAACAACAAACACGGAACATGTATATTCCATAGAGTCTAATGCACTCTGCACATCATATCTTGTGCGTCACTATGTACGCTGGAAAATGTTTGTTCACATATCCCCAACAGTCTTCACGGTGTATATAAAAGGACTGAGTTTGTATGACGCAGGATACGAATTATATGTTTCCTACATCGAGACAGTAGGTGGTGATATATTGCCGGGTTGCAGGTCGGTTTCACGTTCTAATACTCAAGCTCCTCTCCTCGGTGGGAGAGCAGTGTAACTGAGTAGGAATTTTCCCGTATTTGACGAAATGTAGGGTACGCGGTGATATATTGATGGGTCGCAGGTCGGCATCACGTTCTAATATTCAAGCTCCTCTCCTCGGTAGGAGAGCAATGTATTTGAGTAAGTCTTTCTGTATTTGGCGATATGTAGGGGCACTTTGCAGGGTTTAATTGTCAGTGCAATATGACGATCTGTGTAAAATAGTTTTTACCTCTGAAAATCTCATCTGGAGAAATAAAGAAAAGGTGGATGGTGCTTCGATACCGGCGGCATTAGTAATTCGGCGGGTAAATTCGATAAGAGTCAATCATGATGGTCGACTCATTCACAAGATATCCTTTGAGCTGGGATATATGAGTCTCTACATAGCGGTGGGAACGTTTGTGTGTGTTGAAAGCAGGAAGGGTAACGTGTGATGGATGGGGTATCACATTAGGACCGCTAGGAACACCGTATTCGATGTTATTGTGCGCTACCTTCGTAAACAGGCTCTGTTAGGGCAAGAATTTCCGTGCCTACAAGCTGAGACATCACGAAAACTCCTACAAAAGCCCACGTTGAGCATTTCTGGGACACTATGCAATTTACTAGAGTTCGACTTGGTTATTATTTTAGATAGCCATGTGGCTTCAGTATAACATTGAGAACATTGTTAGATGCACTTGCGCTGGTATGTAGCTACCCGCAGCAATGCGTAAGCCACACATCACGCATGGTCTGTTACAATCGCTAGGGAGAAAGCAGCTTGTCCTACTCTGGAACAGATTTCTGTAGCCAACACTGAGCAATTAGCTCTTCGCCAGACCACAGGTAGAGGAGAATTCACACCAGCAGTGGTGAACACAAACGTGCGGCCCACCTTGGAGCATCTGTGCTCTGTAAACACGTCTTTGCTCCCGTCAGGTTGCGTCATTCCTCAGGTGTCAAGTATGAAGGGGATGCTGCCACCACCACATTCTTGAGGTACCCAAACTGCCACCTGTGTGTGGCTTAGCAGTTGATGGCCGCGCCACTTTTCGGGGGCTGCCCCTATCCTCCTGTGTCGTCCAGTGTGGAGGGTGGGCAGCAGGCAGTGTCTGCGTACATTGTTTGTGTGTCTATTGCATTATTTTGTTCACAGCTCTGTAGGCTGTGCTATGGATTATTTGGACAGTTTAAGAGTTTATTTCGTGTCTGCACATCTGCGTACTGCATTATTTAGGAGGCGTTTGCATGTCTGTACTGAAATAATTTAGGAGTTGTTTGTGTGTCTGTAGAGTGTTATTTCGGAGTAGTTTACAGGTCTGTGAGCTGTGTGGCGTGTGTTTTGTATCCGTGTGATAAATATACCATCTCAAATCGGCCCCTAAATAAATTCTTCCAAAATAAACAAAGTACACTCCTTCCTTTCTCCAACAGTGCAGTGCAGGCTGTGTCACTTCCCCCTCCCGACAGTCATCTTGGGTTATGTCATGGAACAGGCGACAACGCCCTCTGATGACAGTACTGTGTAGTAGGTCCAGATCTCGTGACAAACACACTGTTTCCTGACATTTTCCCACCATCTTGGGTTACAGCGCATAAAGGGATGACAGTGCTCTCTGGTGGCAGTACTGTGTACTAGGTGCAGATCTTATGGTGGACACACTGTTTCTCTCCATCTTGGATAACAGTACTGTGTACTAGGTCAGTTGGACTTTGGACTTTGTGGGGAAAGCAATGGATGGTGGTAGTGCCTCAAATTGTTTAAATAAAGACTGGTGGATGATTTCGACAGTTGAAGATTAGCAAACATGTTTGCAAAGTCTCTTAGATGGATTATTATTTTGATGATTTACGAGCTGTTTGGCTCTCTGGATGTAAGTGTACTGCATTATTTATGAGTGGTTCGCAGGTCTGTAGGCTGTGTAGCATGTCAGAGCCTGTGTTCTGTATTGCTGTGATGAATATGCTCCATTGCTAAATAAATTGCTCCATAATAAATAATGTACCCTTCTTCCTCTCTCCAGTAGTCCAGTGCAGGCTGAGTCATTTTCCCGCCAATTCCTATTGTGGGGAGGTGGCGGTCGGATGATTCAGATTAGTGAAACTGGCCTTTCTTTCATATCATTTAATTAGGTTAGGAGAGATAGCCCAAGTGACCTATCGTTACCACCAAAATTCAAATTTCCCACCGATCCCTAGGACGATGTGGTGGTCTGGTGAGTTAGGTTAGTGGAAGTAGCCCAAATGACCTATCTTCCCGCAGTTTTCTTAGGTTAGTACAGATAACTGTGGTGTGATGCAGTATCCTGTTGGAATTTGAACTTTCCGCCATTTTTCTGGTGGGCGGTGAGGTGGGGGGTTATGTTAGTGGAGAGAGCTCAATTGACCTATCTTCCCACCAAAATCCGCTATCTTGGATGGCGTGATCGCCGCCAACTTCAATGACATCATGTTGTGGCCATGTCTACGTGCCACCATCTTGGATGCCGTCATCGCCGCTATCTTGGATTCATCTCTCAACAATGCAGAGTGTGCCAGAACAAAGGCTGTCCCAATACTCACGGGCAGTGCTGAGGACGAAGATATCGACTTTGCTTCACCCAGTTGCTGGCCGAGAACAATCCGCCAATGACCGGACGATAACGGGCAGATGCATACTCAGAAGACAGAAGAGCAGCTTTCACTCATTTGGTCATAGGTCATGGTCCAGGGCTGTCATAGATGGGGAATGTGGTTTATTGAACTCTTAGAAGTGAATTGCATTTGCTATGTAACTTGAAGTTTACCTATGATCATTTGCACTTAGCCAATGAGGGCTTTTCTGGTGTTTTATTACATGCAGTGTTGTGAACTATATTATTCAACAAGTC
Source organism: Schistocerca gregaria (assembly GCF_023897955.1). NCBI lineage: Eukaryota > Metazoa > Arthropoda > Insecta > Orthoptera > Acrididae > Schistocerca > Schistocerca gregaria. The sequence goes on along the minus strand of NC_064923.1, from coordinate 42,252,517 downwards.
ACAAAGATAAGTAAACCTTTTTAACTCATTTGTGTAACTGTTACTTATTTGTTGGAGTGTTGTAGAACCTTCGTTCTGCTATCCTGTTATCTGAGCCTGGGGCATAGTTGTGTAATGGTGGCAGGGAGAAATTTCGTTAGCGGCGTATTGCACCAGAACCTGTTTCACGAACCCACAAGCTCGGCCTACCGTAACAACAGTGGCAACTCGGCCTCCACAGCAGTAGCGACGAGGCCTATACAAAACTGGCGACGAGGTTTTGCCAAAGTTACATTCCTCGATGACTGTAGGAACCGTTGGTTGCAGTGTTCTTCACGCCTGCGCAGACGAACCTGCCGCACACCAACGGTCATCACTCATTAAAATGTAGTGTACTACCCGTTGACCTAGAATAGTGAAATTTGGCAAGGAGCAGAGCTTCACAGTACAAGTAAATGAAAAAATCAGAAAATTGTTAACTTTTACGAGAGTAATTCGTTGATTTCGGTCTGATCGACAGCGTAATAGAAACTAGTGTGAGAATGCTATGAAACTTTGCACAGACCTGTTGAAAAATGTCTCTCGTCTGGCCGTTGATGCGTCATGTCACTCTTACCGGTTCTGAGCGAACGGTGTGCACGAGAGATGCCTAGAATAATAGTGCGTCCTGCCGAGTATGAATGACTGCTGAGAGATTTTGTCTGATTTCTTGCAGCTCGTATAACTTAACTATCTTGCATTTCCTCTTTCACGATAATTTTCGACCGCACGTTGCAAGGGCAATGAAGACGATCTTAGAGTGTTTTCTACGACATATTTTAAGAGGCTGTTTAGGTTTTCTTATTGGTAACGCCACGTAGCGCTCTGTATGAAAATCACTGGCTGTGCTGTGTGCAGTCTGTGGCTGGTTTGCATTGTTGTTTGCCATTGTGGTTTTGGGCAGCGGCAGCTGGATGCCAACAGCGCTTAGCGTTGGGCAGTTGGAGGTGAGCCGCCAGCAGTGGTGGACGTGGGGAGAGAGATGGCGGAGTTTTGTAATTTGTAAGACTGGATGTCATGAACTACCATATATATTTTGACTATTAAGGTAAATACACTGTTTGTTCTCTATTAAAATCTTTCATTTGCTAACTATACCTATCAGTAGTTAGTGCCTTCCGTAGTTTGAATCTTTTATTTAGCTGGCAGTAGTGGCGCTCTCTGTATTGCAGTAGTTCGAGTAACGAAGATTTTTGTGAGGTAAGTGATTTGTGAAAGGTATAGGTTAATGTTAGTCAGGGCCCTTCTTTTCTAGGGATTTTTGAAAGTCAGATTGCGTTGCGCTAAAAAATATTGTGTGTCAGTTTAAGTACAGTGATGTACAATTTTTCTAAGAGGACGTTTCAATATGTTTGATGACCTACTGTACAGCCCGGGCTTGGTATATGGTACTCTTTCATCTTTGCTCAAATCAACCACTGGCTGTGCAGACAACAGTCTTTGGCACAGACGACGAGCTGTAGACCAGCTTAGAGAATTGGCGGATTTGCCTTCTGGAAAGCCGGTACAAAGCTTCGACTACATCTAAGTCCAGGCCACCGGTTGTCTGTCTGTCTGTCTGTCTGTCTGCCCATGTATGTCAAGATACCTTTTTTTCCGGAGAGGCTAGAGGTGTAGAAACGAACCTGGGCCGTTAGGCATGGCATTGTGTCGCGCTCACCACTCAGTTAGCAGGGGCGGACAGCAGGGTGTGTGATACCCACGGACGGCAACTGATGCTCTGCAACCTGCTCCCGTGCTGGTCACGAAGTTGGTAGGAGCTCCTGTGGTAGGGTGTTCCATTCTTCCCCAACGCGGCTAACAATTGCTGGACGGCTATAGAGCCAGCATGGCTCAATATATCATTATGGGAGTTACAGCGTATTGTTCAGGCCGTACTACATTGAGTTGCTGCACTACATTGGGAAAGAAGAAGTTCGACACGATATTTGGCACCTTAGTGTATATAAACTTTCTATGTACATGTGGCAACTGACTGTCTAGTGGTAAACCGTGAGTCTGCAAACGCAGAACTCGCGGGGTCGAATGTTGATCAGACCACGGACTTTTCAGTCTTCGTTTTAACCTATCCTTCACCTCTCAGCCTCTTTGCCCAGTCGAATAAACGGGATGGGTTTCCGACACGCTAGCCGCTGAAGTGGCGCCCAATAGGGAGGCTTGTACCAGGCCGCTGAGTCACAGCAACTTGTTACTGCTATACGTAATTACGTTTGTACGAAACCCTCAGAGCGGTAGTCCTACTGCGGTTCTCCGTCTACTGTTTCAGTATGTCGTACTTCCCATGGAGTCGCCCTCTGCAACCATGGAGGTAGTTCCGAATAATACTGTGTATCAGTTCGGAAGTAAGTCATTTTTGCCGATACGGAAGTATCTGAGAGTTCGTGACAGCGTTCCGGTGCTCGGTTGGAATTCTGCCGAATCTGATAGTTTAGCCAGTCGGTGTTGTGGTGCACGGATTGTGCAGTGCACACACACGCTCAGTGGCACAGGCCTCGGTACAGTGCGTGCAGACGCCGGGCAGTTGGATGGTGGTGTCAGACTAACGAGACGGGCTTCTCAATCATCTTCACGTACCACAAAATTAGTTAGGAAAGCGCGTATGATAATGTTCCTGTCTCGCTTTCACTGGGATGCTGCAAACCACTGTATGCTTCGAGATCATCTGATGATCGAGACCGGTAGTTAATGTAGAATTGTTCCATCAGCAGCTTAAGACTATTTGAACCGTGCTTTTTCTTGTCTCTGTTTCATTTTCATTTCGCGCTTTTATCCTATCCTGTTAATGGAGGATACTAGTTGCGAGATTTACTAGAAATCACTTTACAGGTGGTGTAGTGACTGCTACTGATGTTCATTTCTGAGTCAGGTGGAGAGATTTCGGAGTCTTTTTGGAAGTTGAAAATTTGTGGTAAGGTCTTATGGGACCAAACTGTTGACGTCATCGGTCTCTAAGCTGACACACTGCTTAATCTAACTTAAACCAACTTACGACAAAAACAACTCACACACTCATGACCGAGAGAGGACTCCAACCTCCGACAGGGGGAGCCGCGCAAACCGTGGCGAGGCGGCTGCCCTGCGCGGCAGTCTTTCTCAAATTATTTACAGTACTACAGAGAATCTGTTATTGGTACGGGGGCAGTGCTCGTGTGGTGTCGGTAGCCTTGCGCTGGTCGCCTCCTCACCTGCGGATTGAGCTACGCTTATCAGATATGGTGGGTGGGCATCGAGGATACAAAACACTCAGGGTGCCCCGAAGCAGAGGAGAAGGCTACGCCTATAGGATCTCTCTTTTGAAACGTGGAATGTGAGGAGCCCACACAGGGCAGGACGTGCGCAGAGTATGGCCAGGGATTGAGGGAAATACAAGCCAGAAGTTGTAGCTTTCCAGGAGATTAGATGAAAGGGTATAGGATTAATCAACACAAGCAATGGAAATATCCTGTATTGGGACTGTGGCGAGGGCCATTAATTGGGACTGGTTTTCAAGTACAAAATTGAGTAATAAAACAACAGAATTTCCTACTTTACAATCTCTTTCCGTAATGGTGACGTATCCCTGATCAATGCAGACGCTCCCTACTAGGAGGTCATAAAGGACGAAACTAAAGTGGACCATGTGTATAACTCGTTGCTAAATCACAATTTTAAAACAGTATTCGGTGGTTTTAACGCTGAAGTGAATGAAGAAGACATCTATAGAACGAGGATTGGTAATGCAAGTCTGCAACAAATGAACAGTGAAAATGGCACCCATTTGATCAGTTTCGCAGTTGACACTAATATCTGCATCAAAAGTGCAGGGTGCTTTTAACTAAACTAACAGTATTTGTGAGAGCCACCATGAAAAACTAGTGGTCTTAGGACAATGAAACTTTGTGGAAACATTTGCAAGAACATGCGAAAGAGAAATAACGAATAAACCATTGACAGAAACACATTTTAGTTTCCACAAGAGAGGGTGACATTTGTTAATTGAATACCGTATTTACGTTCGAGGTTACAAACATTGCTCACTGTGAGACCATCTGTAGCCACGAAAGACAGGAACCGCTCTAGGTATACCATTTCACAATTGTTCACAGCGCTTTTCGAATGATCGACTGTGGAGCGTTCAGCTGTCGCGACGCAACTCGTGCAGTGCTCTAAGATCGCACAGTGGGAGAAGCGTTCTCAGCCATGGCAGATGTAAAGTCTTCAACATATTGTGGCGCATTTGGTGGTCTGCCTCTCCCAGGACCAATCCCCAAGTCGCCAGTTAGTTCGACTTCCGAATCATGTTCTTCAACTCCTGTGTGACAGGAGGGCCTCTCCGCACTCCTTTAATTCGCCGATACTCGCGAAGAGCAGGAACACTCTTCCTCCGGGCACACGTTGGCTGTCAGCAACTTAACGCCCACTGATGCCCCACGTCGCCGAACCAACATGAGCGCCCAATGCCGCGACACTAATACCACTAAAAACACAAATACTGCAGCGCACAGTCTGAACATCAGTGCTACAAGTTGGGTACCATTAAAGTAAATACTTTTCCCTCTACACCGGCTCAAGTAGCGAAAGTTTAATTACAACCTGTCTCTTAATGACTTCAACCTAAAAACAAATATAAAGCACATTCCCAGCCTGCTTGATAGTGTGAGACAGCAACTCGTTTTACATTGTGTTGCAAAAAGGGGCAGCCAGAGTTGCAAGTAGAATGGATGTTTATATAGTCAGTGACTTTCGGACTACGCTCGTTCTCAAGCCAACCAAGTAAAATGTTCGTCGCAAATAGTAAATAAAGTGTGTGCATACATGTACGATCCCAACTAATGTTCGTTAACCAATGACCATTAGTTGAGACCATACATGAATGTATACCAACCACTGTTTGACAAGTAAAATGTCCGTCCAAAATAGCAGTAAATAAAATGGGTATATGCATGTATGATCCCAACTAATGTTCATTAATCAACGACCATTAGTTGAGACCATACATTTATGTATCTACTTTATTTACTGCTATTTCGGACGGACATTTTACTTGGCTAACATTGGTTAGTTTGAGAATGACCATAATCTGAAACCGACCGCCGTCTAAGTAAATATCCATTTTAGTTGCTGGCTGTCTCTTTTTTCATCACAAATACAAACGATCATTCATGGCACCAGCCGGGCAAAGTATAAACTAGATTGAGCACCTATGTATCCAGAAGCGGTACGCAAACAGTATCAAAGATACGCAAACCTCCTCTATAGAGGAGCAGTCTATAGCACCAATCACTTCCTGGTGATGAGTAATATGAACATTACGAAGGTGTGTACCATAGCTAAGCATGCTACGTATTATGTACATATATACTCAAAGAAAGAGAGTTTAATAGAAAATACGAGTCAACACAAGCAGGAAACATTAGTAAAATTTGGAAATTTGTGGTAAATTCCTATGGGACCAAACGGCTAAGGTCATCGGTCCCTACGATTACACACTACTGAAACTAACTTACGCTAACAACAACAACAACAACAACAACAACAACACACACACACACACACACACACACACACACACACACACACATGCCTGAGGAAGGACTCGAACCTCCGATGGGGTAGCCGCGGGGACCGTTCCAAGGCGCCCTAGACCGCAGGACTATCCCGAGCGGCAAACGTTAGTAAATGTGAGTAAAATTAGGAGACTGTGATATCAACCACGCACGGTCTTAAATTAAGAAAACAGTAAAAAGGGTAACCTCCGAAATTGTAGACAAACGAAAGAGGTCAAACGTGTGGTTCTGTCAAGTGTGCGAGCAAGAAACTGAAGAGAGAAGGCAGCCAGGAAGCGCTAGTTATGAAATATGAATCGTTGTTGTTGTTGTTGTTGTTGTGGTCTTCCTGTTGAGAGGCCAGATAAAAGTGTGGTTCCTGAAGAGCGGCAGCAGCCTTTTCAGTAGTTGCAGGGGCAACAGTGTGGATGGACTGACTGATCTGGCCTTGTAACACTAATCAAAACTGCCTTGCTGTGCTGGTACTTCGAACGGCTGAAAGCAAGGGGAAACTATAGCGGTAATTTTTCCCGAGGGCATGCAGCTTTACTGTATGGTTAAATGATGATGACGTCCTCTTGAGTAAAATATGAGTAATCAGTTATAAAATAAAATTTCAGTAATCAGAAATTGAAATCAGAATAAGGAAGGAAACGGAAATTATAGCAAGGCAAGAGAAACGGAAATATTACAAGAAGCTAATAGCTGAAGCCAAAGAGGACTTTATCGATCACATGACAAGACAAAGACCCTCACGAATAAAACTGGAGTAAAGGGCCATGGACGGAGTACTTCAAAAAATTATCATACTGCGACGATCCCATCGCGTCTGTTCCATGCGTGGTAAAAGACACCATAGACAGTAATGTAGGTACCCCGGTGGAGAAAAAATACGTCAAATAATCCAGAACCTAAAAAACAATAACGTTTTTGACGAAGAACAAACTGCAGGAGACGTAATAAAGAACAGAGTTTCGGTACTAGTTAAAATACACTCCCGGAAATTGAAATAAGAACACCGTGAATTCATTGTCCCAGGAAGGGGAAACTTTATTGACACATTCCTGGGGTCAGATACATCACATGATCACACTGACAGAACCACAGGCAGATAGACACAGTCAACAGAGCATGCACAATGTCGGCACTAGTACAGTGTATATCCACCTTTCGCAGCAATGCAGGCTGCTATTCTCCCATGGAGACGATCGTAGAGATGCTGGATGTAGTCCTGTGGAACGGCTTGCCATGCCATTTCCACCTGGCGCCTCAGTTGGACCAGCGTTCGTGCTGGACGTGCAGACCGCGTGAGACGACGCTTCATCCAGTCCCAAACATGCTCATTGGGGGACAGATCCGGAGATCTTGCTGGCCAGGGTAGTTGACTTACACCTTCTAGAGCACGTTGGGTGGCACGGGATACATGCGGACGTGCATTGTCCTGTTGGAACAGCAAGTTCCCCTGCCGGTCTAGGAATGGTAGAACGATGGGTTCGATGACGGTTTGGATGTACCGTGCACTATTCAGTGTCCCCTCGACGATCACCAGAGGTGTACGACCAGTGTAGGAGATCGCTCCCCACACCATGATGCCGGGTGTTGGCCCTGTGTGCCTCGGTCGTATGCAGTCCTGATTGTGGCGCTCACCTGCACGGCACCAAACACGCATACGATCATCATTGGCACCAAGGTAGAAGCGACTCTCATCGCTGAAGACGACACGTCTCCATTCGTCCCTCCATTCACGCCTGTCGCGACACCACTGGATGCGGGCTGCACGATGTTGGGGCGTGAGCGCAAGACGGCCTAACGGTGTGCGGGACCGTAGCCCAGCTTCATGGAGACGGTTGCGAATGGTCCTCGCCGATACCCCAGGAGCAACAGTGTCCCTAATTTGCTGGGAAGTGGCGGTGCGGTCCCCTACGGCACTGCGTAGGATCCTACGGTCTTGGCGTGCATCCGTGCGTCGCTGCGGTCCGGTCCCAGGTCGACGGGCACGTGCACCTTCGGCCGACCACTGGCGACAACATCGATGTACTGTGGAGACCTCACGCCCCACGTGTTGAGCAATTCGGCGGTACGTCCACCCGGCCTCCTGCATGCCCACTGTACGCCCTCGCTCAAAGTCCGTCAACTGCACATACGGTTCACGTCCACGCTGTCGCGGCATCCTACCAGTGTTAAAGACTGCGATGGAGCTCCGTATGCCACGGCAAACTGGCTGACACTGACGGCGGCGGTGCACAAATGCTGCGCAGCTAGCGCCATTCGACGGCCAACACTGCGGTTCCTGGTGTGTCCGCTGTGCGGTGCGTGTGATCATTGCTTGTACAGCCCTCTCGCAGTGTCCAGAGCAAGTATGGTGGTTCTGACACACCGATGTCAATGTGTTCTTTTTTCCATTTCCATGAGTGTAATTACAGAATAACTGGGAATATGAGAGATTACCTGACGACTGGAAAATGGCCGTAATCTGTCCTATACTAAAGAACAATCCCCTGGTATGTGATAATCGTAGAGGGATGCATTCCTTAAAGTGAGCTACAAAGTTCTATCACGTGATTCCCATCCCCAGGGGCGACTAATATAGTTTCAGAAGGGAACAGCTCAACTATAGGTCAGCTTTATATGCTTAGGCGGGTAAGCGTTAAAGTTTGCCAACATAATGTTGACATTTACGTGGTTTTCATTAAGTTCAAAAAATCTTATAATAGCATACGTAGGTTCGCAATCACCTTTGTCTTGGCAGAATTTCAGTTTCCACAAAAGTTTATACGTCTAGTACAGATGTGTCTATGGGGAAACTATTGCAGAGTAAAGATCATTACAGAAATATCAGAGCAGTGTAAAGTCAGAACTGATCTCGGACAAGGAGACCATTATCTCCGATACCTTTTAACTTAATTTTTCAGAAAAGATAGAGAAAATGAAGTATTAAACCAACCTCAAATAAGACTGGGTGATAACGAAATAAATCGGGCTGCATATGCTTACAGTGTTGTTCTAATAAGTTGTAGCAAAGAGGCCTTGCAACTCGTGAAAATTTCTTAGAGATATGTTGTGAGGAAAGCAGTGTTAGAAATTAATGGGGAGAAAACTGAGTACATGGTCGTGATTATGCCCATTTGGACGTGTAGTAAATTGTTGCGTTTGAGCATTACGACAACGACTGCACCATTCTCCACGTCCTCCCGACACGATTTGTACGCCCTCCACTGCCAGCGGTGCCATCTTTCGTCTGTGAGTGGTTACTGCACGTTGACGTCTGACATAAACGGTGATCGCTTTAATGTGACTGGACTGTGTAGAATCTTTGAGTTTACTAGTCTCCATGATTTTCCTCTGAAAATATGGGACTTGAGTGGTAAGAATTTGCAGGTACGCCGTTTGCGATCAGCTATTCTGACAGAATGCTGATTCGATGAATCTCTCCATCCTCGTGTAGACTGTACTATTCTCCTCATCTCTGCATCATCGCTGCACGCAACAGCTAGTTCAACCTAGACTCTACAACGTTTTGTCTTCGCCCTCCCGTCCCAGAAACCCACAAACCCCCGAAACGTATCTCTAAGTAGAAATTACATACTCTGTTATGCATCAGGATGTGTCCCGCCAGTCTACCCGTTATTTCAGTAAAAATACACAATATTGTTTCCTTTCTCATGGATTCGATTCAATGCCTTCGTTAGTTATCCATTCCACACACCAGGTCCTTAGTAATCTTCATCAGCACTGCGTTTAAAATACACTCCTGGAAATGGAAAAAAGAACACACTGACACCAGTGTGTCAGACTCACCATACTTGCTCCGGACACTGCAAGAGGGCTGTACAAGCAATGATCACACGCACGGCACAGCGGACACACCAGGAACCGCGGTGTTGGCCGTCGAATGGCGCTAGCTGCGCAGCATTTGTGAACCGCCGCCGTCAGTGTCAGCCAGTTTGCCATGGCATACGGAGCACCATGGCAGTCTTTAACACTGGTAGCATGCCACGACAGCGTGGACCTGAACCATATGTGCAGTTGACGGACTTTGAGCGAGAGCGTATAGTGGGCATGCGGGAGGCCGGGTGGACGTACCGCCGAATTGCTCAACACGTGGGGCGTGAGGTCTCCACAGTACATCGATGTTGTCGCCAGTGGTCGGCCGAAGGTGCACGTGCCCGTCGACCTGGGACCGGACCGCAGCGACGCACGGATGCACGCCAAGACCGTAGGATCCTACGCAGTGCCGTAGGGGACCGCACCGCCACTTCCCAGCAAATTAGGGACACTGTTGCTCCTGGGGTATCGGCGAGGACCATTCGCAACCGTCTCCATGAAGCTGGGCTACGGTCCCGCACACCGTTAGGCCGTCTTGCGCTCACGCCCCAACATCGTGCAGCCCGCATCCAGTGGTGTCGCGACAGGCGTGAATGGAGGGACGAATGGAGACGTGTCGTCTTCAGCGATGAGAGTCGCTTCTACCTTGGTGCCAATGATGGTCGTATGCGTGTTTGGCGCCTGCATACGACCGAGGCACACAGGGCCAACACCCGGCATCATGGTGTGGGGAGTGATCTCCTACACTGGCCGTACACCTCTGGTGATCGTCGAGGGGACACTGAATAGTGCACGGTACATCCAAACCGTCATCGAACCCATCGTTCTACCATTCCTAGACCGGCAGGGGAACTTGCTGTTCCAACAGGACAATGCACGTCCGCATGTATCCCGTGCCACCCAACGTGCTCTAGAAGGTGTAAGTCAACTACCCTGGCCAGCATGATCTCCGGATCTGTCCCCCAATGATCATGTTTGGGACTCGATGAAGCGTCGTCTCACGCGGTCTGCACGTCCAGCACGAACGCTGGTCCAACTGAGGCGCCAGGTGGAAATGGCATGGCAAGCCGTTCCACAGGACTACATCCAGCATCTCCACGATCGTCTCCATGGGAGAATAGCAGCCTGCATTGCTGCGAAAGGTGGATATACGCTGTACTAGTGCCGACATTGTGCATGCTCTGTTGCCTGTGTCTATGTGCGTGTGGTTCTGTCAGTGTGATCAAGTGATGTATCTGACCCCAGGAATGTGTCAATAAAGCTTCCCCTTCCTGGGACAATGAATTCACGCTGTTCTTATTTCAATTTCCAGGAGTGTATTTATAATTTCATCTTGTCTGTACTGTTCATTGCCCACGTGTTGCTCCCACATAATTTTAGACCCGTGGTATACAGATACTGTTTCAGATGACGAATCGAGTCGTCCTTAGTCTTCGGTTCGATCCTACACGTCACTTACATTTTGGATAAAAACCGTCAGCGAAGGTGACCGAACTCTTCAGTATGCAGAGTTGTCCTCGTTCTGGCGACACCCTGGAAACTGTGGGAAAAATAGACAGAGATTCAAGGCAACCCGTTTGTGCTGGACTTGGGGAACTGCCCATGAAAATGGGAAAAGTCAAGGAACATCAGCGACATCAGAATACAACAGGCAGTGGAAGCCGTTATAGTAGCAACACGTAATGACTTTCCACAGGATTTTTGGCCTGTAACTGAAACCAATGTGGAGAAGTTTCAGGTTTAGTCACACAGTCGGATCTCCGGGACGATTGCCATGGAAGGGAGAGTTTAGATATAATAGGACCGGTAATTGAAAAAAAAAGAAAATAACGATTCGTTGTTTCATGATAGAACGTAATGTTAGCAGCGAGTAGGATTCTTTAATAATAATATCAGTTACTGTGGAAAGTTCGTCACAATCGACAGTAAACCTACACCAACAGCAGTATATCAGGTATACGTGCCGACACAAGTGGAAGGTGAAGAGACAGGGCATTTGAGGACATGGAAGGGGAAGTTGTGTATGTAAACATAGATGAATATCTAATAAACACAGGGGATTGGAACACTGTAGTGGGGCTGTAGTGACCACAACCAACAGCAGGAACGTCTTGAGCCGCGGATCGGAGCCGCCAGGCTGGGAAGCCGCCGGCGGTGGAGCACGCACCACCGGGTAAACACAGGACGAGTCGGACGACAGACCAACGACAACTGACGACAACCGACCGCGGCCGACTATGGGCGACGCAACAGGGAAGAGATAAACAACGGAGGCTTGTGGAAACCACAACACCAAACACCAAACGTAAATCCACTCGGAACGAGAGCTAGGCAAATGTCAACAACGAGCAACGACCAGAACGCAGTACCGCCGACATAGAAACGAAATCCAGAGCGAGTACCAGACTGGCTGGACTAAGTATTTTTCCCTTTATTGTTATTTTAAACCTGTTTACAGGCAGGCCTGCAGCAGCATACTACGCCGGTCTTCGGCCGCAGAGAAACATACAAGACAGAAATGATGACAATGTGAGATGAATAGATGGTGGACATATAAACGGAGACAAACACTTTTTAAAATACATGGAGCCGTTCACAGGTGTAGAGTCCAAGATAAATGTTGTTCAGACACTTGGACACAGACATAGACGGAAAATAGTCACACGTGAACGTAGGTGCACAAAACGAATAACACCGAATCACTTAAGCACAAAACGACTGCACACACAGAAACACGAGGCGGCGATTTCCGGCGCGCGAATGTTCACTGAGCGTGTGCGAGTCCAGGACCTGCCAAGGGAGGGAGAGGAGGAAGGGGAGTGGGACAGGGAGAGGGGAGGGCAGATGCCATCGGCAAGGGAGACAGGGGGAGGGGAGGGAAAAATGGGGGAATCCGGGGGAAGAGGGGTGGAGGAAAAGGACGGGGGAAAAGGAAAGAGAAGGGCGGGAGGGTACCAAGAGGAGAGGTCACGGGAGTGGGGGTGGGAGGGATCAAAGTTGATAGGAGGGGTAGACGGAGGGGAGGAAGACATCATCAGGGAGGGGGAGCTGGCGGAAGCCACCTTGGGAGAGGGTAAGGAGGGTGGAGAGATGGAGACCGGGTGGGACGTGGGAATACAGGCGCGGCAGCAGGTTTGCGGGAGGTGTACAGGATCCGTATTCTTTCAAGGAAAACTAGGAGGTGGGGGAAAGGAATGAGGTCGTACAGGATCCGCGTGGAGGAGAGGAGACGGATGCGATAGGCGAGGCGGAGAGCATGGCGTTCAAGGATTTCAAGGAGAGAGAGGTTTACGGGCGCTAAACAGCGTGGTCATCAGCGGATTTGAAGGGATTTATAAAAGGTAGGGGGGCGGAGATCCAGGCCGGATGGGCGTAGCAGAGGATAGGGCAGATGAGGGATTTATAGGTTTGGAGGATGGTGGAGGGGTCCAGACCCCACGTATGGCCCGAAAAGAGCTTGAGGAGACGGAGTCGGGAGTGTGCCTTGGCTTGGATTATCCGGACATGGGGGGTCCAGGAGAGGCGACGGTCGAGGGTGACGCCAAGATACTTGAAAGTGGGAGTGGGGGCGATAGGAGGGCCATAGGCGGTGAGATAGAAGTCAAGGAGGCAGAAGGAAGGGGTGGTTTTGCCTACAATGATCGCCTGGGTTTTGGAGGGATTGACATTGAGCAACCACTGGTTGCACCAAATAGTTAACCGGTCAAGATGGGATTGGAGAAGGTGTTGGGAGTGCTGCAGGGTGGGGGCAAGGGCAAGGAAGGAGGTGTCATTGGCAAACTGGAGAAGGTGGACGGGGGGTGACGGCGACAGCATGTCCGCCGTACATAAAAGGTACAGAAGGGGAGATAGGACGGAGCCTTGGTCACACCGGCGGAGGGAAGAAAGGTGTAGGAATCCGTGTTATGGATGGTGACGTAGGAAGGACGGTGGGAGAGAAAGGAGCCGATCAGACTGATGTAATTAATGGGAAGGGCGAAGGTTTAGAGCTCGAAGAGGAGACCGGAATGCCATATGCGTCATTAGCACGTTCGAGGTCCAGGGAGAGGAAGATTGCAGAGCGACGGGAATTAAGCTGTTCGGAAAGGAGATGAGTTAGGTGAAGGAGAAGGTCGTCGGAAGAGAAGGATGGCCGAAAGCCACACTGGGTAATGGGAAGGAGGCGGTGCTGGCGGAGATGCTGGTGGATGCGGCAGGTGAGGATAGATGCCAGGACCTTGCTGAAGACCAAGGTAAGGCTGATGGGACGGTAGGAGGAGACGGCGGACGGCGGTTTACCAGGTTTAAGGAACATCAGAATACGGGAGGTTTTCCACAGGTCAGGGTAGTAACTGGTGGACAGGACTACATTGTAAAGCCTGGCCACGGTGGAGAGGAAAGAGACAGGAGCTTCACGAAGGTGACACGATCGTGACCAGGAGCGGTGTTGCATTTCGTGCGGAGTGTAGCAATGAGATCCTGTGTAGTGATAGGGGCATTGAGTTCCGTGAGTGCAATGTTGTTCAAGTATTGGAAACCAGGTGCGAGTGGAGGGACAGAGGTGTCAGTTTGATCGCGGACATCCAGGAGGAGAGAGTAATCGAACTGGGGATCATCAGGGAGAGGGATCATTGGAGAGCTAAGAGGCAAAGTGATTGGCCTTACTAAGGGTGTCAGGGAACGGGTAATCATTATGGAGAAGAGGATAGTAGGGGGAGGGTTTAGTTCTGGTAAGGCGACGGAAGGCTGACAAAAACTTAAATGAGTTTATAGGCAGGCTAGCATTTAAACGGCTGCATGTCTGTCGCCAGTCCCAGCGTTTCTTAGCCGCGAGCAAATTTCGAATGTGTCGCTGGAGTTGCAGGTGGCGTCAGAGTGTGTCCGGGTCATGCGTGTGGAGGTAGGCATGGTAGAGATGGCGGGATTCACAGAGGAGGAGGAGGACAGCCTGTGGGGGTGAGGTAGGATGGTGGGGATGGATGGCGACAGTAGGGACGTGGGCCTCTACGGCCTCAGACAAGGCCTGCTGGAGAAAGAAGGCGCCATGAGTTACATCATCAGGGTGGTGGTAGGTGAAGGGGTGGCTATCGACCTGGGTAGAAAGGTTATCCCGGTAGGCATTCCAGTCAGTAAGGGAATAATCATGGACATACTATGGGGGGGGGGGGAGTCATTACGAGGGTCGGGGCAGGGGTGACGACCGTCTGAAATGGTGAGGAGGACAGGGAGATGGTCGCTAGCAATAGGCTCCAGGACATCTACCGTTATGCGGCTAAGGAGGTTAGGGGAGGAAAGAATAACATCGGGAGTGGAGTTGGATTCGGGACGGGTGTGCTGGGGGATGGGAATGAGGTCGCCTTGAAGGGAGGAAAGGAACCGATGCCACCGCTGTAAAAGGGCGGCGAAACGACTATGGATGTAGAGGTCAGCGGCAATCACGTAGGAGGAGAAGGTACGGTCAATGTGGGAGAGGAAGTCGAAGGGAATAGTGACGTTAGAGCGTATGTAGATGGTGGCACAGGTAACGGTAAGGCCAGGGAAGAAGAGACTAAGGATCAGGTGCTCGGTGGGGTCGGGAAGGAGAGGTTGGAGCCGAACTTGGATCTGGCGGTAGTGACCAATGGCAACTCCACCATGCGCAATCGGGAGGGGATTATCGGAGCGGTGAAGGAGGTAGGGCGACGTGTGGACGGTGTGGTAGGGTTGGAGGAAAGTTTCATTGAGGAGGAAGGCATCCACGCGGTGGGTGGCAAGGATGTGCAGGAAGAGGTTCTTGTTGGTGGGAAGGGAGCAGATGTTGTTGAAAAGGATACGGTGCTGTCGCGCCATGACAGAGATTTAGACAAGGGTGTCAAGACGGGAGAAGGTGAAAGGAAGGCCTGGTTGTTGGAGTAGGTGGCATACATTTTCAAGTGGAAAATGGAACGGGCGGCGAGGGAGACCTGTTGGAGGGTGTGAGGGCGCTGGAAAGGGTGGATGTCCTCAGTGGTGGGGGAGGGGACGAAGGGAATTGCCAGGAGGGGTGGAGGCGTCCAGAGGACGGACAGGTATGGTGAGTTCAGGAGTGGACGGAGGGGGTCGGGCTTTACACTTTTGGGAGTAGGTGGGATGGGGGAAATTGCAGGTATTGCAGGATGCTGGGGATTGGAGGTTAGGGCACTGCCGGAGGAAGTGTGCTTGTTTACAATGCGGGCAGGCGGGAGCCTCGCAGCACTTGGCTATCGGGTGTGCATTATAGAACAGACACCTCTGGCAGCGCAGGGATTGAGGAGGGGAATGGGAGGGATCGACCTTGTAGCGCTGGTGGAAGAGGAGGGCCCCCTCTTTCAGGGAACAGTCAATGGAGGGGCATCATCAGAGAAAACCCACATAAGGCGGGTGGGGGATGGGCCTTGAGCTCCGCCAACACCTCCTCCTCCGTGATCAACGGACTGAGCCGAGTGATCACGGCAGTGAGGGTCGGTGGGCGACGCAGGGTTTGGGGTTAACAGGTGGGAGATGGAGAAGGAGCAGGGGTGAGGGAAGCATGGGGGCCAAAACGGGTGATGGGGAGGCGGGAGAGGATGTCAGTATGGAGGGTAGCGCTGGGGGAAGAAATAAGAAAGGAATCCCGTCTGGGAGGGAGGAGAGAGATGGGAGCACCAGGCAAGTGTTGGCGGAGGAGGAGGGAGAGATTCCGGGCCTCAAGAAGGGTAGGATTGGGACAGGAGAGGTGGGGGGGAGGTGGAGGAGGAGACGGCGGGAGCAGGGCCAGGTGGAGAGTCATCCATGGCATCCTGGGGTGGGGGGAGGAGGATGGAGCGGGGCCTTTTTGGGAGCGGAGGAGGTGGTGGTGCCACTAGGGCGCTTAACGGTGGCAGAAGGGTGGATGGTGATATGAGGGACAGGAGCTATAGAGAGGTGGCGGGAAGGGGCAGGTCCCAGCGTGGACGCAGCAGTCAGCGCCGGAGATGGTGACAGTGACGGTGAAGGCGACGGCGACGGCAACGGCGACGGGGACGGCGATGGCGACGGCGGCGGTGATGGCGAAGACGATGGGGAGAGTGGGGCATGGGCAGTGGCCCGACGGGCCACCACCCTAGCTGGAGCTGCAGTGACAGGCTGGGGGAGTGAGGGGAAAGGATCAGAAGGAGAGGAGCGGGAGGAAGAAGCTGGAGAGGGGGCGACAAAGAGCGAGGGCGAAGGGAGAGTAAGAAGAGGAGGAAGGGAAAAGGGGGGTGAGACTGGGCACACCATGTAATGGTGGTGGTGGCTGCAGAGGGGGAAGTATAAACTATGGCTGTGGTGGTAGTGGTCGTAGTGGTGGTAGGGGCTGACATGACGACGAAAAAACTGGGAACAGATGGAGACGAAGATGGAGGTAGACGAAGACGGAGGAGGAGCAGAGTCCCGAGCTGCTGGCGCTGGCGCTGACGCCGACGACGGCTGGCAGGAATGTTGCCGCAGCTGCTGCTGCTGCCGCAGACGGGGTCGGGACCGGGACGCCGCCGCTACTGCTGCTGCAGCTGCTGGCCGGCTAGCTGACTGGCTGGCTGGACCGCCGCTGCTGGATGGCTGGCTGGCTGGCGGCTGGCACCTGAAACCCTAACGTTTCGATTAGTGCGGAAACTGCACAAACGAAGGGCGGTAACCTTGCGGAATACCGCCGGAGATGGTTGGACTAGGGCAGAGCGGGTCCCTATATACGAAAGTGGAGGGAGCGGCTATAGGCCACTGTCTGGACGTGGCTTAGCGGTGGCGCCCTCGCTGCGCGGAATAGCCACCGCAGAGGCGGAGCCCTCTATGGGCTGACCACGTCCATTTGTTCTGGTGCGTGTTCGACTTCCGCGGCGGAAGGTACTAGAGGGGCAACGCACAAAAGACAGAGATAGGGGAACACACAATCTCGGTAGCATGAATAAAAGAGAATACAGAGTCATTGATTTCTGCAATAAATATCGGCTAGTAATAGCAGATATATTGTTCAAGAGTCACAAGAGCAGTTGGCAGACTTTAAAAGGTCATGAGACACGAGAAGATACCATGGTGAGAGAGCGATTCTAGTTCCAGATAGTGGATCTTAAGGCATACCCTGGACGAGGAGTAAACTCAGATCACAATCTAAGAATAATGAAGACTAGGCTGAAGTTTGATGGCATCGTCAGGAAGAATAAATGTGTAAAGTGTTGTGGTTAGAGCCAACTGAGTTAGTAAAGGAGACCGAAATGCACGCGTTTTAGCTCACGCAGGCTGGCGTGAGGTCTGGAACATGACAAGGGAATTAGAATTGAGAAAAACGGACGTAGCTGGTAGAATACTTAACTTTAATCCATTAACGGAGAACGTCGCTCTTTATGGTACATGATTCGCAATATCAATAGTACGGATACTGGCACCTTGCTAGGTCGTTGCCAATAACGTAGCTGAAGGCTATGCTATCGTCTCGGCAAATGAGAGCGTAGAAGTCAGTGAACCATCACTAGCAAAGTCGGCTGCACAACTGGGCGAGTGCTAGGAAGTCTCTCTAGACCTGCTGTGTGGCGGCGCTCGGTCTGCAATCACTGACAGTGGCGACACGCGGGTCCGACGTATACTACCGGACCACTGCGCTTTTAAAGGCTACCACCTAGCAAGTGTGGTGTCTGGCGGTGACACCACATTCCTCCCCCGCAAATCGGCATACGGTTGTGGCATAAGGCTTCCGCCCGCCGTGGGGAGGACCGCATGTTGACGTATGCGACGAGGTGGGGAGACTAACAACAGGCGAGGCTGTGCCACCCGCACCCTGCCATTCGGACCGCGGGGAGCTAGGAAACGCCTGAAAAACTGCTCCAGAGTGCACGCCAACATGCGGTGTATGCGCCCGTAGAGAGACAGGAGGGGCCGAAGGGTCGACCTCCATCGGGTTGACCTCCATCGGGCCGGGGCACCCGACGGGCGAAGACGACACATGGTCCGGAGCGGGCAAGAGTTCCATGTCGGAGGACAACTGGTCCCGGGAAGCGATCGGCGGCCCGTAACCCAGGGAGGCGCCCGGCGCCTGCAGCGGTGCGTCCACTGAGGGCGTCGCCGGCGGGAGAACAGGCGGCGGCGGCGCGTTGCCATGGGGCAAAATGGGAGGCAGCGTCGGTAACACCCGGGGCTGAGGCGAGCCAGTAGATGGGTCCCCAGGGTGCTGACCGGACGGCACCGTCGCTGAAAGCAGACGGCGAGCGGCAGATCCCGTGGAACGACAGAGGCGCAGCTGATTGAGATGCCAACGCACCTCACCAGAGGCCCCCAAAACCAGATACGTAGCGCGTCCGAGGCAGCGAAGAATGCGCCCTTCAAGCCAACGCCGTGAACCTCGGTAGTGGCGATAGTAGACAACGTCGCCTGGAGCAAAAGCAGATGTCTGCCGCTGCACAGGAACCTGATGCGGCGGATGCAGCAAAGACATCAAGGTTCGATGATGACGACCGTGGGGCAACTCAGCCGGCGAGCGACCATATCGGGGCTGAGAGCATACAAGGACAAAAAGAGCAATAACGCGTCCTCCCGAGAATGCGACTCATAACTTCAACATCTGTGACGTGAAAGTCCTGACCAATCGTTCAGCGGCACCGTTTGACTGTGGCGAAAACGGCGCGGACGTCATATGTTGAATACCATTGGCCTTGCAGAATGACTGAAATTCTGCGGACATGAATTGTGGGCCATTGTCGGAAACAATAGTCTGTGGAAGACCTTCAATGCAAAAGATAGCGGATAACGCTTGGATGGTGGCAGATGACGTCGTGGAAGACATCCGGACAACAAAAGGAAAACTACTGAATGAATCTACCACAACCAACCATCGAGCTTTCCAGAATGGACCAGCAAAATCGATGTGTAAGCGTTGCCAAGGGGAAGTGGCTTTTGGCCATGCAAAGAATTTCCTCGGTGGTGCTGATTGTTGTTCGGCACACACCATGCAAGAAGAGCACATATTCGTAATCGCGACATCGATTCCGAACCAATTACAGTGCTGACGAGCAAGGTGTTTCGTTCTCACGATACCCCAATGTCCTTGGTGGAGAAGCTGTAAGACAGAGGGCTGTAACGAACGTGGGACCACGACCTTGGACTGATCATTATCAGAACGCAACAGCAAAACACCACGTCGTACAAAAAGTCTCTCCTTGTGAGCAAAAAGTCGGCGAACCAACGGGTCCCCGATCCGTGACTTTGACAAGGGCCACTGCGGAGCAACAAAACTCAGAACGGGAGCAAGGACAGGGTCGGAAGCTGTGGCTGTAGCTACACGACGAAAATCAATCGGAAACGATTCGACCACGTCATCCGTTTCCGCATCAATGAACATGCAAGCAAAGTTCGGAGGAATCGAATGCCGTATCCTCAGCAACAGGCAAGCGCGGCAACGCATCGGCGTTTCCGTGCTTAGCAGTGGAGCGATACAAGACATCGTAGCGGTACTGCGAGAGGACTATGGACCAGCGAATGAATTTCTGCGCTGTACATGGAGATACAGGCTTGGTCGGATGAAAAAGCGATGTCAATGGTTTGTGGTCTGTGATTATGATAAAGTGACGACCATACAAGAAATCATGAAACTTTGTAACACCAATGCTTCTTTCTCGAACTGTGAAGAATTTCTTTGAGCAGACGAGAGTAATTTTGACACAAAGGCAACAGGGCGATCGTGCGATCCATCTTTGTGCGCAAGCACAGCACCAATCCCGAAATCCGACGCATCCACCATGAACGAAAGGGGCCTTCTGGGGATCTAATGGCGTAAGGCAAGTATTGGAAAGCAACGCCTATTTCAACTGGCGAAAGGCGCGTTCGCATTCCGTCGTCCAGACGAACGGAACACCTTTACGGCGTAAGCGATGAAGCGGAGCTGAAATGGAAGAGGCGTGTGGAACATATTTATGATAATAGTTTTTTCCCAGCACACTCTGTAGCTGCTTCAAATTCTGCGGCGATGGCAAGTCTTGTATGGCACGAAGGTGCGTGGGACTGGGATGTATGCCTTAGGCATTGATTACATGTCCCAGGTATGGCAAGTCCCGAGCAAAACACACACATTTGTTCTTCCGCAAGCGAGTCCCATTTTGTCGCAAGACATGAAATGATGTTCGGAGATTGGCCAAATGTTCTTCTTCCGTCTTTCCGTAGATCACAATATCGTCCAGATAATTTGCTGCAGTGGGGACCGACGCACAAACAGTTTGTAGATATTGCTGAAACAATGCAGGGGCGGATGCACACCCGAATGGCAGTCGTTTGAATCGATACAAACCAAGATGCGTGTTAACCACCAAAACGCGCTGGGATTCTTCGTCCACCGGTATTGCAAGTACGCATCTGCGAGGTCCAACTTCGAAAAATATTTACCCGGGCACGGTTTGTCAAAAAGATCTTCCGGGCGCGGTAAAGGAAAAGTTGCTATCACTATTTGTGGATCCACTGTTGCCTTGAAGTATACACAAAGTCTAAACTTTCCGGAAGGTTTTGGCAAAATTACTAAGGGTGATGCCCAGAGAGAAGGCTGCACACGTTCAATTACACCTTGTGATTCCAATTCGTGTAATGTTTTTGCGACCTCATCACGCAATGCGTGGGGAACATTGCGCGCTCTGAAAAATTTCGGTTGCGTGTTTACTTTCAGTTCCAAATGTGCATTATAGTTCTTAGCGCAACCGACGCCCGGTGCAAAAATGTCTGCAAATTCTTCACATAGACGAGAAACACTGTCTGAAGGCACAGTCTGGTTCACTGATAGGACCTGATTTACTATAGACAAGTTAAACAACTGAAATAAATCGAAACCAAACAAGTTCACTGCAGAAGAAGAACAAAGGACGTAAAATGACACAAGTTTTGTTTGTCCTCTATATGTTGCAAGAAGGCTGCACTGTCCTAACACTGGGATACCTTTACCGGAATAACTTCTTAGATTAACCTTTGCGGCACGCAACGGAGGTGTGCCCAGCAGTTTGTAAATGTCTTGATTGATCAGTGAAACTGCAGCTCCGGTATCGAGCTGGAATGGTATCACTTTGCCGTTAATGTCCAAGTCCCCAAAAAGTTTATTGTCCTGCTGACGACAAGAGCGACTGTCTCGTGCAACGTGAACTGACACTGGTACATAATCACTTGCTACTCGACGGAAGTTCCGGCGATGTCGACGCACACTATTTGTGGGACGAACACAGTCACTGTTAGAGAGAGGGGCACTGAGCGGAGTGGAATGAACTACACGAATTTCCATGGGCGAAGTTTCGCGAGCCTGAGTATCATTGGTTCGATTCCGATTCCGGCGCGAAGCAAAGGGCCTGGAACGGTTTTGAGTTTCCGATCTGAGTTTTTTCTGGCAAACACTCTGAACATGTACTTTTTTATTACAATAAAAGCAAATAGCTTGACGTGACGGGCGATTCTCACGCGAATGTTTAGTAGCACACCGCGGGCATGATTTGATCACTGCATTTGCGTGCCGCCGCGGTACACGTGGCTGAGGGCTGTTTACTGCTCCGTGCAGCTCGCCCGGCGGGCCGGTTAACCAGACACTCTGCTGGCGAAGTTAAAAATGATTCCTGAGCAAAGTGTGTCCTGCCGATCCAATATGTCCATCACTTGTTGAAGGAAGAGATTTGCTAGTTTCAAAATCTGTTCCCTTATACGAGCATCAGAACCGTTCTGTGCAATTGCATCACGTACCATAGTATCTGAATAAGGGAGTCCACATTGACACTCAAAAGCAGAATCCCTAGTAAGGCCTCGCAAGGTTGCAAGCCACTCCCGATTAGTCAGACCTGCCGTACGTTTTGTACGAAAGAAGGTATACCTCTTCGCAACGACATTAACTGATTCTTTGAAATATACATCTAATGCAGACAAAATTTCTTCGTAGGACAGAGTTGCTACGTCGCGTCGGGGAAATAATTTGACTATCACACGGTATGTGGTCACCCCGACGGATGAAAGCAAAAAAGGCTGCCGCTCGTTACCTTGAATTCTGTAGGCGGCGAGATGGAATCCAAATTGGCGTGACCACTCCATCCAGCTTTCCAGTGCAGCATCAAAAGGGCGAAAAGTGGGTGCAACAGCGTGTTGTGGCTGCGTCAGCGGTGAAGCGGCTGGTGCTGCATCGTTTTGCATAGCACGTTGACCCTGGACGAGCTGTCCAAGGGCATCCAGTAAGGCCTGCGTATGCTGATTCTGTAAGCGATAAAATTCGGACAGTACATCTGGAGATTGAGGCGAAGCCATTACACAAGTAAATCAGGGCAATGTCGATAAGAACACTTTTACTCTCGTCGCCAATGTTGTGGTTGGCAGGAGAGCCAACCGTGTTAGTAAAGGAGGCCGAAATGCACGCGTTTTAGCTCACGCAGGCTGGCGTGAGGTCTGGAACATGACAAGGGAATTAGAATTGAGAAAAACGGACGTAGCTGGTGGAATACTTAACTTTAATCCATTAACGGAGAACGTCGCTCTTTATGGTACATGATTCGCAATATAAATAGTACGGATACTGGCGCCGTGCTAGGTCGTAGCAAATAACGTAACTGAAGGCTATGCTAACTATCGTCTCGGCCAATGAGAGCGTAGAAGTCAGTGAACCACCGCTAGCCAAGTCGGCTGTACAACTGGGCGAGTGCTAGGAAGTCTCTCTAGACCTGCTGTGTGGCGGCGCTCGGTCTGCAAATCACTGATAGTGGTGACACGCGGGTCCGACGTATACTACCGGACCGCTGCCGATTTAAAGGCTACCACATAGCAAGTGTGGTGTCTGGCGGTGACACCACATAAAAAGTATAAGTACTGTAAAAACTACAGAATGTTTGCGTGCACCTGTACGCACTTTAGTTGAAGAGGAATAGACATCTGTGAAAAAGCGATCACAGAAGTTGGACGGACAAATACAGACTCAAGGAAGGTAACTGTGATGAAACCTTTGGTAGCGTAAATTGATCGACGGAAGAGGGAAGTATAAAAATGTCCAGGAGAAGAGAGGAATACTAAAAGATAAGTTACTTAGAAATGAAATCAATGGGAAATACAGGGAACTGAATGGAAATGGCTGCAGAAAAATGTTGGCCAATAGAAAATTAAATGTTCGTCAAAAGGACAGATACACCACATAGAAAGATCAAAATAAACTTCGCTGAAATTAAAACGAATGGTGTCAACAGTACTAATGTAGTGGCAACTCCGCTGTCAAATACAGAGTAGGGACTGGATACGCCTTTGCCAGTGTGAAGTAAGAAGAGGTCAGTGACAGTCTCAGCGCAGTAGATTGCGTTTGGGTTTTTACCAAGTCTCATGTAGCAAATCCATTTCTGAAAAAAATATGTTTTGTGTTTAGTTACTGTTTTTTCTTTGTAGTTCATAGTTTCTATAGTATAATTTAGTGTCTCCTGCAGCACCACAGTTGTGTAGGTCTAAATATAGTAACGTCTAATGGCATCACATCTACCCCTATTTCCCTGTCAGGCAGTTTGCTATGGGATTAGCACATTTGTGATTTTAACGAGTTTGGTAGTGCAAATCTGTACATAAAAGACAACAGTGTTTTTGCATATTGTTTTCATTCGAAGTTTAGTAGAACGGTGGATAGGGTGTGTGGCAGGCTGTGCGCAAATGCAGGGGAAGCTGTTTGCGTTCCGAGAAGAAATGAAGACACTGTTGGCAACGGGCAGCCTTCTGCAGGCTGCTGCCTCGGGGTGCAGTGGCAGTGGGGCGACTGGCCCGTCCCGTGGGACACCTCAAGTATTCCTTGTGTCGCCCATGGGTTCTACTGCCGAGGAACTGTGCTCCCCACGGCGCGCTGCAAATGGAGACTGGCGTCTAGCAGTCCAACCTCGCCAAAAATGGATGTTCATTCGGCAGGGACAGAGGTAGGGTGGGGGAGAGGGAGTTGCTATGTATGGGAAGTAGCTGTTCAAGACAGTTTTCAGAGAAGGTCCATTTTACGGCACCCTCTGTTTGTGCAGTGATGTTATTTTTGGGAAACAGCATCCAAGACTGAAAATAAGTCCAATGTGCCCTCTGTATGTTTGCCGTTGAGGCCGATCAGAGGCGAGGAGCTGCTCCAGCCTGCGGCTAACGAGTGTGCAGACAGAGTTCTCCTTCTTCAAGTTGTGGCTCATGTCGAAAACAATGACACCTGTCGCTTAGGTCCAGAGTCCATCCTCATTTCGTAAAGGCGTCTGGCGGTATTGGTCCGTGCTCTCGGGGCGCAGTTAGAGCTTGCCATTCACAATATCGTACCTAGGATTTAACGGCGTCCTTCGGTTTAGAGTCGAGCAGAAGCTGTCAATAAGAGACTCCATCAATTCTGTGATGGTCTCGGCTGCAGATTTCTGGAGGTGTGTGTGTGTATGTGGGGGGGGGGGGGGGGGGGGGGGGTTGGTGGGTCTGGGTGTGTGTGTGTGTGTATAGGGTCTTCTCGTCCTAAAGATAAGTTTAAGCCTTTCGACTTAGAACTTAAATTCAAAAATTTACTAAGAGACAGTTGATTTCTCGACAAGCCATTCATTCCAGCCACTAAGAGACTAATGATTATGCTACCTTTTCATGCTCAACATACCGTGGCTCTTTAAGAATTAGCTCATTGATCAGACCAGACTTCAAAATATTTTCAAGAGGACATGTTTTTGATAGACAGGTGAAAATGGTTGGTTGGTTGTTTGGGGAAGGAGACCAGACAGCGTGGTCATCGGTCTCATCGGTGTACGGAAGGATGGGGAAGGAAGTCGGCCGTGCCCTTTCAGAGGAACCAGTGATTTAGGGAAATCACCAGGTGAAAATCAATTTTGCCTAGTTTCTTGTAATAAGTTAATAAGGTAAAATTTTTATACAAATAAATATACGAATTCTATCATTATTACAAAGATTATTAAATTAAATCAAGAATCTTAATAAAAATGTATTGATTACAATCAAGGTCCACGATCACAATGTTCCATATTCCGCTACAAGCCGAAAACCCTTAGAGTTTCGATTGGGCCTTATGAGTAATGTTTACTGTATCTGATGCTCACTTATACAAAATCCGCCTGCTGATTACTAGTTGTGCGATTTACTACAGGCAGCTTTACACAAATCTCTAATGAAGTTGGGCCATCTTCAATGAATGTGAGGAAGAAGTATAGTACATGTTGAATCGAATGGACAGTCTACTGAGCACAGAATGTGGTACAAGAGTTACCGAATAAAAGGCGAATATATTGAGAAGTACCAGAAATGACGTAATTTATAAACTTAACATCCAGGCTGAGGAGCACGAAGCTGAAGAACTGAAAGAATTCTGCTAGTTTCCAATAAAAATAAAAGCAGATGAACCAAAGTAGTCATGAAAAGGAGGCTAACACGGGCCAAGAGGGCGTTCCTGGCTAACAAAAGTTCACTTGCATTGAACATAGGCATTTATTTTAGGATGGTATTGCTGAGACTGTACGTTTGGAGCACAACACTGCTTGGAATTGAATTATGAACTGTGGGAAGACCGGGTAGAAGTGGGACAAAGTGTCTGAGATGTGTTGCTGTATAGAATGTTAACAACTAGTTGGAGTGGTAAGAAATGAATGTTTTCGCAGAATCGACGAGGAAATCAACTCGCGGGAAACACTTCCAAGAAACAGGGATAGCGTGACAGGTCAGTAGTTCCTGTGGTTCTAATGGCAGATGCTGAGGATAAAAACAGTAGGAGTGACAGAGAGAGCAATATATCCAATAAATAATTGACGGCGTTGGGGGAGATGAATTGGTTGACAGAAACGAGAATGCGAGGGTATGCTGCATTAAGCCATTCAGAAAACTGATAAAAACATAAAACCATATTAAATATCCATTCAAAATAATTGTTTTGCAGATATGACAAGACTTACATGCCAATGTTTGGGCAACGTTTATTCTTACTTTTAATGTGTCATCTGGGGATAAACTGGCGGTTTCAGCGTGATAGCACCGTAGCGATACCAACTTCATTAGACTTTTGTATAAAGCTGCCATTTTTTTATCACAAATAAACATTTGTAACTATACCAGCCATGTGTTTAACAGAAGTATTGTTGCAAAATAAAGAGAACTAAGTATACAGTCCCAAAAGCAGCATCCATTATGTATAATGTTATCATGATGCATTATTTCAAACATATAAAAAGTCCTTTCAGTTTTTCTCTCTTAGTCCTCACAAGCGCGATCACTACTTATGGTATTCCTGAAAAAACTTTCTGTCCTTCATCCAACTTTGCGCATGGAACGCATCTATGTTGTTCGTTTGTGATTTTGCTTGCTGTTGCATTAGGCACAGTGTTTTGAAGTGCTCTTCACTGACATGTGTGCTACTTTACCAGGGTGCACATCCTCTGAGACGTACAGACTGAAATGAATTCTTAGACTATCTGACTTCCTCCTCCCCAGACAGGGTGAAACACATGCGCCCAAAAACTTCTCTAGCTACCTCACACCTGAAATATTTCAAAGACAACTTGGGCAGCTTATTGAAAACTTTATATAAAATGCGGATGTTCATAATACTGTCATCAATAAAGTGTCATAATATTCTGTGCCAAGATATTCTGCTTTTGCGGTCAGTGACATGTGTTGTCTTCATCACGGCTGCTTTGTCAACGAATCCCATATTTTTATTACAGTTCTTGAAAGTTTTTGGTCAGTTCACTGTAGTCGTGCTGCATCTTTCTCTTTCCTCTTCGAAGTTCACCAGATGACTTATATTTGTGCTAACATGACACAGCATTTATCCTGAGACTTGAGGCGCTGTTATCACTTGTAAATTCAGCACTTCCATCTCTTTGGAGATGCCATCACTTGGATGAACCACATGCTTACCCTCAAAATTGAAAATGACTCGCAGCAGCTTGGTTTCGATTGAAACCACCAATACAAACAGTAAATAGTACAATTTTATGTATAGCTAGTATTAAAAAATAATTAGAAACTCTCACTATTGTTGATTATGTAAAATATGAAAAGTCTTACCTTAAAGACAACGATTATTGCACAAAAAAAGTTGAACCGGGCCATCATGTTGTGTAAGGATTTGTACACAACGCTAAGGAGAGGTAGGCTACATAATAGTGCGCAACAGTCGCCGTAGGAAAGCTGGAAAGGAGCAGCAATAATTAGCCGGCAAGATATGACAGATTTACTTAACTTGAATTTCTCCAAGTGGCGAAGACTCATTGTAAATAATGTGACAAGAAATAGAGTCCGGCTCCCAGTGTCAACAAGGAAGAGTCCCTCTCTGTACTGAAGCACGAAGAAGGCTAGGCTGCGCCTGCGCCGCAGCGCCACAGGGCGCTCGTGGCACAGAGCTGCCCGCTGGAGGTGTGGCTCAGCCGGCGTGCTCCACTGGCTCCCCTCAGGTTCCGCACGACCACAGGTGGCATCTGCTGTCATTTAACGACTGTGGAACGCCAGTGGGCTGGTATCGGTGCTCAAAACCACACATTATAAACTTTTCTTTGACTTCCACTTGTTTAGAGGAACAAAGCATCCGCCTATGGCACGTAGTTGCTGTTTTTGAGCAAGATGGCTGCAGGCATTAATGACGTCAAATTGCATCCAGTGATAAACCAGAGTAGGCACAAAGTGAAAATGTTACGGTGGGTTCTCTACAAAACCACTTGGGCAGAAAGGTGTAACATTAGATTTCATTCAAATTGTATTAAGTTGCCAAGCTGCCACTGCTCCCACAAAACACAATATCGGTTGCCTTCGAGTGACTGTAATATTCACTAAAACGTGTCATTATTCTCTATATGAGACGGGTGCAGCCTCCTTCTGAAGATATTCGCACAAATGGTGGCAGGTGAAGCTTGTGTGCGGGGGAAACAGGCAATGTCGGCCCTGAAGCTTCCCGTCGTGTTGGAGGGCCGTGACAGGAGCCGAACGTCGGCCGGTTCAGCGTGTCTGCGCTGTGTCCAGCTGAGCCAACCCCGCCTGTGTGTGGAGCGCTTACCGTATATTCGGGAGGGCTCCGGCGCGGTTCGGCACGTAGTTTTAATCTGCCTAAAACTCCATACCAGCACAGGATATGCTGCCGAGTGAAAATTCATTCTCTGTGCGATGGGCTGTTTGTCGACGAGACCGGAATGCCGCTGTGCTCATTCAAGGTCATTACACCGAATGCCCTTGTGTCAGCCTGGCAACTCATAGCTTTACCGGCAAGTGAATAATTACATTCGCCGAACACTGAAGTGCCCTGCTCTCATAGCACAAGAAAGGAAAATCGTAAGTAGAGGCTATGCTATTAAAACACACATCTTGATCCATAACCAAATGTGGGCTGCAGCTTTTGAGCAAAATCTTCTATATACGTGTTTTGCCGCGAAATTATCGCCAGATCGCGAGGTATTAACTAAGTAGATGATATATATGATCCTGCGGAAATAATTGCTTCTCCGGAAGTATAAAACCAAAAATCGAAGTAGAAATTGAAATACTATAATTTACGTTTTTCATTTTCAATTACCGTTATTTTTATAAGATCTGTGATGATAAAATCTATTTTAATAAGATTTGAACTGTGTATTTATTTCGTGAATAACTACACTGTATTTTACGATGCCACAAAAAGTACTGATGTCACACTTTCGCGATAATAGAAGAAAAAAGTAAGACTGAATTTGAGCACGAGGTGCGGACTTTCGAAACTGTGCTCTTAGCCACTGCACTAATCACTCATTTCGTTTTAGGCAGTGCGAGCGAACTGATGGAGTGGCGTCGGAACTTTTACCGGCATTTTCTCGATAATCATTTTAGTGCCGGTATCTAAGAGAAAAAAAGATGTTCTTTTTCTTCCATCCATCTTTTACCCTGCGATGTTTCCAATGTGTCAGATACCGATCTGTGGTGGGTACTGCACTACAGAGAAAGTGTTTACAGAGGATGCCAACACAAATTGCCGTCAAATTTTTGTGAATATCTCAAGAAGGTCAAACAAATGTATCCGTTAGGTTAAAACCATTTGGCAGATCTGGACTTGCACAGTAAGACTGCCCTGCAACGGATAGTGTAGTACCCATAGTTGAGTCCGAAGACTCGTCAGGTAATGCATCTCGTTACCTTCTGACAACTGCCGACATGGAGCTGTGAGTAAGTGGCGGAGGTGTACCTGCATAGAGGAAACACTTTAAGCATAAATGTCAGGCCACGAAACACATTAGACGTTGCACAAATGTACAAGGCTACTAATAACTCACTGAACATCAGAAAAATGTTGTCCATATTACTGTAAATATTTCCAAACTCCCATTAGGACATCGTATTTGGTAATGAAAGTGTTAAATTTTATGTATTAACAGCCAACCATCTATCCATTATTCAAGCTCAAGTAACTTTTATTACCGAGTACTGCAAATGAGTTTTATGAGCAATGCTAACATTTTGAAGTTATTTGTCAGTCATCAGCAGGCGGCTCTTGGAATTTGAAGATAAACATCTAATGTGTAGATGGATGAACCAGTCAACAGGGCTTCATTGCTGGGTTACGCATCTGCGAACAGCTTGGGGGATGCCAGAGACAACGC
Organism: Schistocerca gregaria; assembly: GCF_023897955.1. Lineage (NCBI taxonomy): Eukaryota > Metazoa > Arthropoda > Insecta > Orthoptera > Acrididae > Schistocerca > Schistocerca gregaria. The sequence continues at coordinate 42,222,645 of NC_064923.1, read as the reverse complement.
ACTAACCCACGGATGCCAGAAAGTATACTCACACTCTTGGGATTTATTTATATTTCATTTGTGTTCGGTTCCACAAGTATGATCCATTTATAAAAGGAAGTTTGCGACCCAGATTTCCGCTGTTCCCACACGCTAGGCAGCCGAACATACACGACCCATCACTTGGTGTCATTATTTAGCAAACCGCGCCTAAACGATAACAGCGTTGCTAGTGGATGTAAGCTTACATTGCCCGACGAAAAATTGTTTCTAAATTCAGAAGGGAGTTAGAAAACACAAGAGGCGCTTACCCAAGAACAAGAAAAACAACTAACAAGTTATAAAAAGTATTAAGAATGGAAAAGAATTTCCACGAATGTCGTCTGATGCACTATTACACCATTAGATGGCAATGCTCGTTCAATCATTCACTCAAAAATTGTAAAATTGCTGTTGAAATGTATGGAACGTAATATGTAAAAGAAACCTCTATACAAAACAAATATTAGTTACAAATTCATCACTACAGTGCAGCCAAAGTACAAACAAATTACAAGAACACAGTAAACATGAAAATCTGACACCGTAACATCAAAGAGGATCATGAACTGCGGTCTCTAAGGAAAGCACGGAAATCAAGAAAATTTCTGTTACACAACAGCGCTACCGTCGACAACACGACGCACACGAATAATTAAATATGTTAAAATACACTAAGAGGTGAAACAAGTCACAAAGCCACCACACGCAGTCTTAGTGATAACTGAACAACACTAAAAGCCTATCATTCATCTGCCAGCGGCACACGCAGACTTTCACTGGCGCATAAGCGCTCGCCGAAGACAGAAGAAGAAAGAAACATTAATCTGCAACACGTGGCAGGCAACGAAACACGGTAATCACAGCTTTACAATTTCAACTGCACACAGCCTAACACACACATTTCTTAAGGCTAACAGCTGTGATGTTTAAGATACTTGAAATTCAACATAATAAATTTTTACTTTAGCCAAAATTACGTGACACTGAATAATGCTCAAATTTTCATACTGAAGATAAAATTGACTTCATGTAAAGAAAGGCAACATTACAAGAGATTGACAAGCATAGAATCTTAATAGTAAATGTGCTATAACGTAATACACGACTTAATAGTTTATACAGCATAAGAAACATCATTATTATCTCACAATCCTAATTCAAGCACAACCTCACGTTGCTAACAGAACGAGCAGACTGTCCTCGTTGTTCGTAAGCGTCCTTACACCAGTCGTTTTTATGACAGGGTTTAATATTTTCAGCCGGCCACTGTGGCCGAGCGGTTCTAGGCTCTTCAGTCTGGAACCGCGAGACCACTGCGGTCGCAAGTTCGAATCCTGCATCGGGCATGGATGTGTGTGATGTCCTTAGGTTAGTTAGGTTTAAGTAGTACTAAGTTCTAGGGGGACTGATGACCTCAGATGTTAAGTCCCATAGTGCTCAGAGCCATTTAATATGTTCAACATGATGCTTCCCATCTCACTTCCCCGACTTTACAACTTCCAAGTTCGACTGTATCAGGACGATCAATGCCCATTATTTTGCGTGCACCCTTATGCCCCAAATTAAATTCTCTTATCTCATGTTAGACGATTTTGTATGAGTATTAATTAACTCCAAGTTGTCCAGTGAATCTTTAATTGGACGAACGATTTTATCGTGATCATCTTTGGTTCGCTTTTATATCCATTGTATCCACTGCCCGGTGTATCTTGCCGTCCCATGGCATAACAGTCGCTTTAACATCTCTCATCTGTTCAGCAAAAACGGTTTCAGCTTTCCCGTTTAGTAACAACTCAAAGAGCGGAAAGTCAGTTGATACATGTGCCAAGTTTTTAAGCACACTCTCAAAATCTCAAAGTACTCCTTCCAATGACTATGCTTGCGTTGACGAGAGGTCCTACACATGGGATTTATTTCCTTCTTTACACGCACTGCGGTGTTCGAAGCAGGTCTATATATGGCAGTTGGTAGTTGCTTTGGTTCACATATATTTACAAAATAATTATGGACCATCTTTGCCACCGTTACATTATTGACAATTGTTTGTAGAGGGTAAAAGTTCACGTATTTGGACCATACTTCCAACACTACCATAACTTGTCTAAAATTCACTTGTGACCTTGATAAAGGGCCCAAGAGACCAATTAAGATAATGTCCTTAATACCGCCTGGTATAACTGGATACACTGGTCCTTGATGTCTGTAGTCTTTACCTTCTGTCAGGCATCGCATGTCCACGGCATTTTCCTCGCCTTTTTGGTCATACCAAAGAATCCGCACTTCTTTGTCACTTTTTCTATACATTTATCAGCACCAAAGTTGCACTACTAAAATGTGTGTACCAAGTCAACTTCTCATTAGAATGTTTTGGAATACATACATGCCAGTCCTGCTTAGGTTCATCTGCACGCTTATATAAAATGGTATGTATCAAGTAGGATTTGTCAATATTCTCTTGACCTGCACGACCAAATAAGGTCTTTACAAGATTAAGAACTGATTTCAAGTTCTGTTCAAGCTGTATCTATGTTCTTTACAAGGTTTTTCATAAAAGGTATATTTGGAACTCCTTTCATTAAACTGACTCTCAACTCTTTGCCTTGAGGAACCTTCACATTAATATCTTCAATATCCGATGGCATTCTGAATAATGGATCTGGTACAATGCTTTGGTTACCAATCATATATATGATCTCAAATTGATATTCCTGAAGTGCAAGAGCCCATCTAGTTAACCTGTTGTAATGTAATTTTCTCTCAAGTTGAAATTTGACTTGTTGGTCTCTCAGTGACTCCCATCATCAACATATTTGTTATTTCTTCGCTCGCAGCTTTTCGTTTCGCCTTTGGAATAGCATATGACCAGCGGCGGCTGTTGAGTATACATTCTGGTATTCACAAATTTTTAGATGCGGATAAATATGAGAGTGTGAAATTAATATCATTTTGTGTATAACAGTTCTGATTATTAAAATATTTACATATCTACTGCCACTGCCAACAATAATAACAACAACAATAATAATGATATTGAGCCATAGTAAAAATTGCTGTTTTGAAGAGCGCGCCGCAGTGCGATGTGTGAAGCAGTCGCCCTCCGTTTCTGGCGGTGGCGCCGCTGTGGTAATCGCAGCTTCGGTGTCTCCTTCTGGTGAGAAAGCGGAAAGGTTGCCCGTTTACGTGCATTTAAGGGACGCTATTAGCTCGGCGGCGGTCAGTCGGAGTGAGGCTAGCTCAGTCTCGCGTCACCAGTTTTGGTGTGTCTCTCGTTTGCATTTGTGTGGCAGTTAGTTTGTCTGTCGTCGGAGTGCTAGTATGTCTGTCGTTTGGATCAAACTTTAAAGCCAGAAAATGAGAGTCTTGCCACTCCACCCGTAACAGAACTCAGCTAATGGTCGCCCGGTCGGGACTGCATCTGAGTCTGCGCGTTAGGCCGCCTGTCTGCTCGAGTTGCTCGGGCAACGGTCATTGGCGGTTGGATCGGTCGGTTGGTCGGTCGCGTACTGAGACACAAGATGACTTGTCCGCCTTGAGCGTCGACGCATGTAAAGTCCCCACGTGATTGGGCAGCGCCGTATAGAAAGGGGTAGCGGCTTCGCGGTTCACACGAGAGCAACAGGAGCGAAACCATGACATCGGGCTGGCCGGGGCGAGCTGCGACGCCGTTGAGACGGGAGATCGGCGCGCCTCGCTGCGTCCGTTAAAGCGGCTGGCAGCGGACGGTTCGGGAGAGCGTTGGGGGTGCTGCGCCAGGTCTTCGCCAAAAATCGCAGTTTATTACAAGTTAAGTGATTGGAGATATGTTGTTTCATTTACTTGCTAAATTCTACTTGTTTTCTTGGTGAAGTCACCAGCCGCTTTGTTTTGGGGTCGTCCCACCATTCTTCTCCGTTTGCCCACCTGCGGGAAGGTGGTTATTTGTGAATTGGGTGGTCCTTTTTTTTTCCTTGTGTGGAATTGGGGAGGTTTAGGGCAATCTGCGGTTTGGGTTGTTTAGTAACCCCCCATCGTCAATCTGCCATACGTTAATAGCTGCCTCTGTCATGTTTGTCGGATTCGGTGTTACCGAATTTATTGCTTAAAGGCCGAATTCCTGAAATATGTTTTTATCTTGCCTGTCATCTTGAGAGGTGGTATATGTGTAATGTAGAGTATGTTGTACATTTTATGTAAATCTGAATTTTATGGGTTTTATTTACATAGTCATTTTAGGTTATAAGGTTGCCACCGTTCCACCATAAGTCCTATGAAAAAAACAAAACAATTGCATCTAAGTTGGCAAATAATTTGAGTGTTGTACCATTTCCATCCCTCTTACGGGGTGCATAGTTCACGTGTTTGTGTCAGATTTAAAATTTTTTTAGTTTAAAGTAATCTGGTGTGTTGCAGATTTGCACCAGTGTACTCTTTCAGAGCTTGTTGTGAGCGGTCATGACTATAATTGTGTTGAAAGGGAGTAGGCAAGCTTCCCAGCCCAAAGGCTCCTGCTGTTAATATTGTTCTTTCTGCCTCTAAATACAATTTTGATATTTCGAGGGTGCTTTTCTGCTTATGATTTTAAACCTGTTTTTGAGAAGGCTTTTAGGAATAAAATTCACATTTGTTAAAAGTAATTTCATTTTCCATCAGTTACTTCCTGGCAACTACTATCACGCTCACCTAGTGTGATTAAGTGCGTTAATGTTCTTGATCAATCGTTAGTAAATAAATTCTGTAAGAAAAAAATTTGAAAGTAAATTCACGGTTCAGATATGGATAACTCGTCTGAACAAAGAAAGAACTGTTTTTGTTGAAATTTGCTGTTTGATACGTAAGTATAGTTTAGGGCAAGAACGAACTAACGTTTAAGCTTTCGCTACTCTCCGTTTCCCCATTTTTGTGTACGTGGGAGTTTTGTTGCTTTAATTTTTTGTTTGGACATTTGTACAAGTTCCGTAACACGTGCTTTAGGTAAAGCATTAACTTCCAGGCTGAAAATCAGATATTCTCACGTTGCACCCACGCAACAACTTACACTTGTTGTAAACGTGTTTTTTAAATGTTCCCTTGTCAGTTATTCTATTTCGTCATTTTCTCAGAGGATCTGGTCTGGGAGAGCCTACTTCCTTTGCGGCTAACTTTTCCTGATAATTTTCTTTTCTGTCAGCACTTAAAACAGATTGAACAGAGTTAATGATGGCAGTGCGCACAAATTCTGATTCTTGCACATTAAAAAATCAACTCCAAACACTAACTGCCGTTAGTGGAAATGATTAAAGTCAAGTACTAATGAGCTACCAATAATGTCGCTTGACGAGAATACAAATGAGGCGCTGAGAACCGTAAGGGCCAAGAGCACGCCATCGTCGATCTAAAATTTAAGTGAATATCATAGAAACCAGTGAGTCAGCTTTTCGTGAACGTTCATAAAGACAATGTTTCCCTACAGCACAGATAAACCTGACCCACCATAAGTTAAACTGATGTCAGAAGCACGTTGCAGTCTCACAGTCGACGATGGTTCTATGGTTCTCAGCACCTCTGGTGGATTACAGTACGGTAAAATCCAAAATTTTGTGTATCTCATTCAGAGTCCCCACAAAATAAGTTTTTCTATCAGTATAACTATAACAAATACTGAGTATAAAGTCATACGAAATGAAAGTAGAAATTGCTATGATGTCGCAAATTCTTCCCTTATTCGAAATGGAAATACAAATTTGGACTGATTTTTCTCATGTAGAGAACTCAGAAGTAGCGATCTATGTTCTGCTTGGGAAAAACTTTCAGTAGCCAATATCACACACACGCTAATTTTACTTTATAGCGTTTGAATTGGCTATCGTCTAGCGGGATTTATGCCAGGCAGACAAGTCTGTTGCAGTGTGCTACCATCTAGTGGCATTGACACAAACGTTTAGGTGAGTGGAAGGGCTGGTTGTGGACGCCGTTGACAGTGCACGTTGTTCTCCATTTCCGAGTGTATTTGGCCTGCACGGCTATTACATCACGCCAGTTGAGCATGCGCAAAAGCCCCTTAAAACGTGCACAACCCAAAGAGTGCTCGCGAACCTTCACGCCAAGCCCAGAGGAATCGCGATGTAATGCAATACATTTAACGCCGTGTATTTCAGGTTATCGCAGCTACAATACGTTGAGCAGCATTCGAAGAAAATTACGCAATAAATACTCAGGGTGTCAAAAGTTAGGGTGTTTACGTGCTCTTGTACTCTTACACAGCAACCACCAATATTTATGGTTTCATGAAGAAGGGTTTTTGCTCCGTGACAGTTAACTTGCATTTTGCTGTTTTGATTATACCTGGTTCGTTTGCAAAAACTTTACTGTGCTTCCTCAATATATCCACGAGATTCTTAATTTCCTCATGTTCAACTTGCTGTAAGGGGGTTTTCTTGCTACTAAACGTTTGTTCAGTTCTCTCTCTTAACCTGGTTATGCCATCTCCACTGTCTCTTGGTTAGTCCTGCACTATCATCTTTGTGCATATGTTGCGGTACAATTTGTGATACCACGAAGCATAGTCTCATCGCTCCTGATTGTCCTACCATGGTACCCTTCGAGACGATAACATCCTCACTTCCTTCATTAAACACTTCTACATTCCCATCACCAAAGCTTAAGCAAGCTCGCTGCTTCGCTATCCACTCTACACCAGATACCATGGGCAGCCCCAGCCCAGGAAAAACTAGCGTCGAAACTTCATAAATTCTCTCATTAGTCTTTACAGCGGCCGAAATCTGCTCCTTTACAACCTTACTTTTCGTATCTACAGCATTCACAATGCATACACTATTCGCAGGAAAATTCAGTATTTGTTTCCATGCTCTAACCATGTTTTGCGTAACTTTTGTGATACCATATTAACTAGATACCCTGATTCTAAAAGAATATCATATCTAATGCTAAATGTCTCGCCTTCTAGAATCGATTGCACAGCTTCTTCAGGCACACTTCCTTCTTCCTTTAGTATGTAATCCATTAACTCGTTCTCCTGAGGTTCTTTCAAGGTTCCTTGGCTCTTCTCTACCTACATCAAATTCCATCTCATGTCGATTTTCTTCTAATGAACCCAGCTGTCTTAAAGCTACCTCGACGGCTTCAGTGTCATATTTTGAATGGCAAGCAGTTTCTCCTGTGTTTTCACTGATAGTTTACCTATTATTAGATATATTTGCTTCATTACTTATCGGTTCATCCAAGTATAAGTTTTTCTCGTATAGGTCTCGAAAAAAACGTCTTCAGACTTCCACACGTTAGTAGCTATATTTTGATAGAGGCCATTCCTAACCTCTTTTTGCTTTATCACTGACCAGCTCTGATTAAGGAATTCCTTCTGAAATTCTAAATATGTTTTACATTTTTGACCAATCCTTATTCCACAAGTACCTGCTTCCTCTTCAATTTATGAAGCTATAAATGTTACGTTGGTCTTCCTACAGCTCTGACAATGCATTCTTAAACTGATCTAGGAAGTCACATGAATACCATTTTCCATTTGATTTGAACTTTCTAATGTTTGCCACATTGACAAACACGCCCTCACTCTGTTTTCCTTCAAGATTATTTGCAGTTACGCCTCCATCATGCAAGAACGAATTAATCTCATTCTCTATCTGTTGTCCTACTTCTTACTTAATCGTTCTCACATCAGCACATACAGCTTCCACACAGATTTTTCTGTTCTGAATCAGTAAGCAAAACTTCCTAAAAAAAATTCAAATGGCTGTATGGGACTTAACAGCTGTGGCCTTAAGTCCCCTAGAACTTAGAACTACTTAAACCTAACTAACCTAAGGACATCACACACATCCATGCCCGAGGCAGGATTCGAACCTGCGACCGTAGCAGTCGCGCGGTTCCGGACTGAGCGCCTAGAACCGCTCGGCCATAGCGGCCGGCAAAAGCTTCTTCATCTACTTTCTTTAACTCTTTCGAATTAGACTCAATTTATCCACTCACGTCCATCCTTAGAGCGTTTAAGGGTTTTGTTGCCTCCTTATGGCGTCAGTAGTGTTCTTGCACTTGCTGATTAATAACTAAACTACAACCATAAAATTAGCAAATGTGCAGCAACCAGTTGCAAAATCATGTTTTATTTATTCACATTAGCAAATCGGTTTCAACTGATTAACAGCCATCATCGGTGCTACAAATACAGGATTCGGTTTACGTTGCTTTATGTACATTTATTCATTTGGTCACTGTTATTAATTAGTTTTCTTCCTGTATAAATACATAAGGGAATAAATAAAACTTGATTGCGACTGGTTGCCGCACATTTGGTAATTTTATGGTTTATGGTCGCTGCGCGACTTGGAAACCACATGGAGCTCACCATTCATAAACTACAACCATCACCTGCTTTGTAATTTTCTTCTACCTTCTGGATCTCTTCCTTAAGTTCCTCTGTCACTTCATCCAGCCTTAGATCTTGAGTCTGTCAGCAAACTGTTTCATGAGTGCTTCTTGAGCCCTTTTACTTTGTTTTCTCTCTTCTTTGATCTCCTTCTTAATTTGTTTAATATCTCCTTTTATATTTTCTTCAGATATCTTTAGATTCACTTATAATTTTTTCTGGTTGTGGTCAGTGTTGTTTTCCGAAAGCTGCTTTATCATAGCAAAAAATTCTAGGTTCTGATTCCTTTCTTTTTGTTTAATAAAAGCACAAGCACAAGCCGGGGTAATGCCCACACCTGAACTTCCTACGTCAATGACAAAATGGAAGTATTATTCATTCTATCATCTCATAACATGTTCATGTCAACCATCTCTGTTGGATGCTTAGACATTGTCTCAAAACTAGTGTCGTTTAAGTCCTCATCGTCTACTACTTCTGTCTTGAACTGAGTAGGTCAATATTATGAGTGCATCTACAGCTTTCTACAAGAAATCGACACACGTTGCAAAACAATGGGACGTATATCAGATGCTGTTTCAGATACTAGCCATTTGATTAAAACTTCAGAGGCAAAACTTCCCATTACTATACAAAAATGAGTTGACAATTATTTAAGTCTGTTCCCAAATTTAGTTTGGCGCTATTTTTCTTAAGCTTGTGTGTTTCGATACCCTTATGTAAGAGAGTTCATTTTTTCAAAAGTCAAATTAATGAATAATTATCTTGGGTGTTTATGTGTCAAGCATGGCTGCCTAATTAAGCACTTAGTCCATAAAAAAATAGACTAGGTAAAGATATTTATATTGATGAGGCGATTTCAAAATTTGTAGCTAGCACGTAGCTAAGAATTTTTCCTTCTTTCTCAAGGAAGAAATTGTAAACTACGTGCTACTCACCTGTCACTAACTGTAACTTGTTCGGTTTCCTTAATCAGTTAAACTGCCTTTTCTTTTAATGCGTTTTACTTATGCGTTTTCGTTCATAAAAAGCTCTTTGCAAAGTGGTTAACGTTAGACTTTGATTACTTAATCACGAATACGAAAAAACTCCTACTTATATATATTTTATGCTTTTGTCGGGTTGGTAATATGGGTGGGTGACAAATTAAAAGTCTGCATCGGGTACCAGACTGTGTAAACATGAGTCTGAACCAGAGCAAAATATTAGATGTGTAGGTAATCAAACACGGAATGCTGTACAAGTGTGAAATTAATCACCGGAAATGTCGCCAAGACTTTCAATAACGTTTAAATATCTCATGAGTTTTATCTTTCAGGCATTAAAGAATGTGTATGTGTCTTAGAAGCACTTCTTCTTCTTCTTCTTCTTCTTGAGTTACAGCCTCCGTAGGACCACGGGTAGCCCATTCGTGGACTGCATTTTCCTCTTCTCTCAGATCCTCTTCATTCTTTCTCTTCTATCCCGCTCTTCTTCCGAGATCTTCAGTGTCCGTTTCTCCTGTCGGATGCGCTGGTGACACTTTAATCTTTTCCTGTCTTCTTCTGTCATTGATCTCCGGCTTATTGGTCGGTGTATAATTGTTCCTCCAGTTTCCCTTTCCTTCGACCTTGATCCTCAATTCCAATCAGTCCTTCCGAAGTTCAATAACCCACTTGGTTCCTGTCTTTCCCCTTGTCCTTCCTGTTGTTTCCCACACTCTCTTCGTCATTCTGTCCATACTCATCCTAATTTTTTTGGAACCTAGTATTTTTCTCCTTTCTTTTTCTAGTTGTTCTGCCCCATTTCTCCCTAGTGCCATCGTCTCAGCAGCATATAATACTGCATTCCTCACCGCTGCCTTGTAGTGGCTTATGTTTGCCTTTGTGGATATATTCTTTTTATCTATATCTCTCTCGTCATGCAGAAGGCTGACCTCATCTTCTTTATCCTGTTATTCCCTCCTTGCTCCTGTTCCTTCCTGTTATAAATTCTCCCAGATATTTAATTTTGTCCACCATTTGCACAGTGCCTTCCTGTGTTTCCCAGTCTTCAGTGGTGTTTAATGTCTTTGTCTTGTTGTAGGCGATCCTAAGTCCCACCTTTCTGGCTACCTTACTTAAGTTGTTGAGTTGTGTCTTTGCGTCTTCTTCCGTCTCACTTACTACTGCTGTGTCATCTGCAAAGGCTAGGCAGTCCACTTGAGCCCTGTTGTCCTTTACGTCCCCCACATGGGTCTTTGGTGTTCCCATTTCCTCGTTTATTGCTCTCCACTGCCTGATCACTTCGTCCAGTGCTATACTGAACAACAATGGTGACAATCCATTTCCCTGTTTAATTCTTCTGACAGTGCTCCTCTGAATCTCACCCTTTGCTTTTGTGTCTGTCAGAATTTCTTTTATGAGTTATTGTGTAGCTCCGTCGAGACCTCTGTTCTTCAGGATCGTAACAAGTCTGTCTGTCGATGGAGTCATATGCCTTTGTGAAGTCCATGAAGGTTATTACTGTCTTTTTGTTTTTTACAGCCCCATGTTCTATCAGTTGCATCAGGATAAATATCTGTTCTACACAACCTCTTCCCTTCCTGAATCCCGCTTGGTAGTCGCCAACTGTACTTTCTACCTGTTCAACTCTACTTCCACTTAGAAACACTATAAAGTGAACGACAAGTTCACTCACGGAAAAAAGTCTATATATTAATGATATTTTTAATTTTAGCTCATTGTTGTAACAACCTAGCGAAAACAAATTTTGTGTTTAATGTTTTACGTCGCATCGACTGTTGTCACCGTTAGAGATTTACACTGATCAGCCAAAAATAGCCCGTATGTCCTTCTTTGTCACGGATAACAGTGGCGACAGGTAGTGACATGGAAGCAATGAGGCATCGAGGGAGTTGGCACCACACATGCACACACAAGTCACCTGGTTCCCATATATTCCGGGGAGAACGGCGATTAGCTTCGACGTGACGTTCAATCACATCCCAGATGTGTTCGATAGGATTAAGATCTGGCGAGTTGCGTGGCCAGTATATCAATTGGAACTCGTCACTGTGTTCCTTGAACTACTCCATCACACTCCTGGCCTTATGACATGGTGCATTATCTTGTTGAAAAATGACACTCCCGACGGGAAACATGATCGTCATGAAGGCGTGTACATAGTCTACATCTACATCTACATCTACATCCGTACTCCGCAAGCCACCTGACGGTGTGTGGCGGAGGGTACCCTGAGTACCTCTATCGGTTCTCCCTTCTATTCCAGTCGGCAACCAGTGAGCAATACTCCTTGGCCGTCATGGTCTCCTGCATGAGCTCCACTGGATCCATGGATGACCACTCGAATGTCGTCCAGAGCATAATGGAGCCGCTGCCAGCTTGTCTCCGTCCCGCAGTGCAGGTGTCAAGGAGCTGTTCCCCTGGAAGGAGGCAGATCCGCACCCTCCCACTGGCGTGATGAATCAGGCATCGGGATTGATGAGACCGCGCAACGCTCTGCACTGCGCGAACCTCTAGTGCCGACGATCGCGGACCCATTTCAGTCCTAGTTGCCGACTTCACGGTGTTAACAGTGGCGCACGCACAAGTCTTCGCCTGTGGAGGCCAGTCTTTGGAACTGTTCAGCGCACCCTGTGTTCAGATGCACTTGTACTCTACCTAGTATTAGTCTCATATTTGTTCCACCACATTTCGCCGCCTGACCTGTTTTATCATTTTGCCCAACCGACGACGTCCGACATCTGTAGTAAGGGGTGGTCGCCCAACCCCACGTGGTTTCAGCTTGCTTTCGCCACTTGTTGAAGACATTCACCACAGTACTCCTCGAACACCAGAGACATTGTGCAATGTCTGAAAGGCCATCATAATCGTCCCCCTGTCAGATCGCGTGCCTTCCCCACTCTACACACGGACAGCGCGCTCAGTGGTACTGCGTGCACCCTGTGTGTGTGTGTGTGACTAGTAGCAGTCATTCCTCGCCAGGTGACGCAGCTGTCGCCTGGACGAGTCTACATCGATAGCAATTCCGCGGTCATCAGGTACTGCTCGGATTGCTGGTCGTAGGAGGCGGAGGAAGCAGTCAGTCTCCTTAGCGAACCATCCCAGAATTCGCCTGGAAGGATCTGAGAAACTACGGAAAACCAAATGCAGTATGGCCGGCTATAGAATTGAATGCAGGTTTTTAAAAACAATAAAATTTCCATCACTCTTTTCCCAGGCTTACGCTGGTTAAAATCAGCTTATAGGCATCATCAACATACCTTTTTTAAATTTTCTTGTTTATAAGTCCCTAGTTACATTTCGTACATTTTTCTGTCTTATACATCTTATAAATTTAGTCAAGTTTTTATAGGCAGGAGACAGCTTTCAAACAAGCTATGATGTTACCGTACTGCTCCTACTTTGATTGCTATTTTTTCCAACCTTTCATCCGGTTTCAGCTTGCCTTTCATACTTATTGTCTGCCCTCATTAACACACATTTTCTTGTATCCATGAGTAAGCGACATATGTTGCAGTTTTCTCCAGAGACACTTTTTCATACTTAAATTACATCTATGCGCTTCGGCTGTTGCTAGTACATCTTCAATCACGTTTGCAGTTTTCCATTCTGGAATATTTTCCACCAATTTTTGGAAAAGTCGGACTTTGATCTCTTTTCTTTTGTTCGGCAGTAATGCAAGGACAACTGGATGGATGAATGACTTATTGTTTCTACTCCAAAAGTCGGCGTGACTGGTGTATATTTGCTACTGCACTTGAACGAACTGTCAATAACCCTTTCTCCTAATTTGTCATCCCTTAACAGAACGCTGGTAGTAACTCTGCTTTGAGGTCAATTTCTTCTCTTGTCTGCCGTTCTCGCTTAAATCCCTGTGATTTTGCCTGCTGGCGGTACAAAATTCTCCTCCTTGCTAGCTGTTCTGGCATTCCAGTAACAGTCATACCCTGAATTACGCAGGCAACCCAGTTGCTCTGCCGGCCGCGGTGGCCGAGCGGTTCTAGGCGCGCTGTCCTGAACCGCGCGACTGCTACGGTGGCAGGTTCGAATCCGGCCTCGGGCATGGATGTGTGTGATGTCCTTAGGTTAGTTAGGTTTAAGTAGTTCTACGTTCTAGGGGACTGATGACCATAGATGTTCAGTCCCATAGTGCTCAGAGCCATTTGAGCCAGTTGCTCTGAATATGTTTTTGAAATTGAAGTCCCACTCGCCTCGTTCAAAGTCTACCTCACTACCAGGTCAGCGTCGTCTAGAATTCTACACAAATTTAGAAGTGGAAAAAGGTCCGTCGAATCCTTCCTTGCTTTTAAGCGTTCCTCGGCAGCGCCTTGCTTTCTGGCTTGAACAGCGCCACCTCACATTGCCGCCTTCATTCATTCTCTTCTCTGTCTAAGAATAACCTTTATAGTGACAACATGGTATACCGCGAATGGTCGTTTAAACTCCCATATCGGAACTATTGTGTTAAAAATACACAAGTCGCACGAAAGCTGGAGCGGTACTAAGATTGTTTTGTTTAGAGTCGCCTACTGTGGTAGGTCTATCGGGGGGGGGGGGGGGGGGGGGGGGGGGCAGTTGGGCCGTGCGTGCGGAGCAGGTAGTTTAGAGCAAGTAAGACAGTCTGGGTGCAGGTAAACCGCGGCACAGAGGCAGCAGGTATGGAGTCCAGATTTCACAGGTTTCTGGTCGGGCGCAAATTTCATTTGGGCATAGTTTTCATGGAGCAACGGCCTTGCCGCAGTGGATACACCGCTTCCCGTGAGAAGTTAAGCGCTGTCGGGAGTGACAGGCACTTGGATGGGTGACCATCCAGCTGCTATGCGCTGTTGCCATTTTTCGGGGTGCACTCAGCCTCGTGATGCCAATTGAGTAGCTACTCGACCGAATAGTAGCGGCTCTGGTCATAGAAAACCTTCATAAGGACCAGGAGAGCGGTGTTATAACTACACGCCCCTCCTATCCGCATCCTCAACTGAGGGTGACACGGCGGTCGGATGGTCCCAATGAACCGCTTGTGGCCTGAAGACGGAGTGCATGTTCATAGTTTTCATGGATTCATCTTCGCTTGGTATATATATGCGACTGTATGCCTCATAAGTACTCACTCACCTTGCACTCTTCGGACCACGTTCGCTTCTTGCATCGTAGTACTGCTGCACTGGAACGATGCTGGAACGTGCCTGCAATATTCACATAACTACTGAGGCCAATCGGGGCTGGGGGGGGGGGGGGGGGTGCTCACTACCGATTTCGTCACACGAGTCTGGTAGTAGAACTTCATTATTAATTTGTGTGCGCTTCACATTGCTGCGCTGCTCACGCTCTAGACTCGTTATTCTTGGCGTGACGTTCACATCGATTCACTGCAGTCCACCAAGGCGACGTTCGTGGCGATGTGGTTAATACAATTCTGAGGTGGCGCGGCGCGGGGGATGCGCGGGAGCGCCAAATCGTACTTCTCGCTTCACACACAGTCTTGCTGGCCGGCGCTGCTCCTTCTCATAAAGATTTAATTTGCTGTCGTTTGACGATCTCTGCGGCTGAACTCATCTAGCCCGACCTGCTATCGTATTAGTCTTACCGCACACCCGAATCGTTTGTACAACACAAAACGCAGCAAAGTTTCTCTCACGGCTCACTACTGACTACGAAAGCAGCACGACTACATATTCGATGCGATTGTCTTTCCGACTAGTCGTCACGTGTCTGGCTCTACCAGTGACGGTGCATTCGACCTGATTTAGTTTTTGGAAAAAGGACATTTCTTTTCAGTAATAACCATAGCTGGTCCCATTTTTATACCAGAAACGCAGAAAAATGAAATGTGGTTTGAACACACATCTGTCGGAAAAAAAGTTTAAGAAGACGACGAGATTTCCGTGTTGCCTGGTCTGAGACAATGAAAATTGCAGTAAGATTTATAATGGTAACAACTAAAACAGACGAGGGATAATATTTTCGCAGAACAAGCTGAGTAGCACCGAGGTGTAGTGGTTATGATACTAAACTGTTGCCTGGAGGGTCGTCAATTCAAAACTCACCTGGACTGTACAATTTTAATTTCCATATTCGGTTCGAGTACATTCTAGAAGTATCTACAAACGTCATGGAAATGTCAAGCATCATTGTACTGGAATGTTGTATTATATATGGGGGTGGTCCATTGATAGTGACCGGTTCAAATATCTCACGAAATAAGCATCAAACGAAAAAACTACAAAGAACGAAACTCGCGTATCTTGAAGGGGGAAACCAAATGGCGCTATGGTTGGCTCGCTAGATGGCGCTGCCATAGGTTCAAATGGCCCTGAGCACTATGGGACTTAACATCTGTGGTCATCAGTCCCCTAGAACTTAGAACTAATTAAACCTAACTAACCTAAGGACATCACTCACATCTATGCCCGAGGCAGGATTCGAACCTGCGACCGTAGCTGTCACAGTTCCATACTATAGCACCTAGAACCGCTCGGCCACAACGGCCGGCACTGCCATAGGTCAAACGGATATAAACTGCCTTTTTTTAAAATAGGAACCCCCGTTTTTTATTGTATATTAGAGTAGTATGTAAAGAAATGTGAATGTTGTAGTTGGACCACTTTTTTCGCTTTGTGATAGATGGCGCTGTAATAGTCACAAACGCATAAGTACGTGGTATCACGTAACATTCCACCAATGCGGACGGCATTTGTTTCGTGATACATTACCCGTGTTAAAATGGGCCGTTTAGCAATTGCGGAAAAGGTCGATATCGTGTTGATGTATGGCTATTGTGATCAAAATGCCCGACGGACGTGTGCTATGTATGCTGCTCGGTATCCTGGACATAATCATCCAAGTGTCCGGACCGTTCGCCGGATAGTTACGTTATTTAAGGAAACAGGAAGTGTCCAGCCACATGTGAAACGTCAGCCACGACCTGCAACAAATGATGATGCCCATGTAGGTGTTTTAGCTGCTGTCGCGGCTAATCCGCACATCAGTAGCAGACAAATTTCACGAGAATGGGGAATCTCAAAAACGTCGGTGTTGAGAATGATACATCAACATAGATTGCGAGCGTACCATATTTCTAGCACCAGGAATTGCATGGCGACGACTTTGAACGTCGTGTACAGCTCTGCCACTGGGCACAAGAGAAATTACGGGACCATGACAGAGTTTTTGTACGTTTTCTATTTAGCGACGAAGCGTCATTCACCAACAGCTGTAACGTAAACCGGCATAATATGGTCTATTGGGCAACGGAAAATCCACGATGGCTGCGACAAGTGGAACATCGGTGACCTTGGCGGGTTAATGTATGGTGCGGCATTATGGGAGGAAGGATAATTAGCCCACATTTTATCGATGGCAATCTAAACGGTGCAATGTATGCTGATTTCCTACGTAATGTTCTACCGATGTTACTACAAGATGTTTCACTGCATGACAGAGTGAGGATGTACTTCCAACATGGTGGATGTCCGCCACGTAGTTCGCGTGCGTTTGAAGCGTTACTGAATAGCATATTTCATGACCGGTAGATTGGTCGTCGAAGCACCATACGATGGCCCGCATGTTCACCGGATCTGACGTCTCCGGATTTCATTCTGTGGGGAACGTTGAAGGATATTTGCTATCATGAGCCACCGACAACGCCTGGTTGTCAATGCATGTGCGAACATTACGGAAGGCGAACTACTCTCTGTTGAGAGGAATGTCGTTACACGTATTGCCAAATGCATTGTGGTTGACGGACATCGTTTTGAGGATTTATTGCATTAATGTGATATTTACGGGTAATCACGCTGTAACAGCATGCGTTCTCAGAAATAAGTTCACAAAGGTACATGTATCCCATTGGAACAACCGAAATAAAATGTTCAAATGTACCTACGTTCTGTATTTTAATATTAAAGACCTACCTGTCGCCTACTGTTCGTCTAAAATTGTGAACCATATGTTTGTGACTATCACAAAGCGAAAAAAGTGGTCCAACTAAAACATTCATATTTATTTACGTACTATACGAATATGTAATAAAAAATGAGGGTTCCTATTTAAAAAAACGCAGTTGATATCTGTACGACCTATGGCAGCGCCATCTAGCGGACCAACCATAGCTACATCTGGCTTCCTCCTTCAAGCTAGACAGGTTTCGTTCTTTGTAGTTTTTTCGTTTGACGCTTATTTCGTGAGATTTGGCCCGGTCACGATAATGGACTACCCCCATATATATATACTGTATGTGTTCTGGCCGGAGGCAGTTCGCTCCCAGCTCTTGTATGTGCAAGTGCTGAATAAACTTTCGTTCCGTGAAGTTAGTGTTCGTCATTCATCTACTTAAACCTTGTTCTACGTGACACTTTTCTGGTGGAGGCGCCGAGTATTGGGACCTGTGATAGCGCACATTATCGACGACACAGTGGCTCCCATCCCATGACACAGCCGCCGTTCACGTGGCGAGAAACCCGAGATCGAGTCGTATTCAACAGATTGCAATATACCGGAGACAGAGGAAGAAGAGCAACTGTTTGCCACCACATCCGCGTTCTCTGGTGGTGACGGCCAAGATCCAAACAAGTGGCTGAAGGTATACGAACATATAGTCAAATTTAAAAAATGGGATGACACCGTGTTTGGCTAACGTATTTTTCTACTCGGAGGGCACTGCCAAACAGTGGTATGAGAACAACGAGGAGAAGTTCACAAGCTGGGAAGTATTCCAGGCGGAACTGCGCAAGTATTTCGGCTGCACACAACGACGGAAGTGCAAGGCTGAAGATAAATTAAAGTACAGGGCACAGCTTCCAGGAGAAACGACAGCATCCTACATCCAAGACGTCTTACAGCTGTGTAAAATAGTGGATCCTAGAATGGAGGAAGGCAAGGTTGCACATCTCATGAAGGGTGTTGCTGAGACCTTGTATCAAGCACTACTCTTGAAACAAGTTTCGACAGCAGACGGCTTCGTAAAATGGTGCCAGTACATAGACAATGCATCAAAAAAGAAGTTTGAACGGCTTCCAAAAGTCATATCGATGTCTGTGGTGGAGGAAGCAACTAAATTCACAAGTGTTCTTTGTCAGATAGTGAGAGGAAGTTCAGAAGGCACGTGGATTGCACGTCGAGCAAAAAAGCCGAGACGCTTCAAGAGGTCATAAGGGATGAAGTGGAACAAACATTGAACGCAACCTCTCTTCCTTCATTTCCCTTTAAAACGATGGAAAAAGTCGAGACGCAGACGAAGTCACGTTCCTACAATGCCGCACTAGGAACCTGTTCGGGCACCAAGGAAGACTGACGTCTGGAGGACCCAGGATAACCAACCAGTATGTTTCCACTACGGACGACCGGGACGTGTGGTGCGCTGTTGTCGAGAAAGGCGGCGGATATTTGACGACGCCCGCGCCAGAAGACAGCAGACCGATCTTTGCCGACGAAGATGAACAAGATGATGTGGGTGCAGGACGACGAAGGTCACCATCGCCGCAAGCTAGCCGCTGGAGAGGACGCTCCCGAACACGCCGAGCAAGGTCTCCATCGCCGTTTAGAAGCTCCAGCCGACCACCTAGCCGCCGCAATCTGGAAAACTAGAGTGCGACCTTACTTGGAGGTGAGGTCGCCGAAGAGAAATATCCTTCGCCGTCGATCACTACGAAAATGGTAGGATACTACGTCGATATCCTCATGGATGGCCGACCAGCCCAAACTCTTGTTGACTCTGGAGCATCATATTCAGTCATTTCGGACAAGTACCGTCACCAGTTGCAGAAAACTGTATTCGTCGACAGCAAACATCTCTGCTGAAGGTGGCTAATGGGAAATACATAAACCCTACTGGGTATAAGTGGCCATACACAACCCTTAGAATTCATCGTCTTACAAGAGTGTAGTCATGACGTCATTTTCGGATGGGACTTTTTGAAAGGTTCTCAGGCAATTATAGATTGTGGTCGCTCGAAGATTATGCTAGGTGAAATGGGATACTTTGAACAGGAAGATGCGCATCAGAGTGTGTGGAGACTGTGTGTTGGATGAAGTGATCATTCCTGCAGTCAGCGCTAGAAAGGCAGCTGCCACGCGTTATGCCATGCATCCACCACTGAAGAATAAGTTGGTCATCCCAGCCTCTGTCGTCTCGTTTAAGAACAGATTCAGTGAATTGTCAATAGCTAACTGTCGCCGAGAGTCGCGGATCCTACCAAAAAGCATGTGCGAAGCGAACGCTGAGCCGTTAATTGCAACACAGCTGAACATCATAGAAACCTCCCATGCCGATTCTGTGAGCGAAGTCAGAGCTACCACTATGAGACAAGATCTTCTAGCTCGACTACCACCAGATCTCACTAAGGAACAACAGAAGAAGCTACTTGCCATTCTTCAAGAGTTCTCTGAATGCTTGAACCCACAGATGGAGAGAAAATTAAACAAATAGACAGTGAAGCACCGGATTAGCACTGGAGACCATCAAGAAATAAGCCAGAGAGCATACCGTGTGTCAGCAATGGAACGTCGAATAATTCGCCACGAGATAGAGAAAATGATGGAGAATGACATCATTCGGCCTTCACAGAGCCCATGATCGTCACCTGTCGTCCTCGTAAGAAAGAAGGATGGCATTGGCGCTTTTGTGTTGATTACAGGAAGCTTAATAACGAAAAAGGGCATTTACCCTCTTCCACGAATTGACGAGACACTAGATTGTCTCAAGGGGGCTAAGTTTTTCTCAACCATGGACATGGAATACTGGTAAATGGAAGTAGATGAGGCTGATCGTGAGAACTGCATTATTCACCCCTGGGGGCCTGTATGAGATTAAGGTAGTACCTTTTGGTTTGTGTAATGCACCAGCAACTTTTGAACGGATAATCTTCTCGTCACTTCAAGTGGACACCTTTGTTATTTCGATGACATTAGAGAGTTCTCAGAGCCATTGGATGAACATTTAAAAGGGTGAGATCTATAGCGGAATTTCCTATTCCTAAATGTGTCAGAGGTGTGAGAAGCTTGCTCGGATTATGTTCGTACTAGCGTCGTTTTATCAAAGATTTTTGTATCAAAGCAAGGCCACTCAAAGAGTTGTTAAAAGCTGATGCTAAGTTTATCTGGGGTGGTGCTCAACAAGATTCTTTCGATGTCCTGCGAAAAGTTCTGACGACTGACTCTGTACTTGGTCTGTATGATGAGAGAGCACCTACAGATCTACACACAGATGACAGTGGGTATGGGATCAGTGCTGTTCTGGTACAAATTTCAGATGGAAAAGGGAAGGTTATAGCCTTTGCTTGTAGGACACCTAAAAAAAACGAGAGAAACTACTCAACTACAGAAAGAGAACCTTGCTGTGATCTGGGCCATGTGCAAATTTCTCAGTATCTGTGTAGGCCATTCACAGTTGTTACAGACGATCCATCACTTTGTTGGTTGACTGGTGTTACGGATCCAACAGGACGACTCGCCATGTGGGCACTATGTCTTCAAGAGTATGACATTACCATAGTGCACAAAAGTATAAGAAAACACCAAGATGGCGACTGTCTCTCAAGAAAGCCTGTGGAAGACCAAGACTTTGAAGATAGTGACTGTCTCGCTGCACTCCAGAACCTCTCTGCTGAGCAGAAGGACGCCAAATTATGCTTGCCTTAAATCGGTCAGAGGAAGTGAAAGGACAATATAAGGTCGTTAATGGATTACTTTGCAAAAAAAAAAAAAAAACTTTGATCCGTTTGGAAAGAAATGGCTACCAGTGATTCTAAGCACATGCGCTTAGATGTTCTACAGAAATTCCAAGACACACCTGAGTCCGCACATTTAGGATTTATTAAGACATACGATACAACCCGCAAGAGGTTTGTCTGGTAAGATTTATTTGTGTCCGTCACTGCTTCGCACTGTCGAGTGTGTCAGAGGGAAAGGCAGTCCCTCAGAAACCCCCTGGCCAATTAATACCAAGTCCACCATCAGAAACGCCTTTCCAGCGTGTTGGGATTGATCTCCTCAGATGATTTCCAACGTCTGCTAGTGGCAATAGATGGATTATCTGACACGCTTTGCCATTACAAAAGCCGTGAAAACAGCCGAAGCATTTGAAGTAGCCAAATTCATCGTGGAAGACATTGTATTAAAACACGGTGCTCCAAGGTCGTTAATTACTGATCGAGGGAAAGTTTTTCAATCGAATCTTCTGAGAGAGTTAAACCGTCGGTGCAACATTACTCATCACATGACGACTGCCTACCAACCACAAACTAACGAGCTTACTGAATGCTTTAATAAGACCTTGGCCGACATGCTATCAATGTTCGTCAATGTTGAACAGAGCACCTTTCGTGACGTTTGCCTACAACACCGCCAAACAAGACACCACAGGATTTACGCCTTTTTCCTGGTGCATGGGTGTGAGAGGGCTACGGCGATGGACACTGTGTTTCCGTTACATCCTGATGACGTGGACGACGACTACATAGGTCAGGTGTTAACCAGAGCTGAGGAAGCTCGGCACGCGGCTCGGCTCGGCTCGGCACGCGGCTCGGCTCGGCTCGGCACGCGGCTCGGCTCGGCTCGGCACGCGGCTCGGCTCGGCTCGGCTCGGCTCGGCTCGGCTCGGCACGCGGCTCGGCTCGGCTCGGCTCGGCTCGGCTCGGCTCGGCTCGGCTCGGCTCGGCACGCGGCTCGGCTCGGCTCGGCTCGGCACGCGGCTCGGCTCGGCACGCGGCTCGGCTCGGCTCGGCACGCGCCACTGCCATGCTGTTTACCAGCCTGGTGACCTAGTCTGGATCTTCTCTCCTGTTCGGAAGACTGGTCTCTCTGTGAAGCTCCTCAGGCGCTACTTTGGACCTTATAAGGGTGTAAGACAGTTGCCTGATGTTACTTATGAAGTTAAATATTTCATTCCCGACACAAGACGATGAAAGATCAGAGATACGGTGCACGTCCTTCGAATGAAGCCCTACAAGGATCCTGCAATACAGGGTAAAATCGAAGCTCCAGCGACAGGCAACAAGCGGGAAGGTGACGAAGAGCGTAGCGGTAAAAGAAGTCCTAAGATGATCACCGCCAGGGCGAACGTCGGTCATCGAGAGTGGGAGTAGGCAGGACCGACGACTCATTCCCGGACTAGGACGACGTAACACCGAGACGCTGTTCTCTTGAGGCGGGAGCAATGTCGCAGCAGAAGCTGAGTAGCACCGTGGTGTAGCGGCTATGATTTTAAACCGTTGCTGGGAGGGTCATCAGTTCAAATCTCACCTGGACTGTGCAATTTTAACTTTCATATTCGGTTCGTGTACATTCTAGAAGTATACACAAATGTCAAGCATAATTGTACTGGAATGTTCTGTAACTATATGTATGTGTTCTAGCCGGAGGCAGTTCACTCCACGATCTTGTACGTGTAAGTGCTGAATAAACCTTCGTTAAGGGAAGTTAGTGTTCGTCTTTCATGTAATTACTCCGTCTTCTACGTGACAATGACATTTACATATGGAAGTTTCAGAATGATAGTTATTTGATTAAAAAATTTAATTAGGTGCGTCAATTGGTTTTCATTGACAGCCTGAACACACCACCCTATATTCACTGCTGTTGAAACAGACGTTGCAGCCTTCAATGATCCAGATGAAACAGTCTGGTGTGGGCTTGGAGATACCCGGATACATGACTGACGAATAAATACATACAACATTGACAGTATTCGGATATGTGCAGCGACCTGCACTGAAGTCTTCAAGACGGTACTATTGTAACATGTCTTCCAACGAAAGTATCGTTCCGAATGCGCAAAACAGGAGAGAGACTTGAGTACATTATTCGTGATGCTGCTAAATAGAATACCCAGATAAGAACAATCTTATCTTAATTCCATAAGACCTCAACACACTTCAACTGGGTGTGTGTATTTCTGGTGGGTCAGATTATATCTTGCATTCTCTCAATCGAACAATATACTATTAACAGAAGAGGTATAAACATCTTTAGTTTCAAAATGTTCACCCATGCTGGGAGCGTCCGTGTTACCTGGCTGAACAAAGATTTTTGATGTGACTTCCTTATCAGTTGTAACGCTTTCGTCAGTTTACTGTCAATGGTCATACTGCGCGTCTCGAAAAATGAACAACAGAAAACAGGGACAGAAAACTGGTCAGTTTTCAAAAGGGAATTCTTGTAAACAAATGCATAGTTTCGACTCTGGTCACTGAATCATTTCCAGAGGCTGAAACATGCCGATGATAAGGTTTCATGTAACAAACAGAAAACGAAATACCAACAAGCATCGGCCCCATTTCATTTTTACTAATATTCTAGAAAATTTTAGACCAGGTAGTGTACACTACTGGCCATTAAAATTGCTACACCAAGAAGAAATGCATATGATAAACAAGTATTCATTGGAAAAATACATTATACTAGAACTGACATGTGATAACGTTTCACGCAATTTGGGTGCATAGATCCTGAGAAATCAGTACCCAGAACAACCACCTCTGGCCATAACGGCCTTGATACGCCTGGGCATTGACTCAAACAGAGCTTGGATGGCGTGTACAGCTATAGCTGCCCATGCAGCTTCAACACGATACCACAGTTCATCAAGAGTAGTGACTGGCGTATTGTGACGAGCCAGTTGCTCGGCCACCATTGATCAGACGTTTTCCATTGGTGAGAGATCTGGAGAATGTGCTGGCCAGGGCAGCAGTCGAACATTTTCCGTATCCAGAAAGGCCCGTACAGGACCTGCAACATGCGGTCGTGCATTATCTTGCTGAAATGTAGGGTTTCGCAGGGATCGAATGAAGGGTAGTGCCACCCGTTGTAACACATCTGAAATGTAACGTCCACTGTTCAAAGTGCCGTCAGTGCAAACAACAGGTGACTGAGACGTGTAACCAATGGCACCCCATACCATCACGCCGGGTGATCCGCCAGTATGGTGATGACGAATACACACTTCCAATGTGCGTTCACTACGATTTCCCCAAACACGGATGCGACCATCATGATACTGTAAACAGAACCTGGATTAACCCGAAAAAACGTTTTGCCACTCGTGCACCCAGGTTCGTCGTCGAGTACACCATTGCAGGTGCTCCTGTCTGTGATGCAGCATAAAGGGTAACCGCAGCCATGGTCTCCGAGCTGATAGTCCATGCTGCTGCAAACGTCGTCGAACTGTTCGTGCAGATTGTTGTTGTCTTGCAAACGTCCCCATCTGTTGACTCCGGGATCGAGACGTGGTTGCACGATCCTTTACAGCCATGCGGATAAGATGCCTGTCATCTCGACTGCTAGTGACACAAGGCTGTTGAGACCCAGCACGGCGTTCCATATTACCGTCCTGAAGCCACCGATTCTGTCTTCTGTTAAGTCATTGGATCTCGACCAACGAGAACAGCAATCTCGTGATACGATAAACCGCAATCGCAAGTGGCTACAATCCAACCTTTATCAAAGTCGGGTAACGAGATGGTACGCATTTCTGTTTGTGTATGAGAAATCGGTTGGAAACTTTCATGTCAGCACGGTGTAGCTGTCGCCACTGGCGCCAGCCTTGTGTGAATGCTCTGAAAAGCTAATCATTTGCATATCACAGCATCTTCTTCCTGTCGGTTAAATTTCGCGTCTATAGCACGTCATCTTCGTGGTGTAGCAATTTTAATGGCCAGAAGTGTACAAATGGGTTGTCAACTGTCTGACTACAAGTAATAAATTCCAAAATAAACAGCTTAGATTTGTAAAGGATCAGAAGACTTTATGCGTACATTGAAAATGTACTTAATGCCCTAGACAATAAATTACTGGTAAATTACGTGAGCTGTATAAGTCTTTTAACTACGCAAAATGCAAAATCAGTTAAAGTAATTTATGGTGTAAAATGGTTGAAAGTGGATATCTCTCGCAGAAAACAATGTAAGTCCTCTGGAAAAATGTGTTGTATCAAGCTACGTCACTATCCAACTGCGAACGTATTGCATATAGTTTCCCACAAGATTCTTTCTTTGGGTCCTTACTTTTTCTTGCGCATATCAATGACCACTTATCAGTGACGTTAGCAGATATGAGGTTTGTTTTACTTGCAGATGATGTGAACAGTGTAAAAAAAATAGCAGATTGAGTTTACTTTTTAAAAGAACAGGTAATGAAATTTTGATGAACATTAATAAATGATATCTAATCAATTCTTTTAAACTTCGAAAAACACATTCCATGTAATTCTGAACTTTAAGGAAATTTCTCCCAGCGTATGTGTAAAACACTTGTCGAAGGGGCTGACAGTGTTAAATTATAGGGATTACATCTTGACAGTAAATTCAGTTGCGTGGGGCGTGACAGATCTGCCGCAGCGCTTAAACATATCTGTAGACGTCCTCACGCACAGGTGACACAAAATTAAAAAGAAGTTGGTGTACTGCACTCACTTCATTCCATAACGTCATGCATGACCATTTTTTGGGTTAACTCGTCAAGACAAACTTACGTTTTCCGCATGTAATGCGTAAATCAGCTTTTGAACAGCTTTCACCTTGGGAAGAGAACGAGTCAGCTTCAACCTCAGAATTAATCTTATATTTTGTGATGTGTGCTCAATAACATCCCGCATGGGATTCTTCAGGAAACTGCTTTCCAAAATATTATTCATTGTGTTGTAACGTCCCCTTAGAAAAATTATGAATGACTGTGCTGGTAAACGTCTACGTTATTTGATTTTCAAACAGCAGAGCGAAACTCAGTTTTTTCTTTACTTATTCTGATCATCGCTAAACTGACACACAAAATTTTTACACAATGCAATCTGATTTTCTTAACTCCCTCTCAAAACTCTGGCCTCTCTCTCTCTCTCTCTCTCTCTCTCTCTCTCTCTCTCTCTCTCTCTCCACATCCACCGCTGCTGGTGGCTCGCTTCCAACTGCCCAAAGCTATGTGCTGTTCACACCCACCTGCCCAACACTACACTAGTGATAAGTTCAACAATGAGTCCAACCAGCCACAGACTGATCACAACGCAGTCAGTGATTTTCATACAGAGCGCTACGTGGCGTTACCAACATAAAAACCTAAACACCCTACTTACATAGCCCCCATGCTCCCCACAAAACTTTACAAGTTGTTTTGAGCAGTGCCCAATACTTTGCTAATTTTTTTTTATATTAAAGATAGCAAATATATCAAATGCACACAATTACTGATACACTGTTTCTCGAAAGCAAGAATCGTCCTCGCAGTCCATAAAGACAGTCCTGTTCATCACAGTAGTAGGAAGTCTAAGCAGTAAAAGAAAATGCACTTGGAACTAGTGGATTTCCATGCAGCCTTGAAGAAATAGTGTTAATCTTCCAACGGAAAGACAGTGCTAATTCTTGACATGCAGACAGGTAATGGGCCACAACAGAATAAACCCACAGCAGAGTCAGTCAAAGTTTTGAAGAATATTGGTAGGTAGGTCATCACAGAGCAGATCCACTGCAGTCCTGGTAGAGATTATGGTATTGATGGCCCCACTGTAGTCATTGTAGAGATGGCCAGCATCCATCTGTTGCGACTGTGTGGGTGCACAATCACCATCGAAGAATCTTGTGGATAATATAGTAAGTCCATAAACCGCCACTTGTGCTCTCTCAAACTTTTTGAAATCTCCTTAGAACCAGCAGTGCTGTTAACCAGTCCCTTGCTGAATTACCAACACACGTGCGAACACTAACAGTCCCCTTTTTTAACTTCTCACATATTGTGCATATACTATGACCAACAGAAACGTGAGCAGTGAAATTATTCTAAAATCGAAGAACTGGTGTCTATACAATTTTATGACATGAGAATACAGTTACATTGGTACAAAATATCATTAAAGAACATAATTATACAGACAACATTTGTAGTAATACAGGCTTTAGAAAAGAATAGAAATAAACATATACATCAGTGTTACAGGAATTATGGCATAAGTAAAAAAAAAAAACGAGAATATTCAAACATTAATTTGACATATGATCTTTAAAGGAAAACATAACAGAGTAAATAATATCAAAACATTTTTCCAAAGTATTTGAGAATAACAGTATTCCTCATATTGAACGTAGCTTAGTATTAGAAACATTCTACAACATTACTCTTATCATATAAACACATTAAGACAGGAAGAACACAAATGCTCAAGGGTACACGAACAGATAGCGGAATAACACATAAGGACAGGGTATGTTGTCAGTGTAACATTTGGTACTGCAGTCCAACCGAAAACTTCATTCCATAGATCTTTCCTCTTACTTCAACAGTTCTCTCAAAAAAAAATCCTATTCAAGAATGCTTTCTGTATTTATATGTTCACATATTTCATAACTCATTATTTATTTTCCATTATTTTACCTCATCATTTGTTTCCAAGAAAATTCTACCTAATACTGTTGTCCCTAAACCCTACTTTTTTGTTCATATTCTCTTTCAAAATAATTATTCTTCATTGTACATTACTTTTGTGGCCAAACCTTTTTCTTATAGCTTCTCAATGCTTTTCTACCAATTCATCAGAACTCGTTCTCTTATATAGCTTACCCCTTTTAAACTAACTTAAATCTACTGAGCTGAGATGCATAAACGAAGGGACGGGGCAATGCAGCAGCACAAAACAATTAACAATAGCAGTGACAAAAAATACAAATTGGCAAAGCAAGCAGCAGTATATCTAAATTAGCAAAGTAAATACAACATTACAACTAATATGAGCCATCGCGCAGCAACAAGAAAAATAAATCAGTAGTAAAACTGGCTTAACAGAGTAATACAAAGAGAAATTCAGCATCAGTTTAGTGCGCCTGCTTTAACAGATATCTACAAATTATGCGTGGTAACGTAGTTGATCGCAGCAACAACTAGTTTTGGTATTTAAATGAATTATGTTTCCCGGTATCAGTTCTGCAAAACCCGTGCACCTGGAAGGCAGCATCTTTCATTAAATGTCAGCAATTCTGTTCTACTGCAGCAAGCGATAGTGAGTATGTTTATACTCGTAGTATTTCGTATTTGGCCTGTCCTCTTTCTTGCAGTGTACAGCAATTATACATATACACTGCATAATAAAACATTGAAGCGCCGAGAAGGTGAGGCAGGTATGAAATGAAACTTAACAGGTTACAGGGTATGCGACGTTACCTCACTGATTACACAATCGAGTGAAATTTGCCAAGAACTTGATCGTACGAAGCTACTTACCAGCACGGCAGTGCTCGTTCACCCCTTCTGGCACGCATTTGTTCTTTTGTGGAGGGTGTCATAACCTCTCCTGGCTCAAGCCCGCGGTCTAGCTGACCACGGGAGAACCTCAGCAAAACGGCCGCGTGCAATGCATTGACCTGCTGAAAAATGCCGCCACAGTACTGTCGCGTGGGAGGGAACAAATGGGGGCGCAGCTCGTCCGTGATCCTCCGTCGTGCCGCCAGGGTTCTTCCGGTCGCTGCCATCCGTACCCTGAGGTCACATCCGTTGGCTGCCAACACCACGACGCCAGTAGTAACACCGCTGTGGCTCTCGGAAAAAATGGAAGAATGCGACCTTTAGGCAGGTCGACGGCACGTTCGCCTGCCGTCGACAGGCAGCGAAAAAACCGCGATGCACCACTGAACACTGCGCTGTGCTACAGCATTCGTCAGCACCCCATCCTATTCGGTCAGGGCCCCTTCCCAGAATCAGCCGTTTGTGTTGTGCGGTTAACGGCGGCCTAAGCGTGGGACGATAGTTCCCGTAGTCCGGCCGCTGATACACTCCTGGAAATGGAAAAAAGAACACATTGACACCGGTGTGTCAGACCCACCATACTTGTTCCGGACACTGCGAGAGGGCTGTACAAGCAATGATCACACGCACGGCACAGCGGACACACCAGGAACCGCGGTGTTGGCCGTCGAATGGCGCTAGCTGCGCAGCATTTGTGCACCGCCGCCGTCAGTGTCAGCCAGTTTGCCGTGGCATACGGAGCTCCATCGCAGTCTTTAACACTGGTAGCATGCCGCGACAGCGTGGACGTGAACCGTATGTGCAGTTGACGGACTTTGAGTGAGGGTGTATAGTGGGCATGCGGGAGGCCGGGTGGACGTACCGCCGAATTGCTCAACACGTGGGGCGTGAGGTCTCCACAGTACATCGATGTTGTCGCCAGTGGTCGGCGAAAGGTGCACGTGTCCGTCGACCTGGGACCGGACCGCAGCGACGCACGGATGCACGCCAAGACCGTAGGATCCTACGCAGTGCCGTAGGGGACTGCACCGCCACTTCCCAGCAAATTAGGGACACTGTTGCTCCTGGGGTATCGGCGAGGACCATTCGCAACAGTCTCCATGAAGCTGGGCTACGGTCCCGCACACCGTTAGGCCGTCTTCCGCTCACGCCCCAACATCGTGCAGCCCGCATCCAGTGGTGTTGCGACAGGCGTGAATGGAGGGACGAATGGAGACGTGTCGTCTTCAGCGATGAGAGTCGCTTCTGCCTTGGTGCCAATGATGGTCGTATGCGTGTTTGGCGCCGTGCAGGTGAGCGCCACAATCAGGACTGCATACGACCGAGGCACACAGGGCCAACACCCGGCATCATGGTGTGGGGAGCGATCTCCTACACTGGCCGTACACCTCTGGTGATCGTCGAGGGGACACTGAATAGTGCACGGTACATCCAAACCGTCATCGAACCCATCGTTCTACCATTCCTAGACCGGCAAGGGAACTTGCTGTTCCAACTGGACAATGCACGTCCGCATGTATCCCGTGCCACCCAACGTGCTCTAGAAGGTGTAAGTCAACTACCCTGGCCAGCAAGATCTCCGGATCTGTCCCCCATTGAGCATGTTTGGGACTGGATGAAGCGTCGCCTCAGGCGGTCTGCACGTCCAGCACGAACGGTGGTCCAACTGAGGCGCCAGGTGGAAATGGCATGGCAAGCCGTTCCACAGGACTACATTCAGCATCTCTACGATCGTCTCCATGGGAGAATAGCAGCCTGCATTGCTGCGAAAGGTGGACATACACTGTACTAGTGCCGATATTGTGCATGCCCTGTTGCCTGTGTCTATGTGCCTGTGGTTCTGTCAGTGTGATCATGTGATGTATCTGACCCCAGGAATGTGTCAATAAAGTTTCCCCTTCCTGGGACAATGAATTCACGGTGTTCTTATTTCAATTTCCAGGAGTGTAGTTAATTATTAATGGGGTACGGCAACCGAATGCTGCAGAGACTCTGAGATGGCAGTCGCAGGTGTGCAGCAGTCAGGATGTTCCACGAACCTCCCATCCGGCGGTCAGATGCGGATGACTGGATCTTTAACGACCAGTATGGCCGCCCCCCACGTTGCCTTGCAGTCGACTATCGGGTGACATCCAAATGTCCTGCAAACGCGGATGCTTCACGATTCGACAACCTGGCGAAGTGGAGAGCCGATACGAGGCCCGTCCACTCTCTGACAACGCTCCCTCACACGAGTACGCAGCAGTGTCGTGTCCTTTACCCTCCCTTGGGTGCCCATACAGGACTGGTAACACCACTAAACACGAGCAACACTAACGCACTCTGGGAGTTGTTCTACCTGGCACAGTGAAGTGTAACTTGCTCACCCGCCGATGGGGTGTACTTGTACAGAGTTGTATTCACATCTGATCATGTCTGTTGGGTGTTCGTTTTATTTTGTCAGTAAGAGTATGTTACGTGTTTCCAGTATTTGCAAGCTTCCTAGCACCACACGTTAAAACTGTCCTAACTGGCGCAAATTTGCGGCTTAGGGTAATTATTAGTTTCTTCCACAGATTTTCTGCGAATAATTTTGTAGGTTCCTTTTTTTTTCATCAGTACTTACATCTAACGGTGTGTGGGGGTGAGGAGGGGGATGTGGGTCGTGGTACTTCACGAACGACTGTTACTTCGCCCTTCTTCTGTTCCAGGCGCTGATGGCAATCGGGAAGGACGATTTCCGGTAAGCCTCCGTATGGACTTGGATCTCTCTAACTTTAGGTTCATGTTCTTTTCGGAGTTGTACATAGAAGCAAGCATTATATTGGTTGAGTCTTCTAAGAAAGTACACTGTCGGAATTTTAACAGTAGGCCACGGCCTGTGGCAGAACGCATCTCTCTCAGCGTCTGCCACTGGTGTATCCTGACCATAGACGTGTGCTTTCGCGTTTGCTGAATGAGCCTGTAACGAAACGAGCTGCTCTTATTTAGATCTTCTTTATTTCCGCTATCAACCATATCTGGTGCGGACCCCAGACTGACGAGCATTACTCAAGCACTGGACGAACGAGTCTTCTGTAAGCCACTTCCTCTCTTGATGGATTACATTTCCCGAGGCTTCTTGCAATGTACATGTCTCACTGTGGCCTCTGTCTTAATTCATACGTTGCTTTCATTTTAAACCTCCCCGTTCGCATACTGCCAGATATTTTATGGAAGTAACTGCTTCCGGTGATTGTTTTCCAGTCGTATTATTCTACAATGAAAAGTCTTTCTGTCTACGTATTCGCAGTACGCTACATTTGTTTATGTTTCGGGTCAATCCTTTGCAGGTCTTGCTGAATTTCTCTACAATTTTCTAGCACTGCAATCTTTCTGTATACAACAGCATCATCCGCGAAAAGCCTCACGAAACTTGCCAATATCATCGTAAACAGATACTAATCGATACGTTGCAGCGTCGTTATGTTGGTAGATCTTTAGGAAGAAATTTGCTGTTTGAAACTTTCTCGATGCACCAGAAGCTACTTCGGCTCACGCAGAGTACTCGTAGATCCGCTCCGCTACACACTTGAGAAGTGATGACCTTAGCATCTGAATCGAGTATATCTTATCACTTGACTTTCGTAATGCTTGTTTATCGCAGCGAAATTCGGTACGCAAGTGCCATTGTCGTTATCTTTAATGTAATTTTATTTTATCGCCGATTTTGGAGCAAACTTCTGCAGTTGTGTTTAACCTTCCTGGTATATTAAGTTGGTATGGCAATAAAAATTACAGGCAGCAGGCTGAGGAGATAGCAGTCAAATTATTATTATTATGTAATTTTTAAAATCGAGCATGTCTGCATTACACACTACACAGGTCAGAGCGTCGCTGCTTTAGAGCAAGCTCTTCTGGAATCACCCAACCTGACTACTTGTTTTTGCAGCTTTAACCTCTATTTACTACTGAAAATGCAACATCCAGTACTAACTAACTTCGTTAATCAGGCAAAAAAGTTTTGTATCATGCTTGATATGAGACTGAATATTGTTACGAAACAAAATTTACACGCAGCAAGGATACTAAATTCATATTAACACTGTTAATACTGATAATCTTCCCAGTGTCATCTTATCCTTTTCACCAATTTGATGTGTAGTAATTTACAGCGGGGATGGTTGTGCCAAAGACATTTGACAGTTCTAGCTACACTCCGCACTCTTGTTAAATTAGACGTATTTCGTTTAAGAGTTCTGGAATCAGAGACGCCTAGCACGACGGTGCTTCTTTCCTGTCGAGAAACGGTTAATTTCTTCTTAAAACTGCGAAAACGGGGGACACTCGTGTCGTTGTTGTTCAGACAAAGAACGTGAGTCTGTACTAGAGTGCTAGCAACATAAAAGGACTTTGTGACACCTGCGTATGACTGAGCAGGGAACAAGAAAGGGTGCAGCAAGACAAAGTGTTGGGGTACGGTGAGTGTGGCATTCGTTAAGGGTTACTGAGCTGAATGTAGAATGCAAATGCCACATATCTCATGAGTGTAATTCATATAGGTATGTGACGTTTGACAACAGATTAGGGGATTAGAGTTAGAAAGGACAGTAGAACTGTCCAGGAGTACGGTGGCGGCATCGTAGGACATTTCAATGACAGGGATCTCCTTCGCACCTAGCGCCAACGTTATCTAACAGTTATTTGTAGGCAATGTACGTCATCCGTGCTCTAGGGGACAGTCGGCACTGTAGCGTGTTCGGTCAGAGGGTTAGCTGTCCTCTGTAATAAAAAAACTGAGTTAATCGATAAACAACGAACTTAAACGGGTGTCTTACGACGTCCTCCCCTAGCACATGCAACGAACGAAAGCGAACAAACTGAATTAAAAAAGGGGGTACCGTCTTTGATTATTAATAAATAGTCCTCGGTTCCGGGTTCGAACCCCACCACTGCGTAAATTTTGATTAATGATGAGCATTGGCGACCGAAGCCTTCCGAAAGGATAAGCTAAACACGGTTGGCGGTGGCGCGTTTGTTGCTGTCAGAAGTAGTTTAACTTGTCGCGAAAATGAAGTAGATACTTCCTGTGAGTTAGTATGGGCAGAGGTCATTGTTGGTAACCGGAATAAAATAATAATTGAATCCTTTTACCGACCTCCCAATGCAGATGATACAGTTGCCGAAACGTTCAAAGAAAACTTGAGTTTGACTTCAAACACGTATCCGACTCATGCGATAGTAGTTGGGGGTGAGTTTTCTTCACCCTCTATATGTTGGCGAAAATACATGTTTAATTCCGGAGGTACGCATGAAATATCATCCGGAATTGTACTAAACGCATTCTCTGAAAATTATTTCGAGCAGTTAGTCCATGGGCCCACGCGAATAGTAAACGGTTGTGAAAACACGTTTGACCACTTAGCAACAAATAATCCTGAGTTAATAACGAGCATAAAAACCGATTCAGGGATTAGTGAACACAGGGTTGTCGTAGCAATATTGAATACTGTAAGCCCAAATCCTCGAAAAAACAAGTGAATAATATAACTATTCAAAAAAGCAGATAAAAATTCACTTGACGCCTTTCTGAGAGACAATCTCCCCTCATTCCAAATTAATAATATAAGCGTAGACCAGTTGTGGCTTATATTCAAAGAAATAGTATCGACAGGATTTGAGAGATGTATACCAAATAAATTAATAAACGACGGAGCTGATCCTATTCGGTACACAAGACGGGTTAGAACACGTTTGTAGAAACAACGAAACAAACATGCCAGACGCAAAATCCCCAAGATTGGCGGTCTTTTACAGAAGCTCGAAATTTAGCGTGGACTTATATGCGACAGGCTTATAACTGTTTCCACAATGAAACTTCGTCTCTAAACCTGGCAGAAAATCCAAAGAGATTCTGGTCGTATGTGAAGATGTTAGCAGCAAGAAACAATTCAATGCCTTGGATAGCAATGGAGATACTATCGGAGACAGTGCTGCCAGAACAGAGTTACTAAACACAGCCTTCCGAAATGCCTTCACGAAAGAAGACGAAGTAAATATTCCATAATTCGAATCAAGAACAGCTGCCAACATGAGTAACGTAGAAGTAAATATCGTCATAGTAGTGAAGCAACTTAAATCACTTACAAGCAAGTCTTCTGGTCCCGACTGTCCATACTTAACAATCATATACAACGTTCGTTCGACGAAAGATCCGTACCCAAAGAATGGTTAGTTGCACAGGTCACACCAATATTCAAGAAAGGTAGGAGTAATCCGCTAAATTACAGGCTCATATCGTAAACGTCGATAAGCAGCAGGATGTAGGAACATATATTCTGTTCGAACGTTATGAATTACCTCGAAGAAAACGGCCCATTGACAGTCAATAACATCGTTCCCGTGAAACACAGTTAGCTCTTTATTCACATGAAATGTTGAGCGCTGTTTTAAGGGATTTCAGATCGATTCCATATTTCTGGGCTTCCGGAAGACTTCTGACACTATCACAGACGCGGTTCGTAGTGAAATTGTGTGCTTATGAAATATCGTCTCAGTTATGTGACTGGATTTGTCATTTTCCTGTCAGAGGTCACAATTCGTAGTAACTGACGGAAAGTCATGGAGTAAAACAGAAGCGATTTCTGGCGTTCCCCAAGGTAGTGTTAAAGGCCCTTTGCTGTTCCTTATCTATATAAACGATTTTGGAGAGAATCTGAGCAGCCGTCTTCGGTTGTTTGCAAGATGACGCTGTCGTTTATCCACTAATAAAGTCATCAGAAGATCGAAACAAATTGCAAAACGATTTAGAAAAGATATCTGAATCGTGCGAAAAGTGGCAGTTCACCCTAAATAATGAAAAGTGTGAGATAATCCACATGAGTGCTAAAAGAAACTCGTTAAACTTCGGTTACACGATAAATCAACCTTATCCAAAAGCCGTAAATGCAACTAAATACAATTACGAACAACTTAAATTGGAAGAAACACACAGAAAATGTTGTGGGTAACGCTAATTAAAGACTGCGTTTTATTGGCAGGACACTTAGAAAATGTAACAGACCTACTAAGAATACTGCCTACACTATTCTTGTCTGTCCTCTTTTAGAATACAGCTACGCGCTTTGGGATCCTTACCAGATAGGACTGACGGAGTACATCGAAAAAGTTCAAAGAAAGGCAGCACGTTTTGTACTATCACTAAATATGGGAGAGAGCGTTACATAAGTGATACAGGATTTGGGCTCGACATCATTAAAAGAAAGGCGTTTTTTGTTGCGACGGAATCTTTTCACGGAATTCCAGTCACTATGCGAAAACATTCCTCTTGCAAAATTTTTTTCTTTTGTTGTTGTGTTGAGCAGGTAGGCAGGCAAACAAAACATCTTATTCTTACAGTGGTGTGCTATTAGGGTAAAGAAAGTAAGTAAACAAAACAAAAATAGAACGTTAAGGCCACCCAACTGATGGAACCAATAGTTGACCCTACACCTACTCCTATTATCGATGAAGTGTCCATGGATCCTTCAATCCCGCCATAAGTGCCAGCCATGTCTGCACAAAGAAAGGTCTCATATGGTTCTGTCACTTGTCCCAGCCTGTTTCGTAGCTTGCACATAAGATTATCTTTTCATACGTGGCATACCCCAACTGTGGGGGGGGGGGGGGGGGTCTAAGGAGACACTACCCAGATAATTAGCAAAGTATTGCAAGCAGCACGAGTCTCGTCGTAGAAGAGTGAATAGTTCCAATAGGAAGGTCCAAAAATCGAGAAAGTATTTGTCATCATCACGATAAAGATACAACATGGCCAAACTTCCAACCATATCATGGCGTTTATCTTAGTATCCGTATAAAACATCATATCTCGGATAAGAAGTGATGCTGGAGTCACTGCTGTAGGGGTTGTTAACTGAATGAGAGGCAACATCAGTCTCGTCAACCTCCATAACGCTACAGCAGACCCACATTCTAGATGGTGTTCATTCGTATCAGATAGATAATACGGGGGAAATAACGGAGAACTAGCCATTCGTATAGAATGGAGTCTCTGGCGATTCATATATTTGCGGTTGATCACCAAATACATGGCCGCTCTCGCGTCAGAATCGGAGAGAGTGCCATGGACTGAACGCCATCCCACTGGTCGAGTAACACGGCTTTCAATTGGATTTCGGGGATGGTCTCGCACCATATGATGACAAACATTACGGCCCCACTGCAGTCACTTACTCGGCAAATCACTGTTGACGTAACTGAAGCCCACATAAAACTCCTTTAGGCGAAATAGTGTTGGAGAAACTTGCGCGATTGCAGTGGGTGATTCCTGAGTCGTGGGGATCAGTTCTTTAATTAGACTTCCTGTGAAACTACGCGGCAGTGGTCCCACAACTTCATCATCATGGCGACGTACAAAGCAGCTGCTCTAACTCGCACATTGATCATTCCAAGACTGCCCTTTGTAGTAACGAGGGTGAGCATGTCATATCGTACTTCGATGATCATTCCCACTCTGACAAAGTAACCAAAAGTTGCTTGTATACTGCCTGCTATTGTCTTCAGCATCAGGAAGCCCATGGCGAGATGGGGCGTCCTGGACGCCAGATACATGTTGACATAAGCCACCTGCTGGACCATGTTCAAAGATCGCACCAATCTGCTATGGACATCCATATGTATTCCTTGTAGGAGACACATACAGCTAAGTGTGCCTTCCACGACTGTCACATGTAAAGATAACCTCCGAACACTTGACTATATCCCAGACTGGGTCCAGAGCCAAGCTCTCCTTCAGCCACTTCTGATGACAATGACTCCCAACCTCTCCAAGTTCAAGAGGCTTCAGGTTATGGCCCCATATTGGGAAATCAAGTTTAGTGATCTTTGGATATCGTCTGATGTAGACACTAAAACCACCAGATCGTCTGCATACGCATGGCATACAAAGGCATGGTCCTTAAACGTAAGTCCCTGCAGCCTACATTGTAGTCTGTATAACATTGGTTCTGTGAAAATGGCATACATAACCACTGCCAGGGGCAACCTTGCCTCACAGACTGGGCGATAGCGATCTTGTCTGCTATACATTCATTGACTGTCACCTCAGAAGTTGTTACACAGAAGGCACATGATGATGTATATGAAGGACTGGGGGAAGACCAGCTGATGCAGCACCTCACTATAATTGTGGCATACCCTATCAAAAGAATGGTCGAAGTCCACTGACACTAAGGCTCCACATATGCGACGTGCCTCCACCAGTGTGATGACATCATGGTAATCAGTGAACGATTTGTTGGTCGCCACTTTGCTAATGGCGTCGGCGACATCCTCTGCCATTGTGGTCCATGAGGCTCGTCACTGTGTTTCCATCGAGGGCCGAAGCAGCAAGTGGAGGACTTCATCCGTCGCTATAGCATCCTGGTCGTCTGTGGCGTAGAAGCAACTGTAATGTGTTGATGATATCCTTTTGGGACGTCAGGCGCCAACCACTTGGCATATCCAGCCTGGAGATCAAGGCTCTTCAACGTATGTGACATCCACAGATAATGTGATGCATGGCCAGCAGTTCACCCCCAATACGGTCTTGACTCGCACACATGTGCCCTCAAAACAATGCCGTGTAAGCATTGTGATCCTTGGTTGCAATTGGTGGTCCTCAGTGTGACATATTGGTGATGGTGGTAGGGCAGATATCTCCCTCAGCAGCATAAAATAATATTCATGCGGCGCCACAGCCGACACATAGCCTCTTGACTGCAATTCATCATCACACGCCCCACATTGCAGGTTTTGGCAGTCGAACCAGGAATCTTGGATGAAATGTCAGATACCGTCTCTGTTTCTCCAGGTCCCCTCTATACTGACGCTCTGGATCGTCGAGGAGCGCTAAATTCTTCCATGTTCTCCTTCTCCGTCAGCCCCACTGTCATGGGAGCGAAATGGTGCAGAGTTAGGCATCTCGGTCTGTAGAGGCTGGTAGCGATATCTCAGCATCAAGCATTGCTGCCGTAAGTCTCTGGGAGACATAGACCGATCAAGGCGACTCGCTCAATGCCCGGTCTGTTGCCATGGATACTCCGCCAGATTACGTGGTGAAAGCTTTGCACCATACACTACAGTTCCCTGCATGTGCAAATGTGTGGTATTTGTTGCTGTGGCGACAGGACAGAACACAAGTCGCCCGATACG
The DNA here is from genome assembly GCF_023897955.1 of Schistocerca gregaria. Classification (NCBI taxonomy): domain Eukaryota; kingdom Metazoa; phylum Arthropoda; class Insecta; order Orthoptera; family Acrididae; genus Schistocerca; species Schistocerca gregaria. The sequence continues at coordinate 42,183,927 of NC_064923.1, read as the reverse complement.
ATGATACGATCTCAGCGTCCATCGAATAAGGGCGCGACCCCCTCCATATAAAATCGTGAATAGTCTCTCCTATTGGCCATACTGGAGGGAACATACTCATTCACATACGGTAGGCCTGGCATGGGAAAGCGGTTTTTTTTTCGCATGTTAGGAGAAGTGGAGGTGGGAGAGGCGGAGAAGGTCCCGCTGTCAACAACAGATCCTCTCCTACGTCCACTGGCATTTGACTGTCGTGATGCGAAGCAACTGCAACCGCTTTCACTATGGCAGCAGACGTCATGTCTTCGACATCACTTGCCCATGCAGTCAGGCTTGTGCCGTGATCATCCATCGGAATTAACAGGACAGCTGACGGTGGTTGCAGTAAGTCCAGAAGCATGGCACTGTGATAGGTGTCCTTCGAATCCCATCAGGAGAACCGACGATCATGTCATCCTGCTGGGGACGGTCGTCACCATCAAACCCTTCGTGTTTTGTTGACATCGTCCTGTGGTTATTGGATGGAGCCAGCTGGCATTTTTCCATTGCTTAGGAGCCCATTGTTTCCGGACAAGAGTGCCAGTATCCGACAACGACTGGGAGTAGTTGCCATCAGGGAAAAAAGCATCGGTTCTCATCACCAAATCTGTGGTGGCTAATCTCTCCATCAAAGCTGTTTCATCTTTAAAGTGGATAACGAATGCCAGGGATTGCTCTGGTAGTGCAGAATTCCAATCTTCAGTGCCCTGCTGCCACGTTGGAGACAGCTCAGTCGATGATTAGATGGTACAGTGTGAATGGCCCCCACGTATGTAAATGAGAGCACCGCTAGATCAGGCGACACCTCCTTCTCCAGGTCGGCAGTTGTGTGATGCGCCGTTGCATAAAATTTGCTGCATTCAAAACAAGTGTTTAGTTGGCTGCCATAAATTAATGGCATGGAATCCTCAGATGTTCAAATAGGATGGGACATGTTTAATGAGGTCTATGCACACCTGACGCACCTCATTAAAAACTGGATGCGAGGTAAAGCGTCCCCATTTTGCTATAGTCTCAATGCTGCGACCAATATATCTGATGGTACCTCAAATGGCAACTCGGATACACGAATTGTCCTCTGGCCTACACATGCATTTTCTACTTTCACAGGGCCAATGTGTCCACACAAATGTCTGAAGGTCCTCATCTTTTTGAGAATCCTTTAACAAGCGTCCACCAATTTCACGTAGACCAAGCTGCACACGACGGCGAAGTACATCCCTATTTGTTCGTGATGACCACCTTTTAAAAACTGTTCAATTTCCATTGCTTTCAGTCGTGCATACACGGTCGTAAAACAACCTCAATGTCAACCTCCATTGTGAATATCTCACGGTGCGTCGAAGGAAGTCAGCTGCACGGAGACTCGCAACAGCACAGCGAGCGCGCTAACGCAGCATGACAGACGTAAACGGGACGTGCGAGTGCATGCCCTGCTGAGGGCAGGCTGACCAGTTGGCCATCCGGGCAGGGCTCACGGCCAGAGCCAAACTTAGGTATGTCGTCAACCGTGCGTCTGCACATACAGTGAAGGCTTTCACGACCGCGGCTGCTGAGAGTTATTCCGGGTTGAATGGCAGTGGTCCATGGAATTCTTCAATCCCTGACGTTTCGTCCAAGGCTACATTAGACATCTTCGGAGGTGCTCCTGGTTGTGCTGAGTCTTGTCAGTACTTTTACATCCCCTATATGTATTCCCGTACAGGGGAGACATTTTAGTTGAAAGTCAATTGCCCAGTGTCGGCGGATATTCCGAATAACTTAGGCACTGCAATATCATATTTATCAGCCGACACCGGTGAACCGTGAATTTACTTTCAAAATCTTTCCTTAGAGAATTTACTTTATTTACTAGCGATTCATTAAGAAAATTAACACATTTAATCACACTATGTGAGCGTGGAAGTAGTTGGCAGTGGGTAACTGATGAAAATAAAATGTTTTTTTCAATAAATGGAAATTTATTCCAAAAAGCTCCCCCCCCTTTAAAAAAAACAGACTTAAACTTATAATGAGAAAGCACCCTTTAAATATCAAGTTACAATTTATTCAGAGGCAGAAAAAATTACTTTTTTTTTACAGTATGAACTTTGGGGTTGAGAATCTTGCCGCTCCCTTTTAACACGGCCGTAGTCACGACCGCTCACAACAACCTCTGAAACTCTACACAGGTGGAAATCCGCAACACTCCAGACGACTTTAAACTAAAAATTTTAACAACTGACACAGACACATAAACTATGCAGCCTGTAGGAGGGATGGAGATGGTACAAAACACTCACATTAAAATTATTTGCCACCGAAAGTGCAACTTGTTTTTAAAAGAACTCTTACGGTGGAAGGGTGGCAACTTTATATACTAAAACTACCATTTAAATAAAAACCCATGAAATGCATTCATACATAAAATCTACAAAACATGCTGTACAGTACACATATACCGCCTCTCAAGATGATAGGCAAGATAAAAACATATTTCAGGAATTTGGACTTTGTACCTTTAGCAATAAATTCGTTAACACCGAATCTGACAAACATGACAGAGGTAGCTATTAACGTACGGCAGACCGACAGACAGACACTAACTGCCTAACAAATGCGGACTGCAAACATACGAGCAAGCTGGGGGCGAGAGACTGACCAAGAAAACGAGCAAAATTTGACAAGTAAATGAAATAACATATAAAAATTCACTTAACTTCCAGTAAACTGCGAAGTCTGGCGAAGACCTGGCGCAGCACCCTCTAATCACTCTCCCGAACCGTCCTCTGCCAACCGCTTCAACGGACGCAGGAAGGCGCGCTGATCTCCCGTCTCACGGCGACGCAGCTCGCGCCGGCCAGACGATGTCGTGGGTTGACTCCTGTTGCTCTCGTGTCGACTGCGAAGCCACTACCCCCCGCTATACGGCGCGCCCACTGGAGTGACGTAGCGACCTCACATGCGCCGACGCTCAAGACGGACCAGTCACCTTGTGCCTCAGTGCACGACCGACCAACCGATGGATCAAACTGCCAGTGCCCATTACCTGAACAAACTCGATCAGACTGGCGGCCTAAAACACACTAGCACTCCGGACGACAGACAGACACTGATTGCCCCACACAGACCCGGCTGACCAACTGACCAGACTCGCTCCGACTGACGACTTACCCCTTTACCGATCTCGTAGCGGCCCTTAAATGCACGTGAACAGGCAACCTTTCCCATTTCCCACCAGAGGGAGACACTAAAGCTGCTATTGCCACAGCGGCGCCGCCGCCAGAAACGGAAACCGACTGATTTACGCTACGCGCTGCGGCGCGCTCTTCAAAACAACAAATTTTACCACGGCTCAACTGGGCAAGCGACTTAGAGGTAAAATGTCTCCCCTGTAGGGGAATAAACATAATGCATGTACGAGTACAGGCTGTGGACACGTGGCAGGCAAAATATGGAAGTTTGTGTCTGGCCGTGAGTGGTGCTCGGATGGCCAAATCTCAGGACGGCCACCCGCGATGAGCGGGAGATAGGGGTTCGAGTCCCGGTCCAGGGCAATGTTATACAGCTGATGCTTGTTCGTATTCGCAACTGCGAATACATTTCATAAACATTTCTAAGTGTAGATGGCGGAAATAGAAGGCGCGTGTTGTATAATACTTACTCCAGAATGTATTTCAAATGTGTTTCAATGTCTCCTTCGCCATTATTCATAATTGGAAGATACTTTAAATATAGTAATATATTGTGAAAACTGATTAACAATTAATATACACAATTTTATGTGCCGTATAATTTTGTGAAACAGTGTTGCACATTTACTCTCTGAAAGAGACAGATTATTCGAAGAAAGGTGAAGTTAAGATTTCGTGTAGGGCATCATTTAACTAAGTAGGCTGTCTGATAAAGATCTAGAGCCAGACTTTTGAAAAATTGAGATATATATCAGTTGCGCTTATTCGGGGATTTGAAATTAGAACATGACGTTTATTCGAATTTCTCACCTGTCGTATAAGAGTAACGGTAGTAACGCCAGTATGGAGATGCAAATCGGCTTTGCTTTGAAAACTCGCTGTGACTGTCGTGAGAGATAGTTACATGTGAAGTTGGATCGATCGAGTCGATGAAAGTCACAAATGTCTTTAAGGCGACAAAGACGACATGATCAACATCTCACTGAGTTTGAACGAAGTCGTGTAATAGGGCTGTGTTAAGCTGGATGTTCGTTCAGTGAAACTGCAGAAGGACTTGGCAAGGAACATAGCCACTGTATATGACTGCTGCCAGCGGTGGTCGCGGGAATGTACGGTGGCTAGAGGACCACGCTCCGGATGGACACGTGGCGCTACCGAAAGGGAAGACCATTATGCTGGGCGTGTGGCTCTGTAGCATCATCTGCATCTGAAGCAGTAGTTTGGTGAGCAGTTGGCTCCACAGTGACACAACGAACTGTTGCAAAGCGGTTACTTCAAGGAGAGCTCCGAACCAGACGCCGTGTAGCATGCACTCCACTGACCCCAAACTACCTCCATTTGCGATTTCAGTGTTGTCAAGCGGGAACTAATTTGAGGGATGAACTGAGGTCTGATGGAATCTGGTTCTGCCGCAGGGCCAGAGATGGACGTGTTTTGGTTACAGAGAGTGGAGTTCAGGTCCAGCAACCGTCGTGCCTGCGTGCCAGACACCCTGGATCTGCACCTGGGGTTAAGGCCTGCGATGCGACTTCGTATGACAGCAGGAGCGCTCTCCCAGTTGTGCCACGCTTCCTGAATGCAAATCTGATCAATCTACCTGTTGTGCTGCCGTTCAGGAACAGCATTACAGGGGGTGTTTTCTAACAAGATACCGCTCGCCCACATACCGCTGTTGTAACTCGACGTGCTCTACAAAGAGTCTCCATGTTGCCTTGGCCTGTTCCATCACCAGACCTGTCTCCAGCTGAGCACATATTTGACATCATCGGAAGACAACTGCAACGTCGCCCACAACTAGCATTAACCTTTGTTGTATTGAGCGACCAGGTGCATCAGGAATTGAACTCCTTCCCACAAACTAACATCCAGCACCTGTACAGCACAATACACGCAGCTTGTGTTCAACATTCCATCGGTTACATCTGCAGCATTTCACATTTCCAATGGCTTATCTCACGCTTACATTAATCTGTGATTTGCAACGTTAATCTATTAAATAAATTACCTTGACAAATGCATTCCAGTCGGACATAGTGCTGTTATGGGAGAAATGGTGGCGGGAGACGTTCAGCCAAGCAGTCCTTGATCAGCCGGAGGAGTGCTGTTCGCAGCTTGCACTGACATAAATTCCACCCTTATCATCTGTCTCTACGACAGTCGCTCCGAAGACGTCGTTTCGAAAGTCGCATAGAAATCTGTTTAGGTTGCTTTCCATTCTTTTTCTAACGTGTGCTCTTTACAGACGAAGCAATGTTTACGTACTACGGTAATGTAAATTTACGTAACATGCACTACTGGGCACCTAAAAATGCACGCTGGCTTCGTCAGTTACAACAACAACGATAGTGAAGCGTAAACCTTTGATGCGGTGCCATAGGAAATTCCATTGTGGGACCTTAATTTATCCCAGGGATGTTAAATCGAAATGCGTATGCACACTTTCTTACGAACTTTCCGTCTGTTCTTCTAAGTAGAGGTAGCATTGTCTAAGAGACAGTGTATGTGGTTGCAACACGGCGACCTTCCAGATTACTTTTCCTGTTTTTCGATGCAAGTACAGAATGAAAAGTTCAGTGACCGTTGGATAGGGCGGAATGCAGCACTACGATTTCTGGCTCTGTTTCTTGATTTGTCTACTCTTGATTGTTCTCCATGGAACACTGAAAGATGCTATCTGTCATGAAGCCTCAACTACGCTTGAAAATACGCGTCGTCGAATCGCTGCAGCATGCGCAGCATGCAGCGTCGTATCATCCAGTTTACTTTCATCTGTTCATCTATCTCTCGAACGGGGATTGCAAATGTCTCTTGCAGTCGATGCTAAACAATTTGAGCCCTTAGTTAAGTAAAGAGCGAAGCTACGTCTCCTTAAGAAAAGTTTGTGAGTGACTTGTCATGAGTCATCCTGTATAAACTCTTTACTTTGTTTAACGTGCATTCCCTGTAATTTCAATTATAACTGCTGCATGCTTTCTGCACAAGTTACAGATAACATTTCGCTGACTGCATTCTATCTTCGATAATTCTGTAACAGTCATTACTGTTAAAAGATTTTTCAATTTTTTTAAGTACTACAAATGTAGATTCCCCTTTCTTAAAATTATCTTCTAAGGTAATTCGTAGAGTTAGTATTGAATAGGTGTTACAATATTTCCTCGGAATCACATCTATGTTCCCCGAGATCTTCTACGAGTTTTTTCCATTCTTCTACACGAAACTGTTTTAGTACTCTTCAACTCTGATTGACGAAACTTGTGATTCCTCCTTGAGTGTTGGGGTTGTTAATTTCTTCGTGTCAGAGGTGCCTGATTTCGACTTACATATTTAAGTACTTTGTCATATTCTTTTTGCGATACCAGATGCTATAACTCGTCTTCATCAACTTTCTTTTCCTTTTAAGTAACTTATTCTTAAGGTTTGTTTATATAATTATTCTTTATATTCCTTGCACCTTCAAGTAATAAGGTCTTTACTTTTCACCTGAGCTCTTGATGCTCATATAGTTACACCAAAGGTTTCTTCAATTTCACTTAATGCAGAACCAGTTTTTCTCAATGCCATGATAGTATAGTTTCATATTTTTCCTCTTTTCTTTCTAGCTTCAACGTTTTGCAACTGTTACTCTCATTTCTAGACGCCTGTTTAAGCTTTTGCCTCGATTTTTATACTATCGTTTTCCATCACATAGATCTAATATCCCTTGTGTTATTGAAGGACTCCTGTCATTCCTAATCTTTGTACTTTGTAAGTTCTCTATTATCAGTCTTAAACTTTCCAGTGTCTCCAAGTCTCCTCCACGCATACCTTCTACATTCACAATACGCAAATAAAGCGATAGCTATGATAAAATAGTGCTCTTTGCATAACTCCACGAGGCGACTTCCACATCCAGTCCTCCCCCCTTCCCCCCTTCCCCAGTCCTGGAGTTTTTGCTATTCAACCTATCTTACTTTCCCTGCTGTCCAGTTGCGGTCCCCCACAATGGGGATTCTGCCTCCCTTACTGTAATGGGTAATTTCTTTTACTTCATTGCATATTTTGCCAGTCATTCCGTCGTCCACGCACAGAGACAGGCAAAGAATTTTTCTTCTCAGCTCCGTCAGTGAATGAAATGGGATGAAACTTCGATAAACGACAAAGAAAGAAAGTAGTTATTTTTGGACGCAATCCGAAATGTTGCACAAAGAAATACGTGTAGATCTACCCCTGTACAAAACCATGATTAAAAAAATATCTCACGGTGCAGCTACTACAGTCAATAACATAACGACGAGGAAACGGTTTGAAGAAATAGTTACAGATAAGAAGCCACAGAAACTGGAGCAGATTTTTTCTAATAACAAAGACAAAGAAAAGTAAGGGGGGGGGGGGGGGGAAACCAGCGGATATAAAATGAGAAACTCATTATAAAGTAGAAAAAAATATCGTGAAACAGAATTCTTACAAATAATGATAGCAGCTGCGAATTAAATGGTTTACTTTCTCTGAAAATGTTATCTCTTCATCAAATGGTCCACAGTTGTCCTTGCCTGTCATGCGCAGATTGATAAGTTCCCGCCAATTTAACTGACTGACAATAGCGCGTAATATGTGAATACGTGGTTACATAAATAATACAAATAAATTTGGTGTTTTGAAGATTCATTTTTCCTTTCACGGAGATATCACAGCTTGTTAATTACAATTCAGCTAAATCATACAAAATTTATTCAATTTTCGAAAACGTGGAGAATTATCTGGAAGAAAATTTATTTACCGGTTTGTACAATCGGACATGATGTAACTGAAGCAGACTTTTTTCGGAGATGCGTTAATAAAAAAGCATTGTTCCTACTATCAGAAGCCATGCACCTGGCTTAAAGCAGTGAAATAATACTTATCAGTTTTAAAGACTCCAATTAATAGCAGGGATCAAATGTATTTCATCCGTCAGCTTCAAGTGGGAAACTCTTGAGAAGAGTTAAGGTTGCTCGTATGGACCACTCTGATATCTAGGTCCTGCGATAATTTTTTGATACGGGAAAGATATATAAGGCCAGCCTCGAGCGTCTGGTGGAAGAGAATACAGTAACAACATGAGTCAGTTGGTGGTGATTTTCACACTGCTCCTGGTAAGCCACATTAGTATTTAGAGCCCATTATTCTGAAATATCAGACGAGGCATTCTTCCTCATGCCAGTTTATGTTTAATGTTATCGTATTTTGAGCTGTAAAATCCCTAACATTTCCGTCTGTGTATACATTTCGGACACGCAGCAGTCAGACGTAATATTGCTTCAAATAAGACATGTATAACATGTCGGCACGTTTCTGACCCACCGAAGGAGTAAAGGTTTGAAGTAATACGTAGACTCTGTTTTCCAGATTCTTATGAATTTACAGTTCGATTTAGAAACTACATTGTTCCACGTCCTTAGAAGTAGTTTGAACTAGAAACTTTCCAAACGTGAAGGCTGTGGTTACTGTTTATTGTACGTACCTTTCTCACACAACTGAAAAATCCACGTAGTAGTTCGAATGCGAAGAGATATTGAGTTTAGGACGTAATTCGCTTTGTTATGAATCATGTGAAATATTCCTAACTTACTGTCAGTGAGAATATCCATCCAGTGGAGGCCAGAATCAAGGTACTGTGTGTGATGTGCTTTGCACTGTTGCCTAGAGGCAAATTCCTTGGAAACTATTGTCTCCGCTGCTTGCTGTCACTAATCTGTCCTTGGCTCAGTTGCTAGTATGCTGTTCAGTGTTCATTCCAGAATGGAGAGTACTTGATTGTTAAGTTTCCGTCAGAACGGTTGTTGTCTCTCGTGCCCATGTGGTATGGCATCAACTGGAAACAGATCGAATCATGGACTAACATTATTTTATAGTCGACTCTTCACGCCGCGTTGTAGCTGGTTGCTTCCAAACAGAGCGTTCAACGTGACGACCGAATCGTTCGCCGTTACCACACTGTCAAAAGTCAGTTCACTTCCAATTACTTATCTGGATGCCGTATTCTGGGTCTGGTCATTTTATTTCTTAGTTCATCACACATGCTAACAATATCATAAACAACACACACACACACACACACACACACACACACACACACACACACACACACACACACACACACACACACCGTAAGTTCCGCAGTTCCACACGACGTGGAATTTTTGAAGGCTGTCAGTCGATGCAACTGGGACACCAGAGTCACAAATACAACAGCGTACTTCGGAATGTAATGGCGTAGCGTAGTGGTCAGCGGATAAAACTGACGTGTAAAAGATCGAAGGTTCAACTGTAGCGAAACTTTTTAATTTTCTCAGAGTAATCAAAAGACTTTGTTTATCATGTATAGGCAAATGATTGGTTACATGTAATATGATTTTCAAATGTAATATTTTATTTCTAATGATTTGCCACCTCATCTGCAACCGAGTGCCACCAAGGACCGCTCATTGGTTGGTAACGCGGCAACCCGTGCACACAGTGTTAGGATAGTTTCACGTAACCAATGACAGCGAGAATTTACAGATTGCTTTCACCGCTAAAACTGAAATTTTAGTGCGGAAGATGGCAATGCAAACAAAGATGTTGACAATTTTATTCCGTCTTGAGCTGCTAGTAGAGGTTAGCCTTAAACGCCGTGAACAAAGCGATGGTGATTTTAGTTCTGCCGCAGATTGATCACCAGCGTTTCCTCGGATGCCTCGCACATCTCGAGGTTGTGGTCAGGTTAAGACATAAGGCTACAAAACTCGTCTGCCGCGGCTCAGTGATTGGTCGGCTGCCGATGGGGCGCCTCCCTTTCCGCCTTACCTCGCAGCGGCCGCTTCCGACACCGTTCCTTTGTACTCATTTACAGTTTTGTGAGGTGGCCCGCCGTTTTTGTGTCTCGCCTGTAAGCGGGCGGTAGCCCGGAGCGGATGTGGCAAAACTGTAGCGGAAAGTGACGGACAGCAACTATCAGAGTAATTTTCATCGGACTATATTAATGTTCCTGAGGCGCGTCCTACGCTAGTTTCCTCAAAATTTTCTCCAAACCCACTCACTCTAGTAAAACACAACGGGTATCTCATGAACACAGTACATATCAATGCTCCGTAGACTTACGGTTTAACTGCGAATAGTTTGTCATTTACATTTGCAAATAACTCAGTTTTTGGCACATTAAACCCTATGGCACTTTTGATATTTGCATTCTGTCTAGAAACACTTTGTGCCATTCATTCTAAAAGGAATAAAATGTGACTGGTTTAACCTCTTAAATTCGCTGAAGATAACGTCGAATTATTAATAAGACTGTCATATATTGAAAAATTAACCCTCGCTACTCAGATTTTACACGTTTCTGGTGTCTGGAAGGATGTTTTAGTAGACTAAGGAATGTTCCACGACTTCTTCGAAAGAGCATATTCGTTAAGAGATATCTTATTCTGCGTATTATCGAGTGCCTTTAGCTGTTGATGATATCGCAGTCGATACGAAACTCACAAGGAGCTCCTTGAGAGCGAGGTCGCAAAAGGCCAATGGTGTTTAAGGCATTCGACGCCCCATCCACCCACTATATCGCCTGCTAATGGCAACAGGGGCTTGACTGGAGGTGTCCAGGGGTTTAGCACAGCATGAAGCTATGGAGCTTAACTCACAATGGTGCTACAGTGATAGTGGTGGTAATACAAAGCAGAGCAATGGCAACGATAAACAAAGCAAACATAGCGTAGTATCTACAACAGCGGTTTACATTTCGTCAGAAAGGAAGCCGAGACATTTCATTGAGAAAGAAGTGGTAGATGAAATATTAGCGGTTCTGCAAGGTGAGTCGGTGTACTGTGGTGTGGTGCACGCTCGACTCTGCGGACAGTGTACGATGATGACGATACGTGCTAAACAAGGGAAAGAGACACTGAAACAGCTGTCGACGAGCCATGCAGTTCATCAGCCTTCAAGGAAAGAGAGCCACGAATTCCGTCTCCAGTGAAACGTAGTAAAGGACAAGTCGTCGTCCAAGGAGCGGATGCTAAACGTACATGGAATATCATCCGCAACATAGCGAAAACAAACAAACAAAAAAATGGAGAAGAAAAGAAGTGATTTCACTTTGTGAAATGTAATACACACGTCCGTCCCACGGAAGGCTGATCTCTGCACCTCCCGGACACTCATTTTCTGTCGCCCTCCTGATGCACGTGCTGTGTCATTAGCAGCTAACATTTTTCCTCCCAGTTGTTAACACAACACTTTCAAATGAGTTTTTTTAATCTTTACTGATACAGTGCAGTATACAATGATACAACAAAACCCCACCACTTTAACTGTTTAGTGGGTCTATGTGTGATACAACATGAAAACAAAGCAGTATTGTTATAAAAAACTCTCCGGTAGTGGCATAACTATGAGCAAGGTTAATCCATTTTATTAATCTACTCGAATTCTAATCTACTACGCAGCGTTTCAGGTGTGCCAGATGATATACAAACCTACTATGAAGGCTGCTCCCCGAGCTAAGCCCAGTGAGCCTGGCCCTGGCTCTGGGCTGGCCAAGTTAGTTTGAGTCGCTGCAGTCCCCACTTGGTTAGTGTTGTAGGTATTCTAATTCTGCCTAATACTACTAATACCTGGTACTTAAGCTGAGATTGCAGGCTGTTTGTTGTCTGCGATATGATGCACCGGCGGGCCTAATCCTGTAGCGTGGCGGAATCCAGTCGTAAGAGCGACTGGCCAATTCCGCGCCCGGCGGTTTGGGCGTGTACACCTCAGTCTCTATCCGTTTTGGAATTAACCATTTTGGTTACTAATGAAATCCTTCATGATCTTTCGTGATATCCCGTTAGCCAGATTGTTGAGGACATCGAAGGTATCGGCTCGTTGTATTGTTCGGTAGTAGTCCTTAAATAATGCGCCACATCATCGTATAACGGACAATAATAGATTGTGTGCTCAGGTGTACCGTCTTGAGCACCGCAGTCACACGCTGCTGTAGCTCGCTTACCAAACCGAGGCAGGTATTTCGTTTATGCCCCATGTCCGATGAGAAAGTGCAGCAGTCCCCGACTTGGCTCAAAATGACTTATCACAAGTCTTTCCTTGATGTTGGCCAACAGTTGGAAGACACTTCTCGCTGTATCTTCATTTTCCCAGGATTGTTACCACAAGTCCTCTACCCTTCTACTCACAGCAAACTTGTGCCCTACCTGTACCCCCAAAATGTCTCTGGTCCTGTCTCTTTTTCCTTTGGTAACCCAATACCATGCTACCTGCTCTCGTGTCTTTATGTCTAGTGGACATAACCACATTAACACCAGTAGTGCCCCCCTAGGAGTTCTTCAATATGCTCCAACAGATCGTAATATGTTTTCACTGCACCCTTCTCACCGTCACAGCAGACGTCACCGTCGTGAGCCTGTGCGCCCAGACCCCACGCGCATATCCCACTATTGACATTAAAATGCTGTTGTGATAGGTCTTGATTAATGCAAGTGGCACATAAAATCTCTTACGTCCTATGTTGATCAGACTATTCAACACTTCTACGGCTCGTCGCGTTGTTATTTCTATGAGAGATGTATAATTCCATTTTTTTTTATCAATTACGACTCTTAGACATCTTGCCTCGCGGCGCCGAACTGGTGTTCCTTCTATTCTGACTCTTGGGTTCCTCATCAGACTGCCTTTCAGGAATATGTATGTAGATTTATGCTGTGCAACCTTCATCTTGCCTTCTTGGCACCACTCAGCGAGTAGCGTTATTGCACGTTATACTTTTGCTTCGACGTCTTCTCGGCTACGGCCGCGAACCAACAGGAGGAGGTCGTCAGCGTAGGCTGTCATGTCTAGCACCTCCTGGCTGAGTTGTAACTTCTCCAGTAACGGTTCTATGTTAACGTCCCAAGAGAGTGGCCCCAGACCGGTGCCCTGTGGACACCCCTTCGTGATGGTTTTATTTTCTCGCTAGGCGATGAGAGGCGAACCTCCCTGTCCGTACAATAGCTCTCCAGACAGCCATAGAGGGCCCTGGACACTCCTTCTGACGCAAGCGGGAGAAGAGCGAGGGCCACCACAGGTTGTCAAAGGCGCCACTGATGTCCAACATGATGCCAACCACTTACTTACGCGAGGCTGAGCCGCAGGCCTCAGCTGCCAGGGCTGTTGCGTCAGACGCCCATCGCCCCAGCCGGAAGCCTGTCACTCATCCCGCGCAGTATCCTGTGTGCCGTCAGTCTATCAGCTAATAGATTCTCCAACAATTTTCCCAAGATGTCCGTGAGACATACTGGCATGTAGGACTTTGGTTTCATGGAATCCTTGTCCTTCCCCTTTTTTATGATTATCACGCTTGCTCTTTTCCAAATTTTTGGAAATTTACTAGTCCTAAGACATTCATTGAACAACCCCGTGAGAGGTTCTATTAGCTGCAGGGCGAGGAACTGTACAACCTCCACTGCTAGACCGTCTGGCCCTGGGCCTTTCCCCTTTTTAGTTATCTAGTGTGAGCAGCAACTTTATCCTCTCAAAAGGGGTACACCAAGGCGTCATTTGTGTTCTCCTCCTCATCCTCCCTGCAGATTTGCTGTCGGAGCTCCGTTTCTCCATTGTCCTCGTCGTTTGGCAACAGAGTCCGCAGGGGACCTCAGCAGTCTCTCGCCAGGACTCTGTAGTTCGGCCGCCATCTCTGATTGTGGAGAGAACCGCAAGTGAATTTATCTTTTCCCTGACCAGCTTTTAGGGGGCTCCCCAAAGGTCATTTGCTAGTTGCTTCGGTACATATCTCTCCCAGCTTTTGATTCTCACCTCCTTTAGTTCTTCTTGCAAGACATCTTTTGCTTCTCTGTATTGCTGCAACCAATACTGCTTTTCTTGCCAGACGGCACTTCGCGGGTAGTACTTCCTCGCCCGTCGCACAGACTGGCGCAAACGTTCGAGGTCGGCAGCCTATGGTGATGGGGAGGTCGCAACGGCTCTCCTCCGAGTCGGCACAGCAGCCTTCACCTCCCTAAGTACTGACCCTACCAGTTCTTCCGCGTATCTATCCATGTCTAGGTCACCCTGCAAATAACCCCTGGCTACGATGGTTAGCCTAGAATTCTAAGTTTTTCCGAAAACGAGCAACCAAGTACCAAGACCGTCCAACTCCGAGGAAGATCAGATCCCGAATTCCACTCTGATGCGATGCAAGAGCGAAGCTAACATTGCTCATCTCCCTACTCTCCTCGAAAACAGCGAATCAGCATTCAGTGCTGATTCCAAAATTCCCCCACACTGTCTCAGTATATTACTGGCGCCAATAGCGGCTGTTCCCTCCAATTTCGAGCAGGGATTTATGATGTCAAGTAGCCCTAGTTTAAGTTGACCAATCATGCCCCTGCTATTCGGCTGAGGGCACTGAACTTGCCATTTGAGCGGCTACGAAAACAACCCGCCTAGACCACCAGCCAAGTGGCGCCAGACTGTCGCACCCAACAGGACACAGTCCACAAGTATTCTCAGAATCAAGAGGACAATGCAGTCAGTCGGTGCCAGGTGTCTTCGTTCGGGACGCTTCGGGAGGGTAAACATAAACTGCGGCGACACTCAGAACTCTCGCAGGTCGTTTCGCCCTGCATACACTAGGCGAAACTGGACGGACGTCAGTCGCTCCGCCAGGCGCTTAAGCCTGTTGTACGAACCCCTCAGGATTCAGGGAAGTGCAGCGCCCAACCGGAAACGCACAGGCCACCCAGGGGAGTAACCCACCACGTATAGAAATAAAGTGAGCTCTCAGTACAAATACTCTCGTTTTAATAACCTTATTCGGTCTGTTACTACTGTGCAATGACGTAGAACATTAATAAAATTAATGAAAATGACATGCAAAAGACGGCATGGAACATGTCAATAGCAGGAATTAGTGAAGTTCGGTGGCAGGAGGTTCAAATGGCTCTGAGCACTATGGGACTCAACATCTGAGGTCATCAGTCCCCTAGAACGTAGAACTACTTAAGCGTAACTGACCTAAGGACCTAAGGACATCACAAACATCCATGCCCGGGGAACGATTCGAACCTGCGACCGCAGCGTTCGCGTGGTTCCACACTGAAGCGCCTAGAATCTCTCGGCCACACCGGCCGGCGGTGGCAGGAGAAATACAGGTGAATACAGGGCTATAAATAGTGGTAACGCAGGAGTACGTTTAATGATGAATAAAAAAATAGGAACGAGGATAAGCTACTAAGAACAGCATAGTGAATGAATTATTGAAGCCAAGATAGGCACGAAGCCCACAGCCACCGCAGTAGTACAAGTTTGTATGCCAACTAGATCTGCAGCTGATGAAGATATTGAAGAAATGTATAAGGAGATAAAAAAAATTATTCGGATAATTAATGGAAACGAAAATTTAATGGACACGGGGGACAAGAATTCGATAGTAGGAAAAGGAAGAGAAGGAAAAGTCGTAGGTAAATATGGACTTGGGGGAAAGGAATAAAAGAGGAAGCTGTCTGGTAGAATTTTGTACGGAGCATAATTTAATCACTTCGCTTAAGAATTATGAAAGAAGATTGAATACATGGAAGGGGCTCGGGGACACGAGAAGGTTTTAAATTGTAAGACATATCCTGGGGCAGATGTGGACTCTGGTCACGATATATTGATTATGAACTGTGAATTAAAACTCAAGAAACTAAAAGAAAATGTAGGAACTTAAGGAGATGAAACTTGGATAAACTGAAAGAACCAGAGGCTGAAAGAGTTTCGCAGGGAGCATTAGGGAACGATTTGACAAGAAAAGGGGAAAGGAACACTGCAGAAGAAGAATGGTTAGCTTTGAGAGACGAAATATTGAAGGCAGCCGACGACCAAGTAGGTAAATAGACAAGGACTTGTAGAAATCCTTGGGTAACGGAAGAGATATTTAATTTAGCTGAAGAAAAGAGAAAATATAAAAATGCAGTAAAAGGAGCAAGCGAAAGGGAATACAAACGCCTCAAAAATTAAATCGACAGGAAGTACAAAATGGCTAAGCAGGAATGGCTAGAGGACAAATGTAATGATATAGAAGCATGTATCACTAGGGATATGGTTGATGCCGCCTACAGAAACTAAAGAGACTTTTGGACAAAAGAGAACCACCTGTATGAATATCAAGAACTCAGATGGAAAAGCAGTAATAAGCAAAGAAAGAAAAGCAGAAAAGTGGAAGGAGTCTATACAAGAACAGCACTTGAGGGAAATATTATGGGAATGGAAGAGGGCGTAGATGAAGATGAGATGAGCGATATGATACTACCTGACGAATTTAACAGAGCACTGACAGACCTAAGTCGAAACAAGACTCCTAGGAATACATAATATTTCTTTAGAACTACTGATAGCTTCGGGAGAGCCAGCCACGATAAAGCTCTTCCGTCTGGTGTACAACATGTATGAGACAGATGAAATGCCTTCAGACTTCAATAAGAATACAATAATACCAATTCCAAAGAAAGCAGATGCTGATAGATGTTCTGGTCTTCAGTCATGAGACTGGTTTGATGCAGCTCTCCATGCTACTCTATCCTCTGCAAGCTTCTTCATTTCCCAGTACCTACCGCAACCTACATCATTCTGAATCTGCTTCGTGTTTTCATCTCTTGGTCTCCCTCTACGATTTTTACCCTTCACGATGCCCTCCAATACTAAATTGGTGATCCCTTGATGCCTCAGAACATGTCCTACCAACCGATCCCTTCTTCTCGTCAAGTTGTGCCACAACTTCTCTTCTCCCCAATCCGATTCAATACTTCCTCATTAGTTATGTGTTCTACCCATCTAATCTTCAGCTTTCTTCTGTAGCACCACATTTCGAAAGCTGTTCTCTTCTTGTCCAAACTATTTGTGGTCCACGTTTCACTTCCATACCTGGCTACACTCCATACACATACTTTCAGAAATGACTTCCTGACACTTAAATCTATACTCAAAGTTAACAAATTTCTCTTCTTCAGAAACGCTTTCCTTGCCGTTGTCAGTCTACATTTTATATCCTCTCTACTTTGACTATCATCAGTTATTTTGCTCCCCAAATAGCAAAACTCCTTTACTACTTTAAGTGTCTCATTTCCTAATTTGATTACCTCAGCATTCCCCGGCTTAATTCGAATACATTCCATTATCCTCGTTTTGCTTTTGTTGATGTTCATCTTATATCCTTCTTTCAAGACACTATCAATTCCATTCAACTGCTCTTCCAAGTCCTTTGCTGTCTCTGACAGAATTACAATGTCATTGGCGAACCTCAAAAGTTTTTTTTCTTCTCTGTGGATTCTAATACCTACTCCGAATTTTTCTTTTGTTTCCTTCACTGCTTGCTCAATATACAGATTAAATAACATAGGGGAGAGACTATAACCCTGTCTCACTCCCTCCCAACGACTGCTTCCCTTTCATGCCCCCTCGACTCTTATAACTGCCATCTGCTTTCTGTACAAATTGTAAATAGCCTTTCGCTTCCTGTATTGTACCCCTGCCACCTTCAGAATTTGAAAGAGAGTATTCCAGTCAACATTGTCAAAAGCTTTCTCTAAGTCTACAAATGCTAGAAACGTAGATTTGCCCTTCCTTAATCTAGCTTCTAAGATAAGTCGTAGGGCCAGTATTGCCTCACGTGTTCCAACATTACTACGGAATCCAAACTGATCTTCCCCGAGATCGGCTTCTACTAGTTTTTCCATTCGTCTGTAAGGAATTCATGTTAGTATTTTGCAGCTGTGACTTATTAAACTGATAGTTCGGTAATTTTTACATCTGTCAACACCTGACTTCTTTGGGATTGGAATTAATATATTCTTCTTGAAGTCTGAGGGTATTTAGCCCGTTTCATACATCTTTCTCAACAGATGGTAGAGTTTTGTCAGGACAGGCTCTCCCAAGGCCGTCAGTAATTCTAATGGAATGTTGTCTACTCCGGGGGTGTTGTTTCGACTCAGGTCTTTCAGTGCTCTGTCAAACTTTTCACGCAGTAACGTATCTCCCATTTCATCTTCATCTACATCCTCATCCATTTCCACAGTGTCATCCTGAAGTACATCGCCCTTGTATAGACCCTCTATATACTTCTTCCACCTTTCTACTTTTTCTTCTTTGCTTCGAACTGGGTTTCCATCTGAGGTCTTGATGTTCATGTAAATGGTTCTCTTATCTCCAAAGGTCTTTAATTTTCCTGTAGACAGTATCTATCTTACCCCTAGTTATTCTCGCTTCTACATCCTTACAGTTGTCGTTCAGCCATCCCTAATTAGCAATTTTGCACTTCCCGTCGATCTCATTTTTGAGACGTTTGTATTCCTTTTTCCCTGCTTCATTTACTGCCTTTTTATATTTTCTCCTTTCATCAATTGAATTCAATATATCTTCCGTTACCCAAGGACTTCTACTAGCCCTCGTCTTTTTACCTACTTGATCCTCTGCTGCCTTCACTACTTCATCCTTCAGAGCTACCCATTCTTCTTCTACTGTTTTCCTTTCCCCCATTCCTGTTAATTGTTCCCTTATGCTCTCCCTGAAACTCTGTACAACCTCTGGTTTATCAGTTTATCTAGGTCCCATCTCCTTAAATTTCCACCTTGTTGCATTTTCTTCAGTTTTAATCTGCAGATCATAACCAATAGATTGTGGTCAGAGTCCACATCTGCCCCTGGAAATGTCTTAAAATTTAAAACCTGGTTCCTAAATCTCTGTCTTACCATTATATAATCTGTCTGATACCATTTAGTATCTCCAGGATTCCTCCATGTATACAACCTTCTTTTAAGATTCTTTAACCAAGTGTTAACTATGATTAACTTATGCTCTGTGTAAAATTCTACCAGGCGGCTTCCTATTTCATTTCTTAGCCCCAATCCATATTCACCTACTACAATTTCCTTCTCTCCCTTTTTCTACGATCGAATTCCAGCCACCCATGACTATTAAGTTTTCGTCACCCTTCACTATCTGAATAATTTCTTTCATTTCATCATAAATTTCTTCAATTTCTTAGTCATCTGCAGAGCTAGTTGGCATATAAACTTGTCTGTAGTAGGCGTGGGCTTCGTATCTACACTCCTGGAAATTGAAATAAGAACACCGTGAATTCATTGTCCCAGGAAGGGGAAACCTTATTGACACATTCCTGGGGTCAGATACATCACATGATCACACTGACAGAACCACAGGCACATAGACACAGGCAACAGAGCATGCACAAAGTCGGCACTAGTACAGTGTATATCCACCTTTCGCAGCAATGCAGGCTGCTATTCTCCCAAGGAGACGATCGTAGAGATGCTGGATGTAGTCCTGCGGAACGGCTTGCCATGCCATTTCCACCTGGCGCCTCAGTTGGACCAGCGTTCGTGCTGGACGTGCAGACCGCGTGAGACGACGCTTCATCCAGTCCCAAACATGCCCAATGGGGGACAGATCCGGAGATCTTGCTGGCCAGGGTAGTTGACTTACACCTTCTAGAGCACGTTGGGTGGCACGGGATACATGCTGACGTGCATTGTCCTGTTGGAACAGCAAGTTCCCCTGCCGGTCTAGGAATGGTAGAACGATGGGTTCGATGACGGTTTGGATGTACCGTGCACTATTCAGTGTCCCCTCGACGATCACCAGAGGTGTACGGCCAGTGTAGGAGATCGCTCCCCACACCATGATGCCGGGTGTTGGCCCTGTGTGCCTCGGTCATATGCAGTCCTGATTGTGGCGCTCACCTGCACGGCGCCAAACGCGCATCGACCATCATTGGCACCAAGGCAGAAGCGACTCTCATCGCTGAAGACGACACGTCTCCATTCGTCCCTCCATTCACGCCTGTCGCGACACCACTGGAGGCGGGCTGCACGATGTTGGGGCGTGAGCGGAAGACGGCCTAACGGTGTGCGGGACCGTAGCCCAGCTTCATGGAGACGGTTGCGAATGGTCGTCGCCGATACCCCAGGAGCAACAGTGTCCCTAATTTGCTGGGAAGTGGCGGTGCGGTCCCCTACGGCACTGCGTAGGATCCTACGGTCTTGGCGTGCATCCGTGCGTCGCTGCGGTGCGGTCCCAGGTCGACGGGCACGTGCACCTTCCGCCGACCACTGGCGACAACATCGATGTACTGTGGAGACCTCACGCCCCACGTGTTGAGCAATTCGGCGGTACGTCCACCCGGCCTCCCGCATGCCCACTATACGCCCTCACTCAAAGTCCGTCAACTGCACATACGGTTCACGTCCACGCTGTCGCGGCATGCTACCAGTGTTAAAGGCTGCGATGGAGCTCCGTATGCCACGGCAAACTGGCTGACACTGACGGCGGCGGTGCACAAATGCTGCGCAGCTAGCGCCATTCGACGGCCAACACCGAGGTTCCTGGTGTGTCCGCTGTGCCGTGCGTGTGATCATTGCTTGTACAGCCCTCTCGCAGTGTCCGGAGCAAGTATGGTGGGTCTGACATACTGGTGTCAATGTGTTCTTTTTTCCATTTCCTGGAGTGTATTTTACCTCCGGAATATTTTACCCAAGAGGACGCCATCATCACTTAACTATACAGAAAAGCTGCGTGCCCTCGGGAAAATTACCGAACTATCTGTTTAATAAGTCACTGCTGTAAAATACTAACACGTTTTCTTTACAGCCCGTATCTCGTGGTCGTGCGGTAGCGTTCTCGATTCCCACGCCCGGGATCCCTGGTTCGATTCCGGGCGGGGTCAGGGATTTTCTCTGCCCCGTGATGGCTGGGTGTTGTATGAATGTCCTTAGGTTAGTTAGGTTTAAGTAGTTCTAAGTTCTAGGGGACTGATGACCATAGCTGTTAAGTCCCATAGTGCTCAGAGCCAATTCTTTACAGACGAATGGAAAAACTGGTAGAAGCCGACCTCAGGGAAGATCACTTTGGATTCCAGAAAAATGTAGGAAGTATTAACTCTAATACTTCTCATGGGAGATAGATTAAGGAAAGGCAAGACGGCGCTTATAATATTTGTAAGAGAAAGCTTTTGAGAATTTTGAACAGAATGCTCTTTCAAATTCTAGAGGTGGCAGGGGGAGGCAATGGTTTACAAGGGAGTGAGGGAGCGTTGTAATCTATCCCTGATGTTACTTAATCTGTATATTCACAAGCTGTAAGAGAAGCAAAAGAAGAAATTGGAGTAGGAATTAAAAGTCTAGGGAGGAGAAATAAAAATTTTGAGGTTTGCAGATGACACTGTAATTCTGTCAGAGACACTAAACTACTTGGAATAGCAGTTGAACGGATGAGACAGTGTCTTGAAAGGAGGCTATAAGATGAACATCAACAAAAGCAAAACGAGTATAATGGAATGTAATCGAATTGAATCAGGTGATGGCGAGGGAAGTAGATTAGGAAATGAGACACTTAAAATAGCAGAATAGTTTTATTATTTGGGCAGCAAAATAACTGATGATGGTTGAAGAAGAGAGGATATAAAATGTAGACTGGCGATGGTAAGGAAAGCTTTTCTGAAGAAGAGAAATTTTTTAACATCGAGTATAGGTTTAAGTCAGGAAGTATTTTCTGAAAGTATTTGTATATTGTGTAGCCATGTATGGAAGTGAAACATGGACGAAAAATAGTTAAGAACAGGAAATAGAATTGGGGGGAAGAGAACTTTGTGGTACAACCTGACTAAAAGAAGGGATCGTTTCGTAGGACACATTCTGAGGCATCAAGGGATAACCAATTTGGTACTGGAGGGAAGCGTGGAGGGTAAAAATCGTAAACGGAGACAAAGAGATGAATACAGTTAGCAGATTCAGAAGGATGTCGCTTGCAGTACTTACGCGGAGATAAAGAGGCCTTTGGACTGAAGACCACAGCAACAACAACTAACTATCATGGAAAATGATCAAACATCGTAAGAATATATTTATTACCTGTTTGTATCCTATTAAAAGGGCCCAGGACATACAACCCTAACAAAGAGAGTGGTTTGTCAGGTGTCCTTGTAACAGAATTTTCCGATGACTCAAATGTGCTCGTTGTGCACATGGGATGCAGTTCCTTACATACCGTTCTACATCACTGCTACGCGTTTTCCAACGAAACTTTCAGCTACACATTTCTCAGTTGTCTGTCTTCGTCTGTGACCCTGTAATACTTCGTCGTGTGCTGACGTAATACTTCGAGTCTCAGCGCTGCACTTTGTAGATGGGCACAGCAAGCCTTCTTGCGTTTCAGACTGATGCTGCTATCGAAACAATTGACTTTCACTGTCAACCTCTTGTACCTTTATCCACTCTGTCTGACTTCCACTACCACTTGCGAAGCTACTATCGTTGTCTGTTTGACTCCGAACTTATGAATTACCTCATAATCAAACTCACTTAATTTTAATACCCATCGTGCAATTCGACCTAAATGATCTTTCAACCCCAGTAACCGTTTTAAGATGTGTGGTCTGTAACCAGTTTGAATTTACAACCATACAAGTGGCAAATAAAATAAGAGATTCCGTATATAAGTGCCAACATTTATTTTTCAGTTGTTGAATTAGTTTCAGCCTTATTCAATTGTCTGGCGGCATATGCCACCGAATGTTCTTTCCTATCAACATTCTTACTTAAGACATAGCGTCATTAGACGCGTCACACGCAATTATGAACTTCTGTTGAAAGTCGGGGAATATTAACACAGGACTTGATATTAATCCTTGAGTTTCTCGAACCCTTCTTGGTGATGTGATGTCCACAGAAATCTAACATCTTTTCGTAGCAATTTAATTAATGGTCGTGGAATTTCAGCGAGGCTCTTCATGAACGTGTGATAGTAATTAGATAACCCAATGAATGACTGTAATTGTTTATTAGTTTGTGGTGTCGGGGAAATAACGTATGGCGGAAGCAAACCGAGTATTCGTCCTCATTCTGTCTTGACAGATGACATGCCCGAGGTAAGTTATTTGTGTCCCAGCGAAATGGCAATGTAAGGTGTGCTGCCCTCGGTTTACTAAAGACTTCATCCGGGCGTTTAATATACTCTTATATAGTTTGTGAATAGACGACTACATCCTCATTATATACCACACAGATTTTCGTTTTTAATCCACGATGTACCCTATCCAATAGTCGTACGAAGGTAGCTAGAGCATTTTTCAGTCCAAATGGCATTCGTCGATATTGGTAATGAGCAGAATTTGCTGTGAAAGCAGGAAACACTTCCATCTAGTGATAACCACTTCTAAGATCATGAGAAATATTTACATTTTCCTAGGTTGTCTAATGCTTCATTTATGTTCGGTACTGGATATTACTCCATTGTGGTTCGTGCGTTCATGTAACGATAGTCACAGTAAAATGTCAACTGGCTTTTAGGGTACAAGGACAATATTTGTCGACTACGGGCTATCGCTATACTCGATAATACTCTCATTCTATTTCTGATCTATAAATTCGTCTACTAAAGGCTGTTGCTGTTTCGCTATCCTGTATGGTTCTCTATAAGCTGGTGGATTGCCGCCTTATGGTGTGCGGTGTTGTGTGATAAGTGTTGCTGATAGTGGACAATCTGAACTGAATAAGTCTCAATATTATAGCAACAAAGCTTCTACGGCTTCTCGTTCACTATCTTTTAAGTGACGAACCTTGTAACGTAGTACAGACGCATCGACGGTCTGTTTGATGCTTCAATCACAGCGTGAGCCTTCGATATCCTCGTCTTCGAGTATCTCTAAACTCGCTATAAGTAATCGTTTCGGGAGACTCACTTCATCTATCGGAAAGTTATCTAAGCTTACCGGAACTATCAGTTGCCCATTAACGTTGGTTGCGAGCGCAAAGCTTCTTCGTATAAACAATGCAACAGAACTTCTATGAAGTTTGCAGGGTATGTGACGAGGTATTGGCGGAAGTACAGCTGTGAGAAGGGGTACTGAATCTTGCTTGGATAGCGCATCGGCAGAGCTCTAGCCCACCAAAGGGAAAGGTCCCAGTTTCGAGTGCTGGTCCAGCACACAATTTCAATCTGCCAGGAAATTTCCGATTTCTAAGGTGATGAAAACTGTTGCTCCGCATTTTTTGCTTGTCGTATTGGAACAAGAAGCGTTAAATCATAAATCAGACGAATTAGGGCTAATGTGACATTTATTCTGAATCTTTCACCGCCTAACAATAAATTAGTTCACGTGCAGTGTGAGAGCTTGCGTTGTCATGATGAATACGTCGTTTCCTGTTGTTTTCCAGGCTTTATACATAAATTGGAACAAACGAATTCTCATGTAATGTTCGACAGTTAACAATTCTTCGAATCAATACGGTAAGGAGGATGCCGTATGTCCTCAGTGGCCAGAGAAATGTTGGAACTGCTTCTTTGATTGTTGATTAGTTTCTCGCTCGTATGAATATAGCAAAGTTTCTTCTCGTGTTTACGTTGTTGTATTCATATTTTTCATTTCGTCATTCGAATTTCTTTGAGCTTGTCATTACACCAAATGACAGAAGGCTGTTTCTGAGCTTCGCGCTGTCCGACTGGGATCCACCGCCAACAGATTTTTTTCGCACCTAAATGTCCATGCATCTTTCCGAAAACAATATACCTCTTTTGGATGTTGTAATCTGCTAAGTGTTTCATAGTAGAGATGACGGTAACAAAGTTCGTATAGGTAATAAACTTTCAACAACAGGGGAGATCTGTGAATATAGTTCCTGTTTTTGCTGTGACAGAAACGATAAAATAACTGTATCATCCTGTTAGGATCCGCAATTAGGGTCCGTCTTTTATACGTAGCAAGAATTTGTCCAAGTGTTTGCTTTGTTTCTTCAAGGAACGGATGTATTGACGACGTGAGCGTTGCATTCAAATGATTTTCACATTGCTCCACATTGTAGTTCTCAAATTTCTCTAACATATTTTTATCTACATCAACAACATTTATCTACGTTTTTCCTTCTTTTCCCTAACGTTTATCTTGTCTAGTAGAGAGGTCGCTTTTATAGCATTTGGAAAATTTTATTTTGATACTTTGCTGCGTTTATCATAAGAATAAATCTAGTCTAAACATTACACAATGTATTCTTACGAATTTGATGGAATCGAATTGGACTTCTTTTTATGTAGAGTGGAAGCGAAGATTTGTCGAGTACAGGTAAGTAAGAAAATTTGGATACGTTATGTGCAGTGTCTTAGGCGTCCATTGACTTCGCGATAATTCGGGACAACATGTTTACCGGCGCATTTAAGGAGACCAGCACCTGCCAACAAATAATCCAGTTAACCTGCAGTCATGTGAATAGCTGCACGTAAGTGTAAAAGGAGACGAGCAGAGATCCAATGGAGCTTCGTCATTCAATTTTTGAACGGAGTGAAGTAATATACAGCAAACCTTCGGCAGTACGCTCATTAGAGGACCAGATGGACAACGTAACACGCCTTAGTCCTTAGCTACAATAGTTGTTGTTGTTGTTGTTGTCTTCAGTCCTGGGACTGGTTTGATGCAGCTCTCCATGCTACTCCATCCTGTGCAAGCTGCTTCATCTCCCAGTACCTACTGCAACCTACATCCTTTTGAATCTGCTTAGTGTACTCATCTCTCGGTCTCCCTCTACGATTTTTACCCTCCACGCTGCCCTCCAATGCTAAATTTGTGATCCCTTGATGCCTCAAAACATGTCCTACCAACCGATCCCTTCTTCTAGTCAAGTTGTGCCACAAACTTCTCTTCTCCCCAATCCTATTCAATACCTCCTCATTAGTTACGTGATCTATCCACCTTATCTTCAGTATTCTTCTGTAGCACCACATTTCGAAAGCTTCTATTCTCTTCTTGTCCAAACTAGTAATCGTCCATGTTTAGTACTGTAATTAAAACCAAAACTGATGAAAATACCTAAGTTAAGCACAGTGCAATATTTCTGCGTTGCACTGAGTGACGTAAAAGCGTACTGCACGGATTTCACTATGTAGTTAAATATGGTAGCCACTGAAGGAATTACTTACAGTCTGTGATCTGGCAGTCTCTGAATTCCTTCCACATCTGAATCTGGGGAGGACAGCTCAGCACTGGAGCTGTCATCTCCTGCGTTGACAACGAGGCGATCAGCAACAAAATCCACGTAGCCGTCCAGAGCCACATTTTCACCTTTTATGAAGTGCAGTTGTTGGTACCCCCAGTGTTCGGCAGGGACACGTCACAAAGCTTCGCGCATTAGCTCCAGCACCACTGGCAGCTTGAATGTCTTGTTATTTCTCGCCACAGATCAGTTCTACTGGGTTCGGATTGCAGTGGTACGGTGGCAACTGGAGGACGTCACTTTTTGTAAAGTGTGCTCGACATAATCCAGAGAAAGAGCATTTGTTTTCCTACTCTAAACAATCTTTTATAAAATATCGATAATGAATAATTTATATTTGCAATGAAAACTGCAATTTTGCGTGCTGCATGTAATCACAGACAAGAAGATCTTAATTTTTCATAAGAACTATGTATAAGTGCGTGTTAATTAGCATACATTTGACGCATTTTATATTTAAATCATGTAGATAAACGTATCAAAGAAAAAATATAAAAAAACAAAGCGAAATTTGAACCAGTGATCCATTGAATACACGATTACCATCCTCGAACGTAACTGATTAAGCAGCCCATTTCGTATGTAAAATTGCACGAAAGAAAGTTTCTGGGAAAAGCCGTTTCCCTCTGTAAACTGTCGAAAAACATTATGAAGAACGTGTTTGTCTTCAGTACGCAGCATTAAGCAGTGTCAGCCGGTTTTACAGCGCGCCTATCAGAGCACATCTGGAGTTTACAGAGACAGCGACTGCACAAGATTTTTGAAATAAAAATTACGTAGCTAAAGCTACGTTGGACAGGGATTCGAACCCAGAACCCAATCGGATTGATATCGATGCACAATCAACTGCGATATATCGGATTTTCTCGGCAGTAGCTAGATGTTTTAACTGAAATGACGAGACGTAACATTAATTTTTTCTTCCAGGGCTCCAACGCGGCACCTATCACTGTTATATTCTAGATAAAACAAACGTTAAATAAGGGTTTGTAACACCAGCAACGACATGTGAGCATGTTTGAACTAGAAATGATGTAACGAAGAGTTCAGTGCTGACTGTCTCTGAGCACTATGGGACTAAACATCTGAGGTCATCAGTCCCCTAGAACTTAGAACTACTTAAACCTAACTAACCTAAGGACATCACACACACACAAGCCCGAGGCAGGATTCGAACCTGCAGCCGTAGCGGTTGCGCGATTCCAAACTGAAGCGCCTAGAACCGCTAGGCCACACCGGCCGTCTCAGTGCTGACTGGGAATCGAACCCCACACATGTCGTTGTTGACTACACACAGAGACGTCAGCTACCGAATTTTTCTCCGTCAGAAGCTCCGAATAACATCCTTGAACTTACAGTGATCTCGCAAATAGTTCTGTGTCTCACTGGGAGTCAAAAGCGTCAGAAATCGTTATTGCTGACAACGAATGAAAATACATTAAAATTATTATCCACCAGCAGACAGGTGTTCATTCTAAAGCTTGATAATACATAATGACAACTTCAGTGCCGGGCCAGGATTAGAACCCTTTCACGCGCAGTAAGTGCAGATGTTGAGGAATCTGCAGTTTTGAACAAACAACAAATTGTAGCCGAGCTGTATTGTCACGCAGGGATCAAATTCCGGCGGCCCGAGCTGCATTCCCAGTTCAGAACCAATTTTATCGACATACAGAAGCTCAAATAAAAGATGAAATAAGTGTCCTGTGTTCCTACATAGCGTTTGTTTCGTCACTGTAAGTAAATAACTAGTATAAGAAAGGTTACTGGTGACAGAGTTTCTACATGTCACCACTCCTGACTTCATTGTGGCCCAACCTAATGGCTACTTGTAAAGAAAGAATATCGTGTTTAATGTGAATTTCAGACCACAATGTCATTATACCTTCTTCACTTGGCGTAGTCAGAACAGAAGAGAATCTGTCTCTCAGTATCAAAAATCATCGGCAGAAGTTGGAATCAAAGACAGACCGTAAGTATATGTATCTATCATCAATCCAACAGACCACCAAATCCGCTTCTCTCTCTGACTCTTTATTCTATCATAACGCCGTTACGCCACACTGGATGAGAATTCTGACACACAGGCTCCCTGTAGTGGTTTGCAGCATGTTCAGTACATTCATTTACTTGGTTGACCGAATCGCCATGAACTAGCTGCCTCGGCTACCCAGTGCATACATTTGATTCTATTTTGTAATCACCGAAATAAAGTCACGTAACTGCCACCTACACAGAACTGCTAACAGTGCAGGGCGCAGAAATTTAAATAGAAAGTGTTCCTTTCCACTTGAGCTGCTCTACTGCGCTATCTATTTGTTAAATACGTCGAGCAGTTCAAAAGAAAAGCTGTAACGGTCTACCTCTCGGAAGCCTAGATCCGGCCATATGCATTATCTCACAACACTGGAGGAATGGTTGTTGACCTCAGGAGCTGCTGTAGCTACGTGTCAGCTAGTAGCATAAAGGTAAGCATCGCGCACTTCAGCTAAGACGTCGCGAGTTCGAGTACATTCACTGCTACATTTTTTAAAACGCAATTATGCTGTCTGCTGAAGTTATCAATCTAATGGAACTTTGAACATAATTCCTTTCATTAAAAGGAAGGTCAGCGTTGGCCGTAATATTGATGTTTTATTGATAGCAGAATCGATTTTCGATCACACAGTGATCACCTTTGGTGCTGTACAAATTTTTATTGTGATCGCTTCTCAGTTTTGGTTATTGATAACTTGATACCAGTGTCTGAGTTTAATTTGTACAGCACCGAAGATGATGACAATGTGATGGAAAATCGATTCTGCTATCAATAAAACATCAATACTACGGCCAACGCTGACCTTCATTTTAATTTAACATATATGGTCGTTGGGCACACAGCACTCCATGGAGTCGCCAATCAATAATTGCTTTCACTTCTCAACCCAAAATAGTCGCATGTGGTAAAATGGCTAACTTCTGCGACATTTGGTCTTTTCAAGTTTAATAGACGGCCAGGCAGTAGATGCATCTTGAAACTTTTGTATTATGTATGGGGAGAGCACATCGTGCCAAAATACGTCAGAAAAGTATTTTCTACGTTAGCTGTCGTTTGGTAGTGGAATTTTATTCTTCTTTAAATCTTGTTTGACGGCTTTAACTCAGAACAAGTTTTCTATATGCATGTAATCAATAAACTGCATGTGCATTGTCAGACTGTTATAGATAACATCAGAGAATTCGCATATATCGTTGATGATTAATTTCTCTTTAATGTTTACTATTATTTTAACAACACTAAAAGAAACCTTACGAAAATTGTGCACTGTATTATAAGAAATGAAATAAAACTACCCATGATAACCTTACGACTAAAGTCTGTTTTAATAAAACTGAGTATCTGTACACAAGCGTGCCTCTATCGGCAAGAATTAGTAAAATACTACTCACTTAGATTTCGATTGGGTCTGTGTTTTATTGGTATGCTGTGTCAAATTCCAGAGGTATACAAATGTGGCATTTCGTAAATAAAGTTATGTATTCCTAGAAACTCAAAATTTGCTTGTCAGGAGCGGAAAGAGGCGTTACCTGTTGTGCAGCATTGTAAGTTTTTCTCCATTGCACTATGAGCCGAAAGTATTTTCTTGCGATTTACTTATCGATATTTGATATGACTTCTTGTAGCTCTTTCACAGAAGGGATGAAAACGTTACAGTCAGCGAGACCGGAACTGTGAACCATAACAGACGCTTTTTCACAGGCAACACATTGCCGCAGAGGTGGCGAAGATTTATGTGCCTTTGCTTTCCCTCACGAGGTCAATAGTGGCTAGAACTCGTAAACCGCTTTTCAAAGGACAGATTAGTTGCGATTTCCACGTGCAACAACTTTCCTGGGATAAAAACCGTAAATTTACAATCTTTTGTTACACATCAAGCGATAATAACTCAAATTATTCAATGGAAATGACAGGAGAAATCAAGTGAACTTTGAGATTAATGTTGGACCTTTACAGATCTTTACGAGCTTCCTTCTTAATCCATGTCTTCCTTTCCCAGGTGTCCTAGAAATGATAACCTCCTATTTTTCAAAGTCTCCGATGTTTTCTCCACCTTTTTGTAGATTTCATTGTTACTCCGAAGGTTCCAGCCGGTTTCACCCTGGACTAGAAGATCCATGTTTTTCCGTAGTATTCTTCTTTATAGTATCTCCTGATTTTCTACCTTGTAATTCATTGAGAGTCATTTGCTCACATACAGGCACTCAGTTTTTGCCACAGCACTGTAGTACTTTATTATGGCATTCCCAGAGATGCACTTTTTTTTTGTAAATGTTTTTAGTTAATCCGTAGGCTTTCTCCATTTTTGAGATCCGGTCCCCCACAGCAGCTCTCTCCAATTTTTTTACTATCTCAATCCGTCCAATATCTGTTTCAAGCAATTGTGGTCCATTTCTGTCACTTGTCACGAACTTAGTCTTCTCTTACAAGATCCTAAGTCCTGTCTCGCCAGCGATCCTTTCTAGTAGATTGATCTGCATGGGCGCTTCTTCTAAGTACTCTGGAAGTATTTCAAACTCATCAGCGAAAGCCAAGCAGTTGGCTTTGATTCCTCCCCATTTTCTTCATAGACAGATTGTACTAATCCCTTGATTTTCAAGTTCGGAATTCCAAATGCTCATCATCTTCTCCAGGAGACATCTTAAATACTATTGGTGATAATCCATCGGCCTGTCGCACATTCGTCTTTTTTTCAAATGGGTGGGGCAATTCTCCGATAAACTTCCCTTTGAAAGTTGTGCCTGTTAAGGTTTCTCTGATAATATTTCCCAGCTCGTTTTTGACACCAAATTTTCTGATGATCCTATCTAGGGTCTCTCTGCCCACCGAGTCAAAGGCTTTTTTTGAAGTCAATGCAAGAAATCACTATACTTTTGCCATTCACCATTCTGTGTCGTGTTATTGATTTCAGATTAAAAATTCGTTCGGCACAGGAGCGGCATTCCGGTACCCACCCTGGTATTCTGCAAGTTGTTTATCTAGGATTGCTTCAGTTCAAATTCAAATGGTTCAAATGACTCTGAGCACTATGGAACTCAACATCTGAGGTCATCAGTCCCCTAGACTTAGAACTACTTAAACCTAAGGACATCACACACACCCATGCCCGAGGCAGGATTCGAACCTGCGACCGTAGCAGCCGAGCGGTTCCGGACTGAGCGTCTAGAACCGCTAGGCCACCGCGGCCGGCTGCTTCAGTTCTATTCGGCAGTGTCTTTGAGACGATTTGTAGATGACTGGGAGAAGTGAGACGCCTCTGCAGTTGTATACATCTTGTTTCTCACCTTTCTTACGAAATGGGTCGATCAGTGCCGTTTTCCATTCAACTGCAACTGAATTCACTGGTACCGTCTGCAAAATTTGTTGGAAATAGTCAGTAGTAAAGAAATAAGATATAACCTTTTATTATTTTATTTCTTTACTACTGACTCTATTTCCAAAAAAAATTGCAGACAGTATTCACATGTACGACTGAATGCAGTTGCAAAAATATGTTATTGTATGACACATAGTTCAGAAGATATGCCGTTATAAACACAGACGCGCATAGAGACGCCCCATCATGCATGACGTTTTAATTTATTATTTCTTTACTACTAAATCTGTTCACCCCACGCGCCGCAGACAGTTTCCAACGGCACCACTGGATGCGCCTCCAAAATTGAGATGTGGGCAGACGAAACTACTGCAGGATGAAATTCGCTAGTGATGTAGTTGAAATATGTGTACAAATCAGTGTGAAATAAGTTAAATGTATGTGACACTTACGTATTCAGGTAAGGTCTAGCTTCAAAAACTCTACCTGAAAGCGTGAATCGATTTAACCACACTTGTTACACATATTATTTACTGTATGGATAGAAATACTGTGACGTTTAGAACGAGCTGCCTCCAGTTAGGTTGGGAGTGATAACATGGAAAGGGAAGGGGAGAGGAGGAGGTGGATGGAGAGAGGAAAGAAAAGATGGACAAAGGGACGGGGAGCAGGGACAGAAAAAGACAAGAAGAGGTGGATTTAGAGGGGGAGGGGAGGAGGTGAGAGGTGATGCACAGAGGCAGGGTAAGGCGAACTAACGGAAGCGGCATGTACACGTACCCAGGCAACGCCTGGTGCTCAGCTGTGTCCTGTAATTCACTCAGTCTGTGGCCTTATCAGCTAAAGCGTTCTTTTCAGTTACACGTAACATTCCTAGCGTTCTAGATCCCACACACGCGAGCATGTGCAAGTTACACATTGCCAATAAATTCAGTTACTTCGTGTTGGTATTCAAGGCATGTTCTCCATGTTAAAAGGTTTCGGCGACCGCAGCTGTCCCCGACGTCTCACAGATCCTGACATCTGTCGTCGTGAATCCGTATGTGGACTGGAATGGCACTGAGTGCATGGGAACCACCCCTGGAGACCGTGTATGCAACTACAACTGCAGGAAGGTGAGACCCCAACTAAGCACTGTCTAATGCTCTAACTGTAACTTACCATGTATTTATTATTACTTTCTATTTTATTTCTTGTCATTTATACCTAGCGATTCAGACAGGTCATATTTTGACGATATTATATTGCACATTTACTTAACGGGAAGCTTATGCGGTTTCTTAGTGTTTTACGAATATTGCAGCATTTATACTTGCATACTTGAATGCAAGTGGGAAACGGAAATGCTTAAAATTAACAATTTTTGCTTTAAGAAGATGGGAAAATAGGAATATACGGAAGTGTTTACTGTTGAAGGCTCCACCCCCAATGCTGTCCAGGAGGGAGTACCTAACAAAGACACTGAGGCTCTCGCTCGTGGACATACACTGCCCAGTCGACTACTACTAGCCGTCAGAGGCTGGGGAAATCAGCAAAACTTCCCAGTCTCTCGCCCACAGTTGATATGGTCACACATCTAGGTTAGGTTCCTTTTCTTCCGTCTGTTCTGAACAACTGCATGTACTTCATATCATCATTTACCTTAAAATCTAATGTTAGTTTCTGTAACACTCCAGTTTCCACGAACTTTTAATTACTATGTGTGTGTGTGTGTGTGTGTGTGTGTGGGTGGGTGGGTGTGTGTGTGTGTATTGTGTCTTGCTAATGAAACAGTCAGTATTGTTCCATGTCTAAGATATATGGTTCACCTTCATTAGCAATTAGCAATTCTACAGTATCACAGAACAGAAAAAGAAATGGAAAGTCCAGCACGGAATAACGACAGTATTAATGAAAGGATAAATTCCTCGCAGACGGGCACAGCGATAAGACTGTTACACAAATGACTTTCGGTCAAAAGGCCTTCTTCAAACACAGAAAACTCACACATTCAAGCAAGCACAACTCACACAAACATGACAACTACTGAGGCCACTCGGTATAAAACTGTCCCTGATAGGAGAAGCAATCTGAGCGATGGTGGCAAGGAGGAGACTGGGAAATCGAGGGGTGATATCAGGGTAGGGGGGGGGGGGGGGGAGTGTGTACTGCTGCTTGTGGGAGCATGCAGGGATGTGATGGGGCAGGGTAGCTGCACTTGCGCTGTCTGAAGAGGTGGAGACAGAACATGAGAGAACAGAAGGGGGAAAGGAGGTAGAGGTGTGGGCATTGGTTGAATAGAAGGCTGTGTATTGCTGAACTGGGAGCAGGAAAGGGAATACAGACAGGGACTGGTGAAGTTACAGGAATGTAGGGTATACTGCAGGGAGAGTTCCCATCTGCACCATTTAGAAGAGCTTCTGTGTAGAGAGGATCCACATGCCACAGGCAGTGAATCAGTAATTGAAGTGGAGCACATTGTGTTGAGCAACATGTTCAGCAACTCTGTGATCCAGCTGTCTCTTGGCCACAGCTTGCCAGTGGCTATTCATGCAGACAGAACCAAAATCTGCTCCCCTCTCTGCCCCACGCCAAGCTACGCTTTCAATAGTATACGACAACTTGTAATAATTTGCATTCGTTACAGTACTTTTACTGTAACTACGTTGTGAAACACACTAACGCTTTAAACAGCCATATAGCCATCAACCCAGTCAAACTAACAATCGGTCACTGCTGTTTGTGAACACCAGAGCAAACTGGCCCCTCAGACTCGAGTACAGTACTCTCGTTGCATACCACAGCGAACAACACCCCCCCCCCCTCCCCTACTCCACCGCCTCTCTCTCTCTCTCTCTCTCTCCCCCCCCCCCCTCCCTCTCTCCCTCTCTCCCTCTCTATACCAGCAGCCACGTGTCCTGCTACCTCACAGGAGTATCCTCGCACCACTGCAGAACCAAACTTGAAGAACTCGAGGGCAAGTGACTTGCAGCGCAAGCTTAAATGGTCTTCACCTTCAGATCAGCGTCTCTGGTCGAAAGACTAAACCACCGACGATCATTGATAACTAGAGAGGTACCACTCTGGCTGTAAAGCCACTGCGCATGGTTCAGGTGGAAAGGGTACTGGGTAGGATACTTCTCATTTCTGGGCACGACTAGAGGTAGTCGAAACATTGGAACAGAATGTGATTCATTTGCTCTAGTCCTGGGTTGTATTGATCAGGAGAGGAATTCTCCCTTGTTGCTAGATGGTAGGAAGGTGGGAGGCAGTAGGTGGCTGGAGAAGCAAGTCCATGATATCCGTTGTGCACCAGGTTAGGAGGCTAATTTCGGTTAGCGAAAGCCTCAGTGAGACGCTTGCTAAATTTGGAGAGGGACTCATCACCACCGAAAATGTGTTGGCGACTGGTGACTAGGCTGTATGTAATGAGCGGCAACTGCTGAGGAGAAGGTATCGCTTGTAGTTGATAGGTTGGATATGGATGGAGGTACTTATGTAGCGATCTTTGAGGTGGAGGTCAACATTTAGGAAGTTGGCTTTTCGAGTTTAGGAGGAGCAGAATGAGGGAGAAGGTGTTGAGTTTCTTTAGGATTGTGGATGGGATGTCCTCACCCTTGATCCAGATCATGAAAATATTGTCAACGAATCTGAATCAGGAGAGAGGTTTGGGATTCTGGGTAGTTAGGAAGGGCTCCTCTACTTGAAACATGATCAGATTATACAGGCTGGGACCATAGAGGTGGCCATTACTGTTGGATTTGTTCATAGGTAATGCCTCCAAAGGTAATTGAATTGCGGGTGAGGATGTTGAAGGTGATGGTGTCCAGGAAGGAAGTAGTAGGTTTGGAATCAATTGGGCATTGCGAAAGGTAGTGTCCAATGTTCGCAATACCATGGACATTACGGATGTCAGTGTACAGGGATATAGCATCGATAGTAACAAGTAGATTAACATGTGCTAAAGGAAAAGGAACTGTGGACAATTGGTGGAGGAAATGGTTGGTGTCTTTGATATTGGAGGGTAAGTAACAGGTAATAGGCTGAACATGTTGGTATATGAGAGCAGAGATTCTCTAAGTGGCAGCACAGTAACTGGCCACAGTGGTGTATAATGCTAGTTGAATTTATAGTATTTACAAAGCATGTACAAGGTAGGAGGGCGAGGAGTGGTACGAGTGAGCCATTGTCACTAGGTAGAATTATAAGGGTAGGGTCAATTTTTAAGTGGTGGAGTGTGTTTTCAGCAAATGGAACGTTAGCTTTCATACTGGCTGAAGGAATGATGGTGAGACAAGATTTCAGGTTAAGAAATTCTGTAACTTTAAGAGGGGGAGTTGTGTCATCGTCAGAGGACTGAACTGAGTCAGAGGGAGTTCATCCCATTTCACTTCTACATCCAACCTTGATCCAACTCCCACTGCCATGAAATAACCCTCTCTGAAAAGTCCAGAACCTCTTACCTGAAACCTTGCCTCACCATCATTTTGCAAACCTTCAATATGGATAGTAACCTGACATCTGCAGAAAAAAACCTAATCCATCACCTACAAATTAATCCTGGCCTTATAATTCTACCTGTTGAAAAGGCTCCAGAGCTATGAGAGCTATGAGTTTGAACCAAAGTGATTATGTGGCATAAGCACCAGCTGTCAGATTCTTCCATCTACATACCCTTCCACAATGACCTCATTCCAAAAATATAATGGGAACTCCAGTCGGTCCCCAAATCATTGCCTATCCAAGGATCTTTCCCATGAATCTACCTTTTTCCTCACCCCTACCATTCCCTGCACATCTACCTTGCATATGCTTCATAACGTCCATAAACAAGACCATGTAGGATGCCGCATCGTAGACAGTTACTGTGCTACTTCTGCTCTCATGGAACAACACGTTAGCATGTAACTCAACCTCTTACATCAAAGACATCAACCATTTCCTCCACTGATTGTCCACAGTTCCTGTTCCTTTACCACAAGGCACCTTGCTTGTCACTATTGATACCACCTCTCTGTGCACTAACATCCCAAAAGCACATGGCCTTGGCACTAGCCCATGGCCCCCCAATGCCCAGGAGACCCCAAGCCTATGACCTACCTTCCTTGCACTCAAGTGCCCAATAACTAAATTTATCTCCTCCGGCGATTCCGTCACTTGCGCGTAACATTTCATCTTACGCCTGCATTTCACGCATGCATTTCCACGATTAAGACTGATTGACCTAATAATTCCACTAGCACGTGTAAGATTCTTTCACCAATATGATCCCAAGATTTTATATCTTTCTTGCATTTTTTCCGTAATGCTATGAAGACCGTCTTCTGGCTCTCTTCTCTTTTGACACTACACTGTAAATATGCATATAACTATTGCTTTCTTCTCTACCTTTGCCTCGTTTCTTCGTTTCTGTTAGGGCTACTATGTCCATATCATCCTTTTTTTATTTTACGAAATATTTCCTCACCTTTAGTGGCAATCCCAGGGACCTTCCATTTACCTAGATTAACTGTCTTTCTCTGTGCAAAATTTTGTTTTCCAGAAAAACAAACCTGTTCATCTGAGGGTGTTTTATAGGGAAACTTGCCCATGGCATTTCTACAAGTGATGGGGTGCAGACGTAACGCCCCAATGCCAGCCTGGAGAATCGGGCAATCTTTAGTCGCGGTTTTCTTCCATTAGAACGACTGCCTGTCTAGGCTCAGTCTTCATGAAAAATGTATGTTGACAGCGTTAGAGTCCTCCTGTTGTCAGCTTCAAAAGTCGGTTCTCAGCACTGTTCCTCGAAAAGAACATAGTCTTCCCTCCAGGGATTCCCATTTGAACTATCTAGTGAGTGTAATCTGACTACTGAAGAAGAAAAGTTACTCCCTATGCAGAGTGACTATCACGATAAATTTAAACAATTAGCGTATCACTTTGATGTCAATGACTTGGCGCATGGTGGGTGGAGTTGATGACTAGGGCACCAACGATATGATTCTTCACTTGGCGATTTTTTCGTTGCGGCAATATCTTTTAATGATATTTGAGTCTCTCACCTACACAGAGGTATTACCGAATTTATGAAGTGATACGTAGTATAAACCCTATATTTACAACTTCTCTGTGCTGTTACCGTAAGACAGCGTCTGAAAGTGAGAAGGTGTCCTGTGACAGTGCTAGATCTTAGGACTCAGCAATGAGGTGAATATTCTAGTCCTGTGATGCATGAGTGAGAGTCAAGGAAAGATATTTTTCTACCTGATGAAAGAATACTTAGAGGGAATATAGCCTATGTCATAGTCCTGTACAGGATTTCACAACAAGTAACGATACTTTAGCGATGTAAAAACGCGTGTCTTGTCCAATCTCTTCTACCTTTAAAAATAACTCGTTTAAATAGGAGCAATCTACATTTCGTGTGAGAAATTCGAGGTGTGTGGTCACAACATCACTGCCTCTGATTGGGTAAAGTGGGTTTTTTAAACTGGGTGGTCTACATTGGGGAGTAATTGTTTAGACTACTGTATTCATCCAAGCTGCAGCTGCTTGTTTCTCAGTGCACTGTGGCTGCCTGCGGTCACGAGGAGTCAGCAACTGGAAGTAACGGATTAGCACAGCCTGGATCAGGTGTAAAGAGTGCACCGACTTGTCTGACTTTGCCCACAGCAGTGAAGGCTGGCGAAGTGACCAGTGTGCTGGGTGAGCCCGACAGAAGCGGACGTGTGTGTTGCATGAAAGAAGATTCAAAGTGATGAATATTTGTGCTGCACGTATTGATAACATCTGAATTCCTACCACTCCAATCATCCTCGCATGCACTCCAAGGCGGCGGTGGTGCAGTCTGTCACACATGTGCATCCACGACTGCAGCTGCGGCTACGGCTGTGGCTGTAGTTTCCTCTTGTCCTTGAACCTTGGCGCCAGTGATGTACGAGGGGACAGGCGTGCTGTTTCTAGACGTCTGTGAGGCGAGTGTGCGACATCTACCCACGGCAACTACGG
This sequence comes from Schistocerca gregaria, assembly GCF_023897955.1. Taxonomy (NCBI): domain Eukaryota; kingdom Metazoa; phylum Arthropoda; class Insecta; order Orthoptera; family Acrididae; genus Schistocerca; species Schistocerca gregaria. The sequence continues at coordinate 42,145,422 of NC_064923.1, read as the reverse complement.
CTAGGGGCTGGCTCGTGGTTCAAGTGTGTCGTTCTTCATTCTTGTCAGTACATCGCAGTAGACTGTCTGCAAGTGGTAGTTGCTGTTGTCCCTATCCAAATGGTGGTTACTACACAGCATTTCATTCCACTCCCTAGTGATTACACTTATTACATATTGGGGAACAGGAGTGGACAGTTGAGTCATGATGTCTACCCAAGTGGGGAAACCCTGTCTCCTGCAAACTGGTTAATTAAGCAATAAATATCATTATATTAAAGACTTTGATTTGAATTTCGTGTCATTAGCTCCTTCCTCTCCATCACAGAGTGAGTCTTTTGCCTACCAATTCTTTTCTGAGAGTGTTGTTAGAGTTAGGCGCGATGGGTAGGGGGGATGGAACGTTCTCTGGTGGTGGCACTGTGCACTAGCTCAGTCGATCCCTGCATGTCGAGATGAGTACACACACGAAAATTTTCCAATAAGACGGCACCTCCAATTGGCAACAGTGCAATTACATACTTACGGCAGGTAGCTGTTGGATGTGAGCTTTTACCTCGAAATAAAAGTGAGATCCAGCCCCTGTAAACTGAATTGTATAAAAAACAGTATATCCTATAATATGCACTACTGGCCATTAAAATCGCTACTCCAAGAAGAAATGCAAATGATAAACGGGTATTTATTGGACAAATACACTCCTGGAAATTGAAATAAGAACGCCGTGAATTCATTGTCCCAGGAAGGGGAAACTTTATTGACACATTCCTGGGGTCAGATACATCACATGATCTCACTGACAGAGCCACAGGCACATAGACACAGGCAATAGAGCATGCACAATGTCGGCAATAGTACAGTGTATATCCACCTTTCGCAGCAATGCAGGCTGCTATTCTCCCATGGAGACGATCGTAGAGATGCTGGATGTAGTCCTGTGGAACGGCTTGCCATGCCATTTCCACCTGGCGCCTCAGTTGGACCAGCGTCCGTACTGGACGTGCAGACCGCGTGAGACGACGCTTCATCCAGTCCCAAACATGCTCAATGGGGGACTGATTCGGAGATCTTGCTGGCCAGGGTAGTTGACTTACACCTTCTAGAGAACGTTGGGTGGCACAGGATACATGCGGACGTGCATTGGCCTGTTGGAACAGCAAGTTCCCTTGCCGGTCTAGGAATGGTAGAACGATGGCTTCGATGGCGGTTTGGATGTACCGTGCACTATTCAGTGTCCCCTCGACGATCACCAGAGGTGTACGGCCAGTGTAGGAGATCGCTCCCCACACCATGATGCCGGGTGTTGGCCCTGAGCGCCTCGGTCGTATGCAGTCCTGATTGTGGCGCTCACCTGCACGGCGCCAAACACGCATACGACCATCATTGGCACCAAGGCAGAATCGACTCTCATCGCTGAAGACGACACGTCTCCATTCGTCCCTCCATTCACGCCTGTCGCGACACCACTGGAGGCGGGCTGCACGATGTTGTGGCGTCAGCGGAAGACGGCTTAACAGTGTGTGGGACCTTAGCCCAGCTTCATGGAGACGGTTGCGAATGGTCCTCGCCGATACCCCAGGAGCAACAGTGTCCCTAATTTGCTGGGAAGTGGCGGTGTAGTCCCCTACGGCACTGAGTAGGATCCTACGGTCTTGGCGTGCATCCGTGCGTCGCTGCGGTCCGGTCCGAGGTCGACGGACACGTGCACCTTCCGCCGACCACTGGCGGCAACATCGATGTACTGTGGAGACCTCATTCCCCACGTGTTGAGCAATTCGGCGGTACGTCCACCCGGCCTCCCGCATGCCCACTATACACCCTCACTCAAAGTCCGTCAACTGCACATACGGTTCACGTCCACGCTGTCGCGGCATGCTACCAGTGTTAAAGACTGCGATGGAGCTCCGTATGCCACGGCAAACTGGCTGACACTGACGGCGGCGGTGCACAAATGCTGCGCAGCTAGCGCCATTCGACGGCCAACACCGAGGTTCCTGGTGTGTCCGCTGTGCCGTGCGTGTGATCATTGCTTGTACAGCCCTCTCGCAATGTCCGGAGCAAGTATGGTGGGTCTGACACACCGGTGTCAATGTGTTCTTTTTTCCATTTACAGGAGTGTATATATACTAGAACTGACATGTGATTAAATTTTCATGCAGTTTGGGTGCATAGATCCTGAGAAATCAGTATCCAGAAAAACCACCTCTCGCCATAATAACGGCCTTGATAGGCCTGGGCATTGGTTCAAACAGAGCTTGGATGGCTTGTACAGGTACAGCTGCCCATGCAGCTTCGACACAATACAACAGTTCATCAAGAGTAGTGACTGGCGTATTGTGACGAACCAGTTGCTCAGCCACCATTGACCAGACGTTTTCAGTTGGTGAGAGATCTGGGGAATGTGCTGGCCAGGGCAGCAGTCGAACATTTTCTGTATCCCAAAAGACCCGTACAGGACCTGCAACATGCGGTCGTGCATTATCCTGATGAAAGGAAGTGTTTCGCAGGGATCAAATGAAGGGCAAAGCCACAGGTCGTAACAGATCTGAAAAGTAACGTCCACTGATCAAAGCGCACTCAATGCGAACAAGAGGTGACTGAGATGTGTAACCAATGGCACCCCGCACCATCATGCCGGGGCCAGTCGGTGTGGCCAAGCGATTCTAGGTGCTTCAGTCTGGAACCGCATGACCGCTACGGTCGCAGATTCGAATCCTGCCTCGGGCATGGATGTGTGTGAAGTCCTTAGGTTAGTTAGGTTTAAGTAGCCCTAAGTTCTAGGGGACTGATGACCTCAGAAGTTAAGTCTCATAGTGCTCCGAGCCATTTGAACCATCATGCCGGGTGACATGCCAATATTGTGATGATGAATACATGCTTCCAAAGTGTGTTCACTGCAATGTCGCCAAACACGGGTGCGACCATCATTATGCTGTAAACAGAACCTGGGTTCGTCCGAAAAAATGACGTTTTGCCATTAGTGCACCCAGGCTCGTTGTTGAGTACATCATCTCAGGCGCTCCTGTCTGTGACGCAGCATCTAGGGTAAACGCAGCCACTGTCTCTGAGCTGATAGCCCATGCTGCTGCAAACGTCATCGAACTGTTCATGCATATGGTTGTTGTCTTGCACATGTCCCCATCTGTTGACTCAGGGATCGAGATGTGGCTGCATGTTCTGTTATTGCCATGCGGATAAGATGCTTGTCATCTCGACTGCTAGTGATACCAGGCCGTTGGGACCAACACGGCGTTCCGTATTACCCTCCTGAACCCACCGATTCCATATTCTGCTAACAGTCATTGGATCTCGACCAATGTGACCAGCAATGTCGCAATACGATAAACTGCAATCGCGATAGGCTACAATCCTACCTTTATCAGAGCCAGAAACGGGATGGTACACATTTCTCCTCCTTACACGAAGCATCGCAACAACGTTTCACCAGGCAACGTCGGTCAACTGCTGTTTGTGTATGAGAAATCGGTTGGAAACTTTCCTCATGTCAGCACATTGTAGGTGTCGCCACCGGCGCCAACCTGTTTGAATGCTCTGAAAAATTAATCATTTTCATATCACAGCATCTTCTTCCTGTTGGTTAAATTTCACGTGTGTAGCACGTCATCTTCGTGGTGTAGCAATTTTAATGGCCAGTAGTGCATAATTGTATTTCTTGTTGTGAGATCCTTCGTCTCCAGCATGAAGTGAGTCCTTTCCCCGCCAATTTCCAGATTTGGAAGGGGAGGGAAAGGACTGGAGGAGCTCCCAGAAGGGGGGAGTTTAATTAATTTATCGGTGAGGGGAGTGCCCAGAGAGCTGGGGCAGGAAGGACGAGTAAGAGGGTAAGGGGGATGGGTGAACAACAGGTTAAGGACCTGTCAGTGAAAAGAGAACGGTAGGTTTGCTTTTAAATGTATACACGCTCCTGAATGTAGGCAACCCACACTAACAAAATTCACTGATGTGCTTGCTGCCCTACTACTTACAGGGTCTTCATGACTGATGTCACTGTAGTCGAGTTAGCTCACAGGCACCTAATTCGTGGGGAAGCGTGGTTTTGAGGGAAGAGATAGTGAAATTTTGGCACATTTGAAAGATTTAACGGTCATTTTAGTGAAATACTGCCAGGAGTTTCTCATCTGTGGGTAGAGGACGTGAAGTGTTTCATATACAAGACGCCGATAGATTCTACTGAACATGGTTGCCTGTTTGACTGAAGTTGCAACCATTGTTGGTGAAACACCTCGTTATCATGTAGGTATTAGACATGCTGATGCGAATTGTGCGTAAGTGTAAACATACGACATTTTTCTGCAAGATCTCTAAAGAATATTCGTTACACGGCAGTCTGAACAGAATCTCTGAACATCACTTCGTGGACACCTAGCGGGGAAACGGTGAGTTGTTTGTCATATACAAGAAGTGTTTACTTTCGTACACTGTAACCACTCTAAAATTTTGTACGCAGTGTTTTACACCCTATATATTGTGCAGTTATAGTGTATCTATAGTGCATATGAAATTTCCTAAAGCTAGTCAAAAAACATTGCTGGTTGGAAACGTAGAGTTAGAACGCCATAATACTGCATCAGATCACTTACATTACAAAAGTTATTTCTTTCCACAGGTACTGCTCTGCCAAGGGGAAGAACAAGCTATTGAGTTGATAACGTGTCAGGGCAACTACGGATGCGTTCGTGGGGAATGCGTCGAAGGCGAATCGGAATGCGAGGTGGAAAACTACCCCATCACGTGTACAGGCATGGGGCTCTTCCCTGACCCTTACGACTGTACCAAGTTCCACATCTGCAAGGCGGAGGGAAACTCTTCCGTGAGACACTGCAGCGACGGCTGGGCTTATAACCCACTTACAGGCGTGTGCAGGTAAGGTGTAACAATTTTCCTGCTGAAACGGAATTCCCAATAGTAACGTCGTCTTTTCACGCAGTTTGAGACAGCTACCACAGGCCACCTAAGAATTCCTATCTGGAATGAGGAAGTATACACAGCTAAGCAAGGAAGAAATTTTTAACGTTATAGCTGCCGAGTTATGATACCGTCGTTATTTTTAACTTAACTATACACTTTTCTGTACTCCGTGGCATTGGAAGAACTCTTCACAGAGGACTTCAAGGATATAACATGTCGATCAGTCAGTTTCAAGATACCGCCAAAAACAACTATCCCTCTGTTAGGAGAAAACGTCTCACAAACCTCTGCCCTGTTGTATCAAATGCAAGCAATCACACGAATCACGTAAAGTTCGAGTGTTTATTATTATCACTGTCATATCAAGTGCTCAAAATCTTGACCCCAGACAATGATATAAGCTAAAAAGGCATTTCAGAAACGTTGAATTTTGTTCAAATGTGTGTGAAATCTTATGGGACTTAACTGCAAAGGTCATTCATCAGTCCCTAAGATTACACACTACTTAACCTAAATTATCCTAACGACACACACATACACACACACACACACACACACACACACACACACACACACACACACACACATACACACACATACACACACACACATATGCCCGAGGGAGGACTCGAACTGTGGTGTCACCGCAGACACAACACTTGCTAGGTGGTAGCCTTTAAATGGGCCGCGTTCCGTTAGTATACGTCGGACCCGCGTGTCGCCACTATCAGTGGTTGCAAACCGAGCGCCGCCACACGGCTGGTCTAGTCTAGAGAGACTCCCTAGCACTCGCCCCAGTTGTACAGCTGGCTTTGCTAGCGATGGTTCACTGTCTACATACGCTCTCATTTGCAGAGATGACAATTTAGCATAGCCTTTAGCTACGTCATTTGCTACGACCTAGCAAGGCGCCACATTCAGTTACCGTAATGTATTCTGAACAGATAATATTGTGAATCATGTACCGTCTAGAGCGACTTTCATCATTAATGGATTAAAGTTATCTAAGTAATTACGTCCGCTTTCTGAATTATAATTTCTGATCATGTTCCAGACCTCACGTCAGTATAGTTCTTCCCTCCTCACGCCAGCCTGCGTGAGCTAAAACGCGTGCATTTCGGCCTCTACTCGTAACACGGTGTTGGCTCTTCTGCCAACACAACACGAACCTCCGCCGGGACTAGCCGCACAGTCCATGACTGCAGCGCTTTGGACCGCTCGGCTAATCCCGCGCAGCCGTTGAATTTTATTTGGATCTATAACACAACAGTTCCACAATCGACGGCATTTCACGTTTCGTGTCTCATCTGAGTTTTCTTGTAAGCCTGTTGTTTCATTTAACTCACAGCTGGAAGTCCAAAAGGGTTACTTCTGGTAAGCAGGTTATCTGCGGGCATGTGAGACAGCCCAGACCTTAAGCATGAGATTACACTAATAAAGATTTCCACTCTCAGGTTACACGCTGGGGTCTGTAGGTGCCCCCGACTCCCGGCCCCGTTGGGAGCCGCTGGGAGTTTACCGAGGTCACCCAGGGGAACCCTCCACATGAAGTAAGGAATTGTGATAATTACGTAGGTTGGTATTTAAATAGTGGTAACACTGCTGTGGAGACACTATGCAATGGGAATCTGCTACTGTAGCTGATAGCACACGTTGTTGACATACCTTCCTTACCTCCGACCAAATGGACTCGGCCGTCCAACGTCATCCGTGAGAGCGGGCAATCGAGGGAGACACAGTCACTTGTGAGCGAGCGGTCTGACGTAACGGTGTCACTTTGTTTTCGAAACGGGAACTTCCCCAAAAAGGGAAGTAGGAGTAATCCGCTCAATTACAGGCCTATATCACTAACGTCGATTTGCAGTACGGTTTTGGAACATATACTGTGTTCGAACATCGTGAAGTACCTCGAAGAAAACGATTTATTGGTACACAGTCAGCACGCATTCAGAAAATACCGTTCTTGTGAGACACGACCAGTAAATACCGTTTTCGTGAAACACAACTAGCCCTTCATACTCATGAAGTAATGAGTGCTATTGACAGACGATGTTAAATTGATCCGTATTTTTAGATTTCCAGGAGGCTTTCGACACCATTCCTCACAAGCGTCTCCTAACCAAACTGTGTGGCTCTGGAATATCGCCTCAGTTCTGCGACTGGATTCATGATTTCCTGTCAGGAAGCTCACAGTTATAGTAAGAGACGGAGAGTCATTGAGTAAAACAGAAGTAATATCCAGCGTTCCCCAAGGAAGTGCTATGGGCCCTCTATTGTTCCTGATCTATATATCTATACGACATAGGAGACAATCTGAGAAGCCATCTTAGATTGTTTGCAGTTGATGCTGTCATTTACCGTCTTGTAAAGTCATCAGATAATCTAAACGAATTGCAAAATGATTTAGATAAGATATCTGTATGATGCGAAAAGTGGCAATTGACCGTGAGTAAAGAAAAGTGTGAAGTTATTCACAGGAGTACTAAAAGAAATGCGCTAAATTTCGATTACGTGATAAGTTACACAAAACGTAAGGCTGTAAATTCAACTAAGTACTAAGGGAGTAGAATTAGAAATAACCTAAATTGGTACGATCACATAAACAATGTTGTGGGTAGAGCAAATCAAAGACTGCAATTCATTAGCAGAATACTTAGAAGGTGCAACAGATCTACCAAAGAGACTGCTTACACCATGCTTGTTCGCCCTACTCTTGAGTATTGCTGTGCATTGTGTGATCCGCATCAGGTGAGACTGAAGGATAACATCGAAAAAGTTCAAAGAAGGGCAGCTCGTTTTGTTTTATCGCGAAATAGCCGAGACAGTGCCACAGACATGATATTTGAATTGGAGTGGCAATCATTAAAACAAAGGCGTTTTTCGTTGCGACGTGATCTTCTCATGAAACAATCACCAATTTTCTCCTCCGATTGCGAAAACATTGTGTTGGCACCCGCCTACATAGGGAGCAATGATCATCTCGATAAAATAAGAGAGATCAGGGCTCACACAGAAACATTTAAGTGCTCGTTTTTCCCGCGCGCCGTTCGAGAGTGGAACGGTAGACTGACAGCTTGAAGGTGGTTCATTGAAGCCATAAACTTTACTTAATTATGTACAAAACATATGTTCAAAACAACAAAATTTCATAAAAGCAATTCTTCTTGTTTTCAGACAAGTTATGATTATTATGATTATTATTATTATTATTATTATTATTATTATTACTATTATTATTATTATTACTGACATTGGCTGCAGTTGTATAAATATGTTGATAAGTATAACTGTCGTACAGCAGGTGCTATTAATTTTGCACTCACATATTTATCTGAATTTAGAAATTTGTGAACACCCTGAGTGTACACCTGCGATCCGCCACTGCCCATAAGAATAACTGTTTGTGGAGAGTAACCACAAATACTGGTTCAGCAACGGCCGAGACAGTCGTACAATTAAGGTGTGGCCATCTGGTCGCCTACAGAAGGAGCGCCCCATCCACCTCCAGGAAGGGGAGGGAGGAGGGGAGCGACGGACAGCCCGCCACAGCGGGTAAACGCTGCTGACCGTTGAAAGCACCAAGCACTCTCCTCACCGTCCCCTTTCTATCCGAACCAGCGACAAACAATGTCCCCCCCCCCCCCCCAACTATAATGCTTCTAAACTTGCGCCTATTCGTGAACGACACCATTTTCAGCCACGCAGCACTCCCACGTTGAAAGAAGACACTTAATTATAATTACCGTACCTAAACAAAAAAGACAGCTATGTTGTTAATATACGCGACGTTACCGAAGGTCACTTTTATTAAATACAGGGAAATCCGAGTATAGCTATCGCTATTAACGTAATTTCGAATGATCCCTAGAATTCCAAATACACAGCCTGGACAACTAACACTGTGCAGTATTTAAAAAAATTAATGCTCCCAAAACTTACCTGTTCATTAATAATGAGCAACATCGCATATGTATGTACGGTTCTAACAGTGGAAAGCCGAGAAATAACCACTAACCTGCCACAACAAGGTATTTACTCAAATAAACCCTGCAGTAGTACTAGTTAGTGGCGATGCTAGAGTACTCATAAATACAATTCTGCAATATTACTGACCGTAGACGAGATCCACCGGCGCTCCCAGGCATGTAACTCTAGCAATAACAGGGTCCAAAGCCACCACAAGCCTCGTAAATAGATGCGTGCCGGCCGCTGTGGCCGAACGGTCTAGGCGCTTCAGTCCGGAACCGCACTGCTCCTACGGTCGCAGGTTCGAATCCTGCTTCGGGCATGGATGAGTGTGATGTCATTAGTTTAGTTAGATTTAAGTAGTTGTAAGTATAGAGGACTGATGACCTCTGATGTTAAGTCCCAAAGTGTTCAGAGTCATTTGAACCATTTGAATAGATGCGCAAATAAGGCGAACTATACAGGTCCTCGCCACACACAAATGAGACTCAGCAAAGGCCACAGTGGAAGAAAAACGAACTATATCCACATATACAGTCGGTCATAGACTCAGAGAGGCCACGGCACCTCTCTCACGATGTGAGAAACTCTCTAGTTGCATTTTTTTGGCCTAGAGCTGTACTAAACGTATAGCGTCTTTGGTTGGAAGCACCAGAATTCCCTTAGATGTGACGCATTCCAGTAAAGTGGAGGTGGCTTAGCAGCGTGTTTACCAGTCGCGGCGTCTTATTTTTTATGCGTACGGCATCTTTGGTTGGAAATCGATTGTGTTATGACGTCATTAATATGAAATTACACTATTTGTATCATCGTGTTCAGTTCTAACACTATGGCGCTAGCCACACTAGTACCGAACTGATGGCTTGGCAGTGGTAAAGAAATTGGGCCCGTGCTGCATTGTGATTGTATGAGAGAATCATGACGTCGAGAGGTCGCGGAGGCGTTAGGGTGGATATTGCATAATTGAATAAAAACCGAAAATTGACGGAAATATACTCAGATGATGCCTGTTTGTGATCTCTGCTGGCGCCTCGAATGACGAAATATTAAACTGTTGTTACCAAATAACCATAGCCTAGGCCTCACTAACTGGCGTGACTTGACGTAATTTGTTATTAAAAAGTAGACACGGCCTACAGACTCTCCTTCCAGAGAGCCCCAGCTACAAATACGGAAAATTGTGTAGCAATAAGGAATAAATACGATAAAGATGTTTTATTGGTTGTTATTAACAAATAGCACGTCACGACCCTGTCTGTGCTGTCCGGCTCGGAAGTGAACGCCTTCCACTTCCACTCAAGTACCCCCATTTACAAAGCGTGGTATGGCGGTGGAGGGGTGCCCTTGTCTTATTGGTCTACTGAGTCTCCCGCCATTTTATTGTGCTCCCATTGGCTGAGGGGGAGAGGAAGATCTTTCCCGCCAATTTCATGTTACATAACCATTATTGGGTTACGTTATGACCTTAAATATAAATCAAACAATTGCGTAAGATGTGTGGGGGTTTATCTCGGCGACCATGATTAATTCCTGATGACGGTTCTCCGGAGGGGGGGGGGGGGCGGGAGGGGGGGGGGGGATAAGTGGTCGGGGGTACCAAGGAACCCAAGTGCGTAACCTGACACTGGCAGTCCTTATCACTGTAATCTGATGCTAAAGGTCAAGGTCATGTCATGAGAGCGCTGGTAACATACTCCTGTGAGCGTGCGGGCCTTTTTGTGTTTCCAAGACGAACTAGCCAAAGATATACTGTAGAAATGTCCTGTGCAGAAGGTCTATAGGGTGTTACAAAAAGGTACGGCCAAACTTTCAGGAAACATTCCACACACACAAAGAAAGAAAATATGTTACGTGGAAATGTGTCCGGAAACGCTTACTTGCCATGTTAGAGCTCATTTTATTCTTCTCTTCAAACCACATTAATCATGGAATGGAAACACACAGCAACAGAACGTACCAGCGTGACTTCAAAGACTTTGTTACAGGAAATCTTCAAAGTGTCCTCCGTTAGCGAGGATACATGGATCCACCCTCCGTCACATGGAATCCCTGACGCTCTGATGCAGACCTGGGGAATGGCGTATTGTATCAGAGCCGTCCACAATACGAGCACGAAGAGTCTCCACATTTGGTACCGGAGTTGCGTAGACAAGAGCTTTCAAATGCCCCCATAAATGAAAGTCAAGAGGATTGAGGTCAGGAGAGCGTGGAGGCCATGGAATTGGTCCGCCTCTACCAATCAAAAAAAAAAAAAAATTGGTTCAAATGGCTCTGAGCACTATGGGACTTAACTGCTGAGGTCATCAGTCCCCTAGAACTTAGAACTACTTAAACCAAACTAACCTAAGGACATCACACACATCCATGCCCGAGGCAGAATTCGAACCTGCGACCGGAGCAGTCGCGCGGTTCCGGACTGAGCGCCTTAACCGCTTATTTTTCTTGTTTTCTTCTCTTTTTTTTGTAATGTTGTGTTTGGTCATTGCGGAAGTCACATGACATCCGTTCAAGTTCGTTGTTGATCCTTTAAGTCAGTTTTTATTACAGAGGCCAACCAGCTCCCTGACCGTACACACTGAGCTACCGTGCCGGCAAGCGCTAGACCACCGCGGCAGTCTTGTTGCTACCATATGACCAATAGGATATCTCCCACCAAGTACGGCTGCGTGTGTATTAGGTTCTGCAGATATTTGTGGCCGTTTTAAGATCCCATCAGTGAAGCAGGGACCAATGTCGATATTCTTGAACAGCATATTGACGTTTTGACGGGCCCAGATCGTTGTTTATCCACTTCCGGGGTGCGGTGTCGTTGCTATTTCTCAACTTTCTTACCTCAGTGAGCTGCTCTGAACGACTGCCCGACCTGCAGCGGCGTGTTCTTTGGTTCAGTGTGGAAAGACTCTCTAAAAGACAGGCTGTGCTATGCGTGGAAGCAGGATGCAAAAATGTTACTGTCTCACAATTGGAAAGAGGATTCATTCCATCAGGCCCCACTGAAGCTTCATAAGATCTTGCATTGGGACTCTTTTACAGCATCTTGAGAGGCAAGATAGATTTCCGTGTGAAATGACTGTGAAACATTTAATCTGATGCATTAGGTCCATAGCAAGGATCACCAAGGCATACGTCCCACAATACGAACATTGTCTGCAAAACATAGATTTACTGAGACGCCCATTAAACCATTTCTGTTTGCATAAAATTAGAAGAAAGGTCCGCGTTGGCTGTAATTTTGATGATTTATTAACAGCAAAATCGGTTTTCGATCACATAATGATCATCTTCAGTGCTGCAGTTGAGTATTTTTCTTCTGATCTTATTGTTCCCTCTTCGTTCTTGTACATACTGTGAAGTTTTCTCGTCTTTCCCTATAGCTCAGGGGATGTCCATTAAGTACGTGAGAAGATCTCTTTAAACTTTGACCCCTACTGGAATGCACTTTCAGCTATTGGGATAGTGTTACGGAATCAGTTAATATTAAATTAGCAAGTAGCCTTATAAATAGAGATGGACGTTTTTGTTCAAATTCTTCGTGGAATCCGGCTCTCTCGCTTGTCAAAAAAAAAAAAAAAAAAAAAAAAAAAAAACAGAGAAACTGAGTCAATGCTGTCTCATCGATTGATTATTAATTTCACTATCGATAACTTCTTATGCGGTCATCTTTGTGATGGCGCTAGTGTTAACACTGTGTGTGTGTGTGTGTGTGTGTGTGTGTGTGTGTTATGTTTCGGGAGGTCCTCTGTAAACTACGACGTCACTCGCCTGCATTCCCGTAACTCATTCGAATATCATTAACTTTTTGCCCACACGTGTGCTTAGACTTGTCAGTATGTCGCTTAACATACACATTGCAGAAACTGTGGTACAAATTCATGTTGTACAAAATAACATCAGTTATGTAGGCGTTGCAGAATACTGCGAACGACTCACTGAGAAGCACACAGGGGTTTAGACCGCTGCACCAGAGGACTCTCCGAATGATTCCTAGCAGTTACGCTGCACTTCTTCCGAATGCGGGAATCCCGGACATGCACGCGTGTAACGCATTCAGTTTAGTTCAAAGACGATAAATACTGGTGGGAACTTAAATAAACCTACTGTCTATGCTCGGAATTAACTATACAAACCAAAATGTTGTCTGCTATGATAATGTGTATACTCTGAACTAAAAAGTTGTCGCCCTTCCTCCACCCTCTCCCCCCCCCCCCCCTTCACCTTTACATGAGATTTTGCGGTACTCCTCTCCGTTTCCCTCCCCCAACAGACCCCCGGACGCCATTCTGAACTCATGCAATTAATGGACGTTTGGTTACTTCTATTTTTCTCAGAATTTCGAACATGTTGCACCATTTTACACGGTCGAACGCTTTTCCCAGCTCGACAAAGCCTATGGACGTGTCTTCAGTTTTCTTCAGGTTTGTTCTATTATCAAGTCCAACAACATGTAAGCCCCACTGATGTCTCTGTCTTTCTTAAAGCCAATCAGATCGTTACCTAACTGAACCTCGATTTTGTTTTCCATTGTTCTGTATTTTATTCTAGCCAGTGGTTTGGACGCATGAGCTGTTGAAATGGTTATGGTATAGTTCTCCTACTTACCTGGCCTTGCTATGTTCGGAATTGTGTGGACGATATTTTCCCGATGTTGTGGTGTGCTGCTAGTCTGATAGATTCTACACACTACGTGAATAATCGTTTGGTTACCACTTCCCCCAATGATTTTAGAAATTCTGATGGAATGTTATTTACATCAGTATCTTCGCGTTTACACTTGTTTTGTAAATAAAACCGCCTTTTCGTGCTGACAATTAATTTATTTTTCCCAGACGCGTTTCGCCTTTTTGTTGTTCTAAGGCATCATCAATGGGATTTATTACGGTACAGTTTTGTTATTTATTAATTTCTGGTATAGACCACGTGGAAAGGGTTAGCATTGCGTGAATAACAAGTTCATATGCGTGGCCATCTTCCGCAGCAAGTACAGAAACTGTATCGTTATAGATCCCACTGATGATGCATAAGAACGTGCAAAAGGCGAAAAGGGAAAAATGAATTAAGTGGCAGCAGGAAAAGGCGGTTTTATTTACAAAACAAGTATGTCTGTACTTGATACGAAAGATGGCCATGCAAACAAACTTGTTCTCCTAGTTTTATCAAAACGCGCCCCAATATGACAAACCGTCCGTTTTGATGGCCAAAATCACTAAGTGAGAGGTTATCCCTTAGTTTTGTCGCCTGTCTGAAGTACACCCTTCCTTGGCCCTCCCCCGTCCGCCCACAACGGCCGTGTCCACTGGCCAACGAGAGAGCTGCCGTGTCTCCAGTGAGGTAGCGTTCTACCGACTGTTAAAGTAGTGTAGCTGCGATAACTTGCAAGTCTGGGATGCGAGACCCGCACTGGGTCCTTCCTACATTGTAGTTTATGTTCATTAGTGATTAAATTGCTTATTTGGTCGTAGCTTCGCAGCCAGAGACAGGCCGCAGAGGTTTAACGGCACCTCTCATCTTCCGCACGGTGTGTGTGAAGCTGACCTACACTCAAGTCGCGTACCTTTACAAACACCGCAGCAGCCAACGGCCGCATCCCACAGCCTGCAGTAAACAAACGGCTGCCGCTTGCGCTGCAGAGGTCGCCGACGGCGCAGGCTCACCCCGACAGAGTGCGTGCAGGACCCATTGCTGCGGGCACGCCCTCCGACATTCAGTTACTGTGCGATAGCTCCCTTCTTTCCTCCCTTCTAAAGGATTTTCGAGAGATCGATACAAATCCGGTAGCTCTTGAAAATCATTTATTCAAAGTGCTGGGCATTTGTACGAGCAATTATCTCTTTTTTCCTTATTTGAACATATCGTGCATTTCCAACCTTGTGTCAACCAGTATGTTTCCGTGACTCCAACGAGCGAGCTGGCGCAGTGGTTATCACACTGGACTCGCAATCGGGAAGACGACAGTTCGAACCCGCGTCCGGCTGTCCTGATTTAGGTGTCCCGTGATTTCCGTAAATCGCTTCAGGCAAATGCCGGGATACTTTGTTTGAAAGGACGCGATCGATTTCCTTTCCCATCCTCTTAACCCCAGTTTGAGATCCGTCTCGTTCTCGATGGGACGTTAAACACCAACCCCCTCCTCCTCCCTGATTCCCTCTGTAACATTACGTCATTTTCAAGCATTAATCTCTTTCTGTGCCACTTTAGTTATTTTCATCATTATTCTTTCAGTCTACTTAAAAATTTAATACATTTCCTTTTGATCTGTAGTTTGATTATATGACACTGGCATCATACCTCCTCTACCGTTTTCCCTTCTTTTATGTTTTTTGACTTGTCTGACGGAATTCTAATGGCATCGGCTCTTAATACATTGCCTTATATTGTTACATCTACGCTTGCATCACACTATGCGTATAACAGTTCAGATTTACCTAGCCGTACATTATATAAGTGGTGCATGTTATAGTTAAACACTACTGTACAAAAAATAAGTACAAATAAAGTTTGGCAGAGGTGCATTAGCTATCTTCTCCCTTATCAAGCTAAGAATCGAGCGGTCAGGGATGATGTGTATGTCCGTATTCAGCATTTACTGTGTGTAAGTTAAAGCTCAGAACGGACCCTGCGAAATCAAAAACAATTTGTTTGTTTGTTTCTGATCTCTTTATGGTAGGTTCTACCAGATTATTCAACGCCAGTCTTCGTATTGCTGCCAAATCTTGTCTCCTCTCCGTGGGGAAACTCTCTGAGCAAATAAGACTTTTCAAGACGCAATTTTAAAAGTCTCATTGGAAAGACAGTTTACGTCATGTATTCAAAATCTGCTATCCTGGGCGAACGCGTCGTCTTGTTCATGGCAGACCAGTCTTCTGTTACTGCCATTTCTCGCTCCGGCACCTTTTCCTTCCAGAGGTTCGCCATAAATTGTGAACCACTGTCTGTTTTAAGGTAAGCACGTTGTACATACCCTGGTAGACACAGGGCGAGCAATGTAAAATTGGCCCAGAAAACATTTGTAAAAATCAGAATTGACCCTGGCTAAGTACAAGGGGAATTGTCCATCACTGAAAATGCTTGAAACCGAGATTTCGATGCAGCAATCGGTTGCTGCAATGTGTCTGAGCATGTGCTTTTACCGCGTACTCTGTCCCAACTACTTCACCGTGTCATTATGTTTGAGAGAGTGATAAGAGCAGACGCGTTTAGTGAATACCACACAAAATTGTGCTGTAGATAAAACAGCACGTGTTTCTTGGCCAATGTTATGCGAAGCACCATTTGTGGATTTATGGAAAACAAACTATACTGGATTTTACTGTTTTGGTTCTTTTAAGTGATAGTATTTAAATGTTTATTCATACAGTGGACATTCATATCTGTTCATATGATGTGATTTTAATGCAGTGGAACGTTGCTGAAAGAATCTGTGACATGCAGCCATTAATTTTCGTCATTAAAGTTCGACTATTTATCTTGAAAGAATATAATTATGTACTCGTATCTTCACCTTAAAGAAGTATTCTGGTACAAACACGCATAATATGCTCCATGTTACCTACAAGGTGATGGTGAGCGCCATTTAGTGTGGTGATCATTTTTCGCCTAGGTAAATGATTGCACGACATGAGAGAACTTTTTTTTTTTTTTTTTTTTTTTTTTTTTGAGTTGTCAGTCTTCTGCCTGGTTTGATGCGGCCCGCCACAAATCCCTCTCCTGTGCCAACCTCTTCATCTCAGAGTAGCACTTCAACCTACGTCCTCTAGTATCTACTGGATGTATTCAGGTCTCCGTTTGCCCCAACAGTTTTTACCCTCTACAACTCCCTCTAGTACCGTTTAAGTTACTCCTTGACGCCTTAGTAGATGTCCTACCATCCTGTCCCTTCTTCTTGTCAGTGTTTCCCATATATTCGTTTTCTCGCGATTATCCGGAGAACCTCCTCATTCCTTATCTTATCAGTCTACCTAATTTTCAGCATTCTTCTGTAGCACTACACCTCAAATGCTTCGATTCTCTTCTTTCCCGGTTTTCCCAAAGTCCATATTTCACTGCCATACAGTACAGTGCTCCAAACGCACATTCTCAGAATGTTTCGTACCAGTAGACCTCTGTAGGCCAGGAATGCCGTTTTTGCCAGTGCTAGCCTGCTTTTTGTATCCTCCTTCCTCCGTCCGTCATAGGTTCTTTTGTTGCCTGGGTAGCAGAATTCCTTAATTTCGTCTACTTCGTGACCATCACTCCAGATGTAAACTTTCTCGTTGTTCATATTTCTGCTACTTCTCGTTACTTTCGTCTGTCTTTTATTTACTCTCCATCCACATTCTGTACACAGTAGTCTATTCATTCCATTCAGCAAATCCTGTAATTCGTCTTCATTTTCACTGAGAATAGCAATGTCATCAGTGCATCTTATTATTGACATTCTCTAACCATGAACTTTAATTCCATTCTGAAACCTTTCTTTTGTTTTCATCATTGCTTCTTCTATGTTTAGATTTACCAGTAGGGGCGAAAGATTACATCCATGTTTACACCCTTCTTAATCTGACCACTTGGTTCTTGGTCTTCCACTCTTATTGTTCCCTCTTCATTCTTGTACATATTGTATAACATTACTCTACTTTACCTATAGCTTATCCCTGTTTTTCTTAGAATATTGAACAGCTTGTGCCATTCTTCGTTGTTAGACGCTCTTTACAAATCAACAAATCTTTTAAACGTGTCTGGGTTTTTCAGTGGTCTAGCTTCCATTGTCAAACGCAATGTGAGAACTGTCTCTCTATCGCCTTTAACTTTTTTAAAGCCAACTGATCGTTATTGCACACATCCTCAACCTTTTTTTCCATTCTTCTGTGTATTGTTCTTGTCAGCAACCTGGATGCCTGAGCTGTTAAGCTGATTGTGCGATAATCCTCGCACTCTTCGGCTCTTGCAGTCTCCGGAATTGTGTGGATGATGTTTTTCCGAAAGTCAAAATGGTTCAAATGGCTCTGAGCACTATGGGACTCAACTGCTGTGGTCATTAGTCCCCTAGAACTTAGAACTACTTAAACCTAACTAACCTAAGGACATCACACACATCCATGCCCGAGGCAGGATTCGAACCTGCGACCGTAGCAGTCGCACGGCTCCGGACTGCGCGCCTAGAACCGCGAGACCACCGCGGCCGGCTCCGAAAGTCAGATCATATATCGCCAGACTCATACATTTTACGCACCAAAATCTTAAGTCTTCCAAAGCTCTTTTAAATTATAAGTCTAATACTGGATCCCCTATCTCTCTGTCTCTTCTTTTATCACATCAGACAAGTCTTCATCTTCATAGAGCCTTTCAATGTACTCTTTCCACCTACCCGCTCTCTCTCCTGTGCATTTAACAGTGTAATTCCCGTTGCACTCTTAGTATTACCAACTTTGCTTTTAATTTAACCGAAGGTTGTTTTAACTTTTCTATATGTTGAGTCAGTCCTTCCGAGAATCGTTTCTTTTTCGGTTTCATCACATTTTCATGCAGACTTGTCACCTTAGTTTCCTTGCAGTCCTACTTATTTCATTCCTAAGTGACATATTTCTGTATTTATCCCAAACATTTTTGTAGTTCCTTTTTTGGTCGAACAGCTGAAGTATTTCTTCTGTTACCTATGGTTTCTTTGCAGTTATCTTCTTTGTACCTATGTTTTATTTTCGAACTTCTGTGACCGGCCTTTTTAGAGATGTCCATTCCTCTTCAACCTAACTGCCTACTGAGTTACTCATTATCGCTGTATCTATAGCCTCAGAGAACTTCGGGGGTATGTCTTAATTCCTCGGTGCTTTCGTATCCTCTTTCTTTGCGCACTGATTCTGTGCTACTATACCAACCATTACCATACACTGTTAACACCTATTACACCACAATGTTTCATTTACATCTTGTTAAAATAAAACTTTTCGATAATTTTCTTATTCAAAGTCACACCTATCTTGTACTTATTACATTATGACTAAAATGTTAATCATCTTTATATTTCTGTAGCACTAGCCCATTATTCGCCATGTTTTGTTCTTATGTCCCTCCCTCATAAGATCCAAGCCAGCCAATATTCTCTTATCTGTTGCGTTATGCCCTTATCTGAGTGTCTTCTGCGCCAGTTTAGCGCCTCTGCATCGTTCATTACCTATGTTCTTCATCCATTGCACAACATGGCTTCACATGATTTGCTTTTCCCTTCTTATCGGCGCTTTTTTGTTTTTTTTTTTCATCAAACTACTACTTAACATCTGGGACTGAGTACGGCGTACATTTACATATTCGTTTATCTATACAAAGGTACTAATTATTTCTAAATTAATGTAACGTGAGCCGAGGAGGAGGAGGGCATTAGTGCTGAACGTCCCGTCGACAACCAGGTCATTAGAGACGGAGCGCAAGCTCGGGTGAGGGAAGGATGGGGAACGAAATCGGCCGTGCCCTTTCAAAAGAACCATTCCGGCATTTGCCTAAAACGATTTAGGGAAAGCACGAAAAACCTAAATCAGGATGGCCGGAGACGGGATTGAACCATCGTCCTCCCGAATGCGACTCCAGTGTGCTAACCACTGCGCCACCTCGCTCGGTGGGTGAGCCGACAGAGAAGGTTTCTGAAGATAGGATCACCTTACAGCAGGTTCCACAACTGTTTAATTTGATAGTGTTTTGACAAAACAAGAACGCAGCCGAAACATTTAAGCCAAATGGAAGATAATTAAACTGAGATGTTCATCTTCTGTGGAGGAATGCTGCCTGTGTATCGCCTCCACTGACGAGCAAGTCTTATCTGCCAGTAACAAGAAGCGACGTCAAGTCTGGGTAGCACTTGTGCAGCATGAAACTTCAGCAGTAGCTCCTCTGTTGGCTCTGGTCTTTTGCATTACTCAGCTATACTTTTTTCAGCTATCTTGAGTCTAATATGAGACTTTGTGAACCATCTTGTTTCTACACTTGCGCTAGAGGCCTTTTGTACTGATGGCGAGCATACTCTGTCACAGTTGGATGCACTATACCTCATTGCCTACGATCTTACATTTTGCAACCTGTATGGGATGTTTCTTGATTAAAAACAAATTGCTAACAGCCGTATGTTTTGGTTTATTTTATTTTATATCTCAAATGCTACCAGTTTTAGAAACTCAATATTGCCACCTTTAGGCACCATATGCTATTATCGTATTAACAATCTTATCGAATCGTGCCATAAAACTGAAATCGTAAATCCGATCGGTATGCAACAGATCCCTTTCACATGAGTCTGTTGTACAACGATCGGATTTACGATTCCAAATTTATGGCACCATTCGTTAAGATTGTTAATACGCCAATAGAGTATGTGGCCTGAAGATGGCAATATTGAGTTGCCGAATCTGGTAGCATTTGAGATATAAAATAAAATAAACCAAACATATGGTTGTTGGTTAAGTTTTTTGAATCAAAAAATACTTACCAGCCGATGTCCCCCAGGCCATAATGGACCGACAGATACTGTATGGGATATGGTCGCATAAATATGGATGGATGTGGAATTACATCACGTTTAGACTAGAGGTATTTTACCTCTCTGGTGTTTTGTGAGAAAACCTTTCCACTAGGAGTCAGAAAATATCTCAAATGTAACCTGTCTGCCGTTGACGTGTGACATGAGATCATGTCAGTAATGCTTTTACCTGCTCGCTCTGAATCGTTATCTCTCACCGACTACTTGCCTGCTTTTTTAGAATGGGCAGAGATACGAAATTCCTAAACGGATTATCAACTCTTAGTAGGATACTCGACTGCTTTGTTCTCTTTTTCGAAGTTGTTAAAATTAATTAGCTTCTTCAGTTCATTGAGCCTGACTAGCACGTTTCCTTGGGCTAAACCGATACACACCTTGGCACTTGCCGACAATTGTAATCCTAGAACGACTGGGACGCATCGTCATTGTACCAATAACATATTTTGTTTGAAAAGTGGCTTATCTACTGCAAATTCACCCAATACCTGCGTCCTTATGAGGCTAATTTCGGCCTCAATAGCTTCCAAAACTCTGACTCCTCTTAATGGCAACTTATGCGTTGCCTTTTTTCTTACTATCCCTGCTTGTTTGTCTTCTGTGATCACCAGTAACTCGCTCCCAGAACTCAAGACTGTGAAGCATTCCTCATTACGGATTCTCACGCTTAAAATTAACTGTACCTTCACACGACTTCACCTGCACGTCCACCAGTTTCATCAGGAAAAATCCCACTTCTTGTTTCACTGTAGCTCTTGAATGAATCACACAGACAAAAAATCGTGGTTTTCCTCATCTCTTTATGCTTCCCCTTGTTTACCCATTCGTATTTTTGCTCATTTCGCAGTCTGCGAGCCTCTCCTCTGTTATCGTATCTTTGTGGCCAACTCCTGTTTCTATTCTGTGAACAGTTTATACCAATAACTTCGTTATCTCGCATACTCCTCCTGTTTTGAAAACCATGTCCAACCCTCATTTCTCCATTCCTAATTGTTTCTTCCATACTGTTCAACCATCTCTGCTTGTCTGCGCGTGAGGTTCACAAAATCAAGATTGTCGAGGTTCTCTATCGCCTCCATGAGACATGCCTTTTCTGACCTTTGTATTGCCACTAATTCTTCCTGTATTTCTGTCGTAAGGTTCATTAGTGTCAGTCACTAGATCATCCGTATTTGCAGTTTCTGATAAGTGCAGAATCATTGGAACAAACAATTAGGTAGCCTCGCATCTCCTTTGTCGAATATTGGCCCCAAAAATCTCATTCCTTATTCCATTCTGAGTTGCACTTGAACAGAACTTGCCTTATAAGCTGTTGCTCCAATTGAAGGTAAGATTTACAGAAGTCTGCCACATATAATCCCCATGTCATATTTCATCTTCAAGTTGACTGTTTATAAACCCTGTTCTTTTCCATTCGTCCCAAAGATAGGGCCAGATTTGTTCGAACTGATTTGAAAAGGTAACCGGACACACTAGACGCAACTTCATTATACTTGCGATCCTCTTTCTCTAGCTCCTCGTTCATCCTCCTATACTGCTCTTCAGTTCCACACTCAGCTCCTCTTGGTCTCCCAGCTCTTTCTGTCTCCCAGTGGCGTAACCTATCTAGTCTCCAATTCAGTTTTGCAAAAAGTGTGTCACATAGCGTTAATTTAACCAATGGAACGTCCTCCGAGCTAATATTCGCTTCACCATATTCCTAGGGCACGTCAAGCGAACCTTCTATGATGTATCGGCAGACAATTGCAATTTCAGTTTTTACAGTGTGTAGCTGGAGGCAGGGCAAACCAACACTGCACGTTGTTCATGTGATACCCAGCGGCAACAGAAAGCGTCGGTCCGTTTGCCGTTACAAACAAAATCATTCTCAAAGCGGAATTTCACATGCCTATTCAATATTGTAAGACATTTCCAGGGGCAGATGCGGACTCTGATCACAGTCTATTGGTTATGAACTGTAGATTAAAACTAAAAAAACTGCAAAAAGGTGGGAATTTCAGGAGATGGGACCTCCATAAACTGACTAAACCAGAGGTTGTAGAGAGTTTCAGGGAGAGCATTATGGAACGATTGACAAGAATGGGGGAAAGAAATACAGTAGAAGAAGTATGGATAGCTCTGAGGGATGAAGTAGTGAAGGCAGCAGAAGATCAAGTAGGTAAAAAGACGAGGGCTGGTAGAAATCCTTGGGTAACAGAAGGAATATTGAACTTAATTGATGAAAGAAGAAAATATAAAAAAGCAGTAAATGAAGCAGACAAAAAGGAATACAAACGTCTCAAAAATGAGATCGACAGGAAGTGCAAAACTGCTAAGCAGGGATGGCTAGAGGACAAATTTAAGGATGTAGAGGCTTATCTCACTAGGGGTAAGATAGATACTGCCTACAGGAAAATTAAAGAGACCTTTGGAGAAAAGAGAACCACTTGTATGAGTTTGAAGGGCTCAAATGGAAACCCAGTTCTAAGCAAAGAAGGGAAAGCAGAAAGGTGGAAGGAGTAGATAGAGGGCGATGTACTTGAGGACAATATTATGGAAATGGAAGAGGATGTAGATCAGGATGAAATGGAAGGTATGATACTGCGTGAAGAGTTTGACAGAGCACTGAAAGACCTGAGTCGAAACAAGGCCCCGGGAGTAGACAACATTCCATTAGAACTACTGACGGCCTTGGGAGAGCCATTCCTGACAAAACTCTACCATCTGGTGAGCAAGATGTACGAGACAGGCGAAATACCTCAGAATTCAAGAAGAATATAATAATTCAAATTCCAAAAAAAGCAAGTGTTGACAGATGTGAAAATTAATTTAATAAGTCACAGCTGCAGAATACTAACGCGAATTATTTACAGATGAATGGAAAAACTGATAGAAGCCGACCTCGGGGAAGATCAGATTGTATTCCGTACAAATGTTGGAACACGTGAGGCAACACTGAAACTACGACTTATCTTAGAAGCTAGATTAAGGAAAGGCAAACCTACGTTTCTAGCATTTGTAGACATAGAGAAAGCTTTTGATAATGTTGAGGAATACTCTCTTTCAAATTCTGAAGGTGGCAGGGGTAAAATATAGGGAGAAAAGGTCTATTTACAATTTGTATAGAAACCAAATGGCAGTTATAAGAGTTGAGGGGCATGAAAGGGAAGCAGTGGTTGGGAAGGGATTGAGAAAGGGTTGTAGCCTCGGGAAGAGGCTGTATATTGAGTAAGCAGTAAGGGAAACAAAAGAAAAATTCGGAGTAGGTATTAAAATCCACGGAGAACAAATGAAAACTTTGAGGTGCGCTGACGACATTGTAGTTCTGTCAGAGACAGCAAAGGACTTGGAAGAGCAGTTGAACGGAATGGACAGTGTCTTGAAAGGAGGGTATAAGATGAACATCAACAAAAGCAAAACGAGGATAATGGAATGTAGTCAAATTAAATCGGGTGTTGCTGAGGGAATCAGATTAGGAAATGAGACGCTTAAAGTAGTAAAGGAGTTTTGCTATTTGGGGAGCAAAATAACTAATGATTTTCGTTGTAGCGAGGATATAAAATGTACACTGGCAATGGCAAGGAAAGCGTTTCTGAAGAAGAGAAATTTGTTGACATCGAGTACAGATTTAAGTGTCAGGAAGTCGTTTCTGAAAGTATGTGTATGGAGTGTAGCCATGTATGGAAGTGAAACATGGACTATAAATATTTTGGACAGGAAGAGAATAGAAGCTTTCGAAATGTGGTGCTACAGAAGAATGCTGAAGATTAGGTGGGTAGATCATGTAACCAATGAGGAGGTATTGAATAGAATAGGGGAGGAGTTTGTGGCATAACTTGACAAGAAGAAGGGTCCGGTTGGTAGGAGATGTTTTGAGGGATGAAGGGATCACAAACTTAACATTGCAGGGCTGCGTGGAGGGTAAAAAATCGTATAGGGCGACCAAGAGATGAATACATTTAGCAGATTCAGAAGGATGTAGGTTGTAGTAAGTACTGGGAGACGAAGAAGTTTGCGCAGGATAGAGTAGCATGGAGAGCTGCATCAAACCAGTCTCAGGACTGAAGACCACATCAACAAACATTCAACAGTGGTGCCAGATTAGTCCGGTCAGAACGAGCAGTCCTCCAACAGCGACTGAGCAGCGGCGCTGCTGCACTGAGGGTGGCAGCGGTCAGCGGGGCACGTGGCGGAGTACTGGCCATTCTCCGTGTTTTGCGGCCCCTTCCGATACACAACAACGGAACGAAACGACGCACTAGACTAATCTGGGGCCCTTATCGAATGGGCACAAAAACGTCATTTTGTTTGTAACAGGACACGAACCGATGCTTTTCGTCTACCCTGGTCATCACATGGAAGATGTGATGAGCGGCGTATGTCTGAGCTGACTCCAGGCAAGCACCAGCGACGCAACCCAGTCACGTTCGTTTCCTCAGTGAAAGTTTGGCACCAAATCCATGCAGCAAATAAATCCTCTCCAAAAATACAGTGACAAACACGCACAATTACGAATTGCCAGACACAAAGGAAAATTATCAGAGAATTGCCACAGAAAAAACACATATAGACTACGAAAAGCAACAATAACGAGAACAAGTGCATACTTCAATATTTTCCTAACATTAACTTCACAGCAACGGGGAATTTTCTGAATGAAAAGACCCCAATACTTGCACTCTAAGACAAACCAAAAACTTTACTACTCAAAAGAGGCAAAAAGAAAAGGAGTGACTTGCCAATCCCAGCATAAATTGCCGCGATCTTCTTGAGTTATTCGAGTAATCTCATTTGATCCATCACCTCTGTAGCAGTTTTGCATACACTTTTCTCTGCTGTTGCACGTCCTTTTTCCTCTGGGTTTCTCATTGGGCTTGCACACAGTGAATCCGAAGTTCCAAGAATCCTTGCAGTTGGGCACCACATCTGTCTTAGAGTCGGAAGCATTCACTGCTTCGTGAGATAAAAAAATAGATTTCTGCGATAGACGGCTCTGAAACAACGTAATCAGCCACTTTAGATTTACTGGGATACACGTCATAATGAGAATATGTTCTTCACAACATACACTTACTGATACGTCTGTTAAACAAATTTTACCTTAAAGAAATAGTCACTTCCCTGGAGAATAGGCCCTCTTAAACTGAAAACACAATGCATCGAACTTCATACGGGTAACAGCTGTTAGTGTAGTAAGAGGGAGTTCCTTTATCCCCAACAAGATAGCTTCCTACTTCTCCTTGGTTAATCACTGCTTTTTTCACTTTTCAGTTAATATCTTCAGAGTTCCAGAAACGAGTATCGCACTGCATTCTTCCTCCATCGTCGTTCCTATTCATTAATTATTAAATTATTTTATTGGTCGTAGCCTCGTAACCAAAGACAGACCATAGATGTCAATTGTATTTCTTATGTTCCAAGTTGGGTGACGTTGCTCGGTCACCCTCGCTACGGTACCCAACATGGTACCGGCCGCCGTAATCGCCCCATACGGAAGTAAGGGCCGTGCTTCCACTGTAGAGGTCACCGATTAAGCTCCACCCCGACAGAATAAGATCACCAGTGTCGCGAAAATGCTCTCTCACATTCAACTACTGTGTGATACCTCCACAAAATCGAAAACAGTTTCTCGGTAAAAAAATGTGCGTGCTGTGTCGTCTTTTTATACATAGCCATGCTGCTACCAGTCCCGCCCTCATGCTCTCTGAAATCAAATACGTGATCGAAATTTTCAGTTCTACTCAATCAGAAGGCACGTTGTGTCGCTAGTGGTCAGCACGAATGTAGAAGTCGCGATCTGCTGTTTAGAGAACCGCAACTTAAAGCGGTCAACGGGAAATTTTATATTTTGGACGATGTTTAACCGTTTAGAATGCTCACTGAACACTATACAGCGACGTGCTACCCAGTATTGTGAGGTGTCACGAGCTTGCTCGTAATGGGAAATAATGAAATATATAGCTCTTAAGTAATTCTGAATATCACGGAAATTATTTCAGACACAAAAGCGAAATTCGTACTGCTGTTAATTGTTGCTATTCTTGAAATCACAAAATTTTTTTGGCAATTCGTGTAAGCGATTGAGTTTGTTTGTTAACTCACTGTTTGGTGTGGTGTGGTTTTTACGATCTGCAAAGAGCCCACACGCGTAGAAGTTACCTGCTGGTGTACAAGTAAAGGCACGGCAGATGGCATCCGCTTAGCGTAGGAACGCACAGGACCACTGAGAAAAAGGAGAATCTCACAACACACGCTAACCCAGCTGAGATTTTTACCTGCACAGTGGTGCGAATTGTTAAGGCTGATTAGTTCATTGTTTGAAAGTTACACATAGTCCTTAGACAAAACCACGTGTAGAAACGCCACAGAGCTATGTAGCTTTCTTAGACGCCATAAAAGAACTACGATCGACTTTGAAGCTCGCTGGTATAGAGCTCCTTTGGCTGGTCTGATTCGTTCATTCAGCCTCCGTGGAATACGTTAAGTATGTATTAGTACTCTTTAAGATGTTAGGTTCATGTGTCACATCAACTGCTGTTCTTTCTCGATTTCGTTGTTATTTCATTCTTCAAACTTTCAGTTTTTTTACCTTTTTAAATGTTTGCGTAGCCAGACTGAAGTCATTTTGCATACTAAGGGTACATTTCAGCATGCAGTCACACCGCTGGTCTAGCAGATTGGCGATATTCGCTCTAAACTGGATGAAACTCTGAATAGTAGGTCGTCTGATCGCTACCACACCCAGGGGCACGGACTGATGGGATTGAAACACACAGGTGAACACACGAACCGCAATAGAGGTGCATGTTTGCTTACGTTATGGTAGCGTACGGAGACTGTTGTGTGACGTCTTCACGTGCCGACTTGAAGACGGTCTGCATCACTCTTTGCTCGAGCTCCACGCATGTTGTGTCGTAGAAATATACCCCAAATGCTGTTTCCATTTCCACAGAAAGGGAATATAATTCCACTAAAGAAAAAGATGAAGTCTGTGCGACGCATTTACTTCTTGCTGATATGAGACCTTAACTTTTCCCGACGAATTGAATGTTCAAATAACTTACGGGTTTGCGGCCGGGTGACGTCGACCACTGCCGATATTTTGACAGGAGCACACCCTGCCGTTCTCAAGGCACAAATGCAGGGAAGACGAAACGTGCAAGGAAATTTAATACCTCGGTTCACAGAGCAGAAACAAGGAAGACACCACACGCAGAACAAGTGTCAACACAAACAAAGATAATCAATATCAGAAATATCGCTAGTTACTATCCATAAACAGGTGAGGTAGCACTGATTCTGTCCCTCTGTTTTTTATGAGAGACAGAGACGGATTCCAAGCAGCATTTAAACAGAATCCACCATCTCTGTTAATAAGGTTGCTAGATAGTTTGATTTCAACAGCTTCCTTAATGACACCATCCCAATAGCTGGACGTGCAAGCCAGAGTCTCCATGTTATTGTATTATATAGAATGACCGGTGTCAAGGCAATGTTCTGCAATAGCGGATTTGCTCGGCTGTCATAAGCGTGTGTGATGCTTATGTTCAGTACACCGGTCTTCCACAATCCTGATTGTCTGACCAATATATGACGTGCCACAATTACAAGGATTACGATAGATCCCAGCGTTTTTGCCTTGCGCAGGAATCATTTCCAACAGGATTGGCCGTATTTTGCGGAAATATGATGTGAAATGTGTTTTCCGACCACCTTCTAAGATTAAGGCCCTGTTGGCGTCCGTAAAAATCTTGGTCTTTTCGGTCAAACTGGTCTTGCTGAATAGGAAGTCTGTGGACTTCACCATGAACTTGTTTCTAATACTTTCCTACGTCAACATTATTAATGAGGAGAAATGTGCAAGAGTCACAGAACCAGTGGGTGAATGGTACTTCAGGCTTCCTGCACAGCAACGACGAAATAAGTACCGTGCAGCTAAGCTATGCTGGATTTAGGCTGTGGGCTGTTAAGGTGTGTAAGTAATATGCGCTTCAAAGTACGTAACGACATTCGCGCTGTGAGAATTGGTTCACAGAAACATATTGTGTCACTTTTGTATGTTAAGGGATTCCGGGCATTAACAGTCTGTGACAGGCAACCTGGAACTCTACACATGTGGGTCGGTAACACTGGCCACAAACAGGCACAGCCGACGGTGCTGACTGCTCTAGCGGGAGACACTGCGCAGATAATACGTGGAGATGCAGACGCCGCCTCCCCTCCCCCAACCCTCTAGCGCCAGTCACTGTACTTCGCCCCTCCTAAGGCCTCCGAGCCCTGCGTCACAGTCGGGCTGGTAAAATGCAAGTTCCTGCGCTTACTTTGCTTCTGGAGTTCAGCAGTGGGTACGTGTCGTGAGGCAATGGGAGAGTTAACCTGATGGGACCTGAATAAGTATCTAGAACATTTGTGTCATCAGTGTCAAAATATGAGAGAGACATATTATGAATTGATTGACTATTTGCGCAATAATGTTGTAAAAATTGATCAAGTGCAGCAATGGATCAATTCCTGTAGACTTCCCATTCCAAAGCGGGAAAGTGTTGGGGCTGTACATGTAAAAGCAGTGAAGTCTGAATTTACTGAACGAATGCCCGTGTATGTAATCGCACCTGTAGACCTGAATATGAGACAGGCTTAATTCAAACCACGTTAAAAACAGTAACCTGGATATTTCTGTAAATTTCTGTGCGTAAATAAAAAATGTCCTATGATCTCTTTTTATTTGTTTTGATCCTACAATAATTATAATTGTGAAAGAAGCAAATAATGTAACACAGGTAAAGCAATAATTCATGGTTTATTATCAAAAGCAATACATGTTTTTAACGTGAGAGATTTTAAAATGCAGAATGGTTTTATTTACATAACAGTAATTGATCAACTATACAATATTTACAGCAGCAGAGATACGTCATAATAAGAATGAAGAGAATGATTTTATTTATTTATATGACCCGAAGACTACTTGCTGCACTATATGATGGAATTCATCATCAGCAAACCGGTACTCTTTATAGTGTTCGATCATAAGTGCCTATGAGGGCGCGCGATGCATATCCTTAGTTTGCCTCTGTCTCGCCTACATCTACATGATATGCATACAACTTCGATCTCAGCCCTGAGCCCTACAATCTGCACAATCTGTGAGCCATTCCCCTTGTCTTTCATCAGGCCAAGAATCTTCCTGCTCTGAGGTGTTATGCCATAAGGATTATCTGCCGCATATCCAGAAGTGTCGAATTTCTTGGAACTGCAACTAATTACTTCGTACTTTCTCTCACGCAGTAGATGAAACTGTCCAACCTATATCAAGAAAATTTACACCAATGAAATGTTGTTTTCCAAACTTGCTGTGGGGTCAGTAGACGCTGAGTTTGAACAAATCCAGGACACGACCGATATAGACAGGCTTCATTAACTCTACTGAAGCCTCAGCCATTTCCACAGTGGCTAGTTCTTCACTGAAAATTGTGGCCTACTTAAAAATTTGGCCTGATCACGTAATTTCGTAGGCCATAATGCACATCCCAACAGTGAAGTAAATAAATATGACAGCTATTTCTAACATTATCCATTGATTTGTCGAAAACAAAATTATTTATTAATTCATAAAAAATCACACATCACAAGTGTCCCTTTCAACCGGGAATGCTGCTTCAAGAAGATGCCCAACCTGAAACACTGCCAGGGGCTTCTACATTACATCTCTGCTTAATCCCCAGCGTCATCATCAGCTTGGGGAAGGAAACATTTTTCGGGACGCAGCAGCAAGTCACTGTTCTCATTTAGCAAATCAATGTGATACTCAAGGACATGTCCCCTATCAACACCATCAGGCGCAATGACGATGTTATCCTTCAGTCACATAATTTCATCTTCGTACAGCTATCGGAACCCTGCAGATGGCACAGTTCGTTAAGTGCCTTGTCTGTGGAGATTGTTAATACCTACATAAAGGATGAAAGTCAAATAGTGAGCTGGCCCGTACTCCTCCTCATTCAGCCACCAGTTGTTCACCTTAGCGCATCTCTAGACACAATGTTAAAGTCACCTGCTATTCCTGAATTCGAAAAAAGCAACAAATCAACAGTTCAAATGTCTCATCTCTTTTAACGTTGTGTCCCATGAAAGCCCCGACGCTGTGTAATTGGAGACGGAAGAGTACTGTCTGGTCACGATAACTTGACGATTTCGCTAGTGCTGCCAGAAGCGGAGAAAATCGGCAGTACTTGAAAGATATTCATTTGTCTCCGAGCGCTGCCAACGTCAAGCTGCCGCTAAATATGAAGTATTACGAAAGGCTTGCGAGCACTTACTAGTAACTTCTGCAAGTACTTACTGATGTTTTTACATTAGAACAAAAACTCAAGCTGACTTTTTCAAGCCACTGGGGCAAGTTTATGTCATGAACTTGCTGCAAGTACGTTTTGCAGAGGTGCAGTTATTCTTCAAAACCAGAGCAGTCGACCTTGCTGTTGCATTATTATTAATGAATAAAAATCGTGACGAAACATAAACATAAAAAACAGAAAATGTTTTAAAGAGTACATATTTAGTGACATTCATTCAACTAAAATCAGAGGACTTCACTCAGATGAAATACTTTGAGGATGTTGTGTGCAAATTTCTAACATGTCTTGTCTAATGTATAATCAAAAATTCGACAGAAGGAAGCAAAAGTGTGGCGTGGTATGTCACTAAGAGACTGTGTTTTAATTACTCTTCCATTTCTACTAGCAACATTTACTACTTTTATCACAAATGTAGAACATTTGTGTTCACTGTAACATTAAAAAAATCAGCTAAATTTAAAGACGTCTGTACCGCCAATCTACTTTCTCTTCTGGTGAAACAAATTGGCTGGGAAACTCATTTCGCAATTCCTTCACTGTTGGTGCCAATTACATGTGTTTAGGGGTTCCAATGGAACATCTGTTTTGGCCCACCTGTCCTTGTGCCATTCTTCTTTTCGACACTGATATTTTCGCACCGTTACTGAACACATACAACTTCTGTAACTTCCAGAAAAACTTCGACGGAATAACAAATTCGGCAAGTTCTTGCAGGAAGATGCAAAAAGCTAGGACGAATTTTCAGCCTGCCGCGGAGTACGCGCTGATCTGAATCTCCTGACAGATTAAAACTGTGTGTCGGACTGGGACTTCAACTAGGAAACCCGGTCTTGTACGTACTTTTAATTTGTTAGGAAGGTTCATGCAAAAACGGTTTCCATTAACAAGCCAACTTCTTGAAGTTTACAAAACCGGAGGACATCGACAAGGGA
Source organism: Schistocerca gregaria (assembly GCF_023897955.1). Lineage (NCBI taxonomy): Eukaryota > Metazoa > Arthropoda > Insecta > Orthoptera > Acrididae > Schistocerca > Schistocerca gregaria. The sequence continues at coordinate 42,113,785 of NC_064923.1, read as the reverse complement.
GGAGGGGGAGGGGGGGTTGCAGATACGCTGGTTCCTAATATTCCACCCAATTCTGTGATTGTGTGGAAAATGCGCCATACCACAGCAGGAAGTTCGACAAAATGCCTAATACAATGTGAGAATGGTTGCGATACAGGCAAATAAACTGCAACAAAACAATGAGAAAGGCTGAACTGTTATCTAAAATAAAGGAAAACAAACTTGCCATGAAAGTGTACGTCGTGGATAAATTCGCTCAGAGCAGAGACTCCAAAGCAGTCCGTCTACCACCCTACAGCTGCGAAATAACCGTCGCTGAAATTATCAACAACAAGACACTCTCGATCAATGATGATGACGATATGGAATCAAATACAAATCATTTTGACAGTTCTTTCAGGCACAGTCAAGTACATTTTGTAAACATTACTGTTGTGCTGTATTTCCAGAAATGAAATTTTGACTTTCGATTCTTAGTGTGATTAAGTTGTACATTCATCTACTTTCAAATTTCATTCTGTCGATAAATAAATAAGATGAAGAAGGGATCGGTTGGTAGGTCATGTTCTTAGGCATAAAGGTATCACCAATTTAGTAATGGAGGGTAGTGTGGAAATTGAAAATCGTAGAGGGAGACCAAGAGATGAATACACTAAGCAGATTAAGAGGAATGTAGGTTGCAGTAAGTACTGGGGGATGAAGAACCTTGCACAGGATAGAGTAGTATGGAGAGCTGCATCAAAACAGTCTCAGGAGTGAAGACCACAACAACGAGAAGTTGTAGTTAAGATTCTCGACCAAGAATATCTCAACAAATTTGGTGATTTCCGATCCGACCGAAGTGTCAGTTAAGCGGATAAGATTTCCGCGAGTGCCTCCTTCGATTTCATAGTAAGCACAAAACCTGGGTAATGGTGGCAGCACTGCTACAGGCAGCCGACGCCGCCCTCCCTCGCCACTCCTCTCCCCTCTGCAGCCGCAATGCAGGAGCACGGCTGTCCCTGACAGCCACCGCGCCAATCGTCAACATTTCGTGAACAAGTGGGAAGTTCCATCTGTACGTCTCGATGCAATGTAGCATTACCCTCTTAACCACGGATGTAGGAGTCCTGCCCGTGCTTCTCATCCATTATGGCACTGCCTGTAACTTTGTTGGTGAATACAGTTTTTCCGGGAAACGTAATACTACGGAGTCTCTCCATCAGATCCACTTATTGCTTTGGAAAGACCCCCTTCATCAGGAAATGTGGCTTGCGTGATGTGCATATCCTGTTACTGCATCATCTCAGCAAGTTCCTGAAGAGGTGCTTGCATAAATTGTTGAGAATCCATGAAGTGAAGCGATATTCTTGGTGTCATTTACTTGGGAAATGAAATGTATTTTTCTACATTATCAGGTATGATACTGACCTTTTCATTCTCCAACCTAAGGGCGCTCAAACCCTCCACAAGAAATTGAGATTCGTAGCCACTCAGATTATGGAAGAATAGTTTGTGCTTCAAGTTGCACTCATTGTGAGCTGAACCATGGTACTTCCCCATTAGTTTACAACACGTGGAGTGTCCGCTTTTCAATCTAAAGGCAGGTCACAAATGTAACATGTATCTGGTTGCTTTTATAAGGCAACATTCTCTTGTGAGCTGGCCATTGGGATGTTTTTGCTGTAAAGGCCATCAACATTTCACGCAAGTTTTTGAGCTCAGAGAACAACCATGTTGCAGGATTGTCCTCGACTTATGAGTGAAATTTGTTGTGACTTATGTGACATGAGAATACGACCTGGTTATCTGTTGCATATGCAACGTTTCGTTCTGTGAAAGTGGTGTGAGACGCACTGGGATCACCTTCACAATGTGCCACACTAACTAGTAAGCACTCAGAGCCAGAGTACACAACAACGGGATATTGTTTCTGATGGTGGACGTTATTAAAACTTAAGAGCTTTTTATCATCGGTGTCGATATACACTTGTACTGGCTCCTGGCCTGAGCAGTGAGTCAGAAATGTTTCTTAATACTCACGCTTGGAACTGAGGCAAAAGTGCCTCGCGCCATGGTGTTTCGACATTTGGGTGGTAAATAGGCACGACATAGTTTTGATCCAGATGCAGTGCAGCCTCTCCTTTTCAGAGACTAACAACAAATCGGCGTGTTGAGGGCGCTGACCAACTACTTCTGAAAAACAAAGGGGTCCAATTACTTTATGCTTCACATCCTCTACGTGCGGATGGTAAACGTGAAGTGAGTAATTAGTGTGGTAGATCTGGGGTCATGATGGGAAATGAGATCCCTTCAGATTTATAATGCCCGCAGATGTTACTTGCTCAGAGTCTTGTGTGGTAGGTCTGGGGTCATGATAGGCAATGAGATCCCTTCAGATTTATAATGCCCGAAGATGTTAGTTGCGCAGAGTCTTCTACGGTAAAGAAGCAATGAGAGGGTGTTGTTATGGGTGGCCGGTATCCTCTTTCTACAACAAATGTACACATGTATTAATACAGTTCTTCATTTACAAGACCAGGAATCAGTTACTTATCTAGAATAGAGTTCATGCGTTGCGGTACAAGCTGATCAGTAACAATCCTCTTGCAGACAGTATCGGTAATCCTGCTATTACAAACTTTAGTCTTTCTACAGTCACTAATATGGTCGCTATGTACTATCGTAGCCTGAGATAAACTACACCTGTACTGCGAAAGAACTGACAGACGCTAAACTGGAGTGTGAGTCAGTCAAGGGAGGCCCTCTGGTCAGTGGAGGCAGCCTTATGGAACCATGGAACATTGCACTGAAATGCGGGACGATCTGCAACGAATTGACGCATGGTGCAGGGAATGGCAACTGAATCTCAATGTAGACAAGTGTAATGTGCTGCGAATACATAGAAAGAAAGATCCTTTATCATTTAGCTACTATATAGCAGGTCAGCAACTGGAAGCAGTTAATTCCATAAATTATCTGGGAGTAGGCATTAGGAGTGATTTAAAATGGAATGACCATATACAATTAATCGTCAGTAAAGCAGATGCCAGACTGAGATTCATTGGAAGAATCCTAAGGAAATGAAGTCCGATAACCAAGAGAGTAGGTTACAGTACACGTGTTCGCTCTCTGCTTGAATACTGCTCACCGATGTGGGATCCCTACCAGATAGGGTTGATAGAAGAGAGAGAGAAGATCCAACGGAGAGCAGCGTTTTTAATCTTCTGAGTACTCCGTCCAGCAAGCTCTGAAACTTTTCCAGTGAATTTTTTAATCCGAACGCCACTCTTCTGAATTGGCAATGTTCCCATGGTACTGAAAACGCTGTTTTATGTTGATCGGCCGGCCGAAGTGGCCGAGCGGTTCTAGGCGCTTCAGTCTGGAAACGGGCGACCGCTGCCGTCTCAGGTTCGAAGCCTGCCTCGGGCATGAATATGTGTGATGTCCTTAGGTTAGTTAGGTTTAAGTAGTTCTAAGTTCTAGGGGACTGATGGCCTTATATGTCAAGTCCCATAGTGCTCAGCGCCATTTGAACCTTTTGTTATTGTGTCGATCGTGTGGTGCGACCTCTATCTGGTGATGACCAAATCCACTGTTGAAAAATATTTGCATTCCCCTGAATGATCCAAGGTTTCTTTGTCGTTTCGCAAAGGCTGGAAGTCCGTTATGGTGTACGCATATAGATGCCTGCAACCGCAACGAAACCTATATTTTCGAATTTCATCCGTTGATTGTATTTCACACAACGACTGTTCCTGCCCCGAATGGACTATTGCTTTCTTCATTTATTCCGCTTTTCATCTGCTGATCGATAAACTCCTCCAAAATTTGCTGCGAGTGCCTAGGTAGCCTGCACGGTTTGCTGTAGACACGTGACTCAGTTCCCGGTGTTAATGCATTGCTGTGTAATATGTGTAGCTGATAATGGCTCTTTTGGACGAAATAAATCCTTAGATTGCAAAAGCAACTTTTTCATCCATTCCCTATTGCCTCCCTGTAGGTGCTTCACTTTTTCTCGTAATGCCGTTTCAATAACGTTCAGTGACTGTCAGTGGCCGACATCCCTCATGTCCTATTCTTCTTCCTCCAGGATATCTATATTAGCGTTTAACAATCCCTTTCTTAATCCTATGTCTCTGCGCTAACATTGCCTATAGAAACAGGTACCTTCTTTTCAGGCTTTATTTCTTGTACGCATACAATACCTCTTTTAAATAAGCAACCCCATGATGTAACACTTCATTCTCTTTTAACGGTTCCATGCACAAAATTCCCACGGCCAAACTAGTCTCAAGACTAACACAACGTGATTTCCCACTAGGCTCAGATACAGAATCGTGCGAATCAAGTTTAGTGTGGTTTAATCGTTTCGTCTTCCACGGCAGACTCTCCTCACGATATCGCTACCCTGGGAATGGCTTCACCTAACTAAAAGTTTTATCAGTCAGGTTCCACCCAATGTTGCCGAAGATCGATTATGGCACAATGCTGAGACAAAAAAATGTAATTCTAGAATCATGTCGTCGCCCTCACTTACGTGTGGCACAATCTCTACACATTGTTTTAATTGAACCATATCCACGCAAAAGTCTATGTCCAGAGATCCTGATCGTGTGATGTCTTTATCCCCACTCCACGCAATCTATTTTGTGGTGGGTCCCATTGCTTACGTTTCGCCTGATCACTATTGACGATCGACACATGCGCCCCTATGTCCTATAGTATCCTCCCTGTATCCTACAGTTACTCTTATCTCACAGTCCATCTCTGCATACGATTTCGTAACATCTAATCTCACTGGGAACGACCTAGGTGGACCTGGGGTTCCCGTTGGCATTTAACACCTTATCCTTACCCGATCTTCTACTTCTAAAACTACTGCATTCTCTTACTTTATTAGCATCACCCTGTGGCTGGCGACACTGCTTCCTTGCATGCCCTGCTCGTCCACACCTGAAATATTTCATACTGGCTACCAACCACTATCCGCTTACCCCGCATTCCTTTCGAAAAGTCGATCTCAAGCTCTGTAGTTATCTGTACAGCTGTGCGAAAACCCGTCGGATCCCCTGTCTGCATGTATCTAATTTCCTCATGCAACCCTCTAAAAAAGCAACCTCTTAAAAAGCATCTGCTCAGCTTCTTACAAAATAATTTCATTGATTGCAGCACTCTGTCCTAACTCACAGATGTAGCCATTAATTTTCCCTATCTTATCCGCAAATTGTTCCACACTTTCCGTATTTTTCTTAATTATTGCCCCTAATTGTCCGCTATAGTGTGTGGCACTATTTCGTTCTGTATATCTCTAAGTTAACGCATCTTTAAAACCTTCCAATGTTGTGGCTCCCTGAAGAGCATCTGATACGGTACATAAGTTTCAGCTTCCCTGTTAGTCTCAATTTTGCAACACTCAATAATTCCTTATCAAACCAACCTTCCACCTGAGACAGATTTCCAGTGTCTCCCACAAACATCAGCACATCCTCAGTTACCTTACAAGGAAAAGGAGCAATTAAACGTGCCACTGAGAACTCTACACCGCTTTGTGACGATCGCGTTTTTATGAAAGACACGCAGTTCTTTGTTAGTTGTGGTACCTTTCTAAAAATGTGCGTATGCTTTGGGTCTCTGCTTCTATCGAAGCTTTGTCCTTGTCAAAACTCATTTTGAGAAGAAAATGGTCAAATGGATGGGACTTAACATCTGAGGTCATCAGACCCCTAGACTTAGAACTACTTAAATCTAACTAACCTAAGGACATCACACACATCCAAGCCCGAGGCAAGATTCGAATCTGCAACCGTAGCAGCAGTGCGGTTCCAGACTGAAGCGCCTAGAACCGCTCTGCCACAGCGGCCGGTCCCAATTTTGAGAACTATCATTGACGAGATAAGAAAAGACGTATAATTACGAGCTATTTCAACTCCTGGCATTGCCTAGTCATATGCCCCCAACGATTGCACGTACAGAATTTTACTGGAAATGATTCCGTATACGGTGTTGAGTGCCCATCAAGGTTACACTGTGTACATCTAACAGACACTAACCAACCGTGACTTCCATTACCTCTAGAACTAGACAAATCCACTGGTTCTCCACTCGCAATAAAATCTACTGTACAAAATGTACGACTGCCGAACTTTTTTCCATGTACAAAGCGCAATCACAATTATTGGGACTGACATTTTCGTAGGCTGTATGTTCAGATGTCACTCTAGGAAGGCAACATCATTGTTCTGACACCTGTATTAGATGCCCTTCGATTTCCACCCGTGCTGGCCGGAGTGGCCGAGCGGTTCAACGCGCTACAGTCTGGAACAGCGCGACCATTACGGTCGCAGGTTCGAATCCTGCCCCGGACGTGGATGTATGTGATGTGCTTAGGTTAGTTAGGTTTAATTGGTTCTAAGTTACAGGGGACTGATGGCCTCAGAAGTTAAGTCCCATAGTGCTCAGAGCCATTTGAGCCAGACAGACGCCCAGCATTGCTGACAGTGTACAGTGCGGCGTCGAATGCCGCTGTCAGCGAAGTCCCAGGCAGCGACCGACTGCGGCCTCGCTCCCGTGAGCGGGCGGCTCCCTGCTCTGGCGACGGTTACGGTTCTCTCCCTACTCGGGGCAGGCTGCCCCACCCCGTGCCCGAACAGCGGAACCTGTACTGCATTCCAGTAGGCCACCCTGTCTGTCACGTGCTTCTGGTGTAGCAGGCTACACTACTGGCCATTACGATTGCTACACCAAGATGAAATGGAGATGATAAACGAGTATTCATTCGACAAATATATTATACGCGAAAGGACATGTGATTACATTTTCACTCAGTTTGGGTGCATAGATCCTGAGAAATCAGTACCCAGAACAACCACCTCTGGCCGTAATAACGGCCTTGATACGCCTGGGCATTGAGTCAGACAGAGCTTGGATGACGTGTACAGGTACAGCTGCCCATTCAGCTTTAACACGATACCACAGTTCATCAAGAGTAGTGACTGGCGTATTGTGACGAGCCAGTTGTTCGGCCACCATTGACCGGACGTTTTTAATTGGTGAGAGATCTGGAGAATGTGCTGGCCAGGGCAGCAGTCGAACATTTTCCGTATCCAGAAAGGCCCGTACAGGACCTGCACCATGAGGTCGTGCGTTATCCTGCTGTAGGGTTTCGCAGGGATCGAATGAAGAGTAGAGCCACCCGTCGTAACACATCTGAAATGTAACGTCCACTGTTTAAAGTGCCGTCAGTGCAAACAAGAGGTAACCAATGGCACCCCATACCATCACGCCGGGTGATACGGCGGTATGGTGATGACGAATACACGCTTCCAATGTGCTTTCACTACGCTTTCGCCAAACACGGATGCGACCATCATGATGCTGTAAACAGAACCTGGATCAACCCGAAAAAACGACGTTTTGCCATTCGTGCACCAGGTTCGTCGTTGAGTACACTATCGAGGGCGCTCCTGTCCGTGATGCAGCGTCAAGGATAACCGCAGCCATGTTCTCCGACCTGATAGTCCGTGCTACTGCAAACGGCGTCGAACTGTTCGTGCATATGGTTGTTATCTTGCAAACGTCCCCATCCCTTGACTCAGGTATCGAGACGTGGCTGCACGATCCGTTACAGCCACGCGGATAAGACACCTGTCATCTCGACTGCTAGTGATAAGAGACCGTTGGGATCCAGCACGGCGTTCCGTATTACCCTCCTGAACCCACCGATTCGATATTCTGCTAACAGTCATTCGATCTCGACCAACGCGAGCAGCAATGTTGCGATACGATAAACCGCAATTTCGATAGGCTGCAAAATGGTTCAAATGGCCGAGCACTATGGGACTTAACATCTGAGGTCATCAGTCCTCTAGAACTTAGAACTACTTAAACCTAACTAACCTAAGGACATCACACACATCCATGCCATAGGTGAGATTCGAACCTGCGACCGCATCGGTCGCCATAGGGTACAATCCGACCTTTATCAAAGTCGGAAACGTGATGGTACGCATTTCTCCTCCTTACACGAGGCATCGCAACAACGTTTCACCAGGCAACGCCGGTCAACTGCTTTTTGTGTATGAGAAATCGGTTGGAAACTTTCCCTCATGTCAGCACCTTGTAAGTGTCGCCACCGGCGCCAGCCTTGTGTGAATGCTCTGAAAAGGCAATCATTTGCATATCAAAGTCTCTTCTTCCTGTCGGTTAAATTTCGCGTCTGTAGCACGTCATCTCCATGGTGTAGCAATTTTAATGGCCAGTAGTGTACATGCTCCAGACTATGTTCGTTTAGGGCTTAAGGCACTTGCTATAAATACTTATGTGGTGACAAGTGAGGACAGGCTTTCTGTCTTCCGCTAGCATATTGCATTTCTGTGGCGTATTTTTTGATTGAATATTGTTAATACCCTTCATATTTAGAAGAAACTAATGTACAAGTGCAATAATTTGATTGCTGCAGATTACTGCCTGTTTCCTAAAGAAATGACGCATGCTTTGTGAAATATTACAGACAACTGTCACAAGACATCGCGTGTTTATTTCCAAGTGTCTCTAATACAACAGGCATTTTCAGTTGGATGGAGACTGTGAGGTTGATGGACCACATCGTAACAAACAGTGATGTGAAGGTTGTAAAGATAATACAAATGTCTTTTTTCTTACTGTGAGTTCTTATTACTTTCACATATAGGATTAATTTGGAATAACCTGTTGGTAATGATGGGGCCCACTCCCTTTGCTCTATTTGTATTTATCTTAATTATCGTGCTAAACCAGTAGCACATCTGTGCGCTCTCTGAATAGATGCCAATAGAACCACAGTGCGGCAGACACCATTTTTATGTGTCAGAAATTACCATAATTATAATGACAGTTGTCACTTAACGCTAAAAGCATAACAATAAGTAATACCATGGTAGTTAGCTATCTTGCTTATAAATTACTCTAATTATCTTGACAATTATTGGCCATTAATTATCATTATGACAGTAGCTGCCAATTAATAACATCATAAATTAACAAAACTTGGGCTAGAGCAACTTTAGTTAAGGATAAGACTTTTGTCGCAGAACCGGCCTACATCCTCTACTGTTATCCGCACAGCTGCCGAAAGTTGTTACTCATCAACAATGCTGTAGCTCTGTCCCGTATAAGAACGAACTGCCAATTACGGTAAAAGAGCCCGACGCTTTTTAAATTTTCAAACTTTTATTGCGAACACTAGCTCCCTCCTCTTACTCAGTGGACACCTCAGCAAAGATGTTCCTATTGCGTGAGCCCTGAAACATGGGTATCCCATAACAATAATGAGGTATGCTATTTCTGTCGATGCGTTACTGGTTAACCTAGAATCGCAGGTACAAGGTGTAATGCTCCATAACATCAAATCTCGTGCATGATATACGCCGCCGAAATCTGAGAGTCTCGTCACCTGAAGACCACTCGAAGCGGCGCATATTCTCAGACACTTCACAACAGTGACAGGTGCCAAGCTCAGTTTAAAGAGGACTACCTCATTAAACATCGGACAAGGCACTAACATTACTGACAGCATAAACTAGTGCAAAACTGACACACCGCAAAAATTACTTGGTCTCTGTTTAAATGCAATTTCCTGTCAGATTATAGCCTCCAACTGGAGAAACACTAAGCAAAATAAGTTTTGAAAACAGGGACATCGATTTACTTCAAAAAGTGAAGATGATGGACCTGTCAAGTAGCAAATACACTACGGCACTCGGTGCACATACTGCCTGTGTCAGACTCACTGCCTTTTTCTGGTTCTCATTTAGAGACAATCAGACAGACACACACTCCACCATTTGCAAGTGGAGGCTTACTCTTGTGAGAGTGATATGTAAGTGGCAATCGCTTTCAATTAATTGCATAAGAAAGAAGTAAGAAAGCAAAAGCCAAGTCTAATCCAAATTCAATTTCTCAGACATGAGCCCTAAAGTACTGCGCCACCAACGAAACTTTAACTATCTAAACAGCAAAGCAGACAAACTAAAACTACTTACCAACACCATTATTTACAGAATCTTGACTTCTACAGTGCGCTGTAATCGAATCGAAGAGAAACACCCTCAATCTAAGTGGAACAACGTTTGGAGAAATTTGCACAACTCTCACTTCACATTGGCCGTAAAATCTAACTGTCAAATTTCCGACCAAAGGAAAACTGCACAAAATGTACCTTAGTCAAACTAAGTACTGCATTATATGCAGAAATGGTGATACATTAATCTACAGGTAGTGGACACATAGGTGATATGTGGAATCTCCTCCATCAGAAATTGGCAATGATCGAAAGGACAGCCACAGCAAATGGAGACTGAACTGATACAAGAGGAAAAACTGAGATAACAGATGTCAAAGAACAACACCATAATTTAGATGCTTGTGCGTATTTCAATATCTGCACGGTATCATGGGTATTACTGCAGGTATTGCAATTGGTAACTGAGATTCGTGACCCGAACAACATTACACCAGTATTAACGGCACCTGTAGACGAATAATTATAGCATTACAAATGGTATGTTTTTAGGTTAGGTAGTACATCCAAATACATTTTGCAAGAGCGAGTTATTGATGCTCATCTTCCCCTGGGCAACAGGTCATGGTGCTGAACTGTGTTTACTGACAGGTTAGTGGTGCTGTTACAGTTGTGCAGAAAACATCAGGTCATAAGGGTTGTGTAGTATTTGTGAGGAGAGTGTTTCATGCCGAGAAAAAAAAACAGCCAGCATACTGATGTGTGTACATATTAAGGCACTACACATAAAAATATCTGCATTTGCTCCTATTATACCTTGTACAACATATCACTGAGAAGCAAGTTATTATCACTGACCTATTTAACACACACTCAGGCAACAAATGTATGGGATAGCGATAGGAACATATACATATGGCAGTATCACATACACAAGGTATAAAAGGACATTGAATTGGCAGAACTATAATTTGTACTCAGGTGATTTTTGTGTAAAGGTTTCCGACATGCTTATGGCCGCACAACGGGAATTAACAGATTCTTAAGGTGAATGCTAGTTATAGCTTAAATTTCGGAAATCGTTAGGGACTTCAATGTTCCGAAATCCATAGTGTCAATAGTGTGTAGAGAATACCAAATTTTTGGCATCACCTCTCACCGCAGACAACGCAGTGTGCGAGGCCTTCACTTAACGACCGAGGGCAGTGGCGTTTGCGTAGGTTGGTCACAAGCAACACTGCGTGAAATAATCGCAGAAATCAATGTGGGACGTAGGATGAATATATCTGTTATGAGAGCGAGGGTTAATATGGCGTTAATGAGCTGTGGCAGCAGACGACCTACGACGAGTGGCTTTGTCAACAGAACGACATCGCCTGCAGCGCCTTTCCTGGGCTCGTGACCGTAGACATCTGGAAAATCGTGGGCCGGTCAGATGGGTCCCGACTTCAGTTGGTAAGAGCCGACGGTAGGGTTCGAGAGTGGCGCAGACCCCACGAATCGCAGCACTGAGGGTCAGTAAGAGTCGAAGTATTCGCGTTTGGTTGACACGCGTGGGACTTGGTGGGGCTCGGTGAGCGAAGGCTGTAGCATAGGATTTGTACAGCGAAGAGAACTGATGTAAGGATTTTAGGACTTTGCTATAACAGAGTATATACCAGATATTCATTGTGATATATTTAGCTCAGATATGTAACTCTTTCTAGTTCAAGGAATAGAGATTTCGGATTGAGGAATTTCCATTCAGACTGAGTTCAAACAGAGCTATATATGAAGTTAGCGACATAACAGGACTGGAGTCTATGGATCTGGCGACGTCTTATCTATGTGGTGATCTTTCGCTTCTGGCATGAGTTGAATGGAATCGTCTTCATAAATGTGGCCAAAAGTTCAGCAGTGCAAACGCAGAGTACTTTGATTGCGAACGCAGGTGTTTCATTTCCGTTAACAATTTTCTATGCTTTGTGATACCTTTCACGTAACTTTTTGACAGCAGAGTGTATAAAAAAATAAAACTGGCAGTGTGTGCATCGTTAGCTACTGGATGCAACATACAGTTAGATCCCTCTTTATCTACGCTCTAAGGCAACAAGTAACGCTCCTGCTGCCAGTTACCGAACACGGGGAGCAAAACATATATCTTGGAATCTTAGCTGGGCTACTGCAGCTACAATGGTGAAAAATCAGTAAAGATTTATTCACTAATTTCTATACGTTGGCTACCTCTACCCAGACAGAAAAAAATCTCCAAAAAATTGGACACAAATGTTTTGTTGCTATTTTAGACTCCCCTAATCTACTTTTAAGTAATAACTTTAATGAAAACATTTGGTTACATTATGTTTCTATTTCATGTCTATATGGGACTTTGTTGGCGAGGTGACTGTACAAAGCACTGTTTCCCAATGGAGCGTACATTCTGTTTCAGTGAAGAGCTAACGGCAGCATATGCAGCAGCCTTCCCATCGTGTGCGACGCCCTAGCCGATACCAATACATTTCCTGGAAACCCCAGCATCTACTACATCTGTGTCAGCGACGACGGGGTCGAAATTTACCCCTCTTTGTACAGATGCCCACACGGAGGAATTTACAACCCGAGCACCTACCAGTAAGTGCACTACGTTAGCTATCAGCAGAACACACCTGCTTCAGTTAAAACATTGTTGCTGCGTATGGCATGACACGACTTTTATTGGCGCTTTTAGTCTACGACACAAGAAAAACTGTGTAATATTAATTATAAAAAAGTGGCTAATGCTTTTCATTATTTTGATAGACAATCTTCTACAGCTGACTCTGGAAAACACAACTTGCGAAATCTTCTGGTGCCCACTACAACAATATGGTGCTGAGGGGTGTGATGTGGAAATCGCTGGTAGAACAACTGAAACATTCAGTTTAGGTTCTTTGCAAGGCTACCATTGTGATATTCCCCAGAGTTAAAACATAGAAGGAAAATTAGTGTTATTATCACTATGCTCGTTAAGTAATGAATACAATAAGCTACTATGAAATATATTGTGAAATGTGAGGCAGAACGTGCTCCTAAAATGGATGATAAGTAATTTAATCACCTCGTCTCATCAAAGTACTAACATGGCGAGAATATATATGAAACTTCAGATCATTGTGGAAACCCATTTGCTTTTACTGACAAAATGAATAACTCGTAGCAAATATCCCACGCTTTCGTCCTCGCCTTGACACATCCTCCTTGCAGATAAGCAAGCCAGGTGGTCTCATTCTCTGTCTCGCATCATTTCTTCTTTAATTATTGCGATTGCGAGTTTGGTGGCCCTTGCCCGCAAAGTGTTTCTTTCCAGACAGTAACATGTGTACCAAGTTTATCTGAAATCAATGCAGGGGTGTAGTGGGAGCTTTTTACCCAAGTCTCCACCCGTGTACACACGTCACATATATTTGACATATTTGACAAATATTTGTAAACAATTTTATCTGTGAAACTTCCTGGCAGATTAAAACTGTGTGCCCGACCGAGACTCGAACTCGGGACCTTTGCCTTTCGCGGGCAAGTGCCCGCGAAAGGCAAAGGTCCCGAGTTCGAGTCTCGGTCGGGCACACAGTTTTAATCTGCCAGGAAGTTTCATATCAGCGCACACTCTGCTGCAGAGTCAAAATCTCATTCTGGAATTTTATCTGTATCTCTAGCGAATTTCACCCTGTGGTTTAGTTTTCAGGCAGATCCATGTCCATAACGTCTTATCTTCTATCCACAATGATACGGTATAATTTTGCAGCTACACTCAGTGACATGTATGGATACTGTATGAGTAATTTGTTGGGAGTGCAGTTGGCAGTAATGAAGTAATAAATTGAAACTTCATTCATGATGCGGCAGTTTTTCACGGATCCTGTGTTTATGATGTCATATCTATTGAAATATGTGCCGTACAATGATATAATTTTCGACGTACGTTCAGTCGTATATGTGTATACTGTCTAAAAACGTGTGACGAATACAGTTAGTAATAAAAAAAGTCGTCTCTGTTGCGGTAGTTTTACTGTATAAAAACTAAACTAAACTCTGCCCGAACAGGCCATGAAGGTCCAACGGTACCGCCCGACCGCCGTGTCATCCTCAGTCTAAAGGCGTCACTGGATGTGGAAACGAATGGGCACGTTGTCAGTACTCGGCTCTCCCGGTCGTATATCAGTTTACGAGACTGGAGCCGCTACTTCTGAATCAAGTAGTTCCTCAGTTTGCCTCACTAGAGCCGAGTTCAACCCGCTTGCCAACAGCGCTCGGCAGACCGGGTGGTCACCGATCCAAGTGATAGCCCAGCCCGACAGCGACTTAATTTCGGTGATGTGACAGGAACTGGTGTTACCACAGCGGCAAGGTTGTTGGAAGTTCTACTGTATGACAGCGAAAATGTATTAAGCGATTAAATTTTTTTCTTTCATAATTTTGTACGAGGTATAAACGAGAAAAAGTGTCGTCAGAGTTTGATATTATCGTTAAAGTTTGTTGCAAGTAACAAAGTGATCTCATTCTCCAATATTGGATGAAAAGATCTTTTATCCGCGCGTCACGGACTGCACTGCTCTGTCACGTCAACCCCGTAGATACACAAGTGGTTCTCACCCCCACAGTGATTCTTTCCAGACAGTAGGCGATATGTGTGGGCCCTACCAAGTTTGGTTCAAATCGTTCTAGTAGTTCCGGAGATTTGGAATAGACATACTACATTATTATAATATGCGTGGTTTTCCTGAATAGTCGCAGTACGCTATTTAAAATGGGTAATTGTGAAAACTGGTTGCTGAAACAACGAGAAACAGAGCTTCTCATCTACTCAAAAATCTGTACCTCATCCCCAGCATACACGTCCTGACTTCTGTTGGCAGGCAGGCACTCCGTCTTCAGGCCACAAGCGTTTCATCGGGACCATCCGACCGCCGTGTCATTCTCAGTTGAGGATGCGGATAGGAGGGGCGTGTTGTTAGCACACCGCTCTCCTGGTCGCTGTGATGGTTTTCTTTGACCGGAGCCGCTACTATTCGATCGAGTAGCTCCTCATTTGGCATCACGAGGCTGAGTGTGCCCCGAAAAATGGCAACAGCGCATGGCGGCTGGCTGGGTGGTTACCCATCCAAGTGCCAGCCTCGCCCGACAGCGCTTAACTTCGGTGATCTCACGGGAACCGGTGTATCCACTGCGGAAAGGCCGTTCTCCTGAGTTCTGTTGGCAGGGTCATTATTTTTGGAAGGCAAAACATACTCTCCCTTTCGTTGACTTTCCCCATTTTGCATTTGGTGGATATGTGACGTTGCTTGAAAAGATCAGTTTGATTTAATCTCTTGTACCAAAACCAGTAGCTTAAAATTAACAGTTGGTCGATCTTCCAAATAGTAGTTGTCAAAGGTACACTTATGCGGTTTGTATCTGGTGCACTGCGTGTCATTCACGATCAGATACCTCCTTTAACTTAAGGAAAAGATGCTGTATATTTTGATTCCCTGCGCTTTTTAAACTAATAGTGCTTACTTCTACAAAATAATTTTTGATGTAAAATATTATTTCATCCATTTTCGACGCCACTATAATGCTAATGCGCTCCTAGTGACGGATCCACACCTCGCCCATTTTTTCACTGAATGTGATAGCAAAGGCACACGAGAAAAGTACTACAACTGAATCTCATCCATAGAATACTACTAATGTATAGGAACAAGTGGATTATGTTGGAAAAATCATGAAGAAATACTGAGAATCTCGAATAGTCGCTTGCTATCGCGGGAACACTGCGGTCGTGACATACACTCCTGGAAATGGAAAAAAGAACACATTGACACCGGTGTGTCAGACCCACCATACTTGCTCCGGACACTGCGAGAGGACTGTACAAGCAATGATCACACGCACGGCACAGCGGACACACCAGAAACCGCGGTGTTGGCCGTCGAATGGCGCTAGCTGCGCAGCATTTGTGCACCGCCGCCGTCAGTGTCAGCCAGTTTGCCGTGGCATACGGAGCTCCATCGCAGTCTTTAACACTGGTAGCATGCCGCGACAGCGTGGACGTGAACCGTATGTGCAGTTGACGGACTTTGAGCGAGGGCGTATAGTGGGCATGCGGGAGGCCGGGTGGACGTACCGCCGAATTGCTCAACACGTTAGGCCGTCTTCCGCTCACGCCCCAGCATCCTGCAGCCCGCCTCCAGTGGTGTCGCGACAGGCGTGAATGGAGGGACGAATGGAGACGTGTCGTCTTCAGCGATGAGAGTCGCTTCTGCCTTGGTGCCAATGATGGTCGTATGCGTGTTTGGCGCCGTGCAGGTGAGCGCCACAATCAGGACTGCATACGACCGAGGCACACAGGGCCAACACCCGGCATCATGGTGTGGGGAGCGATCTCCTACACTGGCCGTACACCTCTGGTGATCGTCGAGGGGACACTGAATAGTGCACGGTACATCCAAACCGTCATCGAACCCATCGTTCTACCATTCCTAGACCGGCAAGGGAACGTGCTGTTCCAACAGGACAATGCACGTCCGCATGTATCCCGTGCCACCAAACGTGCTCTAGAAGGTGTAAGTCAACTACCCTGGCCAGCAAGATCTCCGGATCTGTCCCCCATTGAGCATCTTTGGGACTCGATGAAGCGCAGTCTCACGCGGTCTGCACGTGCAGCACGAACGCTGGTCCAACTGAGGCGCCAGGTGGAAATGGCATGGCAAGCCATTCCACAGGACTACATCCAGCATCTCTACGATCGTCTCCATGGGAGAATAGCAGCCTGCATTGCTGCGAAAGGTGGATATACACTGTACTAGTGCCGACATTGTGCATGCTCTGTTGCCTGTGTCTATGTGCCTGTGGTTCTGTCAGTGTGACCATGTGATGTATCTGACCCCAGGAATGTGTCAATAAGGTTTCCTCTTCCTGGGACAATGAATTCATGGTGTTCTTATTTAATTTTCCAGGAGTGTAGTAAAAAGGTCTAGTACCTTTAGATTCGAATGGAAAACTCTCGGATTTGATTCAACACGTTGGTCGGATTTTGAATTAAAATTTTCACTATAAGAAATGACAGTTACTGTGAAAACGTCTTCGTCAAATAGATAAACAGATGATCAGGCTGGTTTCCAAGTCTTCGGATTTATGCTGCTAGTGAAGTTGTAAGAATCAGAAAACAGCAACGACATGAGTGTGCAAATGTTAGTGAAATGCTTCATTAAGGAGGCGAGAAGTGTATCGAAACCATTGAAAAACATTTTCATGGTGATAGCTTCCTTTTAAAACAGCCAGCCGCGGTGGCCGTGCGGTTCTGGCGCTGCAGTCCGGAACCGCGGGGCTGCTACGGTCGCAGGTTCGAATCCTGCCTCAGGCATGGGTGTGTGTGATGTCCTTAGGTTAGTTAGGTTTAAGTAGTTCTATGTTCTAGGGGACTTATGACCTAAGATGTTGAGTCCCATAGTGCTCAGAGCCATTTGAACCATTTTTGAACTTTCAAAACAATTTGCTGGAAGTCTGGTCATGCATTCGCTGTCTAAAATAGGAACCTGAGGACAACTGAGGCTAATATAAGAATCAGAATGTGAAATTCCAGAAATTTAATGAGAGAATATGATAAGAGAAGTAAGCAAGCTTAATTTAGAAGAGGCTGGTAAAGTGTAATGGTAAATTAGTGAGATTTATGGCAAAATGATTATAGGATATTGAGAAAATCAATTAATGTTCAACCACTATAAGCAGAAAAATATTAGAGAAACAGAAGAGGAAGTAGTTAAGGATGGGGGCAGACAATTTTTAACAATTGGGCACCCACAGCTAAAATTTTTATACATGATTGACGGACAATTCATAAAGTACTGCAGGTGTTTAAGCTATTGTAATATAAAAGTGAACGAAAAGTCCAACAGTCCACTGTAGCTGTACTTCCTGAAGCCGAATAGAGATGCAAACATCCCGTTTCGCAATTTTTAAGTTGCAGTTCTTAGTGTATATCTCTACAGAATTTTCTTATAAATTAATGCTTTGATAAGGGAGAATTGAAGTTGTCTGAGATATCTTAAAGTAAAGGATGAAAAGACTCAAACATGGAATAAAACATTATGCATGTAGTGAGGCAACTAGGTGTGGATCACATACGAACCACAGAGAATAAATTCGGTCCTTAATTTCATACCAAAAGAAGGGTACTTACTAATGCTACGTCATGTGGTATAGGGATTACTTACAGAATGCCACAGAGTAACAGTTGGCGTGGCTAGGTAAAGTTCTCAGTCCTCCTCAATTGATAAAACCGTCATCAATGATGAATGTCATGTTTAATAAATGAAAGAACAAAATTAGGAACCAGAAACTGATTCTTGAGTGAAACAGTATCTAAAATGAAGGAGATGAGGTCAGTTCCGAAGTAATGTGGACCAACTGCCAAAAAGGGACTGACTTGCGTTAAAATCACGAACTGTCATCATATCCCAATTAAAATATGTTCTTGTTGGCCTATCCTAAGCAACAGACAATGTTCCTCATAAACGTTATCTAGGAGAGTATTAGGTCGTTGAGTGATTGAAGAATAAAGTGAAGTTGGCGATGAAAACTAGTAAAACTGATGTAGTGAAATAAACTGAAAAATTATTTTTAATATGTTTTGGAGGCCACGAATGTCCGAAAGGAAAAGCTTTTGCTGCCAATCAGACTTACCGAAAGTTGGCACGATTATGTGTATTCATCACCAACACGGGAGCTGGCAACAAAAGCTACGAGCGTCCAGTGTACAGTCGAAGCGTGTGCGGTGACTGCCGTCTGGGTGCTGAGACGGTGACGGAAACTGCAGGCACCCGGGCAACAGGGAAGACAAGAGAAGCATGCTGTTAGCGGTCTGCAGACGAACTGCCGTCACCACGCAAACTATTGAACTCGGTTCTCTGTATTACATAAAATCCGTTGTACTGTATGAATTCTCAATGTCAATCAATCAATAAAGGTGGGTGATACGATACTGTGAGAACATTTTCACAGAGTACCCAAAGACGCATGTCGAAACAAGCCACCTAGAGGAGATGACGTTTCCTCAGAATTATTAAGACCCTCTGGAGGTCCGACGGTGACAAAATAACTCACCGGGTATACAAGTTATATGGGACTGGCGAAATAACCTCATAGTTCAAAAAGTGTCAGATAATTTCAGCTACAAAAAGGGCATGAGGTGACAGATGCGTGTATTAGAGAACCACAAGCTCAACAAGTCATGTTTTCAAAGTCCTCATACGAATTATTTATAGAAGAATGGAAGAACCGAGAGAAAGCCACTACAGGAGAGACTTAACTTAGAAAACAGCCTGAAAAAAAGACAAAGCTATCTTTACAGTATTCGTGGGTTTAGAGAAAGGTGAAATTCACTTTAAGAAGATCAAGGAGCCAGCAAGGATAAAATGAAGGAAGCAAAAGCTTATCAACACCTTGTAGAGAAATCAGACTTTGGCTATAAGAGTCAAAGGACATCATAAGGTAGCAGTAGATCAGATGGAAGTGAGACAGGTTTGTAGCCTATCCCCAGTGTTATTAAATCTGTATACTGAGCAAGCAGTAAAGGAAAGCAAAATGATATCTGGAAATGGAGTTACGACTCATAGAAAACATGGAAAAACTTTGAGGTTTTCTGATGACATTGTAATATTGTCACAAACGGCAATGGACGTTGATCAGCTGAACCACATGGATAGTCTCATGAAAAGTCGTTATACAACGACTATCGACTAAAGTAAAAGAAGGGCAATGGAATATAGTTGCCTTAAATCGCAGTGTGGTGAGGGAAGTAGATTAAAGAAAGAGATGCTAAAAGTAGTCTATGTGTTTTGCTATTTGGCAGCAGAATAAGAAACATGGGCAGAAGTATAGAGGATATAAAGCACTGTCTGGCAATAGAACAATAAATATTTCTGAAAGAGACAAAATTGTTGACATTTAATTAGGAAGTCCTTTTCTGGCGTATTTATCTGGAGTGTTGCTTGTACAGGAGTGAAACATGTACAATAAACCTTTCAGACAAAAAGAGAATACAAGCTTTTGAAAAATGGTGCTACAGAAGAATGCTGAATATTATAGGGGACTTGAATTAGAAGAAAATAAATTTATGGCATATCATGATTCGAAGAAACGATCAGTGGACACAATAAATTCGAATGCTTATTAGTAATGGTGGGAAGTGTTTCTGTTTGTATGTGTGTTTGTTTGTGTGTGTTTGGAGGATGGGGGGAAGAGGGTACCAACACTCGAGTACAGTAAGTTCAAATGTATGTAGGTTGCAGTAAGTTGTGCAGATTAGAAGAACCTTGTAAGTATAACTAAGTGGGCATGTAGAACACAGAAGGACCCAAATTACTAAAGAAATAATATCATCAGCAGCATCCCACATACTACATGCATTGGCATAAATTAATATAAAAAGATTAATTATTGAACAATAAATATTAAAAATGTTGGGCTCAAAAAAACTAATAACTCAAAAATAATGAACCAGGCTGCATCAGTGAATTTCAGTCAGTGAAATTCATTATCATTATTTTTAAGTTTCTTCATCCCCTTGAATCTCAATTTTATACTCCTATTTGCAAAGAACTGAAAATAAAAATCAATAATTAATTTCGGGTATCTGAAATTTTAAATTTATTATGAAGCTCCATACAAATTTTTTCACCTTATCTAGTTTTTAAATGTTCACAACCAGTAATGTAATATAAATTAATTACTTCTCACTCACTGAGCTTTTAAAACAAAGTACAGCTGTTTGCTTTATTGAGCTTCTTCAGTAGAGCCTCCATTTATGTAGATTAAAATTTTATTAAAAATAAAAATTATTTATCTTCTAAATGAGGATGACTATGACTAATGTATGGAACTAATTTAAATTTGACCAAAATATTTCTGTTGAGAGAAATGTTAAAGTAAAAGAGAAGTAACTTGAGGGTGATATTTCCAAATATTAATTCAAAACATCTTGAATCATAGAACATTTGAGAAGTATGAAACATAATGCATATGGAGAAGATGAGAAATTTGGAGAAACTAGTATAGAAATATTGGAAGTAATAGTAAAGTCAGATGTGTTATAACTGCAAAAAATAGAGCAGTATCAATTTAATCATTATCACTTACCAATGAATAATGTACCAAAAATAATAAAAAAATTGTAGTAAAGCTTATACACTAATTTTAAATGTTTTTTATTCAATAACCAAAAAATCTACATCTAGTGATATGGATATCAGAGAATACAATAAAAACCAACTAATAAATTTATTCAATTGTTATAATGAAATAGCTAATATAGATTTTAAATTCAAAATTAACAGCCTCAGTTGCGGAGTTACCTAGATTTACCTAGGTTTCAATTGGGATAACCCAATCTTCTTCAGAATTACTATTACTAATGTTTGTCTATAATGGACATGGTCAATAACCAAAAAATCCATTATGGACAAACATTAGTAAGTGTTTTGTGGGGCTCGACCTCTACTTGTCCCGGGGTCGAGTTTTGGAGAGCCTCATGATATCTCAGAGGTCCGAAACACAGGTACTCACACTCACTGTTGTACTGCTACTGGGTCCTTCTCCACCATCTACCGCTCTTTCTGTTCTCCAGCCCAAGCAGACTCTGTTCTGTGGATGGTCATTGACGGCCTCCATTCCAGTGACCACTTCCCACTCTGCATTCAACAATTTGACAGAGCCATACGTGACGAGCGGCCACTAACATGGATGGTCGTCAGGGCTAACTGGACGCTGTTCATCCGGCTGGCTGTGTTTGAAAAAGCGTCCAGGAATGGGTGGACCATATCACACAAGTGATCCACCATGCTGCTTACTTATCCATCCCCAAGACCTAAGGTCGTCTCCGGAGGCGACCTGTGCCTCGTGGACAGATGAGTGCCGATCTGCCACAACGCATGTGTGGTGTGCTTCCTTCCAGCCCCATGGACGGGACGATGTTCTTCTCACAGATAGGCCACAGTCCTATGATGCATGGCTCCCTGCTCCGGCGAGAGGACCATCCAATGTGTGGTGCTTGTGGCGTCCAGGTCATTGTGCGTCACGTTTTATTGGATTGCGTTTTATTATCTGACCAGTGGCCATCGGCTGATTTGCAGGCGAATCTACCATCTCTTTTAGGTAATAATCAGATGAATGTGGCTACAATTTTAAAGTTCTGTGACTTGTCCAATTTTCGCAGGGTGACTGGCTCGCCCATATTTTACGTAAGTGGCCAACCAGTGGCAAATTCCTGTGGCGTCCTTCAAACTCCTATGTCATTTAACTTAAGTTTTATTCTTTTACACAGCATTTTTCGCCTTTTCCCGCTTTCTTTGCGTGTATGCTTCCATTTTACAAATGTTGTCCACATTCGTTCCTTTTAATGTGTGTCAGGCCGCTGATAACCTTGGTGTTGAGCGCCCATAAGCCCCAACACACACACACACACACAACAAAAGCACAGAATCTGTAACACTCAGAAAACTTAGGAGAAAACGTCAAAATGTAAATGTTATCATTTCAAAAGCAGACAAGGGGAACACAGTATTACTGATAAACAAAGAACAATACATTGCAAAGAAAAACAAGAATTCATCTCACGAAATAACAATACAAAATTATAATCAGACCCAACAAACAGGTTCTAGACAAAAGTAAGAAATACTCTAAAAAATTTAGACATCATACTAGATAACAAAGGGAACGAAAGTTGACACAGATTAATACCACAGCACATGTCCTCCAAACTAACCAAAGGTCCAAAAACTGAACCTTCCTGGATTTAAGAAAATTCTCCACTTCCAAGCTTGTAGGGTACATGTTAAAATTACTGTCTGAAACTTTCAAAATACAAGAAGACAGAACCATTGAAAACGCTACACAGCTAATATAACAATTAAAGATATAAAAAGCCCAGACAAAGCAACACTCTTCTCAGTTGATATATAAAGCATTCATTCCAACATATCTGTACCATAAGCAATAGAAAACATCGGTAAGAACCTGAAAACCTATAGTCATTTCCCCAACGAACGGGTTAAGGAAATATACACATTAATAAAGCTCATAAGAAAACAAAATTACTTCCGGTTCAATAATGAATTTTATTTACAAGAAGTTGGATTACCAAAAATCATTTTCACAAAAAAGAATACAAAATATTACATTGGTTCAAGTATATAGATGATTTCCGCTACTTAAGAGATGAACCACAACAATATTGAAAAACTACATACTGACATCAACAAGGTACACAAAACATAAAATTCACAATTGAAAGAGAACAGATAAACCAAATTAATTTTCTGGATATAACAATAAAAAACAGTAAGCATATGTTTGAAATTTATCATAAACCCAGAACAACACATATTATTATTATTATTCCACCATCAAATCACCCACACTCACAAAAGCAAGCAGCACTTCGATGTATGCTCCATAGACTCAACACAGTGCCACTCACCAAAGAAAGCTATAAAAATAACTGGACATAGTAATGCAGATAGCACAAAGCAATGGTTACAACAGCAACATAGTCAAAAAATAAACAACAAAATTAAAAGTAAAATAAAAGCAGAAAACACCAAACCACAGTCGACAACACAACAGAACCAAACACAAACACACAGTCCCATAACTACTACACATAATAATCAGAAAAAGATGGAAAAAACCACAAGATGGCACACAGTGACATACAAACTCACACATAAAATTATCAACAACAAAAAACACCACTTAACCCTCCAAGGAAATTACCATATATAGAAAACCAAAGCAGAAAGGAAAACTGTTGAATGATCAAGTTCACATCACAAACAATGCATTATTTACACTAATAGATAAAATAATAGAATAACGCTTCAAAAGAGGATTAATATAATAATACCACCCAACATTTTTACATTCACTTAGCCATGAACCCCTCTACAGAATATTGAAACAAAAAAATCAGATCAGCTGTCACCTAAGCTCTCAAGCACTTGTTAACAACTATTGCATGGTGGACGATCTAAATGGCTGTGTACTGATAATGTTGTGCATAAAATAGTTTAACGAGCATAAGTTAAACATATTATAATGTTTGCACGTGGATTAGTAATTGTGTTCTGTGTGTAACTAAAAGTACGGCGATCTGTTGTAAGAAAAGGGACATTTTTTTTTCAACTAACTAGTGCACAATGGCCGTGACCAGTTAGGAAGATCTGAATACTATTTACGAAATAAGTGAGGAAGCGTGGAATAAACCAAGTTCCTGTAACAAAACAGCAGGAAAAGGTGTGAGTTGTGCAAAGTGTAAGGGGAAATTCCATTATTCGTGTCTAAATGCAACAAATGGAGTGAAAAACTGGAAATGCAGTGATTTTTCTCGTAAAGAATGTGACGATATGGACGAAATCAAAACAGACCCGTTAAAAACGTGTGTGTGTGCGAAAAGTCCAAGAATGAACTCGGAATAGTAAGAAAGGAACTTAAGTGTTCGAAAACAATTATTTGTGTATTAACAAACGAACTCCAGAAGCAAGAACCAGTCAAGAAAGAAACGTCTGAAAACTAAAGATTCGAGGCGTCCAACATAAAGCACGATTCACAACACAACGTGCATACCACAACACAGAACGCAGTTCTAAAAGGAAAGCAATCAAAGGGTGCAGCAATGGAAATGCAAACCTTTGTTCCTGAGAGTCAGTTAGTGAGTAGGAGACACAAAATATTTGTTGCCATGGCAGAGACTGTGCAAGAAACATTTTAAATTTAGATTCAAATAAATATGATGTTGAAGGGAAGGTGATACCAGGTGCCTCCAGTAGTGTAATATTACAAAAATGTAACGACCTGCATAAGCTGATAAATGAAGATTTTGCAGTTATTTGGGCAGAGGCTAATGAAGTAGCAAACAATGAAGCCAATTGGCAATTTTTTCACTACAAAAAGCCTTGTCAGCATTACAAAATACAAATGTGATTGTAGTTGGAGTACCACACAGACATGACCTGCCTGAATGGTCTTGTGTAAACCAAGAAATTCAATCCACAAACCGAAAAATTAAAAAAAGTGAAAGTCTTACATAACACTTTTGTTCATACTCCTGGTAACGAGGAGCTATATACAGCACATGTACAGCACCTAAATGCAACTGCTAAAGAACTAATTGCCACAAGGTTTCATGAATCAGTGGAAACGAACAGGGAAGTGCACAACACAGCAGTAGAACAAAGATGTCAGATAAGGAAACAGTGTGAATTGCTACTGACACAATTCCTGCACAAATAACAGAATCCTTAAAAGTGAATTTCTGTATGTGTGGAGAGCATAATTACTCAAGAAATAAACATACTCAAGAAATCAGTGTAAAATTTAGAAGAAGTAGCAAATGACATTGGAGGAAAGTAATCATATAAGAAGAGACTTACTTGCAGAAAGGAGAATAGCAACTCAAGCTCAAGGAGTGAGAATACCAACAGCTGGAATATGGCAATCAACCTGAAGAAAGAAGCCACAATCAAGGAACCAGGATTTAAGGTGGGATCAGCGGTGGTTTCACAGAAGGAAGCAGTTAACAAAGTTAATCAACAAGTGCGTGGACACATATGTGACTATCATAACACAGATGATCACAGTGCACCAAGATTAAAGACATTAACTGAACTTACAACTTCAAATGTAGAGTCAAATTGTTCTCAGAGGAATATAAACACAGACAAACTACTTACTTTTCTACAAGTTAACAGATGTTGTATTAGAAATAAGGTTTTAGAATTAGAACATTTATGTAACACTGAGCATATAGATTCTATGTGTGTATCTGAGCACACTTTGACCCAAGAACAAGTAAATGTATTTGTTCCCCAAAGGGAAGTTGTAGGAGACATGATATGTAGAAAACAGAGAAAGAATGGTGGGGCTAGAATTTTTGTCAAAGAAGGAATAAAGTTTTCCAGAATTGAGGTCTCTATGTATTTCTCAGAACTAGATGGGGAGTTTAGTTGTGTAAAAGTAATGAATGAAAATATAGTGGTAGTTAGTCTATATACGTCGCCAGATGGTGATGCGAATTTGTTTATTGAAATATGTGAATTCATAGGCAAAAAGATATTGAAGAGTAAGACAACATTTGCTATATGTGGTGATTTCAACATAGAAATGCCAAACACACAGAGGCTAGTCACTAGGACATTCTTGAATACACAAAGATCATTAGACCTAAGAATGTCTGCATAGAGAATATTGTTGGGAATTTCCATGGGGAATATTTTACAGTCATACTTGCAGGAAGTGGACTTGCAGATCATGAGCCACTGCTCCTCAAACTGTGTAAGAAGCAACCAGTTGAAATTGATGAACATACAGTAGCAATGGCACGAGGGCAAAAGGAAGAGTACATAAGTATGTTTGTTGATAGATTAGGAAGTGCAGATTGGGACATTATATATAATTGTCAATCTGGCCAAAGGAAAGCTGAAATTACCTTTGATAACTTGTTTAAAAAGTACACAGATTTATGGAATTCTTGCTGACCAGTAATAAAAAAATTAGGTATCCATGTGAAATGAAAAAGAAAAGTGTGAGTTGGTTTACAGAAGAGCTAGCAGAAATTAGAGGAAACATGCATATGCTGTACCAGAAGAATTAGCAAGCCGCTAACGAAGGGGCAGAACAGAGTGTGAACATTCATAGATCATATCTGAAACGCAAAAAATTCTACAAAGCTAAACTTCTGGCAAAACGCGAGCAGTGGAAAACTATGTAGAAAGGGCTCCCAATAAATGTAAGGCAGCATCGCACATGATAAAACAAGAGAATAGACCAAAATGCACAGAAACAGGCTTTGCTTGAACCTTAGGAATTAAATCAATACTTTTTAAACTCAGTTAAAGAAATAAGTAACAGTATTAAAGCAACAAATTCATCTGCAATTGACCATGTTGGAACACCACTGCCCGGTATCATGGTATTTCGATGGATGGCAGTCACACCTGCTAATGTTATAAAAGCTGTATCCAAATTTTCAAGTTCTAAAAGTATGGACTGTTATTGGTTATCGAATTAGAAAGACAATACTGTTGTTGTTTTCAGTCTTGAGACTGGTTTGATGCAGCTCTCCATGCTACTCTATCCTGTGCAAGCTTCTTCATCTCCCAGTACCTACATCCTTCTGAATCTGCTTAGTGTATTCATCTCTTGGTCTCCCTCTACGATTTTTACCCTCCACACTACCCTCCAATACTAAATTGGTGATCCCTTGATGCCTCAGAACATGTCCTACCAACCGATCCCTTATTCTAGTCAAGTTGTGCCACAAACTCCTCCCCAATCCTCTTCAGTACCCCCTCATTAGTTATGTGATTGAATAACATCGGGGAGAGGCTGCAACCCTGTCTTACTCCCTTCCCAACCACTGCTTCCCTTTCATGTTCCTCGACTCTTATAACTGCCATCTGGTTTCTGTACAAATTGTAAATAGCGTTTCGCTCCCTGTATTGTACCCCTGCCACCTTCAGAATTTGAAATAGAGTATTCCAGTCAACATTGTCAAAAGCTTTCTCTAAGTCTAATAATGCTAGAAACGTAGGTTTGCCTTTCCTTAATCTTCCTTCTAAGATAAGTCGTAAGGTCAGTATTGCCTCACGTGTTCCAGTATTTCTACGGAATCCAAACTGCTCTTCCCCGAGGTCGGCCTCTACTAGTTTTTCCATTCGTCTGTAAAGAATTCGAGTTCGTATTTTGCAGCTGTGGCTTATTAACCTGATTGTTCGGTAATTTTCACATCTGTCAACACCTGATTTCTTTGGGATTGGATTTATTATATTCGTCTTGAAGTCTGAGGGTATTTCGCCTGTTTCATATATCTTGCTCACGAGATGGTACAGTTTTGTCAGGACTGGCTCTCCCAAGGTCGTCAGTAGTTCCAATGGAATGTTGTCTACTCCGGGGGCCTTGTTTCGACTCAGGTCTTTCAGTGCTCTGTCAAACTCTTCACGCAGTATTGTATCTCCCATTTCATCTTCATCTACATCCTCTTCCATTTCCATAATATTGTCCTGAAGTACATCGCCCTTGTATAGACCCTCTATACTTTTTTTATTAAATATGTGGAATCGCGAATTCTCCGGATGCACTTAAGTTATCAAAAGTTGTTCCAGTTTTGAAAACAGGGACAAAGATCTTCCCCAAAGCTACAGAACAGTCTCCATTGTTCCAATATTCTCAAAGTTATTTGAGGCACTGATACACACACAAATGTGCAGCATCTTTGAAAAATATAATATCGTATGTAGCAATCAGTTTGGTTTTTGCAAGGGGAAAAACACAACAGGTGTCATCTTAAAAATCACTGACCAAATCTTAACAGCATTTAGTAACAATAACATGGTATCACTGGTGTTATATGACCTAAGCAAAGCCTTCAATTAGATTTCAGTTGATGTACTACAGATAAAACTAGAGTTTTATGGGGTGAGAGGGAGCACCTTAGCTGTGATAAGTTCTTATTTAAATAACCAAAAGTAATATGATCCAGTCAGAAATGTAAATTCTTCTGTAATGGAAATCAGCACAGGTGTACCACCAGGGTCTATCCTTGGACCCTTCTTCTTCATTGTAGCTATCAACGATTTACCTGAAAACAGAGGCCACCCTGTTGTATGTTGCTGACAATGCAACACTCCTTACCACACATCAGAACATTTCAGATCTGAAAAACATAACAAAAGAAGCTCTTTATAAGGCCCTGGACTGGTTTGCAGCCAATAAGCTCCTGTGGGATCCTAATAAAACCCAACAACTTTAAATGGGAATAACAAATGAAGTAGGCAATAAATCAGTAAAACTCTTACATAGTCACATTGACTCAAAACTCTATAGGGAGGAAGATGTCAATCACATATGTGAAAAAATATTTCAGGTGGCATATTTTATCTTGAAACTAAGAGAGGTCGTGAGGTTGGAGTACCTTAGGGTGACATACTTTGGGCTATTCCAGGCACATATTTCATATGGTTTGGTTATAAGGGGTATTCCTTTCACATCAAGAGTATCTTGAAATAATTTAAAAAAATGTCTTATGCATACTATGTAAAAGAGGTTGTTGGGAGCACTGTCGTCCTCTTTTTTTTTTTTCAACTAAAAATGCTCACAATTATAAATTTATTCATTTATGTGTCTGGCAATAAATTCTGAAAAATTATTTTTATTATAGAGTATAGAGGGGAAATACATGAACACAACACTAGGGCTAAGGGTAATTTAGACATACTGTGCCACAGATTAACAAGAACAGGAAATTCCCACAAAGTAAACCCACTCAGAATTTTCAATAAACAGCCAATTCATGTTCAGTCTGTGGATATATTTTTTTTAATTATTTGATACAGCTGGCTGTCAGATCATCCATTCTATGACATTAAAGAATTCTTTGAGATGCCTGAGAAGCATATTAGCATTTAAAATTTGTTTGTAGTTAAACATTCTGTTGTGTGCTGTTGTTAATTGTGTGTAATTACAGAGTGTATACAATACACAATGCACTATATAAGAGTATACTATAAAATACAAGTATATTACAGTATAGTTTATTGCATTAACTTATTGAAACTATCCTGGTTTAATTTGGTACACTGCCATGTTTAAAATTTACACTATAATGTATTGACACTAGTTTATATGTGTGCTACTACATCCTCTATGACAAAACCAGTATCATTGTAAAATGATCTATGCTAAATAAAATTCATTACATTCATATTCAATACTCAACAACTCAAACCAAAAACAATATATATATATTGGGTGGTCCATTGATAGTGACTGGGTCAAATATCTCACGAAATAAGCATCAAACGAAAAACCTACAAAGGACAAAACTCGTCTAGCTTGAAGGGAGAAACCAGATGGCGTCATGGTTGGCCCGCTAGATGGCACTGCCATAGGTCAAACGAACACCAACAGCGTCTTTTTAAAAATAGGAACCCCCATATTTTATTACATATTCGTGTAGTACGTAAAGAAATATTAATGTTTTAGTTGGACCACTTTTTTCGCTTTGTGATACATGGCGCTGTAACAGTCACAAACGTGTAAGTACGTGGTATCACTTAACATGCCACCAATGTGGACGGTAATTGCTTAGTGATACATTACCTGTGTTAAAATGGACCATATACCAATTGCAGAAAAAGTCGATATAGTGTTGATGTATGTCTATTGTGATCAAAATCCCCAACAGGCGTGTGCTATGTATGCTGCTCAGTATCCTGGACGCCTCATCCAAGTGTCTGGAGATCACCACGGTATAGTATAACACAAGAAATAGGTCTGAGATCAGAAGTTCACAGGAGGTGTAAGGTGGTTTCATGATGTCACAGTAGCACTAATTTCCACCACAGTTTTGCCGGATGACACTGTGAGCTTGTCACACGATGGAAAGGACGGCACTGCCCCCCCCCCTATTCATATTCGGTCCGTTCTTCTAACGAGTCTATGATGGAGGTCACTTTAAGAGTGCACCTCTAGACAGACAATGTGTGAAGAATTTTTAGCTGCCTGCAGGAACTCTAACGCTGCCCGTCTAACACCTGCAAGCTAGGATGTGTCATCAGAGGGGTGAAAGTGTTGCCTACCTGCTGGTGACCAGGACACTATCCTGAATTGTCCCTGTACAGGTACATTTTTACAGTTCTCAACAAATGGGCCATGTGCCTTCCTGGGTAGTCTCAGAGGGACCAATTGCTGTTTCGTTCACATGTGTCTATGTGGCGCACCTCTCTGTTGTTAAACCAATGAAGCATGTGAAACAGCAGGGCTTAAATCGTGCTCAAAATTTGCTGAATGCTTTTGAACGGTTCCCAGTGGCGCCACCTTCTAAACCAGAGCGAAAAGTTGCAGCAGCACATCACTCCAAGGGGATTCATTCACGTTCAATGATGCCGCTGGCCCACAATAGTCTTAGAGAAGGTCGGAATCGTCTGAAGAGCCTCACTGACACCAAAAATTGTCAAAAACATCGTCTTCCAAACTGTTAGAGAAACTTCTCTCAAGAGTCCGCACTGCAAAATGAGGCCGGCTGGTGTGGCCGAGCGTTTCTAGGCGCTACAGTCTGGAACCGCGCGACCGCTACAGTCGCAGGTCTGCATCCTGCCTCAGACATGGATGTGTGTGACGTCCTTAGGTTAGTTAGGTTTAAGTAGTTCCAAGTTCTAGGGGACTGATGACCTTAGAAGGTAAGTCTCACAGTGCTCAGAGCCATTTGCAAAATGAGAAATGCGAAATGTGTGGGAAATCTGTGTCTGAAGAAAAGGGGCGATTTTATTCATGCCATTTAGGCCATCCCCTGAGGCCTCTTGGTATAGATTCTGAGCAGCGTTGTGATGATAGGTTTTCATCGACAATCCTTTACAGAACCGCATGATTTAAACGGTAGGCGACTCCGTTCTGCCCTTCTCCGCAATGAAGAGGGGGGAGATGTGTTTATGCGGGTATTCCACAACCTTCCCATCGTGTGACACGTTCGCGATGGTTTTGGGTATAATTGTGATGTACTCTGGTATCAACATGACGTCGTTAACCTATCTTATACCGTTTTGCGAACGTGTCCACACCTGAAGCATTCCTGAGCCTGAGGCTGACGTCGCAGGGCGCCAGACTTTTGCGTCATCACAGGGGAAAGCTCTAAGAATCTTTGAGCCACATTTCAGACTTCTGAGTCTAATGGGAGCCAATTACGAGGTTTCGAAAAAGTTATCCTTTAATGGTGTTGCGCAGAGCAGACTGAACGAAACGGCTTAGAGAAAGGTCAGATATGAAAGTAATGAAGGAGTTTGCATATTGCATCAAAATATATAAGTGGCCCTGGAGACCAAATTTATAAGCTGCTTGGTGATGCTGACGCTAATATTATCAGGATACTACAGCGCCACTTAAATAGTGAGACAATTTAGAGGCTTCCTACACTGGCTATTCTTCAAGGACCTCTAAGCAGACTAGAGGAGTGGCCATATACGTGGAAAACGGTATTCCATTTGAATCTACTGACGTACCAGAACACTGCACTGAACATATCGTTGAATACTGTGCAGAAGCAGTTGAATTTTGTTAAACTAAAAATTCAATTATATTTATCTATAGGTCCCACAACATAAGTTCAGACATTTCTCTTCTTGGTTCGCTTTGTAGAAACTGCTGAAAATCAGTTGTATGTGGTTATTTTAACATGAATTTTAATTTTTAATTTATAAATGATAGTGCCAATAGAAGAATGTTGGAAGGTAATTTGTAATTTATTTCTGCGAAACATGTAATTACATGTATAGCAATTGGTAGTATAATACAACAGTATATAATCTAATTTTATTTTATAATAGGCCCTTAAGAATGTAGTACTAATTGTTTGACATAATAATAGTTTAGATTTTAGTTTCTGCAGTATGCTATAGAATTTTTTTGATGTCTCTACAGTTAGTACCTTCAGTTCATTTGGCAGCGCGTTGAAGTATTTTGCTCCATTAATATATGGGCTGTTAGCAGTTTTTTCAGTGTTTATTATCATATGGTAATTTTGTACTTGTCTAGTATTGTGAGCATGAATTTCTGCATTACGGCAGATATATTTCTTATTATCTATAGTTAATACTATTGTTTCAAACATATACAGTGAATAAATAGTCAGAATTTTAAATTTTATAAACAATTCGGTACATGATGTTCGAGCATCTTTTTCGCCTATTTAAATAGTCTACATGCGTTTTGAAAGCCCTACCCCACAGTGCAAGACCATATGCTAGAAATGGATGTATTAAACCAAAATACATCATCTTCATTGTTTGGGGATTGACATATGGAGCTATTCTTCTTAAATCATACAATCTAGATGATAGCCTTGCACATACATATATTGCCAATTTGTTGTGCCCATATTATTTTGCTATCTATGCATAGACCTAGGAATTTACATTACTGCAGATTTTCCCTACAATATTGCTATCTTGAGAATCAAAACAAGTTTGTAATTCACCAACATTGAAGGGGATTACATTTGTTTTATGTAAGTTGACTTTTAGACTGTAATTTTCAAACTTTTCCTTTGTAATATCTATAAAATTTTTACCTCTATGCCGAGATTAAGAATATAATTTCCCCAACGAAGGCCTGAAGTGTCATCTGGATATATTATAATGAAGGTATCATTTTTTACTGTCTTTGGGAAGTCATTGACATAACAAATTAAAAGGAAGGGACCAATTATCGATCCCTGAGGCACACCAAATTTAATACACCTGACCCTTGATGTATAACTTTTTAATGTTTCTCCTCTATTGTGTGAGATTGAGGTACACTGTCTTCTGTTTTTTAAAGATGATGTGATGAGTTGTCTCTGGCCAGTTTTGACAGAAGTACCTTATGATCAACCCCATCAAAAGCCTTTGATAGGTCTAGGAAAACTCCAGCTACTTGCATCCATTCGTCAATTTTGTCAAGAGCTTTCAGCATAAATTGAAGTGTTGCAGTCATGATGCTATGACCACTTCTGAAACCATGCTGAAAATCTCCCAGGATGTTGTGCTTATTATAATGCTCTAGCATATATTTCATAATTATTTTTTCAATTGCTAAAATGGAAGTTAAGGTGAGTGGTCAGTAAATTTTTTACTAGTTGTTTAAAACACTCCCTTCTTTTAAGACACTATTTATTAGATGTACCAAGGGATACACTAGATTGTTTTTGCACTGTTTAAGTAAAAATGGAGAAATTTCATCCCAACCAGCGGATTTTTTGTTTTTACATTCTCTGATGAGCTGCAAAATATCCTTGATTTCAAGTTCATGGAGTTGGTTAGCTTCAGAATTGTTCTCAGCAACACTTCCAACAGGTAATCATCTGTGGTACAAAAGTCAGATTCTATCATATCTATAAAATAGTCATTAAAATGTTACTGATCTCTTGAGGACTGGTGACATCAATATTGTTATTAGATATCTGTATGTTGGTATTACCTTTTAGCTTTGTTTCACTGTCTCTTATTTCATTTACTATTGACCAACAGGTCTTAGAGATACAATCTGAATTTTGTATTTTCGAATTAATCTTTTCAGCCCTCAGTCTTTTGACATGCTTGCGAAACTGCCACTTGTATAGTTTGTATTTATCCGTGTGCTCATTGTTTTTGGTCTCTCTTTGTATCGTATACATTTCTTCCATTTTTTCTTTCAGTACTTTGGTAGTATTATCAAATTCCACGGACCTTGACTGTCTTGCCTTATTCTTATTAATATTTATCTTTCTGATGGGAAGAGTATTATTTAGATGATAATGTATCTAGAAAGGCATCCCATTTATTATTCACTCCTTTGGCTTTAAATACTAGATGCCAAGATTCATGACCAATGCTCTCTCATTTTGGCAATGTTGATAAGGGAGAGATTCCTTTTATATTCATAAATTTTCTTCAGTTTTATACAAGGATCTCCCTTTAGCATTAATAGCTGGCCTAGATGGTCAGAGATGTGACCATTTACAACAGCAGCTGTGGCAATATTTTTTCAATTAGTAATAACATGATCTATAGAGCTTATAGTAGGTGGAGTGATTCTAGTGGGTATGTCTACCAACAGATCTTTTGCGCCGTAAGAATAGACACATCATTTGAAGCGGTTGTTTTCTTGGGAATCTTGTAACGAGTTGTCATTAATATCCTCTAATAATATAACATTTATATGCTCTTGCTTGGACATTAATTTACAAAATACTGTATCAAAGGAATTAAGAAATAATTCAAAATTTTCATTTGGTGATCTATGCAGCGCTAAGATAAAGTATACAGTAGACAAGAATTTTAACTTAATTGCCACAATTTCACAGTGCAAATCAGTGGAATACTCTTTTACCCAAGCGATATTTTCGTAAGATTCTACTAGGTTATTTGTTCTCAGGTAGGTAGCTACTCATCTTCCTTTATGATTAGAACGACAGTAAAAATCAGTTAATGAATAATTTTGGATTTTAACAGGTGCATGTTATCTGTAGATTTTTGGTGTTCACTGACAACTAGTATATGGGGTGTAATATCTGAAAGACAGTGGTCGAAAACATCAATCTTATTGCCTAATCCTTCTACATTATAATGAAGGAAATAAATATTGCTTTCTTCAGGCACATTTTGTGCATTGTCATCCCCTCTTCTGCTTTTTAGTTTCCCTTATTATTTATAATGTTGCAAATATCAGTAATCATCTTAGTGAAGATCTTGCAGCCTAACCAGGTTAAGTGAGTACCATCTTTCCCCAGACATTTGTTTCTTAAAAACTTATTTGGATCGATAAATATTACTCCTAGATTATTACAGATCTCATGAATATTACAATTCATCTTCTCTATAGAAGTATCACTTACAGATCTTCTTTAGATTATTCCGCTGACTACAGTTCTTGAAGACCTGTATAAGTTTCTAGCTGACCAGATTAAGTTTCTAGTTTCACTGACAATTTCTACCTGGGTGGTGCTGCGTAGTGAATTTGTTCCTACATGAATGTAAACACCTTTGTAGATTCTTGTGGCTTCACCTAAAGATCTCGGATTTGAATTTCGAATATTTATTAAGTGATTATTTAATTGATGGATCCTGATACCAAGGAAAACGTTGAGTCTCGATTTTGGCACATCAACATTTTAGTAGTGTCAGCTATAATAAGAAAGTCTTGATTTTCCTTTTCAGTACTGTGACGATTAATTGGCTGTTTCTCTATGTGTTGTTGTTCCAGTTTCTTGAATATGTGTTTTCCATTTGCACTTCTTCACGAACAGTGGATATCAAAGGTTAGGAAAAATGAGTATCATTACTTCGCGAGCTTTCACTGTTAAGATTGCTTACAACACCTTTCATGCTTTTGATAGAAGACTTTACAGTTTCAGTATGACCATCACAAACCGTGCACTTAATGATGCAGTATACTGGATATCATCACTTTGCAAGTTTTCACAGTTAAGTTTGCTTACCACACTGTTTCTACATTGGGAGGAGGTTTCATCTTCTACACATATAGCGCAGCTAGAGGATTCCGCCGACTGGGTGTAGTCTATTTCCGAGTTTTCACTCTAACGTTTGTTTACAGATCTGTTACCACTTTTGAGATGGTGTTCGCATTTTTCACAATTACTTTTTTCATGTCTCATAAGCTCACTATTTACTTGTTTCAGTAGTGCTATTTCTGATTTTAGATTGTCAATTTCAGTTTTAAGAAATTTAATAACTCGTTCTCTTGTGTTAACTGATGTCGGTAACGTTACGTTTTCCGTATGTAAACACTCGAAATATGACCAAAATCGTCGCTGATGAATTTTAAACACGTTTTCGCACACTTTTCATGTAGCCAGTAGTTACACATCACACACCTGATTCCTTTTATAACACGTTTTTGACATTTTTTACATGCTGAAGTATTTAAATTATTACTTTTAAGGAGCACTGTGTCACTGCACTTGTCTACTGCCGCCATCTTGCATTAGGTCTCCCAAATTCATATCATCTGATGCAGGCTGTATTCCTTCCAGCCAGTGGACCATTAGCACAGCTGTAGTCAACATTTTTGTTCAATCTTCATTACTAGAGGGGCATTCTGCCAGTAAAAGGATAAATCACCTTTCAGACCATGAGCCACGAACATTAAGATTTAAAGCAACTTGTGCACATGCATTTTATATTTAACTACAAACTATTTATTACTGTTATTCCAGTGACAACAAAGACTTATTTGGACCTGATTAAACAACAAATATGGCGGGAACTTAATAGCACAGATAACATATACGATAAATATGATGCATTCCTGAACAGATTTCAGATGCTCTTTGAACGTTAATTTCCATTACAACATTTAAGACAGACAACCTGGATAGGTTACTAATGGGAAAAGGATATAATGTAGGTCAAACTGCGAATTATATCAAAACTTTAGTGATAGGAAGAAACTCCTGCATTAGTCCATTACAAGCAATATTCTATGCTGCTTTAAAAAGTCATTAAGAAGGCAAAATGCATGTGATATGCAAATACAATAACTAACTCTAATGATAAAACAGAAATTATATATTCAGTCATGAAGCAAGTGTCTGGAGCACTAGGATGTGGCTATTAAGTCTATATTTAGTAAAAATATTTTTGTTATTGATAAGTCAGACGTGAGAAGGACGATAGAAAGAATTGCTACACCGTGGTATAGAAGGTAACTGAAAAAAGTGTACAATGAGATAAACAGAGATAACATGTTTGTGAAACACCCTAATTACACTGAAGACGTCCCGATTTATGATGGTTCCATGGACAATAGAGAAGACGCGACAAGCTCGTTAGTAGAACAGAATATGTGATGTCCACGGAGAGCAGTGCGTCCTCCGCACCATGCACCCATGCCGGCCACAAGGTCGGTGGAGAGTTGTTGCGGTCGGGCGTTCCACGCCTCCACCAGAGCGGCAGACAGCGGCTGTGCGGCCGTTGGCGCGTGTGGACCCGCTCCACACGTGCTGGATGGTGTTTAGATTTAAGTCGGTGGAACTGGCAGACTACTCTGCTCGCCGAATACCCTCTAGTCCAAGAATTCCACCACCTGCATTTCAATACAGTCGCGCATGACTGAAAGTTACTGCCGGTATTCGCTGATGAAGAACGCTCGACAGTTCCGTGAATGTGATCTGTCAACAGTATGTTCGTAATTACCTCTAGCTTCACATCTTCTCCTTCTGCACTGCTTCGCTTCTGTTCTGCAGTGCCACTCATAGCTATATCAAACATCTGTGGGAAAGCGCTGTGATATTGGAAGATTATGTTTGCTTTTATCCACTAGCAAAGAAATCATGTTACTACTTGTTCTCAAAATCCTTCTCTATTTAACTGTCCCCATAACATACTCAACATACCAATTGAACATTCACATTTAAGCCCTCAATAACCAAAATCGTCAACAGACAGAACGTTATTATCCAAAAGTCAAGAAATATGTAAGTAATTGATTATGTAATTCCGTATAATCTTCTTTTGTTGTTCTTTCTGGACCAACAGCCACTGTCGTCCCGACGTCTTCTTCTTTAGCATCCACGACACTCTCGGGTTGCGACGTCAAAATGTAAACAGCTACTTCCACAGCAGTAAAACACTCGCCCTTTGTCGCTCCTTGTGGCTGTACGGTGCTTACGTTTGTGCTTCGTATCTACGCATTAACAGATGGTTCAAATGGCTCTGACCACTATGGGACTTAATATTTATGGTCATCAGTCCCCTAGGACTTAGAAATACTTAAACCTAACTAACCTAAGGACATCACACAACATCCAGTCATCACGAGGCAGAGAAAATCCGTGACCCCGCCGGGAATCTAACCAGGGCGCGGGAAGCGAGAACGCTACCACACGACCACGAGCTGCGGACCATTGACAGAAAATGAGAGCACAATATGTGGCTTTTCATCTTCTTGCACTGCCATAAACTGAGGTTTCCACAAGGCAATCTTTCCTCAGCACAGTAGAAAGGAAGTGCTACTTGTTCTTATCTTGAATAGTGACATATACCAAAACAGATCTCCTGTCTAAAATGAAGGATGAGTTTAAATAACTAATCACAGTAT
This sequence comes from Schistocerca gregaria, assembly GCF_023897955.1. Taxonomy (NCBI): domain Eukaryota; kingdom Metazoa; phylum Arthropoda; class Insecta; order Orthoptera; family Acrididae; genus Schistocerca; species Schistocerca gregaria. The sequence goes on along the minus strand of NC_064923.1, from coordinate 42,075,207 downwards.
TGTATAGCTTTGACTTTACATAAATTACTGTTCTTCTATATCAAGAGGCTCTTAAAATAAAGCATTATTCACATTCTTTCCACAACAAACTACTGACATTCAAATATTTTCAGTTAACCATTTTTCCATTTGCTATCCCTTGGTTCATCAGATATAGGTTTTATAACATCTTTATGTTGGTGTATGATAATTATTATGTCATACTCCATGCTAATTCCTCATGGGGTATGCTCTTTTTGGTATATCTTTATACTTTCACCATATGACATGCACTACATTTCAGTGTATGCTGTTTTTATTGCCACAAATTAATGAACCACTTTAAAAGAAAATTTTTGAGACTTTACTTCAAAATACCTCCCTAGTCGTGAAAACCAACAAGAACCATTTTCCATGACTAATTAGGTTTTTTCTTTCATTGTGTATGTATTGACAGTGGGTAACCTCTGTAACTCATTTGCAGCCACATAGTTTCCTCAATTTGTTTCATAAACGACGTTCTAATCTTTTAATTACATAAGGAGTTATAAGTTTTCATTGCCACTAACTACTAGTTAATGGTTATTATATACCTTGGATTCCTTTCCATTACCTTATTTTCTACCGTCTTACTTATTTCATCGTTTGTAACTAGTCTTTAACTCACTGGAACTGTATATAGCTTACATAAAAAATGGTTTGTGATTTTTTTTCTGAAAGCTACAAATGTAGTTTCCATTCACTCCTGGATTTTCAGAAAAGACAGTCCTACACGTAAATAAAATAACATATAAATCATTTTGTTGTTCTTTAGTTAACAGGCGTGATCTATGACCTTTGTATCTAATTGATTCGATTGACACATTAATGTCTTCTGTAAGTTCTTCGTTACTTACTATTTCGGCTGTAGCAACTATCTGTACAGTATTTAATGAGAAGTTGGTATTATTTCCTACAAGATTCACCTTTAATTTTGCAAGATAATTCTGAAAATCGTGATTCTAGTGTAATAATTTACAGTTTAAGTCCATTTTTACATTGTACATTACTAACCAATCTGTACCTAAGGTTGGCCTTTAATGTTACGTTAAGTACCACTAACAAAGTTTTCATAAATTTAAAATAATTTAATTCTATAGATAACAGGATGTTTTATCAGATTCGATTCCTTTTCCGCCATTGATTTCTATAATGCACACTTTTGGCACCGACAGAACATGATCCATATTTCTATTTGTTTCGATGTATTCCTGTGATACTAATGAAATTTTCCTTCCCCAATCTCTGTGCATGTTTACTCTCTTTCCCCACACATTTTCTCTCATTAATGGTTTCACTTGTTCAACCTCCTTTATTTTATCTCTTGTAATAGTCACTCCCTTGTACATATCATATGAGTGAAAGGTACTAATCATTTGGTATATGGCCTGCTATCGGTTTGTTATATGCTGGATCCTGGCCTACATTCCAGGATGATAGCTGTTTTCAGTCACTATTATAGGATAAATACCCGTTTGTGTATTATGTTTAGAGTTAGATGACATTTTCCATTGTCCTTGAGGTTCGTGTTACTCGATACAAAAGCACCTGTGAATTATTACTTCCTCTTGTATTCATTTTTCCATTTTCCCTAACATTGGGCCTTCAGTCTATGTAAGTAAAATTACTTTCTTTTCGTCACTGACATTTCGATGGATGGCTATTGCCCTCATTGTTCTCGGGATATGTAACTCAAGCAGTCTGGTTTTCTTCCTGATTGTAATCTGCTCTTAATTTATATAATGTGTCTAACCCTTCAATGAACGTTAATAAATTATCCATATTAGCCCATCCACTATAAATAACACAAATCACACACTAAGATAACCTTGACACAAGAACCTGTACTAAATGTTTTCGTCTAGTGGGTTGTCTGAATATTTTAATCTGGTTAAACGATATCGAAGAGCTTTCCTTTATGGCCCCAAGATCTATTATAATGCTTTGTTTGGGACATGTTGCTACCTTGAATAGCCGCATTTACCACCATTGCTGTAATATTTCTCCATAATCTATTCCACCAGTGCTGGATGGCGAATGCAGCTGTGTCAAAATGCCCTTGGGTATGAAGTACATTACCACAATAATGTTGACTGGTGAGTGTATTGTGTTGAAAGATTTTAGGTCAGTACACCCAAGCTTCATTATGCCAGCGCACATCATAATACCTGGACCAACAAGACTATCATGTTTGACAATGTTCTTTGGATCATTAATTGTTCCGAACCCTCCCCATATCAGGGTATGTCCAGAATCCCTACTCAGATTAAATCTACTCTCATCCGAGAAGGGCATACGACACCATTCCAGTTCTTATTATCTTGGCACCATCGCAGATACTTTGTCACAGTCACGTCACTGTGATACTGTACTCCTTCACCATGTGCATTTGTTTTACCTGTACATTTGGCCCAGACTTAATTTTTATGGATGATAATGAGCCACTACATCGAACAGCACTAGTGGAGCCTTCCGCAGCTCGTGGTCTGGCGGTTAGTGTTGCTACCTCTGGATCACAGGGTCACGGGTTCGTTTCCCAGGCCGGTTTTCTTCGCCTGGGGTTTGGGTATTTGCATTGTGATCTCATCATCGTTGAGGAAGTGGCGAAATTGGAAGGGGCTCTTGGAACAAGAGGATAATCGGCGAATCGACTATCCTGCCAGATCCCTCTACTTAAATCCCATGGAGCACATGTGTAATAGTTTGGAGAGACATACAAGTGCACCAACGACCATCCAGCAGTTGTCAACCATACTGGTGGAGGAATGGAATGCCCTGCCACAACAACTCCTTGCCAACCTTATGGCCAGCATGGAACATCGTTGCAGAGCGTGCATTGCTATCTGTGGTGATCACACACCCTATTAAGAACCATGTCTTTTGCATTGTCCAGTGGACCATCACTTATCTCAGTGACTTCATTGTAATTACTGTCTGTGAACAAAAGTGTCATTTCTGCTCAGCCCACAAGAATTTTTCTTTCAGCTATATTCTGTTCTACACTGTGGCAGTTCGTCCTATGTATGGTCCAAGTTTTATCAAGCTGTTGTCTCACTGTGACATGTCTTGTGACAATTTCTTTTGTCCTTACGTTTTGCACACCATTGTATAACTCTCGTAGGAAATGCCTTTTCAAAACAAGGGAGGGTCTGAGTCAATAATTACGTTACTGGAAGCTAAAGACTCTAATGGATGGAATACAGTTTCTAGAACGATTCTAAAGCACTGTGCTGGATATGTTAACCCAGTACTTAGCCACATTTGTAATAATTCCTTTGGATTGGTCAGTTTCCTGAACTATTGAAGTAGTGCCTTATAAAAAGGAGAAAGGAATAACGCAAATAACTTTAGAATCATTTTAAACTCCATTGGTGTTTGAAAAACTTATTGAGAAGGCTGTATATATATATATAAGGGTAATTCATCATTGCAGTTCACATAATTTGCTGTCAAACGTACCGTTTCTTTTCAAAAGAGGTTTATCAACTGGAAACGAAATGTTCCCTTTTCTCTGTCAGGTACTGGACCCATTAAACAAAAAGCTGCAAAGCTGGGCATCTTCTTTGATTTGCATAAGGCTTTTGATTTTATGCATTATAATATATTACTAGAGAATTTGGAGTATAATGTGAAAGAGCAGTAGCTCGAAATTGGTTTCTCTCATTAAGAACAGACTGCAACAGGCCATTATCTACCATAATAATAATGGTCATGAGGTGGCGTCTGACTAGGGCAGTGCTGTTTGTTATGTGTAGTAATGACTAGCCTTTTCACCACAGTTTCGTTTCCATACACGATCGATATATATACTGCACACACCACCTCCTCCACCCTTTGTGTGTCCACATCTACTTCCATCTTATACTCCCACTTCTTTCTGACCATCTACTCCACCCCACTCTCTCCGTCTATCCATCTCTTCCTATCTCCTCTCTCATCCACAGGTGGTAGATGGGCTACTACTGCTACAATGACAGGTTATCAAGATTTAACTGAGTTTGAACGTGTTGTTGTAGTCGGTGCACGACCGATGGGACACAGCATCTCCGAGGTAGTGATGAAGAGGGGATTTTCCTGAATAACCATTTCACGAGTGTACCACGAATATCAGGAATCCGGGAAAATATCAAATCTCCGGAATCTCTGAGGCCTGTAAAATATCCTGCAAGAAGAGGACCAACGGCGACTGAAGAGAATCGTTCAACGTGACAGAAGTGCATCCCTTCCGCAAATTGCTGCAGATTTCAGTGCAGGGCCATCAATAAGTGTCAGCGCGTGAACCATTCAATGAAAATCATTGATATGGGATTTCAGATCCGAAGGCCACTCGTGTACCCTTGATGACTGCTTGACACAAAGCTTTACACCTCTTCTGGGCCTGTCAACACCATCATTGGACTGTTGATGATTGGAAACTTGTTGCCTGGTCGGATAAGTCTCGTTTCAAATTGTATCGAGTGGATGGACGTGTACAGGTATGGAGACAACCTCATGAATCCATGGACCCTCCATATCAGCAGGGGACTGTTCAAGCTGATGTAGGCTCTTTAATGGTGTTGGGTGTGTGCAGTTGGAGTGATATGCGACCCCTGATATGTCTAGATACAAATCTGACAGGTGAAACATACGTAAGCATCCTGTCTGATCACCTGCATCCATTCATGTCGATTGCACGCCACACGTCCAGAATTGCTACAGAGTGGCTCCAGGAACACTTTTCTGAGTTTAAACACTTCCGCTGGTCGCCAAACTCCCTAGACATGAACATTAATGAGCATGTCTGGGATGGCTTGTTCAGAAGAGATTGCCACCCCCTCGTACTTTTACGGATCTATGGACAGCCCTGCAGGATTCATGTTGTTCCCCCAAGCACTACGTCTGACACTGATAGATATGCGACTATGTATTATTGCTTCAACCTGCTCGGAAACCTCCCACGAAATACTAGGAAGCGTGGAGCGGTAGTTCCATACAAGACTGGAAGTGTCTATTTACATTGCTGGTGGTCATTTTTAACACAACCAGTGATGGTCAGTTTGTTTCGTTACTGGCCAGATTCTTCATAACTCGTGTATGCCCTTGTAGGATGTGCTACCACAGGTATTGTTCAAGCGTCAGTGTGGGACCTTCTAAAAATACAGTATTTCATAAAGGATTCCCACTAGAATGTGTGTGTGTGTGTCTTTATTGAAGAATTATGGAAAATTTTAAATAAACCATTCAACAACTTTTCAATATATATATATATATATATATATATATATATATTACGGCCTCATTGGACCACTTCAGTCAATTTCCTTCCGGTCTTCCTAAGATTTCTCATTGTTTTGTCCTTCTTGGCTTTCCAGTATTTCTTCATTCTATCCAATCTTTGTTTTCGTTCCTCTTCTGAAATTACCCTTTTAGTTGTATCTCTCTTATCAATTTTTGGCAAGAATCTAATATTTCTATTTTTTAATTTATTTACTTGTTTTGATTTGGTTTTCAAGGCCTCCAGCGTTATGTCTAGTTCTTTCATGTCTTCTTTTATTTCCTTTATTCAGACAGGTTGTTGTTTTTGTGTCCAGAGTTTCTCCAAAATTTTGCGTATTAATCTGTCTTCAGGTGTTCTCAATAGATGGCCTAAAAATGATATTCTCTTCTTTCTCATGGTATCTGTTACTGGTTCTATCTCCTGATATACCACTGATTTGGGACAATACGCCATTCTCCTGCTTTTTGGTACTTTTTATTGATGCATGTCCTTATTATTCTTCTTTCTATTTTTACAATTTTGTCTGTGTTGTTCTTTTGATTTAGCTTAAACAGGGTTTCACTTCCATAGGTTGTTTCTGGCTGGACAACAGTCTTGTAATGTTTTAATTTTGTATTTATTGACAAACATTTATTGTTGTATGTGTTCCTGGATACTTTTTGGGCTCTTCATAATCTATTAGTTCTCTCTGTCCAGGACATTTTTTCATTTAAGTTATAGGTTATATTTTCTCCAAGGTACTTAAATTGTTTTACAATTTCTATATCAGTCCCACACATCTGTACACTATTTATTACAAGAGCGTCTGTTGCCATTAATTTTGTTTTTTCAAATGAAATTGTTAATCTTACTTTTCCTGCAATATTTTGGAGATTTGTGAGTTGATCCCTAGGCTCTTCAATGTTGTTGGCTAGTAGTGCCAGATCATCTGCAAATCCCAAACAATTTAGGCTAATTTTCTCTTTATTGTACCCAATTTTTATATATTTTTTATTTTCTTTATACCATTCTCTCATTAAATATTCCAGAGTACAGTTGAACAGAAGGGGTGATAATACATCACCTTGTCTTAGTCCTGTTTTAATTGTGAAGGGTTCAGACATTTCACTTCTGAACTTCACCTTTGATTTAGTATTTGTTAAAGTTAAGCTTATCATCTTCACTAGTTTAGGATGTATCCAAGATTTCGTAGTATTTTCAACATTGAAGGTCTGTGAATACTATCATATGCTTTTTTAAAGTCCACGAAAGTTAAAATCATTTGTTTCTGTCTTCTTTTGTAAATATCCATTACCAATTTTAGTGTTATGATTTGTTCCGGACAGCTGCGCCATGGTGGAAATCCTCCTTGGTAATCCCCTAATTCTTTTTCCAGATCACCTTTGCATCGATTATAAATTATTCTTAAAATATTTTATATGTACAATCCAACTGAGAGATTCCTCTATAGTTGTCCGGATTAGTTCTATCTCCTTTCTTGTGTAGAGGGTGTATTACCGCTGTTGCCCAATGTTGCGGCAATGTTTCATCATTCTACATTTTAATTAAACTTTGGTGAAGTGATTCCTTACTTGATTCTGATGCATTTTTCCACAGCTCTGCAAATGTTTGGTCTTCGCCACTAGCTTTATAATTTTTCAATTCTTTAATGGCTTGATTTACTTCATTAATGTTTGGTGGACCAATGTATTCTGTTGAAGTTTTAATGGGCGTTTCTGTGTTTATATGAAGCCATTCTTTTGGTTCTTCACCATTCAGTAGTTGATCGAATGCATCTGCTAGAATTTGGGCATTATCTTTATTGTTGTGTGCTATTTTTCCGGTTGTATCTTTTAACATGAGTGTTGGTGGTTCATATTTTTGAAGTTGTTTACTAAATATTTTATAATAATCCCTTGATTTGTCTTTTTGAGTTAGTTTTCTTTGTTTAGTCAATTCTTCATGTGATTTCTCTGTTTTCTGGCTTTGATGATTTAACCGTGCTTGGTGCCTATTTACAAATGCTTTATCGCCTTCCTCATTCCACCATTGATGCTTTTTCCTTGGGCTTGGTGGGGCAATTTTTTCGGCTATTTCTTTTAGTTTCGGGACTATCTCTTCTAATTTATCAGTTTTCTCAATTTTTTGAGTTAGTTCTTTATATTGATCATTGTTTATTAGTTTATGAGGGTCATATATTTTTCTCATTTTAAATTTGGACTTTGGTTTCTTTGCAGGTGTGAATTTACATTTGATTTTCACCATGTAATGGTCTGGCCCCATGTCTATTCCTCTAAGTACTTTAACATTTTGGATTTCTTTATGGTAATTTTTGTCCATACAGACGTGATCTAATTGCCATTCCCCCTTTTTCCAATCTGGGTGTTTCCATGTCTTTAGTTTACTGGGTTTTCTCATAAAATAGGTCTATTTTGATATCATGTTATGGTTTCTACAGAATTCTACTAATCTTATTGGTTCGTTTTTGAGCCGGCCATTTTCCTATTATGTCTCTGTATCTCTTTTCATTGCCCAGTTGTGCATTGAAATCACCTATTAAAATTTTACTATGATTTTTGTTTATATTTGTCACTGTTTGATCTAGTAGGTCCCAGAATTCATCCGTCTCTTCTCTGGTTTTTCTCCTATTGTTTTTATCATTCGTGGGAGCATGGGCGTTAATTATTGTATAGTTTTTATTTGATGCTTTTACTGTCAGCGTCGAGAGCCTAGGAGATTGGGCCTGGAAATCTGTTATCGGTTCAATTATTTTTAAGTTGACTGTGAATCCCGTACCAAATTGTGGACAATTTTTCATCACTCTTTCTCCCGGGATGCCTTTGTATATTCTATAACCTTGATATTCCATGGGCACCTGGTCCGAATTCCTCATCTCTTGTAGTCCTGGTATTAGGATACCTTGTTTGTCTAGTTAATTAGTTATAATTTTCAATTTTCCTACTTGTGCCAGGGAGTTAATGTTAAATGTTGATAAATAATTTATTTGTTTCATTTTTAATTTCTGTTTTGGTCTTTGGTCTGTCTCGGGTATTTCTAGATGCTCCGACTCATCCAACTTATCTTTTAAGTGACTGCCCACCGTATCCGAGTGCAGTCTTCCTTGGGTAGTGCCAAGCGTTGGAGACTTTTTTAAAAGATTTATGTCCATATTTGACTATCGAAGGTATTGAGCTTCGGATGGAGCAAGCTCCGAATTACAACTATGGTTGTGAACCATAGAGGTTGAGTGTTTGGTCCGCGAGAGCTATTTTATTTTACTCATATCCGCCGGCAACCGGTGAGAACACCCCTATCCGCCACCCGGGCACGCGCCACGTCGGAGTATCACCTTTCCGCCTGCTACGACACCGTAGTAGGTTCGTGGATATATATATATGATTCCAGAACGATTTCCTTTAATATAGTCACATAGATTTTTGTATATTTATTTATATACAACTTATATTAATTATGTAGCTCATGTCTGTATGAGCTTTTCTTAGAGCATTACGTAAAATTTAAAATAAATCGGGCAAGAACATTTCAGGTATTTCACTAAGAATATATATATATAATTGCAAGCCCAAAAACATAATTAATGTAGAATAATGAAATTTAGGATATACATTTGTCTAGGTGACATTTTTAATTGATTAACATTGCAACCACACATGTTAATTTAAGTGCGAGATAGCCCATTGCAAATGTGAAATGCTGCTATAATAATAACCGCCAGAATGTTGGATGCTAGCATTCAAACATGCATGTATTGTGTTGTACAGGTGCCAGACGTCAGTTTGTGGCCAGTGCCTGATGCATTTGGAGAAATGGACGGTTAATGACGGTTGTGGATGACACAGGTGTTTTAGTCTGATTATTTCACATACATGCTCGATTGGAGACAGATGTGGTGATCAAGAAGGCCAAGACAATATGTCAATAGACTGTAGAGAATGTTGGGTAACAACAGCGGCAAGTAGGTGAGCGTTATCCTATTGAGAAACACTGTCTGGAAAATGCTCTTTATAAAATGCAGGAAAACAGGTCGAATCACCGAGTTTATGTACAAATTTCCAGTCAGGGTGCACGTGATAACCACGAGAGTCCTTCTGCTGTCATAACAAATTGTGCCCCGGACCATAACTCCTGGTATAGGTCCAGTGCGTCTAGCATGCCGACAGGTTGGTTGCAGGCCGTAACTGGCCTTCTTCGTACGGGCACACGGCCATCACTAGCACTGAGACACAACCAGTTTTCATCAGGAAACGTAACAGACTTTCTGCCTGCCCTCCAATGAGCTCTCGCTTGACACCAGTCAAGTCACAAATGGCTGTGGTTTGGAGACAGTGGAATATCTGCTGCAGGGAGCCTGGTTCGGAGCTGCCCTTGAAGAAACCTATTTGTAACAGTTCGTTGCGTTAACTGTCGCTCAAACTGTTGCTGCAGAAGCAGTACGAGGCGACAGAGTCCTATGCCAAACATGACGGTCTTCCCCGTCGGCAGTGCCATGTGGGCCTCCGGAGACAAGTCTAGTTGTGGACACACATTCTCCTGACCGCTGCTGCCAACAGGCACATACAGTGTTTAAATTCCTGCCAAGTCTTCCAGCAACATCGTGGTGGGAACATTCACGCTCTTGTAGCCCTATTACACGACTTCGTTCAAACGCAATGAGGTGTTGATTGTGGCATATTTGTCGTCTCAAAGCCACACTTGACTAACAACAACTCACTGTGCCCAGTCTCAAAGCTAACTAATACTCACGACCATGTTTAAAGCATACGTGATTATCACCTCATACTGGCGCTTTCAGCGGCACTCTTACATGGCTGGTGTGAAATCCGAATAGACGTCATCTTCCAGGTGTAGAAAAACGCCTACCAATTTTCGTTTATGTAGCACAACTTCTTCTGGCAATGCAGTTTTCCCTTCAGTGTACTTACACCACATATATTTAGAAATAAATGTGTAGCCTACGTCAATCCAAACAATTAGGGTATCACTGAAAAACCTGAAGTACATCGGTCGAGATTTTTGGTAACAGCATTAACGAACGACTTGTCTTTATATAGTACCATAGACATGCCTTGTCAAATGACAGCTGATCCTAAGATATTTCTGTTTGCTATGACACTCTCTTGCCATAAGGTATCATTGAAAGCCCATGTTTAGGATATTGTTCAAAAACTGAAGGCTGCTTGATTTACCTTTACAACAGTATCTGCAATAAGTCTGTTTTACCAATTTCCATTCGCTTATGGCATATGCCGTAATACAGGGTGGTCAGAATAAGTCTGAAAAGTTGGTAAGGGTGCTGCAGCGTAGATTGTGCTGAGAGATGGTTGTTGAGGGAAAATTTTATATATATTGCTCGTTTTCAAAATGGTTCAAATGGCTGTAAGCACTATGGGACTTAACATCCGAGGTCATCAGTCCCCTACACTTAGAACTACTTAAACCTAACTAACCTAAGGACATTACACACATCCGTGGCGGAGGCAGGATTCGAACTTGCGACCTCAGCAGCAGCGCGGTTCCGGATTGCAGCGCGTAGAGCCGCTCGGCCACAACGGCCGGCGCGCCTTTTGTGAGGTAAGAGTATTGAGGTTAGCCAATCAGGTCACTTTGCACGCAAATTCAAGTGACCTGTCAGAAACAGTATAGCCAAGTGTGTTTCTTGTTTGGCTTCCCAAAAACCGAACAATAGAGCGATACAAAAATTGGACATGGAATGGTAGCAAGTAACGAACCTGAGCCAAATGCTGAGCAGTGTCGCACGCTATCATCTACACTGTGAGAACAGCTGACGTTAACTGTATTTGACGGGCTACTTCAATTTGCACAGACAACAGCCTTTCTGTCTAACTCCAATGGCAAAACGGAAATTGCACAATATAGGTTTTTTTTTTCTTTCGGATCATTTATTTCTCAGCACAACCTACGACGCGACAACCTTACATGCTTTTCAGACTGTTTCAGACCATCCTGTTTGTTAAGATAAATCCTCCCCTACATATTGGGAATGTAGACTCAGAAACGGTGATGTAAGTTCGCGAACCTCTTGACCGCTTAGAGTTTGGGAATTCTGACACTGGCCTCTGAATGTATATGTTCTTCAATGACGTTTGTTGTTGGTAGTGTGAGCTTATTGCCAACAATTACCACCTTTCGCTTAATACTAGGCAGAAATCCACTCTGCATTTGGTTTATGCCTCACTGACTTCTATGCACACAGGTGCGCAGTACTTCCCTGAATGCATTTTCATAAGCTATCACAAGAAGTAATGTATCTTAGCAGTAATCCTCGCACTTTCAACACCAAACTGAAGAATTTTCTCGTGGCTGACACCTTCCATTCTGTCAAGGAGACCTGGAAAAAGAAATTAAGTTAATTCTGATGTCATATTTTTGATTACGCTAGTATATACTTGTAGAATGTCATCTGCATAGAATTCGTATAAATTTTATTTTATCTACTAACCTTTTCTGCACATCTTCGTCTGCATACATGTTCGACACATATATTACACTGTCCACCCCCACCCTTTCTGTGGATCCATATTCTCCTCACCGAGTCTACACATCTCCTCCTCTTTCTGACCATCTCATCCTTCCCCCATACCTCTATCCATACCCTTCTCCCACCCCTACACATCCCAGCCTCGCCCCTCCTTGTCATTACCTCCTCCTCACTCACATCTTGCCCATCTCCACCTCATCTCCTCACTTCTGATGTTCCCACTTCCCTGGCCATTTCGTCCGACCCTCTCTGCCCATCCCCTGCTGTCAGTCTCCCACTTGCTCTCTGTCGCCCCCTCTGTCCATCTCCTACTCCCCTTATTTCTGTCACTCTCTATGCCTCCCTCTTTCTATTTATCTCCCTCTAGCCCCTCTCCTGACAACTCCTCCTTCCCACTGCATCTTACTCATCTCCTCCAGACCCTTGTCCCCATCCACCTCATACTCCCTCTCTCTCTGTCCCTTTCCTTCCCCCTTTTTCTGTTCATTCCTTCCTACCTAGCCATCTCAACTGTTCCCAATCCATGCCTATTTGCACGTGTGGTCTGTAAGCAACAGGTTGATGAAGCAGCAGATACTACAATACACCTGTCATGCAGGTCAGTCTACCATTAGAGACTTGAAAACCGGTTTTTCTGCTGAAGTGTAGGCTGCCATGCAAAGGAGATCGATAAGTCAGGCCAGCACTACTACAACACACCTGTGTCTTGCAGGGCAGCCTACATTCCAGGGGCTGGAAAGTCGTTCTATGCCACTAACATTGACGCTGCCCTGCAATGCAGGTCGATAAGGCAAATGCTATTGCCACATAGCATACCTGTGATACAGGGCAGTCTATACACCAGGGCCCAATAAAGACATCTTTGCCCACATCACCGTTCATATTGGTGTTTTGAAGTAATAAAGAGTGCTGCTACAAGTGAGGCCAGCTGTTTCTGTGCAAAATTCGGTTGAAATAGATCCAGGGGTTTGGGAGGGGATCTGGAACGTTCACATGTACTCATACACTCTGCTTTATATGTACTGATATTATTACTTTTCTGATGCCACTTTAATGCAGTCGATCATTTCATAAACATAGATATTTGCTCCTGAATTTGGTCCTATAGAACCCTTATGTGTAAAATAAAAAAGTAAGTATACCTGAATTCTTTCTTGGCAGTGGTACAGTTGCAGGTGATAAACAAGCCACTTGCAGTGGCTATTAAATTGCACCTGTTCTTCTTGCAGTAAATGTTTTTCAATAATGAGCTTTTTTCCTTTCTCTTAGATGCAGCGATGGCCCAACAAATTCGTTAGTGATGAGCTCTTCATCATCGTCCTCAGGCGTAAATTAGTCACCGACCACTACGTCTGGCACAGGATCTGGCACCCCTTCATCTGTGCCTCCCAGCACGACACAGCCCTCGTCTTCCGACACCCCACTTACACCTTCACCCACTTATTCGTCACCGACAACACCGTCACCTGACGCAACATCTGGCACACCTCCCACCACACCTGGCAGCACGGCAGGGCCTACGTCTGCAGACACACAGCCAGCAACGTCTTCAGCCACAGGATCGTCACAGCCAACAGCGTCGTCCGACACGCCTGGCACTCCCCCTACCGTGACTCCCAGCACAGCACAGCCTACACCTCCGGACGTGCCAACAACGCCTTCACTGAGGTCCAAATGCTATTGCCACATAGCATACCTGTGATACAGGGCAGTATATACACCAGGGCCGAATAAATACATCTTTGCTTACATTCATATAGCCCAGCAGGACTCCTCCCTCCACTGGCGGCGAGTGTTCAAACCCGCTGGAAATCGTTCCAGATCCCAGTGACTGCTCCAGCTACTACGAGTATCTCCCAACGAATAAGTGGACGCACATCGAATGCATTTATGGATATTACTTCAATTGAGACGAGGAGAAGTACCTTTATGGCTCTTGCCCTTACACTTCATGGTGATCACTACTTCTGGTGATAAATCAGAATATATTTCAGAGAGTAATTATGGCTCAGTTCTAATAACTACCTTAACAGTGACACTTGTATTTCATTTAGTTAGCTGTCTCAGCCAAGAACATAAATCGTTGTTAATGCATTATTTTGTATCATTAAAAAATAAATTATTATGTCCAATTATGCATTATGTTTTTCTTACACAAACTGGTCTCAGAGAATCCCCTGCTGGTGTATTACTACATTTTGATGCCTTGAAGTTATTTTTATTTTGGTCACTTGAATTCCTAACAGAAATTTGTGTCTAGTCCTGATAAATGTAACCAAGACATTTCACACTGTGGTTTAGACGCAGTACTCGTATTCGCTAGGTCGCTGGTCCAAAAATCCATCCCATCATCCACATATAGGATTTGAACGCTTTTTCTAAGTAACTTTGAGTGAGTGCCAGGATTATTTTTTTAAAAGAGTTATCTTTAAAAGAAGTGGTCGACCACACCGCATTCATCGAATCTTCTGCGTTTGTAACAAACTCAACTCGATTAACTATTAAAACCTCATACTCCTTCTTCCACCAAATCTTAAAGATGAGGTCAGAAATTATGTTCATCCCTGATAGTATTCAGAGAACAACTTATTGATGTAAATTAGAGCACTTGTTAGATTGTAATGAGGAAATGTACAAAGTCTATGAATGGTACATGTAGGGGTACCTGGGGGAGCTATAGACAGGAAAAGCAATAGGGCAAGAAACATAGTGGAACAATTAACCAAATAACTGTACAATGGGCCCTAGCACAACTCAGTGGTGAAGAGGTTCATATGGGAATCAGTGACATGATTCTATAGAAACTCACATTACACATTAATAAAACAAGCTCATCTCCTACCAGCTAATGTTGTTCTTAATGTGAGCAACAGTGCATGGAGTGATCATGGATTTACCAGTAACATGTGAACGACACTTCATCAATGACCAAAATGTGTAAAGAATCCAGTCGAAAAATTGTAACAGTTTTAAAATTCATTTCTTTCAAGCTGTTGATTGGGTGAAATACGTAAAGCGTGACGTGTTGCAATATAGGATTTGCAGAACACTGGACTGTGTGGTAATGCTGCTAAAATGTTAGTTGAAACCCTGCCATATGCTATTGTTTCTGTACTAATAGAAATGCGTCACGTGCGTGACTGACAAGGAAACATTGCAAAGTGCCAATAAACGAACGTGATGAAACTTGGCGATTTATATAGGGGGCAAAGTAATGCAATGTGTAACTTTTGTTTGTCCCATATTTCACTTTTAAGGAGTACAGCACATCCCAAAATGTGATTTGGCGTGTTAAATTTCGATGGGATATCTTCACAACGATGAAATGTAAAAAAAAAAATTCCATAAAAAAGTTGATGTGTAATTAACGTTCTTGAAAACTGTATAATCAACTTTTGCAATAATTTGAAATTTCACAAAATATCCCATCACTGTTAATTAATTTAGAAAACTGAAAACTATTGTTTCATCATAAAGCTTTCAAGCCACATATATCTGTGAGAAATAAATCTTGTTTCTAAAAAAAGATTTTTGGAAAATAAACTATACAGCGTGCTGTTAGAGTGTTTCCAACATACCTAACTAAAGTATCTAAAGATTCATTGCTATATTAATTATTTATTTTAGTTATTCCTGTTTTATATTTTACATTCTTGTTTATTTTTGTTTTGTAGTTTACTGCTTCATACACATTTATTTTTTAAACTGAAAATAATAATTAATCCATTATTGTGAAACAAAATCAATACAATAACGATAATCTGCAAAGAAATTCTTAAAATATAACAGTATGTTTACACCTAAAATGCACATAACGGTGTGTATAAAAGGAACGAAATTTATTCGCATGATGTACATGATGGAGAACACAATGTAAAACAAAATTCAGTGGGATATCATGTTTTCACAGGTGATCCACTAAATATTCTAATTTCATACTTCGAACACTGGTAAGCCTTGGTGAAGAGGATCGATTATATACTGTGGAGAGCGACATCATTATCATTTAACAGAGCTACATTTCAAAATCTTCTCACAAAGTTCTTCCAGCATCAAAAGTTTCTCGTCCTGAAGTACAACATTCAAAACAGCTTTTTTACGCTGAGGACCAACTTTTTCACATTTTTGTAAAATTAATGGTTAGTTTGGATGGAGGATTCGAGAGTCTCTTTTTGAAGCTACAAATGTTCTTGTGAGAACATCGAAATAGGGTAAACAAACGTCTCATCTGGTGAAAACTTGCTTCATAGATGTTTTCTTTCCCAGTGAGGAGGAAAATTGTTAGATTCTTGCGGTGGTCTGTGTATAGGGACCGTTTAGAACATCGTACCTGAGGACAAGGCACTAGTTGATCTGGTGATCCCAAACACTTTGACGATTCAGTTACATCCATGGGGACATAAAAAAGTGGATTATACAATTTTCAAGAACGTCAATTACATATTAATTTTTATATGAAAAGTGTTTATTATGTATCATCGTGTCAAAGATATTGTCTCAGTACCGAAAACGCAAAATAACGATTTGAGCTGCGTTTTACCCTTTAAAAGTGAAATTGGACACAAACAAGGAAATTCGTACCGGATTACTTTTTCCTCTCTACACACTCCCCAAATTTCATCAGGATCGTTTATTTACACTTGGGAATGTTCCCTTGTGTGGCAGCCATGAAATAATGCTGGAAAGCATGGATGATCTGAGTTTAATTCTCCATCGTCTACGAGGAAATAAGCGACAGAGGTGATCCTCACATGAAGCTCCTTCACTTAGTTCCTTCGCATGACCTGACTAGGGCCACCAGGCTCTCTGTTACATCAGACCAGGGTTTCACATGTACAGTAGATCTTAGTTACCTGTTGTTGTTGTTGTGGTCTTCAGTCCTGAGACTGATTTGATGCAGCCCTCCATGCTACTCTATCCTGTGCAAGCTTCTTCATCTCCTAGTACCAACTGCATCCTACATCCTTCTGAATCTGCTTGGTGTATCCATCCCTTGGTCTTACTCTCCCACGCTGCCCTCCAATACTAAATTGGTGATCGCTTGATGCCTTAGAACATGTCCTACCAATCGATCCCTTCTTCTAGTCAAGTTGTGCCACACACTTCTCTTCTCCCCAGTCCTATTCAACACCTCCTCATTTGTTATGTGATCTACCCATCTAATCTTCAGCATTCTTCTGTAGCACCACATTTCGAAAGCTTCTATTCTCTTCTTGTCTAAACTAGTTGTCGTCCATGTTTCACTTCCATACATGGCTACTCTCCATACAGATACTTTCAGAAACGATTGCTGACACTTAAATCTATACTCAATGTTAACAAATTTCTCTTTTTCAGAAACGCTTTCCTTGCCATTGCCAGTCTACATTTTATATCATCTCTACTTCGACCATCATCAGTTATTTTTCTCCCCAAATAGCAAAATTCCTTTACTATTTTAAGTGTCTAATTTTCTAATGTAATTCCCTCAGCATCACCCGATTTAATTCGACTACATTCCATTACCCTCATTTTGCTTTTGTTGACATTCATTTTATATCCTGCTTTCAAGACACTATCCATTCCATTCAACTGCTCTTCCAAGTCCTTTGCTGTCTCTGCCAGAATTACAATGTCATCGGCGAACATCAAAGTTTTTATTTCTTCTCCATGGATTGGATACCTACTCCGAATTTTTCTTTTGTTTCCTTTACTGCTTGCTCAATATACAGATTGAATAACATCGGGGATTGGCTAAAAACCTGTCTCAATCCCTTCCCAACCACTGCTTCCCTTTCATGCCCCTCAACTCTTATAACTGCCATTTGGTTTCTATACAAATTGTAAATAGCCTTTCGCTCCCTATATTTTACCCCTGCCGCCTTCAGAATTTGAAAGAGAGTATTCCAGTCAACATTGTCGAAAGCTTTCTCTATGTCTACAAATGCTAGAATGTAGGTTTGCCTTTCCTTAATCTTTCTTCTAAGATAAGTTGTAGGGTAAGTGTTGCCTCACGTGTTCCAGTATTTCTACAAAATCCAAACTGATCTTCCCCGAGGTCGGCTTCTACGAGTTTTTCCATTTGCCTGAAAAGAATTCTCGTTAGTATTTTGCATCCTGGACTTATTAAACTGATATTTCGGTAATTTTCACATCTATCAGCACCTGCATTCTTTGGGGTTGGAATTATTATATTCTCCTTGAAATCTGAGGGTATTTCGCCTGTCTCATACATCTTGCTGACCATATGGTAAAGTTTTGTCGGGACTGGCTCTCCCAAGGCCGTCAGTAGTTCTAATGGAATGTTGTCTACTCCCGGAAAATGTTTCGACTAAGGTCTTTCAGTGCTCTGTCAAACTCTTCATGCAGTATCGTATCTCTCATTTCATCTTCATCTACATCCTATTCCATTTCCATAATATTGTCCTCAAGTATTTCGCCCTTGTATAGACCCTGTATGTACTCCTTTCTTTTTTCTGCTTTCCCTTCTTTGCTTAGAACTGAGTTTCCATCTGAGCTCTTGATATTCATACAAGTTTTTCTCTTTTCTCCAAAGGTCACTTTGATTTTCCTGTAGGTAGTATGTATCTTACCACTAGTGAGATAAGCCTCTACATCCTTACATTTGTCGTTTAGCCATCCCTGCTTAGCCATTTTGCACTTCCTGTCGATTTCATTTTTCAGACATTTGTATTCCTTTTTGCCTGCTTCATTACTGCATTTTTATATTTTCTCCTTTCATCAATTGAATTCAATATTTCTTCTGTTACCCAAGGATTTCTACTAATCCTCGTCTTTTTGCCTACATGATCCTCTGCTGCCTTCACTACTTCATCTCTCAAAGCTACCCATTCTTCCTCTACTGTATTTCTTTCCCTATTCCTGTCAATTGTCCCTTATGCTCTCCCTGAAACTCTGTACAACCTCTGGTTTAGTCAGTTTATCCAGGTCCCATCTCCTTAAATCCCCACATTTATGCAGTTTTTTTCAGTTTTAATCTACAGTTCATAACCAATAGATTGCGGTCAGAGTCCACATCTGCCCCTGGAAATATCTTACAATTTAAAACCTGGTTCCTAAATCTCTGTCTTGCCATTATATAATCTATTTGAAACCTGTCAGTATCTCCGGCTTCTTCCATGCATACAACCTTCTTATATGATTCTTGAAACAAGTGTTAGCTATGATTAAGTTATGCTCTGTGCAAAATTCTACCAGACAGCTTCCTCTTTCATTTCTTCCCCCCAATCCATATTCACCTACTACGATTCTATCTCTCCCCTTTCCTGTTACCGAGTTCCAGTCACCCATGATTATTAAATTTTCATCTCGCTTCACTATCTGAATAATTTCTTTTATTTCCTCATACATTTCTTCAATTCCTTCGTCATCTGCAGAGCTAGTTGGCATATAAACTTTTACTACTGTAGTAGGTGTGGGCTTCGTGTCTATCTTGGCCACAATAAGGCGTTCACTATGCTGTTTGTAGTAGCTTACCTGCACTCCTATGTTTTTATTCATTATTAAACCGACTCCTGCATTACCTCTATTTGACTTTGTATTTATAACCCTCTATCTTCCTGACCAAAAGTCTTGTTCTTCCTGCCACTGAACTTCACTAATTCCTACTATATTTAACTTTAACCTATCCATTTCCCTTTTTAAATTTTCTAACCTACCTGCTCGATTAAGGGATCTTACATTCCACGCTACGATCCATAGAACGCCAGTTTTCTTTCTCCTGATAACAACGTCCTCCTGAGTAGTCCCCTCCTGGGGGACTATTTTACCTTAGTTACCTAAGTAGTACCAATTTTAATATGAAAAAGAGTATCAAAATGATATAAGTGTTTGTAGTGACAACGTGAGTGAATTACACACAGCTTAAAATACTAAACTGGTTTAAAATCGAAAACGTAGCGCCTCTTCTATCAACCAATACTTTCTTGTGGTCTGACTGGCTTATAAATTTCTTTTTTCCCGAGTTCAGTTCAGGTCCCTTTAGCTAATACAGTTGATATTGGCAGTAGTTGTTCTAATGCAGCTGCTACCAATGATAGTGATAATAATAATAGTAATAGTCATAATAATGATTTCAGTAACATTAATAATGAGAATAATAAGACTGTTGATTGTGGTAGTTATAAAAAGAATTTATAGATGTACAAAATAGACATTTTCTTATATAGCGAGTTCTGAAGAAATGAAGTTTAAGGAGATTCCACCAGCTAAGATTACTGGGCAATTAAGAAAGTCTGGCTGGAAAGAAAGATGTACAGGGGTAATGAGTGCATGCAGGATCAATGGTAATGAAAATTGTTGCTTTAGTAGCTATGTCATTAACTGTCTTCTGGAGCTGAAGATGTTATTCAGTCCTCTATTATTTGAGAAACAGGTTCCTGCTACTAAGAAAGGCTTCAAGAAACTGACTGAACGATGAAGTGGGACAGAAAGGATTTTGGGAATGGGTGTTTCTCTTTCATTGTTCAGACAAGAGCATTAAGTCGAGTGGAGATGCAGGGGGGCAGTGTACATTGACAAGGCAATAGAGGATCTCTGCAGACGCAACTAGGGTAGCTATGAATACGATGGTTAAATATGATCAAAGATTCAGACATCACAAACATAACGAACACATGCATTTATAGATAAGTCCAGGTTTCCTGGGTGGAAATGAGAAGAATTTAAAGACCTTCTTCCAAGGACTGAACATTATTCTGAGTAACAAAAATAAGGACAGAAGTAAAGAAGAACAGCCAAAATGCGATTAGTAATTAACTTGACATTGAAATTGGAGACTAAAAAGTTCAAGAAGTTATATAACTCTGCCGCTTTGGAAAATAAAAAACACAATGTGATGACATAAGAAGCAGTATAGGTAAAGAGAAAATCCATTGCCAAAAGATGTGTGCTGATACCAAGATTAGGCCTTTGTTTCAGAAATAAATTTCCAGGCATGAGAGGTAACGCTGATTCAGACATACGTTTTGTAACTAAAGAAAAATTGTAATGTGTCGGCTTCTAAAGTTTTCATCAAAGTAGAAAATAAATCTATTAAATGAGAGTCAGCATTTCAGTTAAGAAATATTCCCCCAGTCACCTGACACAATAAATGGGTAGGATTTATCTTATTCAGTTCGATTTTCTAAAGTTAATGAAAGACAGAAGTAATCTTTTTTGTTGTGCACATTTCAAAAAAAATTAATTTGTTTATCAGGTTATTCAAATAAGGGTCACAATATAGACACCATTTCTTATGGGCATGGTATACTAGCAGCCAGGATGCCAAGTCATGTATATATATATATATATATATATATATATATATATATATATATATATATATATATATATACAACAAAGAACCAGCATACAGCCAACAAGCAGTCATATAGCACAATGTTAACCTGTTGCTCCTTGATGATCAAGTTCCTTCGTTACACTGAACGAAAATTCACAGGAGGACACCACCCCATATCACGTTATAAAGAGAAATCGCTGCCATCGAAATCAAAACTATACCTTACTCTCTATACACAACTAAACAATTCTTCCACTGCTACCTTGCAATCCTGTACAACAATTAAAGGAAGTCTAGTAGTCCCCAAAATTAATAAATGAAGAAAAATGTCTTTTAATGTATTCCAAGTTATAGCAGTTGAAAGGTTATTAACAGCTGAATTGAGAATGCATACCTGTCATAAGGGTGTGTCTGACGGGATTTTTATATCGTATTGATACCAAATTGATGTGCAGATTAATTAAATTGATTAATGAATTACCTCCAACCCAGATGACCAATGTGTTTTCCGTAGCCAGCACATGGGTCCCCGCACGCCTCCTTCTCCGTTCCCCCTCCCCCACCTACTGTATTTGTGGGAATTTCGAAATTTAGCAGAAATCTCAGAAATGGCCCTAAAGGCTGTGCTAACCTACCACCCAAACCACCACTCGATAATTGGTGCCCTTTCTAGAACTCAAAACTGTGTCCTTCTGGACAGAAAGCCCAAGTGCACCCACCAACACATCGAAACTGCACAGAAGCAAAATACGAAGGTTAGATTCGTGTACTTTACTTATTTTGGTTGGTAAACTGAAGTAAAACTTGGTCCAAATTACATTATTAATCATAAAGATCGTTCCCAATTACACAACTAACATGCACAGCGCTACACACGAGTGCACAAAATCACAATACAGCTCAAAAATTGACGATGTCATGCAACTGGTGTTACCCTGCTGGGAAAAAATTTCCCAACACCACACGAAACTAGTGGCCCATGTATTCAAACTCTAACCTTCACCTACAAACTAGTGGGGGAAAGGCTGGAGTGGAACGTACTATCTTTCTTCTTTGGAGGGAATGAGATGCTACTGTTGGACAGATAAGTACTACCTGTAACCACACTGCTGAGGACTGTATCTATCGCTGTTTGACGCCAGTGTGTGCAACAGACGCCTAACCCTGCATTATTTGACAATACCCCTGCAGCCATACTCTCGGTAGTGCCACGTCATTATCGAAGGCCTGGAGTTCTTCCTACCATACAGTCTTGTGACCACAATCATGTGTAGTTGCTACATTCCTGTAAAGTCTTGCTGCAATATCCCACAAGGATATTTTGCATATTATTGGGTCAAATAGTTTAATTGAATATTATTGGGTCACATATTTTAGGAGTATGAAAACAAGATTCCCTATGAAATCAGCAATAGCTATTTTTCCAAATCTTCAAATACAAATGACAAGTGGAAAATCGAAAAATGGGCATCAGATTAACCAGTATGACATCTGCTTTTGCTAAAAAAATAAAGGTGAAGTTGCCTGAAAGTTATCAGGGTAATTAAGAAAATTTAATTCGTAATTTGAGGTAAAATTAAACAATGGATTTTTGTCTGACTTTTCATAGCCAAACGCAAAGTGAGAGATTAAGAATTTGGGTGTGAAATTGGCCAGTGTGAGGTTAAATAAGATTTAATTGTCTGAAAATTTCTATGGTTATTATAGGAAAAATTGGATGTGTTCACTGACAAATGCAGCTAGCTTTATAAATGAAATTTCACACAATTCATCAGTTCAAGACATTTGCATTAAATTTTATTCATAAAAAGTTTCATTGGAATTTGTGAAACTCCTTTTTCCATATAGAATAAATAAAATAAATTACAGTACAGACAAACTTCCCTACTTTCATTTGATCTATATACTCTTAATGATAATATTAATAGAAAACCAATCGGAATTTAAATATATATTTCATGTTTTCTGAACAATGCATTGTCAAGTGCTTTGTGAAATGTTTTACGTAAAAGTAGTAAATGAAATATTTCAGTGGAACATTTGATATGTCCCAGTTGCTATATATGATATGGAATATCTTTAATACACATATAAAAGTATTTCTCTAATCTATTTTATTTATAACTTTTAGAGAAATCATTTCTTAAAATATTTCATCATCTTTTTTTAAATATTTATTTCCTGTACTGAACATAATTTTCTTACTATACATGTAACCTAACCACTATTAAATATTCTATGATTTATCCACACTCCACCTTTTCTACCAACCGTATTTGCAAAAGTATATTGTGTCATTTATGCACTTTACTTTATCAATTTACATAAATCATTTGTTTATCATTTCAAAAATTCCACAGGTTACGTCTGTAATTTTATGCTTGAACAGAGGGTAAATATCTTCATAGGGAACCATAAAACTTTATTATCCATTTCAAGAAAGCATGTTTTTAACAACATCTGTAACTGTGTGTTTCATGCACAAGCATTATATATAATAGAAAATAATTTCATCTTTAAGTTCTTCGCTCATTTCAATAATTTACTTGAATGTGAATCAGAGTAAAAATTCAGTAACTGATTAGCATGTGCATGTCCATCTCCTGTTATATGTTACTGTATACAAAAATGTCTTACTTGGAACCTAATCTTACAACAGTCGATGCCAAAATCGTGAAAGAATTTCAAATGAACGAACATTTTCACCAATTTGAAGTTTTCGGTGTTTAGTATATGAATTCCTCTCATACCTCCAATTTCTTCATTCCTTCTGCAAATAATATCGGCAATATCCTCAATGAGTCTATGCAACTTCTCAGAACCATTACATCTGTTTTACATTTATTTGTTCATTCTTTGTTCATCATATGCTCAATTACTTTTTTAAATGTTTTGCTTCAGACATATTGGAAGACAAAATGGTAAATGCAGCTAAAATTCATTAATAAGCACTGTTTTGTCTCAGAAGTGTGAGAGAGAATGGATATCTTCAAGAATCATAGACATATATTTTCCATTATAATCAACTTGTTTGTAATGGTGCAATCAAACATTATTTATACAGCATGAAAATAAATTGATGATATGCTCTTGATGGTTAGAATTTTATTGGATTTTGAAGTCTGTAACAGATAGTAAAATGAGTGGTTACTTTTTTTTATTTATGTAAATGAGTAAGCTGATTTTAACCATAATGCTCTGCATAATGGTTTTTACAGACAACAAAAACAAGAGAGATAAGAAAGAAAAGTACACATTTACTTCATTATTGATACATAGGTAGAGTATCAGGGAATATTGGGAAATTAACAATGAAATGAGATATTAAGGGATGTACTTATCTTGTTTCAACAAAATTTTAATTTCAAAGTGACTAGAGAGATAAACTAAACACATTCAGTAATAACAAAAAACCAAGTTGTGGCACAGAAATGTTCCAATAATTACAGTTTATTTACATGTAGAATGAGAAAACCATAAAACAATCTTTATTTTGATCAGTGAGGAAAAAGAGTAGGTTAATCTTTTAAGACATGAAAGATTATGCAGTCTTACTTTTTGAAAGTCTTCATAAAAATTACAACATATTGATCTTAAACAAAAGATAGTTACAAAGATGTTTTTGTATTACATCAAACACTTATTCAAATATAAACGACAGTGTAGTGGAAATTTGTACTTTTTAAGTTACACCTCTGTATTTTAATACTAATACAAGAACTAAAGCAAAAATGTATACTTTTGTACCATCTTGCTTCATGATATAGTGTATACATCAAGAGGAGCCCATGCCAGTGTATAACACTTCTGAGAAAATATTGATTTGTACAAATGTGACTTACTTGAAATTGGAAGTTTGTGTCCAAGACCTCTCAATGAGGATGAAGCAAAAAAACGTGTAGAATTTCTTCCATGGTTGACTGACTAAGTTAAGAATTTCTTTTTTTCTGTCAGTGTTCTAAATTTTTAAAATGGATACTGACTCTTGGTAAAGAGTCTAAAACTAATAAAATGTCCCCTTAAATTTCTTACAATACATTTAAAAAATATCACTGCTAATATTATGAGTTTCTGGAAAATTGATGTTAATAATTGATGATTAACAGTATGGAAGGAGATTGTTGTATATTATGACCTAAAGCATGAATTAGGTTTTGCTGAATGTGCATATAGATCATGGAACATTAATAGTTTACAGCTAATTTTATTTATTATTTCTTAAGGTAAATGCGGCATGCAGCTATATCAGTTAGATGCTTTATTTCTTTAAAGAAACTTTGATCAAATTGAGAAAACAGAATCAGTCAGTTTCAGTCGATTTTATTTTTAGGGGAGTTGAAAGGTTGTTGACGATTTTATAGATCGTGTACATTGACTTATAGACAGCAGAAGCTCACATATTGAATCTAGTACCTTCAGCAGATCAACGTGTTCATTCTTGGACACTTGTACTAATTTCATGAGGATGTTATGTCTATAGTTTTGTATCAGTTTTTAGGAAATCACAATAGAGCTTCCACATGTAGTTGGGTTAAGCCTCTGTTAAGGTTACTCAAGTGGTGCTGACAGAAACTGAGGACTTAAACATGCTATAAATGCTCTAAAATAGGTACAATGACACACAGCAGTACATTAGTGTAACTACTTATGCTACCATTCTAAAAAGGTTTTTTTCTTTAAAACTGGTTAATTGCGACAACATCCACACTAAGCAGTAATTCACTGCCAATTACAGCTGATTCTGTTGGTTGAGGTTTCCTCTGTGCCAAAGTAGTAACAAAATATCTTTCACATGGTGGCATGAAAGTACCAGAGTGAGTGGGTAACCGTGGAAATAGCAATGTTAAAGTTGTATTCCTTTCCTTTTTTTCATACATGTGACCTTCATTGGAGATCATCTTAAAAGCCTGCTAAAATCACGTGTTTAACAGCAAAAACGGTTGTGTTTGGAACAATGTTATTAGTTTTCAAATGTGCTGACATTTTCTTTTGCCGTTCATTATGACATCAGTATAAAAAATGAAATAGTGCAGACGACAGTGGACATCCCTGTCTAAAGCTGTGCATTGTCTCAGCTTGAGTTATTTCATCTCAATTTTTTATATTTGTATACCCGTACATAACTTTCTGTATTCTTTCAGATCTTGTAGGAAACTCATGTTCTCAGAAACTTAAAATAGCTTTAT
This sequence comes from Schistocerca gregaria, assembly GCF_023897955.1. NCBI lineage: Eukaryota > Metazoa > Arthropoda > Insecta > Orthoptera > Acrididae > Schistocerca > Schistocerca gregaria. Next base: position 42,048,967 of record NC_064923.1, on the reverse strand, counting down.
TTTGTTCACTCTCTTGAATGCGTTTTCATTATCAATAAAACCAATGTACGTTGGTAAGTTGTATTCTTTTGTATTGGCTGTGCCATAGTGAATAAAGAGTATGTGGACACTCTCCCTTTGCAGAAGCCATTTTGGGTTTCACATTTGAGTGCTTTGAATTACATTAGTGTGAAGCAACAAAAAGTAGGCCCTACTACTAAACGAGAATCAGCACAATATAAGCTGAGTCATAAAACGAAGCGTGGTAATGGTTTCACATACGAATGTAATGCATTTTTCCATAGACATCCAAGCCCTAGATTATATTCCCCATTATTATGACTTTATTTTTTAATTTTAAACTCACTATTTTCACTATAAAGCTTCTTTTGTGCTGTATAGCTTTGGACATTATGCGAAATGCAATAATGAGAAAGTAATCTAAGACTTACATGTATATGCCTGCAATTACTGTCTGTAACTAAAGAAATCTGAATAATGTTTGTACGAGATTCACCAAGAAATATACGTTCAAAAATTATCTCTGACAGTCATATTTTGCACGAAGCATATAATAAAAGATTTTGGGATGTAAATGGGCTAGAGTGGTACATGATAAATACTGCACTTCGTTGATATGATATTTTGGAGGGTCTACACATGTGAGTCTCACAAAGTTACTACCAGAAACTCACTGCCAAATTCAAAGATACTTGGAATTCTATATCCATCTAAAGCAGTTTTGCTCTTAAGAGGTTGACAAAGGTGGAGAGATGATGGAAGAGACACCTGGAGAAATGACTGAACATGAGACACACTCGATACGTGCTGGGAGACTGAGAGTGCTTCAAAATATTTGATAGAATAGCATGTGAAGTAGAAAACTGATCTAACACATCACACCATTTCATTGGACTTCAGTTTCCTGTAAGAAATGTCTTAAATGAAAGCTGCATACCTCACCTCCAAAAATGTGCAGCTAAGCTTGGTACCAAATATAGCAGAGATATAGGTAAAGTGGAAATAGTTAATGAAACAGCTGCTTACAAGTACCAGGTGAAAGATCTGATTAATGCTTCCTATTTGGATATTATAACAGTTTTTTAAACTTACTGGGTTCACAGATGCCTATCCAAATACCAAAATAGCTTTGAGTGTGTTTATGACGGCGACAGTGACTAAAGCATTTTGTAAATGCAATTTTGGCAAGCTGAAGATGATAAAAAACTACATAAGATCAAGTACAGATGAAAGCAAACTGTCAAATTTAGTTATTTTATCAGTAGAATATGACAGTCGCTACATTTAGCTTCAAAGACATAATAAAAGAATTTGCTTTGCTCAAAAATGGGAAATGTGGAGTAAAATTACGTTAAAGGAACAATTCCTGAAAGGGAAATTTTCCGAACTTTAAATATAGCTTATTTTGTTTTATTTGTATTTAACAAATTTATTGATAATCAATAATTTCAGGATCAAATAATATATGTTCTTTATTATACCATGTATAGTAACAGCCATGAACAATAAGATATAGATTCTGACTTACTTTCAACCTTTTAGAAAGTTTTTATTTACCACAGCAATGCTCTTAATTAGTTTTGATAAATATTTTTCATCAATATATTTTATTTAAGTAATACTTTTTCAATAATGCTTAATTTTTATTCAACTTGCATGCAAAATTATGAAGTACGCTAAATCTCCACAGATATTCGAAAAAATGCAAACAAAAAAAAGTGGAGGGCACCTTTGCCAGTTCTGAGCAGGGTGCAGCATCTGCTCAGTATGCCTATGGTGACTCAGTACAATTTTAGCCACAATTACTATGTGAGGTTGTAGCAGAATTTACATACAGAGGAATTAAGCATTTCCAGCCCTGATAAGTTAAGCATATGCAATTATATATTATATATGAAATAAATTCAAAACAAAGCTGAAATTTGCAAACTTATTACTTTTGAAGCAAATATGGGTGACGAGACATTTTCTAAACAAACATAAATACCCAGATACTGCACTATACCTGAAGCATGGCTGTACTAGCGACTCTTCCAGCTCTCGTCACACATCATGGGCAGGGAACCTTAGTGTACACTGTACACTGTAAGAGCGAGTGGATTTGGGCAGATTGAGTTTCTTCACAAAAACGATTTTTGCAGCCTTCTAATCAAGTATATGCTGATTCATACAGCATCGAGTGTGGTCATTGTTAATTATGTAATCATGTTTGTAGATTGGCATTATTGGTCTAGTTTGTGTACAGATCTTCTCTGCTGCTTCACAACTTCTTCCAAGGTTACAAAATCGTTTTTGATGGCAATTTGGTGATTTTTAATAAGTGTTTATGTTTGAAGTTTTATAACCAGGTATGACAGTAGTAAACTGAAATTTCTCAGACAACTGTGGGATTGTGACTGCCATCGCTCATTGTTGTAATGTTCACATCATCAGTTGTTCATAACAACCACATGCACTGTGAAAGCTTTAGTATTAAGGCAAAGTGTGTTCTGCACCAAAGTACCATTACCCAAGGTGGCTGCGGATTTTGGCGGGAAGTTTGAAGTTTGGCGGTAAATATAGGTCACTTGGGGTTTCTCTACCAACATAAAATCGTGGGAGGATGGTCACTTCGGCTACCTCCACTTACCTGAGACACCCGACCGCCACCTCCTCCTCCTAGGGATTGGTGGGAAAAGGACATAGCCTGCACTGGGCTGCTGTAGGACTGTACTTTATTTATTTTGGAACAATTTATTTAGTGATGGAGTACATTTATCACGGTGATACAGAACACACGCTATGACATGCCACACAGCATCCAGACCTGCAAACTACTCCAAAATAACTCATGTACATATGCGTTTGCTAATTGTAAACTGTCAAAATAATGAATTGCACAACCTACAGACATGCAAACCACTCGTAAACAATGCAATATATTTCTGTCCAAAGAGCCAAACAACTTGTAAATTGTCAAAATAATAATCCATCTAAAGGACTCTGCAAACATATTTGCTAATCATCAACTGTCGAAATCATGCACCAGTCTTTATTTAACAATTAGAGGAAGCCCCACCATCCAGTGTGTTAACCACAAGGTCTATGCTCCAACTGACCTAGTACACAGTACTAGAGATGGGCAAAATCGTTCATCCTTGGGAACTAGTTCACTTCTTATCGTTCTTTTTTGGGAAGCGTTCTTCTGTGCTTGGTATATGGTTCTTATGAAAAACTGAACACTAGTGGTGTAGGTGACTGAAGGATGGAGGGCAACAAGAGAAGGCACTTGCCTCCCTCCTGGAGTATAGAGTTTTTATTCATTATAGAATTCTTATACACTTTTAGAAGTAATTTCTGTGATTGTGCAGAACCTCTCGTTTAGCCAACCGTAGCCTTGTGTGGCTGATCGCAGGGAAATAATATAGCGTGGCGCGCGGAAAACCGGTCCCGAGTACAGACTGCTCGCCAATTATGGACGATGTGTTGCCCATTACGAGCAGATACAACAAACAGACAAACATGTAATAACTAGGCAGTGAAGAAATAACAAGCTAATGCAAGCAACAATTGCGAAGCAATCGATGGCGATGTGTAGAGAGCTGGAGAAGAGAACATGAAAAATCTCATGCGACGTGCATACGCTACATCTTATGTAGTCTTGTAAACCTGTTGATGGATGTTTCCCAACTTAATAGACCACAAGTACCTTATATAAAATTCTTCGTTTCGACTTCCACTACATAGCTATGCTACGTTGTAAACAATAATCGTTTGCACCCTATATACACTTCACGTTGTCTCTGAGTTCGTAGGCGAAGTAGAGACTTTATGGAAGCATAAAATAAAATCTGGTTTTCTCGTACTTGCGTCACACGCTTAGTAAAAATTAGGTTTTTACGTTGCATTATTAACGTTAATGCAGCAATAATAATAATTAAGTTCGCAGTAATAAAATTTTTGGTTTGTAAGATCCTTCTGAACAAATGTTTGTAAGTATATACGATTTTATGGCAATCTATGTCTTCAAATGGAAAGGCATCGCTTTTCCTACTGAGTAAAAATGACCGACAACCCACTTTTTTTTCTTCAAAGAAACTAAACTAGCAGGTAATGCAAATTGGAAACAAGCAAACTTAAAAATAATTAAAGCATTCCTAAATGTAATGTTTTGTGTATGAAAGATACACGACAATCGTTTTATATGAGTTTTCTTTCACTAAAAATTAAGCTAATTATCGAAAGTTGGCTGCTAAATCAAGTCGATGAAACCAAAAATTATATGAATAACAAAAAAAGTTGCCTTGTTATAAGTATGTCTTCTGCTGTTCATCGATATGATTGAGTGGCTAATATGCCCTTTTGTTACCTGAAACGACGTACCTATTACATACAACGTAATTTTTAGATGATTTACGTAACTATAAATTACTTCTTGATTACCGGTCGTAGACGCTTAATAGCCAGAACCAAGTTTAAGAACAGTTCGGAACACATGTAAAATGGGTGAGCGCAGTGACAGAAACGAGCAACTGGACATTGAACTAACTAGGAGCAGTCGGCAGTGGAACTGAGACAGGTGATCATGCGAAGAACAACGAGTGCGGCCGAGGGATACCGAGACTGAGACGAGCACGTGACCGAGGCTGAAATGAGAACTGCCAAAGTGACCGCCGCGACCGAAGTGAACTATGAACCGATAGTTCCTTGGAATTCGTTTCCCGGTCCTTTCGTTCATCTTGGTGAACCATTACTTTGCACCCGTTCGTTCGCAAACTACCCATCTCTACACAGTACCATCAACAGACGCTACTGTCTTCCATTCCGTGACGTAATCCAAGATGGCAGCCATGACGCCAGCTGATGACGCAAGTACCATTATCCAAGATGGCGGCAAACAGTGAGTTCACCATGATGTTGGACCTAGTTTTGTGATGGCTCCCAAACCCAAGGTCCTCGGCTGTACTTTTGGGGCACCCACCACAAATTGTAGTGACCAGGATGTAGCTATGTCTGTTGGCCGAAAATAATTAATAACAAGAACTGCGCCAGCTAGAATGAAGAGATAACTTATCTTTATTTCTGACAAAACGTACACCTGCAATACAAGTCCGAGTAATATCCAAGAGTAATCCGTGTACTGAGCCTAGTCGAATACAATAGCAAATATGACACTGTGATGGCTCCACTATAAACACGAAAGGCTAGCAATAGACTGTCCGTCTCGAGGAGTGCTGGCCCCCTTATATGCAAAAGGCAGAGGGCGCTGCAGACCCGAGCTCAGGCTGAGACGACGACGGCCGCGACAGGAACTGTGGCCAGCGATGTCACGGTCAGGGCGCGCTGTGCGAGTTGTTTGCTTCGGTCCGCGAATACAACATTTCTCCCATCGTGGAAGGCCGCCAAGACGTCAGGTGCTGGTAGGGCCTGACGACGAAGAGGGGTGCGGCTACTGTGAGGCGATGGGGAGCTAACGGAGCGAGGCTGGGGGCGTCGACTCCCGCGTCCCGGCATTCGCCCTGCGCTGGAGCCGCAACCAGCCGAAACAGCCCCAAGGCCGCAACTCACAGCAGCCACGACGGACCCAACTAACGCGCCCCGACTCCCGAAGACGACGGCGATGTAGCCTCGTGCGACGACGACGATGAACCGTGCGAAGTGCAGGCGACAGAGGTCCGGTCCGGAAGAGCGAAGGGCGGGCTGGAGCAGCCCGGGCAACGGCGTCTACTTCCATCGGCTGCGGGGCGGGGGTGGGGGACGCCCGCCGTCCAGGAACCGGGGCGGGGCTGCACGTCAGTCTGCAACATAGGTGTCCGCGGCAGCATCGCGAGTGTGGTTAAGCCGCAGCCGATTGCGGTGGCGGCGCTGCAAGCCAAGCGGAGTGGAGTGGACAAAAGAAGCGCGGTACGGTGGTACCCTGCTCCCAGCGGCGTCGGCCTCAAAACAACTTGAAATATACTGGAGTGTCAGGCGCAAAGCGATCGTGCGGCCGCAGCGGCGCTTGCGTCCGCGGGGGCGGGTGCAGCAGGGTGAGCAGAGTTCGGTGACGACGTCCGTGGAACAACTCTGCCGGCGATGGGCCGTCGCGAGGCAGCGAACGATACGATGTCAGGAAGAGTAACAAAGCTCGGTCTCTCGTGTGGTTGGCGTGAAGTTTGCTCATCTGTTTGAAAGTACGAACAAACCGTTCAGCCTCGCCATTGGACTGAGGGTGCAAAGGAGCACTTGTGAGATGAGCGATGCCATTATCAACACAAAACTGTTTTAAAACCCGCGAAACAAAAGAGGGTCCATTGTCTGTGACAATCATTTCAGACAAACCTTCAATGCAAAAGATCGACGAAAGTGCGTGGATAGTACTCTGAGTAGTAATATTGTTCATTGCCACGACAAAAGGAAACTTGCTATAGGCATCCACGACAATAAGCCATCGAGTACCACAGAATGGGCCCTCAAAGTCGAGGTGAACGCGCTGCCAAGCCGCAGAGGGTGTGGGCCACGAAACAAACTTCTGGGGCAGCGCCGACTGGTGTTCGATGCACGGACGGCACTGAGCGGTTAACAGTTCAGTATCTCTGTCCATTCCTGGCCATGTGCAATGCTGGCGTGCTAGTTGCTCACTGGGTACCATTCCCCAATGGCCCTGGTGTAGCAATTGCAAAACTTCGCGTAGGAATCACCACACGAGTTTGTCCCGACGGAGAGCGAAGGAGCAAAACATCACGTTGCATTGTCAGGTCGTGGCGTTCAGCAAAGTAACGACACACGACGGGATTTGCAATGTTCTTCGGCGAACGTGTCCATGCCGTGCGAACAAGACGCAAAAGTTCACTCAAATGAGAGCCCGAAGCTGAGGCCCGTGCAATCTTGCGAAAGTCCAGAGGAAAACTAAGTACGACGTCACTGTCTTGAGAGTCTATGTAACAACAAACAATATCTGATTCATCAAAAGCTGTGTCATGGACGATTCACAAACGAGACAAAATATTTGCATTGCAATGGCGAGATGTGGGGCAATACAAAATTTCATACTGGTAATTTGACAATAACAAGACCCACCGTTGCAATTTCTGAGTGGTACGGGGTAGGGGGGACCGGCTTTACAGGATGGAACAAAGACTGTAACAGCTTATGGTCCGTCACGAGCAAAAAATTCCTGCCATAGAAGTATTCAGGAACTCCATATATGATGGCTGAGGCTTCCTTCTCTATTTGGGAATGGTTCTGTTGTGTGGTGGTGAGCAATTTGGAAGCAAAAGCTATTGGGCGATCAGCTGATCCGACCCGATGCGACAACACTGCACCTAACCCATAGGATCAAGCATCCACAGCAAGAACAACTGGTTTAGAAGGGTCGAAATGTACAACGCAACGATCACTCAACAGTGCTGTTTTCAGTTTCTGGAATGCCGCTTGGCATTCGTCCGGCCACACAAACGGAACGTTGCACCGACGTAATCGGTGCAAGGGGGCAGCTATTTGCGGTGCATTGGGTATGAACTTATGGTAATAGGTAATCTTGCCTAACACAGATTGCAACTCAGACAAGTTCTTCGGCGAAGGAAGGCCGGCAGTGGCACGAAGGTGCGACTGCAAGGGATGTACACCTTGTGCGTTGATAACACGTCCGAGATATTCTATTTCCATTCGAAAAAAAAAACACATTTTTCCTTATTCACTTTGAGCCCTGCTTCCGACAACACTGCAAACAAGCGACATTCTGCAAGTGTCCCTCTGGAGTGCGACCGGCAACCACAATGACGTCCAGATAATTTGAGCAAAAAGATACTTTGGCAGTCAGTAGCGGCAAGTAGCGCTGAAAAATTGCAGGTGCGGAGGAGGAGCTGCCAAAGGGGAGGCGCAAATATTTAGAGACCCAAGGGAGTGTTGAACCATCCCACCCCTTGAGGTGTACACACAAACGCAAGGAGCCATTGGGTTCCTTTAGTACAACTAAAAGGGAGGCCCACTGACTGGCACTAATGGGCGCAACGACTCCCTCACTTTGCAAAGAACGGAGTTCTGCTGCGACCTGGTCGCGCAGTGCGTCATGCACTGGCCTTGCTCTGCAAAAACGTGGCTGGACGTTATCCTTCAGCGTGACTTGTGCAACATAATCACGTACGCAGCCCAAACCACTACCAATCAAATCGGGGAACTCTTCCCAAAGAGGAACAACATCATCAGGAGTAGGACATTCGCTAACAACTAACACATGGTCATCGATGCTGAGGCCAAACAAATCGAAGCAGTCCAGTCCAAAAATATTTTCGCACGAACGTGCGGCGACAACATGCAATTGAATTGTCCAGGTAACATTATGGAATTGTGCTGGCATGCTACATGTACCCAGTACTATAATACGTTCGCCACTATATGCCCTAAACGGAGCAGAAGGTTGCGCAAGTTTAGGCTTTCCTAGCAATTCATAACCCGACTATTTATCAGTGTAACGGAAGAGCCTGTATCCAACAAATTTGACACGATGTGAAGCATTATACAACTCAATGTACAATTTGTTCGCCCGGCGTTGACACTACTACCATTTCATACAACACTATCTTCAACACTGTTGTCATTAGAACTAATAGCATGAACAGAATGTGCGCGTCCAGAAGCACGAGAAGCAATTGAGTTCTGTTTACGTTGTTGGCAGACGGATTGTACATGTCCAACCCGTCCACAACTGTAGCAAGAATAAATACGCGATGGGCAATTTTCGCGTTTGTGACGCACATGAGCCGGCCACGGTGGTCTCGTGGTTCTAGGCGCGCAGTCCGGAACCGTGCGACTGTTACGGTCGCAGGTTCGAATCCTGCCTTGGGCATGGGTGTGTGTGATGTCCTTAGGTTAGTTAGGTTTAAGTAGTTCTAGGCGACTGATGACCTCAGATGTTAAGTCTCATAGCAAACTAATAGTATGTGTTGGACAGCTTTCATGATCGCGTGAAAAACTGAGAAGATCGAAAATGGAGGAGTGTTTTCACTGGACCGTTATTCCCGCCTGTGTAAATTGTTCGGTTCATTGATTCTCCACATTTCGCGCCTTTATTTAGTTGGGTGTGTGCATCTAGTAGGCGAAAGACATCTTTGCTGGTTTTCTAGACATCAGAAACACTTTATTTGACTTTGTAAATTATAGGAATGATTTGGAATCTGTTACAACAACGACATTGGTATTAGCGAGTAGAAATATCAATTTCCTCTATTTGTCTTTTGTGGAGTTTGTTTCACATAAAGGTCCTCGCACTTGGGATATGTTTCTAGGTACTCAGTGGTCTAGAGCACGCTCCACCTCGCTGAAGATTGGGGTTTGTAGAGAAATAATTTCCAGTCTATAACCAGATAATTATGTTGCACAAGCGATCAGTAGGATCCTGCTGAGTGCTTGATATCGAGAAGTACAGCGGAAATGGTATAATATTATCGCAAAGCATGCGAAAATACATCTGTTCTTGTAATCCCAGAGTCTGGAGATGGGTGTAGAAAAGCAAGCAAGCAATCAGGCCTGGACCAGAAACAGAAGTGCTTTTGTGTCGAGGGGAAGTGAGCCCGAATTTGTAGAACAGTTCTGAGAATGACTTTGATCTGCTTAGGGTGCTTTGGTCATGTGTTGGAGGTGGATGCCTGCCCGACCTTGTGAGAAATATCTACTGCTGCAAGGGGTATATACGACGTTGTCTGTCTTTGTTGTAGTTTATGCAGGTTAACGCAGCTAAATGACACGTAACACGATTTAAGAGACAAAATAAACTTGTGCTTTATTCGCAAAACACATATTAATACATTTGACTACCAAATTATATTACGCTGCCCCAACAACAAACACGGAACATGTATATTCCATAGAGTCTAATGCACTCTGCACATCATATCTTGTGCGTCACTATGCACGCTGGAAAATGTTTGTTCACATATCCCCAACAGTCTTCACGGTGTATATAAAAGGACTGAGTTTGTATGACGCAGGATACGAATTATGTTTCCTACATAGAGACAGTAGGTGGTGATATATTGCCGGGTTGCAGGTCGGTTTCACGTTCTAATACTCAAGCTCCTCTCCTCGGTGGGAGAGCAGTGTAATTGAGTAGGAATTTTTCCGTATTTGACGAAACGTAGGGTACGCGGTGATATATTGATGGGTCGCAGGTCGGCATCACGTTCTAATATTCAAGCTCCTCTCCTCGGTAGGAGAGCAATGTATTTGAGTAAGAGTCTTTCTGTATTTGGCGATATGTAGGGGCACTTCGCAGGGTTTAATTGTCAGTGCAATATGACGATCTGTGTAAAATAGTTTTTACCTCTGAAAATCTCATCTGGAGAAAGAAAGAAAAGGTTGATGGTGCTTCGATACCGGCGGCATTAGTAATTCGGCGGGTAAATTCGATAAGAGATAATCATAATGGTCGACTCATTCACAAGACATCCTCTGAGCTGGGATATATGAGTCTCTACATAGCGGTGGGAACGTTTGTGTATGTTGAAAGCAGGAAGGGTAACGTGTGATGGATGGGGTATCACGTTAGGACCGCTAGGAACACCGTATTCGATGTTATTGTGCGCTACTTTCGTAAACAGGCTCTGTTAGGGCAAGAATTTCCGTGCCTACAAGCTGAGACATCACGAAAACTCCTACAAAAGCCCACGTTGAGCATTTCTGGGACACTATGCAATTTACTAGAGTTCGACTTGGTTATTTTTTAGATAGCCATGTGGCTTCAGTATAACATTGAGAACATTGTTAGATGCACTTGCGCTGGTATGTAGCTACCCGCAGCGATTCGTAAGCCACACATCACGCATGGTCTGTTACAATCGCCAGGGAGAAAGCAGCTTGTCCTACTCTGGAACAGATTTCTGTAGCCTACACCTAGCAATTAGCTCTTCGCCAGACCACAGGTAGAGGAGAATTCACACCAGCAGTGGTGAACACAAACGTGCGGCCCACCTTGGAGCATCTGTGCTCTGTAAATACGTCTTTGCTCTCGTCAGGTTGCGTCATTCCTCAGGTGTCAAGTATGAAGGGGATGCCGTCACCACCACATTCTTGAGGTACCCAAACTACCACCTGTGTGTGGCTTGGCAGTTGATGGCCCCGCCACTTTTCGGGGGCTGCCCCTATCCTCCTGTGTGGTCCAGTGTGGAGGGTGGGCAGCAGGCAGTGCCTGCGTACATTGTTTGTGTGTCTATTGCATTATTTTGTTCACAGCTCTGTAGGCTGTGCTATGCATTATTTGGACAGTTTAAGAGTTTATTTCGTGTCTGCACATCTGCGTACTGCATTATTTAGGAGGCGTTTGCATGTCTGTACTGAAATTATTTAGGAGTTGTTTGTGTGTCTGCAGAGTGGTATTTCGGAGTAGTTTACAGGTCTGTGAGCTGTGTGGCGTGTGTTTTGTATCCGTGTGATAAATATACCATCTCATATCGGCCCCTAAATCAATTCTTCCAAAATAAATAAAGTACACTCCTTCCTTTCTCCAACAGTGCAGTGCAGGCTGTGTCACTTCCCCCTCCCGACAGTCATCTTGGGTTATGTCATGGAACAGGCGACAACGCCCTCTGATAACAGTACTGTGTAGTAGGTCCAGATCTCGTGATAAACACACTGTTTCCTGACATTTTCCCATCATCTTGGGTTACAGCGCATAAAGGGATGACAGTGCTCTCTGGTGGCAGTACTGTGTACTAGGTGCAGATCTTATGGTGGACACACTATTTCTCTCCATCTTGGATAACAGTACTGTGTACTAGGTCAGTTGGACTTTGGACTTTGTGGGGAAAGCAATGGATGGTGGTAGTGCCTCAAATTGTTTAAATAAAGACTGGTGCATGATTTCGACAGTTGAAGATTAGCAAACATGTTTGCAAAGTCTCTTAGATGGATTATTATTTTGATGATTTACGAGCTGTTTGGCTCTCTGGATGTAAGTGTACTGCATTATTTATGAGTGGTTCGCAGGTCTGTAGGCTGTGTAGCATGTCAGACCCTGTGTTCTGTATTGCTGTGATGAATATGCTCCATTGCTAAATAAATTGTTCCATAATAAATAATGTACACTTCTTCCTCTCTCCAGTAGTCCAGTGCAGGCTGAGTCATTTTCCCGCCAATTCCTATTGTGGGGAGGTGGCGGTCGGGTGATTCAGGTTAGTGAAACTGGCCTTTCTTTCATGTCATTTACTTGGGTTAGGAGAGATAGCCCAAGTGACCTATCGTTACCACCAAAATTCAAATTTCTCACCGATCCCTAGGACGATGCTACGGTCGACTGACTTATGTTAGTGGAGGTAGCCCAAGTGTCCTTTCTTTCCCACCGTTTACTTAGGTTAGTAGAGGTAGCCCAAGTGTGCTTTCGTTACAACCAAATTTCAAATTTCCCGCCGATCCCTAGGACGATGTGGTGGTCTGGTGAGTTAGGTTAGTGGAAGTAGCCCAAATGACCTATCTTCCCGCAGTTTTCTTAGGTTAGTACAGATAACTGTGGTGTGATGCAGTATCCTGTTGGAATTTGAACTTCCCGCCATTTTTCTGGTGGGCGGTGAGGTTGGGGGTTATGTTAGTGGAGAGAGCTCAATTGACCTATCTTCCCACCAACTTGAATGATATCATGTGTTGTTGCCAAGTCTATGTGCCACCATCTTGGATGCCGTCATCGCCGCTATCTTGGATTCATCTCGCAACAATGCAAAGTGTGCCAGAACATAGGCTGTCCCAATACTCACGGGCAGTGCTGAAGACGGAGATATCGACTTTGCTTCACCCAGTTGCTGGCCGAGAACAATCCGCCAATGACCGGCTGATAACGGACAGATGCATACTCAGAAGACAGAAGAGCAGCTTTCACTTATTTGGTCATAGGTCATGGTCCAGGGCTGTCATAGATGGGGAATGTGGTTTATTGAACTCTTAAAAGTGAATTGCATTTGCTATGTACCTTGAAGTTTACCTATGATCATTTGCACTTAGCCATTGAGGGCTTTTCTGGTGTTTTATTACATGCAGTGTTGCGAACTATATTACTCAACAAGTCACAAAGATAAGTAAATCTTTTTAACTCATTTGTGTGACTGTTACTCATTTGTTGGAGTGTTGTAGAACCTTCGTTCTGCTATCCTGTTACCTGAGCCTGGGGCATAGTTGTGTAATGGTGGCAGGGAGAAATTGCATTAGCGGCGTATTGCACCAGAACCTGTTTCACGAACCCACAAGCTCGGCCTACCGTAACAACAGTGGCAACTCGGCCTCCACAGCAGTAGCGACGAGGCCTATACAAAGCTGGCGACGAGGTTTTGCCAAAGTTACATTCCTCGATGACTGTAGGAACCGTTGGTTGCAGTGTTCTTCACGCCTGCGCAGACGAACCTGCCGCACACCAACGGTCATCACTCATTGAAATGTAGTGTACTACCCATTGACCTAGAATAGTGAAATTTGGCAAGGAGCAGAGCTTCACAGTACAAGTAAATGAAAAAATCAGAAAATTGTTAACTTTTACGAGAGTAATTCGTTGATTTCGGTCTGATCGACAGCGTAATAGAAACTAGTGTGAGAATGCTATGAAACTTTGCACAGACCTGTTGAAAAATGTCTCTCGTCTGGCCGTTGATGCGTCATGTCACTCTTACCGGTTCTGAGCGAACGGTGTGCACGAGAGGTGCCTAGAATAATAGTGCGTCCTGCCGAGTATGAATGACTGCTGAGAGATTTTGTCTGATTTCTTGCAGCTCGTATAACTTAACTGTCTTGGATTTCCTCTTTCACGATAATTTTCGACCGCACGTTGCAAGGGCAATGAAGACGATCTTAGAGTGTTTTCTACGACATATTGTAAGTAGGCTGTTTAGGTTTTCTTATTGGTAACGCCACGTAGCGCTCTGTATGAAAATCACTGGCTGTGCTGTGTGCAGTCTGTGGCTGGTTTGCATTGTTGTCTGCCACTGTAGTTTTGGGCAGCGGCAGCTGGATGCTAACATCGCGTAGCGTTGGGCAGTAGGAGGTGAGCCGCCAGCAGTGGTGGACGTGGGGAGAGAGATGGCGGAGTTTTGTAATTTGTAAGACTGGATGTCATGAACTACCATATATATTTTGACTATTAAGGTGAATACACTGTTTGTTCTCTATTAAAATCTTTCATTTGCTAACTGTACCTATCAGTAGTTAGTGCCTTCTGTAGTTTGAATCTTTTATTTAGCTGACAGTAGTGGCGCTCGCTGTATTGCAGTAGTTCGAGTAACCAAGATTTTGTGAGGTAAGTGATTTGTGAAAGGAATTACAGAGCTATCTGATCATTTAACTGAGAGAGACAAATATTTATTTTACTACATCAGTGACAGATGTTTACATAATTACACAGTTGGATAAATTCACACTTATGAAATTGTATTTTGTCTGTACTTTGTGAACTGCTCATATTGTTTCGGAACCATTGTTATACTATGAGAGCTTTGAATGATGTATTTGTTATGGGATCATGATTTTTAAAGTCCGTTTGAGGCAGATGACACTTGACATGAGCAGAGAATTATTTTTTAGGTTTTGAAATTATTGGAGGAAGCTACGACGATTTTGAGAGTTGACAGGGGTCTTATGATGTTATTATTACGATGACTATGTGTTAATACACATGTGGTATGTTAATGGTCAATAAGCTGATGCTATATGAGTTATTTGATTATGCTACATATCTGTTATGATGAAATATTGAAGAAGTGTCGACGAATAAGGTAAGGAATAATGAGTAGTGGTTAGGGACTCTGGTTTGTGAAAAAGGTGGTTGGAAATCATGAATTGTACTTTAAGAGTTATGAAATGTATGTAAATGCAAGAATGTATTACAATGCTGGTGAAATTTTTTTGAACACTATTATATTTAAAGGATTTTGTTTCTACAGATTTGTAACGCAAATTCTCAACCTGTGAAAATATTTTTATATGAGACTGCCACTGTAGCGGAAACTGCTGTCGTAAATATTGCGGTATGAAAAGTAAGTGACCGTGACATAATGCGTCGTGGGCACCCAGCTTTGCGATAGTCGCCTGGGAAAAAAGCCATTAGTGTGTGCCTTTGTAGGCACAGGTAAAAAAAAAGCCATTATCCTCGCTATTGACATTCCTTTGTAGAAAGCATAGTAAATACGACACCCTCAAACTCGAAAACATGATTACACTGTAGAGTTCTTAATTTATGATGAAATGATGAGAAACGTTTCATGTCTATCGTCTTGCTAGTTGAAAGATTGTTTACTGCACTATGAAACGCCATATGGCTAGCGAATGACTTTTCACGCCTTGCTTTGCCTATTTTGTTTAATATCTAGTTTATAGCTGCACTGCAGCATTGGTTACTATAAAATTTAATGGATGTACTAATATAAATATTTTATGCCTACAGATGCAGTAAATAATAAGTTTATGATGCACTTAAAAAAAAAGAAACGAAGGAGCTCAAAAAGACATTTCCCTTGACAGGAATTGCAAAAATAATTTTTTACGATTTGGTAACTTATCTGCTAGCGTATGTTCTCGTGATGCATCACTCTAGTGTTAAGATGTGACATAGGTATTAAACATTTTTACTATAATATTTTTTTCTGCTTGTGGGTTTGTCATGGTTAGATATAAGTTATTACATTTACTGCTGCTTGCTTTGCCAATTTCTATTTTTTTTTGTTATTGCTGTTTGTATTAATTGTTTTGTGCTGCTGCATTGCCTCGTCCCTTAGTTTAGCATCTGAGCTCAGTAGGTTTAAGTTAACTTAAGAGGGGGTAGACTATATAAGAAACTAACTATGATGAATTGGAAGAAAAGCATTGAGAAGCTATAAGAAAATGGTTTGGCCAAAAAAGTAGTGTACAGTGGAGGAAAACTATTTTTGAAAGAGGATGAGAACAGAATACAGAAAGCATGCATGGATAGGATTTTTTTTGGCTGGAGCAAATGTTGAAATAAGAGGGGCGATCTATGGAATGAAGTTTTGGGTTGGACTCCAGTACCAAATGTCACACTGAAAACAAACTCTGTCCTTTCCTTTTGTGTATCCCACTATGTGTTTGTGTACCCTTGTGTATTTATTTTTTTCCTGTCTCTGTGTACTGTTTCATAAAAATTTTTCTCTTCTCATACTAAGCTACATTCACTATGATGAGGAGTACTGTCATCCTCAGATGTAATTTGCATTAATAATATGTTATTCACTTTGTAAAGATGTTTACACATTATGTATTCTGTTTTGTTCTAATGCTCATGTGTGAAGTTGATGTTTCAAAAGTTATTCTGATCTTTTATGTATGTACTTATGTCGTAATTTTTATAACACTGATGTATTTGTTATTTCGATTCTTTTGTAAAGCCTGTATTACTGCAAATGTTATCTGTACTATTATGTTCTTTAATGATATATTTTGTACCTTTCTTATTGTATTCTCATGTTATAAAATAGTAATTGACACCAGTTCATCAAATTAAGTAACTTGTAAATTACACTTCACTGCACACGTTTCTGTTGGTCATAGTAGATGGACAATATGTGAGAAGTAGGGACTGATAGTGTTTGCATGTGTGTTAATAATTCAGCAAGGGACTGGATAACAGCATTGCTGGTTCTAAGGACATTTCAAACAAATTCTTTGTGATTGGACAAGTGGTGGTTTATGGACTTGCTATATTTTCCCCAAGACTCTTCGAGGGTGACTGTGCACCTGCACAGTCGCAACAGATGGCTGTTGGCCATCTCTACAAGGACTACAGTGAGTCTACACCTTTGATGACCCACCAATACCATTATTTCTACAAGGACTGCAGTGGGTCTGCACCTCTGGTGGCCCACCAATAGTAATCTCTACCAGGACTACAGTGGGTCTGCTCTGTGATGACCTACCTAACAATAGTCTTCAACTTCGACTGAATCTGCTGTGGGTTTGGTCTGTTGTGGTCCATTACCTGTCTGCATGTCAAGTGTCAGCACTGTCTTCCCGTTGGAAGGACAACATTTTTTCTTCAAGGCTGCTTAGAAATCCACTACTTCCGTGTGCATTCTCTTTTACTACTCAGACTTTTAAAAAAAGAAACAGTGTAATTTTACTGTGATGAATGATCATGACTGTCTTTATGGGACTGTGAGAACATATTAGCTTTTGACCAACATTGTATTAATAAGTGTGTGAATTTGATATATTTCTTACAGTAATTATGAAAAAATTTTTCAAATCTGTATTGGCCACTGCCCAAAACAATTTGTAAAATTTTTTGTGGGGAGCATGGGGGCTATGTAAGTAGGCTGTTTAGGTTTTCTTATTGGTAACGCCACGTAGCGCTCTGTATGAAAATCACTGGCTGTGCTGTGTACAGTCTGTGGCTGGTTTGCATTGTTGTCTGCCACTGTAGTTTTGGGCAGCGGCAGCTGGATGCTAACAGCGCTTAGTGTTGGGCAGTTGGAGGTGAGCCGCCAGCAGTGATGGACGTGGGGAGAGAGATGGCGGAGTTTTGTAATTTGTAAGACTGGATGTCATGAACTACCATATATATTTTGACTATTAAGGTAAATACAATGTTTGTTCTCTATTAAAATCTTTCATTTGCTAACTATACCTATCAGTAGTTAGTGCCTTCCGTAGTTTGAATCTTTTATTTAGCTGGCAGTAGTAGCGCTCGCTGTATTGCAGTAGTTCGAGTAACGAAGATTTTTGTGAGATAAGTGATTTGTGAAAGGTATAGGTTAATGTTAGTCAGGGCCGTTCTTTTGTAGGGATTTTTGAAAGTCAGATTGCGTCGCGCTAAAAAAATATTGTGTGTCAGTTTAAGTACAGTGATGTACAATTTTTCTAAGGGGACGTTTCAATATGTTTGATGACCTACTGTACAGCCCGGGCTTGGTATATGGTACTCTTTCATCTTTGCTCAAATCAACCACTGGCTGTGCAGACAACAGTCTTTGGCACAGACGACGAGCTGTAGACCAGCTTAGAGAATTGGCGGATTTGCCTTCTGGAAAGCCGGTACAAAGCTTCGACTACATCTAAGTCCGGGCCACCGGTTGTCTGTCTGTCATACCATGTATGTCAAGATCCCTTTTTTTTTTTTCAGGAGAGGCTAGAGGTATAGAGGTGATATTTATGTCAAACCCTAGGGTCTCATAGGTTAGCACAATACTAAGATTTTAAGTCACTGCATTCATACGGCGACATGTGTCACATATTTTGGTGCTTGCAAACTCACTCGTCAGAACCTATGCACTGAGATGAGAAAAATCGTGGGACAGCGATACGCACGTATGCAGATGGCGGTAGTATCGCGTACACAAGGTATATGAGGGTAGTGCATTGGCCAAGTTATCCTTTGCATACAGGTGATACCTGTGAAAATGTTTCCGGCGTGGCTATGGCCGCACGACGGTAATTGACAGACTCTGAAAATTCCATTTTGGAAATTGTTGGGGGATTCAATATTGCGACATCCACAGTGTCAATAGTATGCCGACAGCACCAAATTTCATGCATTCCGTTTCACCGTAGACAACGCAGTAGCCGACGGCCTTCACTTAATGACCGAGAGCAATGGCATTTGCTTAGAGTTGTTAGTGCTGACAGACAAGCAACACTGTCTGAAATAAACGCAGAAATCAATGTGGGACGTACGACGAACGTATCCCTGAGGACAGTGCAGTGAAATTCGGCGTTAATGGGCTATGGCAGTAGACGGCCGACGCGAGTGACTTTGCTGACATCGTGGCATTGCCTGCATTACCCTCTTGGTCTGCTGACCCTGGACGGCTGCAAGACGGCGGTCTGGTCAGATGAATCCTTATTTCGGTTGGTAAGAAATTATGGTAAGGGTTCGAGTGTGGCGCAGACTCCACGGAACCATGGGTCAGATTGCCACGAAGGCACTGTGCCAGCTGGTGGTGGCTCCATAACGGTGTTTACAAGGAATGCAGTGGGTCCTCTGGTCCAACTGAACCGGTCATGGACTAGAAATGGTCATATTCGTTTACTTGGAAACTATTTGCAGGCGTTCATGGATATCACGTTCCCAAGTATACCATTGGGCTACGGTTATTCATGATTGGTCTGAATAACATTGTGGACCTACTGAGCGAATGATTTGGTCCACCTACAAAGCCCGAAATGACTCCCATCGAACATTTATGGGACATAATGGAGAGGTCAGTTCGTCCATAAAATCCTGTGCCGGCAACACTTTCGCAATAAATGGAAATGCCGTGTGGCTACGGCCTCCCGTCGAGCAGACCGTTCGCCTGGTGCAAGTCTTTGGAGTTGACGCCACTTCGGCGACTTGAGTGTCGATGGGGATGAAATGATGATAAGGACAACACAACACCCAGTCACTGTACAGCCTGACGAGCTGTATACCAGCTTAGACAATTGGCGGAATTGCATTCTGGAAAGCCGGTACAAAGCTTCGACTACATCTAAGTCCATGCCACCGGTTGTCTGTCTGTCTGTCTGTCTGCCCATGTATGTCAAGATCCCTTTTTTCCGGAGAGGCTAGAGGTGTAGAAACGAACCTGGGCCGTTAGGCATGGCATTGTGTCGCGCTCACCACTCAGTTAGCAGGGGCGGACAGCAGGGTGTGTGATACCCACGGACGGCAACAGATGCTCTGCAACCTGCTCCCGTGCTGGTCACGAAGTTGGTAGGAGCTCCTGTGGTAGGGTGTTCCATTCTTCCCCAACGCGGCTAACAATTTCTGGACGGCTATAGAGCCAGCATGGCTCAATATATCATCATGGGAGTTACAGCGTATTGTTCAGGCCGTACTACATTGAGTTGCTGCACTACATTGGGAAAGAAGAAGTTCGACACGATATTTGGCACCTTAGTGTATATAAACTTTCTATGTACATGTGGCAACTGACTGTCTAGTGGTAAACCGTGAGTCTGCAAACGCAGAACTCACGGGGTCGAATGTTGATCAGACCACGGACTTTTCAGTCTTCGTTTTAACCTAGCCTTCACCTCTCAGCCTCTTTGTCCAGTCGGATAAACGGGATGGGTTTCCGACACGTCAGAGCGGTAGTCCTACTGCGTATCTCCGTCTACTCTTTCAGTATGTCGTACTTCCCATGGAGTCGCCCTCTGCAACCATGGAGGTAGTTCCGAATAATACTGTGTATCAGTTCGGAAGTAAGTCATTTTTGCCGATACGGAAATATCTGAGAGTTCGTGACAGCGTTCCGGTGCGCGGTTGGAATTCTGCCGAATCTGATAATTTAGCCAGACGGTGTTGTGGTGCACGGATTGTGCAGTGCACACACACGCTCAGTGGCACAGGCCTCGGTACAGTGCGTGCAGACGCCGGGCAGTTGGATGGTGGTGTCAGACTAACGAGACGGGCTTCTCAATCATCTTCACGTACCACAAAATTAGTTACGAAAGCGCGTATGATAATGTTCTTGTCTCGCTTTCACTGGGATGCCCCAAACAACTGTATGCTTCGAGATCATCTGATGATCGAGACCGGTAGTTAATGTAGAATTGTTTCATCAGCAGCTTAAGACTATTTGAACCGTGCTTTTTCTTGTCTCTGTTTCATTTTCATTTCGCGCTTTTATCCTATCCTGTTAATGGAGGATACTACTTGCGAGATTTACTAGAAATCACTTTACAGGTGGTGTAGTGACTGCTACTGATGTTCATTTCTGAGTCAGATGGAGAGATTTCGGAGTCTTTTTGGAAGTTGAAAATTTGTGGTAAGGTCTTATGGGACCAAACTGTTGACGTCATCGGTCTCTAAGCTGACACACTACTTAATCTAATTTAAACCAACTTACGACAAAAACAACACACACACTCATGACCGACGGAGGACTCCAACCTCCGACAGGGGGAGCCGCGCAAACCGTGGCGAGGCGGCTGCCCTGCGCGGCAGTCTTTCTCAAATTATTTACAGTACTACAGAAATCTGTTATTGGTACGGGGGCAGTGCTCGTGTGGTGTCGGTAGCCTTGCGCTGGTCCCCTCCTCACCTGCAGATTGAGCTACGCTCATCAGATATGGTGGATGGGCATCGAGGATACAAAACACTCAGGGTGCCCCGAAGCAGAGGAGAAGGCTACGCCTATAGGATCTCTCTTTTGAAACGTGGAATGTGAGGAGCCCACACAGGGCCTGACGTGCGCAGAGTATGGCCAGGGATTGAGGGAAATACAAGCTAGAAGTTGTAGCTTTCCAGGAGATTAGATGAAAGGGTATAGGATTAATCAACACAAGCAGTGGAAATATCCTGTATTGGGACTGTGGCGAGGGCCATTAATTGGGACTGGTTTTCAAGTACAAAACTGAGTAATAAAACAACAGAATTCCCTACTTTACAATCTCTTTCCGTAATGGTGACGTATCCCTGATCAATGCAGACGCTCCCTACTAGGAGGTCATAAAGGACGAAACTAAAGTGGACCATGTGTATAACTCGTTGCTAAATCATAATTTTAAAACAGTATTCGGTGATTTTAACGCCGAAGTGAATGAAGAAGACATCTATAGAACGAGGATTGGTAATGCAAGTCTGCAACAAATGAACGGTGAAAATGGCACCCATTTGATCAGTTTCGCAGTGGACACTAATATCTGCATCAAAAGTGCAGGGTGCTTTTAACTAAACTAACAGTATTTGTGAGAGCCACCATGAAAAACTAGTGGTCTTAAGACAATGAAACTTTGTGGAAACATTTGCAAGAACATGCGAAAGAGAAATAACGAATAAACCATTGACAGAAACACATTTTAGTTTCCACAAGAGAGGGTGACATTTGTTAATTGAATACCGTATTTACGTTCGAGGTTACAAACATTGCTCACTGTGAGACCATCTGCAGCCACGAAAGACAGGAACCGCTCTAGGTATACCATTTCACAATTGTTCACAGCGCTTTTCTAATGATCGACTATGGAGCGTTCAGCTGTCGCGACGCAGCTCGTGCAGTGCTCTAAGATCGCACAGTGGGAGAAGCGTTCTCAGCCATGGCAGATGTAAAGTCTTCAACATTTTGTGGCGCATTTGGTGGTCTGCCTCTCCCAGGACCAATCCCCAAGTCGCCAGTTAGTTCGCCTTCCGAATCATGTTCTTCAACTCCTGTGTGACAGGAGGGCCTCTCCGCACTCCTTTAATTCGCCGATACTCGCGAAGAGCAGGAACACTCTTCCTCCGGGCACACGTTGGCTGTCAGCAACTTAACGCCCACTGATGCCCCACGTCGCCGAACCAACATGAGCGCCCAATGCCGCGACACTAATACCACTAAAAACACAAATACTGCAGCGCACAGTCTGAACATCAGTGCTACAAGTTGGGTACCATTAAAGTAAATACTTTTCCCTCTACACCGGCTCAAGTAGCGAAAGTTTAATTACAACCTGTCTCTTAATGACTTCAACCTAAAAACAAATATAAAGCACATTCCCAGCCTGCTTGATAGTGTGAGACAGCAACTCGTTTTACATTGTGTTGCAAAAAGGGGCAGCCAGAGTTGCAAGTAGAATGGATGTTTATATAGTCAGTGACTTTCGGACTACGCTCGTTCTCAAGCCAACCAAGTAAAATGTTCGTCGCAAATAGTAAATAAAGTGTGTGCATACATGTACGATCCCAACTAATGTTCGTTAACCAATGACCATTAGTTGAGACCATACATGAATGTATACCAACCACTGTTTGACAAGTAAAATGTCCGTCCAAAATAGCAGTAAATAAAATGGGTATATGCATGTATGATCCCAACTAATGTTCATTAATCAACGACCATTAGTTGAGACCATACATTTATGTATCTACTTTATTTACTGCTATTTCGGACGGACATTTTACTTGGCTAACATTGGTTAGTTTGAGAATGACCATAATCTGAAACCGACCGCCGTCTAAGTAAATATCCATTTTAGTTGCTGGCTGTCTCTTTTTTCATCACAAATACAAACGATCATTCATGGCACCAGCCGGGCAAAGTATAAACTAGATTGAGCACCTATGTATCCAGAAGCGGTACGCAAACAGTATCAAAGATACGCAAACCTCCTCTATAGAGGAGCAGTCTATAGCACCAATCACTTCCTGGTGATGAGTAATATGAACATTACGAAGGTGTGTACCATAGCTAAGCATGCTACGTATTATGTACATATATACTCAAAGAAAGAGAGTTTAATAGAAAATACGAGTCAACACAAGCAGGAAACATTAGTAAAATTTGGAAATTTGTGGTAAATTCCTATGGGACCAAACGGCTAAGGTCATCGGTCCCTACGATTACACACTACTGAAACTAACTTACGCTAACAACAACAACAACAACAACAACACACACACACACACACACACACACATGCCTGAGGAAGGACTCGAACCTCCGATGGGGTAGCCGCGCGGACCGTTCCAAGGCGCCCTAGACCGCAGGACTATCCCGAGCGGCAAACGTTAGTAAATGTGAGTAAAATTAGGAGACTGTGATATCAACCACGCACGGTCTTAAATTAAGAAAACAGTAAAAAGGGTAACCTCCGAAATTGTAGACAAACGAAAGAGGTCAAACGTGTGGTTCTGTCAAGTGTGCGAGCAAGAAACTGAAGAGAGAAGGCAGCCAGGAAGCGCTAGTTATGAAATATGAATCGTTGTTGTTGTTGTTGTTGTTGTTGTTGTTGTTGTGGTCTTCCTGTTGAGAGGCCAGATAAAAGTGTGGTTCCTGAAGAGCGGCAGCAGCCTTTTCAGTAGTTGCAGGGGCAACAGTGTGGATGGACTGACTGATCTGGCCTTGTAACACTAATCAAAACTGCCTTGCTGTGCTGGTACTTCGAACGGCTGAAAGCAAGGGGAAACTATAGCGGTAATTTTTCCCGAGGGCATGCAGCTTTACTGTATGGTTAAATGATGATGACGTCCTCTTGAGTAAAATATGAGTAATCAGTTATAAAATAAAATTTCAGTAATCAGAAATTGAAATCAGAATAAGGAAGGAAACGGAAATTATAGCAAGGCAAGAGAAACGGAAATATTACAAGAAGCTAATAGCTGAAGCCAAAGAGGACTTTATCGATCACATGACAAGACAAAGACCCTCACGAATAAAACTGGAGTAAAGGGCGATGGACGGAGTACTTCAAAAAATTATCATACTGCGACGATCCCATCGCGTCTGTTCCATGCGTGGTAAAAGACACCATAGACAGTAATGTAGGTACCCCGGTGGAGAAAAAATACGTCAAATAATCCAGAACCTAAAAAACAATAACGTTTTTGACGAAGAACAAACTGCAGGAGACGTAATAAAGAACAGAGTTTCGGTACTAGTTAAAATACACTCCTGGAAATTGAAATAAGAACACCGTGAATTCATTGTCCCAGGAAGGGGAAACTTTATTGACACATTCCTGGGGTCAGATGCATCACATGATCACACTGACAGAACCACAGGCAGATAGACACAGTCAACAGAGCATGCACAATGTCGGCACTAGTACAGTGTATATCCACATTTCGCAGCAATGCAGGCTGCTATTCTTCCATGGAGACGATCGTAGAGATGCTGGATGTAGTCCTGTGGAACGGCTTGCCATGCCATTTCCACCTGGCGCCTCAGTTGGACCAGCGTTCGTGGTGGACGTGCAGACCGCGTGAGACGACGCTTCATCCAGTCCCAAACATGCTCATTGGGGGACAGATCCGGAGATCTTGCTGGCCAGGGTAGTTGACTTACACCTTCTAGAGCACGTTGGGTGGCACGGGATACATGCGGACGTGCATTGTCCTGTTGGAACAGCAAGTTCCCCTGCCGGTCTAGGAATGGTAGAACGATGGGTTCGATGACGGTTTGGATGTACCGTGCACTATTCAGTGTCCCCTCGACGATCACCAGAGGTGTACGACCAGTGTAGGAGATCGCTCCCCACACCATGATGCCGGGTGTTGGCCCTGTGTGCCTCGGTCGTATGCAGTCCTGATTGTGGCGCTCACCTGCACGGCGCCAAACACGCATACGACCATCATTGGCACCAAGGCAGAAGCGACTCTCATCGCTGAAGACGACACGTCTCCATTCGTCCCTCCATTCACGCCTGTCGCGACACCATTGGATGCGGGCTGCACGATGTTGAGGCGTGAGCGGAAGACGGCCTAACGGTGTGCGGGACCGTAGCCCAGCTTCATGGAGACTGTTGCGAATGGTCCTCGCCGATACCCCAGGAGCAACAGTGTCCCTAATATGCTGGGAAGTGGCGGTGCGGTCCCCTACGGCACTGCGTAGGATCCTACGGTCTTGGCGTGCATCCGTGCGTCGCTGCGGTCCGGTCCCAGGTCGACGGGCACGTGCACCTTCGGCCGACCACTGGCGACAACATCGATGTACTGTGGAGACCTCACGCCCCACGTGTTGAGCAATTCGGCGGTACGTCCACCCGGCCTCCTGCATGCCCACTGTACGCCCTCGCTCAAAGTCCGTCAACTGCACATACGGTTCACGTCCACGCTGTCGCGGCATCCTACCAGTGTTAAAGACTGCGATGGAGCTCCGTATGCCACGGCAAACTGGCTGACACTGACGGCGGCGGTGCACAAATGCTGCGCAGCTAGCGCCATTCGACGGCCAACACTGCGGTTCCTGGTGTGTCCGCTGTGCGGTGCGTGTGATCATTGCTTGTACAGCCCTCTCGCAGTGTCCGGAGCAAGTATGGTGGTTCTGACACACCGATGTCAATGTGTTCTTTTTTCCATTTCCATGAGTGTAATTACAGAATAACTGGGAATATGAGAGATTACCTGACGACTGGAAAATGGCCGTAATCTGTCCTATACTAAAGAACAATCCCCTGGTATGTGATAATCGTAGAGGGATGCATTCCTTAAAGTGAGCTACAAAGTTCTATCACGTGATTCCCATCCCCAGGGGCGACTAATATAGTTTCAGAAGGGAACAGCTCAACTATAGGTCAGCTTTATATGCTTAGGCGGGTAAGCGTTAAAGTTTGCCAACATAATGTTGACATTTACGTGGTTTTCATTAAGTTCAAAAAATCTTATAATAGCATACGTAGGTTCGCAATCACCTTTGTCTTGGCAGAATTTCAGTTTCCACAAAAGTTTATACGTCTAGTACAGATGTGTCTATGGGGAAACTATTGCAGAGTAAAGATCATTACAGAAATATCAGAGCAGTGTAAAGTCAGAACTGATCTCGGACAAGGAGACCATTATCTCCGATACCTTTTAACTTAATTTTTCAGAAAAGATAGAGAAAATGAAGTATTAAACCAACCTCAAATAAGACTGGGTGATAACGAAATAAATCGGGCTGCATATGCTTACAGTGTTGTTCTAATAAGTTATAGCAAAGAGGCCTTGCAACTCGTGAAAATTTCTTAGAGATATGTTGTGAGGAAAGCAGTGTTAGAAATTAATGGGGAGAAAACTGAGTACATGGTCGTGATTATGCCCATTTGGACGTGTAGTAAATTGTTGCGTTTGAGCATTACGACAACGACTGCACCATTCTCCACGTCCTCCCGACACGATTTGTACGCCCTCCACTGCCAGCGGTGCCATCTTTCGTCTGTGAGTGGTTACTGCACGTTGACGTCTGACATAAACGGTGATCGCTTTAATGTGACTGGACTGTGTAGAATCTTTGAGTTTACTAGTCTCCATGATTTTCCTCTGAAAATATGGGACTTGCGTGGTAAGAATTTGCAGGTACGCCGTTTGCGATCAGCTATTCTGACAGAATGCTGATTCGATGAATCTCTCCATCCTCGTGTAGACTGTACTATTCTCCTCATCTCTGCATCATCGCTGCACGCAACAGCTAGTTCAACCTAGACTCTACAACGTTTTGTCTTCGCCCTCCCGTCCCAGAAACCCACAAACCCCCGAAACGTATCTCTAAGTAGAAATTACATACTCTGTTATGCATCAGGATGTGTCCCGCCAGTCTACCCGTTATTTCAGTAAAAATACACAATATTGTTTCCTTTCTCATGGATTCGATTCAATGCCTTCGTTAGTTATCCATTCCACACACCAGGTCCTTAGTAATCTTCATCAGCACTGCGTTTAAAATACACTCCTGGAAATGGAAAAAAGAACACACTGACACCAGTGTGTCAGACCCACCATACTTGCTCCGGACACTGCAAGAGGGCTGTACAAGCAATGATCACACGCACGGCACAGCGGACACACCAGGAACCGCGGTGTTGGCCGTCGAATGGCGCTAGCTGCGCAGCATTTGTGAACCGCCGCCGTCAGTGTCAGCCAGTTTGCCATGGCATACGGAGCACCATGGCAGTCTTTAACACTGGTAGCATGCCACGACAGCGTGGACCTGAACCATATGTGCAGTTGACGGACTTTGAGCGAGAGCGTATAGTGGGCATGCGGGAGGCCGGGTGGACGTACCGCCGAATTGCTCAACACGTGGGGCGTGAGGTCTCCACAGTACATCGATGTTGTCGCCAGTGGTCGGCCGAAGGTGCACGTGCCCGTCGACCTGGGACCGGACCGCAGCGACGCACGGATGCACGCCAAGACCGTAGGATCCTACGCAGTGCCGTAGGGGACCGCACCGCCACTTCCCAGCAAATTAGGGACACTGTTGCTCCTGGGGTATCGGCGAGGACCATTCGCAACCGTCTCCATGAAGCTGGGCTACGGTCCCGCACACCGTTAGGCCGTCTTGCGCTCACGCCCCAACATCGTGCAGCCCGCATCCAGTGGTGTCGCGACAGGCGTGAATGGAGGGACGAATGGAGACGTGTCGTCTTCAGCGATGAGAGTCGCTTCTACCTTGGTGCCAATGATGGTCGTATGCGTGTTTGGCGCCTGCATACGACCGAGGCACACAGGGCCAACACCCGGCATCATGGTGTGGGGAGTGATCTCCTACACTGGCCGTACACCTCTGGTGATCGTCGAGGGGACACTGAATAGTGCACGGTACATCCAAACCGTCATCGAACCCACCGTTCTACCATTCCTAGACCGGCAGGGGAACTTGCTGTTCCAACAGGACAATGCACGTCCGCATGTATCCCGTGCCACCCAACGTGCTCTAGAAGGTGTAAGTCAACTACCCTGGCCAGCATGATCTCCGGATCTGTCCCCCAATGATCATGTTTGGGACTCGATGAAGCGTCGTCTCACGCGGTCTGCACGTCCAGCACGAACGCTGGTCCAACTGAGGCGCCAGGTGGAAATGGCATGGCAAGCCGTTCCACAGGACTACATCCAGCATCTCCACGATCGTCTCCATGGGAGAATAGCAGCCTGCATTGCTGCGAAAGGTGGATATACGCTGTACTAGTGCCGACATTGTGCATGCTCTGTTGCCTGTGTCTATGTGCGTGTGGTTCTGTCAGTGTGATCAAGTGATGTATCTGACCCCAGGAATGTGTCAATAAAGTTTCCCCTTCCTGGGACAATGAATTCATGGTGTTCTTATTTCAATTTCCAGGAGTGTATTTATAATTTCATCTTGTCTGTACTGTTCATTGCCCACGTGTTGCTCCCACATAATTTTAGACCCGTGGTATACAGATACTGTTTCAGATGACGAATCGAGTCGTCCTTAGTCTTCGGTTCGATCCTACACGTCACTTACATTTTGGATAAAAACCGTCAGCGAAGGTGACCGAACTCTTCAGTATGCAGAGTTGTCCTCGTTCTGGCGACACCCTGGAAACTGTGGGAAAAATAGACAGAGATTCAAGGCAACCAGTTTGCGCTGGACTTGGGGAACTGCCCATGAAAATGGGAAAAGTCAAGGAACATCAGCGACATCAGAATACAACAGGCAGTGGAAGCCGTTATAGTAGCAACACGTAATGACTTTCCACAGGATTTTTGGCCTGTAACTGAAACCAATGTGGAGAAGTTTCAGGTTTAGTCACACAGTCGGATCTCCGGGACGATTGCCATGGAAGGGAGAGTTTAGATATAATAGGACCGGTAATTGAAAAAAAAAAGAAAATAACGATTCGTTGTTTCATGATAGAACGTAATTTTAGCAGCGAGTAGGATTCTTTAATAATAATATCAGTTACTGTGGAAAGTTCGTCACAATCGACAGTAAACCTACACCAACAGCAGTATATCAGGTATACGTGCCGACACAAGTGGAAGGTGAAGAGACAGGGCATTTGAGGACATGGAAGGGGCAGTTGTGTATGTAAACATAGATGAATATCTAATAAACACAGGGGATTGGAACACTGTAGTGGGGCTGTAGTGACCACAACCAACAGCAGGAACGTCTTGAGCCGCGGATCGGAGCCGCCAGGCTGGGAAGCCGCCGGCGGTGGAGCACGCACCACCGGGTAAACACAGGACGAGTCGGACGACAGACCAACGACAACTGACGACAACCGACCGCGGCCGACTATGGGCGACGCAACAGGGAAGAGATAAACAACGGAGGCTTGTGGAAACCACAACACCAAACACCAAACACCAAACGTAAATCCACTCGGAACGAGAGCTAGACAAATGTCAACAACGAGCAACGACCAGAACGCAGTACCGCCGACATAGAAACGAAATCCAGAGCGAGTACCAGACTGGCTGGACTAGGTATTTTTCCCTTTATTGTTATTTTAAACCTGTTTACAGGCAGGCCTGCAGCAGCATACTACGCCGGTCTTCGGCCGCAGAGAAACATACAAGACAGAAATGATGACTATGTGAGATGAATAGATGGTGGACATATAAACGGAGAAAAACACTTTTTAAAATACATGGAGCCGTTCACAGGTGTAGAGTCCAAGATAAATGTTGTTCAGACACTTGGACACAGACATAGACGGAAAATAGTCACACGTGAACGTAGGTGCACAAAACGAATAACACCGAATCACTTAAGCACAAAACGACTGCACACACAGAAACACGAGGCGGCGATTTCCGGCGCGCGAATGTTCACTGAGCGTGTGCGAGTCCAGGACCTGCCAAGGGAGGGAGAGGAGGAAGGGGAGTGGGACAGGGAGAGGGGAGGGCAGATGCCATCGGCAAGGGAGACAGGGGGAGGGGAGGGAAAAATGGGGGAGTCCGGGGGAAGAGGGGTGGAGGAAAAGGACGGGGGAAAAGGAAAGAGAAGGGCGGGAGGGTACCAAGAGGAGAGGTCACGGGAGTGGGGGTGGGAGGGATCAAAGTTGATAGGAGGGGTAGACGGAGGGGAGGAAGACATCATCAGGGAGGGGGAGCTGGCGGAAGCCACCTTGGGAGAGGGTAAGGAGGGTGGAGAGATGGAGACCGGGTGGGACGTGGGAATACAGGCGCGGCAGCAGGTTTGCGGGAGGTGTACAGGATCTGTATTCTTTCAAGGAAAACTAGGAGGTGGGGGAAAGGAATGAGGTCGTACAGGATCCGCGTGGAGGAGAGGAGACGGATGCGATAGGCGAGGCGGAGAGCATGGCTTTCAAGGATTTCAAGGAGAGAGAGGTTTACGGGCGCTAAACAGCGTGGTCATCAGCGGATTTGAAGGGATTTATAAAAGGTAGGGGGGCGGAGATCCAGGCCGGATGGGCGTAGCAGAGGATAGGGCAGATGAGGGATTTATAGGTGTGGAGGATGGTGGAGGGGTCCAGACCCCACGTATGGCCCGAAAAGAGCTTGAGGAGACGGAGTCGGGAGTGTGCCTTGGCTTGGATTATCCGGACATGGGGGGTCCAGGAGAGGCGACGGTCGAGGGTGACGCCAAGATACTTGAAAGTGAGAGTGGGGGCGATAGGAGGGCCATAGGCGGTGAGATAGAAGTCAAGGAGGCAGAAGGAAGGGGTGGTTTTGCCTACAATGATCGCCTGGGTTTTGGAGGGATTGACATTGAGCAACCACTGGTTGCACCAAATAGTTAACCGGTCAAGATGGGATTGGAGAAGGTGTTGGGAGTGCTGCAGGGTGGGGGCAAGGGCAAGGAAGGAGGTGTCATTGGCAAACTGGAGAAGGTGGACGGGGGGTGACGGCGACAGCATGTCCGCCGTATATAAAAGGTACAGAAGGGGAGATAGGACGGAGCCTTGGTCACACCGGCGGAGGGAAAAAAGGTGTAGGAATCCGTGTTATGGATGGTGACGTAGGAAGGACGGTGGGAGAGAAAGGAGCCGATCAGACTGACGTAATTAATGGGAAGGGCGAAGGTTTAGAGCTCGAAGAGGAGACCGGAATGCCATATGCGTCATTAGCACGTTCGAGGTCCAGGGAGAGGAAGATTGCAGAGCGACGGGAATTAAGCTGTTCGGAAAGGAGATGAGTTAGGTGAAGGAGAAGGTCGTCGGAAGAGAAGGATGACAGAAAGCCACACTGGGTAATGGGAAGGAGGCGGTGCTGGCGGAGATGCTGGTGGATGCGGCAGGTGAGGATAGATGCCAGGACCTTGCTGAAGACCGAGGTAAGGCTGATGGGACGGTAGGAGGAGACGGCGGACGGCGGTTTACCAGGTTTAAGGAACATCAGAATACGGGAGGTTTTCCACAGGTCAGGGTAGTAACTGGTGGACAGGACTACATTGTAAAGCCTGGCCATGGTGGAGAGGAAAGAGACAGGAGCTTCACGAAGGTGACACGATCGTGACCAGGAGCGGTGTTGCATTTCGTGCGGAGTGTAGCAATGAGATCCTGTGTAGTGATAGGGGCATTGAGTTCCGTGAGTGCAATGTTGTCCAAGTATTGGAAACCAGGTGCGAGTGGAGGGACAGAGGTGTCAGTTTGATCGCGGACATCCAGGAGGAGAGAGTAATCGAACTGGGGATCATCAGGGAGAGGGATCATTGGAGAGCTAAGAGGCAAAGTGATTGGCCTTACTAAGGGTGTCAGGGAATGGGTAATCATTATGGAGAAGAGGATAGTAGGGGGAGGGTTTAGTTCTGGTAAGGCGACGGAAGGCTGACAAAAACTTAAATGAGTTTATAGGCAGGCTAGCATTTAAACGGCTGCATGTCTGTCGCCAGTCCCGGCGTTTCTTAGCCGCGAGCAAATTTCGAATGTGTCGCTGGAGTTGCAGGTGGCGTCAGAGTGTGTCCGGGTCATGCGTGTGGAGGTAGGCATGGTAGAGATGGCGGGATTCACAGAGGAGGAGGACAGCCTGTGGGGGTGAGGTAGGATGGTGGGGATGGATGGCGACA
Source organism: Schistocerca gregaria (assembly GCF_023897955.1). NCBI lineage: Eukaryota > Metazoa > Arthropoda > Insecta > Orthoptera > Acrididae > Schistocerca > Schistocerca gregaria. The sequence goes on along the minus strand of NC_064923.1, from coordinate 42,016,877 downwards.
GTAGGGACGTGGGCCTCTACGGCCTCAGACAAGGCCTGCTGGAGAAAGAAGGCGCCATGAGTTACATCATCAGGGTGGTGGTAGGTGAAGGGGTGGCTATCGACCTGGGTAGAAAGGTTATCCCGGTAGGCATTCCAGTCAGTAAGGGAATAATCATGGACATACTTTGGGGGGGGGGGAGTCATTACGAGGGTCGGGGCAGGGGTGACGACCGTCTGAAATGGTGAGGAGGACAGGGAGATGGTCGCTAGCAATAGGCTCCAGGACATCTACCGTTATGCGGCTAAGGAGGTTAGGGGAGGAAAGAATAACATCGGGAGTGGAGTTGGATTCGGGACGGGTGTGCTGGGGGATGGGAATGAGGTCGCCTTGAAGGGAGGAAAGGAACCGATGCCACCGCTGTAAAAGGGCGGCGAAACGACTATGGATGTAGAGGTCAGCGGCAATCACGTAGGAGGAGAAGGTACGGTCAATGTGGGAGAGGAAGTCGAAGGGAATAGTGACGTTAGAGCGTATGTAGATGGTGGCACAGGTAACGGTAAGGCCAGGGAAGAAGAGACTAAGGATCAGGTGCTCGGTGGGGTCGGGAAGGAGAGGTTGGAGCCGAACTTGGATCTGGCGGTAGTGACCAATGGCAACTCCACCATGCGCAATCGGGAGGGGATTATCGGAGCGGTGAAGGAGGTAGGGCGACATGTGGACGGTGTGGTAGGGTTGGAGGAAATTTTCATTGAGGAGGAAGGCATCCATGCGGTGGGTGGCAAGGATGTGCAGGAAGAGGTTCTTGTTGGTGGGAAGGGAGCAGATGTTGTTGAAAAGGATACGGTGCTGTCGCGCCATGACAGAGATTTAGACAAGGGTGTCAAGACGGGAGAAGGTGAAAGGAAGGCCTGGTTGTTGGAGTAGGTGGCATACATTTTCAAGTGGAAAATGGAACGGGCGGCGAGGGAGACCTGTTGGAGGGTGTGAGGGCGCTGGAAAGGGTGGATGTCCTCAGTGGTGGGGGAGGGGACGAAGGGAATTGCCAGGAGGGGTGGAGGCGTCCAGAGGACGAACAGGTATGGTGAGTTCAGGAGTGGACGGAGGGGGTCGGGCTTTACACTTTTGGGAGTAGGTGGGATGGGGGAAATTGCAGGTATTGCAGGATGCTGGGGATTGGAGGTTAGGGCACTGCCGGAGGAAGTGTGCTTGTTTACAATGCGGGCAGGCGGGAGCCTCGCAGCACTTGGCTATCGGGTGTGCATTATAGAACAGACACCTCTGGCAGCCTAGGGATTGAGGAGGGGAACGGGAGGGATCGACCTTGTAGCGCTGGTGGAAGAGGAGGGCACCCTCTTTCAGGGAACAGTCAATGGAGGGGGCATCCTCAGAGAAAACCCACATAAGGCGGGTGGGGGATGGGCCTTGAGCTCCGCCAACACCTCCTCCTCCGTGATCAACGGACTGAGCCGAGTGATCACGGCAGTGAGGGTCGGCGGGCGACGCAGGGTTTGGGGTTAACAGGTGGGAGATGGAGAAGGAGCAGGGGTGAGGGAAGCATGGGGGCCAAAACGGGTGATGGGGAGGCGGGAGAGGATGTCAGTATGGAGGGTAGCGCTGGGGGAAGAAATAAGAAAGGAATCCCGTCTGGGAGGGAGGAGAGAGATGGGAGCACCAGGCAAGTGTTGGCGGAGGAGGAGGGAGAGATTCCGGGCCTCAAGAAGGGTAGGATTGGGACAGGAGAGGTGGGGGGGAGGTGGAGGAGGAGACGGCGGGAGCAGGGCCAGGCGGAGAGTCATCCATGGCATCCTGGGGGGGGGGGGGGTGGAGGAGGATGGAGCGGGGCCTTTTTGGGAGCGGAGGAGGTGGTGGTGCCACTAGGGCGCTTAACGGCGGCAGAAGGGTGGGTGGTGATATGAGGGACGGGAGCTATAGGGAGGTGGCGGGAAGGGGCAGGTCCCGGGGTGGACGCAGCAGTCAGCGCCGGAGATGGTGACAGTGACGGTGAAGGTGACGGCGACGGCGACGGGGACGGGGACGGCGATGGCGACGGCGGCGGTGATGGCGAAGACGATGGGGAGAATGGGGCATGGGCAGTGGCCCGACGGGCCACCACCCTAGCTGGAGCTACAGTGACAGGCTGGGGGAGTGAGGGGAAAGGATCAGAAGGAGAGGAGTGGGAGGAAGAAGCTGGAGAGGGGGTGACAAAGAGCGAGGGCGAAGGGAGAATAAGAAGAGGAGGAAGGGAAAAGGGGGGTGAGACTGGGCACACCATGTAATGGTGGTGGTGGCGGCAGAGGGTGATGTGTAACTTATGGCTGTGGTGGTAGTGGTGGTAAGGGCTGACATGACGACGAAAAAACTGGGAACAGATGGAGACGAAGATGGAGGTAGACGAAGACGGAGGAGGATCAGAGTCCCGAGCTGCTGGCGCTGGCGCTGACGCCGACGACGGCTGGCAGGAATGTTGCCGCAGCTGCTGCTGCTGCCGCAGACGGGGTCGGGACCGGGACGCCGCCGCTACTGCTGCTGCAGCTGCTGGCCGGCTAGCTGACTGGCTGGCTGGACCGCCGCTGCTGGATGGCTGGCTGGCTGGCGGCTGGCACCTGAAACCCTAACGTTTCGATTAGTGCGGAAACTGCACAAAAGAAGGGCGGTAACCTTGCGGAATACCGCCGGAGATGGCTGGACTAGGGCAGAGCGGGTCCCTATATACGAAACTGGAGGGAGCGGCTATAGGCCACTGTCTGGACGTGGCTTAGCGGTGGCGCCCTCGCTGCGCGGAATAGCCACCGCAGAGGCGGAGCCCTCTATGGGCTGACCACGTCCATTTGTTCTGGTGCGTGTTCGACTTCCGCGGCGGAAGGTACTAGAGGGGCAACGCACAAAAGACAGAGATAGGGGAACACACAATCTCGGTAGCATGAATAAAAGAGAATACAGAGTCATTGATTTCTGCAATAAATATCGGCTAGTAATAGCAGATATATTGTTCAAGAGTCACAAGAGCAGTTGGCAGACTTTAAAAGGTCATGAGACACGAGAAGATACCTTGGTGAGAGAGCGATTCTAGTTCCAGATAGTGGATCTTAAGGCATACCCTGGACGAGGAGTAAACTCAGATCACAATCTAAGAATGATGAAGACTAGGCTGAAGTTTGATGGCATCGTCAGGAAGAATAAATGTGTAAAGTGTTGTGGTTAGAGCCAACTGAGTTAGTAAAGGAGACCGAAATGCACGCGTTTTAGCTCACGCAGGCTGGCGTGAGGTCTGGAACATGACAAGGGAATTAGAATTGAGAAAAACGGACGTAGCTGGTAGAATACTTAACTTTAATCCATTAACGGAGAACGTCGCTCTTTATGGTACATGATTCGCAATATCAATAGTACGGATACTGGCACCTTGCTAGGTCGTTGCCAATAACGTAGCTGAAGGCTATGCTATCGTCTCGGCAAATGAGAGCGTAGAAGTCAGTGAACCATCACTAGCAAAGTCGGCTGCACAACTGGGCGAGTGCTAGGAAGTCTCTCTAGACCTGCTGTGTGGCGGCGCTCGGTCTGCAATCACTGACAGTGGCGACACGCGGGTCCGACGTATACTACCGGACCGCTGCCGATTTAAAGGCTACCACCTAGCAAGTGTGGTGTCTGGCGGTGACACCACATTCCTCCCCCGCAAATCGGCATACGGTTGTGGCATAAGGCTTCCGCCCGCCGTGGGGAGGACCGCATGTTGACGTATGCGACGAGGTGGGGAGACTAACAACAGGCGAGGCTGTGCCACCCGCACCCTGCCATTCGGACCGCGGGGAGCTAGGAAACGCCTGAAAAACTGCTCCAGAGTGCACGCCAACATGCGGTGTATGCGCCCGTAGAGAGACAGGAGGGGCCGAAGGGTCGACCTCCATCGGGTTGACCTCCATCGGGCCGGGGCACCCGACGGGTGAAGACGACACATGGTCCGGAGCGGGCAAGAGTTCCATGTCGGAGGACAACTGGTCCCGGGAAGCGATCGGCGGCCCGTAACCCAGGGAGGCGCCCGGCGCCTGCAGCGGTGCGTCCACTGCGGGCGTCGCCGGCGGGAGAACAGGCGGCGGCGGCGCGTTGCCATGGGGCAAAATGGGAGGCAGCGTCGGTAACACCCGGGGCTGAGGCGAGCCAGTAGATGGGTCCCCAGGGTGCTGACCGGACGGCACCGTCGCTGAAAGCAGACGGCGAGCGGCAGATCCCGTGGAACGACAGAGGCGCAGCTGATTGAGATGCCAACGCACCTCACCAGAGGCCCCCAAAACCAGATACGTAGCGCGTCCGAGGCAGCGAAGAATGCGCCCTTCAAGCCAACGCCGTGAACCTCGGTAGTGGCGATAGTAGACAACGTCGCCTGGAGCAAAAGCAGATGTCTGCCGCTGCACAGGAACCTGATGCGGCGGATGCAGCAAAGACATCAAGGTTCGATGATGACGACCGTGGGGCAACTCAGCCGGCGAGCGACCATATCGGGGCTGAGAGCATACAAGGACAAAAAGAGCAATAACGCGTCCTCCCGAGAATGCGACTCATAACTTCAACATCTGTGACGTGAAAGTCCTGACCAATCGTTCAGCGGCACCGTTTGACTGTGGCGAAAACGGCGCGGACGTCATATGTTGAATACCATTGGCCTTGCAGAATGACTAAAATTCTGCGGACATGAATTGTGGCCATTGTCGGAAACAATAGTCTGTGGAAGACCTTCAATGCAAAAGATAGCGGATAACGCTTGGATGGTGGCAGATGACGTCGTGGAAGACATCCGGACAACAAAAGGAAAACTACTGAATGAATCTACCACAACCAACCATCGAGCTTTCCAGAATGGACCAGCAAAATCGATGTGTAAGCGTTGCCAAGGGGAAGTGGCTTTTGGCCATGCAAAGAATTTCCTCGGTGGTGCTGATTGTTGTTCGGCACACACCATGCAAGAAGAGCACATATTCGTAATCGCGACATCGATTCCGAACCAATTACAGTGCTGACGAGCAAGGTGTTTCGTTCTCACGATACCCCAATGTCCTTGGTGGAGAAGCTGTAAGACAGAGGGCTGTAACGAACGTGGGACCACGACCTTGGACTGATCATTATCAGAACGCAACAGCAAAACACCACGTCGTACAAAAAGTCTCTCCTTGTGAGCAAAAAGTCGGCGAACCAACGGGTCCCCGATCCGTGACTTTGACAAGGGCCACTGCGGAGCAACAAAACTCAGAACGGGAGCAAGGACAGGGTCGGAAGCTGTGGCTGTAGCTACACGACGAAAATCAATCGGAAACGATTCGACCACGTCATCCGTTTCCGCATCAATGAACATGCAAGCAAAGTTCGGAGGAATCGAATGCCGTATCCTCAGCAACAGGAAAGCGCGGCAACGCATCGGCGTTTCCGTGCTTAGCAGTGGAGCGATACAAGACATCGTAGCGGTACTGCGAGAGGACTATGGACCAGCGAATGAATTTCTGCGCTGTACATGGAGATACAGGCTTGGTCGGATGAAAAAGCGATGTCAATGGTTTGTGGTCTGTGATTATGATAAAGTGACGACCATACAAGAAATCATGAAACTTTGTAACACCAATGCTTCTTTCTCGAACTGTGAAGAATTTCTTTGAGCAGACGAGAGTAATTTTGACACAAAGGCAACAGGGCGATCGTGCGATCCATCTTTGTGCGCAAGCACAGCACCAATCCCGAAATCCGACGCATCCACCATGAACGAAAGGGGCCTTCTGGGGATCTAATGGCGTAAGGCAAGTATTGGAAAGCAACGCCTATTTCAACTGGCGAAAGGCGCGTTCGCATTCCGTCGTCCAGACGAACGGAACACCTTTACGGCGTAAGCGATGAAGCGGAGCTGAAATGGAAGAGGCGTGTGGAACATATTTATGATAATAGTTTTTTCCCAGCACACTCTGTAGCTGCTTCAAATTCTGCGGCGATGGCAAGTCTTGTATGGCACGAAGGTGCGTGGGACTGGGATGTATGCCTTAGGCATTGATTACATGTCCCAGGTATGGCAAGTCCCGAGCAAAACACACACATTTGTTCTTCCGCAAGCGAGTCCCATTTTGTCGCAAGACATGAAATGATGTTCGGAGATTGGCCAAATGTTCTTCTTCCGTCTTTCCGTAGATCACAATATCGTCCAGATAATTTGCTGCAGTGGGGACCGACGCACAAACAGTTTGTAGATATTGCTGAAACAATGCAGGGGCGGATGCACACCCGAATGGCAGTCGTTTGAATCGATACAAACCAAGATGCGTGTTAACCACCAAAACGCGCTGGGATTCTTCGTCCACCGGTATTGCAAGTACGCATCTGCGAGGTCCAACTTCGAAAAATATTTACCCGGGCACGGTTTGTCAAAAAGATCTTCCGGGCGCGGTAAAGGAAAAGTTGCTATCACTATTTGTGGATCCACTGTTGCCTTGAAGTATACACAAAGTCTAAACTTTCCGGAAGATTTTGGCAAAATTACTAAGGGTGATGCCCAGAGAGAAGCCTGCACACGTTCAATTACACCTTGTGATTCCAATTCGTGTAATGTTTTTGCGACCTCATCACGCAATGCGTGGGGAACATTGCGCGCTCTGAAAAATTTCGGTTGCGTGTTTACTTTCAGTTCCAAATGTGCATTATAGTTCTTAGCGCAACCGACGCCCGGTGCAAAAATGTCTGCAAATTCTTCACATAGACGAGAAACACTGTCTGAAGGCACAGTCTGGTTCACTGATAGGACCTGATTTACTATAGACAAGTTAAACAACTGAAATAAATCGAAACCAAACAAGTTCACTGCAGAAGAAGAACAAAGGACGTAAAATGACACAAGTTTTGTTTGTCCTCTATATGTTGCAAGAAGGCTGCACTGTCCTAACACTGGGATACCTTGACCGGAATAACTTCTTAGATTAACCTTTGCGGCACGCAACGGAGGTGTGCCCAGCAGTTCGTAAATGTCTTGATTGATCAGTGAAACTGCAGCTCCGGTATCGAGCTGGAATGGTATCACTTTGCCTTTAATGTCCAAGTCCACAAAAAGTTTATTGTCCTGCTGACGACAAGAGCGACTGTCTCGTGCAACGTGAACTGACACTGGTACATAATCACTTGCTACTCGACGGAAGTTCCGGCGATGTCGACGCACACTATTTGTGGGACGAACACAGTCACTGTTAGAGAGAGGGGCACTGAGCGGAGTGGAATGAACTACACGAATTTCCATGGGCGAAGTTTCGCGAGCCTGAGTATCATTGGTTCGATTCCGATTCCGGCGCGAAGCAAAGGGCCTGGAACGGTTTTGAGTTTCCGATCTGAGTTTTTTCTGGCAAACACTCTGAACATGTACTTTTTTATTACAATAAAAGCAAATAGCTTGACGTGACGGGCGATTCTCACGCGAATGTTTAGTAGCACAACGCGGGCATGATTTGATCACTGCATTTGCGTGTCGGCGCGGTACACGTGGCTGAGGGCTGTTTACTGCTCCGTGCAGCTCGCCCGGCGGGCCGGTTAACCAGACACACTGCTGGCGAAGTTAAAAATGATTCCTGAGCAAAGTGTGTCCTGCCGATCCAATATGTCCATCACTTGTTGAAGGAAGAGATTTGCTAGTTTCAAAATCTGTTCCCTTATACGAGCATCAGAACCGTTCTGTACAATTGCATCACGTACCATAGTATCTGAATAAGGGAGTCCACATTGACACTCAAAAGCAGAATCCCTACTAAGGCCTCGCAAGGTTGCAAGCCACTCCCGATTAGTCAGACCTGCCGTACGTTTTGTACGAAAGAAGGTATACCTCTTCGTAACGACATTAACTGATTCTTTGAAATATACATCTAATGCAGACAAAATTTCTTCGTAGGACAGAGTTGCTACGTCGCGTCGGGAAATAATTTGACTATCACACGGTATGTGGTCACCCCGACGGATGAAAGCAAAAAAGGCTGCCGCTCGTTACCTTGAATTCTGTAGGCGGCGAGATGGAATCCAAATTGGCGTGACCACTCCATCCAGCTTTCCAGTGCAGCATCAAAAGGGGCGAAAAGTGGGTGGAACAGCGTGTTGTGGCTGCGTCAGCGGTGAAGCGGCTGCTGCTGCATCGTTTTGCATAGCACGTTGACCCTGGACGAGCTGTCCAAGGGCATCCAGTAAGGCCTGCGTATGCTGATTCTGTAAGCGATAAAATTCGGACAGTACATCTGGGAGATTGAGGCGAAGCCATTACACAAGTAAATCAGGGCAATATCGATAAGAACACTTTTACTCTCGTCGCCAATGTTGTGGTTGGCAGGAGAGCCAACCGTGTTAGTAAAGGAGGCCGAAATGCACGCGTTTTAGCTCACGCAGGCTGGCGTGAGGTCTGGAACATGACAAGGGAATTAGAATTGAGAAAAACGGACGTAGCTAGTGGAATACTTAACTTAATCCATTAACGGAGAACGTCGCTCTTTATGGTACATGATTCGCAATATCAATAGTACGGATACTGGCGCCGTGCTAGGTCGTAGCAAATAACGTAACTGAAGGCTATGCTAACAATCGTCTCGGCCAATGAGACCGTAGAAGTCAGTGAACCACCGCTAGCAAAGTCGGCTGTACAACTGGGCGAGTGCTAGGAAGTCTCTCTAGACCTGCTGTGTGGCGGCGCTCGTTCTGCAATCACTGATAGTGGTGACACGCGGGTCCGACGTATACTACCGGACCGCTGCCGATTTAACGGCTACCACATAGCAAGTGTGGTGTCTGGCGGTGACACCACATAAAAAATATAAGTACTGTAAAAACTACAGAATGTTTGCGTGCACCTGTACGCACTTTAGTTGAAGAGGAATAGACATCTGTGAAAAAGCGATCACAGAAGTTGGACGGACAAATACAGACTCAAGGAAGGTAACTGTGATGAAACCTTGGGTAGCGTAAATTGATCGACGGAAGAGGGAAGTATAAAAATGTCCAGGAGAAGAGAGGAATACTAAAAGATAAGTTACTTAGAAATGAAATCAATAGCAAAATACAGGGAACTGAATGGAAATGGCTGCAGAAAAATGTTGGTCAATAGAAAATTAAATGTTCGTCAAAAGGACAGATACACCACATAGAAAAATCAAAATAAACTTCGCTGAAATTAAAACGAATGGTGTCAACAGTACTAATGTAGTGGCAACTCCGCTGTCAAACACAGAGTAGGGACTGGATACGCCTTTGCCAGTGTGAAGTAAGAAGAGGTCAGTGACAGTCTCAGCGCAGTAGTTTGCGTTTGGGTTTTTACCAAGTCTCATGTAGCAAATCCATTTCTGAAAAATCTGTCTCGCGTGTGTAGTTACTGTTTTTTCTTTGTAGTTCATAGTTTCTGTAGTATAATTTAGTGTCTCCTGCAGCACCACAGTTGCGTAGGTCTAAATATAGTAACGTCTAATGGCATCACATCTACCCCTATTTCCCTGTCAGGCAGTTTGCTATGGGATTAGCACATTTGTGATTTTAACGAGTTTCATAGTGCAAATCTGTACATAAAAGACAACAGTGTTTTTGCATATTGTTTTCATTCGAAGTTTAGTAGAACGGTGGATAGGGTGTGTGGCAGACTGTGCGCAAATGCAGGGGAAGCTGTTTGCGTTCCGAGAAGAAATGAAGACACTGTTGGCAACGGGCAGCCTTCTGCAGGCTGCTGCCTCGGGGTGCAGTGGCAGTGGGGCGACTGGCCCGTCCCGTGGGACACCTCAAGTATTCCTTGTGTCGCCCATGGGTTCTACTGCCGAGGAACTGTGCTCCCCACGGCGCGCTGCAAATGGAGACTGGCGTCTAGCAGTCCAACCTCGCCAAAAATGGATGTTCATTCGGCAGGGACAGAGGTAGGGTGGGGGAGAGGGAGTTGCTATGTATGGGAAGTAGCTGTTCAAGACAGTTTTCAGAGAAGGTCCATTTTACGGCACCCTCTGTTTGTGCAGTGATGTTATTTTTGGGAAACAGCATCCAAGACTGAAAATAAGTCCAATGTGCCCTCTGTATGTTTGCCGTTGCGGCCCATGCGAGGCGAGGGGCTGCTCCAGCCTGCGGCTAACGAGTGTGCAGACATTCTCCTTCTTCAAGTTGTGGCTCATGTCGAAAACAATGACACCTGTCGCTTAGGTCCAGAGTCCATCCTCATTTCGTAAAGGCGTCTGGCGGTATTGGTCCGTGCTCTCGGGGCGCAGTTAGAGCTTGCCATTCACAATATCGTACCTAGGATTTAACGGCGTCCTTCGGTTTAGAGCCGAGCAGAAGCTGTCAATAAGAGACTCCATCAATTCTGTGATGGTCTCGGCTGCAGATTTCTGGACCTGCCTTGAGGTGTGTGTGTGTGTGTGTGTGTGTGTGTGTGTGTGTGTGTGTGTGTGTGTGTAGGTGGGTGGATGGGTGTGTGCGTGTGTGTGTGTGTGTGTGTGTGTGTGTGTGTGTGTGTGTGTGTGTGTGTGTGTGTATAGGGTCTTCACGACCCAAAGATAAGTTTAAGCCTTTCGACTTAGAACTTAAATTCAAAAATTTACTAAGAGACAGTTGATTTCTGGACAAGCCATTCATTCCAGCCACTAAGAGACTAATGATTATGCTACCTTTTCATGCTCAACATACCGTGGCTCTTTAAGAATTAGCTCATTGATCAGACCAGACCTCAAAATATTTTCAAGAGGACATGTTTTTGATAGACAGGTGAAAATGGTTGCTTGGTTGTTTGGGGAAGGAGACCAGACAGCGTGGTCATCGGTCTCATCGGTGTACGGAAGGATGGGGAAGGAAGTCGGCCGGGCCCTTTCAGAGGAACCAATGATTTAGGGAAATCACCAGGTGAAAATCAATTTTGCCTAGTTCCTTGTAATAAGTTAATAAGGTAAAATTTGTATACAAATAAATATACGAATTCTATCATTATCACAAAGATTATTAAATTAAATCAAGAATCTTAATAAAAATGTATTGATTACAATCAAGGTCCACGATCACAATGTTCCATATGCCACTACAAGCCGAAAACCCTTAGAGTTTCGATTGGGCCTTATGAGTAATGTTTACTGTATCTGATGCTCACTTATACAAAATCCGCCTGCTGATTACTAGTTGTGCGATTTACTACAGGCAGCTTTACACAAATGTCTAATGAAGTTGGGCCATCTTCAATGAATGTGAGGAAGAAGTATAGTACATATTGAATCGAATGGACAGTCTAATGAGCACAGAATGTGGTACAAGAGTTACCGAATAAAAGGCGAATATATTGAGAATTACCAGAAATGACGTAATTTATAAACTTAACATTCAGACTGAGGAGCACGAAGCTGAAGAACTGAAAGAATTCTGCTAGTTTCGAATCAAAATAAAAGCAGATGAACCAAAGTGGTCATGAAAAGGAGGCTAACACGGGCCAAGAGGGCGTTCCTGGCTAACAAGAGTTCACTTGCATTGAACATAAGCATTTATTTTAGGATGGTATTGCTGAGACTGTACGTTTGGAGCACAACACTGCTTGGAATTGAATTATGAACTGTGGGAAGACCGGGTAAGAAGTGGGTCGAAGTGTCTGAGATGTGTTGCTGTATAGAATGTTAACAACTAGTTGGAGTGATAAGAAATGAATGTTTTCGCAGAATCGACGAGGAAATCAACTCGTGGGAAACACTTCCAAGAAGCAGGGATAGCGTGACAGGTCATCAGTAATTCCTGTGGTTCTACTGGTAGATGCTGAGGATAAGAACAGTAGGAGTGACAGAGAGAGCAATATATCCAATAAATAATTGACGGCGTTGGGGGAGATAAATTGGTTGACAGAAACGAGAATGCGAGGGTGTGCTGCATTAAGCCATTCAGAAAACTGATAAAAACATAAAATCAAATTAAATATCCATTCAAAATAATTTGTTTTGCAGATATGACAGGACTTATATGCCAATGTTTGGGCAATGTTTATTCGTACTTTTATTGTGTCATCATGGCATAAACTGGTGGTTTCAGTGTGATAGTACCAACTTCAGTAGACTTTTGCATAAAGCTGCCACTTTTTTATCACAAATAAACATTTGTAACTATACCAGCCATGTGTTTAACAGAAGTATTGTTGCAAAATAAAGAGAACTAAGTATACAGTCCCAAAAGCAGGATCCATTATGTATAATTTTATCATTATGCATTATTTCAAACATAAAAAGTCCTTTCAGTTTTTCTCTCTTAGTCCTCACAAGCGCGATCACTACTTATGGTATTCCTGAAAAAACTTTCTGCCCTTTATCATACATAATCCAACTTTGCGCATGGAACGCATCTATGTTGTTCGTTTGTGATTTTGCTTGCTGTTGCATTAGGCACAGTGTTTTGAAGTGCTCTTCACTGACATGTGTGCTACTTTACCAGGGTGCACATCCTCTGAGACGTACAGACTGAAATGAATTCTTAGACTATCTGACTTCCTCCTCCCCAGACAGAGTGAAACACATGCGCCCAAAAACTTATCTAGCTACCTCACACCTGAAATATTTCAAAGACAACTTGGGCAGCTTATTGGAATCTTTGTATAAAATGCAGATGTTCATAATACTGTCATCAATGAAGTGTGATAATATTCTGTGCCAAGATATTCTGCTTTTGCGGTCACTGACATGTGTTGTCTTCATCACGTCTGCTTTGTCAACGAATCCCATATTTTTATTACAGTTCTTGAAAGTTTTTGGTCAGTTCACTGTAGTCATGCTGCATCTTTCTCTTTCCTCTTCGAAGTTCACCAGATGACTTATATTTGTGCTAACATGACACAGCATTTATCCTGAGACTTGAGGCGCTGTTATCACTTGTAAATTCAGCACTTCCATCTCTTTGGAGATGCCATCACTTGGATGAACCACATGCATACCCTCAAAATTGAAAATGACTCGCAGCAGCTTGGTTTCGATTGAAACCACCAATACAAACAGTAAATAGTACAATTTTATGTATAGCTAGTATTAAAAAATAATTAGAAACTCTCACTATTGTTGATTATGTAAAATATGAAAAGTCTTACCTTAAAGACAACGATTATTTTACAAAAAAAGTTGAACCGGGCCATCATGTTGTGTAAGGATTTGTACACAACGCTAAGGAGAGGTAGGCTACATAATAGTGCGCAACAGTCGCCGTAGGAAACCTGGAAAGGAGCAGCAATAATTAGCCGGCAAGATATGACAGATTTACTTAACTTGAATTTCTCCAAGAGGCGAAGACTCATTGTAAATAATGTGACAAGAAATAGAGTCCGGCTCCCAGTGTCAACAAGGAAGAGTCCCTCTCTGTACTGAAGCACGAAGAAGGCTAGGCTGCGCCTGCGCTGCAGCGCCACAGGGCGCTCGTGGCACAGAGCTGCCCGCTGGAGGTGTGGCTCAGCCGGCGTGCTCCACTGGCTCCCCTCAGGTTCCGCACGACCACAGGTGGCATCTGCTGTCATTTAACGACTGTGGAACGCCAGTGGGCTGGTATCGGTGAACAAAACCACACATTATAAACTTTTCTTTGACTTCCACATGTTTAGAGGAACAAAGCATCCGCCTATGGCACGTAGTTGCTGTTTTTGAGCAAGATGGCTGCAGGCATTAATGACGTCAGAGTGCATCCAGTGATAAACCAGAGTAGGCACAAAGTGAAAATGTTACGGTGGGCTCTTTACAAAACCACTTAGGCAGAAAGGTGTAACATTAAATTTCATTCAGATTGTATTAAGTTGCCAAGCTGCCACTGCTCCCACAAAACACAATATCGGTTGCCTTCGAGTGACTGTAATATTCACTAAAACGTGTCATTATTCTCTATATGAGACGGGTGCAGCCTCCTTCTGAAGATATTCGCACAAATGGTGGCAGGTGAAGCTTGTGTACGGGGGAAACAGGCAATGTCGGCCCTGAAGCTTCCCGTCGTGTTGAAGGATCGTGACAGGAGCCGAACGTCGGCCGGTTCAGGGCGTCTGCGCTGTGTCCAGCTGAGCAAACCCCGCCTCCCGCTGGCAGTCTGTGTGTGGAGCGCTTACGTATATTCGGGAGGGCTCGAGCCTCGGTTCGACACGTAGTTTTAATCTGCCTGATACTCCATACCAGCACAGGTTATGCTGCTGAGTGAAAATTCATTCTCTGTGCGATGGGCTGTTTGTCGACGAGACCAGAATGCCGCTGTGCTCATTCAAGGTCATTACACCGAATGCCCTTGTGTCAGCCTGGCAACTCATAACTTTACCGGCAAGTGAATAATTACATTCGCCGAACACTGAAGTGCCGTGCTCTCATAGCACAACAAAGGAAAATCGTAAGTAGAGGCTATGCTATTAAAACACACGTCTTGATCCATAACCAAATGCGGGCTGCAGCTTTTGAGCAAAATCTTCTATATACGTGTTTTGCCGCGAAATTATCGCCAGATCGCGAGGTATTAACTAAGTAGATGATATATATGATCCTGCGGAAATAATTGCTTCTCTGGAAGTATAAAACCAAAAATCGAAGTAGAAATTGAAATACTATAATTTACGTTTTTCATTTTCAATTATCGTTATTTTTATAAGATCTGTGATGATAAAATCTATTTTAATAAGACTTGAACTGTGAATTTATTTCGTGAATAACTACACTGTATTTTATGATGCCACAAAAAGTACTGATGTCACACTTTCGCGATAATAAAAGAAAAAAGTAAGACTGAATTTGAGCACGAGGTGCGGACTTTCGAAACTGTGCTCTTAGCCACTGCACTAATCACTCATTTCGTTTTAGGCAGTGCGAGCGAACTGATGGAGTGGTCTCGGAACTTTTACCGGCATTTTCTCGATAATCATTTTAGTGCCGGTATCTAAGAGAAAAAAAGATGTTCTTTTTCTTCCATCCATCTTTTACCCTGCGATGTTTCCAATGTGTCAGATACCGATCTGTGGTGGGTACTGCACGACAGAGAAAGTGTTTACAGCGGATGCCTACACAAATTGCCGTCAAATTTTTGTGAATATCTCAAGAAGGTCAAACAAATGTATCCGTTAGGTTAAAACCATTTGACAGAGCGGGACTTGCACAGTAAGACTGCCCTGCAACGGATAGTGTAGTACCCACAGTTGAGTCCGAAGACTCGTCAGGTAATGCATCTCGTGTACCTGCATAGAGGAAACACTTTAAGCATAAGTGTCAGGCCACGAAACACATTAGACGTTGCACAAATGTACAAGGCTACTAATAACTCACTGAACATCAGAAAAATGTTGTCCATATTACTGTAAATATTTCCAAACTCCCATTACGACATCGTGTTTGGTGATGAAAGTGTTAAATTTTATGTATTAACAGCCAACCATCTATCCATTATTCAAGCTGCAAGTAACTTTTATTACCGAGTACTGCAAATGAGTTTTATGAGCAATGCTAACATTTTGAAGTTATTTGTCAGTCATCGGCAGACGGCTCTGGGAATTTGAAGATAAACATCTAATGTGTAGATGGATGAACGAGTCAACAGGGCTTCATTGCTGGGTTACGCATCTGCGAACAGCTTGGAGGATGCCAGAGACAACGCACTAACCCACGGATGCCAGAAAGTATACTCACACTCTTGGGATTTATTTATATTTCATTTGTGTTCGGTTCCACAAGTATGATCCATTTATAAAAGGAAGTTTGCGACCAAGATTTCCGCTGTTCCCTCGCGCTAGGCAGCCGAACATACACGACCCATCACTTGGTGTCATTAGTTAGCAAACCGCGCCTAAACGATAACAGCGATGCTAGTGGATGTAAGCTTACATTGCCCGACGAAAAATTGTTTCTAAATTCAGAAGGGAGTTAGAAAACACAAGAGGCGCTTACCCAAGAGCAAGCAAAACAACTAACAAGTTATAAAAAGTATTAAGAATGGAAAGGAATTTCCACGAATGTCGTCTGGTGCACTATTACACCATTAGATGGCAATGCTCGTTCAATCATTCACTCAAAAATTGTAAAATTGCTGTTGAAATGTATGGAACTTAGTATGTAAAAGAAACCTCTATACAAAACAAATATTAGTTACAAATTCATCACTACAGTGCAGCCAAAGTACAAACAAATTACAAGAACACAGTAAACATGAAAATCTGACACCGTAACATCAAAGAGGATCATGAACTGCGGTCTCTAAGGAAAGCACGGAAATCAAGAAAATTTCTGTTACACAACAGCGCTACCGTCGACAACACGACGCACACGAATAATTAAATATGTTAAAATACACTAAGAGGTGAAACAAGTCACAAAGCCACCACACGCAGTCTTAGTGATAACTGAACAACACTAAAAGCCTCTCATTCATCTGCCAGCGGCACACGCAGACTTTCACTGGCGCATAAGCGCTCGCCGAAGACAGAAGAAGAAAGAAACATTAATCTGCAACACGTGGCAGGCAACGAAACACGGTAATCACAGCTTTACAATTTCACCTGCACACAGCCTAACACACACATTTCTTAAGGCTAACAGCTGTGATGTTTAAGATACTTGAAATTCAACATAATAAATTTTTACTTTAGCCAAAATTACGTGACACTGAATAATGCTCAAATTTTCATACTGAAGATAAAATTGACTTCATGTAAAGAAAGGCAACATTACAAGAGATTGACAAGCATAGAATCTTAATAGTAAATGTGCTATAACGTAATACACGACTTAATAGTTTATACAGCATAAGAAACATCATTATTAACTCACAATACGACTCACCCTCCTAATCCTAATTCGAGCACAACCTCACGTTGCTAACAGAACGAGCAGACTGTCCTCGTTGCACGTACGCGTCCAGTCGTTTTTATGACAGGATTTAATATTTTCAGCCGGCCGCTGTGGCCGAGCGGTTCTAGGCTCTTCAGTCTGGAACCGCGAGACCACTGCGGTCGCAAGTTCGAATCCTGCATCGGGCATGGATGTGTGTGATGTCCTTAGGTTAGTTAGGTTTAAGTAGTACTAAGTTCTAGGTGACTGATGACCTCAGATGTTAAGTCCCATAGTGCTCAGAGCCATTTAATATTTTCAACATGATGCTTCCCATCTCACTTCCCCGACTTTACAACTTCCAAGTTCGACTGTATTAGGACGATCAATGCCCATTATTTTGCGTGCACCCTTATGCCCCAAATTAAATTCTCTTATCTCATCTTAGACGCTTTTGTATGAGTATTAATTAACTCCAAGTTGTCCAGTGAATCTTTAATTGGACGAACGATTTTATCGTGATCATCTTTGGTTCGCTTTTATATCCATTGTATCCACTGCCAGGTGTATCTTGCCGTCCCATGGCATAACAGTCGCTTTAACATCTCTCATCTGTTCAGCAAAAACGGTTTCAGCTTTCCCGTTTAGTAACAACTCAAAGAGCGCAAAGTCAGTTGATACATGTGCCAAGTTTTTAAGCACACTCTCAAAATCTTCAAAGTACTCCTTCCAATGACTATGCTTGCGTTGACGAGAGGTCCTCACATGGGATTTATTTCCTTCTTTACACGCACTGCGGTGTTCGAAGCTGGTCTATATTTGGCAGTTAGTAGTTGCTTTGGTTCACATATATTTACAAAATAATTATGGACCATCTTTGCCACCATTACATTATTGACAATTGTTTGTAGAGGGTAAAAGTTCATGTATTTGGACCATACTTCCAACATTACCATAACTTGTGTAAAATTCACTTGTGCCCTTGATAAAGAGCCCAAGAGACCAATTAAAATGATGTCCTTAATACCGCCTGGTATAATTGGATTCACTGGTCCTTGATGTCTGTAGTCTTTACCTTCTGTCAGGCATCGCATGTCCACGGCATTTTCCTCGCCTTTTTGCTCATACCAAAGAATCCGCACTTCATTGTCACTTTTTCTATACATTTATCAGCACCAAAGTTGCGCTACTAAAATGTGTGTACCAAGTCAACTTCTCATTAGAATGTTATGGAATACATACATGCCAGTCCTGCTTAGGTTCTTCTGCACGCTTATATAAAATGGTATGTATCAAGTAGGATTTGTCAATATTCTCTTGACCTGCACGACCAAATAAGGTCTCTACAAGATTAAGAACTGATTTCAAGTTCTGTTCAGGCTGTATCTATCTTCTTTACAAGGTTTTTCATAAAAGGTATATTTGGAACTCCTCTCATTAAACTGACTCTCAACTCTTTGCCTTAAGGAACCTTCACATTAATATCTTCAATATCCGGTGGCATTCTGAATAATGGATCTGGTACAATGCTTTGGTTACCAATCATTTATATGATCTCAAATTGATATTCCTGAAGTGCAAGAGCCCATCTAGTTAACCTGTTGTAATGTAATTTTCTCTCAAGTTGAAATTTGACTTGTTGGTCTCTCAGTGACTGCAATCATCAACATACAGGGTGTTTCAAAAATGACCGGTATATTTGAAACGGCAATAAAAACTAAACGAGCAGCGATAGAAATACACCGTTTGTTGCAATATGCTTGGGACAACAGTACATTTTCAGGCAGACAAACTTTCGAAATTACAGTAGCTACAATTTTCAACAACAGATGGCGCTGCAAGTGATGTGAAAGATACAGAAGACAACGCAGTCTGTGGGTGCGCCATTCTGTACATCGTCTTTCTGCTGTAAGCGTGTGTTGTTCACAACGTGCAAGTGTGCTGTGGACAACATGGTTTATTCCTTAGAACAGAGGATTTTTCTGGTGTTGGAATTCCACCGCCTAGAACACAGTGTTGTTGCAACAAGACGAAGTTTTCAACGGAAGTTTAATGTAACCAAAGGACCGAAAAGCGATACAATAAAGGATCTGTTTGAAAAATTTCAACGGACTGGGAACGTGACGGATGAACGTGCTGGAAAGGTAGGGCGACCGCGTACGGCAACCACAGAGGGCAACGCGCAGCTAGTGCAGCAGGTGATCCAACAGCGGCCTCGGTTTCCGGTCGCCGTGTTGCAGCTGTGGTCCAAATGACGCCAACGTCCACGTATCGTCTCATGCGCCAGAGTTTACACCTCTGTCCATACAAAATTCAAATGCGGCAACCCCTCAGCGCCGCTACCATTGCTGCACGAGAGACATTCGCTAACGATATAGTGCACAGGATTGATGACGGTGATATGCATGTGGGCAGCATTTGGTTTACTGGCGAAGCTTATTTTTACCTGGACGGCTTCGTCAACAAACAGAGCTGGCGCATATGGGGAACCGAAAAGCCCCATGTTGCAGTCCCATCATCCCTGCATCCTCAAAAAGTACGGGTCTGGGCCGCCATTTCTTCCAAAGGAATCATTGGCCCATTTTTCAGATTCGAAACGATTACTGCATCACGCTATCTCGACATTCTTCGTGAATTTGTGGCGGTACAAACTGCCTTAGATGACACTGCGAACACCTCGTGGTTTATGCAAGATGGTGCCCGGCCACATCGCACGGCCGACGTCTTTAATTTCCTGAATGAATATTTCGATGATCGTGTGATTGCTTTGGGCTATCCGAAACATATAGGAGGCTGCGTGGATTGGCCTCCCTATTCGCCAGACATGAACCTCTGTGACTTCTTTCTGTGGGGACACTTGAAAGACCAGGTGTACCGCCAGAATCCAGAAACAATTGAACAGCTGAAGCAGTACATCTCATCTGCATGTGAAGCCATTCCGCCAGACACGTTGTCAAAGGTTTCGGGTAATTTCATTCAGAGACTACGCTATATTATTGCTACGCATGGTGGATATGTGGAAAATATCGTACTATAGAGTTTCCCAGACCGCAGCGCCATCTGTTGTTGACAATTGTAACTACTGTAATTTCGAAAGTTTGTCTGCCTGAAAATGTACTGTTGTCCCAAGCATATTGCAACAAACGGCATATTTCTATCGCTGCTCGTTTCGTTTGTACTGCCGTTTCAAATATACCGGTCATTTTTGAAACACCCTGTATTTGTTATTTCTTCGCTCGCAGCTTTTCGTTTCGCCTTTGGAATAGCATATGACCAGCGACGGCTGTTGAGTATACATTCTGGTATTCACAAATTTTTATATGCGGATAAATATGAGAGTGTGAAATTAATATCATTTTGTGTATAACAGTTATGATTATTAAAATATTTACATATCTACTGCCACTGCCAACAATAATAACAACAACAATAATAATGATATTGAGCCATGGTAAAAAATTGCTGTTTTGAAGAGCGCGCCGCAGTGCGATGTGTGAAGCAGTCGCCCTCCGTTTCTGGCGGTGGCGCCGCTATGGTAATCGCATCTTCGGTGTCTCCTTCTGGTGAGAAAGCGGAAAGGTTGCCTGTTTACGTGCATTTAAGGGACGCTATTAGCTCGGCGGCGGTCAGTCGGAGTGAGGCTAGCTCAGTCTCGCGTCACCAGTTTTGGTGTGTCTCTCGTTTGCATTTGTGTGGGAGTTAGGTAGTGTCTGTGTGTCGTCGGAGTGCTAGTATGTCTGTCGTTTGGATCAAACTTTAAAGCCATAAAATGAGAGTCTTGCCACTCCACCCGTAACAGAACTCAGCTAATGGTCGCCCGGTCGGGACTGCATCTGAGTCTGCGCGTTAGGCCGCCTGTCTGCTCGAGTTGCTCGGGCAACGGTCATTGGCGGTTGGATCGGTCGGTTGGTCGGTCGCGTACTGAGACACAAGATGACTTGTCCGCCTTGAGCGTCGGCGCATGTGAAGTCCCCACATGAGTCCAGTGGGCAGCGCCGTATAGAAAGGTGTAGTGGCTTCGCGGTTCACACGAGAGCAACAGGAGCGAAACCACGACATCGGGCTGGCCGGGGCGAGCTGCGACGCCGTTGAGACGGGAGATCGGCGCGCCTCGCTGCGTCCGTTGAAGCGGCTGGCAGCGGACGGTTCGGGAGAGCGTTGAGGGTGCTGCGCAAGGTCTTCGCCAAAAATCGCGGTTTATTACAAGTTAAGTGATTGGAGATATGTTGTTCCATTTACTTGCTCAATTCTACTTGTTTTCTTGGTGAAGTCACCAGCCGCTTTGTTTTGGGGTCGTCCCACCATTCTTCTCCGTTTGCCCACCCGCGGGAAGGTGGTTATTTGTGAATTGGGTGGTCCTTTTTTTTCCTTGTGTGGAATTGGGGAGGTTTAGGGCAATCTGCGGTTTGGGTTGTTTAGTAACCCCCCATCGTCAATCTCCCATACGTTAATAGCTGCCTCTGTCATGTTTGTCGGATTCGGTGTTAACGAATTTATTGCTTAAAGGCCGAATTCCTGAAATACGTTTTTATCTTGCCTGTCATCTTGAGAGGTGGTATATGTGTAATATAGAGCATGTTGTACATTTTATGTAAATCTGAATTTTATGGGTTTTATTTACATAGTCATTTTAGGTTATAAGGTTGCCACCGTTCCACCATAAGAGTCCTATGAAAAAAAAAAAAAAAAACAAATTGCATCTAAGGTGGCAAATAATTTGAGTGTTGTACCATTTCCATCCCTCTTACGGGGTACATAGTTCACGTGTTTGTGTCAGTTGTTAAAATTTTTTTAGTTTAAAGTAATCTGGTGTGTTGCAGATTTGCACCAGTGTACTCTTTCAGAGCTTGTTGTGAGCGGTCATGACTATAATCGTGTTGAAAGGGATCAGGCAAGCTTCCCAGCCCAAAGGCTTCTGCTGTTAATATTGTTCTTTCTGCCTCTAAATGCAATTGTGATATTTCGAGGGTGCTTTTCTGCTTATGATTTTAAACCTGTTTTTGAAAAGGCTTTTAGGAATAAAATTCACATTTGTTAAAAGTAATTTCATTTTCCATCAGTTACTTCCTGGCATCTACTTTCACGCTCACCTAGTGTGATTAAGTGCGTTAATGTTCTTGATGAATCGTTAGTAAATAAATTCTTTAACAAACAAATTTGAAAGTAAATTCACGGTTCAGATATGGATAAATCGTCTGAACAAAGAAAGAACTGTTTTTGTTGAAATTTGCTGTTTGATACATAAGTATAGTTTAGGGCAAGAACGAACTAACGTTTAAGCTTTCGCTACTCTCCGTTTCCCCATTTTTGTGTACATGGGAGTTTTGTTGCTTTAATTTTTTTTGTTTGGACATTTGTACAAGTTCCGTAACACGTGGTTTAGGTAAAGCATTAACTTTCAGGCTGAAAATCAGATATTCTCACGTTGCACCCACGCGACAACTTACACTTGTTGTAAACGTGTTTTTTAAATGTTCCCTTGTCAGTTATTCTATTTCGTCATTTTCTCAGTCAGAGGATCTGGTCTGGGAGAGCCTAGTTCCTTTGCGGCTAACTTTTCCTGATAATTTTCTTTTGTCAGCACTTAAAACAGATTGAACAGAGTTCATGATGGCAGTGCGCACAAATTCTGATTCTTGCACATTAAAAAATCAACTCCAAACACTAACTGCCGTTAGTGGAAATGATTAAAGTCAAGTACTAATGAGCTACCAATGTCGCTTGACGAGAATACAAACGAGGCGCTGAGAACCATAAGGTCCAAGAGCACACCGTCGTCGATCTAAAATTTAAGTGAATATCAGAGAAACCAGTGAGTCAGCTTTCCGTGAACGTTCATAAGACAAAGTTTCCCTACAGCACAGATAAACCTTACCCACCATAAGTTCAACTGATGTCAGAAACACGTTGCAGTCTACCAGTCGACGATGGTTTTATGGTTCTCAGCACCTCTGGTGGATTACAGTACGGTAAAATCCAAAATTTTGTGTATCTCATTCAGAGTCCCCACAAAATAAGTTTACCTATCAGTATAACACATACTGAGTATAAAGTCATACGAAAAGAAAGTAGAAATTGCTATGATGTCGCAAATTCTTCCCTTATTCGCAATGGAAATACAAATTTGGACTGAATTTTCTCATATAGACAACTCAGAAGTAGCGATCTATGTTCTGCTTGGGAAAAACTTTCAGTAACCAAGATCACACACACGCTAATTTTACTTTATAGCGTTTGAATTGGCTATCGTCTAGCGGGATTTATGCCAGGCAGACAAGTCTGTTGCAGTGTGCTACCATCTAGTGGCATTGGCACAAACTTTTAGGTGAGTGGAAGGGCTGGTTGTGGACGCCGTTGACAGTGCACGTTGTTCGTGATTTCCGAGTGTATTTGGCCTGTAAGGCTATTACATCACGCCAGTTGAGCGTGCGCAAAAGCCCCTTAAAACGTGCACAACCCAAAGATTGCTCGCGAACCTTCACGCCAAGCCCAGAGGAATCGCGGTGTAATGCAATACATTTAACGCCTTGTATTTCAGATTATCGCAGCTACATTACGTTGAGCAGCATTCGAAGAAAATTACGCAATAAATACTCAGGGTGTCAAAAGTTAGGGTGTTTACGTGCTCTTGTGCTCTTACACAGCAACCACCAATATTTATGGTTTCATGAAGAAGGATTTTTGCTCCGTGACACTTAACTTGCATTCTGCTGTTTTGATTATACCTGGTTCGTTTGCAAAAACTTTACTGTGCTTCCTCAATATATCCACGAGTCTTAATTTCCTCATGTTCAACTTGCTGTAATGAGGTTTTCTTTCTTCTAAACGTTTGTTCAGTTCTCCCTCTTAACCTGGTTATGCCGTCTCCAATGTCTCTTGGTTAGTCCTGCAGTATCATCTTTGTGCATATGTTGCGGTACAATTTGTGATACCACGAAGCATAGTCTCGTCGCTCCTGCATGTGCCACTATGGTACTCTTCGAGACGATAACATCCTCACTTCCTTCATTAAACACTTTTACATTCCCATCACCAAAGCTTAAGCAAGCTCGCTGCTTCGCTATCCACTCTACACCAGATATCATGGGCAGCCCCAGCCCAGGAAAAACTAGCGTCGAAACTTCATAAATTCTCTCATTAGTCTTTACAGCAACCGAAATCGGCTCCTTTACAACCTTATTTTTCGCATCTAGAGCATTCACAATGCGTACCCTATTCGCAGGAAAATTCAGTATTTGTTTCCATGCTCTAACCATGTTTTGCGTAACTTTTGTGATACCACATTAACTAGATACCCTGATTCCAAAAGAATATCATATCTAATGCTAAATGTCTCGCCTTCTAGAATCGATTGCACAGCTTCTTCAGGCACACTTCCTTCTTCCTTTAGTAGGTAATCCATTAACTCGTTCTCCTGAGGTTCTTTCAAGGTTCCTTGGCTCTTCTCTACCTACATAAAATTCCATCTCATGTCGATTTTCTTCTAATGAACCCAGCTGTCTTAAAGCTACCTCGACGGCTTCAGTGTCATATTTTGAATGGCAAGCAGTTTCTCCTGTGTTTTCACTGATAGTTTACCTATTATTAGAGATATATTTGCTTCATTACTTATCGGTTCATCCAAGTATAAGTTTTTCTCGTATAGGTCTCGAAAAAAACGTCTTCAGATTTCCATCACGTTCGTAGCTATATTTCCTGTTTTGATAGAGGCCATTCCTAACCTCTTTTTGCTTTATCACTGACCAGCTCTGATTAAGGAATTACTTCTGAAATTCTAAATATGTTTTACATTTTTGACCAATCCTTATTCCCCAAGTACCTGCTTCCTCTTCCATTTATGAAGCTATAAATGTTACGTTGGCCTTCCTACAGCTCTGGCAATGCATTCTTAAACTCATCTAGGAAGTCACATGAATACCATTTTCCATTTGATTTGAACTTTCTAATGTTTGCCACATTGACAAACACGCCCTCACTCTGTTTTCCTTCAAGATTATTTGCAGTTACGCCTCCATCATGCAAGAACGAATTAATCTCATTCTCTATCTGTTGTCCTACTTCTTACTTAATCGTTCTCACATCAGCACATACAGCTTCCACACAGATTTTTCTGTTCTGAATCAGTAAGCAAAGCTTCCTAAAAAAAAAATCAAATGGCTCTATGGGACTTAACAGCTGTGGTTTTCAGTCCCCTAGAACTTAGAACTACTTAAACCTAACTAACCTAAGGACATCACACACATCCATGCCCGAGGCAGGATTCGAACCTGTGACCGTAGCAGTCGCTCGGTTCCGGACTGAGCGCCTAGAACCGCTCGGCCATAGCGGCCGGCAAAAGCTTCTTCATCTACTTTCTTTAACTCTTTCGAATTAGACTCAATTTATCCACTCACGTCCATCCTTAGAGCGTTTAAGGGTTTTGTTGCATCCTTATGGCGTCAGTAGTGTTCTTGCACTTGCTGATTAATAACTAAACTACAACCATAAAATTACCAAATGTGCAGCAACCAGTTGCAAAATCATGTTTTATTTCTTCACATTAGCAAATCGATTTCAACTGATTAACAGCCATCATCGGTGCTACAGATACAAGATTTGGTTTACGTTGCTTTATGTACATTTATTCATTTGGTCACTGTTATTAATTAGTTTTATTCCTGTATAAATAC
Organism: Schistocerca gregaria; assembly: GCF_023897955.1. Taxonomy (NCBI): domain Eukaryota; kingdom Metazoa; phylum Arthropoda; class Insecta; order Orthoptera; family Acrididae; genus Schistocerca; species Schistocerca gregaria. Next base: position 41,991,469 of record NC_064923.1, on the reverse strand, counting down.
ATAAGGGAATAAATAAAACATGATTGCAACTGGTTGCTGCACATGTGCTAATTTTATGGTTTATGGTCGCTGCGCGACTTGGTAATCACATGGAGCCCACCATTCATAAACTACAACCATCACCTGCTTTTTCTTCTACCTTCTGGATCTCTTCCTTAAGTTCTTTTGTCACTTCATCCAGCCTTTGATCTTGAGCCTGTCATCAAACTGTTTCATGAGTGCTTCTTGAGCCCTTTTACTTTGTTTTATCTCATCTTTGATCTTCTCCTTAATTTATTTAATATCTCCTTTTGTGTTGTCTTTTTTCTGCTTCTGGTCAGTGTTGTTCACCGAAAGCTACTTTATCATAGCAAAAAATTCTAGGTTCTGATTGCTTTCTTTTTAATAAAAGCACAAGCCCAAGCCGGGGTAAAGCCCACACCTGAACTTCCTACGTCAATGACAATGGAAGTATTATTCATTCTATCATCTCATAACACGTTCATGTCAACCATCTCTGTTGGTTGCTTAGACATTGTCTCGAATTTAGTGTCGTTTAAGCCTCATCGTCTACTACTTCCGTCTTGAACTGAGTAGGTCAATATTAAGAATGCATCTACAGCTTTCTACAAGAAATACACACGTTGCAAAACAATGGGACGTATATCAGATGCTGTTTCAGATACTAGCCATTTGATTAAAACTTCAGAGGCAAAACTTCCCATTACTATACAAAAAAGAGTTTACAATTATTTAAGAGTCTGTTCCAGAATTTAGTTTGGCGCTATTTTTCTTAAGCTTGTGTGTTTCGATACCTTTATGTAAGAGAGTTCATTTTTTCAGAAGTCAAATTAATGAATAATTATCTTGGGTGTTTATGGGTCAAGCATGGCTGCCTAATTAAGCACTTAGTCCATAAAAAAATAGACTAGGTAAAGATATTTACACTCCTGGAAATTGAAATAAGAACACCGTAAATTCATTGTCCCAGGAAGGGGAAACTTTGACACATTCCTGGGGTCAGATACATCACACGATCACACTGACAGAACCACAGGCACACAGACACAGGCAACAGAGCATGCACAATGTCGGCACTAGTACAGTGTATATCCACCTTTCGCAGCAATGCAGGCTGCTATTCTCCCATGGAGACGATCGTAGAGATGCTGAATGTAGTCCTGTGGAACGGCTTGCCATGCCATTTCCACCTGGCGCCTCAGTTGAACCAGCGTTCGTGCTGGACGTGCAGACCGCGTGAGACGACGCTTCATCCAGTCCCAAACATGCTCAATGGGGGACAGATCCGGAGATCTTGCTGGCCAGAGTAGTGGACTTACACCTTCTAGAGCACGTTGGGTGGCACGGGATACATGGGGACATGCATTGTCCTGTTGGAACAGTAAGTTCCCTTGCCGGTCTAGGAATGGTAGAACGATGGGTTCGATGACGGTTTGGATGTACCGTGCACTATTCAGTGTCCCCTCGACGATCACCGGAGGTGTACGGCCAGTGTAGGAGATCGCTCCCCACACCATGATGCCGGGTGTTGGCCCTGTGTGCCTCGGTCGTATGCAGTCCTGATTGTGGCGCTCACCTGCACGGCGCCAAACACGCATACGACCATCATTGGCACCAAGGCAGAAGCGACTCTCATCGCTGAAGACGACACGTCTCCATTCGTCCGTCCATTCACGCCTGTCGCGACACCACTGGAGGCGGGCTGCACGATGTTGGGGCGTGAGCGGAAGACGGCCTAACGGTGTGCGGGACCGTAGCCCAGCTTCATGGAGACGGTTGCGAATGGTCCTCGCCGATACTCCAGCAGCAACAGTGTCCCTAATTTGATGGGAAGTGGCGGTGCGGTCCCCTACGGCACTGCGTAGGATCCTACGGTCTTGGCGTGCATCCGTGCGTCGCTGCGGTCCGGTCCCAGGTCGACGGGCACGTGCACCTTCCGCCGACCACTGGCGACAACATCGATGTACTGTGGAGACCTCACGCCCCACGTGTCGAGCAATTCGGCGGTACGTCCACCCGGCCTCCCGCATGCCCACTATACGCCCTCGCTCAAAGTCCGTCAACTACACATACGGTTCACGTCCACGCTGTCGCGGCATGATACCAGTGTTAAAGACTGCGATGGAGCTCCGTATGCCACGGCAAATTGGCTGACACTGACGGCGGCGGTGCACAAATGCTGCGCAGCTAGCGCCATTCGACGGCCAACACCGCGGTTCCTGGTGTGTCCGCTGTGCCGTGCATGTGATCATTGCTTGTACAGCCCTCTCGCAGTGTCCAGAGCAAGTATGGTGGGTCTGACACACCGGTGTCAATGTGTTCTTTTTTCCATTTCCAGGAGAGTATATTGATGAGTCGATTTCAAAATTTGTAGCTAGCACGTAGCTAAGAATTTTTCCTTATTTCTCAAGGAAGAAATTGTAAACTACGTGCTACTCACCTGTCACTAACGGTAACTTGTTCGGTTTCCTTAATCAGTTAAACTGCATTTTCTTTTAATGCGTTTTACTTATGCGTTTTTGTTCATAAAAAGCTCTTTGCAAAGTGGTTAACGTTAAAAGTCTGCATCTGGTACCAAACTGTGTAAACATCAGTCTGAACCAGAGCAAAATATTATATGTGTAGGTAATCAAACACGGAATGCTGTACAAGTGTGAAATTAATCACCGGAAATGTCGCCAAGACTTCCAATAACATTTAAATATCTCGTGAGTTTTATCTTTCAGGCATTAAAGAATGTGTATGTGTCTTAGAAGCACTTCTTCTTCTTCTTCTTGAGTTACAGCCTCCGTAGGACCACGGGTAGCCCATTCGTGGACTGCATTTTCCTCTTCTCTCAGATCCTCTTCATTCTTTCTCTTCTATCCCGCTCTTCTTCCGAGATCTTCAGTGTCCGTTTCTCCTGTCGGACGCGCTGGTGACACTTTAATCTTTTCCTGTATTCTGCTCTGTCATTGATCTCCGGCTTATTGGTCGGTGTATAATTGTTCCTCCAGTTTTCCTTTCCTTCGACCTTGATCCTCAATTCCAATCGGTTCTTCCGAAGTTCAATAACCCAGTTGGTTCCTGTCTTTCCCCTTGTCCTTCCTGTTGTTTCCCACACTCTCTTCGTCATTCTGTCCATACTCATCCTAATTACATGTCCAGCAAACCTTGGCCTTTTGAGTCTGATTTCCCCGGATATTGTTCTCATGTTTCGGTACAATTCTTCCCTAGGTCTTCGCATTCACCTCTCTCCACCTCTTTTGCAACCTAGTATTTTTCTCAGTATTTTTCTCCTTTCTTTTTCTAGTTGTTCTGCCCCATTTCTCCCTAGTGTCATCGTCTCAGCAGCATATAATACTGCATTCCTCACCGCTGCCTTGTAGTGGCTTATGTTTGCCTCTGTGGATATATTCTTTTTATTCTATATCTCTCTCGTCATACAGAAGGCTGACGTCATCTTCTTTATCCTCTCTGTTATTCCCTCCTTGCTCCTGTTCCTTCCTGTTATAAATTCTCCCAGATATATAATTTTGTCCACCATTTGCACAGTGCCTTCCGGTGTTTCCCAGTCTGCAGTGGCGTTTAATGTCTTTGTCTTGTTATAGGCGATCCTAAGTCCCACCTTTCTGGCTACCTTACTTAAGTTGTTGCGTTGTGTCTTTGCGTCTTCTTCTCTCACTTACTATTGCTGTGTCATCTGCAAAGGCTAGGCAGTCCACTTGAGCCCTGTTGTCCTTTACGTCCCCCACATGGGTCTTTGGTATTCCCATTTCCTCGTTTATTGCTCTCCACTGCCTGATCACTTCGTCCAGTGCTATACTGAACAACAATGGTGACAATCCATCTCCCTGTTTAATTCTTCTGACAGTGCTCCTCTGAATCTCACCCTTTGCTTTTGTGTCTGTCAGAATTTCTTTTATGAGTTCTTGTGTAGCTCCGTCAAGACCTCTGTTCTTCAGGATCCTAAGAAGAGTCTGTCTGTCGATGGAGTCATATGCCTTTGTGAAGTCCACGAAGGTTATTACTGTGTTTTTGTTTTTACAGCTCTATGTTCTATCAGTTGCATCAGGATAAATATCTGTTCTACACAACCTCTTCCCTTCCTGAATCCCACTTGGTAGTCGCCAACTGTACTTTCTACCTTTTCTTCAACTCTACTTAGAAACACTATAAAGTGAATGACAAGTTCACTCACGGAAACAAAGTTTATATATTAATGATATTTTTAATTTTAGCTCATTGTTATAACAACCTAGCAAAAACAAGTTTTGTGTTTAATGTTTTACGTCGCATCGACTGTTGTCACCGTTAAAGATTTACACTGATCAGGCAAAAATAGCCGGTATGTCCTTCTTTGTCACGGATAACAGTGGGGACACGTAGTGACATGGAAGCAATGAGGCATCGAGGGAGTTGGCACCACACATGCACACACAAGTCACCTGGTTCCCATATATTCCGGGGAGAACGGCGATGAGCTTCGACGTGACGTTCAATCACATCCCAGATGTGTTCGATAGGATTAAGATCTGGCGAGTTGCGTGGCCAGCATATCAATTGGAACTCGTCACTGTGTTCCTTGAACTACTCCATCACACTCCTGGCCTTATGACATGGTGCATTATCTTGTTGAAAAATGACACTCCCGACGGGAAACATGATCTTCATGAAGGCGTGTACATAGTCGGCAACCACTGAGCAATACTCCTTGGCCGTCATGGTCTCCTGCATGAGCTCCACTGGACCCATGGATGACCACTCGAATGTCGTCCAGAGCATGATGGAGCCGCTGCCAGCTTGTCTCCGTCCCGCAGTGCAGGTGTCAAGGAGCTGTTCCCCTGGAAGGAGGCAGATCCGCACCCTCCCACTGGCGTGATGAATCAGGCATCGGGATTGATGAGACCGCGCAACGCTCTGCACTGCGCGAACCTCTAGTGCCGACGATCGCGGACCCATTTCAGTCGTAGTTGCCGACTTCACGGTGTTAACAGTGGCGCATGCACAAGTCTTCGCCTGTGGAGGCCAGTCTTTAGAACTGTTCAGTGCACCCTGTGTTCAGATGCACTTGTACTCTACCTAGTATTAGTCTCATATTAGTTCCACCACATTTCGCCGCCTGTCCTGTTTTATCATTTTGCCCAGCCGACGACGTCGGACATCTGCAGTAAGGGGTGGCCGCCCAACCCCACGTGGTTTCAGCTTGCTTTCGCCACTTGTTGAAGACATCCACCACAGTACTCCTCGCACACCAGAGACATTGTGCAATGTCTGAAAGGCCATCATAATCGTCCCCCTGTCAGATCGCGCGCCTTCCCCACTCTACACACGGACAGCGCGCTCAGTGGTACTGCGTGCACCCTGTGTGTGTGTCTGACTAGTAGCAGTCATTCCTCGCCAGGTGACGCTGCTGTCGCCTGGACGAGTCTACATCGAAAGCAGGTCCGCGGTCATCAGGTACTGCTCGGATTGCTGGTCGTAGGAGGCGGAGGAAGCAGCCATAGTCTCCTTAGGGAACCATCCCAGAATTCGCCTGGAAGGATCTGAGAAACTACGGAAAACCAAATGCAGTATGGCCGGCTATAGAATTGAGTCCAGGTTTTTAAAAATAATGAAATTTCCATCGCGCTTTTCCCAGGCTTAGGCTGGTTAAAATCAGCTTATAAGCATAATCAACGTATCTTTTTATGTTTAAGTCCCTAGTTACATTTCGTACATTTTTCTGTCTTATACATCTTATAAATTTAGTCAAGTTTTTATAGGCAGGAGACAGCTTTCAAACAAGCTATGATGTTACCGTACTGCTCCTACTTTGTTTGCTATTTTTTCCTACCTTTCATCCCGTTTCAGCTTGCCTTTCATACTTATTGTCTGCCATCATTAACACACACTTTCTTGTATCGATGAGTAAGCGACATATGTTGCAGTTTTCTCCAGAGACACTTTTTCATACTTAAATTACATCTATGCGCTTCGGCTGTTGCTAGTACATCTTCAATCACGTTTGCAGTTTTCCATTCTGGAATGTTTTCCATCAATTTTTGGAAAGTCGGACTTTTATCTCTTTTCTTTTATTCGGCAGTAATGCAAGAACAAGTGGATGGATGAATGACTTATTGTTTCTACTCCAAAAGTCTGCGTGACTGGTGTATATTTGCTACTGCACTTGAACGTACTTACAATAACCCTTTCTCCTAATTTGTCATCCCTTAACAGAACGCTGGTAGTAACTCTGCTTTGAGGTCAATTTCTTGTCTTGTCTGCCGTTCTCTCTTAAATCCCTGTGATTTTGCCTGCTGGCGGTACAAAATTCTCTTCCTTGCTAGCTGTTCTGGCATTCCAGTAACAGTCACATCCTGAATTATGCAGGAAACCCAGTTGCTCTGCCGGCCGCGGTGGCCGAGCGGTTCTAGGCGCGCAGTCCTGAACCGCGCGACTGCTACGGTCGCAAGTTCGAATCCGACCTCGGGCATGGATGTGTGTGATGTCCTTAGGTTAGTTAGGTTTAAGTAGTTCTACGTTCTAGGGGACTGATGACAATAGATGTTCAGTCCCATATTGCTCAGAGGCATTTGAGCCAGTTGCTCTGAATATGTTTTTGAAATTGAAGTCCCCCTCGCGCCCTTTTCTGTGCCTCGTTCAAAGTCTACCTTACTACCAGGTCAGCGTCGTCTGGAATTCTACACAAATGTAGAAGTGGAAAAAGGTCCGTCAAATCCTTCCTTGCTTTTAAGCGTTCCTCGGCAGCGCCTTGCTTTCTGGCTTGTACAGCGCCACCTCAAATTGCCGCCTTCATTCATTCTCTTCTCTGTGTAAGAATAACCTTTATAGTGACAACATGGTATACCGCGAATGGTCGTTGAAACTCCCATATCGGAACTATTGTGTTAAAAATACACTAGTCGCACGAAAGCTGGAGCGGTACTAAGATTGTTTTGTTTCGAGTCGTCTACTGTGGTAGAGGTGGTCTATCGGGGGGCAGTTGGGCCGTGCGTGCGGAGCGGGTAGTTCAGAGTAAGTACGACAGTCTGGGTGCAGGTAAACCGCGGCACAGAGGCAGCAGGTATGGAGTGCAGATTTCACAGATTTCTGGTCGGGCGCAAATTTCATTTGGGCATAGTTTTCATGGGGCAACGGCCTTGCCGCAGTGGATACACCGGTTCCCGTGAGAAGTTAAGCGCTGTCGGGAGTGACAGGCACTTGGATGGGTGACAATCCAGCTGCTATGCGCTGTTGCCATTTTTCGGGGCGCACTCAGCCTCGTGATGCCAATTGAGGAGCTACTCGACCGAATAGTAGCGGCTCTAGTCATAGAAAACCATCATAACGACCAGGAGAGCGGTGTGCTGACTACACGCCCCTCCTATCCGCATCCTCAACTGAGGATGACACGGCGGTCGGATGGTCCCAATGAACCGCTTGTGGCCTGAAGACGGAGTGCATGTTCATAGTTTTCATGGATTCATCTTCGCTGCGACTGTATGCCTCATAAGTACTCACTCACCTTGCACTCTTCGGACCACGTTCGCTTCTTCCATCGTAGTACTGCTGCACTGGAACGATGCTGGAACGTGCCTGCAATATTCACATAACTACTGAGGGCAATCGGGGATGGGGGGGGGGGGGGGGGGTGCTCACTACCGATTTCGTCACACGAGTCTGGTAGTAGAACTTTATTATTAATTTGTGTGCGCTTCACATTGCTGCGCTGCTCACGCTCTAGACTCGTTATTCTTGGCGTGACGTTCACATCGATTCACTGCAGTCCACCAAGGCGACGTTCGTGGCGCGGGGGATGCGCGGGAGCGCCAAATCGTATTTCTCGCTTCACACGCAGTCTTGCTGGCCGGCGCTGCTCCTTCTCATAAAGACGTAATTTGCTGTCGTTTGACGATCTCTGCGGGTGAATTCATCTAGCCCGACCTGCTATCGTTACTAGTCTTACCGCACACCCGAATCGTTTGTACTACACAAAACGCAGCGAAGTTTCTCTCACGGCTCACTACTGACTACGAAAGCAGCACGACTACATATTCAATGCGATTGTCTTTCCGACTAGTCGTCACGTGTCTGGCTCTAGCAGTGACGGTGCATTCGACCTGATTTAGTTTTTGGAAAAAGGACATTTCTTTTTAGTAATAACCATAGCTGGTCCCATTTTTATACCAGAAACGCAGAAAAATGAAATGTGGTTTGAACACACATCTGTCGGAAAAAAAGTTTAAGACGACGACGAGATTTCCGTGTTGCCTGGTCTGAGACAATGAAACTTGCAGTAAGATTTATAATGGTAACAACTAAAACAGACAGGGATAATATTTTCGCAGAAGAAGCTGAGTAGCACCGAGGTGTAGTGGTTATGATACTAAACTGTTGCCTGGAGGGTCGTCAATTCAAAACTCACCTGGACTGTACAATTTTAATTTCCATATTCGGTTCGAGTACATTCTAGAAGTATCTACAAACGTCATGGAAATGTCAAGCATCATTGTACTGGAATGTTGTATATATATATATATATATATATATATATATATATATATATATATAATAGGGTGGTCCATTGATAGTGACCGGTTCAAATATCTCACGAAATAAGCATCAAACGAAGAAACTACAAAGAACGAAACTCGCGTATCTTGAAGGGGGAAACCAAATGGCGCTATGGTTGGCTCGCTAGATGGCGCTGCCATAGGTTCAAATGGCCCTGAGCACTATGGGACTTAACATCTGTGGTCATCAGTCCCCTAGAACTTAGAACTAATTAAACCTAACTAACCTAAGGACATCACTCACATCTATGCCCGAGGCAGGATTCGAACCTGCGACCGTAGCTGTCACAGTTCCATACTATAGCGCCTAGAACCGCTCGGCCACAACGGCCGGCACTGCCATAGGTCAAACGGATATCAACTGCCTTTTTTAAAATAGGAACCCCCGTTTTTTATTGTATATTCGAGTAGTATGTAAAGAAATGTGAATGTTGTAGTTGGACCACTTTTTTCGCTTTGTGATAGATGGCGCTGTAATAGTCACAAACTATAAATACGTGGTATCACGTAACATTCCACCAATGCGGACGGTATTTGTTTCGTGATACATTACCCGTGTTAAAATGGGCCGTTTAGCAATTGCGGAAAAGGTCGATATCGTTTTGATGTATGGCTATTGTGATCAAAATGCCCGACGGACGTGTGCTATGTATGCTGCTCGGTATCCTGGACGACATCATCCAAGTGTCCGGACCGTTCGCCGGATAGTTACGTTATTTAAGGAAACAGGAAGTGTCCAGCCACATGTGAAACGTCAGCCACGACCTGCAACAAATGATGATGCCCAAGTAGGTGTTTTAGCTGCTGTCGCGGCTAATCCGCACATCAGTAGCAGACAAATTTCACGAGAATGGGGAATCTCAAAAACGTCGGTGTTGAGAATGATACATCAACATAGATTGCGACCGTACCATATTTCTATGCACCAGGAATTGCATGGCGACGACTTTGAACGTCGTGTACAGCTCTGCCACTGGGCACAAGAGAAATTACGGGACCATGACAGAGTTTTTGTACGTTTTCTATTTAGCGACGAAGCATCATTCACCAACAGCTGTAACGTAAACCGGCATAATATGGTCTATTGGGCAACGGAAAATCCACGATGGCTGCGACAAGTGGAACATCGGTGACCTTGGCGGGTTAATGTATGGTGCGGCATTATGGGAGGAAGGATAATTGGCCCCCATTTTATAGATGGCAATCTAAATGGTGCAATGTATGCTGATTTCCTACGTAATGTTCTACCGATGTTACTACAAGATGTTTCACTGCATGGCAGAATGGCGATGTACTTCCAACATGATGGATGTCCGGCACATAGCTTGCGTGCGGTTGAAGCGGTATTGAATAGCTTATTTCATGACAGGTAGATTGGTCGTCGAAGCAGCATACTACGGTCCGCACGTTCACCGGATCTGACGTCTCCGGATTTCTTTCTGTGGGGAACGTTGAAGGATATTTGCTATCGTGATCCACCGACAACGCCTGACAGCATGCGTCAGCTCATTGTCAATGCATGTGCGAACATTACGGAAGGCGAACTACTTGCTGTTGAGAGGAATGTCGTTACTAATATTGCCAAATCCAGTGAGGTTGACGGACATCATTTTGAGGATTTATTGCATTAATGTGATATTTACGGCTAATCACGCTGTAACCGCATGCGTTCTCAGAAATAAGTTCACAAAGGTACATGTATCCCATTGGAACAACCGAAATAAAATGTTCAAACGTACCTACGTTCTGTATTTTAATATTAAAGACCTACCTGTCGCCTACTGTTCGTCTAAAATTGTGAACCATATGTTTGTGACTATCTATCACAAAGCGAAAAAAGTGGTCCAACTAAAACATTCATATTTATTTACGTACTATACGAATATGTAATAAAAAATGAGGGTTCCTATTTAAAAAAACGCAGTTGATATCTGTACGACCTATGGCAGCGCCATCTAGCGCACCAACCATAGCTACATCTGGCTTCCTCCTTCAAGCTAGACAGGTTTCGTTCTTTGTAGTTTTTTCGTTTGACGCTTATTTCGTGAGATTTGGCCCGGTCACGATAATGGACTACACCCATATATATATATATATATATATACTGTATGTGTTCTGGCCGGAGGCAGTTCGCTCCCAGCTCTTGTATGTGCAAGTGCTGAATAAACTTTCGTTCCGTGAAGTTAGTGTTCGTCATTCATCTACTTACACCTTGTTCTACGTCACACTTTTCTGGTGGAGGCGCCGAGTATTGGAACCTGTGATAGCGCACATTATCGACGACACAGTGGCTCCCATCCCATGACACAGCCGCCGTTCACGTGGCGAGAAACCCGAGATCGAGTCATATTCAACAGATTGCAATATACCGGAGACAGAGGAAGAAGAGCAACTGTTTGCCACCACATCCGCGTTCTCTGGTGGTGACGGCCAAGATCCAAACAAGTGGCTGAAGGTATACGAACATATAGTCAAATTTAAAAAATGGGATGACACCGTGTTTGGCTAACATATTTTTCTACTCGGAGGGCACTGCCAAACAGTGATATGAGAACAACGAGGAGAAGTTCACAAGCTGGGAAGTATTCCAGGCGGAACTGCGCAAGTATTTCGGCGGCACACAACGACGGAAGTGCAAGGCTGAAGATAAATTAAAGTACAGGGCACAGCTTCCAGGAGAATCGACAGCATCCTACATCCAAGACGTCTTACAGCTGTGTAAAATAGTGGATCCTAGAATGAAGGAGGAAGGCAAGGTTGCACATCTCATGAAGGGTGTTGCTGAGACCTTGTATCAAGCACTACTCTTGAAACAAGTTTCGACAGCAGACGGCTTCGTAAAATGGTGCCAGTACATAGACAATGCATCAAAAAAGAAGTTTGAACGGCTTCCAAACGTCATATCGATGTCTGTGGTGGAGGAAGCAACTAAATTCACAAGTGTTCTTTGTCAGATAGTGAGAGGAAGTTCAGAAGGCACTTGGATTGCACGTCGAGCAAAAAAGCCGAGACGCTTCAAGAGGTCATAAGGGATGAAGTGGAACAAACATTGAACGCAACCTCTCTTCCTTCATTTCCCTTTAAAACGATGGAAAAAGTCGAGACGCAGACGAAGTCACGTTCCTACAATGCCGCACGAGGAACCTGTTTGGGCACCAAGGAAGACTGACGTCTGGAGGACTCAGGATAACCAACCAGTATGTTTCCACTACGGACGACCGGGACGTGTGGTGCACTGTTGTCGAGAAAGGCGGCGGATATTTGACGACGCCCGCGCCAGAAGACAGCAGACCGACCTTTGCCGACGAAGATGAACAAGATGATGTGGGTGCAGGACGACGAAGGTCACCATCGCCGCAAGCTAGCCGCTGGAGAGGACGCTCCCGAACACGCCGAGCAAGGTCTCCATCGCCGTTTAGAAGCTCCAGCCGACCACCTAGCCGCCGCAATCTGGAAAACCAAAGAGTGCGACCCTCCTTGGAGGTGAGGTCGCCGAAGAGAAATATCCTTCGCCGTCGATCACTACGAAAATGGTAGGATACTACGTCGATATCCTCATGGATGGCCGACCAGCCCAAACTCTTGTTGACTCTGGAGCATCATATTCAGTCATTTCGGACAAGTACCGTCACCAGTTGCAGAAAACCGTATTCGTCGACAGCAAACATCTCTGCTGAAGGTGGCTAATGGGAAATACATAAACCCTACTGGGTATAAGTGGCCATACACAACCCTTAGAATTCATCGTCTTACAAGAGTGTAGTCATGACGTCATTTTCGGATGGGACTTTTTGAAAGGTTCTCAGGCAATTATAGATTGTGGTCGCTCGAAGATTATGCTAGGCGAAATGGGATACTTTGAACAGGAAGATGCGCATCAGAGTGTGTGGAGACTGTGTGTTGGATGAAGTGATCATTCCTGCAGTCAGCGCTAGAAAGGCAGCTGCCACGCGTTATGCCATGCATCCACCACTGAAGAATAAGTTGGTCATCCCAGCCTCTGTCGTCTCGTTTAAGAACAGATTCAGTGAATTATCAATAGCTAACTGTCGCCGAGAGTCGCGGATCCTACCAAAAAGCATGTGCGAAGCGAACGCTGAGCCGTTAATTGCAACACAGCTGAACATCATAGAAACCTCCCATGCCGATTCTGTGAGCGAAGTCAGAGCTACCACTATGAGACAAGATCTTCTAGCTCGACTACCACCAGATCTCACTAAGGAACAACAGAAGAAGCTACTTGCCATTCTTCAAGAGTTCTCTGAATGCTTGAACCCACCGATGGAGAGAAAATTAAACAAATAGACAGTGAAGCACCGGATTAGCACTGGAGACCATCAAGAAATAAGCCAGAGAGCATACCGTGTGTCAGCAATGGAACGTCGAATAATTCGCCACGAGATAGAGAAAATGATGGAGAATGACATCATTCGGCCTTCACAGAGCCCATGATCGTCACCTGTCGTCCTCGTAAGGAAGAAGGATGGCATTGGCGCTTTTGTGTTGATTACAGGAAGCTTAATAACGAAAAAGGACATTTACCCTCTTCCACGAATTGACGAGACACTAGATTGTCTCAAGGGGGCTAAGTTTTTCTCAACCATGGACATGGAATACTGGTAAATGGAAGTAGGTGAGGCTGATCGTGAGAAAACTGCATTATTCACCCCTGGGGGCCTGTATGAGTTTAAGGTAATACCGTTTGGTTTGTGTAATGCACCAGCAACTTTTGAACGGATAATCTTCTACGTCACTTCAAGTGGACACCTTTGTTATTTCGATGACATTATAGAGTTCTCAGAGCCATTGGATGAACATTTAAAAGGGTGAGATCTATAGCGGAATTTCCTATTCCTAAATGTATCAGAGGTGTGAGAAGCTTGCTCGGATTATGTTCGTACTAGCGTCGTTTTATCAAAGATTTTTGTATCAAAGCAAGGCCACTCAAAGAGTTGTTAAAAGCTGATGCTAAGTTTATCTGTGGTGGTGCTCAACAAGATTCTTTCGATGTCCTGCGAAAAGTTCTGACGACTGACTCTGTACTTGGTCTGTATGATGAGAGAGCACCTACAGATCTACACACAGATGACAGTGGGTATGGGATCAGTGCTGTTCTGGTACAAATTTCAGATGGAAAAGGGAAGGTTATAGCCTTTGCTTGTAGGACACCTAAAAAAACCGAGAGAAACTACTCAACTACAGAAAGAGAACCTTGCTGTGATCTGGGCCATGTGCAAATTTCTCAGTATCTGTGTAGGCCATTCACAGTTGTTACAAACGATCCATCACTTTGTTGGTTGACTGGTGTTACGGATCCAACAGGACGTCTCGCCATGTGGGCACTATGTCTTCAAGAGTATGACATTACCATAGTGCACAAAAGTATAAGAAAACACGAAGATGCCGACTGTCTCTCAAGAAAGCCTGTGGAAGACCAAGACTTTGATGAAGATAGTGACTGTCTCGCTGCACTCAAGAACCTCTCTGCTGAGCAGAAGGACGCCAAATTATGCTTGCCTTAAATCGGTCAGAGGAAGTGAAAGGACAATTTAAGGTCGTTAATGGATTACTTTGCAAAAAAAAAAAACTTTGATCCGTTTGGAAAGAAATGGCTACCAGTGATTCTAAACACATGCGCTTAGATGTTCTACAGAAATTCCAAGACACACCTGAGTCCGCACATTTAGGATTTATTAAGACATACGATACAACCCGCAAGAGGTTTGTCTGGTAAGATTTATTTGTGTCCGTCACTGCTTCGCACTGTCGAGTGTGTCAGAGGGAAAGGCAGTCCCTCAGAAACCCCCTGGCCAATTAATACCAAGTCCACCATCGGAAACGCCTTTCCAGCGTGTTGGGATTGATCTCCTCAGACGATTTCCAACGTCTGCTAGTGGCAATAGATGGATTATCTGACATGCTTTGCCATTACAAAAGCCGTGAAAACAGCCGAAGCATTTGAAGTAGCCAAATTCATCGTGGAAGATATTGTATTAAAACACGGTGCTCCAAGGTCGTTAATTACTGATCGAGGGAAAGTTTTTCAATCGAATCTTCTGAGAGAGTTAAACCGTCGGTGCAACATTACTCATCACATGACGACTGCCTACCAACCACAAACTAACGAGCTTACTGAATGCTTTAATAAGACCTTGGCCGACATGCTATCAATGTTCGTCAATGTTGAACAGAGCACCTTTCGTGACGTTTGCCTACAACACCGCCAAACAAGACACCACAGGATTTACACCTTTTTCCTGGTGCATGGGTGTGAGGGGGCTACGGCGCTGGACACTGTTTCCGTTACATCCTGATGACGTGGACGACGACTTCATCGGCCAGGTGTTAACCAGAGCTGAGGAAGCTCGGCAGTTAGCTCGACTCCGCACGCTGCAGGCTCAAGAAAACGATCGCCGAAGGTATGGCGCGAGCCACTGCCCTGCTGTTTACCAGCCTGGTGACCTCGTCTGGATCTTCACTCCTGTTCGGAAGACTGGTCTCTCTGTGAAGCTCCTCAGGCGCTACTTTGGACCTTATAAGGGTGTAAGACAGTTGCCTGATGTTACTTATGAAGTTAAATATTTCATTCCCGACACAAGACGATGAAAGATCAGAGATACGGTGCACGTCCTTCGAATGAAGCCCTACAAGGATCCTGCAATACAGGGTAAAATCGAAGCTCCAGCGACAGGCAACAAGCGGGAAGGTGACGAAGAGCGTAGCGGTAAAAGAAGTCCTAAGATGATCACCGCCAGGGCGAACGTCGGTCATCGAGAGTGGGAGTAGGCAGGACCGACGACTCATTCCCGGACTAGGACGACCTAACACCGAGACGCTGTTCTCTTGAGGCGGGAGCAATGTCGCAGCAGAAGCTGAGTAGCACCGTGGTGTAGCGGCTATGATTTTAAACCGTTGCTGGGAGGGTCATCAGTTCAAATCTCACCTGGACTGCGCAATTTTAATTTTCATATTCGGTTCGTGTACATTCTAGAAGTATACTCAAATGTCAAGCATAATTGTACTGGAATGTTCTGTAACTATATGTATGTGTTCTAGCCGGAGGCAGCTCGCTCCGCGATCTTGTACGTGTAAGTGCTGAATAAACCTTCGTTAAGGGAAGTTAGTGTTCGTCTTTCATCTAATTACTCCGTCTTCTACGTGACAATGACTTTTACATGGAAGTTTCAGAATGATAGTCATTTAATTAAAAAATTTAATTAGGTGCGTCAATTGGTTTTCATTGACAGCCTGAACACACCACCCTATATTCACTGCTGTTCAAACAAACGTTGCAGCCTTCAATGATCCAGATGAAACACAGTCTGGTGTGGGCTTGGAGATACCCGGATACATGACTGATTTCCATGCAGCCTTGAAGAAATAGTGTTGTCCTTCCAACGGAAAGACAGTGCTAATTCTTGACATGCAGACAGGTAATGGGCCACAACAGAACAAACCCACAGCAGAGTCAGTCAAAGTTTTGAAGAATATTGGTAGGTAGGTCATCACAGAGCAGATCCACTGCAGTCCTGGTAGAGATTATGGTATTGATGGCCCCACTGTAGTCATTGTAGAGATGGCCAGCATCCATCTGTCGCGACTCTGTGGGTGCACAATGACCATCGAAGAATCTTGTGGATAATATAGTAAGTCCATAAACCGCCACTTGTGCTCTCTCAAACTTTTTGAAATCTCCTTAGAACCAGCAGTGCTGTTAACCAGTCCCTTGCTGAATTACCAACACACGTGCGAACACTAACAGTCCCCTTTTTTAACTTCACATATTGTGCATATACTATGACCAACAGAAACGTGAGCAGTGAAATTATTCTAAAATCGAAGAACTGGTGTCTATACAATTTTATGACATGAGAATACAGTTACATTGGTACAAAATATCATTAAAGAACATAATTATACAGACAACATTTGTAGTAATACAGGCTTTAGAAAAGAATAGAAGTAAACATATACATCAGTGTTACAGGAATTATGGCATAAGTAAAAAAACGAGAATGTTCAAACATTAATTTGACATATGATCTTTAAAGGAAAACATAACAGAGTAAATAATATCAAAACATTTTTCGAAAGTATTTGAGAATAACAGTATTCCTCATATTGAACGTAGCTTAGTATTAGAAACATTCTACAACATTACTCTTATCATATAAACACATTAAGACACGAAGAACACAAATGCTCAAGGGTACACGAACAGATAGCGGAATAACACATAAGGAAAGGACAGGGTATGTTGTCAGTGTAACATTTGGTACTGCAGTCCAACCGAAAACTTCATCCCATAGATCTTTCCTCTTACTTCAACAGTTCTCTAAAAAAAAATCCTATCCAAGCATGCTTTCTGTATTTATATGTTCACATATTTCATAACTCATTTATTTTCCATTATTTTACCTCATCATTTGTTTCCAAGAAAATTCTACCTAATACTGTTGTCCCTAAACCCTACTTTTTTGTTCATATTCTCTTTCAAAATAATTATTCTTCATTGTACACTACTTTTGTGGCCAAACCTTTTTCTTATAGCTTCTCAATGCATTTCTACCAATTCATCAGAACTCGTTCTCTTATATAGCTTACCCCTTTTAAACTAACTTTAATCTACTGAGCTGAGATGCATAAACGAAGGGACGGGGCAATGCAGCAGCACAAAACAATTAACACAAATAGCAGTGACAAAAAATACAAATTGGCAAAGCAAGCAGCAGAATATCTAAATTAGCAAAGCAAATACAACATTACAACTAATATGAGCCATCGTGCAGCAACAAGAAAAATAAATCAGTAGTAAAACTGGCTTAAAAGAGTAATACAAAGAGAAATTCAGCATCAGTTTAGTGCGCCTGCTTTAATAGATATCTACAAATATGCGTGGTAACGTAGAAGTTGATCGCAGCAACAACTAGTTTTGGTATATAAATGAATTATGTTTCCCGGTATCAGTTCTGCAAAACCCGTGCACCTGGAAGGCAACAGCTTTCATTAAATGTACCTGGTACTCTATGAATTTGTGTTCAAGTTCCACTACGACAAATACCGTCAGTAATTCTGTTCTACTGCAGCAAGCGATAGTGAGTATGTTTATACTCGTAGTATATTGTATTTGGCCTGTCCTCTTTCTTGCAGTGTACAGCAAGTATACATATACACTGCATAATAAAACATTGAAGCGCCGAGAAGGTGAGGCAGGAATGAAATGAAACTTGACAGGTTAGACGCTATGCGACGTTATCTCACTGATTACACAATCGAGTGAAATTTGCAAAGAACTTGATCGTACGAAGCTACTTAGCAGCACGGCAGTGCTCGTTCACCCCTTCTGGCGCGCATTTGTTCTTTTGTGGAGGGTGTCATAAGCTCTCCTGGCTCAAGCCCGCGGTCTAGCTGACCACGGGAGAACCTCTGCAAAACGGCCGCGTGCAATGCATTGTCCTGCTGAAAAATGCCGCCACAGTACTGTCGCGTGGGAGGGAACAATGGGGACGCAGCACGTCCGTGACCCTCCGTCGTGCCGCCAGGGTTCTTCCGGTCGCTGCCATCCGTGCCCTGAGGTCACATCCGTTGGCTGCCAACACCACGACGCCAGTAGGAACACCGCTGTGGCTCTCGGAAAAAAATGGAAGAATGCGACCTTTCGGCAGGTCGGCGGCACGTTCGCCTGCCGTCGACAGGCAGCGAAGAACCGCGATGCACCACTGAACACTGCGCTGTGCTACAGCGTTCGTCAGCACCCCGTCCCATTCGGCCAGGGCCCTTCCCAGAATCAACCGTTTGTGTTGTGCGGTTAACGGCGGCCTAAGCGGCAGTTCAGTGCAGTGCAGAGCGTTGCGCGGTCTCATGAATCCCGATGCCTGATTCATCACGCCAGTGGGAGGGTGCGGATCTGCCTTCTTCCAGGGGAACAGCTCCTTGACACCTGCACTGCGGGACGGAGACAAGCTGGCAGCGGCTCCATTATGCTCTGGACGACATTCGAGTGGTCATCCATGGGTCCAGTGGAACTCATGCAGGAGACCATGACGGCCAAGGAGTATTGCTCACTGGTTGCCGACTATGTACACGCCTTCATGAAGATCATGTTTCCCGTCGGCAGTGTCATTTTTCAACAAGATAATGCACCATGTTATAAGGCCAGGAGTGTGATGGAGTGGTTCAAGGAACACAGTGACGAGTTCCATTTGATATGCTGGCCACGCAACTCGCCAGATCTTAATCCTATAGAACACATCTGGGATGTGATTGAACGTCACGTCGAAGCTCATCGCCGTTCTCCCCGGAGTATATGGGAACCAGGTGACTTGTGTGTGCATGTGTGGTGCCAACTCCCTCGATGCCTCATTGCTTCCATGTCACTACGTGTCGCCACTGTTATCCGAGACAAAGAAGGACATACCGGCTATTTTTGCCTGATCAGTGTAAATCTTTAACGGTGACAACAGTCGATGCGACGTAAAACATTAAACACAAAACTTGTTTTCGCTAGGTTGTTACAACAATGAGCTAAAATTAAAAATATCATTAATATATAAACTTTGTTTCTGTGAGTGAACATGTCGTTCACTTTATAGTGTTTCTAAGTGGAAGTAGAGTTGAACAGGTAGAAAGTACAGTTGGCGACTACCAAGCGGGATTCAGGAAGGGAAGAGGTTGTGTAGAACAGATATTTATCCTGATGCAACTGATAGAACATAGGGCCGTAAAAAACAAAAACACAGAAATAACCTTCGTGTACTTCACAAAGGCATATGACTCCATCGACAGACACTCTTGTTAGGATCCTGAAGAACAGAGGTCTTGACGGAACTACACAAGAACTCATAAAAGAAATTCTGACAGACACAAAAGCAAAGGGTGAGATTCAGAGGAGCACTGTCAGAAGAATTAAACAGGGAGATGGATTGTCACCATTGTTGTTCAATATAGCACTGGACGAAGTGATCAGGCAGTGGAGAGCAATAAACGAGGAAATGGGAATACCAAAGACCCATGTGGGGGACGTAAAGGACAACAGGGGTCAAGTGGACTGCCTAGCCTTTGCAGATGACACAGCAGTAGTAAGTGAGACAGAAGAAGACGCAAAGACACAACTCAACAACTTAGGTAAGGTAGCCAGAAAGGTGGGACTTAGGATCGCCTATAACAAGACAAAGACATTAAACACCACTGAAGACTAGCAAACACCGGAAGGCACTGTGCAAATGGTGGACAAAATTATATATCTGGGAGAATTTATAACAGGAAGGAACAGGAGCAAGGAGGGAATAACAGAGAGGATAAAGAAGATGACGTCAGCCTTCTGTATGACGAGAGAGATATAGAATAAAAAGAATATATCCACAGAGGCAAACATAAGCCACTACAAGGCAGCGGTGAGGAATGCAGTATTATATGCTGCTGAGACGATGACACTAGGGAGAAATGGGGCAGAACAACTAGAAAAAGAAAGGAGAAAAATACTGAGAAAAATACTAGGTTGCAAAAGAGGTGGAGAGAGGTGAATGCGAAGACCTAGGGAAGAATTGTACCGAAACATAAGAACAATATCGAGGGAAATCAGACTCAAAAGGCCAAGGTTTGCTGGACATGTAATTAGGATGTGTATGGACAGAATGACGAAGAGAGTGTGGGAAACAACAGGAAGGACAAGGGGAAAGACAGGAACCAACTGGGTTATTGAACTTCGGAAGAACCGATTGGAATTGAGGATCAAGGTCGAAGGAAAGGAAAACTGGAGGAACAATTGTACACCGACCAATAAGCCGGAGATCAATGACAGAGAAGAATACAGGAAAAGATTAAAGTGTCACCAGCGCAGCCGACAGGAGAAACGGACACTGAAGATCTCGGAAGAAGAGCGGGGTAGAAGAAGAGAAAGAATGAAGAGGTTCTGAGAGAAGAAGAGGAAAATGCAGTCCACGAAAGGGCTACCCGTGGTCCTACGGAGGCCGTAAGTAAAGAACAAGTGTTTCTAAGACACATACATACACTTTAATGCCTGAAAGATAAAACTCATGAGATATTTAAATGTTATTGAAAGTCTTGGCAACATTTCCGGTGATTAATTTCACACTTGTACAGCATTCCGTGTTTGCTTACCTAGACATCTAATATTTTGCTCTGGTTCAGACTGATGTTTACACAGTGGACTTTTAATTTGTCACCCACCTATATTACCAACCCGACAAAAGCATAAAATACAAGGTATATAAGTAGGAGTTTTTTCGTATTCGTGATTAAGTAATCAAAGTCTAACGTTAACCACTTTGCAAAGAGCTTTTTATGAACGAAAACGCATAAGTAAAACGCATTAAAAGAAAAGGCAGTTTAACTGATTACGGAAACCGAACAAGTTACCGTTAGTGACAGGTGAGTAGCACGTACTTTACAATTTCTTCCTTGAGAAAGAAGGACAAATTCTTAGCTACGTGCTAGCTACAAATTTTGAAATCGACTCATCAATATACACTCCTGGAAATGGAAAAAAGAACACATTGACACCGGTGTGTCAGACCCACCATACTTGCTCCGGACACTGCGAGAGGGCTGGACAAGCAATGATCACACGCACGGCACAGCGGACACACCAGGAACCGCAGTGTTGGCCGTCGAATGGCGCTAGCTGCGCAGCATTTGTGCACCGCCGCCGTCAGTGTCAGCCAATTTGCCGTGGCATACGGAGCTCCATCGCAGTCTTTAACACTGGTAGCATTCCGCGACAGCGTGGACGTGAACCGTATGTGCAGTTGACGGACTTTGAGCGAGGGCGTATAGTGGGCTTGCAGGAGGCCGGGTGGACGTACCGCCGAATTGCTCAACACGTGGGGCGTGAGGTCTCCACAGTACATCGATGTTGTTGCCAGTGGTCGGCGGAAGGTGCACGTGCCCGTCGACCTGGGACCGCAGCGACGCATGGATGCACGCCAAGACCGTAGGATCCTACGCAGTGCCGTAGGGGACCGCACCGCCATTTCCCAGCAAATTAGGGACACTGTTGCTCCTGGGGTATCGGCGAGGACCATTCGCAACCGTCTCCATGAAGCTGGGCTACGGTCCCGCACACCGTTAGGCCGTCTTCCACTCACGCCCCAACATCGTTCAGCCCGCCTCCAGTGTCGCCACAGGCGTGAATGGAGGGACGAATGGAGACAAGTCGGCTTCAGCGATGAGAGTCGCTTCTGCCTTGGTGCCAATGATGGTCGTATGCGTGTTTGGCGCCGTTGGGGTGAGCGCCACAATCAGGACTGCATACGACCGAGGCACACAGGGCCAACACCCGGCATCATGGTGTGGGGAGCGATCTCCTACACTGGCCGTACACCTCTGGTGATCGTCGAGGGGACACTGAATAGTGCGCTGTACATCCAAACCCTCATCGAACCCATCGTTCTACCATTCCTAGATCGGCAAGGGAACTTGCTGTTCCAACAGGACAATGCACGTCCGCATGTATCCCGTGCCACCCAACGTGCTCAAGAAGGTGTAAGTCAACTACCCTGGCCAGCAAGATCTCCGGATCTGTCCCCCATTGAGCATGTTTGGGACTGGATGAAGCGTCGTCTCACGCGGTCTGCACGTCCAGCACGAACGCTGGTCCAACTGAGGCGCCAGGTGGAAATGGCATGGCAAGCCGTTCCACAGGACTACATCCAGCATCTCTACGATCGTCTCCATGGGAGAATAGCAGCCTGCATTGCTGCGAAAGGTGGATATACACTGTACTAGTGCCGACATTGTGCATGCTCTGTTGCCTGTGTCTATGTGCCTGTGATTCTGTCAGTGTGATCATGTGATGTATCTGACCCCAGGAATGTGTCAATAAAGTTTCCCCTTCCTGGGACAATGAATTCACGGTGTTCTTATTTCAATTTCCAGGAGTGTAGTTATTAATGGGGTACGGCAACGGAATGCTGCAGAGACTCTGAAATGGCAGTCGCAGGTGTGCAGCAGTCCGGGTGTTCCACGAACCTCCCATCCGGCGGTCAGATGCGGATGACTGGATCTTTAACGACCAGTATGACCGCCCCCCACGTTGCCTTGCAGTCGACTATCGGGTGACATCCATATGTCCTGCAAACGCGGATGCTTCACGATTCGACAACCTGGCCAAGTGGAGAGCCGATACGAGGCCCGTCCACTCTCTGACAATGCTGCCTCACACGAGTACGCAGCAGTGTCGTGTCCTTTACCCTCCCTTGTGTGCCCATACAGGACTGGTAACACCACTAAACACGAGCAACACTAACGCACTCTGGGAGTTGTTCTACTTGACACAGTGAAGTGTAACTTGCTCACCCGCCGATGGGGTGTACTTGTACAAAGTTGTATTCACATCTGATCATGTCTGTTGGGTGTTTCAGTTTTATTTTATCAGGAAGAGTATGTTACGTGTTTCCAGTATTTGCAAGCTTCTTAGCACCACACGTTAAAACTGTCCTAACTGGCGCAAATTTGCGGCTTAGGGTAATTATTAGTTTCTTCTACAGATTTTCTGCGAATAATTTTGTAGGTTCCTTTTTTTTTTCATCAGTACTTCTCGGCCCATCTTACGGTGTGTGGGGGTGAGGAGGGGGGAGGTGGGTTGTGGTACTTCACGAACGACTGTTACTTCGCCCTTCTTCTGTTCCAGGCGCCGATGGCAATCGGGAAGGATGATTTCCGGTAAGCCTCCGTATGGACTTGGATCTCTCTAATTTTAGGTTCATGTTCTTTTCGGAGTTGTACGTAGAAGCAAGCATTATATTGGTTGAGTCTTCTAAGAAAGTACACTGTCGGAATTTTAACAGCAGGCCACGGCCTGACGCAGAACGCATCTCTCTCAGCGTCTGCCACTGGAGTAGCCTGACCATACAAGCGTGCTTTCGCGCTTGCTGAAAGAGCCTGTAACGAAACGTGCTGTTCTTCTTTGGATCTTCTTTATTTCCGCTATCAACCATATCTAGTGCGGACCCCAGACTGATCAGTAATATTGAAGTACTGCTCGAACGAGTCTTCTGTAAGCCACTTTCTCTCTTGATGGATTACATTTCCCGAGGATTCTTGCAATGTACATGTCTCATTGTGGCCTCTGTCTTAATTCATACGTTGGTTTCATTTTAAACCTCCCCGTTCGTATACTCCCAGATATATTATGGAAGTAACTGCTTCCGGTGATTGTTTTCCAGTCGTATTATTCTACAATGAAGAGTCTTTCTGTCTACGTATTCGCAGTACGCGACATTTGTTTGTTTCGGGTCAATCCTTTGCAGGTCTTGCTGAATTTCTCTACAATTTTCTAGCACTGCAATCTTTCTGTATACAACAGCATCATCCGCGAAAAGCCTCACGAAACTTGCCAATATCATCGTAAACAGATACTAATCGATAAGCTGCAGCGTCGTTATGTTGGTAGATCTTTAGGAAGAAATTTGCTGTTTGAAACTTTCTCGATGCACCAGAAGCTACTTCGGCTCACGCAGTGTACTCGTAGATCCGCTCCGCTACACACTTGAGAAGTGATGACCTTAGCATCTGAATCGAGTATATCTTATCACTTGACTTTCGTAATGCTTGTTTATCGCAGCGAAATTCGGTACGCAAGTGCCATTGTCGTTATCTTTAATGTAATTTTATTTTATCGCCGATTTTGGAGCAAACTTCTGCAGTTGTGATTAACCTTCCTGGTATATTAAGTTCGTATGGCAATAAAAATTACAGGCAGCAGGCTGAGGAGATAGCAGTCAAAGTATTATATGTAATTTTTAAAATCGAGCATGTCTGCATTACACACTACACATGTCAGAGCGTCGCTGCTTTAGAGCAAGCTCTTCTGGAATCACCCAACCTGACTACTTGTTTTTGCAGCTTTAACCTCTATTTACTACTGAAAATGCAACATCCAGTACTAAATAACTTCGTTAATCAGACAAAAAAGTTTTGTATCACGCTTGATATGAGACTGAATATTGTTACGAAACAAAATTTACACGCAGCAAGGATACTAAATTCATATTAACACTGTTAATACTGATAATCTTCCCAGTGTCATCTTATCCTTTTCACCAATTTGATGTGTAGTAATTTACAGCGGGGATGGTTGTGCCAAAGACATTTGACAGTTCTAGCTACACTCCGCACTCTTGTTAAATTAGACGTATTTCGTTTAAGAGTTCTGGAATCAGAGACGCCTAGCACGACGGTGCTTCTTTCCTGTCGAGAAACGGTTAATTTCTTCTTAAAACTGCGAAAACGGGGAACACTCGTGTCGTCGTTGTTCAGACAAAGAACGTGAGTCTGTACTAGAGTGCTAGCAACATAAAAGGACTTTGTGACACCTCCGTATCACTGAGCAGGGAACAAGAAAGGGTACAGCAAGACAGTGTTGGGGTACGGTGAGTGTGGCATTCGTTAAGGGTTACTGAGCTGAATGTAGAATGCAAATGCCACTTATCTCGTGAGTGTAATTCATATTGGTATGTGACGTTTGACAAGACAATGGAGATTAGAGTTACAAAGGACAGTAGAACTATCCAGGAGTACGGTGGCGGCATCGTAGGACATTTCAATGACAGGGATCTCCTTCGCACCTAGCGCCAACGTTATCTAACAGTTATTTGTGGGCAATGTACGTCATCCGTGCTCTAGGGGACAGTCGGCACTGTAGCTCAGCGTGTTCGGTCAGAGGGTTAGCTGTCCTCTGTAATAAAAAAAACAGAGTTAATCGATAAACAACGAACTTAAACGGGTGTCTTACGACGTCCTCCCCTAGCACATGCAACGAACGAAAGCGAACAAACTTAATTAAAAAAGGGGGTACCGTCTTTGATTATTAATTAATAAATAGTCCTCGGTTCCGGGTTCGATCCCCACAACTGCGTAAATTTTGATTAATGATGAGCATTGGCGACCGAAGCCTTCCAAAAGGATAAGCTAAACACGGTTGGCGGTGGCGCGTTTGTTGCTGTCAGAAGTAGTTTAACTTGTCGCGAAACTGAAGTAGATACTTCCTGTGAGTTAGTATGGGCAGAGGTCATTGTTGGTAACCGGAATAAAATAATAATTGAATCCTTTTACCGACCTCCCAATGCAGATGATACAGTTGCCGAAACGTTCAAAGAAAACTTGAGTTTGACTTCAAACACGTATCCGACTCATGCGATAGTAGTTGGGGGTGAGTTTTATTCACCCTCTATATGTTGGCGAAAATACATGTTGAATTCCGGAGGTACGCATGAAATATCATCCGGAATTGTGCTAAACGCATTCTCTGAAAATTATTTCGAGCAGTTAGTCCATGGGCCCACGCGAATAGTAAACGGTTGTCAAAACACGTTTGACCACTTAGCAACAAATAATCCTGAGTTAATAACGAGCATGAAAACCGATTCAGGGATTAGTGAACACAGGGTTGTCGTAGCAATATTGAATACTGTAATGCCCAAATCCTCGAAAAATAAGCGAAAAATATACCTATTCAAAAAAGCAGATAAAAATTCACTTTACGCCTTTCTGAGAGACAATCTCCCCTCATTCCAAATTAGTAATATAAGCGTAGACCAGTTGTGGCTTAAATTCAAAGAAATAGTATCGACAGGAATTGAGAGACGTATACCAAATAAATTAATAAACGACGGAGCTGATCCTCTTTGGTACACAAGACGGGTTAGAACACGTTTGTACAAACAACGAAACAAACATGCCAGACGCAAAACCCCCAAGATTGGCGGTCTTTTACAGAAGCTCGAAATTTAGCGTGGACTTCAATGCGACAGGCTTATAACTGTTTCCACAATGAAACTTCGTCTCTAAACCTGGCAGAAAATCCAAAGAGATTCTGGTCGTATGTGAAGATGTTAGCAGCAAGAAACAATTCAATGCCTTGGATAGCAATGGAGATACTATCGGAGACAGTGCTGCCAGAGCAGAGTTACTAAACACAGCCTCCCGAAATGCCTTCACGAAAGAAGACGAAGTAAATATTCCATAATTCGAATCAAGAACAGCTGCCAACATGAGTAACGTAGAAGTAAATATCGTCATAGTAGTGAAGCAACTTAAATCACTTACAAGCAAGTCTTCTGGTCCCGACTGTCCATACTTCACAATCATATACAACGTTCATTCGACGAAAGATCCGTACCCAAAGAATGGTTAGTTGCGCAGGTCACACCAATATTCAAGAAAGGTAGTAGGAGTAATCCGCTAAATTACAGGCTCATATCGTAAACGTCGATAAGCAGCAGGATGTAGGAACATACATTCTGTTCGAACGTTATGAATTACCTCGAAGAAAACGGCCCATTGACACAGTCAGTAACATCGTTCCTGTGAAACACAGTTAGCTCTTTATTCACATGAAATGTTGAGCGCTGTTGATAAGGGATTTCAGATCGATTCCATATTTCTAGGCTTCCGGAGACTTATGACACTCTGTCACAGACGCGGTTCGTAGTGAAATTGTGTGCTTATGAAATATCGTCTCAGTTATGTGACTGGATTTGTGATTTCCTGTCAGAGGTCACAATTCGTAGTAACTGACGGAAAGTCATGGAGTAAGACAGAAGCGATTTCTGGCGTTCCCCAAGGTAGTGTTATAGGCCCTTTGCTGTTCCTTATCTATATAAACGATTTTGGAGACAATCTGAGCAGCCGTCTTCGGTTGTTTGCAAGATGACGCTGTCGTTTATCCACTAATAAAGTCATCAGAAGATCGAAACAAATTGCAAAACGATTTAGAAAAGACATCTGAATCGTGCGAAAAGTGGCAGTTCACCCTAAATAATGAAAAGTGTGAGATAATCCACATGAGTGCTAAAAGGAACTCGTTAAACTTCGGTTACACGATAAATCAACCTTATCCAAAAGCCGTAAATGCAACTAAATACAATTACGAACAACTTAAATTGGAAGAAACACACAGAAAATGTTGTGGGTAACGCTAATTAAAGACTGCGTTTTATTGGCAGGACACTTAGAAAATGTAACAGACCTACTAAGAATACTGCCTACACTATTCTTGTCTGTCCTCTTTTAGAATACAGCTACGCGCTTTGGGATCCTTACCAGATAGGACTGACGGAGTACATCGAAAAAGTTCAAAGAAAGGCAGCACGTTTTGTACTATCACTAAATATGGGAGAGAGCGTTACATAAGTGATACAGGATTTGGGCTGGACATCATTAAAAGAAAGGCGTTTTTCGTTGCGACGGAATCTTCTCACGGAATTCCAGTCACTATGCGAAAATATTCTTCTTGCAAAATTTTTTTCTTTTGTTGTTGTGTTGAGCAGGTAGGCAGGCAAACAAAACATCTTATTCTTACAGTGGTGCACTATTAGGGTAAAGAAAGTAAGTAAACAAAACAAAAATAGAACGTTAAGGCCATCCAACTGATGGAACCAATAGTTGACCCTACACCTACTCCTATTATCGATGAAGTGTCCATGGATCCTTCAATCCCGCCATAAGTGCCAGCCATGTCTGCACAAAGAAAGGTCTCATATGGTTCTGTCACTTGTCCCAGTCTGTTTCGTAGCTTGCACATAAGATTAACTTTTCATACGTGGCATACCCCAACTGTGGGGGGGGGGGGGGGGGGTCTGAGGAGACACTACCCAGATAATTAGCAAAGCATTGCAAGCAGCACGAGTCTCGTCGTAGAAGAGTGAATAGTTCCCATAGGAAGGTCCAAAAATCGAGAAAGTATTTGTCATCAGCACGATAAAGATACAACATTGCCAAACTTCCAACCATATCATGGCGTTTATCTTAGTATCCGTATAAAACATCATATCTCGGATAAGAAGTGATGCTGGAGTCACTGCTGTAGGGGTTGTTAGCTGAATGGGGGCAACATCAGTCTCGTCAACCTCCATAACGCTACAGCAGACCCACATTCTAGCTGGTGTTCATTCGTATCAGATAGATAATACGGGGGAAATAACGGAGAACTAGCCATTCGTATAGAATGGAGTCTCTGGCGATTCATATATTTGCGGTTGATCACCAAATACATGGCCGCTCTCGCGTCAGAATCGGAGAGTGTGCCATGGACTGAACGCCATCCCACTGGTCAAGTAACACGGCTTTCAATTGGATTTCGGGGATGGTCTCGCGCCATATGATAAACATTACGGCCCCACTGCAGTCACTTACTCGGCAAATCACTGTTTACATAACTGAAGCCCACATAAAACTCCTTTAGGCGAAATAGTGTTGGAGAAACATGCGCGATTGCAGTGGGGGATTCCTGAGTCGTGGGGATCAGTTCTTTAATTAGACTTCCTGTGAAACTACGCGGCAGTGGTCCCACAACTTCATCATGGCGACGTACAAAGCAGCTGCTCTAACTCGCACATTGATCATTCCAAGACTGCCCTTTGTAGTAACGAGGGTGAGCATGTCATATCGTACTTCGATGATCATTCCCATTCTGACAAAGTAACCAAAAGTTGCTTGTATACTGCCTGCTATTGTCTTCAGCATCAGGAAGCCCATGGCGAGATGGGGCGTCCTGGACGCCAGATACATGTTGACATAAGCCACCTGCTGGACCATGTTCAAAGATCACACCAATCTGCTATGGACATCCATATGTATTCCTTGTAGGAGACACATACAGCTAAGTGTGCCTTCCATGACTGTCGCATGTAAAGATAACCTCCGAACACTTGACCATATCCGAGACTGGGTCCAGAGCCAAGCTCTCCTTCAGCCACTTCTGATGACAATGACTCCGAACCTCTCCAAGTTCAAGAGGCTTCAGGCTATGGCCCCCTATTGGGAAATCAAGTTTAGTGATCTTTGGACATCGTCTGATGTAGACACTAAAACCACCAGATCGTCTGCATACGCATGGCATACAAAGGCATGGTCCTTCAACGTAAGTCCCTGCAGCCTACATTGTAGTCTGTATAACATTGGTTCTGTGAAAATGGCATACATAACCACTGCCAGGGGCAACCTTGCCTCACAGACTGGGCGATAGCGATCTTGTCTGCTATACATTCATTGACTGTCACCTCAGAAGTTGTTACACAGAAGGCACATGATGATGTATATGAAGGCCTGGGGGAAGACCAGCTGATGCAGCACCTCACTATAATTGTGGCATACCCTATCAAAAGAATGGTCGAAGTCCACTGACACTAAGGCTCCACATATGCGACGTGTGATGACATCATGGTAACCAGTGAACGATTTGTTCGTCGCCACTTTGCTAATGGCGTCGGCGACATCCTCTGCCATTGTGGTCCATGAGGCTCGTCACTGTGTTTCCATCGAGGGCCGAAGCAGCAAGTGGAGGACTTCATCCGTCGCCATAGCATCCTGGTCGTCTGTGGCGTAGAACCAACTGTAATGTGTTGATGATATCCTTTTGGGACGTCAGGCACCGGCCACTTGGCATATCCAGCCTGGAGATCAAGGCTCTTCAACGTATGTGACATCCACAGATAATGTGATGCATGGCCAGCAGTTCACCCCCAATACGGTCTTGACTCGCACACATGTGCCCTCAAAACAATGCCGTGTAAGCATTGTGATCCTTGGTTGCAATTGGTGGTCCTCAGTGTGACATCTTGGTGATGGTGGTAGGGCAGATATCTCCCTCAGCAGCATAAAATAATATTCATGTGGCGCCACAGCCGACACATAGCCTCTTGACTGCAATTCATCATCACACGCCCCACATTGCAGGTTTTGGCAGTCGAACCAGGAATCTTGGATGAAATGTCAGATACCGTCTCTGTTTCTCCAGGTCCCCTCTATACTGACGCTCTGGATCGTCGAGGAGCGCTAAATTCTTCCATGTTCTCCTTCTCCGTCAGCCCCGCTGTCATGGGAGCGAGATGGTGCAGAGTTAGGCATCACGGTCTGTAGAGGCTGGCAGCTATATCGCAGCATCAAGCATTGCTGCCGTAAGTCTCTGGGAGACATAGACCGATCAAGGCGACTCGCTCAATGTCCGGTCTGTTGCCATGGATACTCCGCCAGGTGACGTGGTGAAAGCTTTGCACCATACGCTACAGTTCCCTGCATGTGCAGATGTGTGGTATTTCTTGCTGTGGCGACAGGACACAACACAAGTCACCCGATACGATGATATGATCTTAGCTTCCATCGAATAAGGGCGCGACCCCCTCCATATAAAATCGTGAATAGTCTCTCCTATTGGCCATACTGGAGGGAACATACTCATTCACAATCATGACGCCCTGATATGTGATAACAAGTCCTTGTGCTGATGGAAGGTCGCTCACACCACTGATCACTATGCCTTCCTGCACAAGAATGACAGTACAACTGCCATTATCCGCTCATGGCGCCTTATCCATAAAAATGGGAATTATTCGAGGCTACTTCCTGGAGGAGTGCGATGTCGAGAACTGCCGCCCACACCATGTCACAAAACATGTGCAGCTTGACCTCAGAAGTGATGATATTGAGTTTGATGATGACAATACGGTAGGTCTGGCATGGGAAAGCGGTATTCTTTGCGCATGTTAGGAGAAGTGGAGGTGAGAGACGTGGAGAAGGTCCCGCTGTCAACAACGGATCCTCTCCTACGTCCACTGGCATTTGACTGTCGTGATGCGAAGCAACTGCAACCGCTTTCACTATGGCAGCAGACGTCATGTCTTCGACATCACTTGCCCATGCAGTCAGGCTTGTGCCGTGATCATCCATCGGAATTAACAGGACAGCTGAAGGTGGTTGCAGTAAGTCCAGAAGCATGGCACTGTGATAGGTGTCCTTCGAATCCCATCAGGAGAACCGACGATCATGTCATCCTGCTGGTGACGGTCGTCACCATCAAGCACTTCGTGTTTTGTTGACATCGTCCTGTGGTTATTGGATGAAGCCAGCTGGCATTTTTCCATTGCTTAGGAGCCCGTTGTTTCCGGACATGAGTGCCAGTATCCGACAACGACTGGGAGTAGTTGCCATCAGGGAAAAAAGCATCGGTTCTCATCACCAAATCTACACTCCTGGAAATTGAAATAAGAACACCGTGAATTCATTGTCCCAGGAAGGGGAAACTTTATTGACCCATTCCTGGGGTCAGATACATCACATGATCACACTGACAGAACCACAGGCACATAGACACAGGCAACAGAGCATGCACAATGTCGGCACTAGTACAGTGTATATCCACCTTTCGCAGCAATGCAGGCTGCTATTCTCGCATGGAGACGATCGTAGAGATGCTGGATGTAGTCCTGCGGAACGGCTTGCCATGTCATTTCCACCTGGCGCCTCAGTTGGACCAGCGTTCATGCTGGACGTGCAGACCGCGCGAGACGACGCTTCATCCAGTCCCAAACATGCTCAATGGGGGACAGATCCGGAGATCTTGCTGGCCAGGGTAGTTGACTTACACCTTCTAGAGCACGTTGGGTGGCACGGGATACATGCGGACGTGCATTGTCCTGTTGGAACAGCAAGTTCCCTTGCCGGTCTAGGAGTGGTAGAACGATGGGTTCGATGACGGTTTGGATGTACCGTGCACTATTCAGTGTCCCCTCGACGATCACCAGAGGTGTACGGCCAGTGTAGGAGATCGCTCCCCACACCATGATGCCGGGTGTTGGCCCTGTGTGCCTCGGTCGTATGCAGTCCTGATTGTGGCGCTCACCTGCACGGCGCCAAACACGCATACGACCATGATTGGCACCATGGCAGAAGCGACTCTCATCGCTGAAGACGACACGTCTCCATTCGTCTCTCCATTCACGCCTGTCGCGACACCATTGGGGGCGGGCTGCACGATGTTGGGGCGTGAGCGGGAGACGGCCTAAACGTGTGCGTGACCGTAGCCCAGCTTCATGGAGACGGTTGCGAATGGTCCTCGCCGATACCCCAGGAGCAACAGTGTCCCTAATATGCTGGGAAGTGGCGGTGCGGTCCCCTACGGCACTGCGTAGGATCCTACGGTCTTGGCGTGCATCCGTGCGTCGCTGCGGTCCGGTCCCAGGTCGACGGGCACGTGCACCTTCCACCGACCACTGGCGACAACATCGATGTACTGTGGAGACCTCACGCCCCACGTGTTGAGCAATTCGGTGGTACGTCCACCCGGCCTCCCGCATGCCCACTATACGCTCTCGCTCAAAGTCCGTCAACTGCACATACGGTTCACGTCCACGCTGTCGCGGCATGCTACCCGTGTTAAAGACTGCGATGGAGCTCCGTATGCCACGGCAAACCGGCTGACACTGACGGCGGCGGTGCACAAATGCTGCGCAGCTAGCGCCATTCGACGGCCAACACCGCGGTTCCTGGTGTGTCCCCTGTGCCGTGCGTGTGATCATTGCTTGTACAGCTCTCTCGCAGTGTCCGGAGCAAGTATGGTGGGTTTGACACACCGGTGTCAATGTGTTCTTTTTTCCATTTCCAGGAGTGTATGTTGGCTAATCTCTCCATCAAGGCTGTTCCATCTTTACAGTGGATAACGGATGCCAGTGATTGCTCTGGTAGTGCAGAATTCCAATCTTTAGTGCCCTGCTGCCACGTTGGAGACAGCTCAGTCGATGATTAGATGGTACAGTGTGAATGGCCCCCACGTATGTCAATGACAGCACCGCTAGATCAGGCGACACCTCCTCCTCCAGGTCAGCAGTTGTGTGATGCGCCGTTGCATACAATTTGATCTGAGATGGCCATCTTCCTGCATTCAACACAAGTATTTGGTTCTGTCATAAATTAATGGCATGGAATCCTCAGATGTTCAAATAGGATGGGACATGTTTAATGAGGTCTATGCACACCTGACGCACCCCATTAAAAACTGGATGCGAGGTAAAGCGTCCCCATTTTGCTATAGAGTCTCAACGCTGCGACCAATATCTGATGGTACCTCAAATGGCAACTCGAATACACGAATTGTACTCTGGCCTACACATGCATTTTCTACTTTCACAGGGCCAATGTGTCCACACAAATGTCTGAACTGAAGGTTCTCATCTTTTTGAGAATCGTTTAACAAGCGTCCACCAATTTCACGTAGACCAAGCTGCACACGACGGCGAAGTGCATCCCTATTTGTTCGTGATGACCACCTTTTAAAAACTGTTCAATTTCCATTGCTTTCAGTCGTGCATACACGGTCGTAAAACAACCTCAATGTCAACCTCCATTGTGAATATGTCACGGTGCGTCGAAGGAAGTCAGCTGCACGGAGACTCGCAACAGCACAGCGAGCGCGGTAACGCAGCATGAGAGACGTAAACGGGACGTGCGAGTGCATGCCCTGCTGAGGGCAGGCTGCCCAGTTGGCCATCCGGGCAGGGCTCACGGCCAGAGCCAAACTTAGGTATGTCGTCAACCGTGCGTCTGCACATACAGTGAAGGCTTTCACGACCGCGGCTGCTGAGAGTTCTTCCGGGTTGAATGGCAGTGGTCCATGGAATTCTTCAATCCCTGACGTTTCGTCCAAGGCTACATTAGACATCTTCGGAGGTGCTCCTGGTTGTGCTGAGTCTTGTCAGTACTTTTACATCCCCTATATGTATTCCCGTACAGGGGAGACATTTTAGTTGAAAGTCAATTGCCCAGTGTCGGCGGATATTCCGAATAACTTAGGCACTGCAATATCATATTTATCAGCCGACACCGGTGAACCGTGAATTTACTTTCAAAATCTTTCCTTAGAGAATTTACTTTATTTACTAGCGATTCATTAAGAACATTAACACATTTAATCACACTATGTGAGCGTGGAAGTAGTTGCCAGTGGGTAACTGATGAAAACAAAATAAAAATGTTTTTTTCAATAAATGGAAATTTATTCCAAAAAGCTCACCCACCCCCCCTTTAAAAAAACAGATTTAAACTTATAATGAGAAAGCACCCTTTAAATATCAAGTTACAATTTATTCAGAGGCAGAAAAAAAATTACTTTTTTTACAGTATGAACTTTGGGGTTGAGAACCTTGCCGCTCCCTTTTAACACGGCCGTACTCACAACCGCTCACAACAACCTCTGAAAGACTACACTGGTGCAAAACTGCAACACACCAGACGACTTTAAACTAAAAATTTTAACAACTGACACAGACACACAAACTATGCAGCCTGTAGGAGGGATGGAGATGGTACAAAACACTCACATTAAAATTATTTGCCACCGAAAGTGCAACTTGTTTTTAAAAGAACTCTTACGGTGGAAGGGTGGCAACTTTATATACTAAAACTACCATTTAAATAAAAACCCATGAAATGCATTCATACATAAAATCTACAAAACATGCTGTACAGTACACATATACCGCCTCTCAAGATGATAGGCAAGATAAAAACATATTTCAGGAATTTGGACTTTACACCTTAAGCAATAAATTCGTTAACACCGAATCTGACAAACATGACAGAGGCAGCTATTAACGTACAGCAGACCGACAGACAGACACTAACTGCCTAACAAATGCGGACTGCAGACATACGAGCAAGCTGGGGGCGAGAGACTGACCAAGAAAACGAGCAAAATTTGACAAGTAAATGAAATAACATATCAAAATTCACTTAACTTCCAATAAACTGCGAAGTCTGGCGAAGACCTGGCGCAGCACCCTCTAATCGCTCTCCCGAACAGTCCTCTGCCAACCGCTTCAACGGACGCAGGAAGGCGCGCCGATCTCCCGTCTCACGGCGACGCAGCTCGCGCCGGCCAGACCCATGTCGTGGGTTGACTCCTGTTGCTCTCGTGTCGACCGCGAAGCCACTACCCCTCGCTATACAGCGCGGCCCACTGGACTCACGTGGCGACCTCACAAGCGCCGACGCTCAAGACGGACCAGTCACCTTGTGCCTCAGTGCACGACCGACCAACCGATCGATCCAACCGCCAGTGCCCATTACTTGAACAAACTCGATCAGACTGGCGGCCTAAAACACACTAGCACTCCGGACGACAGACACACTGACTGCCCCACTCTGACCCGGCTGACCAACTGACCAGACTCGCTCCGACTGACGACTTACCCCTTTACCGATCTCGTAGCGGCCCTTAAATGCACGTGAACAGGCAACCTTTCCCATTTTCCACCAGAGGGAGACACTAAAGCTGCTATTGCCACAGCGGCGCCGCCGCCAGAAACGGAAACCGACTGATTTACGCTACGCGCTGCGGCGCGCTCTTCAAAACAACAAATTTTACCACGGCTCAACTGGGCAAGCGACTTAGAGGTAAAATGTCTCCCCTGTAGGGGAATAAACATAATGCATGTACGAGTACAGGCTGTGGACACGTGGCAGGCAAAATATGGAAGTTTGTGTCTGGCCGTGAGTGGTGCTCGGATGGCCAAATCTCAGGACGGCCACCCGCGATGAGCGGGAGATAGGGGTTCGAGTCCCGGTCCAGGGCAATGTTATACAGCTGATGCTTGTTCGTATTCGCAACTGCGAATACATTTCATAAACATTTCTAAGTGTAGATGGCGGAAATAGAAGGCGCGTGTTGTATAATACTTACTCCAGAATGTATTTCAAATGTGTTTCAACGTCTCCTTCGCCATTATTCATAATTGGAAGATACTTTAAATATAGTAATATACTGTGAAAACTGATTAACAATTAATATACACAATTTTATGTGACGTATAATTTCGTGAAATAGTGTTGCACATTTACTCTCTGAAAGAGACAGATTATTCGAAGAAAGGTGAAGATTTCGTGTATGGCATCATTTAACTAAGTAGGCTGTCTGATAAAGATCTAGAGCCAGACTTTTGAAAAATTGAGATATATATCAGTTGCGCTTATTCGGGGATTTGAAATTAGAATATGACGTTTATTCAAATTTCTCACCTGTCGTATAAGAGTAACGGTAGTAACGCCAGTATGGAGATGCAAATCAGCTTTGCTTTGAAAACTCGCTGTGACTGTCGTGAGAGTTAGTTACATGTGAGGTTGGACGGATCGAGTCGATGAAAGTCACAAATGTCTTTAAGGCGACAAAGACGACATGATCAACATCTCACTGAGTTTGAACGAAGTCGTGTAATAGGGCTGTGTTAAGCTGGATGTTCGTTCAGTGAAACTGCAGAAGGACTTGGCAGGAACATAGCCACTGTATATGACTGCTGCCAGCGGTGGTCGCGGGAATGTACGGTGGCTAGAGGACCACGCTCCGGATGGACACGTGGCGCTACCGAAAGGGAAGACCATTATGCTGGGCGTGTGGCTCTGTAGCATCATCTGCATCTGAAGCAGTAGTTTGGTGAGCAGTTGGCTCCACAGTGACACAACGAACTGTTGCAAAGCGGTTACTTCAAGGAGAGCTCCGAACCAGACGCCGTGTAGCATGCACTCCACTGACCCCAAACTACCTCCATTTGCGATTTCAGTGTTGTCAAGCGGGAACTAATTTGAGGGATGAACTGAGGTCTGATGGAATCTGGTTCTGCCGCAGGGCCAGAGATGGACGTGTTTTGGTTACAGAGAGTGGAGTTCAGGTCCAGCAACCGTCGTGCCTGCGTGCCAGACACCCTGGATCTGCACCTGGGGTTAAGGCCTGCGATGCGACTTCGTATGACAGCAGGAGCGCTCTCCCAGTTGTGCCACGCTTCCTGAATGCAAATCTGATCAATCTACCTGTTGTGCTGCCGTTCAGGAACAGCATTACAGGGGGTGTTTTCTAACAAGATACCGCTCGCCCACATACCGCTGTTGTAACTCGACGTGCTCTACAAAGAGTCTCCATGTTGCCTTGGCCTGTTCCATCACCAGACCTGTCTCCAGCTGAGCACATATTTGACATCATCGGAAGACAACTGCAACGTCGCCCACAACCAGCATTAACCTTTGTTGTATTGAGCGACCAGGTGCATCAGGAATTGAACTCCTTCCCACAAACTAACATCCAGCACCTGTACAGCACAATACACGCAGCTTGTGTTCAACATTCCATCGGTTACATCTGCAGCATTTCACATTTCCAATGGCTTATCTCACGTTTACATTAATCTGTGATTTGCAACGTTAATCTATTAAATAAATTACCTTGACAAATGCATTCCAGTCGGACATAGTGCTGTTATGGGAGAAATGGTGGCGGGAGACGTTCAGCCAAGCAGTCCTTGATCAGCCGGAGGAGTGCTGTTCGCAGCTTGCACTGACATAAATTCCACCCTTATCATCTGTCTCTACGACAATCGCTCCGAAGACGTCGTTTCGAAAGTAGCATAGAAATCTGTTTAGGTTGCTTTCCATTCTTTTTCTAACGTGTGCTCTTTACAGACGAAGCAATGTTTACGTACTACGGCAATGTAAATTTACGTAACATGCACTACTGGGCACCTGAAAATGCGCGCTGGCTTCGTCAGTTACAACAACAACGATAGTGAAGCGTAAACCTTTGATGCGGTGCCATAGGAAATTCCATTGTGGGACCTTAATTTATCCCAGGGATGTTAAATCGAAATGCGTATGCACACTTTCTTACGAACTTTCCGTCTGTTCTTCTAAGGAGAGATAGCACTGTCTAAGAGACAGTGTATGTGGTTGCAACACGGCGACCTTCCAGATTACTTTTCCTGTTTTTCGATGCAAGTACAGAATGAAAAGTTCAGTGACCGTTGGATTGGGTGGAATGCAGCACTACGATTTCTGGCTCGGTTTCTTGATTTGTCTACTCTTGATTGTTCTCCATGGAACACAGACAGATGCTGTCTGTCATGAAGCCTCAACTACGCTTGAAAATACGCGTCGTCGAATCGCTGCAGCATGCGCAGCATGCAGCGTCGTATCATCCAGTTTACTTTCATCTGTTCATCTATCTCTCGAACGGGGATTGCAAATGTCTCTTGCAGTCGATGCTAAACAATTTGAGCCCTTAGTTAAGTAAAGAGCGAAGCTACGTCTCCTTAAGAAAAGTTTTTAATTTGTGAGTGACTTGTCATGAGTCATCCTGTATAAACTCTTTACTTTGTTTAACGTGCGTTCCCTGTAATTTCAATTATAACTGCTGCATGCTTTCTGCACAAGTTACAGATAACATTTCGCTGGCTGTATTCTATCTTCGATAATTCTGTAACAGTCATTACTGTTAAAAGATTTTTCAGTTTTTTTAAGTACTACAAATGTAGATTCCCCTTGCTTAAAATTATCTTCTAAGGTAATTCGTAGAGTTAGTATTGAATAGGTGTTACGATATTTCCTCGGAATCAAATCTATGTTCCCCGAGATCTTCTACCAGTTTTTTCCATTCTTCTACACGAAACTGTTTTAGTACTCTTCAACTCTGATTGACGAAACTTGTGATTCCTCCTTGAGTGTTGGGGTTGTTAATTTCTTCGTGTCAGAGGTGCCTGATTTCAACTTACATATTTAAGTACTTTGTCATATTCTTTTTGCGATACCAGATCCTATACCTCATCTTCATCAACTTTCTTTTCCTTTTAAGTAACTTATTCTTTAGGTTTGTTTATATAATTATTCTTTATATTCCTTGCACCTTCAAGTAATAAGGTCTTTACTTTTCACCTGAGCTCTTGATGCTCATATAGTTACTCCAAAGGTTTCTTGAATTTCACTTAATGCAGAACCAGTGTTTCTAAATGCCATGATAGTATAGTTTCATATTTTTCCTCTTTTCTTTCTAGCTTCGACGTTTTGCAACTGTTACTCTCATTTCTAGACGCCTGTTTAAGCTTTTGCCTCGATTTTTATACTATCGTTTTCCATCACATAGATCTAATATCCCTTGTGTTATTGAAGGACTCCTGTCATTCCTAATCTTTGTACTTTGTAAGTTCTCTATTATCAGTCTTAAACTTTCCAGTGTCTCCAAGTCTCCTCCACGCATACCTTCTACTTTCACAATACGCAAATAAAGCGGTAGCTATGATAAAATAGTGCTCTTTGCATAACTCCACGAGGCGACTTCCACTTCCAGTCTCCCCCCCCCCCCCCCCCCTACCACCAGTCCTGGAGTTTTTGATATTCAACCTATCTTACTTTCCCTGCTGTCCAGTTGCAGTCCCCCACAATGGGGATTCTGCCTCCCTTACTGTAATGGGTAATTTCTTTTACTTCATTGCATATTTTGCCAATCATTCCGTCGTCCACGCACAGAGACAGGCAAAGAATTTTTCTTCTCAGCTCCGTCAGTGAATGAAATGGGATGAAACTTCGATAAACGACAAAGAAAGAAAGTAGTTATTTTTGGACGCAATCCGTAATGTTGCACAAAGAAATACGTGTAGATCTACCCCTGTACAAAACCATGATTAAAAAAATATCTCACTGTGCAGCTACTACAGTCAATAACATAACGACGAGGAAACGGTTTGAAGAAATAGTTACAGATAAGAAGCCACAGAAACTGGAGCAGATTTTTTCTAATAACAAAGACAAAGAAAAGTAAGGGGGGGGGGGGGGGAAACCAGCGGATATAAAATGAGAAACTCATTATAAAGTAGAAAAAAATATCGTGAAACAGTATTCTTACAAATAATGATAGCAGCTGCGAATTAAATGGTTTACTTTCTCTGAAAATGTTACCTCTTCATCAAATGGTCCACAGTTGTCCTTGCCTGTCATGCACAGATTGATAAGTTCCCGCCAATTTAACTGACTGACAATAGCGCGTAATATGTGTATACGTGGTTCCATAAATTACACAAATAAATTTGGTGTTTTGAAGATTTATTTTTCCTTTCTCGGAGATATCACAGCTTGTTAATTATAATTCAGCTAAATCATACAAAATTTATTCAATTTTCGAAAACGTGGAGAATTATCTGGGAGAAAATTTATTTACCGGTTTGTACAATCGGACATGATGTAACTGAAGCAGACTTTTTTCGGAGATGCGTTAATAAAAAAGCATTGTTCCTACTATCAGAAGCCGTGGACCTGGCTTAAAGCAGTGAAATAATACTTATCAGTTTTGAAGACTCCAATTAATAGCAGGGATCAAATGTATTTCATCCGTCAGCTTCAAGTGGGAAACTCTTGAGAAGAGTTAAGGTTGCTCGTATGGACCACTCTGATATCTAGGTCCTGCGATAATTTTTTGATACGGGAAAGATATATAAGGCCAGCCTCGAGCGTCTGGTGGAAGAGAATACAGTAACAACATGAGTCAGTTGGTGGTGATTTTCACACTGCTCCTGGTAAGCCACATTAGTATTTACAGCCCATTATTCTGAAATAGCAGACGAGGTATTCTTCCTCATGCCAGTTTATGTTTAATGTTATCGTATTTTAAGCTGTAAAATCCCTAACATTTCCGTCTGTGTATACATTTCGGACACGCAGCAGTCAGACGTAATATTGCTTCAAATAAGACATGTATAACATGTCGGCACGTTTCTGACCCACCGAAGGAGTGAAGGTTTGAAGTAATACGTAGACTCTGTTTTCCAGATTCTTATGAATTTACAGTTCGATTTAGAAACTACATTGTTCCACGTCCTTAGAAGTAGTTTAAACTAGAAACTTTCCAAACGTGAAGGCTGTGGTTACTGTTTATTGTACGTACCTTTCTCACACAACTGAAAAATCCACGTAGTAGTTCGAATGCGAAGAGATATTGAGTTTAGGACGTAATTCGCTTTGTTATGAATCATGTGAAATATTCCTAACTTACTGTCAGTGAGAATATCCCTCTAGTGGAGGCCAGAATCAAGGTACTGTGTGTGATGTGCTTTGCACTGTTGCCTAGAGGCAAATTCCTTGGAAACTATTGTCTCCGCTGCTTGCTGTCACTAATCTGTCCTTGGCTCAGTTGCTAGTATGCTGTTCAGTGTTCATTCCAGAATGGAGAGTACTTGATTGTTAAGTTTCCGTCAGAACGGTTGTTGTCTCTCGTGCCCATGTGGTATGGCATCAACTGGAAACAGATCGAATCATGGACTAACATTATTTTATAGTCGACTCTTCACGCCGCGTTGTAGCTGGTTGCTTCCAAACAGAGCGTTCAACGTGACGACCGAATCGTTCGCCGTTACCACACTGTCAAAAGTCAGTTCACTTCCAATTACTTATCTGGATGCCGTATTCTGGGTCTGGTCCTTTTATTTCTTAGTTCATCACAAATGCTAACAATATCATAAACACACACACACAAACACACACACACACACACACACACACACACACACACACACACACACACACACAGACTCATACCCAAGAATGCTAACGAAAAACACATACACAGCACTACCCGAAAACTTCTGGATCATACCGCACGAGACGCGAGTGAGCGTACATTGTACGGTTATCTCATGCACAGAGACCGGCACACATTACGTAAGTTCCGCAGTTCCACACGACGTCGAATTTTTGAAGGCTGTCAGTTAGTCGGTGCAACTGGGACACCAGAGTCACAAATACAACAGCGTACTTCGGAATGTAATGGCGTAGCGTGGTGGTCAGCGGATAAAACTGACGTGTAAAAGATCGAAGGTTCAACTGTAGCTAAACTTTTTAATTTTCTCAGAGTAATCAAAAGACTTTGTAATATGATTTTCAAATGTAATATTTTATTTTTAATGATTTGCCACCTCATCTGCAACCGAGTGCCACCAAGGACCGCTCATTGGTTGGTAACGCGGCATCCCGTGCACACAGTGTTAGGATAGTTTCACGTAACCAATGACAGCGAGAATTTACAGATTGCTTTCACCGCTAAAACTGAAATTTTACTGCGGAAGATGGCAATGCAAACAAAGATGTTGACAATTTTATTCCGTCTTGAGCTGCTAGTAGAGGTTAGCCTTAAACGCCGTGAACAAAGCGATGGTGATTTTAGTTCTGCCGCAGATTGATCACCAGCGTTTCCTCGGATGCAACGCACATCTCGAGGTTGTGGTCAGGTTAAGACATAAGGCTACAAAACTCGTCGTCTGCCGCGGCTCACTGATTGGTCGACTGTCGATAGGGCGCCTCCCTTTCCGCCTTACCTCGCAGCGGCCGCTGTTCCTCTGTACTCATTTACAGTTTTGTGAGGTGGCC
The DNA here is from genome assembly GCF_023897955.1 of Schistocerca gregaria. Lineage (NCBI taxonomy): Eukaryota > Metazoa > Arthropoda > Insecta > Orthoptera > Acrididae > Schistocerca > Schistocerca gregaria. The sequence goes on along the minus strand of NC_064923.1, from coordinate 41,948,972 downwards.
CGCCGTTTTTGTGTCTCGCCTGTAAGCGGGCGGTAGCCCGGAGCGGATGTGGCGTTACTGTAGCGGCAACTGACGGACAGCAACTATCAGAGTAATTTTCATCGGACTATATTAATGTTCCTCAGGCGCGTCCTACGCTAGTTTCCTCAAAATTTTCTCCAAACCCACTCACTCTAGTAAAACACAACGGGTATCTCATGAACCCAGTACATATCAATGCTCCGTAGACTTATGGTTTAACTGCGCATAGTATGTCATTTACATTTGCAAATAACTCAGTTTTTGGCACATTAAACCCTATGGCACTTTTGATATTTGCATTCTGTCTAGAAACACTTTGTGCCATTGATTCTAAAAGGAATAAAATGTGACTGGTTTAACCTCTTAAATTCGCTGAACATAACGTCGAATTATTAATAAGACTGTCATATATTGAAAAATTAACCCTCGCTTACACGTTTCTGGTGTCTGCAAGGATGTTCTACTAGACTAAGGAATATTCCACGACTTCTTCGAAAGAGCATATTGATTAAGAGAGATCTTATTCTGCGTATTATCGAATGCAAATAATCTGTTGATGATATCGCAGTCGATACGAAACTTACAAGGAGCCCCTTGAGTGCGAGGTCACAAAAGGCCAATGGTGTTTGAGGCATTCGACGCCCCATCCACCCACAATATCGCCTGCTAATGGCAACAGGGGCGTGACTGGAGGTGTCCAGGGGTTTAGCACAGCATGAAGCTATGGAGCTTAACTCACAATGGTGCTACAGTGATAATGGTGGTAATGCAAAGCAGAGCAATGGCAACGATAAACAAAGCAAACATAGCATAATATCTACAACAGCGGTTTACATTTCGTCAGAAAGGAAGCCGAGACATTTCATTGAGAAAGAAGTGGTAGATGAAATATTGGCGGTTCTGCAAGGTGAGTCGGTGTACTGTGATGTGGTGCACGCTCGACTCTGTGGACAGTGTACGATGATGACGATACGTGCTAAACAAGGGAAAGAGACACTGAAACAGCTGTCGACGAGCCATGCAGTTCATCAGCCTTCAAGGAAACAGAGCCACGAATTCCGTCTCCAGTGAAACGTAGTAAAGGACAAGTGGTCGTCCAAGGAACGGATGCTAAACGTACATGGAAGATCATCCGCAACATAGAAAAAACAAACAAACAAAAAAAATGGAGAAGAAAAGAAGGGATTTCGAATAAGTCCGTAGAAATATGACCGTGAAGCGGATAAGAGAAACTACAGATATTCAAGGGACAACGGGAGCCATTTTTGACAAAAACTGGTGTTCGTGCCTTTCAAGGGTGCTCGATACAATTTACGGGATATTTGTGATAGCGATCTACTACTTCATGCACATCAAATTGCGTGCGGCGTAGATTACAATGAATTCAAGGGAAGCAGTGTATTGCTGCATAACTTCAAACAGTCCTCCAAAACTGAAAGAAGTAAGATAACAAAATTTCAAACAAAATCGTCGACTTGACGATACACGGCAATCGTTGTAAGTGCTCTGCGTCCTGCGATTCTTTTTCGTGTGCGCGATCTTGGAAGGACAGTAGAGGAGTGGGAAAATTGGCGTAAGAGAAATGCAGCTATAGTGTGAACTCTACTTTTAGCTAATAGCTGGTCAAAATAACATGAATTTTCCTGATTCTGGTCTGTGTAGAAAAAGTACGTTCCTTTAGAACAAACTATCCCCTCTGGAAAGTATGTAGCATTGTAATTTACACCACCCAGAGCCACTGGACAAATTCACCCCCTGGATGTTTGTTTTATTCCGTGGCTGTAAAACAAATTATCGCACTGCCTGCAGCTGCGCCTTAAAGGATAGTCAGTTTCCGCTGGATATTGTTTCGCATTCTGTTGGCTGTCATCACATTCCATCAGTTCTCATCACCCCGTTACACCAATATGATGCTGTACGCATTCCTTAACAGCGGATACCCTGGTGAACGCCCTGCACGGTTTGTAACTCCCCAGGACTTTGCTTTCGATCTCGAAGCTGCGAAACTCTGTGACCACTGTGCAGCGCCATTTTTCATCCAGCGTGCAAGTTAATCGTTTGTTTTGAATATTTCTTGAACGACGACGATGTCCACTTTGTGAAATGTAATACGTACGTCCGTCCCACGGAAGGCTGATGTCTGCACCTCCCGGACACTCATTTTCTGTCGCCCTCCTGATGCACGTGGTGTGTCATTAGCAGCTAACATTTTTCCTCCCAGTTGTTAACACAACACTTTCAAATGAGTTTTTTTTAATCTTTACTGATACAATGCAGTATACAATGATACAACAAAACCCCACCACTTTAACTGTTTAGTGGGTCTATGTGTGATACAACATGAAAACAAAGCAGTATTGTTATAAAAAACTCTCGGGTAGTGGCATAACTATGAGCAAGGTTGATCGATTTTATTAATCTACTCCAATTCTAATCTACTACGCAGCGTCTCAGGTGTGCCAGTTTATATACAAACCTACTATTAAGGCTGCTCCCCGAGCTAAGCCCAGTGAGCCTGGCCCTGGCTCTGGGCTGGCCAAGTTAGTTTGAGTCGCTGCAGTCCCCACTTGGTTAGTGTTGTAGGTATTCTAATTCTGCCTAATACTACTAATACCTGGTACTTAAGCTGAGATTGCAGGCTGTTTGTTGTCTGCGATATGATGCACCCGCGGGCCTAATTCTGTAGCGTGGCGGAATCCAGTCGTAAGAGCGACTGGCCAATTCCGCGCCCGGCGGTTTGGGCGTGTACACCTCAGTCTCTATCCGTTTTGGAATTAACCATTTTGGTTACTAATGAAATCCTTCATGATCTTTCGTGATATCCCCTTAGCCAGATTGTTGAGGACATCGAAGGTATCGGCTCGTTGTATTGTTCGGTAGTAGTCCTTAAATAATGCGCCACATCATCGTATAACGGACAGTAATAGATTGTGTGCTCAGGTGTACCGTCTTGAGCACCGCAGTCACACGCTGCTGTAGCTCGCTTACCAAACCGACGCAGGTATTTCGTTTATGCCCCATGTCCGATGAGAAAGTGCAGCAGTCCCCGACTTGGCTCAAAATGACTTATCACAAGTCTTTCCTTGATGTTGGCCAACAGTTGGAAGACACTTCTCGCTGTATCTTCATTTTCCCAGGATTGTTACCACAAGTCCTCTACCCTTCTACTGACAGCAAACTTGTGCCCTACCTGTACCCCCAAAATGTCTCTGGTCCTGTCTCTTTTTCCTTTGGTAACCCAATACCATGCTACCTGCTCTCGTGTCTTTACGTCTAGTGGACATAACCGCATTAACACCGGTAGTGCCCCCCTAGGAGTTCTTCAATATGCTCCAACAGATCGTAATATGTTTTCACTGCACCCTTCTCACCGTCACGGCAGACGTCACCGTCGTGAGCCTGTGCGCCCAGACCCCACGCGCATATCCCACTATTGACATTTAAATGCTGTTGATAGGACTTGATTAATGCAAGTGGCACATAAAATCTCTTACGTCCTATGTTGATCAGACTATTCAACACTTCTACGGCTCGTCGCGTTGTTATTTCTATGAGAGATGTATAATTCCATTTTTTTTATCAATTACGACTCTTAGACATCTTGCCTCGCGGCGCCGAACTGGTGTTCCTTCTATTCTGACTCTTGGGTTCCTCATCAGACTGCCTTTCAGGAATATGTATGTAGATTTATGCTGTGCAACCTTCATCTTGCCTTCTTGGCACCACTCAGCGAGTAGCGTTATTGCACGTTCTACTTTTGCTTCGACGTCTTCTCGGCTACGGCCGCGAACCAACAGGAGGAGGTCGTCAGCGTAGGCTGTCATGTCTAGCACCTCCTGGCTGAGTTGTAACTTCTCCAGTAACGGTTCTATGTTAACGTCCCAAGAGAGTGGCCCCAGACCGGTGCCCTGTGGACACCCCTTCGTGATGGTTTTATTTTCTCGCTAGGCGCTGATAGGCGAACCTCCCTGTCCGTACAATAGCTCTCCAGACAGCCATAGAGGGGCCTGGACACTCCTTCTGACGCACCACAGGTTGTCAAAGGCGCCACTGATGTCCAACACGATGCCAACCACTTACTTACGCGAGGCTGAGCTGCAGGCCTCAGCTGCCAGGGCTATTGCGTCAGACGCCCATCGCCCCAGCCGGAAGCCTGTCACTCATCCCGCACAGTATCCTGTGTGCCGTCAGTCTATCAGCTAATAGCTTCTCCAACAATTTTCGCAAGATTTCCATGAGACATACTGGCATGTAGGACTTTGGTTTCATGGAATCCTTGTCCTTCCCCTTTTTTATGATTATCACGCTTGCTCTTTTCCAAATTTTTGGAAATTTACTAGTCCTAAGACATTCATTGAACAACCCCGTGAGAGGTGCTATTAGCTGCAGGGCGAGGAACTGTACAACCTCCACTGCTATACCGTCTGGCCCTGGGGCCTTTCCCCTTTTTAGTGATCTAGTATGAGCAGCAACTTTATCCTCTCAAAAGGGGTACACCAAGGCGTCATTTGTGTTCTCCTCCTCATCCTCCCTGCAGATTTGCTGTCGGAGCTCCGTTTCTCCATTGTCCTCGTCGTTTGGCAACAGAGTCCGCAGGAGGACCTCAGCAGTCTCTCGCCAGGACTCTGTAGTTCGGCCGCCATCTCTGATTGTGGAGAGAACCGCAAGTGACTTTCTTTTCCCTGACCAGCTTTTAGGGGACTTCCCAAAGGTCAGTTGCTAGTTGCTTCGGTACATATCTCTCCCAGCTTTTGATTCTCACCTCCTTTAGTTCTTCTTGCAAGACGTCTTTTGCTTCTCTGTGTTGCTGCAACCAATACTGTTTTTCTTGCCAGACGGCACTTCGCGGGTAGTACTTCCTCGCCGGTCGCACAGACTGCCGCAAGCGTTCGAGGTCGGCAGTCTATGGTGATGGGGAGGTCGCAACGGCTCTCCTCCTAGTCGGCACAGCAGCCTTCACCTCCCTAAGTACTGACCCTACCAGTTCTTCCGCGTATCTATCCATGTCTAGGTCACCCCCCAAATAACCCCTGGCTACGAAGATTGTCCGAGAATTCTAAGTTTTTCCGAAAACGAGCAACCAAGTACCAAGACCGTCCAACTCCGAGGAAGATCAGATCCCGAATTCCACTCTGATGCGATGCAAGAGCGAAGCTAACATTGCTCATCTCCCTACTCACCTCGAAAACAGCGAATCAGCATTCAGTGCTGATTCCAAAATTCCCCCACACTGTCTCAGTATATTACTGGGTCCAATAGCGGCTGTTCCCTCCAATTTCGAGCAGGGATTTATGATGTCAAGTAGCCTTAGTTTAAGTTGACCAATCATGCCTCTGCTATTCGGCTGAGGGCACTGAACTTGCCATTTGAGCGGCTACGAAAACAACCCGCCTAGACCACCAGCCAAGTGGCGCCAGACTGTCGCACCCAACAGGACACAGTCCACAAGTATTCTCAGAATCAAGAGGACAATGCAGTCAGTCGGTGCCAGGTGTCTTCGTTCGGGACGCTTCGGGAGGGTAAACATAAACTGCGGCGACACTCAGAACTCTCGCAGGTCGTTTCGCCCTGCATACACTAGGCGAAACTGGACGGACGTCAGTCGCTCCGCCAGGCGCTTAAGCCTGTTGTACGAACCCCTCAGGATTCAGGGAAGTGCAGCGCCCAACCGGAAACGCAGAGTGCCGCGTCCTCCGATACTTGCCACGCACAGGCCACCCAGGGGAGTAACCCACCACGTATAGAAATAAAGTGAGCTCTCAGTACAAATACTCTCGTTTTAATAACCTTATTCGGTCTGTTACTACTGTGCAATGACGTAGAACATTAATAAAATTAATGAAAATGACATGCAAAAGACGGCATGGAACATGTCAATAGCAGGAATTAGTGAAGTTCGGTGGCAGGAGGTTCAAATGGCTCTGAGCACTATGGGACTCAACATCTGAGGTCATCAGTCCCCTAGAACGTAGAACTACTTAAGCGTAACAGACCTAAGGACCTAAGGACATCACAAACATCCATGCCCGGGGAACGATTCGAACCTGCGACCGCAGCGTTCGCGTGGTTCCACACTGAAGCGCCTAGAATCTCTCGGCCACACCGGCTGGCGGTGGCAGGAGAAATACAGGTGAATACAGCGCTATAAATAGTGGTAATGCAGGAGCACGTTTAATGATGAATAAAAAAATAGGAACGAGGATAAGCTACTAAGAACAGCATAGTGAATGAATTATTGAAGCCAAGATGGGCACGAAGCCCACACCCACCGCAGTAGTACAAGTTTGTATGCCAACTAGATCTGCAGCTGATGAAGATATTGAAGAAATGTATAAGGAGATAAAAAAAAATATTCGGATAATTAACGGAAACGAAAATTTAATAGACATGGGGGACAAGAATTCGATAGTAGGAAAAGGAAGAGAATGAAAAGTCGTAGGTAAATATGGACTTAGGGGAAAGGAATAAAAGAGGAAGCTGTCTGGTAGAATTTTGTACGGAGCATAATTTAATCACTTCGCTTAAGAATTATGAAAGAAGATTGAATACATGGAAGGGGCTCGGGGACACGAGAAGGTTTTAAATTGTAAGACATATCCTGGGGCAGATGTGGACTCTGGCCACGATATATTGATTATGAACTGTAAATTAAAACTCAAGAAACTAAAAGAAAATGTAGGAACTTAAGGAGATGAAACTTGGATAAACTGAAAGAACCAGAGGCTGAAAGAGTTTCGCAGGGAGCATTAGGGAACGATTTGACAAGAAAAGGGGAAAGGAACACAGCAGAAGAAGAATGGTTAGCTTTGAGAGACGAAATATTGAAGGCAGCCGACGACCAAGTAGGTAAATAGACAAGGACTTGTAGAAATCCTTGGGTAACGGAAGAGATATTTAATTTAGCTGAAGAAAAGAGAAAATATAAAAATGCAGTAAAAGGAGCAAGCGAAAGGGAATACAAACGCCTCAAAAATGAAATCGACAAAATGGCTAAGCAGGAATGGCTAGAGGACAAATGTAATGATATAGAAGCATGTATCACTAGGGATATGGTTGATGCCGCCTACAGAAACTAAAGAGACTTTTGGACAAAAGAGAACCACCTGTATGAATATCAAGAACTCAGATGGAAAAGCAGTAATAAGCAAAGAAAGGAAAGCAGAAAAGTGGAAGGAGTCTATACAAGAACCGCACTTCAGGGAAATATTATGGGAATGGAAGAGGGCGTAGATGAAGATGAAGATGAGATGAGCGATATGATACTACCTGACGAATTTAACAGAGCACTGACAGACCTAAGTCGAAACAAGACTCCTAGGAATACATGATATTTCTTTAGAGCTACCGATAGCTTTGGGAGAGCCAGCCACGATAAAGCTCTACCATCTGGTGTGCAAGATGTATGAGACAGATGAAATGCCTTCAGACTTCAATAAGAATACAATAATACCAATTCCAAAGAAAGCACATGCTGATAGATGTTGTTCTGGTCTTCAGTCATGAGACTGGTTTGATGCAGCTCTCCATGCTACTCTATCCTCTGCAAGCTTCTTCATTTCCCAGTACCTACCGCAACCTACATCATTCTGAATCTGCTTCGTGTATTCATCTCTTGGTCTCCCTCTACGATTTTTACCCTCCACGATGCCCTCCAATACTAAATTGGTGATCCCTTGATGCCTCAGAACATGTCCTACCAACCGATCCCTTCTTCTCGTCAAGTTGTGCCACATCTTCTCTTCTCCCCAATCCGATTCAATACTTCCTCATTAGTTATGTGTTCTAACCATCTAATCTTCAGCTTTCTTCTGTAGCACCACATTTCGAAAGCTGTTCTCTTCTTGTCCAAACTATTTGTGGTCCACGTTTCACTTCCAAACCTGGCTACACTCCATACACATACATTCAGAAATGACTTCCTGACACTTAATTCTATATTCGATGTTAACAAATCTTTCTTCTTCAGAAACTCTTTCCTTGCCGTTGTCAGTCTACATTTTATATCCTCTCTACTTCGACCATCATCAGTTATTTTGCTCCCCAAATAGCAAAACTCCTTTACTACTTTAAGTGTCTCATTTCCTAATCTGATTACCTCAGCATCACCCGACTTAATTCGAATACATTCTATTATCCTCGTTTTGCTTTTGTTGATGTTCATCTTATATCCTTCTTTCAAGACACTATCAATTCCATTCAACTGCTCTTCCAAGTCCTTTGCTGTCTCTGACAGAATTACAATGTCATTGGCGAACCTCAAAGTTTTTTTTTTCTTCTCTGTGGATTTTAATACCTACTCCGAATTTTTCTTTTGTTTCCTTCACTGCTTGCTCAATATACAGGTTAAATAACATAGGGGAGAGACTATAACCCTGTCTCACTCCCTCCCAACGACTGCTTCCCTTTCATGCCCCTGGACTCTTATGACTGCCATCTGGTTTCTGTACAAATTGTAAATAGCCTTTCGCTTCCTGTATTGTACCCCTGCCACCTTCAGAATTTGAAAGAGAGTATTCCAGTCAACATTGTCAAAATTTTTCTCTAAGTCTACAAATGCTAGAAACGTAGATTTGCCCTTCCTTAATCTAGCTTCTAAGATAAGTCGTAGGGCCAGTATTGCCTCACGTGTTCCAACATTTCTACGGAATCCAAACTGATCTTCCCCGAGATCGGCTTCTACTAGTTTTTCCATTCGTCTGTAAGGAATTCATGTTAGTATTTTGCAGCTGTGACTTATTAAACTGATAGTTAAGTAATTTTTACATCTGTCAACACCTGACTACTTTGGGATTGGAATTAATATATTCTTCTTGAAGTCTGAGGGTATTTAGCCCGTTTCATACATCTTTCTCAACAGATGGTAGTTTTGTCAGGACAGGCTCTCCCAAGGCCCTCAGTAGTTCTAATGGAATGTTGTCTACTCCGGGGGTGTTGTTTCGACTCAGGTCTTTCAGTGCTCTGTCAAACTTTTCACGCAGTAACGTATCTCCCATTTCATCTTCATCTACATCCTCATCCATTTCCACAATATTATCCTGAAGTACATCGCCCTTGTATAGACCCTCTATATACTTCTTCCACCTTTCTACTTTTCCTTCTTTGCTTAGAACTGGGTTTCCATCTGAGCTCTTGATGTACATGTAAATGGTTCTCTTATCTCCAAAGGTCTTTAATTTTCCTGTAGACAGTATCTATCTTACCCCTAGTTATTCTCGCTTCTACATCCTTACAGTTGTCGTTCAGCCATCCCTAATTAGCAATTTTGCACTTCCCGTCGATCTCATTTTTGAGACGTTTGTATTCCTTTTTCCCTGCTTCATTTTCTGCATTTTTATATTTTCTCCTTTCATCAATTGAATTCAATATATCTTCCGTTACCCAAGGACTTCTACTAGCCCTCGTCTTTTTACCTACTTGATCCTCTGATGCCTTCACTACTTCATCTTTCAGAGCTACCCATTCTTCTTCTACTGTATTTCTTTCCCCCATTCCTGTTAATTGTTCCTTTATGCTCTCCCTGAAACTCTGTACAAACTCTAGTTTATCAGTTTATCTAGGTCCCCTTAAATTTCCACCTATTTGCATTTTCTTCAGTTTTAATCTATAGATAATAACCAATAGATTGTGGTCAGAGTCCACATCTACTCCTGGAAATGTCTCACAATTTAAAACCTGGTTCCTAAATCTCTGTCTTACCATTATATAATCTGTCCGATACCATTTAGTATCTCCAGGATTCCTCCATGTATACAACCTTCTTTTAAGATTCTTTAACCAAGTGTTAACTATGATTAACTTATGCTCTGTGTAAAATTCTACCAGGCGGCTTCATATTTCATTTCTTAGCCCCAATCCGTATTCACCTACTACAATTTCCTTCTCTCCCTTTTCCTACGACCAAATTCCAGCCACCCATGACTATTAAATTTTCGTCACCCTTCACTATCTGCATAATTTCTTTCATTTCATCATAAATTTATTCAATTTCTTCGTCATCTGCAAAGCTAGTTGGCATATAAACTTGTACTACTGTAGTAGGCGTGGGCTTCGTATCTATCTTGGCCACAATAATGCGTTCAATATGCTGTTTGTTGTAGCTTATCCGCTTTCCTATTTCCCTATACATTATTAAACCTACTCCTGCATTATCCCTATTTGATTTTGTATTTATAACCCTGTAGTCACCAGACCAGAAGTCTTGTTGCTCCTGCCACTAATTCCCACTATAGCTAACTTTAACCTATCCATTTCCCTTTTTAAATTTTGTAACCTACGTGCTCGATTAAGGGATCTGACATTCCGCGCTCCGATCCGTAGAAAGCTAGTTCTTTCTCCTGATAACGACATCCTCTTGAGTAGCCCCCGCCCGGAGACCCGAATGGGGGACTATTTTACCTCCGGAATATTTTACCCAAGAGGACGCCATCATCACTTAACCATACAGAAAAGCTGCGTGCCCTCGGGAAAATTACCGAACTCTCTGTTTAATAAGTCACTGCTGTAAAATACTAACACGTTTTTTTACAGCCCGTATCTCGTGGTCGTGCGGTAGCTTTCTCGCTTCCCACGCCCGGGTTCCCGGGTTCGATTCCGGGCGGGGTCAGGGATTTTCTCTGCCCCGTGATGGCTGGGTGTTGTATGAATGTCCTTAGGTTAGTTAGGTTTAAGTAGTTCTAAGTTCTAGGGGGCTGATGACCGTAGCTGTTAAGTCTCATAGTGCTCAGAGCCAATTCTTTACAGACGAATGGAAAAACTGGTAGAAGCCGACCTCAGGGAAGATCACTTTGAATTCCAGAAAAATGTAGGAAGTATTAACTCTAATACTGCTCATGGGAGATAGATTAAGGAAAGGCAAGACAGCGCTTATAATATTTGTAAGAGAAAGCTTTTGAGAATGTTGAACAGAATACTCTTTCAAATTCTAGAGGTGGCAGGGGGAGGCAATGGCTTACAAGGGAGTGAGAGAGCGTTGTAATCTATCCCTGATGTTACTTAATCTGTATATTCACAAGCTGTAAGAGAAGCAAAAGAAGAAACTGGAGTAGGAATTAAAAGTCTAGGGAGGAGAAATAAAAATTTTGAGGTTTGCAGATGACACTGTAATTTCTGACAGAGACACTAAACTACCTGGAATAGCAGTTGAACGGATGAGACAGTGTCTTGAAAGGAGGCTATAAGATGAACATCAACAAAAGCAAAACGAGTATAATGGAATGTAATCGAATTGAATCAAGTGATGGCGAGGGAAGTAGATTAGGAAATGAGACACTTAAAATAGTAGAATAGTTTTGTTATTTGGGCAGCAAAATAACTGATGATGGTTGAAGAAGAGAGGATATAAAATGTAGACTGGCGATGGTAAGGAAAGCTTTTCTGAAGAAGAGAAATTTTTTAACATCGAGTATAGATTTAAGTGTCAGGAAGTCATTTCTGAAAGTATTTGTATAGTGTGTAGTCATGTATGGAAGTGAAACATGGACGATAAATAGTTAAGAAAAGGTAATAGAATTGGGGGGAAGAGAACTTTGTGGTACAACCTGACTAAAAGAAGGGATCGTTTCGTAGGACACATTCTGAGGCATCAAGGGATAACCAATTTGGTATTGGAGGGAAGCATGGAGGGTAAAAATCGTAAACGGAGACCAAGAGATGAATACAGTTAGCAGATTCAGAAGGATGTCGCTTGCAGTACTTACGCGGAGATAAAGAGGCCTTTGGACTGAAGACCACAGCAACAACAACTAACTATCATGGAAAATGATCAAACATCGTAAGAATATATTTATTACCTGTTTGTGTCCTATTAAAAGGTCCCAGGACATACAACCCTAACAAAGAGAGTGGTTTGTCAGGTGTCCTTGTAACAGAATTTTCCGATGACTCAAATGTGCTCCTTGTGCACATGGGATGCAGTTCCTTACATACCGTTCTACATCACTGCTACCCGTTTTCCAACGAAACTTTCAGCTACACATTTCTCAGTTGTCTGTCTTCGTCTGTGACCCTGTAATACTTCGTCGTGTGCTGACGTAATACTTCGAGTCTCAGCGCTGCACTTTGTAGACGGGCACAGCAAGCCGCCTTGCGTTTCAGACTGATGGTGCTATCGAAACAATTGACTTTCACTGTCAACCTCTTGTACCTTTATCCACTCTGACTTCCACTACCACTTGCGAAGCTACTATCGTTGTCTGTTTGACTCCGAACTTATGAATTACCTCATAATCAAACTCACTTAATTTTAATACCCATCGTGCAATTCGACCTAAATGATCTTTCAACCCTAGTAACCGTTTTAAGATGTGTGGTCTGTAACCAGTTTGAATTTACGACCATACAAGTGGCAAATAAAATAAAAGATTCCGTATATAAGTGCCAACATTTATTTTTCAGTTGTTGAATAATTAGTTTCAGCCTTATTCAATTGTCTGGCGGCATATGCCACCGAATGTTCTTTTCTATCAACATTCTTACTTAAGACATAGCGTCATTAGACGCGTCACACGCAATTATGAACTGCTGTTGAAAGTCGGGGAATATTAACACAGGACTTGATATTAATCCTCGAGTTTCTCGAACCCTTCTTGGTGATGTGATGTCCACAGAATCTAACATCTTTTCGTAGCAATTTAATTAATGGTCGTGGAATTTCAGCGAGGCTCTTCATGAACGTGTGATAGTAATTAGATAACCCAATGAATGACTGTAATTGTTTAGTAGTTTGTGGTGTCGGGAAATAACGTATGGCGGAAGCAAACCGAGTATTCGTCCTCATTCTGTCTTGACAGATGACATGCCCGAGGTAAGTTATTTGTGTCCCAGCAAAATGGCAATGTAAGGTGTGCTGCCCTCGGTTTACTAAAGACTTCATCCGGGCGTTTAATATACTCTTATATAGTTTGTGAATAGACGACTACATCCTCATTATATACCACACAGATTTTCGTTTTTAATCCACGATGTACCCTATCCAATAGTCGTACGAAGGTAGCTAGAGCATTTTTCAGTCCAAATGGCATTCGTCGATATTGGTAATGAGCAGAATTTGCTGTGAAAGCAGGAAAAACTTCCATCTAGTGATAACCACTTCTAAGATCATGAGAAATATTTACATTTTCCTAGGTTGTCTAATGCTTCATTTATGTTCGGTACTGGATATTACTCCGTTGTGGTTCGTGCGTTCATGTAACGATAGTCACAGTAAAATGTCAACTGGCTTTTAGGGTACAAGGACAATATTTGTCGACTACGGACTATCGCTATACTCGATAATACTCTCGCGCCATTCCTGATCTATAAATTCGTCTACTAAAGGCTGTTGCTGTTTCGCTATCCTGTATGGTTCTCTATAAACTGGTGGATTGCCGCCCTATGGTGTGCGGTGTTGTGTGATAAGTGTTGCTGATAGTGGACAATCTGAACTGAATAAGTCTCAACAATATTATAGCAACAAAGCTTCTACGGCTTCTCGTTCACTACCTTTTAAGTGACGAACCTTGTAACGTAGTACAGACGCATCGACGGTCTGTTTGATGCTTCAATCACAGCGTGAGCCTTCGATATCCTCGTCTTCGAGTATCTCTAAACTCGCTACAAGTAATCGTTTCGGGAGACTCACTTCATCTGTCGGAAAGTTATGTAAGCTTACGGGAACTATCAATTGCCCATTAACGTTGGTTGCGAGCGCAAAGCTTCTTCGTATAAACAATGCAGCAGAACTTCTGTGAAGTTTGCAAGGTATATGACGAGGTATTGGCGGAAGTACAGCTGTGAGAAGGGGTACTGAATCTTGCTTGGAAAGCGCATCGGCAGAGCTCTAGCCCACCAAAGGAAAAGGTCCCAGTTTCGAGTGCTGGTCCAGCACACAATTTCAATCTGCCAGGAAATTTCAGATTTCTAAGGTGATGAAAACTGTTGCTCCGCGTTTTTTGCTTGTCGTATTGGAACAAGAAGCGTTAAATCATAAATCAGACGAATTAGGGCTAATATGACATTAATTCTGAATCTTTCACCGCCTAACAATAAATTAGTTCACGAGCAGTGTGAGAGCTTGAGTTGTCATGATGAATACGTTTTTTTCTGTTGTTTTCCAGGCTTTATACATAAATTGGAACAAACGAATTCTCATGTAATGTTCCACAGTTAACAATTCTTCGAATCAATACGGTGAGGAGGATGCCGTATGTCCTCAGTGGCCAGAGAAATGTTGGAACTGCTTTTTTGATTGTTGATTAGTTTCTCGCTCGTATGAATATAGCAAAGTTTCTTCTCGTGTTTACGTTGTTGTATTCATATTTTTCATTTCGTCATTCGAATTTCTTTGAGCTTGTCATTACACCAAATGACAGAAGGCTGTTTTTGTCCGACTGGGATCCACTGCCAACAGATTTTTTTCGCACCTAAATGTCCATGCATCTTTCCGAAAACAATATACCTCTTTTCGATGTTGTATTATGCTAAGTGTTTCATAGTAGGGATGACGGTAACAAAGTTCGTATAGGTAATAAACTTTCATCAGCAGGGGAGATCTGTGAATATAGTTCCTGTTTTTGCTGTGACAGAAGCCATAAAATAACTGTATCATCCTGTTAATAACGCAATTAGGGTCCGTCTTTTATACGTAGCAAGAATTTGTCCAAGTGTTTGCTTTGTTTCTTCAAGGAACCGATGTATTGACGACATGAGCGTTGCATTCAAATGATTTTCACATTGCTCCACATTGTAGTTCTCAAATTTCTCTAACATATTTTTATCTACATCAACAACATTTATCTACGTTTTTCCTTCTTTTCCCTAACGTTTATCTTGTCTAGTAGACAGGTCGCTTTTATAGCATTTGGAAAATTTTATTTTGATACTTTGCTGCGTTTATCATAAGAATAAATCTAGTCTAAACATTACACAATGTATTCTTACGAATTTGATGGAATCGCATTGGACTTCGTTTTATGTAGAGTGGAAGCGAAGATTTGTCGAGTACAGTTAAGTGCGAAAATTCGGATACGTTATGTGCAGTGTCTTAGGCGTCCATCGACTCCGCGATAATTCGGGACAACATGTTTACCGGCGCATTTAAGGAGACCAGCACCTGCCAACAAATAATCCAGTTAACCTGCAGTCATGTGAACAGCTGCACGTAAGTGTAAAAGGAGACGAGCAGAGACCCAATGGAGCTTCGTCATTCAATTTTTGAATGGAGTGAAGTAATATACTGCAAACCTTCGGCAGTACGCTCATTAGGGGACCAGATGGACAACGTAACACGCTTTAGTCCTTAGCTACAATAGTACTGTAATTAAAACCAACACTGATGAAAATACCTAAGTTAAGCACAGTGTAATATTTCTGCGTTGCACTGAGTGACGTAAAAGCGTACTGCACGGATTTCACTATGTAGTTAAATATGGAAGCCACTGAAGGAATTACTTACAGTCTGTGGTCTGGCAGTCTCTGAATTCCTTCCACATCTGAATCTGGGTACGACAGCTCAGCACTGGAGCAGTTATCTCCTGCGTTGACAACGAGGCGATCAGCAACAAAATCCACGTAGCCGTCCAGAGCCACATTTTCTCCTTTTATGAAGTGCAGTTCTTGGTACCCCAGCGTTCGGCAGGGACATGTCACAAAGCTTCGCGCATTAGCTCCAGCACCACTGGCAGCTTAAATGTCTTGTTATTTCTCGTCACAGATCAGTTCTACTGGGTTCGGATTGCAGTGGTACGGTGGCAACTGGAGGACTTCGCTTTTTGTAAAGTGTGCTCGACATAATCCAGAGAAAGAGCATTTGTTTTCCTACTCTAAACAATCTTTTATGAAATATCGATAATGAATAATTTATATTTGCAATGAAAACTGCAATTTTGCGTGCTGCATGTAATCACAGACAAGATGTTAATTTTTCATAAGAACTATGTATAAGTGCGTGTTAATTAGCATACATTTGATGCATTTTACATTTAAATCATGTAGATAAACGTATCAAAGAAAAAATATATAAAAAAAGCGAAATTTGTACCAGTGATCCATTGAATACTTGATTACCATCCTCGAACGTCACTGATTAAGCAGCCCATTTCGTGTGTAAAATTGCACGAAATAAAGTTTCTGGGAAAAGCCGTTTCCCTCTGTAAACTGTCGAAAAACATTATGAAGAACGTGTTTGTCTTCACTACGCAGCATTAAGCAGTGTCAGCCGGTTTTACAGCGCGCCTATCAGAGCACATCTGGAGTTTACAGAGACAGCGACTGCACAAGATTTTTGAAATAAAAATTACGTAGCTAAAGCAATATTAAAACAAACAATGATGGCCATTAATACATTAGAATATCGTAAGGTTTCATTCACAGTAATACAGTTACGAGATATCTGATACGTAAGACCCACTTCCAAGAGAGCCAAAATACCAATGTACAATCGTGCTCAAAAGTATCCGAACGACCTGAATTTCATTTAGCCTGATTCGCATGCAATCCGCATGACGCAGCTGTCTAGCAGGTCCTCTAATCGCTCCTCGGTATAGTCGTTTGACTATTGAAAATGGGTCCAACAAGTCACCACTAGAAAACACTGCTCTGTATCGCAATAACTCAAGATGTAAAGAAATACCACGATACAACAAATATCAGGGAACACCTTATCACAGATAAGACTGTCCATATTTATTACAATAAATGTCATACCTGAAATGTTACCTCTCTCATTATTACGTCAGATAGTTAATCCAAGTTGTACGTTCGTCGTATTCATGACTTCCTCTTCAAAGTAACATACCGTACTTATTATTTAACACAAAATGACATTAAAAATTTAAGTTATTCACGAGCAGCTAGTAGAGAAAATGTATGAACTTCAAATGACACGACGAACCGTCTCATTCTGCATATGGATTCAAACCCAGGTCATCCAGACCAAGCAAAGATCAGGTGACTGACGGAAACTTACAGCCATTCCTGACTATGCATATACCTCGATTTTAGACAGTATCAGTTAGCAAATATCAACTTTAAATTACATAACGTAAACATTTTTAACGGACGAGAATTCCTACCCAGCATCTATCGTCCCTGTTAACGAACTTTGAGAGATGTTAAATATTGCTTCTTCACAAGTAACTTACTTGAAATTCCGTGAAGCTTTATGTTGGACAGGGATTCGAACCCATAACCCAATCAGACTGATATCGAAGCACAATCAACTGCGATATATCGGATTTTCTCGGCAGTAGCTAGATGTTTTAACTGAAATGACGAGACGTAACATTAATTTTTTCTTCCAGGGCTCCAACGCGGCACCTATCACTGTTATATTCTAGATAAAACGAACGTTAAATAAGGGTTTGTAACACCAGCAACGACATGTGAGCGTGTTTGAACTAGAAATGATGTAACGAAGAGTTCAGTGCTGACTGTCTCTGAGCACTATGGGACTAAACATCTGAGGTCATCAGTCCCCTAGAACTTAGAACTACTTAAACCTAACTAACCTAAGGACATCACACACACACACACACAAGCCCGAGGCAGGATTCGAACCTGCAGCCGTAGCGGTTGCGCGATTCCAAACTGAAGCGCCTAGATCCGCTAGGCCACACCGGCCGTCTCAGTGCTGACTGGGATTCGAACCCCACACATGTCGTTGTTGACTACACACAGAGACGTCAGCTACCGAATTTTTCTCCACCAGAAGCTCCGAATAACATCCTTGAACTTAGTGATCTCGCAAATAGTTCTGTCTCACTGGGAGTCAAAAGCGTCAGAAATCGTTATTGCTGACAACGAATGAAAATACGAGTACATTAAAATTATTATCCACCAGCAGACAGGTGTTCTCATTCTAAAGCTTGATAATACATAATGACAACTTCAGTGCCGGGCCAGGATTCGAACCCTTTCACGCGCAGTAAGTGCAGATGTTGAGGAATCTGCAGTTTTGAACAAACAACAAATTGTAGCCGAGCTGTATTGTCACGCAGGGATCAAATTCCGGCGGCCCGAGCTGCATTCCCAGTTCAGAACCAATTTTATCGACATACAGAAGCTCAAATAAAAGATGAAATAAGTGTCCTGTGTTCCTACATAGCGTTTGTTTCGTCACTGTAAGTAAATAACTAGTATAAGAAAGGTTACTGGTGACAGAGTTTCTACATGTCACCACTCCTGACTTCATTGTGGACCAACCTAATGTCTACTTGTAAAGAAAGAATATCGTGTTTAATGTGAATTTCAGACCACAATGTCATTATACCTTCTTCACTTGGCGTAGTCAGAACAGAAGAGAATCAGTCTCTCAGTATCAAAAATCATTGGCAGAAGTTGGAATCAAAGACATACCGTAAGTATATGTATCTATCATCAATCCAACAAACCACCAAATCCTCTTCTCTCTGACTCTTTATTCTATCATAACGCCGTTACGCCACACTGGATGAGAATTCTAACACACAGGCTCCCTGTAGTGGTTTGCAGCATGTTCAGTACATTCATTTACTTGGTTGACCGAATCGCCATGAACTAGCTGCCTCGGCTACCCAGTGCATACATTTGATTCTATTTTGTAATCACCGAAATAAAGTCACGTAACTGCCACCTACACAGAACTGCTAACAGTGCAGGGCGCAGAAATTTAAATAGAAAGTGTTCCTTTCCACTTGAGCTGCTCTACTGCGCTATCTATTTGTTAAACACGTCGAGCAGTTCAAAAGAAAAGCTGTAACGGTCTATCTCTCGGAAGCCTAGATCCGGCCATATGCATTCTCACAACACTGTGGAATACGGAAGTTCTGGAGGAATGGTTGTTGACCTCAGGAGCTGCTGTAGCTACGTGTCAGCTAGTAGCATAACGGTAAGCATCGCGCACTTCAGCTAAGACGTCGCGATTTCGAGTACATTCACTGCTACATTTTTTAAAACGCAATTATGCTGTCTGCTGAAGTTATCAATCTAATGGAACTTTGAACATAATTCCTTTCATTAAAAGGAAGGTCAGCGTTGGCCGTAATATTGATGTTTTATTGATAGCAGAATCGATTTTCGATCACACAGTGATCACCTTTGGTGCTGTACAAATTTTTATTGTGATCGCTTCTCAGTTTTGGTTATTGATAACTTGATACCAGTGTCTGAGTTTAATTTGTACAGCACCGAAGATGATGACAATGTGATGGAAAATCGATTCTGCTATCAATAAAACATCAATATTACGGCCAACGCTGACCTTCATTTTAATTTAACATATATGGTCGTTGGGCACACAGCACTCCATGGAGTCGCCAATCAATAATTGCTTTCACTTCTCAACCCAAAATAGTCGCATGTGGTAAAATGGCTAACTTCTGCGACATTTGGTCTTTTCAAGTTTAATAGACGGCCAGGCAGTAGATGCATCTTGAAACTTTTGTATTATGTATGGGGAGAGCACATCGTGCCAAAATACGTCAGAAAAGTATTTTCTACGTTAGCTGTCGTTTGTTAGTGGAATTTTATTCTTCTTCAAATCTTGTTTGACGGCTTTAACTCAGAACAAGTTTTCTATATGCATGTAATCAATAAACTGCATGTGCATTGTCAGACTGTTATAGATAACATCAGAGAATTCGCATATATCGTTGATGATTAATTTCTGTTTAATGTTTACTATTGTTTTAACAACACTAAAAGAAACCTTACGAAAATTGTGCACTGTATTATAAGAAATGAAATAAAACTACCCATGATAACCTTACGACTAAAGTCTGTTTTAATAAAACTGAGTATCTGTACACAAGCGTGCCTCTATCGGCACGAATTAGTAAAATACTACTCACTTAGATTTCGGTTGGGTCTGTGTTTTATTGGTATGCTGTGTCAAATTCCAGAGGTATACAAATGTGGCATTTCGTAAATAAAGTTATGTATTCCTAGAAACTCAAAATTTGCTTGTCAGGAGCGGAAAGAGGCGTTACCTGTTGTGCAGCATTGTAAGTTTTTCTCCATTGCACTATGAGCCGAAAGTATTTTCTTGCGATTTACTTATCGATATTTGATATGACTGCTTGTAGCTCTTTCACAGAAGGGATGAAAACGTTACAGTCAGCGAGACCGGAACTGTGAACCATAACAGACGCTTTTTCACAGGCAGCACATTGCCGCAGAGGTGGCGAAGATTTATGTGCCATTGCTTTCCCTCACGAGGTCAATAGTGGCTAGAACTCGTAAACCGCTTTTCAAAGGACAGATTAGTTACGATTTTCACGTGCAACAACTTTCCTGGGATAAAAACCGTAAATTTACAATCTTTTGTTACACATCAAGCGATAATAACTCAAATTATTCAATGGAAATGACAGGAGAAATCAAGTGAACTTTGAGATGAATGTTGGACCTTTACAGATCTTTACGAGCTTCCTTCTTAATCCATGTCTATCTTTCCCAGGTGTCCTAGAAATGATAACCTCCTCTTTTTCAAAGTCTCCGATGTTTTCTCCACCTTTTTGTAGATTTCATTGTTGCTTCGAAGGTTCCAGCCGGTTTCACCCTGGACTATAAAATCCATGTTTTTCCGTAGTATTCTTCTTTATAGTATCTCCAGATTTTCTACCTTGTAATTCATTGAGAGTCATTTGCTCACATACAGGCACTCAGTTTTTGCCACAGCACTGTAGTACTTTATTATGGCATTCCCAGAGATGCACTTTTTTTTGGTAAATGTTTTTAGTTAATCCGTAGGCTCTCTCCATTTTTGAGATCCGGTCCCCCACAGCAGCTCTCTCCAATTTTTTTACTATCTCAATCCGTCCAATATCTGTTTCAAGCAATTGTGGTCCATTTCTGTCACTTGTCACGAACTTAGTCTTCTCTTACAAGATCCTAAGTCCTGTCTCGCCAGCGATCCTTTCTAGTAGATTGATCTGCATGGGCGCTTCTTCTAAGTAATGTGGAATTATTTCAAACTCATCAGCGAAAGCCAAGCAGTTGGATTTGATTCCTCCCCATTTTCTTCATAGACAGATTGGACTAATCCCTTGATTTTCAAGTTCGGAATTCCAAATGCTCATCATCTTCTCCAAGAGACATCTTAAATACTTTTTTTGAAGTCAATGCAAGAAATCACTATATTTTTGCCATTCACCATTCTGTGTCGTGTTATTGATTTCAGATTAAAAATTCGTTCGGCACAGGAGCGGCATTCCGGAACCCACCCTGGTATTCTGCAAGTTGTTTATCTAGGATTGCTTCAGTTCAAATTCAAATGGTTCAAATGACTCTGAGCACTATGGAACTCAACATCTGAGGTCATCAGTCCCCTAGACTTAGAACTACTTAAACCGAAGGACATCACACACACCCATGCCCGAGGCAGGATTCGAACCTGCGACCGTAGCAGCAGGGCGGTTCCGGACTGAGCGTCTAGAACCGCTCGGCCACCGCGGCCGGCTGCTTCAGTTCTATTCGGCAGTGTCTTTGAGACGATTTGTAGATGACTGGGAGAAGTGAGACGCCTCTGCAGTTGTATACATCTTGTTTCTCACCTTTCTTACGAAATGGGTCGATCAGTGCCGTTTTCCATTCAACTGCAACTGAATTCAGTGGTACTGTCTGCAAAATTTGTTGGAAATAGTCAGTAGTAAAGAAATAAGACATAAGCTTTTATTATTTTATTTCTTTACTACGGACCCTATTTCCAAAAAAATTTGCAGACAGTATTCACATGTACGACTGAATGCAGTTGCAAAAATATGTTATTGTATGACACATAGTTCAGAAGATATGCCGTTATAAACACAGACGCGCATAGAGACGCCCCATCATGCGTGACGTTTTAATTTATTATTTCTTTACTACTAAATCTGTTCGCCCCACGCATCGCAGACAGTTTCCAACGGCACCACTGGATGGGCCTCCAAAATTGAGATGTGGGCAGACGAAACTACTGCAGGATGAAATTCGCTAGTGATGTAGTTGAAATATGTGTACAAATCAGTGTGAAATAAGTTAAATGTATGTGACACTTACGTATTCAGGTAAGGTCTAGCTTCAAAAACTCTACCTGAAAGCGTGAATCGATTTAACCACACTTGTTACACATATTATTTACTGTATGGATAGAAATACTGTGACGTTTAGAACGAGCTGCCTCCAGTTAGGTTGGGAGTGATAACATGGAAAGGGAAGGGGAGAGGAGGAGGTGGATGGAGAGAGGAAAGAAAAGATGGACAAAGGGACGGGGAGCAGGGACAGAAAAAGACAAGAAGAGGTGGATTTAGAGGGGGAGGGGAGGAGGTGAGAGGTGATGCACAGAGGCAGGGTAAGGCGAACTAACGGAAGCGGCATGTACACGTACCCAGGCAACGCCTGGTGCTCAGCTGTGTCCTGTAATTCACTCAGTCTGTGGCCTTATCAGCTAAAGCGTTCTTTTCAGTTACACGTAACATTCCTAGCGTTCTAGATCCCACACACGCGAGCATGTGCAAGTTACACATTGCCAATAAATTCAGTTACTTCGTGTTGGTATTCAAGGCATGTTCTCCATGTTAAAAGGTTTCGGCGACCGCAGCTGTCCCCGACGTCTCACAGATCCTGACATCTGTCGTCGTGAATCCGTATGTGGACTGGAATGGCACTGAGTGCATGGGAACCACCCCTGGAGACCGTGTATGCAACTACAACTGCAGGAAGGTGAGACCCCAACTAAGCACTGTCTAATGCTCTAACTGTAACTTACCATGTATCTATTATTACTTTCTATTTTATTTCTTGTCATTTATACCTAGCGATTCAGACAGGTCATATTTTGACGATATTATGTTGCACATTTACTTAACGGGAAGCGTATGCGGTTTCTTAGTGTTTTACGAATATTGCAGCATTTATACTTGCATACTTGAATGCAAGTGGGAAACGGAAATGCTTAAAATTAACAATTTTTGCTTTAAGAAGATGGGAAAATAGGAATATACCGAAGTGTTTACTGTTGAAGGCTCCACCCCCAATGCTGTCCAGGAGGGAGTACCTAACAAAGACACTGAGGCTCTCGCTCGTGGACATACACTGCCCAATCGACTACTACTAGCCATCAGAGGCTGGGGAAATCAGCAAAACTTCCCAGTCTCTCGCCCACAGCTGATATGGTCACACATCTAGGTTAGGTTCCTTTTCTTCTGTCTGTTCTGAACAACTGCATGTACTTCATATCTTCATTTACCTTAAAATCTAATGTTAGTTTCTGAAACACTCCAGTTTCCACGAACTTTTAATTACTGTGTGTGTGTGTGTGTGTGTGTGTGTGTGTGTGTGTGTGTGTGTATTGTGTCTTGCTAATGAAACAGTCAGTATTGTTCCATGTCTAAGATATATGGTTCACCTTCATTAGCAATTAGCAATTCTACAGTATCACAGAACAGAAAATAAAAATGGAAAGTCCAGCACGGAATAACAACAGTATTAATGAAAGGATAAATTCCTCGCAGACGGGCACAGCAAAAAGACTGTTACACAAATGACTTTCGGTCAAAAGGCCTTCTTCAAACATAGAAAACTCACACATTCAAGCAAGCACAACTCACACAAACATGACAACTACTGAGGCAATCTGAGCGGTGGTGGCAAGGAGGAGACTGGGAAATGGAGGGGTGATATCAGGGTAGGGGGGGGGGGGAGTGTGTACTGCTGCTTGTGGGAGCATGCAGGGATGTGATGGGGCAGGGTAGCTGCACTTGCGATTTCTGAAGAGGTGGAGACAGAACATGAGAGAACAGAAGGGGGAAAGGAGGTAGAGGTGTGGGCATTGGTTGAATAGAAGGCTGTGTATTGCTGGACTGGGAGCAGGAAAGGGAATAAATGGTGACAGACAGGGACTGGTGAAGTTACAGGGATGTAGGGTATACTGCAGGGAGAGTTCCCATCTGCACCATTTAGAAGAGCTTCTGTGTAGAGAGGATCCACATGCCACAGGCAGTGAATCAGTAATTGAAGTGGAGCACATTGTGTTGAGCAACATGTTCAGCAACTCTGTGATCCAGCTGTCTCTTGGCCACAGCTTGCCAGTGGCTATTCCTGCAGACAGAACCAAAATCTGCTCCCCTCTCTGCCCCACGCCAAGCTACGCTTTCAATAGTATACGACAACTTGTAATAATTTGCATTCGTTACAGTACTTTTACTGTAACTACGTTGTGAAACACACTAACGCTTTAAACAGCCATATAGCCATCAACCCAGTCAAACTAACAATCGGTCACTGCTGTTTGTGTGTGAACACCAGAGCAAACTGGCCCCTCAGACTCGAGTACAGTACTCTCGTTGCATACCACAGCGAACAACACCCCCCCCCCCCTCCCCTACTGCACCGCCTCTCTCTCTCTC
This sequence comes from Schistocerca gregaria, assembly GCF_023897955.1. Lineage (NCBI taxonomy): Eukaryota > Metazoa > Arthropoda > Insecta > Orthoptera > Acrididae > Schistocerca > Schistocerca gregaria. The sequence goes on along the minus strand of NC_064923.1, from coordinate 41,924,613 downwards.
TCTCTCTCTCTCTCTCTCTCTCTCTCTCCCTCCCTCCCTCCCTCCCTCCCTCCATCTCTATACCAGCAGCCACGTGTCCTGCTACCTCACAGGAGTATCCTCGCACCATTGCGGAACCAAACTTGAAGAACTCGAGGGCAAATGACTTGCAGCGCAAGCTTAAATGGTCTTCACCTTCAGATCAGCGTCTCTGGTCGAAAGACTAAACCACCGACGATCATTGATAACTAGAGAGGTACCACTCTGGCTGTAAAGCCACTGCGCATGGTTCAGGCGGAAAGGGTACTGGGTAGGATATTTCTCATTTCTGGGCACGACAAGAGGTAGTCGAAACATTGGAATAGAATGTGATTCATTTGCTCTAGTCCTGGGTTGTATTGATCAGGAGAGGAATTCTCCTTTGTTGCTAGATGGTAGGAAGGTGGGAGGCGGTAGGTGGCTGGAGAAGCAAGTCCATGATATCCGTTGTGCACCAGGTTAGGAGGCTAATTTCGGTTAGCGAAAGCCTCAGTGAGACCCTTGCTAAATTTGGAGAGGGACTCATCATCACCGAAAATATGTTGGCGACTGGTGACTAGGCTGTATGTAATGAGCGGCAACTGTTGAGGAGAAGTTGATAGGTTGGATATGGATGGAGGTACTTATGTAGCCATCTTTGAGGTGGAGGTCAACATTTAGGAAGTTGGCTTTTCGGGTTTAGGAGGACCAGAATGAGGGAGAAGGTGTTGAGTTTCTTTAGGATTGTGGATGGGATGTCCTCACCCTTGACTCAGATCATGAAAATATCGTCAAAGAATCTGAACCAGGAGAGAGGTTTGGGATTCTGGGTAGTTAGGAAGGGCTCCTCTACTTGAAACATGATCAGATTAGAACAGGCTGGGACCATAGAGGTGGCCATTACTGTTGGATTTGTTCATAGGTAATGCCTCCAAAGGTAATTGAATTGTGGGTGAGGATGTTGAAGGTGATGGTGTCCAGGAAGGAAGTAGTAGGTTTGGAATCTATTGGGCATTGGGAAAGGTAGTGTCCAATGTTCGCAATACCATGGACATTACGGATGTCAGTGTACAGGGATATAGTATCGATAGTAACAAGTACATCACCATGTGCTAAAGGAAAAGGAACTGTGGACAACTGGTGGAGGAAATGGTTGGTGTCTTTGATATTGGGGGGTAAGTAACAGGTAATAGGCTGAACATGTTGGTATATGAGAGCAGAGATTCTCTAAGTGGCAGCACAGTAACTGGCCACAGTGGTGTATACTGCTAGTTGAATTTATAGTATTTACGAAGCATGTACAAGGTAGGAGGGCGAGGAGTGGTACTAGTGAGCCATTGTCACTAGGTAGAATTATAAGGGTAGGGTCAATTTTTAAGTGGTGGAGTGTTTTTTCAGCAGATGGAACGTTAGCTTTTATACTGGCTGAAGGAATGATGGTGAGACAAGATTTCAGGTTAAGAAATTCTGTAACTTTAAGAGGGGGAGTTGTATCATCATCAGATAGAGGACTGAACTGAGACAGAGGGGGTTCATCTCATTTCACTTCTATATCCAACCTTCATCCAACTCCCACTGCCACGAAATAACCCTCTCTGAAAAGTCCAGAACCTCTTACCTGAAACCTTGCCTCACCATCATTTTGCAAACCTTCAATATGGATAGTAACCTGACATCTGCATTAAAAAACCTAATCCATCACCTACAAATTGATCCTGGCCTTATAATCCTACCTGTTGAAAAGGCTCCAGAGCTATGAGTTTGAACCAAAGTGATTATGTGGCATAAGCACCAGCTGTCAGATTCTTCCATGTACATACCCTTCCACAATGACCTCATTCCAAAAATATAATGGGAACTCCAGTCGGTCCCCAAATCATTGCCTATCCAAGGATCTTTCCCATGAATCTACCTTTTTCCTCACCCCTACCATTCCCTGCACTTCTACCTTGCATATGCTTCATAATGTCCATAAACCAGACCATGTAGGATGCCGCATCGTAGACAGTTACTGTGCTACCACTGTGAGAACCTCTGCTCTCATGGAACAACACGTTAGCCTGTGACTCAACCTCTTACATCAAAGACATCAACCATTTCCTCCTCTGATTGTCCACAGTTCCTGTTCCTTTACCACAAGGCACCTTGCTTGTCACTATTGATACCACCTCTCTGTGCACTAACATCCCAAAAGCACATGGCCTTGGCACTAGTCCATGGCCTCCCAATGCCCAAGAGACCCCAAGCCTATGACCTACCTTCCTTGCACTCAAGTGCCCAATAACTAAATTTATCTCCTCCGGCGATTCCGTCACTTGCGCGTAACATTTCATCTTACGCCTGCATTTGACACACACATTTCCACGATTAAGACTGATTGACCTAATAATTCCACTAGCACGTGCAAGATTCTTTCACCAATATGATCCCAAGATTTTATATCTTTCTTGCATTTTTTCCGTAATGCTATGAAGACCGTCTTCTGGCTCTCTTCTCTTTTGGCAGTACACTGTAAATATGCATATAACCATTGCGTTCTTCTCTACCTTTGCCTCGTTTCTTCGTTTGTTAGGGCTACTATGTCCATATCATCCTTTTTTTATTTTACGAAATATTTCCTCACCTTTAGTGGTAATCCCAGGGACCTTCCATTTACCTAGATTAACTGTCTTTCTCTGTGCGAAATTTTGTTTTCCAGAAAAACAAACCTGTTCATCTGAGGGTGTTTTATAGGGAAACTTGCCCATGGCATTTTTACAAGTGATGGGGTGCAGACGTAACGCCCCAATGCCAGCCTGGAGAATCGGGCAATCTTTAGTCGCGGGTTTCTTCCATTAGAACGACTGCCTGTCTAGGCTCAGTCTTCATGAAAAATGTATGTTGACAGCGTTAGAGTCCTCCTGTTGTCAGCTTCAAAAGTCGGTTCTCAGCACTGTTCCTCGAAAAGAACATAGTCTTCCCTCCAGGGATTCCCATTTGAACTATCTAGTGAGTGTAATCTGACTACTGAAGAAGAAAAGTTACTCCCTATGCAAAGTGGCTATCACGATAAATTTAAACAATTAGCGTATCACTTTGATGTCAATGACTTGGCGCATGGTGGGTGGAGTTGATGACTAGGGCACCAACGATATGATTCTTCACTTGGCGATTTTTTCGTAGCGGCGATATCTTTTAATGATATTTGAGCCTCTCACCTACACAGAGGTATTACCGAATTTATGAAGTGATACGTAGTATAAACCCTATATTTACAGCTTCTCTGTGCTGTTACTGTAAGACAACGTCTGAAAGTGAGAAGGTGTTCTGTGACAGTGCTAGATCTTAGGACTCAGCAATGAGGTCAATATTCTAGTCCTGTGATGCATGAGTGAGAGTCAAGGAAAGATATTTTCCTACCTGATGAAAGAATACTTAGAGGGAATATAGCCTATGTCATAGTCCTGTACAGGATTTCACAACAAGTAACGATACTTTAGCGATGTGAAAACGCGTGTCTTGTCCAATCTCTTCTAAATTTAAAAATAACTCGTTTAAATAGGAGCAATCTACATTTCGTGTGAGAAATTCGAGGTGTGTGGTTAACAACATCACTGCCTCTGATTGGATAAAGTGGGTTTTTTTAAACTGGGTGGTCTACATTGGGGTGTAATTGTTTAGACTACTGTATTCATCCAAGCTGCAGCTGCTTCTTTCTCAGTACACTGTGGCTGCCTGCGGTCACGAGGAGTCAGCAACTGGAAGTAACGGATTAGCACATCCTGTATCAGGTGTAAAGAGTGCACCGACTTGTCTGACTTTGCCCACAGCAGTGAAGGCTGGCGACGTGACCAGTGTGCTGGGCGAGCCCAACAGAAGCGGACGTGTGTGTTGCATGAAAGAAGATTCAAAGTGATGAATATTTGTGCTGGACGTATTGATAACATCTGAATTCCTACCACTCCAATCATCCTCGCATGCACTCCAAGGCGGCGGTGGTGCAGTCTGTCACACATGTGCATCCACGACTGCAGCTGCGGCTATGGCTGTGGCTGTAGTTTCCTCTGGTCCTTGAACCTTGGCGCCAGTGATGTACGAGGGGACAGGAGTGCTGTTTCTAGACGTCTCTGAGGCGAGTGTGCGACATCTACCCACGGCAACTACGGCTAGGGGCTGGCTCGTGGTTCAAGTGTGTCGTTCTTCATTCTTGTCAGTACATCGCAGTAGACAGTCTGGAAGTGGTAGTTGCTGTTGTCCCTATCCAAATGGTGGTTAATACACAGCATTTCATTCCACTCCCTAGTGATTACACTTATTACATATTGGGGAACAGGAGTAGACAGTTGAGTCATGATGTCTACCCAAGTTGGGAAACCCTGTCTCCTGCAAACTGGTTAACTAAGCAATAAATATCATTGTATGAATGACTTTGATTTGAATTTCATGTCATTAGCTCCTTCCTCTCCATCACAGAGTGAGTGTTTGCCTACCAATTCTTTTCTGAAAGTGTGGTCAAAGGTGGGGGCGATGGGTAGGGGGGATGGAACGTTCTCTGGTGGTGGCACTGTGCACTAGCTCAGTCGATCCCTGCATGTCGAGATGAGTACACACACGAAAATTTTCCAATAAGACGACACCTCCAATTGGCAACAGTGCAATTACATACTTACGGCAGGTAGCTGTTGGATGTGAGCTTTTCACTCGAAATAAAAGTGAGATCCAGCCCCTGCAAACTGAATTGTATAAAAAAACAGTATATCCTATAATATACACTACTGGCCATTAAAATCGCTACACCAACAAGAAATGCAAATGATATATATATATACTAGAACTGACATGTGATTAAATTTTCACGCAGTTTGGGTGCATAGATCCTGAGAAATCAGTATCCAGAACAACCACCTCTCGCTATAATAACGGCCTTGATAAGCCTGGGCATTAGCTCAAACAGAGCTTGGAGCTTCGACACAATACAACAGTTCATCAAGAGTAGTGACTGGCGTATTGTGACGAACCAGTTGCTCAGCCACCATTGACCAGACGTTTTCAGTTGGTGAGAGATCTGGGGAATGTGCTGGCCAGGGCAGCAGTCGAACATTTTCTGTATCCCGAAAGACCCGTACAGGAACTGCAACATGCGGTCGTGCATTATCCTGATGAAAGAAAGTGTTTCACAGGGATCAAATGAAGGGCAGAGCCACAGGTCGTAACAGATCTGAAAAGTAACGTCCACTGTTCAAAGCGCACTCAATGCGAACAAGAGGTGACTGAGACGTGTAACCAATGGCACCCCGCACCATCATGCCGGGGCCGGTCGGTGTGGCCGAGCGATTCTGGGTGCTTCAGTCTGGAACCGCATGACCGCTACGGTCGCAGATTCGAATCCTGTCTCGGGCATGGATGTGTGTGAAGTCCTTAGGTTAGTTAGGTTTAAGTAGCCCTAAGTTCTAGGGGACTGATGACCTCAGAAGTTAAGTCTCATAGTGCTCCGAGCCATTTGAACCATCATGCCGGGTGATATGCCAATATTGTGATGATGAATACAAGCTTCCAAAGTGTGTTCACTGCAATGTCGCCAAACACGGATGCGACCATCATTATGCTGTAAATAGAACCTGGGTTCGTCCGAAAAAATGACGTTTTGCCATTAGTGCACCCAGGCTCGTTGTTGAGTACATCATCTCAGGCGCTCCTGTCTGTGACGCAGCATCAAGGGTAACTGCAGCCACGGTCTCTGAGCTGATAGCCCATGCTGCTGCAAACGTCATCGAACTGTTCGTGCATATGGTTGTTGTCTTGCACATGTCCCCATCTGTTGACTCAGGGATCGAGATGTGGCTGCATGTTCTGTTATTGCCATGCGGATAAGATGCCTGTTATCTCGACTGCTAGTGATACCAGGCCGTTGGGACCAACACGGCGTTCCGTATTACCCTCCTGAACCCACCATTTCCATATTCTGCTAACAGTCATTGGATCTCGACCAATGTGACCAGCAATGTCGCAATACCGTAAAATGCAATCGCGATACGATAAACCGCAATCGCGATAGGCTACAATCCTACCTTTATCAGAGCCAGAAACGGGATGGTCACACATTTCTCCTCCTTACACGAAGCATCGCAACAACGTTTCACCAGGCAACGTCGGTCAACTGCTGTTTGTGTATGAGAAATCGGTTGGAAACTTTCCTCATGTCAGCACATTGTAGGTGTCGCCACCGGCGCCAACCTGTTTGAATGCTCTGAAAAATTAATCATTTTCATATCACAGCATCTTCTTCCTGTTGGTTAAATTTCACGTGTGTAGCACGTCATCTTCGTGGTGTAGAAATTTTAATGGCCAGTAGTGCATAATTGTATTTCTTGTTGTGAGATCCTTCGTCTCCAGCATGAAGTGAATCCTTTCCCCGCCAATTTCCAGATTTGGAAGGGGAGGGGAAGGACTGGAGGGAGTTTAATTAATTTATCGGTGAGGGGAGTTCCCAGAGAGCTGGGGCAGGGAGGACGAGTAAGAGGGTAAGGGGGATGGGTGAACAACAGGTTAAGGACCTGTCAGTGAAAAGAGAACGGTAGGTTTGCTTTTAAATGTATACATGCTCCTGAATGTAGGCAACCCACACTAACAAAATTCACTGATGTGCTTGCTGCCTTACTACTTACAGGGTCTTCATGACTGATGTCACTGTAGTCGAGTTAGCTCACAGGCACCTAATTCGTGGGGAAGCGTGGTTTTGAGGGAAGAGATAGTGAAATTTTGGCACATTTGAAAGATTTAACGGTCATTTTAGTGAAATACTGCCAGGAGTTTCTCATCTGTGGGTAGAGGACGTGAAGTGTTTCATATACAAGACGTCGATAGATTCTACTGGACCTGGTTGCCTGTTTGACTGAAGTTGCAACCATTGTCGGTGAAACTCCTCGTTATCATGTAGGTATTAGACATGCTGATGCGAATTGTGCGTAAGTGTAAACATACGACATTTTTCTGCAAGATCTCTAAAGAATTTTCGTCACACGGCAGTCTGAACAGAATCTCTGAACATCACTTCGTGGACACCTAGCGGGGAAACGGTGAGTTGTTTGTCATATACAAGAAGTGTTTACTTTCGTACACTGTAACCACTCTAAAATTTTGTACGCAGTGTTTTACACCCTATATATTGTGCAGTTATAGTGTATCTATAGTGCATATGAAATGTCCTAAAGCTAGTCAAAAAACATTGCTGGTTGGAAAAGTAGAACGCCATAATACTGCGTCAGATCACTTACATTACAAAAGTTATTTCTTTCCACAGGTACTGCTCTGCCAAGGGGAAGAACAAGCTATTGAGTTGATAACGTGTCAGGACAACTACGGATGCGTTCGTGGGGAATGCGTCGAAGGTGAATCGGAATGCGACGTGGAAAACGACCCCATCACGTGTACAGGCATGGGGCTCTTCCCTGACCCTTACGACTGTACCAAGTTCCACATCTGCAAGGCAGAGGGAAACTCTTCCGTGAGATACTGCAGCGACGGCTGGGCTTATAACCCACTTACAGGCGTGTGCAGGTAAGGTGTAACAATTTTCCTGCTGAAACGGAATTCCCAATACTAACGTCGTCTTTTCATGCAGTTTGAGACAGCCACCACAGGCCACCTAAGAATTCCTATCTGGAATGAGGAAGTATACACAGCTAATCAAGGAAAAAAATTTTAACGTTATAGCTGCCGAGTTATGATACCGTCGTTATTTTTAACTTAACTATACACTTTTCTGTACTCCGTGGCCTTGGAAGAACTCTTCACAGAGGACTTCAAAGATATAACAGGTCGATCAGTCAGATTCAAGATACCGCCACAAACAACTATCCCTCTGTTAGGAGAAAACGTCTCACAAACCTCTGCCCTGTTGTATCAAATGCAAGCAATCACACGAATCACGTAAAGTTCGTGTGTTTATTATTATCACTGTCATATCAAGTGCTCAAAATCTTGACCCCAGACAATGATATAAGCTAAAAAGGCATTTCAGAAACGTTGAATTTTGTTCAAATGTGTGTGAAATCTTATGGGCCTTAACTGCAAAGGTCATTCATCAGTCCCTAAGATTACACACTACTTAACCTAAATTATCCTAAGGACAAACACACACACACAGACACACACACACACACACATGCCCGAGGGAGGACTCGAACTGTGGTGTCACCGCAGACACCACACTTGCTATGTGGTAGCCTTTAAATGGGCCGCGGTCCGTTAGTATACGTCGGACCCGCGTGTCGCCACTATCAGTGATTAGAAACCGAGCGCCGCCACACGGCTGGTCTAGTCTAGAGAGACTCCCTAGCACTCGCCCCAGTTGTACAGCTGGCTTTGCTAGCGATGGTTCACTGTCTACATACGCTCTCATTTGCAGAGATGACAATTTAGCATAGCCTTCAGCTACGTCATTTGCTACGACCTAGCAAGGCGCCATATTCAGTTACCATAATGTATTCTGAACAGATAATATTGTGAATCATGTACCGTCTAGAGCGACTTTCATCATTAATGGATTAAAGTTATCTAAGTAATTACGTCCGCTTTCTGAATTATAATTTCTTATCATGTTCCAGACCTCACGTCAGTGTAGTTCTTCCCTCCTCACGCCAGCCTGCGTGAGCTAAAACGCGTGCATTTCGGCCTCTACTCGTAACACGGTGTTGGCTCTTCTGCCAACACAACACGAACCTCCGCCGGGACTAGCCGCACAGTCCATGACTGCAGCGCCTTGGACCGCTCGGCTAATCCCGCGCAGCCGTTGAATTTTATTTGGATCTATAACACAACAGTTCCACAATCGACGGCATTTCACGTTTCGTGTCTCATCTGAGTTTTCTTGTAAGCCTGTTGTTTCATTTAACTCACAGCTGGAACTCCAAAAGGGTTACTTCTGGTAAGCAGGTTATCTGCGGGCATGTAAGACAGCCCAGACCCTAAGCATGAGATTACACTAATAAAGATTTCCACTCTCAGGTTACACGCTGGGGTCTGTAGGTGCCCCCGACTCCGGCCCCGTTGGGAGCCGCTGGGAGTTTACCGAGGTCACCCAGAGGAACCCTCCACATGAAGTAAGGAATTGTGATAATTACGTAGGTTGGTATTTAAATAGTGGCAACACTGCTGTGGAGACACTATGCAATGGAATCTACAATTGTTTCTGATAGCACACGTTGTTGCCATACCTTCCTTACCTCCGACCAAATGGACTCGGCCGTCCAACGTCATCCGTGAGAGCGGGCAATCGAGGTAGGCACAGTCGCTTGTGAGCGAGCGGTCTGACGTAACGGTGTCACTTTGTTTTCGAAACGGGAACTTCCCCAAAAAGGTAAGTAGGAGTAATCCGCTCAATTACAGGCCTATATCACTAACGTCGATTTGCAGTACGGTTTTGGAACATATACTGTGTTCGAACATCGTGAAGTACCTCGAAGAAAACGATTTATTGGTACACAGTCAGCACGCATTCAGAAAATACCGTTCTTGTGAGACACGACCAGTAAATACCGTTTTCGTGAAACACAACTAGCTCTTCATACTCATGAAGTAATGAGTGCTATTGACAGACGATGTTAAATTGATTCCGTATTTTTAGATTTCCAGGAGGCTTTCGACACCATTCCTCACAAGCATCTCCTAACCAAACTGTGTGGCTCTGGAATATCGCCTCAGTTCTCCGACTGGATTCATGATTTCCAGTCAGGAAGCTCACAGTTATAGTAAGATACGGAGAGTCATTGAGTAAAACAGAAGTAATATCCAGCGCTCCCCAAGGAAGTGTTATAGGCCCTCTGTTGTTCGTGATCTATATATCTATACGACATAGGAGACAATCTGAGAAGCCATCTTAGATTGTTTGCAGTTGATGCTGTCATTTACCGTCTTGTAAAGTCATCAGATAATCTAAACGAATTGCAAAATGATTTAGATAAGATATCTGTATGATGCGAAAAGTGGCAATTGACCGTGAGTAAAGAAAAGTGGGAAGTTATTCGCAGGAGTACTAAAGGAAATGCGCTAAATTTCGATTACGTGATAAGTTACACAAAACGTAAGGCTGTAAATTCAACTAAGTACTTAGGGAGTAGAATTACAAATAACCTAAATTGGTACGATCACATAAACAATGTTGTGGGTAGAGCAAATCAAAGACTGCAATTCATTAGCAGAAGACTTTAAAGTTGCAACAGATCTACTAAAGAGACTGCTTACACTATGCTTGTTCGCCCTACTCTTGAGTATTGCTGTGCATTGTGTGATCCGCATCAGGTGAGACTGAAGGATAACATCGAAAAAGTTCAAAGAAGGGCAGCTCGTTATGTTTTATCGCGAAATAGCGGAGACAGTGCCACAGACATGATATATGAATTGGAGTGGCAATCATTAAAACAAAGGCGTTTTTCGTTGCGGCGTGATCTTCTCATGAAACAATCACCAATTTTCTCCTCCGATTGCGAAAACATTGTGTTGGCACCCGCCTACATAGGGAGCAATGATCGTCTCGATAAAATAAGAGAGATCAGGGCTCACACAGAAAAATTTAAGTGCTCGTTTTTCCCGCGCGCCGTTCGAGAGTGGAACGGTAGACTGACAGCTTGAAGGTGGTTCATTGAAGCCATAAACTTTACTTAAATATGTACAAAACATATGTTCAAAACAACAAAATTTCATAAAAGCAATTCTTCTTGTTTGCAGACAAGTTATGAATACTATTATTATTATTATTATTACTATTATTATTATTATTATTATTACTGACATTGGCTGCAGTTGTATAAATATGTTGATAAGTATAACTGTCGTACAGCAGGTGCTATTAATTTTGCACTCACATATTTATCTGAATTTAGAAATTTGTGAACACCCTGAGTGTACACCTGCGAGCCGCCACTGCCCATAAGAAGGACTGTTTGCGGAGAGTAACCACAAATACTGGTTCAGCAACGGCCGAGACAGTCGTACAATTAAGGTGTGGCCATCTGGTCGCCTACAGAAGGAGCGCCCCATCCACCTCCAGGAAGGGGAAGGAGGAGGAGAGCGACGGACAGCCCGCCACAGCGGGTAAACGCTGCTGACCGTTGAAAGCACCAAGCACTTTCCTCACCGTCCCCTTTCTATCCGAACCAGCGAGAAACAATGTCCCCCCCCTTCCCCCCCAACTATAATGCTTCTAAACTTGCGCTTATTCGTGAACGACACCATTTTCAGCCACGCAGCACTCCCACGTTGAAAGAATACACTTAATTATAATTACCGTACCTAAACAAAAAAGACAGCTATGTTGTTAATATACGCGACGTTACCGAAGGTCACTTTTATTAAATACAGGGGAATCCGAGTATAGCTATAGCTATTAACGTAATTTCGAATGATCGCCAGAATTCCAAATACACAGCCTGGACAACTAGCACTGTGCAGTATTTAAAAAAAATTAATGCTCCCAAAACTTACCTGTGCATTAATAATGAGCAACATCGCATATGTATGTACGGTTCTAACAGTGGAAAGCCGAGAAATAACCACTAATATACCACAACAAGGTATTTACTCAAATAAACCCTGCAGTAGTACTAGTTAGTGGCGATGCTAGAGTACTCATAAATACTATTCTGCAATATTACTGACCGTAGACGAGATCCACCGGCGCTCCCAGACATGTAACTCTAGCAATAACAGGGTCCAAAGCCACCACAAGCCTCGTAAATAGATGCGTGCCGGCCGAACGGTCTAGGCGCTTCAGTCCGGAACCGCACTGCTCCTACGGTCGCAGGTTCGAATCCTGCTTCGGACATGGATGAGTGTGATGTCATTAGTTTAGTCAGATTTAAGTAGTTGTAAGTATAGAGGACTGATGACCTCTGATGTTAAGTCCCAAAGTGTTCAGAGTCATTTGAACCATTTGAATAGATGCGCAAATAAGGCGAACTATACAGGTCCTCGACACACACAAATGAGACTCAGCAAAGGCCACAGTGAAACAAAAACAAACTATATCCACATATACAGTCGGTCATAGACTCACAGAGGCCACGGCACCTCTCTCACGATGTGCGAAACTCTCTAGTTGCATTTTTTGCCTAGAGCTGTACTACACGTATAGCGTCTTTGGTTGGAAGCACCAGAATTTCCTTTGATGTGACACAATCCAGTAAAGTGGAGGTGGCTTTGCAGCGTGTTTACCCGTCGCGGCGTCTTATTTTTTATGCGTACGGCATCTTTGGTTGGAAATCGATTGTGTTATGACGTCATTAATATGAAATTACACTATTTGTATCATCGTGTTCATTTCTAACACTATGGCGCTAGCCACACTAGTACCGAACTGATAGCTTGGCAGTGATAAAGAAATTGGGCCCGTGCTGCATTGTGATTGTATGAGAGAATCATGACGTCGAGAGGTCGCGGAGGCGTTAGGGTGGATATTGCATAATTGGATAAAAAGCGAAAATTGAAGCAAATAGAGTACTCAGATGATGCCTGTTTGTGATCTCTGCTGGCGCCTCGAATGACGAAATATTAAACTGTTGTTACTAAATAACCATAGCCTAGGCCTCACTAACTGACGTGACTTGACGTAATTTGTTATTAAAAAGTAGACACGGCCTACAGACTCTCCTTCCAGAGAGCCCCAGCTACAAATACGGAAAATTGTGTAGCAATAAGGAATAAATACGATAAAGATGTTTTATTGGTTGTTATTAACAAATAGCACGTCACGACCCTGTCTGTGCTGTTTGGCTCGGAAGTGAACGCCTTCCACTTCCACTCAAGTACCCCATTTACAAAGCGTGGTATGGGGGTGGAGGGGTGCCCTTGTCTTATTGGTCTACTGAGTCTCCCGCCATTTTATTGTGCTCCCATTGGCTGAGGGGGAGAGGAAGGTCTTTCCCGCCAATTTCATGTTACATAACCACTATTGGGCTACGTTATAACCTTGAATACAAATCAAACAATTGCGTAAGATGTGTGGGGGTTTATCTCGGCGACCATGATTAATTCCTGATGATGGTTCTCCGGAGGGGGGGCGGGAGGGGGGGGGATGAGTGGTCTGGGGTACCAAGGAGCCCAAGTGCGTAACCTGACATTGGCAGTTCTTATCACTGTAATCTGATGCTAAAGGTCAAGATCATGTCATGAGAGCGCTGGTAACATACTCCTGTGAGCGTGCGGGCCTTTTTGTGTTTCCAAGACGAACTAGCCAAAGATATACTGTAGAAATGTCCTGTGCAGAAGGTCTATAGGGTGTTACAAAAAGGTACGGCCAAACTTTCAGGAAACATTCCACACACACAAAGAAAGAAAATATGTTACGTGGAGATGTGTCCAGAAACGCTTACTTGCCATGTTACAGCTCATTTTATTACTTCTCTTCAAACCACATTAATCATGGAATGGAAACACACAGCAACAGAATGTACCAGCGTGACTTCAAAGACTTTGTTACAGGAAATCTTCAAAGTGTCCTCCGTTAGCGAGGATACATGCATCCACCCTCCGTCGCATGGAATCCCTGACGCTCTGATGCAGACCTGGGGAATGGTGTATTGTAGTCAAGAGGATTGAGGTCAGGAGAGCGTGGAGGGCATGGAATTGGTCCGCCTCTACCAATCAAAAAAAAATGGTTCAAATGGCTCTGAGCACTATGGGACTTAACTGCTGAGGTCATCAGTCCCCTAGAACTTAGAACTACTTAAACCTAACTAACCTAAGGACATCACACACATCCATGCCCGAGGCAGGATTCGAACATGCGACCGGAGCAGTCGCGCGGTTCCGGACTGAGCGCCTTAACCGCTTATTTTTTTTTTTTTTTTGTTTTGTTTTTGTAACGTTGTGTTTGGTCATTGCGGAAGTCACATGACATCCGTTCAAGTTCGTTGTTGATCCTTTAAGTCAGTTTTTATTACAGAGGCCAACCAGCTCCCTGACCGTACACACTGAGCTACCGTGCCGGCAAGCGCTAGACCACCGCGGCCGGCCTCTACCAATCCATCGGTCACCGAATCTGTTGAGAAGCGTACTAACACTTCGACTGAAATGTGCAGGAGCTCCATCGTGCATGAACCACATGTTGTGTCGTACTTGTAAAGGCACATGTTCTAGGAGCACAGGTAGAGTATCCCGTATGAAATCATGATAATGTGCTCCATTGTGCGTAGGTGGAAGAACATACTGACGAAACTAAAATGAGCTCTAACATGGAAATTAAGCGTTTCCGGACACATGTCCACGTAACATCTTTTCTTTATTTGTGTGAGGAATGTTTCCTGAAAATTTGGCCGTACCTTTTGTAACACCCTGTATAATTATCTGTTTGGAATAGGACCAACAGTCTTGCTGCTACCATATGACCAATAGGACATCTCCCACCAAGTACGGCTGCGTGTGTATTAGGTTCTGCAGATATTTGTGGCCGTTTTAAGCTCCCATAAGTGAAGAAGGGACCAATGTCGATATTATTGAACAGCATATTGACGTTTTGACGGGCCCAGATCGTTGTTTATCCACTTCCGGGATGCGGTGTCGTTGCTATTTCTCAACTTTCTTACCTCAGTGAGCTGCTCTGAACGACTGCCCGACCTGCAGCGGCGTGTTCTTTGGTTCAGTGTGGAAAGACTCTCTAAAAGACAGGCTGTGCTATACGTGGAAGCAGAATGCAAAAATGTTACTGTCTCACAATTGGAAAGAGGATTCATTCCGTCAGGCCCCACTGAAGCTTCATAAGATCGTGCATTGGGACTCTTTTACAGCATCTTGAGAGGCAAGATAGATTTCCGTGTGAAATGACTGTGAAACATTTAATCTGATGCATTAGGTCCATAGCAAGGATCACCAAGGCATACGTCCCACAATACGAACATTGTCTGCAAAACATAGATTTACTGAGACGCCCATTAAACCATTTCTGTTTGCATAAAATTAGAAGAAAGGTCCGCGTTGGCCGTAATTTTGATGATTTATTAACAGAAAAATCGGTTTTCGATCACATAATGATCATCTTCAGTGCTGGAAGTTAGAAATTTTTACATAGCGATCAGTGAATAAGAAGCAAAAGACCACAAATACACCTGAGTATAAACCAACTGTTGGTAAGAACATACCTTTAGCGTACAAATTAAAGCTCGTAGGCACTGGTGTCTAGTTATTAGCAGTAACAGAAGCAATGAAACGATCACAATAACTGAAGCCGCTGTTTAGATTCACCTATACAGCAGACCTCGGTGTGACAGGGGCTTGGAACGTCCTCTGTGACATGTGTCACGTCAAGACTTAACATTACTTTATTTGGCAGGAGATTACCACAAAATACCAAATATGCACTTGCAAATTATTGATTGAATCAAACGCATAGCAAAAAGGAAGGAGGAAATGCACATATTGCCAACATACACTGGCGTGTTATTTTCAAAACAGAAAAACATGCAAGAATACATATCAACAGGTAAAGTTATGAGGTGGAGTAGCCAATCAATAATTTTTGTTTGAGCCATCAGACATCTGACATTGTTTATGACGTTGGCCACCAATACCTCTCATATGCCATCCTCTTCACCTTATATTCTGTACTCATTAGCGTGTTGATTCTATTCAACAGATCCTACGATACTTGTTCACGTTCAATGTGGATAGCAACGTCATAAGCGCATCTTACTATAGATATCATTTCCCCAAGGAATATAATCCTACTCTTGAAATTTTTTTTATTTCTGTCATTGTTTCTTCGATGTATAGATTAAGGGGCGGAGGCAGCATCCCTGTCTTAGGCGCTTTTTAATCCGAGCAGTTGAGTATTGTTCTTCTAATCTTATTGTTCCCTCTTCGTTCTTGTACATACTGTGAAGTTTTCTCGTCTTTCCCTATAGCTCAGGGGATGTCCATTAAGTACGTGAGAAGATCTCTTTAAACTTTGACCCCTACTGGCATGCACTTTCAGCTATTGGGATACTGTTACGGAATCAGTTAATATTAAATTAGCAAGTAACCTTATAAATAGAGATGGACGTTTTTGTTCAAATTCTTCGTGGAATCCGGCTCTCTCGCTTGTCAACAAAAACAGAGGAACTGAGTCAATGCTGTCTCATCGATTGACTATTAATTTCACTATCGATAACTTCTTATGCGGTCACCTTGTAAGGTGTCAGGCAAATCCAACACCTTACATGAAAACCCTGACATGATAAGCAAATCCCGTAGTATGTCACATAGCTCGGAATATATCGTGACATTAAATTAACCAAAGTAATACGAGTAACGAGTGAGCAAATGGAATACCACAGACTAACACAAGAACGCCTAAATGCAGGTCGTACCTTCCCACCGTGAGGCAGACGCAGTTCCGAGGGGAGAAACGAGGACAGAAGCCGAGATCAGAACCGTGTTAAGCTAGAAAAGGGATGGGCTGGGCACCCACGCCGCGAGCCTACCTGTACAACTATACAACCCGCACGTTTTAGCGTGAGGCTTTTTCGCGTCTCAGGTGTGTCAAGGACAACCCCCAGCCCATGTTAAAAGCTAGAGCCCTCCAGAAAAGCAGTATAGATCTTACGATAACACAAAAAGAGCCACTACCACCCGCAAGTTTTAGCGTGAGACTTTTTCGCGTGTCTGTTACATTAGGACAATCCTCTAGCTCATGTTAAAAGATAGAGCCCTCCAGAAGAACAGTATAGATCTCACGATAACGCTAGAGGTCCACACTAGCTGCAGGTTTTAGCGTGAGACTTTTTAGCGTCTCTGTTACGTTGCAAAATTTAAAAACATTGGCCCACCACGAAAAGTATAAAGTTTCTCATTGGATAGACAGAATTTTTGTAGGCGGAGCTTAAGGTTAACATTGAGACCCTGATTGGTCAGATGAAAACATAGCCAGATAGTTTTTTTAAGCTAACTTCGGTAAATTGTAGTAAGGAGAAGTTAGAGAGAGTTAGTTCCGAGACGGCGGGCTGGATGGCTGCTGCGCCGGCCGCTGCCGCCCTGACGCTGCTTAGACACCGACTAGGTAATGAACGCACACGATGCCGCATTTTTGAGCGCATAAGGCTTCACTCAGAACTGCAGAAGTCTCATCTGTTACACCCCATTTTTCCGTAAAACTAATGGTGATCGTTAATTAAAACTCATGGTGTTCACATTTGCCACTTCAAGAACAGATCTGAAACGCGATGATTTTTCTTTTATATAGTTATTGAGAAGCCACATCAGCCACTGTAATTTACGACAAGTTAGATAAGTTATTAAAGATAATTGAGGGTCACTGTAGACCATTTTGATAGTTTTCTCTTTTGTGAAACTTAAATTAAACCTAGATTATAGATGTGATATGGCATAGGTCATCCTTCGATCGATTATAGAACTTGGAAACCCATTTAGGGAATATTCGTTCACATTTTTGTTGAACGCAGTTGGTTTTTACTATCCTGTATTAAAACATTTCCTTTTATCAATAGTGCAATTTATAAAGGTTTTTTTTGTGAGTAGAATAAAATTTCCAATGGTAAACTTAACTGCTTTTTCGACGTTATTTTACCAGCTAACTAAAAATAGGAAAGCCTTGAACCCTTTCCACTATATTTAGTTAGTATTAAGATTCTTTTACAGGGAGTGCAGTGGAGCTGACGCTGAGATCATTTAGTATTTGGTTATATCATCGCTAGTCTCACTGAACTCTTCTGAATTCTACATCTCATGTGTGGTCTGGCGTCTCCTAACCAGCAACAGGTCCCAGGTTCAAACTAGTAAATTCCCCAAAAACCACGCTCAGAGCGTCGTTGCGCGAAAGTGGTAGGGAGACACGATATAGTACAATCAGACACCACCATGAATGCTTAGAACCTTTGTGATGGCGCTAGTGTTAACACTGTGTGTGTGTGTGTGTGTGTGTGTGTTTGTGTGTGTGTGTGTGTGTGTGTGTGTGTGTGTATGTTATGTGTGTGTTATGTTTCGGGAGGTCCTCTGTAAACTACGTCACTCGCCTGCATTCCCGTAACTCATTCGAATATCATTAACTTCTTGCCCACACGTGTACTTAGACTTGTCGGTATGTCGCTTAACATACATATTGCAGAAACTGTGGTACAAATTCATGTTGTACAAAATAACATCAGTTATGTAGGCGTTGCAGAATACTGCGAACGACTCACTGAGAAGCACACAGGGATTTCGACCGCTGCACCAGAGGACTCTCCGAATGATTCCTAGCAGTTACCTTGCACTTCTTCCAAATGCGGGAATCCCGGACATGCGCAAGTGTAAGGCATTCAGTTTAGTTCAAAGACGATAAATACTGGTGAGAACTTAAATAAACCTACTGCCTATGCTCGGAATTAACTATATAAACCAAAAAGTTGTCTGCTATGATAATGTATATACTCTGAACTAAAACGTTGACGTGAGATTTTCCTTGTCGCCCTTCCTCCGCCCTCTCCCCCCCCCCCCCCCCTTCACCTTTACATGAGATTTTGCGGTACTCCTCTCAGTTTCCCTCCCCCACCAGACCCGCGGACCCCATTCTGAACTCATGAAATTAATGGACGTTTGGTTACTTCTATTTTTCTCAGAATTTGGAACATGTTGCACCATTTTACACCGTCGAACGCTTTTCCCAGCTCGACAAAGCCTATGGACGTGTCTTCAGTTTTCTTCAGGTTTGTTCTATTATCAAGTCCAACATCATGTAAGCCCCTCTGATGCCTCTGTCTTTCTTAAAGCCAATCAGATCGTTACCTAACTGAACCTCGATTTTGTTTTCCATTGTTCTGTATTTTATTCTAGCCAGTGGTTTGGACGCATGAGCTGTTGAAATGGTTATGGTATAGTTCTCCTACTTACTTGGCCTTGCTATGTTCGGAATTGTGTGGACGATATTTTCCCGATGTAGTGGTGTGCTGCTAGTCTGATAGATTCTACACACTACGTGAATAATCGTTTGGTTACCACTTCCCCCAATGATTTTAGAAATTCTGATTGAATGTTATTTACATCAGTATCTTCGCGTTTACACTTGTTTTGTAAATAAAACCGCCTTTTCGTGCTGACAATTAATTTATTTTTCCCAGACGCGTTTCGCCTTTTTGTTGTTCTAAGGGATCATCAATGGGATGCATTACGGTACAATTTTGTTATTTATTAATTTCTGGTATAGACCACGTGGAAATGGTTGGCATTGCGTGAATAACAAGTTCATATGCGTGGCCATCTTCCGCAGCAAGTACAGAAACTGTATCGTTATAGATCCCACTGATGATGCATAAGAACGAGCAAAAGGCGAAAAGGGAAAAATAAATTAAGTGGCAGCAGGAAAAGACGGTTTTATTTACAAAACAAGTATGTCTGTACTTGATACGAAAGATGGCCATGCGAACAAACTTGTTCTCCTAGTTTATTTAATCCCAAATCTTATATTTTATCTCAAGTATTTTCTTCAAATAAATTTTACGTTTCGCAGATATATCAGTGCAGCAAAGAAACTGTCAAACAGAAGAAATGATGGCTTACTCGTCCTAAAGGCGACAGCTGGTAGTTGTTTTATCAAAACGCGCACCAATATGACAAACCGTCCGTTTTGATGGCCAAAATCACTAAGTGAGAGGTTATCCCTTACTTTTGTCGCCTGTCTGAAGTACACCCTTCCTTGGCCCTCCCCCGTCCGCCCAGAACGGCCGTGTCCACTGGCCAACGAGAGAGCTGCCGTGTCTCCAGTGAGGTAGCGTTCTACCGACTGTTAAAGTAGTGTAGCTGCGATAACTTGCAAGATCCGCACTGGGTCCTTCCTACATTGTAGTTTATGTTCATTAGTGATTAAATTGCTTATTTGGTCGTAGCTTCGCAGCCAGAGACAGGCCGCAGAGGTTTAACGGCACCTCTCATCTTCCGCACGGTGTGTGTGAAGCTGACCTACACTCAAGTCGCGTACCTTTACAAACACCGCAGCAGCCAACGGCCGCATCCCACAGCCTGGAGTAAACAAACGGCTGCCGCTTGCGCTGCAGAGGTCGCTGACGGCGCACGCCCACCCCGACAGAGTGCGTGCAGGACCCATTGCTGCGGGCACGCCCTCCGACATTCAGTTACTGTGCGATAGCTCCCTTCTTTCCTCCCTTCTAAAGGATTTTCGAGAGATCGATACAAATCCGGTAGCTCTTGAAAATCATTTATTCAAGGTGCTGGGCATTTGTACGAGCAATTATCTCTTTTTTCCTTATTTGAACATGTCGTGCATTTCCAACCTTGTGTCAACCAGTCTGTTTCCGTGACTCCATCGAGCGAGCTGGCGCAGTGGTTATCACACTGGACTCGCAATCGGGAAGACGACAGTTCGAACCCGCGTCCGGCTGTCCTGATTTAGGTGTCCCGTGATTTCCGTAAATCGCTTCAGGCAAATGCCGGGATACTTTGTTTGAAAGGACGCGATCGATTTCCTTTCACATCCTCTTAACCCCAGTTTGAGATCCGTCTCGTTCTCGATGGGACGTTAAACACCAATCCCCTCCTCCTCCCTGATTCCCTCTGTAACATTACGTCATTTTCAAGCATTAATCTCTTTCTGTGCCACTTTAGTTATTTTCATCATTATTCTTTCAGTCTACTTAAAAATTTAATACATTTCCTTTTGATCTGTAGTTTGATTATATGACACTGGCATCATACCTCCTCTGCCGTTTGACTCACTAAGTTCATTTTCTTTTCCCTTCTTTTATGTTTTTTGACTTGTCTGACGGAATTCTAATGTCATCGGCTTTTAATACATTGCCTTATATTGTTACATCTACGCTTGCATCACACTATGCGTATAACAGTTCAGATTTACCTAGCTGTACATTACATAAGTGGTGCATGTTATAGTTAAACACTACTGTACAAAAAATAAGTACAAATAGAGTTTGGCAGAGGTGCATTAGCTTTCTTCTCCCTTATCAAGCTAAGAATCGAGCGGTCAGGAATGATGTGTAATGTCCGTATTCAGCATTTACTGTGTGTAAGTTAAAGCTCAGAACGGACCTTGCGAAATCAAAAACAATTTGTTTGTTTGTTTCTGATCTCTTTACCAGATTATTCAACGCCAGTCTTCGTATTGCTGCCAAATCTTGTCTCCTCTCCGTGGGGAAATCCACACGGTCTTTCAAGAACTCTCTGAGCAAACAGGACTTTTCAAGGCGCAATTTTAAAAGTCTCATTGGAAAGACAGTTTACGTCATGTATTCAAAATTTGCTATCCTGGGTGAACGCGTCGTCTTGTTCATGGCAGACCAGTCTTCTGTTACTGCCATTTCTCGCTCCGGCACCTTTTCCTTCCAGAGGTTCGCCATAAATTGTGAACCACTGTCTGTTTTAAGGTAAGCACGTTGTACATACCCTGGTAGACACAGGGCGAGCAATGTAAAATTGGCCCAGAAAATATTTGTAAAAATCAGAATTGACCCTGGCTAAGTACAAGGGGAATTGTCCATCACTGAAAATGCTTGAAACCGAGATTTCGATGCAGCAATCGGTTGCTGCAATGCGTCTTAGCATGTGCTTTTACCGCGTACTCTGTCCCAACTACTTCGCCGTGTCATTATGTTTGAGAGAGTGATAAGAGCAGACGCGTTTAGTGAATACCACACAAAATTGTGCTGTAGATAAAACAGCACGTGTTTATTGGCCAATGTTATGCGAAGCACCATTTGTGGATTTATGGAAAACAAACTATACTGGATTTTACTGTTTTGGTTCTTTTAAGTGATAGTTTTTAAATGTTTATTCATACAGTGGACATTCATATCTGTTCATATGATGTGATTTTAATGCCGTGGAACGTTACTGAAAGAATCTGTGACATGCAGCCATTAATTTTCGTCATTAAAGTTCGACTATTTATCTTGAAAGAATATAATTATGTACTCGTATCTTCACATTAAAGAAGTATTCTGGTACACACACGCATAATATGCTCCATGTTACCTACAAGGTGATGGTGAGCGCCATTTAGTGTGGTGATCATTTTTCGCCTAGGTAAATGACTGCACGACATGAGAGAACTTTTTTTTTTTTTTTTTTTTGAGTTGTCAGTCTTCTGCCTGGTTTGATGCGGCCCGCCACAAATCCCTCTCCTGTGCCAACCTCTTCATCTCAGAGTAGCACTTGCAACCTACGTCCTCTAGTATCTACTGGATGTATTCCAGTCTCCGTTTGCCCCAACAGTTTTTACCCTCTACAACTCCCTCTAGTACCGTTTAAGTTACTCCTTCACGCCTTAGTAGATGTCCTACCATCCTGTCCCTTCTTCTTGTCAGTGTTTTCCATATATTCGTTTTCTCGCGATTATCCGGAGAACCTCCTCATTCCTTATCTTATCAGTCTACCTAATTTTCAGCATTCTTCTGTAGCACTACACCTCAAATGCTTCGATTCTCTTCTTTCCCGGTTTTCCCAAAGTCCATATTTCACTGCCATACAGTACAGTGCTCCAAACGCACATTCTCAGAATGTTTCGTACCAGTAGACCTCTGTAGGCCAGGAATGCCGTTTTTGCCAGTGCTAGCCTGCTTTTTGTATCCTCCTTCCTCCGTCCGTCATAGGTTCTTTTGTTGCCTAGGTAGCAGAATTCCTTAATTTCGTCTACTTCGTGACCATCACTCCAGATGTAAACTTTCTCGTTGTTCATATTTCTGCTACTTCTCGTTACTTTCGTCTGTCTTTTCTTTACTCTCCATCCACATTCTGTACACAGTAGACTATTCATTCCATTCAGCAAATCCTGTAATTCGTCTTCATTTTCACTGAGAATAGCAATGTCATCAGTGCATATTATTATTGACATTCTCTAACCATGAACTTTAATTCTATTCTGAAACCTTTCTTTTGTTTTCATCATTGCTTCTTCTATGTTTAGATTTAACAGTAGGGGCGAAAGACTACATCCATGTTTACACCCTTCTTAATCTGACCACTTGGTTCTTGGTCTTCCACTCTTATCGTTCCCTCTTCATTCTTGTACATATTTTATAACATTACTCCACTTTACCTATAGCTTATCCCTGTTTTTCTTAGAATATTGAACAGCTTGTGCCATTCTTCGTTGTTGGATGCTCTTTACAAATCAACAAATCTTTTAAACGTGTCTGGGTTTTTTCAGTGGTCTAGCTTCCATTGTCAAACGCAATGTGAGAACTGTCTCTCTATCGCCTTTAACTTTTTTAAAGCCAACTGATCGTTATTGCACACATCCTCAACCTTTTTTCCATTCTTCTGTGTATTATTCTTGTCAGCAACCTGGATGCCTGAGCTGTTCAGCTGATTGTGCGATAATCCTCGCACTCTTCGCCTCTTGCAGTCTCCGGAATTGTGTGGATGATGTTTTTCCGAAAGTCAGATCATATATCGCCAGACTCATACATTTTGCACACCAAAATCTTAAGTCTTCCAAAGCTCTTTTAAATTATAAGTCTAATACTGGATCCCCTATCTCTCTGTCTCTTCTTTTATCACATCAGACAAGTCTTCATCCTCATAGAGCCCTTCAATGTACTCTTTCCACCTACCCGCTCTCTCTCTCCTGTGCATTTAACAGTGGAATTCCCGTTGCACTCTTAGTATTACCAACTTTGCTTTTAATTTAACCGAAGGTTGTTTTAACTTTTCTATATGTTGAGTCAGTCCTTCCGAGAATCGTTTCTTTTTCGGTTTCATCACATGTTCATGCAGACTTGTCACCTTAGTTTCCTTGCAGTCCTACTTATTTCATTCCTAAGTGACTTATATTTCTGTATTTATCCCAAACATTTTTGTAGTTCCTTTTTTGGTCGAACAGCTGAAGTATTTCTTCTGTTACCTATGGTTTCTTTGCAGTTATCTTCTTTGTACCTATGTTTTACTTTCGAACTTCTGTGACCGGCCTTTTTAGAGATGTCCATTCCTCTTCAACCTAACTGCCTACTGAGTTACTCATTATCGCTGTATCTATAGCCTCAGAGAACTTCGGGGGTATGTCTTAATTCCTCGGTGCTTTCGTATCCTCTTTCTTTGCGCACTGATTCTGTGCTACTATACCAACTATTACCATACACTGTTAACACCTATTACACCACAATGTTTCATTTACATCTTGTTAAAATAAAACTTTTCGATAATTTTCTTATTCAAAGTCACACCTATCTTGTACTTACAACATTATGTATAAAATGTTAATCATCTTCATATTTCTGTAGCACTAGCCCATTATTCGCCATGTTTTGTTCTTATGTCCCTCCCTCATAACATCCAAGCCAGCCAATATTCTCTTATCTGTTGCGTTATGCCCTTATCTGAGTGTCTTCTGCACCAGTTTAGCGCCTCTGCATCGTTAATTACCTATGTTCTTCATCCATTGCACAACATGGCTTCACATGATTTGCTTTTCCCTTCTTATCGGCGCTTTTTTGTTTTTTTCATCAAACTACTACTTAACATCTGGGACTGAGTACAGCTGGCATTTACATATTCGTTTACCTATACAAAGGTTTTAATTATTTCTAAATTAATGTAACGTGAGCCGAGGAGGAGGAGGGCATTAGTGTTGAACGTCCCGTCGACAACCAGGTCATTAGAGACGGAGCGCAAGCTCGGGTGAGGGAAGGATGGGGAACGAAATCGGCCGTGCCCTTTCAAAGGAACCATTCCGGCATTTGCCTAAAACGATTTAGGGAAAGCACGAAAAACCTAAATCAGGATGGCCGGAGACGGGATTGAACCATCGTCCTCCCGAATGCGAGTCCAGTGTGCTAACCACTGCGCCACCTCGCTCGGTGCGTGAGCCGCCATGGAAGGTTTATGAAGATAGGATCACCTTACAACAGGTTCCACAGCTGTTTAATTTGATAGTGTTTTGACAAAAGAAGAACGCAGTCGAAACATTTAAGCCAAATGGAAGATAATTAAACTGAGATGTTCATCTTCTGTGGAGGAATGCTGCCTGTGTATCGCCTCCACTGACGAGCAAGTCTCATCTGCCAGTAACAAGAAGCGACGTCAAGTCTGGGTAGCACTTGTGCAGCATGAAACTTCAGCAGTAGCTCCTCTGTTGGCTCTGGTCTTTTGCATTACTCAGCTATCATTTTTTCAGCTATCTTGAGTCTAATATGAGACTTTGTGAACCTCTTGTTCCTACACTTGCGCTAGAGGCCTTTTGTACTGATGGCGAGCGTACTCTGTCACAGTTGGATGCACTATACCTCATTGCCTACGATCTTACATTTTGCAACCTGTATGGGATGTTTCTTGATTAAAAACAAATTGCTAACAGCCGTATGTTTTCGTTTATTTTATTTTATATCTCAAATGCTACCAGTTCTAGAAACTCAATATTGCCACCTTTAGGCACCATATGCTATTATCGTATTAACAATCTTATCGAATCGTGCCATAAAACTGAAATCGTAAATCCGATCGGTATGCAACAGATCCCTTTCACATGAGTCTGTTGTACAACGATCGGATTTACGATTCCAAATTTATGGCACCATTCGTTAAGATTGTTAATACGCCAATAGAGTATGTGGCCTGAAGATGGCAATATTGAGTTGCCGAATCTGGTAGCATTTGAGATATAAAATAAAATAAACCAAACATATGGTTGTTGGTTAAGTTTTTTGAATCAAAAAATACTTACCAGCCGATGTCCCCCAGGCCATAATGGACCGACAGATACTGTATGGGATATGGTCGCATAAATATGGATGGATGTGGAATTACATCACGTTTAGACTCGAGGTATTTTACCTCTATGGTGTTTTGTGAGAAAACCTTTCCACTAGGAGTCAGAAATTATCTCAAATGTAACCTGTCTGCCGTTGACGTGTGACATGAGATCATGTCAGTAATGCTTTTTCCTGCTCGCTCTGAATCGTTATCTCTCACCGACTACTTGCCTGCTTTTCTAGAATGGGCAGAGATACGAAATTCTTAAACGGATTATCAACTCTTAGTAGGATACTCGACTGTTTTGTTCTGTTTTTCGAAGTTGTTAAAATTAATTAGCTTCTTCAGTTCATTGAGCCTGACTAGCACGTCTCCTTGGGCTAAACCGATACACACCTTGGCACTTGCCGACAAGTGTAATCCTAGAACAACTTGAACGCATCGTCATTGTACCAATAACATATTTTGTTTGAAAAGTGGCCTATCTACTGCAAATTCACCCCATACCTGCGTCCTTATGAGGCTAATTTCGGCCTCAATAGCTTTCAAAACTCTGACTCCTCTTAATGGCAACTTATGCGTTGCCTTTTTTCTTACTATCCCTGCTTGTTTGTCTTCTGTGATCACCAGTAACTCGCTCCCAGAACTCAAGACTGTGAAGCATTCCTCATTACGGATTCTCACGCTTAAAATTAACTGTACCTTCACACAACTGCACCTGCACGTCCACCAGTTTCATCAGGAAAAATCCCACTTCTTGTTTTACTGTAGTTCTTGAATGGATCACAGAGACAAAAAATCGTGGTTTTCCTCATCTCTTTATGCTTCCCCTTGTTTACCCATTCGTATTTTTGCTCATTTCGCAGTCTGCGAGCCTCTCCTCCATTATCGTATCTTTGTGGCCAACTCCTGTTTCTATTCTGTGAACAGGTTATACCAATAACTTCGTTATCTCGCATACTCCTCCTGTTTTGAAAACCATGTCCAACCCTTATTTCTTCATTCCCAATTGTTTCTTCCATACTGTTCAACCATCTCTGCTTGTCTGCGCGTGAGGTTCACAAAATCAAGATTGTCGAGGTTCTCTATCGCCTCCATGAGACATGCCTTTTCTGACCTTTGTATTGCCACTAATTCTTCCTGTATTTCTGTCGTAAGTTTCATTAGTGTCAGTCACTAGATCATCCGTATTTGCAGTTTCTGATAAGTGCAGAATCATTGGAACAAACAATTAGGTAGCCTCGCATCTCCTTTGTCGAATATTGGCCCCAAAAATCGCATTCCTTATTCCATTCTGAGTTGCACTTGAACAGAACTTGCCTTATAAGCTTATCATTGGAACAAACAATTAGGTAGCCTCGCATCTCCTTTGTCGAATATTGGCCCCAAAAATCGCATTCCTTATTCCATTCTGAGTTGCACTTGAACAGAACTTGCCTTATAAGCTGCTGCTCCAATTGAAGGTAAGATTTACAGAACTCTGCCACATATAATCCCCATGTCATATTTCATCTTCAAGTTGACTGTTTATAAACCCTGTTCTTTTCCATTCGTCCCAGAGTTTGGGCCAGGTGTGTTCGAACTGATTTGAAAAGGTAACCGGACACACTAGACGCAACTTCATTATACTTGTGATCCTCTTTCTCTAGCTCCTCGTTCGTCCTCCTATACTACTCTTCAGTTCCACACTGAGCTCCTCTTGGTCTCCCAGCTCTTTCTGTCTCCCAGTGGCGTAGCCTATCTAGTCTCCAATTCAGTTTTGCAAAAAGTGTGTCACATAGCGTTAATTTAACCAATGAAACGTCCTCCGAGCCAATATTCGCTTCACCATATCCCTAGGGCACGTCAAGCGAACCTTCTATGATGTATCGGCAGACAGTTGCAATTTCAGTGTTTGCAGTGTGTAGCTGGAGGCAGGGCAAACGAACACTGCACGTTGTTCATGTGACACCCAGCGGCAACAGAAAGCGTCGGTCCGTTTGCCGTTACAAACAAAATCATTCTCAAAGCGGAATTTCACATGCCTATTCAATACTGTAACACATTTCCAGGGGCAGATGCGGACTCTGATCACAATCTATTGGTTATGAACTGTAGATTAAAACTAAAAAAACTGCAAAAAGGTGGGAATTTCAGGAGATGGGACCTGGATAAACTGACTAAACCAGAGGTTGTAGAGAGTTTCAGGGAGAGCATAAGGGAACAATTGACAGGAATGGGGGAAAGAAATACAGTAGAAGAAGTATGGATAGCTCTGAGGGATGAAGTAGTGAAGGCAGCAGACGATCAAGTAGGTAAAAAGACGAGGGCTGGTAGAAATCCTTGGGTAGCAGAAGAAATATTGAATTTAATTGATGAAAGAAGAAAATATAAAAAAGCAGTAAATGAAGCAGACAAAAAGGAATACAAACGTCTCAAAAATGAGATCGACAGGAAGTGCCCAACTGCTAAGCAGGGATGGCTAGAGGACAAATTTAAGGATGTAGAGGCTTATCTCACTAGGGGTAAGTAGATACTGCCTACAGGAAAATTAAAGAGACCTTTGGAGAAAAGAGAACCACTTGAATGAGTATCAAGGGCTCAGATGGAAACCCAGTTCTAAGCAAAGAAGGGAAAGCAGAAAGGTGGAAGGAGTAGATAGAGGGTCTATACAAGGGCGATGTACTTGAGGGCAATATTATGGAAATGGAAGAGGATGTAGATCAGCATGAAATGGAAGATATGATACTGCGTGAAGAGTTTGACAGAGCGCTGAAAGACCTGAGTCGAAACAAGGCCCTGGGAGTAGACAACATTCCATTAGAACTACAGACAGCCTTGGGAGAGCCAGTCCTGACAAAACTCTACCATCTGGTGAGCAAGATGTATGAGACAGGCGAAATACCTCAGACTTCAAGAAGAATATAATAATTCAAATTCCAAAAAAAGCAAGTGTTGACAGATGTGAAAATTACCGAACTATCAGTTTAATAAGTCACAGCTGCAAAATACTAACGCGAATTATTTACAGACGAATGGAAAAACTGATAGAAGCCGATCTCGAGGAAGATCAGTTTGTATTCCGTAGAAATGTTGGAACACGTGAGGCAACACTGAAACTACGACTTACTTTAGAAGCTAGATTAAGGAAAGGCAAACCTACGTTTCTAGCATTTGTAGACATAGAGAAATCTTTTGATAATGTTGACTGGAATACTCTCTTTCAAATTCTGAAGGTGGCAGGGGTAAAATATAGGGAGCGAAAGGCTATTTACAATTTGTATAGAAACCAAATGGCAGTTATAAGAGTTGAGGGGCATGAAAGGGAAGCAATGGTTGGGAAGGGATCGAGACAGGGTTGTAGCCACGGGAAGAGGCTGTATATTGAGCAAGCAGTAAGAGAAACAAAAGAAAAATTCGGAGTAGGTATTAAAATCCACGGGGAACAAATAAAAACTTTGAGGTTCGCCGACGACATTGTAATTCTGTCGGAGACAGCAAAGGACTTGGAAGAGCAGTTGAATGGAATAGACAGTGTCTTCAAAGGAGGGTATAAGATGAACACCAACAAAAGCAAAACGAGGATAATGGAATGTATTCGAATTAAGTCGGGTGATGCTGAGGGAATCAGATTAGGAAATGAGACGCTTGAAGTAGTAAAGGAGTTTTGCTATTTTGGGAGCAAAATAACTAATGATGGTCGTTGTAGCGAGGATATAAAATGTAGATTGGCAATGGCAAGGAAAGCGTTTCTGAAGAAGAGAAATTTGTTAACATCGAGTACAGATTTAAGTGTCAGGAAGTCGTTTCGGAAAGTATGTGTATGGAGTGTAGCCATGTATGGAAGTGAAACATGGACCATAAATATTTTGGACAGGAAGAGAAGAGAAGATTTCGAAATGTGGTGCTACAGAAGAATGCTGAATATTAGGTGGGTAGATCACGTAACCAGTGAGGAGGTATTGAATAGAATAGGGGAGGAGTTTGTGGCACAACTTGACAAGAAGAAGGGACCGGTCGGTAGGAGATGTTCTGTGGGATGAAGGGATCACAAACTTAACATTGCAGGGCTGCGTGGAGGGTAAAAATCGTATAGGGAGACCAAGAGATGAATACATTTAGCAGATTCAGAAGAATATAGGTTGCAGTAAGTACTGGGAGACGAAGAAGTTTGCGCAGGATAGAGTAGCATGGAGAGCTGCATCAAACCTGTCGCAGGACTGAAGACCACATCAACAAACATTCAACAGTGGTGCCAGATTAGTCCGGTCAGAACGAGCAGTCGTCCAACAGCGACTGAGCAGCGGCGCTGCTGCACTGAGTGTGGCAGCGGTCAGCGGGGCACGTGGCTGAGTACTGGCCATTCTCCGTGTTTTGCGGCCCCTTCCGATACACAACAATGGAACGAAACGACGCACTAGACTAATCTGGGGCCCTTATCGAATGGGCACAAAAAATATCGCTTTAAACGTCATTTTGTTTGTAACAGGACACGAACCGATGCTTTTTGTCTATCCTGGTCATCACATGGAAGATGTGATGAGCGGCGTATGTCTGAGCTGACTCCAGGCAAGCACCAGCGACGCAACCCAGTTACGTTCGTTTCCTCAGTGAAAGTTTGGCACCAAATCCATGCAGCAAATAAGTCCTCTCCAAAAATACAATGACAAACACGCACAATTACGAATTGCCAGACACAAAGGAAAATTATCAGAGAATTGCCACAGAAAAAACATATATAGACTACGAAAAGCAACAAGAACGAGAACAAGTGCATACTTCAATATTTTCCTAACATTAACTTCACAGCAACGGGGAATTTTCTGAATGAAAAGACCCCATTACTTGCACTCTAAGACAAACCAAAAACTTTACTACTCAAAAGAGGCAAAAAGAAAAGGAGTGACTTGCCAATCCCAGCATAAATTGCCGCGATCTTCTTGATTTATTCGAGTAATCTCATTTGATCCATCACCTTTGTAGCAGCTTTGCATACACTTTTCTCTGCTGTTGCATGTCCTTTTTCCCTGGGTTTCTCATTGGGCTTGCACACAGTGAATCCGAAGTTCCAAGAATCCTTGCAGTTGGGCACCACATCTGTCTTCGGATGGGAAGCATTCACTGCTTCGTGAGATAAAAAAATAGATTTCTGTGGTAGACGGCTCTGAAACAACGTAATCAGCCACTAGATTTACTGGGATACACGTCATAATGAGAATATGTTCTTCACAACATACACTTACTGATATGTCTGTTAAACAAATTTTACATTAAAGAAATAGTCACTTCCCTGGAGAATAGGCCCTCTTAAACTGATAACACAATGCATCGAACATCATACCGGTAACAGCTGTTAGTGTAGTAAGAGGGAGTTCCTTTGTCCCCAACAAGATAGCTTCCTACTTCTCCTTGGTTAATCATTGCTATTTTCACTTTTCAGTTGATATCTTCAGAGTTCCAGAAACGAGTATCGCACTGCATTCTTCCTCCATCGTCGTTCCTATTCATTAATTATTAAATTATTTTATTGGTCGTAGCCTCGTAACCAAAGACAGACCATAGATGTCAATTGTATTTCTTATGTTCCAAGTTGGGTGACGTTGCTCGGTCACCCTCGCTACGGTACCCAACATGGAACCGGCCGCCGTAATCGCCCCATACGGAAGTAAGGGCCGTGCTTCCACTGTAGAGGTCACCGACTAAGCTCCACCCCGACAGAATAAGATCTCCAGTGTCGCGAAGATGCTCTCTCACATTCAACTACTGTGTGATACCTCCACAAAATCGAAAACAGTTTCTCGGTAAAAATGTGCGTGCTGTGTCGTCCTTTTATACATAGCCATGCTGCTACCAGTTCCGCCCTAATGCACTCTGAAATCAAATACGTGATCAAAATTTTCAGTTCTACTCAATCAGAAGGCACGTTGTGTCGCTAGTGATCAGCACGAATGTAGAAGTCGCGATCTGCTGTTTAGAGAACCGCAACTTAAAGTGGTCAACGGGAAATTTGATATTTTGGACGATGTTTAACCGTTTAGAATGCTCACTGAATACTATACAGCCACGTGCTACTCAGTATTGTGACGTTTCTGCAATACGACTGCTTAGCACGCCGTATTGAGCTGTATCCGACCGTAAGAAAGACACAATTTTCAGTAAAAAAAACCAGTGCTTCTCATATGTGACTCACTGCAAGAAATCATAATTTAATTCACACGCTCATTCATAATTAATGATTAACAGATTGCAAGAACCGTACGCCACGTTCATTCTACCTTCATGTCCTCGCTCACTCTGACAGCGTTACAAATGGAAATAGTAACGTCTAACAACTTAAAACAGTAAGTATTCTCCGAATCGGGAACCATGAAGTAACATTCAGTTATGTGAAGGAAATACTGTGAGAAGAAAGTGTATCGTTTAAGTAATCCTCCAACGTATTCATAAAAGTATACTACTTGTCACGAGCTTGCTCGTAATGGGAAATAATGAAATATATAGCTCTTAAGTAATTCTGAATATCTCGGAAATTATTTCAGACACAAAAGCGAAATTCGTACTGTTGTTAATTGTTGCTATTCTTGAAACCACAAAATTTATTATGGCAATTCGTGTAAGCGATTGAGTTTGTTAACTCACGGGTTGGTGTGGTGTGGTTTTTACGATCTGCGAAGAGCCCACACGCGTAGAAGTTACCTGCTGGTGTACAAGCAAAGGCACGGCAGATGGCATCCGCTTAGCGTGGGAACGCACAGGACCACTGAGAAAAAGGAGAATCTCACAACACACGCTAAGCCAGCTGAGATTTTTACCTGCACAGTGGTGCGAATTGTGAAGGCTGATTAGTTCATTGTTTGAAAGTTACACATAGTCCTTAGACAAAACCATGTGTAGAAACGCCACAGAGCTATGTAGCTTTCTTAGACGCCATAAAGGAACTACGATCGACTTTGAAGCTCGCTTGTATAGAGCTGCTCATGGAGCGAAAGCATAAAATCCGTTGGAATGTAGTATTTTCAAAACGCCTTTGGCTGGTCTGATTCGTTCATTCAGGCTCTGTGGAATATGTTAAGTATGTATTAGTACTCTTTAATATGTTAGGTTCATGTGTCACATCAACTGCCGTTCTTTCTCGATTTCGTTGTTATTTCATTCTTCAAACTATCAGTTTTTTTACGTTTTTAAATGTTTGCGTAGCCAGATTGAAGTCATTTTGCATACTAAGGGTACATTTCAGCATGCAGTCACACCGCTGGTCTAGCAGATTGGCGATATTCGCTCTAAACTGGATGAAATTCTGAATAGTAGGTCGTCTGATCGCTACCACACCCAGGGGCACGGACTGATGGGATTGAAACACAGAGGTGAACATACGAACCGCAATAGAGGTATATGTTTGCTTACGTTATGGTACCTTACGGAGACGGTTGTGTGACGTCTTCACGTGACGACTTGAAGACGGTCTGCATCGCTCTTTGCTCGAGCTCCACGCATGTTGTGTCGTAGAAATACACCCCAAATGCTGTTTCCATTTCCACAGAAAGGGAATATCATTCCACTAAAGAAAAAGATGAAGTCTGTGCGACGCATTTACTCCTTGCTGATATGAGGCCTTAACTTTTCCCGACGAATTGAATGTTCAAATAACTTATGGGTTTGCGGCCGGGTGACGTCGACCACTGCCGATATTTCGACAGGAGCACACCCTGCCGTTCTCAAGGCACAAATGCAGGGAAGACGAAACGTGCAAAGAAATTTAATACCTCGGTTCACAGAGCAGAAACAAGGAAGACACAACACACAGAACAAGTGTCAACACAAACAAAGATAATCAACATCAGAAATATCAATAGTTACTATCCATCAACAGGTGAGGTAGCACTGATTCTGTCCCTCTGTTTTTTATGAGAGACAGAGCCGGATTCCAAGCAGCATTTAAACAGAATCCACCATCTCTGTTAATAAGGTTGCTAGATAGTTTGATTTCAACAGCTTCTTTAATGACACCATCCCAATAACTGGACGTGCAAGCCAGAGTCTCCGTGTTGTTGTATTATATAGAATGACCAGTGTCAAGGCAATGTTCTGCAATAGCGGATTTGCTCGGCTGTCGTAAGCGTGTGTGATGCTTATGTTCAGTACACCGGTCTTCCACAGTCCTGATTGTCTGACCAATATATGACGTGCCACAATTACAAGGATTACGATAGACCCCAGCCTTTTGGCCTTGCGCAGGAATCATTTCCAACAAGATTGGCCGTATTTTGCGGAAATATGATGTGAAATGTGTTTTCCGACCACCTTCTAAGATTAAGGCCCTGTTGGCGTCCGTAAAAATCTTGGTCTTTTCGGTCAAACTGGTCTTGCTGAATAGGAAGTCTGTGGACTTCACCATGAACTTGTTTCTAATACTTTCTTACGTCAACATTATTAATGAGGAGAAATGTGCAAGAGTCACAGAACCAGTGGGTGAATGGTACTTCGGGCTTCCTGCACAGCAACGACGAAATAAGTACCGTGCAGCTAAGCTATGCTGGATTTAGGCTGTGGGCTGTTAAGGTGTGTAAGTAATATGCGCTTCAAAGTACGTAACGACATTCGCGCTGTGAGAATTGGTTCACAGAAACATATTCTGTCACTTTTGTATGTTAAGGGATTCCGGGCATTAACAGTCTGTGACAGGCAACCTGGAACTCTACACATGTGGGTCGAAAACACTGGCCACAAACAGGCACAGCCGACGGTGCTGACTGCTCTAGCGGGAGACACTGCGCAGATAATACGTGGAGATTGCAGACGCCGCCTCCCCTCCCCCAACCCTCTAGCGCCAGTCACTGTACATCGCCCTTCGTAAGGCCTTAGAGCCCTGCCTCACAGTCGAGCTGGTAAAATGCAAGTTCCTGCGCTTACTTTGCTTCTGGAGTTCAGCAGTGGGTACGTGTCGTGAGGCAATGGGAGAGTTAACCTGATGGGACCTGAATAAGTATCTAGAACATTTGTGTCATTAGTGTCAAAATATGAGAGAGACATATTATGAATTGATTGACTATTTGCGCAATAATGTTGTAAAATTGATCAAGTGCAGCAATGGATCAATTCCTGTATACTTCCCATTCCAAAGCGCGAAAGTGTTGAGGCTGTACATGTAAAAGCAGTGAAGTCTGAATTTACTGAACGAATGCCCGTGTATGTAATCGCACCTGTAGACCTGAATATGAGACAGGCTTAATTCAAACCACGTTAAAAACAGTAACCTGGATATTTCTGTAAATTGCGTAAATAAAAAATGTCCTATGATTTCTTTTTATTTGTTTTGATCCTACAATAACTATAATCGTGAAAGAAGCAAATAATATAACACAGGTAAAGCAATAATTCATGGTTTATTATCAAAAGCAATACATGTTTTTAATGTGAGAGATTGTAAAATGCAGAATGATTTTATTTACATAACAGTAATTGATCAACTATACAATATTGAAACTTCCTGGCAGATTAAAACTGTGTGCCCGACCGAGACTCGAACTCGGGACCTTTGCCTTTCGCGGGCAAGTGCTCTACCAACTGAGCTACCGAATCATGACTCACGTGCGGTACTCACAGCTTTACTTCTGCCAGTATCCGTCTCCTACATTCCAAACTTTACAGAAGCTCTTCTGCGAACATTGCAGAACTAGCACTCCTGAAAGAAAGGATACTGCGGAGACATGGCTTAGCCACAGCCTGGGGGACGTTTCCAGAATGAGATGTTCACTCTGCAGCGGAGTGTGCGCTGATACTGGCAGAAATGAAGCTGTGAGTACCGGACGTGAGTCGTGCTTCGGTAGCTCAGTTGGTAGAGCACTTGCCCGCGAAATGCGAAGGTCCCGAGTTCGAGTCTTGGTCGGGCACACAGTTTTAATCTGCCAAGAAGTTTCATATCGGCGCACACTCCGCTGCAGAGTGAAAATCTCATTCTGTATACAATATTTACACCAGCAGAGATACATCATAATAATAGTGAACAGAATGATTTTATTTATTTATATGACCCGAAGACTACTTTCTGCACTATATGATGGGATTCATCATCAGCAAACCGGTACTCTTTACAGTGTTCGATCATAAGTGCCTATGAGGCCGCTCGATGCACATCCTTAGTTTGCCTCTGTCTCACCTACATCTACATGGTATGCATACACCTTCGATCTCAGCCCTGAGCCCTACAATCTGCACAATCTGTGAACCACTCCCCTTGTCTTTCATCAGGCCAAGAATCTTCCTGCTCTGAGGTGTTATGCCATAAGGATTATCTGCCGCATATCCAGACTTGTCGAATTCCTTGGAACTGCAACTAATTACTTCGTACTTTCTCTCACGCAGTAGATGAAACTGTCCAACCTATATCAAGAAAATTGACACCAATGAAATGTTGTTTTCCAAGCTTGCTGTGGGGTCAGTAGACGCTGAGTTTGGACAAATCCAGTACGCAGACTGATATAGACAGTCTTCATTAACTCTACTGAAGCCTCAGCCATTTCCACAGTGGCTAGTTCTTCACTGAAAATTGTGGCCTACTTAAAAATTTGGCCTGATCACGTAATTTCGTACACCATAATGCACATCCCAACAGTGAAGTGAATAAATATGGCAGCTGTTTCTAACATTATCCGTTGTTTTGTCGAAAACAAAATTATTTATTAATTCACAAAAATCACACATCACAAGTATCCCTTTCAACCGGGAATGCTGCTTCAAGAAGATGCCCAACCTGAAACACTGCCAGGGGCTTCTACATTGCATCTCTGCTTATTCCCCAGCGTCATCATCAGCTTGGGGAAGGATACATTTTTCGGGACATAGCAGCGAGTCACTGTTCTCATTTAGCAAATCGATGTGATACTCAAGGACATATCCCCTATCAACACCATCAGGCGCAATGACGATGTTATCCTTCAGTCACATAATTTCATCTTCTTACAGCTATCGGAACCCTGCAGATGGCACAGTTCGTTAAGTGCCTTGTCTGTGGAGATTGTTAATACCTACGTAAAGGATGAAAGTCAAATGTGAGCTGGCCCGTACTCCTCCTCATTCAGTCACCAGTTGTTCACCTTAGCGCATCTCTAGACACACTGTTAAAGTCACCTGCTATTCCTGAATTCGAAAAAAGCAACAAATCAACAGTTCAAATGTCTCATCTCTTTTAACGTTGTGTCCCATGAAAGCCCCGACGCTGTGTAATTGGAGACGGAAGAGTACTGTCTGGCCACGATAACTTGACGATTTCGCTAGTGCTGCCAGAAGCGTAGAAAATCGGCAGTACTTGAAAGATATTCATTTGTCTCCGAGCGCTGCCAACGTCAAGCTGCTGCTAAATATGAAGTATTACGAAAGGCTTGCGAGCACTTACTAGTAACTTCTGCAAGTACTTACTGATGTTTTTACATTAGAACAAAAACTCAAGCTGACTTCTTCAAACCACTGGGGCAAGTTTATGTCAGGAACTTGCTGCAAGTACGTTTTGCAGAGGTGCAGTTATTCTTCAAAACCAGAGCAGTCGACCTTGCTGTTGCATTATTATTAATGAATAAAAATCGTGACGAAACATAAACATAAAAAACAGAAAATGTTTTAAAGAGTACATATTTAGTGACATTCATTCAACTAAAATCAGAGGACTTCACTCAGATGAAATACTTTGAGGATGTTGTGTGCAAATTTCTAACATGTCTTGTCTAATGTATAATCAAAAATTCGACAAAAGGAAGCAAAAGTGTGGCGTGGTATGTCACTAAGAGACTGTGTTTTAATTACTCTTCCATTTCTACTAGCAACATTTACTACTTTTATCACAAATGTAGAACATTTGTGTTCACTGTAACATTAAAAAAATCAGCTAAATTTAAAGACGTCTGTACCGCCAATCTACTTTCTCTTCTGGTGAAACAAATTGGCTGGTAAACTCATTTCGCAATTCCTTCACTGTTGGTGCCAATTACATGTGTTTAGGGGTTCCAATGGAACATCTGTTTTGGCCCACCTGTCCTTGTGCCATTCTTCTTTTCGACACTGATATTTTCGCACCGTTACTGAACACATACAACTTCTGTAACTTCGAGAAAAACTTTGACGGAATAACAAATTCGGCAAGTTCTTGCAGGAAGATGCAAAAAGCTAGGACGAATTTTCAGCCTACCGCGGAGTACGCGCTGATCTGAATCTCCTGACAGATTAAAACTGTGTGTCGGACTGGGCCTTCAACTAGGAAACCCGGTCTTGTGCGTACTTTTTAATTTGTTAGGAAGGTTCATGTAAAAATGGTTTCCATTAACAAGCCAACATCTTGAAGTTTACAAAATCAGATGACATCGTCGGAAGGGTGGAGGGGGAGGGGGGGTTGCAGATATGCTGGTTCCTAATATTCCACCCAATTCTGTGATTGTGTGGAAAATGCGCCATACCACAGCAGGAAGTTCGACAGAATGCCTAACAATTATGATTTCAGGATTACAATGTGAGAATGGTTGCGAGACAGGCAAATAAACTGCAACAAAACAATGAGAGAGGCTGAACTGTTATCTAAAATAAAGGGAAACAAACCTGCCGTGAAAGTGTACGTCGTGGATAAATTCGCTCAGAGCAGAGACTCCAAAGCAGTCCGTCTACCACCCTACAGCTGCGAAATAACCGTCAATGAAATTATCATCAACAAGACACTCTCGAGCAATGATGATGACGATATGGAATCAAATACAAATCATTTTGACAGTTCTTTCAGGCACAGTCAAGTACATTTTGTAAACATTACTGTTGTGCTGTATTTCCAGAAATGCAATTTTGACTTTCGATTCTTAGTGTGATTAAGTTGTACATTCATCTACTTTCAAATTTCATTCTGTCGATAAATAAATAAGATGAAGAAGGGATCGGTTGGTAGGACATGTTCTGAGGCATAAAGGTATCACCAATTTTGTAATGGAGGGTAGTGTGGAAGGTAAAAATCGTAGAGGGAGACCAAGAGATGAATACACTAAGCAGATTAAGAGGAACGTAGGTTGCAGTAAGTACTGGGGGATGAAGAAGCTTGCACAGGATAGAGCTGCATCAAAACAGTCTGAGGAGTGAAGACCACAACAACGAGAAGTTGTAGTTAAGACTCTCGACCAAGAATATCTCAACAAATTTGGTGATTTCCGATCCGACCGAAGTGTCAGTTAAGCGGATAAGATTTCCGCGAGTGCCTCCTTCGATTTCATAGTAAGCACAAAACCTGGGTAATGGTGGCAGCACTGCTACAGGCAGCCGATGCCGCCCCTCCCTCGCCACTCCTCTCCCCTCTGCAGCCGCAATGCAGGAGCACGGCTGTCCCTGACAGCCACCGCGCCAATCGTCAACATTTCGTGAACAAATGGGAAGTTCCATCTGTACGTCTGCCTCGATGCAATGTAGCATTACCCTCTAAACCACGGATGTAGGAGCCTGCCCGCGCTCCTCATCCATTATGGCACTGCCTGTAACTTTGTTGGTGAAAACAGTTTTTCCGGGAAACGTAATACTACGGAGTCTCTCCATCAGATCCACGTATTGCTTTGGAAAGACCCCTGTCATCAGGAAATGTGGCTTGCGTGATGTGCATATCCTGTTACTGCATCATCTCAGCAAGTTCCTGAAGAGGTGCTTGCATAAATTGTTGAGAATCCATGAAGTGAAGCGATATTCTTGGTGTCATTTACTTGGGAAATGAAATGTATTTTTCTACATTATCAGGTATGATACTGACCTTTTCATTCTCCAACATAAGGGCGCTCAAACCCTCCACAAGAAATTGAGATTCGTAGCCACTCAGATTATGGAAGAATAGTTTGTGCTTTAAGTTGCACTCATTGTGAGCTGAACCATGGTACTTCCCCATTAGTTTACAACACGTGGAGTGTCCGCTTTTCAATCTAAAGGCAGATCACAAATGTAACATGTATCTGGTTGCTTTTATAAGGCAACATTCTCTTGTGAGCTGGCCATTGGGATGTTTTCGCTGTAAAGGCCATCAACATTCCACGCAAGTTTTTGAGCTCAGAGAACAACCATGTTGCAGGATTGTCCTCGACTTATGAGTGAAATTTGTTGTGACTTATATGACATGAGAATACGGCCTGGTTATCTGTTGCATATGCAACGTGTCGTTCTGTGAAAGTGGTGTGAGACGCACTGGGATCACCTTCACAATGTGCCACACTAACTAGTAAGCACTAAGAGCCAGAGTACACAACAACGGGATATTGTTTCTGATGGTGGACGTTATTAAAACTTAAAAGCTTTTTATCATCGGTGTCGATATACACTTGTACTGGCTCCTGGCCTGAGCAGTCAGAAGTGTTTCTTAATACTCACGCTTGGAACTGAGGCAAAAGTGCCTCGCGCTATGGTGTTTCGACATTTGGGTGGTAAATAGGCACGACATAGTTTTGATCCAGATGCAGTGCAGCCTCTCCTTTTCAGGGACTAACAACAAATCGGCGTGTTGAGGGCGCTGACCAACTACTTCTGAAAAACAAAGGGGTCCAATTACTTTATGCTTCACATCCTCTACGTGCCGATGGTAAACGTGAAGTGAGTAATTAGTGTGGTAGATCTGGGGTCATGATGGGCAATGAGATCCCTTCAGATTTATAATGCCCGCAGATGTTACTTGCTCAGAGTCTTGTGTGGTAGGTCTGGGGTCATGATAGGCAATGAGATCCCTTCAGATTTATAATGCCCGAAGATGTTAGTTGAGCAGAGTCTTGTACGGTAAAGAAGCAATTGAGAGGGTGTTGTTATGGGTGGCCGGTATCCTCTTTCTACAACAAATGTACACATGTATTAATACAGTTCTTCATTTACAAGACCAGGAATCAGTTACTTATCTAGAATAGAGTTCATGCGTTGCGGTACAAGCTGATCAGTAACAATCCTCTTGCAGACAGTATCGGTAATCCTGCTATTACAAACTTTAGTCTTTCTACAGTCACTAATATGGTCGCTATGTACTATCGTAGCCTGAGATAAACTACACCTGTACTGCGAAAGAACTGACAGACGCTAAACTGGAGTGTGAGTCAGTCAAGGGAGGCCCTCTGGTCAGTGGAGGCAGCCTCATGGAACCATGGAACATTGCACTGAAATGCGGGACGATCTGCAACGAATTGGCGCATGGTGCAGGGAATGGCAATTGAATCTCAATGTAGACAAGTGTAATGCGCTGCGAATACATAGAAAGAAAGATCCTTTACCATTTAGCTACTATATAGCAGGTCAGCAACTGGAAGCAGTTAATTCCATAAATTGTCTGGGAGTAGGCATTAGGAGTGATTTAAAATGGAATGACCATATACAATTAATCGTCAGTAAAGCAGATGCCAGACTGAGATTCATTGGAAGAATCCTAAGGAAATGCAGTCCGATAACCAAGAGAGTAGGTTACAGTACACGTGTTCGCCCTCTGCTTGAATACTGCTCACCGATGTGGGATCCCTACCAGATAGGGTTGATAGAAGAGAGAGAGAAGATCCAACGGAGAGCAGCGTTTGTAAACTTCTGAGTACTCCGTCCAGCAAGCTCTGAAACTTTTCCGGTGAATTTTTTAATCAGCACGCCACTCTTCTGAATTGGCAATGTTCCAATGGTACCGAAAACGCTGTTTTGTGTCGATCGGCCGGCCGAAGTGGCTGAGCGGTTCTAGGCGCTTCAGTCTGGAAACGGGCGACCGCTGCCGTCTCAGGTTCGAATCCTGCCTCGGGCATGAATGTGTGTGATGTCCTTAGGTTAGTTAGGTTTAAGTAGTTCTAAGTTCTAGGGGACTGATGGCCTTATATGTCAAGTCCCATAGTGCTCAGCGCCATTTGAACCTTTTGTTATTGTGTCGATCGTGTGGTGCGACCTCTATCTGGTGATGACCAAATCCACTGTTGAAAAATATTTGCATTCCCCTGAATGATCCAAGGTTTCTTTGTCGTTTCGAAAAGGCTGGAAGTCCGTTATGGTGTACGCATATAGATGCCTGCAATCGCAACGAAACCTATATTTTCGAATTTCATCCGTTGATTGTTTTTCACACATCGACTGTTCCTGCCCCGAATGGACTATTGCTTTCTTCATTTATTCCGCTTTTCATCTGCTGATCGATAAACTCCTCCAAAATTTGCTGCGAGTGCCTAGGTATCCTGCACGGTTTGCTGTAGACAGGTGACTCAGTTCCTGGTGTTAATGCAGTGCTGTGTAATATGTGTAGCTGATAATGGCTCTTTTGGACGAAATAAATCCTTAGATTGCAAAAGCAACTTTTTCATCCATTCCCTATTGCCTCCCTGTAGGTGCTTCACTTTTTCTCGTAATGCCGTTTCAATAACGTTCAGTGACTGTCAGTGGCCGACATCCCTCATGTCCTATTCTTCTTCCTCCAGGATATACCTCTTTTAAATAAGCAACCCCATGATGTAATACTTCATTCTCTTTTAACGGTTCCATGCACAAAATTCCCACGGCCAAACTAGTCTCAAGACTAACACAATGTGATTTCCCACTAGGCTCAGAGACAGAATCGTGCGAATCAAGTTTAGTGTGGTTTAATCGTTTCGTCTTCCACGGCAGACTCTCCTCACGATATCGCTACCCTGGGAATGGCTTCACCTAACTAAAAGTTTTATCAGTCAGGTTCCACCCCATGTTGCCGAAGATCGATTATGGCACAATGCTGATACAAAAAATGTAACTCTAGAATCATGTCGTCGCCCTCACATACGTGTGGCACAATCTCTACACATTGTTTTAATTGAACCATATCCACGCATAAGTCTGTGTCCAGAGATCCTGATCGTGTGATGTCTTTATCCCCACTCCACGCAATCTATTTTGTGGTGGTTCCCATTGCTTACGTTTCGCCTGATCACTATTGGCGATCGACACATGCGCCCATATGTCCTGT
The DNA here is from genome assembly GCF_023897955.1 of Schistocerca gregaria. Lineage (NCBI taxonomy): Eukaryota > Metazoa > Arthropoda > Insecta > Orthoptera > Acrididae > Schistocerca > Schistocerca gregaria. The sequence continues at coordinate 41,882,033 of NC_064923.1, read as the reverse complement.
AGTATCCTCCCTGTATCCTACAGTTACTCTTATCTCACAGTCCATCTCTGCATACGATTTCGTAACATCTAATCTCACTGGGAACGACCTAGGTGGACCTGGGGTTCCCGTTGGCATTTAACACCTTATCCTTACCCGATCTTCTACTTCTAAAACTACTGCATTCTCTTACTTTATTAGCATCACCCTGTGGCTGGCGACACTGCTTCCTTGCATGCCCTGCTCGTCCACACCTGAAATATTTCATACTGGCTGCCAACCACTATCCGCTTACCCCGCATTCCATTCGAAAAGTCGATCTCAAGCTGTGTAGTTATCTGTACAGCTGTGCGAAAACCCGTCGGATCCCCTGTCTGCATGTATCTAATTTCCTCATGCAACCCTCTAAAAAAGCAACCTCTTAAAAAGCATCTGCTCAGCTTCTTACAAAATAATTTCATTGACTGCAGCATTCTGTCCTAACTCACAGATGTAGCCATTAATTTTCCTTATCTTATCCGCAAATTGTTCCACACTTTCCGTATTTTTCTTAGTTATTGCCCCTAATTGTCCGCTATAGTGTCTGGCACTATTTCGTTCTGTATATCTGTAAATTAACGCATCTTTAAAACCTTCTAATGTTGTGGCTCCCTGAAGAGCATCTGATACGGTACATAAGTTTCAGCTTCCCTGTTAGTCTCAATTTTGCAACACTCAATAATTCCTTATCAAACCAACCTTCCACCTGAGACAGATTTCCAGTGTCTCCCACAAACATCAGCACATCCTCAGTTACCTTACAAGGAAAAGGAGCAATTAAACGTGCCACTGAGAACTCCACACCGCGTTGTGACGATCGCGTTTTTATGAAAGACACGCAGTTCTTTGTTAGTTGTGGTACCTTTCTAAAAAAGTGCGTATTCTTTCGGTCTCTGCTTCTATCGAAGCTTTGTCCTTGTCAAAACTCATTTTGAGAAGAAAATGGTCAAATGGATGGGACTTAACATCTGAGGTCATCAGAGCCCTAGACTTAGAACTACTTAAATCTAACTAACCTAAGGACATCACACACATCCAAGCCCGAGGCTGCAACCGTAGCAGCAGTACGGTTCCAGACTGAAGCGCCTAGAACCGCTCTGCCACAGCGGCCGGTCCCCATTTTGAGAACTATCATTGACGAGATAAGAAAAGACGTCTAATTACGAGCTATTTCAACTCCTGGCATTGCCTAGTCTTATGCCCCCAACGATTGCACGTACAGAATTTTACTGAAAATGATTCCGTATACGGTGTTGAGTGCCCATCAAGGTTACACTGTGTACGTCTAACAGACACTAACCAATCGTGACTTCCATTACCTCTAGAACTAGACAAATCCACTGGTTCTCTACTCGCAATAAAATCTACTGTATAAAATGTACGACTGCCGAACCTTTTTCCACGTACAAACTGCAATCAAAATTATTGTGACTGACCTTTTCGTAGGCTGTATGTTCAGATGTCACTCTAGGAAGGCAACATCATTGTTCTGACACCTGTATTAGATGCCCTTCGATTTCTACCCGTGCTGTCTGAGTGGCCGAGCGGTTCAACGCGCTACAGTCTGGAACAGCGCGACCATTACGGTCGCAGGTTCGAATCCTGCCCCGGACGTGGATGTATGTGATGTGCTTAGGTTAGTTAGGTTTAATTAGTTCTAAGTTACAGGGGACTGATGGCCTCAGAAGTTAAGTCCCATAGTGCTCAGAGCCATTTGAGCCAGACAGACGCCCAGCATTGCTGACAGTGTAAAGTGCGGCGTCGAATGCCGCTGTCAGCGAAGTCCCAGGCAGCGACCGACTGCGGCCTCGCTCCCGTGAGCGGGCGGCTCCCTGCTCTGGCGACGGTTCTCTCCCTACTCGGGGCAGGCTGCCCCACCCCGTGCCCGAACAGCGGAACCTGTACTGCATTCCAGTAGGCCACCCTGGCTGTCACGTGCTTCTGGTGTAGCAGGCTACACTACTGGCCATTACAATTGCTACACCAAGATGAAATGGAGATGATAAACGAGTATTCATTCGACAAATATATTATACGAGAAAAGACATGTGATTACATTTTCACTCAGTTTGGGTGCATAGATCCTGAGAAATCATTACCCAGAACAACCACCTCTGGCCGTAATAACGGCCTTGATACGCCTGGGCATTGAGTCAGACAGAGCTTGGATGGCGTGTACAGGTACAGCTGCCCATCCAGCTTTAACACGATACCACAGTTCATCAAGAGTAGTGACTGGCGTATTGTGACGAACCAGTTGCTCGGCCACCATTGACCGGACGTTTTCAATTGGTGAGAGATCTGGAGAATGTGCTGGCCAGGGCAGCAGTCGAACATTTTCCGTATCCAGAAAGGCCTGTACAGGACCTGCAACATGCGGTCGTGCGTTATCCTGATGTTGGGTTTCGCAGGGATCGAATGAAGAGTAGAGCCACCCGTCGTAACACATCTGAAATGTAACGTCCACTGTTCAAAGTGCCGTCAGTGCAAACAAGAGGTAACCAATGGCACCCCATACCATCACGCCGGGTGATACGGCGGTATGGTGATGACGAATACACGCTTCCAATGTGCGTTCACTACGATTTCGCCAAACACGGATGCGACCATCATGATGCTGTAAACACAACCTGGATCAACCCGAAAAAACGACGTTTTGCCATTCGTGCACCAGGTTCGTCGTTGAGTACACTGTCGAGAGCGCTCCTGTCTGTGATGCAGCGTCAAGGATAACCGCAGCCATGGTCTCCGACCTGATAGTCCGTGCTGCTGTAAACGGCGTCGAACTGTTCGTGCAGATGGTTGTTATCTTGCAAACGTCCCCATCCCTTGACTCAGGTATCGAGACGTGGCTGCACGATCCGTTACAGGCACGCGGATAAGACACCTGTCATCTCGACTGCTAGTGATACGAGACCGTTGGGATCCAGCACGGCGTTCCGTATTACCCTCCTAAACCCACCGATTCGATATTCTGCTAACGGATCTCGACCAACGCGAGCAGCAATGTCGCGATACGATAAACCGCAATTTCGATAGGCTGCAAAATGGTTCAAATGGCTCTGAGCACTATGGGACTTAACATCTGAGGTCATCAGTCCCCTAGAACTTAGAACTACTTAAACCTAACTAACCTAAGGACATCACACACATCCATGCCATAGGTGAGATTCGAACCTGCGGCCGCATCGGTCGCCATAGGGTACAATCCGACCTTTATCAAAGTCGGAAACGTGATGGTACGCATTTCTCCTCCTTACACGAGGCATCGCAACAACGTTTCACCAGGCAACGCCGGTCAACTGCTTTTTGTGTATGAGAAATCGGTTGGAAACGTTCCTCATGTCAGTACGTTGTAGGTGTCGCCACCGGCGCCAACCTTGTGTGAATGCTCTGAAAAGGCAATCATTTGCATATCAAAGTATCTTCTTCCTGTCGGTTAAATTTCGCGTCTGTAGCACGTCATCTCCATGGCATAGCAATTTCAATGGCCAGTAGTGTACATGCTCCAGACTATGTTCGTTTAGGGCTTAAGGCACATGCTATAAATACTTATGTGGTGACAAGTGAGGACAGGCTTTCTGTCTTCCGCTAGCATATTGCAGTTCTGTGGCGTATTTTTTGATTGAATATTGTTAATACCCTATTATTTAGAAGAAACTAATGGACAAGTGCATCAATTTGAATGCTGCAGATTACTGCCTGTTTCCTAAAGAAATGACGCATGCTTTGTGAAATATTACAGACAACTGTCACAAGCCATCGCGTGTTTATTTCCAAGTGTCTCTAATACAACAGGCATTTTCAGTTGGATGGAGACTGTGAGGTTGATGGACCACATCGTAACAAACAGTGATGTGAAGGTTGTAAAGATAATACAAATGTCTTTTTTCTTACTGTGAGTTCTTATTACTTTCACACATACGATTAATTTGGAATAACCCGTTGGCAATGATGGGGCCCACTCCCTTTCCTCTATTTGTATTTATCTTAATTATCGTGCTAAACCAGTAGCACATCTGGACGCTCTTTGAATAGATGCCAATAGAACCACAGTGCGGCAGACACCATTTTTTTGTGTCAAAAATTACCATAATTATAATGACAGTTATCACTTAACGCTAAAAGCATAACAATAAGTAATACCATGGTAGTTAGCTATCTTGCTTATAAATTACTGTAATTATCTTGACAATTATTGGCCATTAATTATCATTATGGCAGTAACTGCCAATTAATTACATCATAAATTAACAAAACTTGGGCTAGAGCAACTTTAGTTAAGGATAAGACTTTTGTCGCAGAACCGGCCTACATCCTCTACTGTTATCCGCACAGCTGCCGAAAGTTGTTCCTCATCAACAATGCTGTAGCTCTGTCCCGTAAAAGAACGAACTGCCAATTACGGTAAAAGAGCCCGACGCTTTTTAAATTTTGAATCTTTTATTGCGAACACTAGCTCCCTCCTCTTACTCAGTGGACACCTCAGCAAAGATGTTCCTATTGCGCGAGCCCTGAAACATGGGTATCCGATAACAATAATGATGTATGCTATTTCTGTCGATGCGTTACTGGTTAACCTAAAATCGCAGGTACAAGGTGTAATGCTCCATAACATCAAATCTCGTCCATGATATACGCCGCCGAAATCTGAGTGTCTCGTCACCTGAAGACCACTCGAAGCGGCGCATATTCTCAGACACTTCACAACAGTGACAGGTGCCAAGCTCAGTTTAAAGAGGACTACCTCATTAAACATCGGACAAGGCATTAACATTACTGACAGCATAAACTAGTGCAAAACTGACACACCGCAAAAATTACTTGGTCTCTGTTTAAATGCAATTTCCTGTCAGATTATAGCCTCCAACTGGAGAAACACTAAACAAAATAAGTTTTGAAAACAGCGACATCGATTTACTTCAAAAAGTGAAGATGATGGACCTGTCAAGTAGCAAATACACTACGGCACTCAGTGCACACACTGCCTGTGTCAGACTCACTGCCTTTTCCTGGTTCTCATTGAGAGACAATCAGACACACACACACACTCCACAATTTGCAAGTGGAGGCTTACTCTTGTGAGAGTGATATGTAAGTGGCAATCGCTTTCAATTAATTGCATAAGAAAGAAGTAAGAAAGCAAAAGCCAAGTCTAATCCAAATTCAATTTCTCAGACATGAGCCCTAAAGTACTGCGCCATCGACGAAACTTTAATTATCTAAACAGCAAAGCAGACAAACTAAAACTACTTACCAACACCAACATTTACAGAATCCTGACTTCTACAGTGCGCTGTAATCGAATCGAAGAGAAACACCCTCAATCAAAGTGGAACATCGTTTGGAGAAATTTGCACAACGCTCACTTCACATTGGCCGTAAAATCTGTCAAATTTCCGACCAAAGGAAAACGGCACAAAATGTACCTTAGTCAAGCTAAGTACTGCATTATATGCAGAAATGGTGATACATTAATCTACAGGTAGTGGACACGTAGGTGATATGTGGAATCTCCTCCATCAGAAATTGGCAATGATCGAAAGGACAGCCACAGCAAATGGAGACTGAACTGATACAAGAGGAAAAAGTGAGATAACAGATGTCAAAGAAAAACACCATAATCTAGATGCTTGCGCGTACTTCAATATCTGCACGGTGTCATGGGTATTGCAATTGGTAACTGAGATTCGTGACCCGAACAACATTACACCAGTATTAACGGTACCTGTAGACGAATAATTATAACATTACAAATGGTATGTTTTTAGGTTAGGTAGTATATCCAAATACATTTTGCAAGAGCGAGTTATTGATGCTCATCTTCCCTTGGGCAACAGGTCATGGTGCTGAACTGTGAATGCGTGGATGCAAAACAGCCAGTGTTTACTGACAGGCATAGTCCAGTTAGTGGTGCTGTTACAGTTGTGCAGAAAACATCAGGTCATAAGGGTTGTGTCGTATTTGTGAGGAGAGTGTTTCATGCCGAGAAAAAAAACAGCCAGCACACTGATGTGTGTACATATTAAGGCACTACACATAACAATATCTGCACTTGCTCCTATTATACCTTGTACAACATATCACTGAGAAGCAAGTTATTATCACTGGCCTATTTAAGACACACTCAGGCAACAAATGTATGAGATAGCGATAGGAACATATACATATGGCAGTAGCATCACATACACAAGGTATAAAAGGACATTGAATTGGCAGAACTATAATTTGTACTCAGGTGATTTTTGTGTAAAGGTTTCCGACATGCTTATGGCCGCACAACGGGAATTAACAGATTCTTAAGGTGAATGCTAGTTATAGCTTAAATTTCGGAAATCGTTAGGGACTTCAATGTTCCGAAATCCATAGTGTCAATAATGTGTAGAGAATACCAAATTTTTGGCATCACGTCTCAACGCAGTGGGCGAGGCCTTCACTTAACGACCGAGGGCAGCGGCGTTTGCGTAGGTTGGTCACAAGCAACACTCCGTGAAATAATCGCAGAAATCAATTTGTGACGGAGGATGAATATATCTGTTATGAGAGCGAGGGTTAATATGGCGTTAATGAGCTGTGGCAGCAGACGACCTACGACGAGTGGCTTTGTCAACAGAACGACATCGCCTGCAGCGCCTTTCCTGGGCTCGTGACCGTAGACATCTGGAAAATCGTGGGCCGGTCAGATGGGTCCCGACTTCAGTTGGTAAGAGCCGTTGGTAGGGTTCGAGAGTGGCGCAGACCCCACGAAGTCGTGGGCCCAAGTTGTCAAGAAGGCACTGTGCATGTTGGTGATGGCTCCACAATGCTGTGGTCTGTGTTTCATGTAATGGTCTGAGTCCTCTGGTCCAACTGCACCCATAACTGCAAAACGTTATGTTTGGCTACTTGAAAAACATTTTCAGCCCTTCATGGACTTTTTGTTCCCCACCAACGATGAAATTTTTATGTAACACAATGCACTATGTCACCAGGCCACAACTGTTCGCGATCGGTTTGAAGAACACACTGAACAGTTTGAGCGAATGATTTGGGCATTCATATCGCTTGACGTGAATCTCATGGGAAGCTTAATGGACATAATCGATAATTCAGTTCGTGCACAAAATCCTGCGCCAGCAACACTTTCGCAGTTATTGACGGCTACAGCGGCAGTATGGCTCAGTATATCAGCAGGGGAACTCCAACTACTTGTTGAGTCCATTCCAAGTCGAGCTGCTGCACTGCGCCGGGTGAAAGGACGACAGACAGGATATGAGAAGGCGACACATGCCTTTTGTCACCTCTGTGTGTACTGAACACGAACACTGGAAAATCACGACATATGCCAACGGTACGGAAAGCTTTGCAACATGCAGACTGTGATGATGATGTCATAAATACAAGAAGAAGGAAAACAAAAACAAGGTGGTGATCAACTCCTGGACATGGTGCTGCTGTTGCTCTAGCCTGTGAAAGAAAGAACTGCTAATTACCGTCGGAAAAAAGAAACTTTTATAATGTTCAGAACAACAAATAATTTTCTTGTTGCTGCTTGATGTGAATTTTTCTGTATTACGTTGGAAAACATACAGTTACTATTAATAAATTACATTTGAAAAAAATCTTGCAACCACTGTGAATCAAGACAGCGAGAGATTGTGACGTCCATTATACTACAGGTTGTCACCTATCTGTAATAGTAGGAGAAATGTCGGTAGCCCCATCACGTAATAGCGCAGGCACACACTATGCACATTTTTAGCGCAACCGATTTTGACTGCGGAAGTCTACACTCCGTTACAGAAAGAAGTAGGTTAATAATTCAATGGGTAGTGGAACATACGTGTCCCAGCAATGTATTATTCTCTCAATCCGCGTGGGTCCAGGACTGGGGTTCTGGTGAGATGAGGCAGGGATAGGAGATGAAAGGGACTGTCAGCTGAACACTGCAGGAATAGGAGGACATGCGTGTGTTTGGCCTGTGAGCTCTGGGTGTCGGGGGTTGTGATGCTTGACAGAGTACGGTGGGAAGGTATCTGGGCGCTTGGCAGCGGAATACTTATCCTGGGCGAATTGGGCGACGGTGTTCAAGCGGGGATACAGTATAGTTTGTTGCTAAGGGCCCTGGGTGTACAGGAGGACGACAGTAGTAAAAGACGTTATAAGGTCAACGGTAAGGAGAGGTCGAGGGGAGCCGATTGGACGCTGTGCTGCATCGATATGGCGAATGGGGATGGCGACTTCAGGTAAAAGCAAGACGAGGTTTTGAGTTTCAATTATTGCAATACGTGGAGTTGCTTTTTGCAGGGGTTAATTAGATTTGCAATAAGAACAAATGGCGTGAACTTTAGAATCTTGGTTGAGATGTTCGTCAGTGAATAGTCGTTGCAGGCAAAAATGTGATTGGGCTCGGGAACAGAAGGGTTCAAACGGTGTGAACGGTAACAAATGGAGGGGCTCTTGACTGTGAAGTGTTCGACAGCTGAAATAGATTCTAAAAATATGGAACAGGGAATGTGGGACCGGCGTTTAAGCAAGTATGGAGGGGGATTGTATTCATCGAACTGAACATCAGAGTAGATGTTAATTTTCCATTCAGTCGTCTCCGTTGTAATCTATCTGAAGTATTAGTCCAATAACCGCAGTACTGAGGGTCAGTAAGAGTCGAAGTATTCGCGTTTGGTTGACACGCGTGGGACTTGGTGGGGCTCGGTGAGCGAAGGCTGCAGCATAGGATTTGTACAGCGAAGAGAACTGATGTAAGGATTTTAGGACTTTGCTATAACAGAGTATATACCAGATATTCATTGAGATATATTTAGCTCAGATATGTAACTCTTTTTAGTTCAAGGAATAGAGATTTCGGATTGAGGAATTTCCATTCAGACTGAGTTCAAACAGAGCCATATATGAAGTTAGCGACCTAACAGGACTGGAGTCTGTGGATCTGGCGACGTCTTATCTATGTGGTGATCTTTCGCTTCTGGTATGAGTTGAATGGAATCGTCTTCATAAATGTGGCCAAAAGTTCAGCAGTGCAAACGCAGAGTACTTTGATTGCGAACGCAGGTGTTTCATTTCCATCAACAATTTTCTATGCTTTGTGATACCTTTCACGTAACTTTTTGACAGCAGAGTGTACAAAAAAATAAAACTGGCAGTGTGTGCATCGTTAGCTACTGGATGCAACTCCCAGTTAGATCCCACTTTCTCTACGCTCTAAGGCAACAAGTAACGCTCCTGCTGCCAGTTACCGAACACGGGGAGCAAACATATATCTTGGAATCTTAGCTGGGCTACAGCAGCTACAATGGTGAAAAATCAGTAAAGATTTATTCACTAATTTCTATACGTTGGCTACCTCTACCCAGACAGAAAAAAAAATCTCCAAAAAATTGGACACAAATGTTTTGTTGCTATTTTAGACTCCCCCAATCTACTTTTAAGTAATAACTTTAATGAAAACATTTGGTTACATTATGTTTCTATTCCATGTCTATATGGGACTTTGTTGGCGAGGTGACTGTACAAAGCACTGTTTCCCAATGGAGCGTACATTCTGTTTCAGTGAAGAGCTAACGGGCAGCATATGCAGCAGCCTTCCCATCGTGTGCGACGCCCTAGCCGATTCCAGTACATTTCCTGGAAACCCCAGCATCTACTACATCTGTGTCAGCGACGACGGGGTCGAAATTTACCCCTCTTTGTACAGATGCCCACACGGAGGAATTTACAACCCGAGCACCTACCAGTAAGTGCACTACGTTAGCTATCAGCAGAACACACCTGCTTCAGTTAAAACATTGTTGCTGCGTATGGCATGAGACGACTTTTATTGGCGCTTTTAGTCTACGACACAAGAAAAACTGTGTAATATTAATTATAAAAAAAGTGGCTAATGCTTTTCATTATTTTGATAGACAATCTTCTACAGCTGACTCTGGAAAACACAACTTGCGAAATCGTCTGGTGCACACTACAACAATATGGTGCTGAGGGGTGTGATGTGGAAATCGCTAGTAGAACAACTGAAACATTCAGTTTAGGTTCTTTGCAAGGCTACCATTGTGATATTCCCCAGAGTTAAAACATAGAAGGAAAATTAGTGTTATTATCACAATGCTCGTTAAGTAATGAATACAATAAGCTACTATGAAATATATTGTGAAATGTGAGGCAGAATGTGCTCCTAAAATGGATGATAAGTAATTTAATCACCTTGTCTCATCAAAGTACTAACATGATGAGAATATATATGAAACTTCAGATCATTGTGGAAACCCGTTTGCTTTTACTGACAAAATGAATAACTCGTAGCAAATATCCCACGCTTTCGTCCTCGCCTTAACACATCCTCCTTGCAGATAAGCAAGCCAGGTGGTCTCATTCCCTGTCTCCCATCATTCCTTCTTTAATTATTGCGATTGCGAGTTTGGTGGTCCTTGCCCGCAAAGTATTTCTTTCCAGACAGTAACATGTGTACCAAGTTTAGCCGAAATCAATGCAGGGGTGTAGTGGGAGCTTTTTACCTGAGTCTCCACCCGTGTACAAACGTCACATATATTTGACATATTTCACAAATATTTGTACACAATTTCATCTGTATCTCTAGCGAATTTCACCCTGTGGTTTAGTTTTCAGGCAGATCCATGTCCATAACGTCTTATCTTCTATCCACAAGGATACGGTATAATTTTGCAGCTACACTCAGTGACATGTATGGATACTGTCTGAGTAATTTGTTGGGAGTGCAGTTGGCAGTAATGAAGTAATAAATTAAAACTTCATTCATGATGCGGCAGTTTTTCACGGATCCAGTGTTTATGATGTCATATCTATTGAAATATGTGTCGTACAATGATATAATTTTCGACGTACGTTCAGTCTTATATGTGTATACTGCCTGAAAAACGTGTGACGAATAGAGTTAGTAATAAAAAAGTCGTCTCTGTTGCGGTAGTTTTACTGTATGAAAACTAAACTAAACTCTGCCCGAACAGGCCATGAAGGTCCAACGGTACCGACCGCCCGACCGACCGCCGTGTCATCCTCAGTCTAAAGGCGTCACTGGATGCGGAAACGAATGGGCACGTTGTCAGTACTCGGCTCTCCCGGTCGCATATCAGTTTACGAGACTGGAGTCGCTACTTCTGAATCAAGTAGTTCCTCAGTTTGCCTCACAAGGGCCGAGTGCAACCCGCTTGCCAACAGCGCTCGGCAGACCGGGTGGTCACCGATCCAAGTGCTAGCCCAGCCCGGCAGCGACTTAATTTCGGTGATGTGACAGGAACTGGTGTTACCACAGCGGCGAGGTTGTTGGAAGTTCTACTGTATGACAGCGAAAATGTATTAATCGATTAATTTTTTTTTCTTTCATAATTTTGTACGAGGTATAAACGAGAAAAAGTGTCGTAAGAGTTTGATATTATCGTTAAAGTTTGTTGCAAGTAACAAAGTGATCTCATTCTCCAATATTGGATGAAAAGATCTTTTATCCGCGCGTCACGGACTGCACTGCTCTGTCACTTCAACCCCGTAGATACACAAGTTGTTCTCACCCCCACAGTGATTCTTTCCAGGCAGTGGGCGATATGTGTGGGCCCTACCAAGTTTGGTTCAAATCGTTCTAGTAGTTCCGGAGATTTGGAATAGACATACTACATTATTATAATATGCGTGGTTTTCCTGAATAGTCGCAGTACGCTATTTAAAATGGGTAATTGTGAAAACTGGTTGCTGAAACAACGAGAAACAGAGCTTCTCATCTACTCAAAAATCTGTACCTCATCCCCAGCATACACGTCCTGACTTCTGTTGGCAGGCAGGCACTCCGTCTTCAGGCCACAAGCAGTTCATCGGGACCATCCGACCGCCGTGTCATACTCAGTTGAGGATGCGGATAGGAGGGGCGTGTTGTCAGCACACCGCTCTCCTGGTCGTTGTGATGGTTTTCTTTGATCGGAGCCCCTAATATTCGGTCGAGTAGCACCTTATTTGGCATCACGAGGCTGAGTGCGCCGCGAAAAATGGCAACAGCGCATGGCGGCTGGCTAGGTGGTTACCCATTCAAGTGCCAGCCACGTCCGACAGCGCTTAACTTCGGTGATCTCACGGGAACCGGTGTATCCACTGCGGAAAGGCCGTTGTCCTGAGTTCTGTTGGCAGGATCATTATTTTTGGAAGGCAAAACATACTCTCCCTTTCGTTGACTTTCCCAATTTTGCATTTGGTGGATATGTGACGTTGCTTGAAAATATCAGTTTGATTTAATCTCTTGTACCAAAACCAGTAACTTAAAATTAACAGTTGGTCGATCTTCCAAATAGTAGTTGTCAGAGGTACACTTATGCGATTTGTATCTGGTGCACTGCGTCTCATTCACGATCAGATACCTCCTTTAACTTAAGGGAAAGATGTTGTATATTTTGATTCCCTGCGCTTTTTAAACTGATAGTGCTTACTTCTACAAAATAATTTTTGATGTAAAATATTATTTCATCCATTTTCGACGCCACTATAATGCTTATGCGCTCCTAGTGACGGATCCATACCTCGCCCATTTTTTCACTGAATGTGATAGCAAGGCACGCGAGAAAAGTACTACAATTGAATCTCATCAATAGAAAACTACTAATGTATTGGAACAAGTGGATTATGTTGGAAAAATCATGAAGAAATACTGAGAATCTCGAATAGTCGCTTGCTATCGCGGAAACACTGCGGTCGTGACATATTTTAAATGAAGTAATTATCGTGTGGATTACAAAGTTTTTTAGTGGTACTTGATTTCGAATTATAGGTACAGGCCATCTTCAGATACCCTGAGACAGAGGAGCTAAACGAAAAAATAAGGTGTAGAAAAATATCGCGAATCACGGAATCACAAAAAAGGCATATAGACTACATTATATATGTTGTATACTAGATACAGTGGAGAATTTGTTTATCCATGACCGCTAATACCGGCGTGGCGTGTACACTTAAAGGCTTATTGTTCCAAGAAAGCACAATAAAGAAGTCATACGAGCATATGTGAGCTCTCCAGCTGCTTCATATAGCACGTCCACTGTACTGGCCTAAAATATCTGATAAGACTTCGGAAAGGAACTCTGAAACAGCTTTCAAAAGAATTTTGTAACACACATACGCAAAAATGTTTATTAAAGTGTTTTAACAAATAAATTGTACTCAAAACTTACAGAAAAGTTTCATTGTAAACTGTTTCATGTGTAAAGTAGTTGTATATTTAGATTTTTTCTCACTATTCCAGACGTTACTAGCACACTCTGGCCCTTCACAGTATGCAGTCGGTTATGTCCCTCAAACTTTCCATGGGGTACAGGTCGAGCGATCAGAGTGGCCAAATCATTCGCTCCAACTGCAGGAACTTCACCAAACCAGTCACGATCAACTGTCGCCCGGCGACGTGGTGCATTGTAATCCATAAAAATGCATCGTTGTTTGGGTACATGAAGTCCAAGAATGACTGCAAATAGTCTCCAAATAGCCGAATATAACCAGTTCCAGCCCATGATCGGTTCAGTTGGACCAGAAGACCCAGTCGGCCCAAACCGTGTAACAACAGCCCACACCATTATGGAGCCACCAACAGCTTGAACAGTGCCTTATTATCAGCTAGGGTCCGTGGCTAGGCTTCGTGGGCTCTGCGCCACTCTCACCAACTAAAGTCGGCACTCATCTGACCAGGCCGCGGATTTCCAGTCGTCTAGGCTCCAATCCATTCGGCCACGAGCCCAGCAGAGGTGTTGCATGCGATGCCGTGCTTTTAGCAAAGGAACTCGCGTCGGTCGTCTGCTGCCACAGCCCATTAACGCCAAATTTCGCCGCTCTCTCCTAACGGCTATGTTCGTCGTACGTCCCACATTGATTTCTGTGTTTATTTCAAGTAGTGCTGCTAGACCGTTAGCACTGACAACTCTAAGCAAACGCCGCTGCTCTCGGTCGTTACTGAAGGCCGATGGCCATCGCAGTGTCCATCGTTTGAGGTAATGCCTGACACACTATTGACACTGTGGATCTCGGAATACTGAATTTTCTACCGATTTCCAGAATGGAATGTCTCATGTGTCTAGCTCCAACAACCACTCCGCTTTCGCAGTCTATTAATTTCTGCAATTCACTGCCCTTTTATACCTTGAGAACGTGACAGTACCGCCGTCTTTATACGTGCGTATCGCTACCACATGACTTTTGTCAGCTCAGTGTATACAGTACATGAAGGCGCCGTAGCAGACAGACAGAGTTATGTGACCTTCTTAGTTGCTTTCCTACATCTAGAGGATAAATTTTCTCATCAGTTAAAGTGTAAAATCTATGTAAGAATCAATTCTTATAGACAAAAGTTTTTTCGCATTCGTCCCTTTTCTAACATGTATTGAGTTTCATTTGGTACGGTACAGTGTTTATTTCGTTTTCCATTTTCATCCCCTCCCGCCTGAATGGGGTCCATACCCGTTATATGACTGGATACTGACCAACGTTAGTGTGGTCCATAAGGCGAGTTCCTTAATAGTGTTGCAGACTTCCACCAACACAAACATGCAGCTTGCGTTGCTGTTTCCAGATGGCGGTTCAAACAAATCAAGCAATTTCGGATTCCATAATGACTGAAGTTCGGTGAACGCTCTTTTCGTCCAGTGGCAAACAATAATTTTCTTCAAAGTACTGAGTATCTGATGCAAATCTCTTGTGAAAATGCTTACATGCCTTGGTGGAGAATTCAACGAGGCGTTTCTCCAGTTCAATGTGTACGTCAGACTGTGTTTTATAATACTGCCCGTCCGTTCAAACGTTTGTAATGCCCTTGTGGTTGTCTGGGAGGAGACAAATTGCTCCTGCAGTTGGGCACAAACTCAGGGCACATTAATTTAAAGATAATATAGAAAGATGCAGTAAATCATAGAAAACGTAGAACCATGAAGCGAAAATGTGAAAGAAGAGAACGTTAAGGATAAATAAAATCAAAGGATACGACGACGTATGTATCGGTGCTCCATGCCAGTATGAAATTTGTCACAGATGTGTTACCGAAAATAAAATAATAATAAAATAAATGGATCAGTTTTGTATATTGTTACATTTACTGACATAGTGTTTCATACATTTTTATTTATCTATGAGTTTTAGTCTTACGTCACTGGAGAAAAATAGAACAGAAAGCTCTTTCTAAAATGTCTAAAAGCAGTAGATTCAGTTCACAATCTAAATTTCTGAAAGTCGCTTGAAGTTGATATTTTACGGTTTACCAAGTTTCTTTACACTTCATAGCAGTTTAAATACCCTTAATACTGTTTTGGTATATAGTAAAAAGGTCTAGTACCTTTAGATTCGAATGGAAAACTCTCGGATTTGATTCAACACGTTGGTCGGATTTTGAATTAAAATTTTCACTATAAGAAATGACAGTTAGTGTGAAAACGTCTTCGTCAAATGGATAAACAGATGATCAGGCTGGTTTCCAAGTCTTCGGGTTTATGCTGCTAGTGAAGTTGTAAGAATCAGAAAACAGCAACGACATGAGTGTGCAAATGTTAGTGAAATGCTTCATTAAGGAGGCGAGAAGTGTATCGAAACCATTGAAAAACATTTTCATGATGATAGCTTCCTTTTAAAACAGCCGGCCGCGGTGGCCGTGCGGTTCTGGCGCTGCAGTCCTGAACCGCGGGGCTGCTACGGTCGCAGGTTCGAATCCTGCCTCAGGCATGGGTGTGTGTGATGTCCTTAGGTGTGTTAGGTTTAAGTAGTTCTAAGTTCTAGGGGACTTATGACCTAAGATGTTGAGTCCCATAGTGCTCAGAGCCATTTGAACCATTTTTGAACTTTCAAAACAATTTGCTGGAAGTCTGGTCATGCATTCGCTGTCTAAAATAGGAACCTGAGGACAACTGAGGCTAATATAAGAATCAGAATGTGAAATTCCAGAAATTGAATGAGAGAGGCTGGTAAAGTGTAATGGTAAATTAGTGAGATTTATGGCAAAATGATTATAGGATATTGAGAAAATCAATTGATGTTCAACCACTATAAGCAGAAAAATATTAGAGAAACACAAGAGGAAGTAGTTAAGGATGGGGGCAGACAATTTTTAACAATTGGGCACCCACAGCTAAAATTTTTATACATGATTGACTGACAATTCATAAAGTACTGCAGGTGTTTAAGCTATTGTAATATAAAAGTGAACGAAAAGTCCAACAGTCCACTGTAGCTGTACTTCCTGAAGCCGAATAGAGATCCAAACATCCCGCTTCGCAATTTTTAAGTTGCAGTTCTTAGTGTATATCTGTACAGAATTTTCTTATAAATTAATGCTTTGATAAGGGAGAATTGAAGTTGTCTGAGATATCTTAAAGTAAAGGATGAAAAGACTCAAACGTAGAATAAAACATTACGCATGTAGTGAGGCAACTAGGTGTGGATCACATACGAACCACAGAGAATAAATACGATCTTTAATTTCATACCAAAAGAAGGGTACTTACTAATACTACGTCATGTGGTATAGGGATTACTTACAGAATGCCACAGAGTAACAGTTGGCGTGGCTAGGTAAAGTTCTCAGTCCTCCTCAATTGATAAAACCGTCATCAATGATGAATGTCATGTTTAATAAACGAAAGAACAAGATTAGGAACCAAAAACTGATTCTTGAGTGAAACAGTATCTAAAATAAAAAAGAGATGAGGACAGTCCCGAAGTAATGTGGACCAACTGCCAAAAAGGGACTGAATTGCGTTAAAATCACGAACTGTCATCATTTTCCCAATTAAAATATGTTCCTGTCGGCCTATCCTAAGCAACAGACAATGTTCCTCATAAACGTTATCTAAGAGAGTATTGGGTCGTTGAGTGATTGAAGAATAAAGTGAAGTTGGCGATGAAAACTAGTAAAACTGATGTAGTGAATAAACTGAAAAATTATTTTTAATATGTTTTGGAGGCCACAAATGTCCGAAAGGAAAAGCTTTTGCTCCCAATCAAACTTACCGAAAGCGGGCACGATTATGTGTATTCGTCACCAATACGGCAGCTGGCAACAAAAGCTACGAGCGTCCAGTGTACAGTCGAAGCGTGTGCGGTGACTGCCGTCTAGGTGCTGAGAGGGTGACGGAAACTGCAGGCACCCGGGCAACAGGGAAGACAAGAGAAGCACGCTGCTAGCGATCTGCAGACGAACTGCCGTCACCACGCAAACTATTTAACTCGGTTCTCTGTATTACATAAAACCCGCTGTACTGTATGAATTCTCAATGTCAATCAATCAATAAAGGTGGGTGATACG
Source organism: Schistocerca gregaria (assembly GCF_023897955.1). NCBI lineage: Eukaryota > Metazoa > Arthropoda > Insecta > Orthoptera > Acrididae > Schistocerca > Schistocerca gregaria. Next base: position 41,864,734 of record NC_064923.1, on the reverse strand, counting down.
ATACTGTGAGAACATTTTCACAGAGTACCCAAAGACGCATGTCGAAACAAGCCACCTAGAGGAGATGACGTTTCCTCAGAATTATTAAGACCCTCTGGAGGTCCGACGGTGACAAAATAACTCACCGGGTATACAAGTTATATGGGACTGGCGAAATAACCTCATAGTTCAAAAAGTGTCAGATAATTTCAGCTACAAAAAAGGCATGAGGTGACAGATGCGTGTATTAGAGAACCACAAGCTTAACAAGTCATGTTTTCAAAGTCCTCATACGAATTATTTATAGAAGAATGGAAGAACCGAGAGAAAGCCACTACAGGAGAGACTTAACTTAGAAAAAAGTCTGAAAAAAAGACAAAGCTATCTTTACAGTATTCGTGGGTTTAGAGAAAGGTGGAATTCACTTTAAGAAGATCAAGGAGCCAGCAAGGATAAAATGAAGGAAGCAAAAGCTTATCAACACCTTGTAGAGAAATCAGACTTTGGCTATAAGAGTCAAAGGACATCATAAGGTAGCAGTAGATCAGATGGAAGTGAGACAAGTTTGTAGCCTATCCCCAGTGTTATTAAATCTGTATACTGAGCAAGCAGTAAAGGAAAGCAAAATGATATCTGGAAATGGAGTTACGACTCATAGAAAACATGTAAAAATTTTGAGGTTTGCTGATGACATTGTAATATTGTCACAAACGGCAATGGACGTTGATGATCAGCTGAACCACATGGATAGTCTCATGAAAAGTCGTTATACAACGACTATCGACAAAAGTAAAAGAAGGGTAATGGAATATAGTTGCCTTAAATCGCAGGATGGTGAGGGAAGTAGATTAAAGAAAGAGATGCTAAATGAATGTAGTCTATGTGTTTTGCTATTTGGCAGCAGAATAAGAAACATGGGCAGAAATATAGAGGATATAAAGCACTGTCTGGCAATAGAAGAATAAATATTTCTGAAAGAGACAAAATTGTTGACATTTAATTAGGAAGTCCTTTTCTGGCGTATTTATCTGGAGTGTTGTTTGTACAGGAGTGAAACATGTGCAATAAACTTTTCACACAAAAAGAGAATACAAGCTTTTGAAAAATGGTGCTACAGAAGAATGCTGAATATTTTAGCGAACTGAATCAGAAGAAAATAAAAATTTATGGCATATCATGATTCGAAGAAACGATCAGTGGTCACAATAAATTAGAATGCTTATTAGTAATGGTGGGAAGTGTTTCTGTTTGTATGTGTATTTGTTTGTGTGTGTTTGAAGGATGGGGGGAAGAGGGTACCAACACTCGAGTACAGTAAGTTCAAATGTATGTAGGTTGCAGTAAGTTGTGCAGATTAGAAGAGCCTTGTAAGTATAACTAAGTGGGCATGTAGAACACAGAAGGACCCAAATTACTAAACTAATAATATCATCAACAGCATCCCACATACTACATGCATTGGCATAAATTAATATAAAAAGATTAATTATTGAACAATAAATATTAAAAATGTTGGGCTCAAAAAAACTAATAACTCAAAAATAATGAACCAGGCTGCATCAGTGAATTTCAGTTAAAGTGAAATTCATTATCATTATTTTTAAGTTTCTTCATCCCCTTGAATCTCAATTTTATACTCCTATTTGCAAAGAACTGAAAATAACAATCAATAATTAATTTCAGGTATCTGAAACTTTAAATTTATTATGAAGCTCCATACAAATTTTTTCACCTTATCTTGTTTTTAAATGTTCACAACCAGTAATTTAATATAAATTAATTACTTCTCACTCACTGAACTTTTAAAACAAAGTACAGCTGTTTGCTTTATTGAGCTTCTTCAGTAGAGCCTCCATTTATGTAGATTAAAATTTTATTAAAAATAAAAATTATTTATCTTCTAAATGAGGATGACTATGACTAATGTATAGAACTAATTTAAATTTGACCAAAATATTTCTGTTGAGAGAAATGTTAAAGTAAAAGAGAAGTAACTTAAGTGTGATATTTCCAAATATTAATTCAAAACATCTTGAATCATAGAACATTTGAGAAGTATGAAACATAATGCTTATGGAGAAGATGAGAAATTTGGAGAAACTAGTATAGAAATATTGGAAGTAATAGTAAAGTCAGATGTGTTATAACTGCAAAAAATAGAGCAGTATCAATTTAATCATTATCACTTACCAATGAATAATGTACCAAAAATAATAAAAAATTCTAGTAAAGCTTAGACACTAATTTTAAATGTTTTTTATTCAATAACCAAAAAATCTACATCTGGTGATACAGATATCAGAGAATACAATAAAAACCAACTAATTAATTTATTCAATTGTTATAATGAAATAGCTAATATAGATTTTAAATTCAAAATTAACAGCCTCAGTTGCGGAGTTACCTAGATTTACCTAGGTTTCAATTGGGATAACCCAATCTTCTTCAGAATTACAATTACTAATGTTTGTCTATAATGGACATGGTCAATAACCAAAAAATCCATTATGGACAAACATTAGTAATTGTAATTCTGAAGAAGGTTGGGTTATCCCAATTGAAACCTAGGTAAATCTAGGTAACTCCGCAACTGAGACTGTTAATTTTGAATTTAATATTTATACAGTTGCTGACAGGACTGCGAAATGCTGAAAGTATTGAATATAGATTTTATATTTACATTAGAAGGTACAGAAAGTTTATTTTAATATTCATAAGGTACTGTATCATAATTTTCTAGAGCTACTCTTTTATTGCACTGAAATGAGAATTATTTCTTAACTTGCTTATTTATTAAAAATTTAGTATCTACATATCTTGTTATCTGATTGTAATCTAAATCTAACTTTTCTTTCACTTCATTCTCAGTTAACCTTATCATAGATGTATTATTCAACTTTTGACTATTTTTATAGTTAAAAGTGAAGCCGTTTACTTTCATCTCTGTGCTTTTATAATTTTACTCAAAATAATAACTTTTAGGTTCATTTAAAGCCCAGCCTGTAATGCAGTTATTTCCTTTCTCATCAGTCCACTCACCTATCAAACAACGTGGTTCTACAGTATTTTTACCATTATCAATTTATACTATATTATCCATATCAACATATATAACAGTTTTCTCTAGAGCTTATCGAACATATCATACAGCCTAAGCCTTGCATTTGATATGATGGATATTGCTATAAAAATATTTTTAGCTACATTATTTTCTACATGATGATCTTTGAAATTGTACTTCATCTCTACCATATGCTCATTAATAAAATTTATATCTATATTATCTAATCGATCACCAATAGTATTTCACAAAGTTGTTGTAAATCTGTCACATACTCAGTTTGGCTCACATTTTGCTGTTGCCCAAATTTTCTCCAAAATGAATACAGACATATCTTAGCAGCAGTTCGTTTTCCAGAGTTTACTTTTATTCTGTCAAGATCTAAGTCAATACCTTTTTTTCACATATCTTCTATGTACCTCAATAGTTTTAAAAATATAGGACTGGTTTCTAATTTCGTTTTCCTAAAGTTTTTCAGCAATTTTGACAACATGTTGCCCTTATTCTTAAAGTCCCACACTTTATAGATATCTAAACTTTTGAATCCTTTTTCTGATGCTTTAATTACTCCACGAGTTGTCCAAGTTGCAATAAAACTTCTTTCCTCATAATTGTCATTATATTTATTTATTTTCTCTTCTCCACATTTGACACACATAAGAAACAACAGTTTTTCATTTTTATCGATCTTTATTTACACTGGCAAAACAGGATGATACATGCCTATAGTTGCCAATACCTTACATCTTATAAATCCGTATCATTTTCAGCATATTTATGCAATGATATATTTTTTTGTGTTAATTCCTTTTGCTTTAGCTCTTAAATTTATTGTGTGAGTTTGACTACCATAAAAAGTGTCTCTTAGATTTAGTGGTTCAACAACTTCAGGTAACTGTTTCAATTTCTTAATATTTTTATATTCTGATGAGTAAAGCAAATCACATTCCCAAATTTCTACAAAATTGTATCCAGAATTAAATATTTCACTACCTCTTATTTAAGTCTTTTCGTCTAAGTCTTCTATCATTTCTTTACTCTTGTTGTTAATTGTCACAATTTCAAAACTTTTTTGCAGCCTTATCGAAAACAACCTTGATGTTAATAAATAGTATGTGTTTCTTTATCAAAGCCATCTATTTTAGTTGCAGCTGTACTTACCTCACCAACATTAAGAGTATGCTGAATATTATTATTGTTTAACAATATTATGAAAAGTAAAGTTACTACTCACCATACAGCAGAGATTCTGACTCGCAGAAAGACACAACAAAAAGATTGTTACAAATAAACTTTCGGCAAACAGGGCCTTTGCCTTTCTCGAAAATAGATGTCAGACACACACACACACACACACACACACACACACACACACACACACACACAAATGCATGCAAATGCAGTTGACACACATTTGACTGCAGACTCTGGCAACTGAAGCCACACTGTGAGCACCAAAAGCAGTGCATGATGGAAATGGCAACTGGGTGGAGGTAAGGAGGAGGCTGGGACAGCGAGGCAGAGGGGTAATAGGGTAGGGGTTGGGGCACTGATGTGCTGCGGGGAGCATGCAGGGACGAGGTGGAGAGAGAGTAAAGCAGCTATGTGCAGTTGGGAGTTAGACAGAGGGCAGGGGAGAGGTAATGGGGCGGAGAGAAGTAAAAAGGCTGGGTGCATTACTAGAATGAAGTCCGTGTAGTGCTGGAACAGGAACACGGAAGGCGCCGGATGGGTGAAGTCAATGACTGACGAAGGTTGAGACCAGGAGCGTTATAAGAACGTAGGATATATTTTGCAGGGGGAGTTCCCACCTATGAGTTCTTTTGGATTTTATCAAAAACTGCATGGTTATAGATCCCACCAATGATGCCTTAGAGCAAGAAAAAAGTGAAACACGTGTGGGAAATATAATGAAGTTGCAGCAAGTAAGACAGTTCCATTCACAAAAAAAAAAGTATTTCTGTGCTTGCTGCGGAGGATGGTCACGCAGACAAACTTGTTATTCATGCCACGCCAGGCATTTCAATGTGGTCTGTACCTGAAATTCAGAAGACTTAACGCCCACAAAACCATACAACACATTAAATTCAATATCATATGCAAATGTAATGTACCTAAATATATCAATGTAAAGATTAAAGATAGTTCACTCAGTCCCCAAAAACTGACGCAGGCTGCTCAGCAAATGTAGTTAAAACACGAAATCGAATCCCTAATCTCTACAATACGAAATGAGAAATAGTAATTATATAAGACACATTTACAACTTGCACACACAATTAATAATATGACACTTTTCTCCCATCTGGTCAACAAGGTCGGAAAACACAGAAAAACGGCTGTACCTAGAATGGGAAGATGAGCCAACTCAAAAAACTCCAGTCACAACACAAATACCTTTACACACAACCAAGAACACACCCAAGATCAGTGAACCTTACAGACACACAGTTAACCAGTAAAGAAAGACTGCTCTTCTAGAAAGGATTACAAAACAATTCAAATTCAGAAATAGATGAAGATTGCGTAGAAAATCTAATTACAGAAACAGGAAGTGTTTCGACAAGGGAAGACAGTAATGGAAACAGCAGTGACAACATTAGACTAACCAGGGAACTAGTAAAAAAAAAGAAATTCATAATATAATAACCAGTTGAAAAACACAACACAAAAACATGCCCTCAGGGGCTCAGCATTGATTTGTTCAGTACGGGCTTGGCGACTCCAATCTGGAGACTGGTAAGCACCGCCATCCCTCTGTCAACGTAATCTCTGGGCATGCTTCAGCGACGACGATTCGGCGCGGCGGTAGAACGTTGTGTGTCTCAGAGAATGGGAATCTTGGCTTGACCGCACGGATCGCGAGGACGGAATGAACCTCTACAAGAAACCCTCAATCTCAAGGTGTGCTGCACGCTGATGGGATACATGGCTGTTGAGGTGGAACAGTCGTTAGCAGGCAACCTCTGGTGAATCTGCCGTTATATAAGGCTTACCTAGGCACATGGGGCTCTGTGTAGGTAGATTTCAAGTAGCCTAGCTGCTCCTGAAACCGAGATGGATCCTCCGAAATCTTCTCTTCCTCCTTCCAGCGGCAAGGGTGGGCTGCTGGTAAGTACCAAGACCCAAACAAACAAGAGGGTTTGTGTAGCCAGCCCTCCAGACTCGGGGTTTGTGCAGACTCTTTCAGGTATGCGTAATAGAACGCATGCTGGTGGCCAGAATGTGTTTCTTATAACTAAACGGAAAGAATTAAAGTTTGTGTTGGGGAGGGAACTCGACCTAGGTAGTTCGTGCAGCTATGTCTGCCATAGTGCCTCGGTGGTGTAGTGGTAGCATATCTGCCTAGTAAGCAAGAAGACCCGGGTTCGAGTCCCGGCCGCGGCACAAATTTTAATTGATTTAGTCTGCTTCGATCATATTTAAACGGAAAGAGGCGGGCTTTGAGAAAGTATCACCTTTTTACATTCAGAAAGGATTAGAGGGAATCGCTGGAACTTTAAAACTTCCAAGCGCTTGTGGAATGGGACTCTGTTGATCGAAACGTCCAATTCTCAACAGGTGAAGAACATCCTGAAAGCTCATTGCATCGGGGAGTATGCAATCGGAAGTGAAGTGCACTATAGCAAAGGTGTTGTGGCTTGCAGGTATCTGGTTGACATTCCCCAGGAAGAACTGAAAGCTGAGTGGTCCCAGGAAGGAAGCGTTGATGGCCAGAATATTATGAAATGGGTGGATGGTGACCACGTGCAGTCAGACATTTATACTGACTTTCAGCAGCACAAAACTTCCTGAGCACATGAAGACTGGTTTCCTCTGACTTAGTGTGTGGTCTTAAGTTCCTAACCCGATGCACTGCTTTATCTGCCGGCGCTTTGGGCACACCAACTCGCGTTGTAAGGGGGCTGCAACGTGTGGAAAATGTAGTAAGGCCACCCATGATGATGTTGGCTGTGCGTCTCCATCACCCTGTCTGGAGTAGGCGCTGCTGTGTCTTCCTTGAAGAAAGGTACAGGAAATCAAAACGTCTAGACATATTTCATACTGAGAGGCCAAAAATATCTATAAGGCCATGCAGCCCCCAGCATTTGCTACCTCCTTTGAGTCTGCTCTTAAACAACCAGTTCCAAAGAACGATGCTGTTACCAAATTGGAGGTTGCGTGTGTCAGCACTAGCACCTGCGTTTTCCTGTGCATTTTTGCTGCGGCGAGTCCCTCAAAGTCCACTCCCAAAACATCAGACAAGTCTGTTGTTGATGACATTGCAGAGCTCCCTGCTACCTCAAAGGCACAGTGTAGTCCACCATCCAGCGCTGCCGCTACCCGAAAGCCATTTTGTCCCCAATGCCTACCCAGGAGAATAAATCGAAGGCTAAGCGTTCACCACCACTAGAGTTTGGACGTAAACAGTCCAATGATTTGGATATCCTTCACCATGACGTCTCTCTTCGCTCCTCAGTAGAACTAATGGAGCTTGATGTCAGACATGGGCAATCATCTCGCCCAGAGACTGAGCCCCCACCCATTAAGTGTTCCCTTCCCCAGGGCAAAGATAGGGTGAAAGTAAAATCCCCATGATAGATGGCTTCCATATTACAGTGAAACATTAATGGATTCAGGACACATCAGGAGGAACTGAAAATTCTAGGAGAGGAATGCTCTCTTTGCCTGTGTTTGCAAGAAACATGTTCTAAAGCCACTGACTACCCCATGCTACTGGGCTATACCATTTACCATAGGATGACCTGACTGTGGACAGGGTAAAGTGTGGGAGGGGGTTGCTGTGTTTTTTAATGACGTGCTTCACTCCTCTGCCCTCTCCCTAACCTGCAAGCAGTTGCTGTCGGAATTTATGTGTGTCAGAAGATCACTTTTTACTCACTGTATCTCCCTCCACAAGATGTGATCGACTCTGAGGCTCTTACAGCTCTCATGGAACAACTCCCTCGACTTTTTCTTCTTCTGGGAGATTTCAATGCTCAATGTGTTTTGTGGGGCTCGACCTCTACTTGTCCCGGGGTCGAGTTTTGGAGAGCCTCATGATATCTCACAGGTCCGAAACAAAGGTACTCACACTCACTGTTGTACTGCTACTGGGTCCTTCTCCACCATCTACCGCTCTTTCTGTTCTCCAGCCCAAGCAGACTCTGTTCTGTGGATGGTCATTGACGGCCTCCATTCCAGTGACCACTTCCCACTCTGCATTCAACAATTTGACAGAGCCATACGTGAAGAGCGGCCACTAACATGGATGGTCGTCAGGGCTAACTGGACGCTGTTCATCCGGCTGGCTGTGTTTGAAAAAGCGTCCAGGAATGGGTGGACCATATCACACAAGTGATCGACCATGCTGCTTACTTATCCATCCCCAAGACCTAAGGTCGTCTCGGGAGGCGACCTGTGCCTCGTGGACAGATGAGTGCCGATCTGCCATTCAGAACAGGCTTGCAGCTCTTCAACGAATTAAAAGCTGCCCTATGGCAGACAACCTTATAGCCTTTCGAGTCGCGAGAACAAATGCCTAACGTGTGATTAAGGAGAGCAAGGAACGATCGTGGCAACCGTTCCTGGACTCCATCAACCGTTCCACTTCTTCTACGAAAGTATAGGAAGCCATCAGAAGGCTTTCTGGTAAGCGCAGTCGTTCACCAATAGCTGCAGTGCTTACACAAAGATGTGTCCAAACAGCACCTGGATACATCGCTCAGACGCTGGCGGAGACCTTTGCACAAACTACTGCAAATGACAGCTGGGATCTGTCGTTTCGTCTTTACAGAGCGACTGCAGAGAGGAGTAAATTGTACTTTGGTTCCAATGATTCTGAAAGTTACAAATCTCCCTTCTCCATGTAGGAGCTGGAATCAGCCCTATCTGAGGCTCGTGACATGGCACCTGGTCATGACCAGATCCGGTACTGAATGCTTAGACATTTGCCAGCAGCGTTGAAAACAATCCTCCTTGAATGTTTTAATCTTATATGGCAGACAGGTCACTTCCCCAACTCGTGGAGAGAGGCAGATTTGATACCTCTTCTCAAACCAGGAAATTATCGCACGTCTCCCAGAAGTTATCAGAGTATCGTCTTAACGATCTGTGTACTACAGACCCTGGAGCGAAAGGTTAACCGGTGTCTGGTCTGGCTATTAGAGGCCAGGCATCTCCTTAGCCGCTCTTAGTATTGATTTCGAAGATTTCGGTCCACTGTTGACAACCTGACTCTGCTCAAGGCTGTTATTCAGCAGTCTTTCCTACGTAGACATTAGTGCATTGGAATATTCTTCGATAAGTAAGGCGAACGATACTACTTGGCGACACTGTATTCTCGCTCAACTGCATCAATGGGGCTGACAATAAGCTCCGTTCAGTCAAGCCCACAACGCATGTGTGGTGTGCTTCCTTCCAGCCCCGTGGACGGGACGATGTTCTCCTCACAGATAGGCCACAGTCCTATAATGCATGGCTCCCTGCTCCGGCGAGAGGACCATCCAATGTGTGGTGCTTGTGGCGTCCAGGTCATTGTGCGCCATGTTTTATTGGATTGCGTTTTATTATCTGGCCAGTGGCCATCGGCTGACTTGCAGGCGGATCTACCATCTCTTTTAGGTAATAATCAGACGAACGTGGCTACAATTTTAAAGTTCTGTGACTTGTCCAATTTTCACAGGGTGACTGGCTCGCCCATATTTTACGTAAGTGCCCAACCAGTGGCAATTTCCTGTGGCGTCCTTCAAACTCCTTTGTCATTTAACTTAAGTTTTATTCTTTTACACAGCATTTTTCGCCTTTTCCCGCTTTCTTTGCGTGTATGCTTCCATTTTACAAATGTTGTCCACATTCGTTCCTTTTAATGTGTGTCAGGCCGCTGATAACCTTGGTGTTGAGCGCCCATAAGCCCCAACACACACACACACACACACACACACACACACACACACACAGACACACACACACACACACACACACACACACACACACACACACACAAACAAACAAAAGCAAAGAATCTGTAACACTATGAAAACTTAGGAGAAAACGTCAAAATGTAAATGTTATCATTTCAAAAGCAGGCAAGGGGAACACAGTATTACTGATAAACAAAGAACAATACATTGCAAAGAAAAACAAGAATTCATCTCACGAAATAACAATACAAAATTATAATCAGACCCAACATACAGGTTCTAGACAAAAGTAAGAAATACTCTAAAAGATTTAGACATCATACTAGATAACAAAGGGAACGAAAGTTGACACAGATTAATACCACAGCACATGTCCTCCAAACCAACCAAAGGTCCAAAAACTGAACCTTCCTGGATTTAAGAAAATTCTCCACTTCCAAGCTTGTAGGGTACGTGTTAAAATTACTGTCTGAAAATTTCAAAATACAAGAAGACAGAACCATTGAAAACGCTACACAGCTAATACAACAATTAAAGATATAAAAAGCCCAGACAAAGCAACACTCCTCTCAGTTGATATATAAAGCATGCATTCCAACAAATCTGTACCATAAGCAATAAAAAATATAGGTAAGAACCTGAAAACCTATTGTCACTTCCCCAACGAACAGGTTAAGGAAATATGCACATTGATAAAGCTCATAAGAAAACAAAATTACTTCCAGTTCAATAATGAATTTCATTTACAAGAAGTTGGATTACCAAAAATCATTTTCACAAAAATAATAGCAAAAGAATACAAAATATTATATTGGTTCAAGTATATAGATGATTTCCTCTACTTAAGAGATGAACCACAAACAATATTGGAAAACTACATACTGACATCAACAAGGTACACAAAACATAAAATTCACAACTGATAGAGAACAGATAAACCAAATTAATTTTCTGGATATAACAATAAAAAAACAGTAAGCATATGTTTGTAATTTATCATAAACCCACAACAACAGATATTATTATTCCTCCACCATCAAATCACCCACACTCACAAAAGCAAGCAGCACTTCGATGTATGCTCCATAGACTCAACACAGTGCCATTCACCAAAGAAAGCTACCAAAATAACTGGACATAGTAATGCAGATAGCACAAAGCAATGGTTACAGTCACAAAAATAAACAACAAAATTAAAAGCAAAATAAAAGGAGAAAACACCAAACCACAGTCAACAAAACAACAGAACCAAACACAAACACACAGTCCCATAACTACTACACAGAATTATCAGAAAAAGATGGAAAAAACCACAAGATAGCACACAGTGACATACAAACTCACATAAAATTACCAACAATAAAAAACGCCACTTAACCCTCCAAGGAAATTACCACATATAGAAAATCAAAGCAGAAAGGAAAACTGTTGAATCAACAAGTTCACATCACAAACAATGCAGTATTTACACTAATAGATAAAATAATAGAATAACGCTTCTAAAGAGAATTAATATAATAATACCACCCAACATTTTTACATTCACTTAGCCATGAACCCCTCTACAGAATATTGAAACAAAAAAATCAGATCAGCTGTCACCTAAGCTCTCAAGCACTTGTAAACAACTATTGCATGGTGGACGATCTGAATGGCTGTTTACTGATAATGTTGTGCATAAAATACACTCCTGGCAATTGAAATAAGAACACCGTGAATTCATTGTCCCAGGAAGGGGAAACTTTTTTGACACATTCCTGGGGTCAGATACATCACATGATCACACTGACAGAACCACAGGCACATAGACACAGGCAACAGAGCATGCACAATGTTGGCACTAATAAAGTGAATATCCACCTTTCGCAGCAATGCAGGCTGCTATTCTCCCATGGAGACGATCGTAGAGATGCTGGATGTAGTCCTGTGGAACGGCTTGCCATGCCATTTCCACCTGGCGCCTCAATTGGACCAGCGTTCGTGCTGGACGTGCAGATCGCATGAGACGACGCTTCATCGAGTCCCAAACATGCTCAATGGGGGACAGATCCGGAGATCTTGCTGGCCAGGGTAGTTGACTTACACCTTCTAGAGCACATTGGGTGGCACGGGATACATGCGGACGTGCATTGTCCTGTTGGAACAGCAAGTTCCCTTGCCGGTCTAGGAATGGTAGAACGATGGGTTCGATGACGGTTTGGATGTACCGTGCACTATTCAGTGTCCCCTCGACGATCACCAAAGATGTACGGCCAGTGTAGGAGATCGATCCCCACACCATGATGCCGGGTGTTGGCCCTGTGTGCCTCGGTCGTATGCAGTCCTGATTGTGGCGCTCACCTGCACGGCGCCAAACACGCATACGACCATCATTGGCACCAAGGCAGAAGCGACTCTCATCGCTGAAGACGACACGTCTCCATTCGTCCCTCCATTCATGCCTGTCACGACACCACTGGAGGCGGGCTGCACGATGTTGGGGCGTGAGCGGAAGACGGCCTAACGGTGTGCGGGACCGTAGCCCAGCTTCATGGAGACGGTTGCGAATGGTCCTCGCCGATACCCCAGGAGCAACAGTGTCCCTAATTTGCTGGGAAGTGGCGGTGCGGTCCCCTACGGCACTGCGTAGGATCCTACGGTCTTGGCGTGCATCTGTGCGTCGCTGCGGTCCGGTCCCAGGTCGACGGGCACGTGCACCTTCCGCCGACCACTGGCGACAACATCGATGTACTGTGGAGACCTCACGCCCCACGTGTTGAGCAATTCGGCGGTACGTCCACCCGGCCTCCCGCATGCCCACTATACGCCCTCGCTCAAAGTCCGTCAACTGCACAAACGGTTCACGTCCACGCTGTCGCGGCATGCTAGCAGTGTTAGAGACTGCGATGGAGCTCCGTATGCCACGGCAAACTGGCTGACACTGACGGCGGCGGGGCACAAATGCTGCGCAGCTAGCGCCATTCGACGGCCAACACCGCAGTTCCTGGTGTGTCCGCTGTGCCGTGTGTGTGATCATTGCTTGTACAGCCCTCTCGCAGTGTCCGGAGCAAGTATGGTGGGTCTGACACACTGGTGTCAATGTGTTCTTTTTTCCATTTCCAGGAGTGTAGTTTAACGAGCATAAGTTAAACATATTATGACGTGTGCATGTGGATTAGTAATTGTGTCCTGTGTGTAACTAAAAGTATAGCGATCTGTTGTAAGAAAAGGGACATATTGTGTTTTGTAACTAACTAGTGCACAATGGCCGCGATCTGTTTGGAAGATCTGAATACTATTTATGAAATAAGTGAGGAAGCGTGGAATAAACCAAGTTCCTGTAACAAAACAGCAGGAAAAGGTGTGAGTTGTGCAAAGTATAAGGGGAAAGTCCATTATTGGTGTCTAAATGCAACAAATGGAGTGAAAAACTGGAAATGCAGTGATTTTTTTTTCGTAAAGAATGTGACAATATGGACGAAATCAAAACAGACCCGTTAAAAACGTGTGTGTGCGAAAAGTCAAAGAATGAACTCAGAATAGTAAGAAAGGAACTTAAGTGTTCGAAAACAATTATTTGTGTATTAACAAACGAACTCCAGAAGCAAGAACCAGCCAAGAGAGAAATGTCTAAAAACTAAAGATTCGAGGCATCCAACATAAAGCACGATTCACAACACAATGTGCATACCACAACACAGAACGCAGTTCTAAAAGGAAAGGAATCAAAGGGTGCAGCAATGGAAATACAAACCTTTGCTCCTGAGAGTCAGTTAGTGAGTAGGAGACACAAAATATTTGTTGCCATGGCAGAGACTGTGCAAGAAACATTTTTAATTTAGCTTCAAATAAATATGATGTTGAAGGGAAGGTGATACCAGGTGCCCTCAGTAGTGTAATATTACAAAAATGTAACGACCTGCATAAGCTGATAAATGAAGATTTTGCAGTTATTTGGGCAGAGGCTAATGAAGTAGCAAAGAATGAAGCCAATGGCAATTTGTTCACTACAAAAAGCCTTGTCAGCATTACAAAATACAAATGTGATTGTAGTTGGAGTACCACACAGACATGACCTGCCTGAATGGTCTTGTGTAAACCAAGAAATTCAGTCCACAAACAAAAAAATTAAAAAAAGTGAAAGTCTTACATAACACTTTTGTTCATACTCCTGGTAACGAGGAGCTATATACAGCACATGTACAGCACCTAAATGCAACTGCTAAAGAACTAATTGCCACAAGGTTTCATGAATCAGTGGAAACGAACAGGGAAGTGCACAACACAGCAATAGAACTAAAATGGAGCGATACTGCAGTGTCAGATAAGGAAACAGTGAGAATTGCTAGTGGCACAATTCCTGCACAAATAACAACAGAATCCTTAAAAGTGAATTTCTGTATGTGTGGAGAGCATTATTTCTCAAGAAATAAACATACTCAAGAAATCAGTGCAAAATTTAGAAGAAGTAGCAAATGACGTTGGAGGAAAGTAGACGCCATATAAGAAGAGAGACTTACTTGCAGAAAGGAGAATAGCAACTCAAGCTCAAGGAGTGAGAATACCAACAGCTGGAAAATGGCAATCAACCTGAAGAAAGAAGCCACAATCAAGGAACCAGGATTTAAGGTGGGATCAGCGGTGGTTTCATAGAAGGAAGCAGTTAACAAAGTGAATCAACAAGTGCGTGGACACGTATGTGACTATCATAACACAGATGATCACAGTGCACCAAGATTAAAGACATTAACTGAACTTACAACTTCAAATGTAGTCAAATTGTTCTCAGAGGAATATAAACACAGACAAACTACTTACTTTTCTACAAGTTAACAGATGTTGTATTAGAAATAAGGTTTTAGAATTAGAACATTTATGTAACACTGAGCATATAGATTCTATGTGTGTATCTGAGCACACTTTGACCCAAGAACAAGTAAATGTATTTGTTCCCCAAAGGGAAGTTGTAGGAGACATGATATGTAGAAAACAGAGAAAGAATGGTGGGGCTAGAATTTTTGTCAAAGAAGGAATAAAGTTTTCCAGAATTGAGGTCTCTATGTATTTCTCAGAACTAGATGGGGAGTTTAGTTGTGTAAAAGTAATGAAAGAAAATATAGTGGTAGTTAGTCTATATAGGTCGCCAGATGGTGATGCGAATTTGTTTATTGAAATATGTGAATTCATAAGCAAAAAGATATTGAAGAGTAAGACAACAATTGCTATATGTGGTGATTTCAACATGGAATTGCCAAACACACAGAGGCTAGTCACTAGGACATTCTTGAATACACAAAGATCATTAGTCCTAAGAATGTCTGCATAGAGAATATTGTTGGGAATTTCCATGGGGAATATTTTACAGTCATACTTTACAGTCATACTAGCAGGAAGCGGACTAGCAGGAAGCGGACTGGCAGGAAGCGGACTAGCAGGAAGCGGACTAGCAGGAAGCGGACTAGCAGGAAGCGGACTAGCAGGAAGCGGACTAGCAGGAAGCGGACTAGCAGGAAGCGGACTAGCAGGAAGCGGACTAGCAGGAAGCGGACTAGCAGGAAGCGGACTAGCAGGAAGCGGACTAGCAGATCATGTGCCACTGCTCCTTAAAGTGTGTAAGAAGCAACCAGTTGAAATTGATGAACATACAGTAGTAATGGCACGAGGGCAAATAGGAAGAGTACATAAGTATGTTTGTTGATAGATTAGGAAGTGCAGATTGGGACTTTATATATAATTGTCAATCTTGCAAAAGGAAAGCTGAAAGTACCTTTGATAACTTCTTTAAAAAGTACACAGATTTATGGAATTCTTGCTGACCAGTAATAAAAAAAATTGAGTATCCGAGTGAAATGAAAAAGAAAAGTGTGAGTTGGTTTACAGGAGAGCTAGCAGAAATTAGAGGAAACATGCATATGCTGTACCAGAAGAATTAGCAAGCCGCTAACGAAGGGGCAGAACAGAGTGTGAACATTCATAGGTCATACCGGAAACGCAAAAAATTCTACAAAGCTAAACTTCTGGCAAAACGCGAGCAGTGGAAAACAGTATAGAAAGGGCTCCCAATAAATGCAAGGCAGCATCGCACATAATAAAACAAGAGAATAGACCAAAATGCACAGAAGCAGGCTTTGCTTGAACCTAAGGAATTAAATCAATCCTTTTTAAACTCAGTTAAAGAAATAAGTAACGGTTTTAAAGCAACAAATTCATCTGCAATTGACCATGTTGGAACACCACTGCCCAGTATCATGGTATTTCGATGGATGGCAGTCACACCTGCTCATGTTATAAAAGCTGTATCCAAATTTTCAAGTTCTCAAAGTATGGACTGTTATTGGTTATCGAATTAGAAAGACAATACTGTTGTTGTCTTCAGTCCTGAGACTGGTTTGATGCAGCTCTCCATGCTACTCTATCCTGTGCAAGCTTCATCTCCCAGTACCTACTGCAACCTACATCCTTCTGAATCTGCTTAGTGTATTCATCTCTTGGTCTCCCTCTACGATTTTTACCCTCCACACTGCCCTCCAATACTAAATTTTTGATTCCTTGATGCCTCAGAACATGTCCTACCAACCGATCCCTTATTCTAGTCACATTGTGCCTCTTCTCCCCAATCCTCTTCAGTACCCCCTCATTAGTTATGTGATCTACCCATCTAATCTTCAGCATTCTTCTGTAGCAGCACATTTCGAAAGCTTCTATTCTCTTCTTGTCCAAACTATTTATCATCCATGTTTCACTTCCATACATAGCTACACTCCATACAAATACTTTCAGAAATGACTTCCTGACACTTAAATCTATACTCGATGTTAACAAATTTCTCTTCTTCAGAAACGTTTTCCTTGCCATTGCCAGTCTACATTTGATATCCTCTCTATTTCGACCATCATCAGTTACTTTGCTCCCCAAATAGACTTTAAGTGTCTCATTTCCTAATCTAATTCCCTCAGCATCACCCGACTTAATTCGACTACATTCCATTATTCTCGTTTTGCTTTTGTTGATGTTCATCTTATATCCTCCTTTCAAGACATTGTCCATTCCGTTCAACTGCTCTTCCAAGTCCTTTGCTGTCTCTGACAGAATTACAATGTCATCGGCGAACGTCAACGTTTTTATTTCTTCTCCATGGATTTTAATACCTACTCTGAATTTTTCTTTTGTTTCCTTCACTGCTTGCTCAATATACAGATTGAATAATATTGGGGAGAGGCTACAACCCTAACCCACTCCCTTCCCAACCACTGCTTCCCTTTCATGCCCCTCGACTCTTTTAATTGCCATCTGGTTTCTGTACAAATTGTAAATAGCCTTTCGCTCCCTGTATTTTACCCTGCCTCCTTCAGAATTTGAAAGAGAGTATTCTAGTCAACATTGTCAAAAGCTTTCTCTAAGTCTACAAATGCTAGAAACGTAGGTTTGCCTTTCGTTAATCTTTTTTCTAAGATAAGTCGTAAGGTCAGTATTGCCTCACGTGTTCCAGTATTTCTACGGAATCCAAACTGATCTTCCCCGAGGTCGGCTTCTACTAGTTTTTCCATTCGTCTGTAAGGAATTCATGTTAGTATTTTGCAGCTGTGACTTATTAAACTGATAGTTCGGTAATTTTCACATCTGTCAACACCTGCTTTCTTTGGGATTGGAATTATAATATTCTTCTTGAAGTCTGAGGGTATTTCGCCTGTTTCATACATCTTGCTCACCAGATGGTACAGTTTTGTCAGGACTGGCTCTCCCAAGGTCGTCAGTAGTTCCAATGGAATGTTGTCTACTCCAGGGGCCTTGTTTCGAATCAGGTCTTTCAGTGCTCTGTCAAACTCTTCACGCAGTTTTGTATCCCCCATTTCATCTTCATCTACATCCTCTTCCATTTCCATTATATGTTGTCCTGAAGTACACCGCCCTTGTATAGACCCTCTATACTTTTTTTATTAAATATGTGGAATCTGGAGTTCTCCGGATGCACTTAAGTTATCAAAAGTTGTCCCAGTTTTGAAAACAGGGACATAGATCTTCCCCAAAGCTACAGACCAGTCTCCATTGTTCCAATATTCTGAAAGATATTTGAGGCTCTGATACACACACAAATGTGCAGCACCTTTGAAAAATATAATATCCTATGTAGCAATCAGTTTGGTTTTTGCAAAGGGGAAAAACACAACAGGTGTCATCTTAGAAATCACTGACCAAATCTTAACAGCATTTTTAACAATAACATGGTATCACTGGTGTTATATGACCTAAGCAAAGCCTTCAATTAGATTTCAGTTGATGTACTACAGATAAAACTAGAGTGGGGTGAGAGGGAGCAGTTTAGCATTGATAAGTTCTTATTTAAGTAACCAAAAGTAATCTGATCCAGTCGGAAATGTAAATTCTTCCGTAATGGAAATCAGCACTGGTTTACAACAAGTGTCTATCCTTGGACCCTTCTTCTTCATTGTAGCTATCAATGATTTACCTAAAAATATTGCCCAGCCTGTTGTATGTTATGTTGACGATACAACCCTACTTACCACACATCAGAACATTTCAGATCTGAACAACATAAAAAAGAAGCTCTTGACAAGGCCCTGGACTGGTTTGCAGCCAATAAGCTCCTGTTGGATCCTGATAAAACCCAACAACTTTAAATGGGAATAACAAATGAAGTAGGCAATAAGTCAGTAAAACTCTTACATATTCACATTGACTCAAAACTCTATAGGGAGGAAGATGTCAATCACATATGTGAAAAAATATTTCAGGTGACATATTTTATCTTGAAACTAAGAGAGGTAGTGAGGTTGGAGTACCTTAGGGTGACATACTTTGGGCTATTCCAGGCACATATTTCATATGGTCTGGTTATAAGGGGGCATTCCTTTCACATCAAGAGTATCTTGAAATAATAAAAAAAATGTCTTATGCATAGTATGTAAAAGAGGTTGTTGGGAGCACTGTCATCCTCTTTTTTTCCAACTCAAAATGCTCACAATTATAAATTTATTCATTTATGTGTCTGGCAATAAATTCTGAAAAATTATTTTTATTACAGAGTACAGAGGGGAAATACATGAACACAACACCGGGGCTTAGGGTAATTTAGACATACTGTGCCACAGATTAACAAGAACAGGAAATTCCCACAAAGTAAACCCACTCAGAATGTTCAATAAACAGCCAATTCATGGTCAGTCTATGGATATATTTCTTTTAATTATTTGATCCAGCTGGCTGCCAGATCATCCATTCTATGACATTAAAGAATTCTTTGAGATGCCTGAGAAGCATATTAGCATTTAAAATTTGTTTGTAGCTAAACATACTGTTGTGTGCTGTTGTTAATTGTGTGTAATTACAGAGTGTATACAAAACACAATGCACTATATAAGAGTATACTATAAAATACAAGTATATTATAGTATAGTTTATTGCATTAACTTACTGAACCTATCGTGGTTTATTTTGGTACACTGCCATGTTTAAAATTTATACTATAATGTATTGACACTAGTTTATATGTGTGCTACTACATCCTCTATGACAAAACCAGTATCATTGTAAAATGATCTATACCAAATAAAATTCATTACATTCATATTCAATACTCAACAACTCAAACCAACAACAATATATACATAGGGTGGTCCATTTATAGTGACTGGGTCAAATATCTCACGAAATAAGCATCAAACGAAAAACCTACAAAGGACAAAACTCGTCTAGCTTGAAGGGAGAAACCAGATGGCGTCATGGTTTGCCCGCTAGATGGCACTGCCATAGGTCAAACGGACATCAACAGCGTTTTTTTAAAAATAGGAACCCCCATTTTTATTACATATTCATGTAGTACGTAAAGAAATATTAATGTTTTAGTTGGACCACTTTTTTCGCTTTGTGATACATGGCGCTGTAATAGTCACAAACGTGTAAGTATGTGGTATCACTTAACATGCCACCAATGTGGACGGTAATTGCTTAGTGATACATTACCTGTGTTAAAATGGACCATTTACCAATTGCGGAAAAAGTCGATGTAGTGTTGATGTATGTCTATTGTGATCAAAATGCCCAACAGGCGTATGCTGTGTATGCTGCTCAGTATACTGGACGCCTCATCCAAGTGTCTGGAGATCACCACGGTATAGTATAACACAAGAAATAGGTCGAGATCAGAAGTTCACAGGAGGTGTAAGGTGGTTTCATGATGTCACAGTAGCACTAATTTCCACCACAGTTTTGCCAGATGACACTGTGAGCTCGTCATACGATGGAAAGGACGGCACTGCCCACCCCCACCCCCCCATTCATATTCGGTCCTTTCTTCTAACGAGTCTATGATGGAGGTCACTTTAAGAGTGCACCTCTAGACAGACAATGTGTGAAGAATTTTTAGCTGCCTGCAGGAACTCTAACGCTGCCCGTCTAACACCTGCAAGCTAGGATGTGTCATCAGAGGGGTGAGAGTGTTGCCTACCTGCTGATGCCCAGGACACTATCCTGAATTGTCCCTGTACAGGTACATTTTTACAGTGCTCAACAAATGGGCCATGTGCCTTCCTGGGTAGTCTCAGAGGGACCAATTGCTGTTTCGTTCACATGTGTCTATGTGGCGCACCTCTCTGTTGTTAAACCAATGAAGCATGTGAAACAGCAGGGCTTAAATCGTGCTCAAAATTTGCTGAATGGTTTTGAACGGTTCCCAGTGGCACCACCTTCTAAACCAGAGCGAAAAGTTGCAGCAGCACATCACTCCAAGGGGATTCATTCACGTTCAATGATGCCGCTGGCCCACAATAGTCTTAGAGGAGGTCAGAATCGTCTGAAGAGCCTCACTGACACCAAAATTTGTCAGAAACATAGTCTTCCAAACTGTTAGAGAAACTTCTCTCAATAGTCCGCACTGCAAAATGAGGCCGGCTGGTGTGGCCGAGCGTTTCTAGGCGCTACAGTCTGGAACCGCGCGACCGCTACGGTCGCAGGTTCGCATCCTGCCTCAGACATGGATGTGTGTGACGTCCTTAGGTTAGTTAGGTTTAAGTAGTTCCAAGTTCTAGGGGACTGATGACCTTAGAAGTTAAGTCCCACAGTGCTCAGAGCCATTTGCAAAATGAGAAATGCGAAATGTGTGGGAAATCTATATCTGAAGAAAAGGGGCGATTTTATTCATGCCATTTAGGCCAGCCCCTGAGGCCTCTTGGTATAGATTCTGAGCAGCGTTATGTTGATAGGTTTTCATCGACAATCCTTTACAGAACCGCATGATTTAAACGGTAGGCGACTCCGTTCTGCCCTTCTCCGCAATGAAGAGGGGTGAGATGTGTTTATGCGGGTATTCCACAACCTTCCCATCGTGTGACACGTTCGCGATGGTTTTGGGTATAATTGTGATGTACTCTGGTATCAACATGACGTCGTTAACCTATCTCATACCGTTTTGCGAACGTGTCCACACCTGAAGCATTCCTGAGCCTAAGGCTGACGTCGCAGGGCGCCAGACTTTTGCGTCATCACAGGGGAAAGCTCTAAGAATCTTTGAGCCACATTTCAGACTTCTGAGTCTAATGGGAGCCAATTACGAGGTTTCGAAAAAGTTGCGCAGAGCAGACTGAAGTCATCTGATGGCTACTTCCGCTTAAGGGACGCCTCTCTAACAAACGAAACATCTTAGAAAAAGGTCAGATATGAAAGTAATGAAGGAGTTTGCATATTGCATCAAAATATATAAGTGGCCCTTGAGACCAAATTTATAAGCTGCTTGGTGATGCTGACGCTAATATTATCATGATACTACAGCGCCACTTAAATAGTCAGACAATTTAGAGGCTTCCTACACTGGCTATTCTTCAAGGACCTCTAAGCAGACTAGAGGAGTGGCCATATACGTGGAAAACGGTATTCCATTTGAATCTACTGACGTACCAGAACACTGCACTGAACATATCGTTGAATACTGTGCAGAAGCAGTTGAATTTGGTTAAACTAAAAATTCAATTACATTTATGTATAGGTCCCATAACATAAGTTCAGACATTTCTCTTCTTGGTTCGCTTTGTAGAAACTGCTGAAAATCTGTTGTATGTGGTGATTTTAACATGAATTTTAATTTTTAATTTATAAATGATAGTGCAAATAGAAGAATGTTGGAAGGTAATTTGTAATTTATTTGTGCAAAACATGTAATTACATGCATAGCAATTGGTAGTATAATACAACAGTATACAATCTAATTTTATTTTATAATAGGCCCTTAAGAATGTAGTACTAATTATTTGACATAATAATAGTTTAGATTTTAGTCTCTGCAGTATGCTATACAATTTTTTTGATGTCTCTCCAGTTAGTACATTCAGTTCATTTGGCAGAGCATTGAAGTATTTTGCTCCATTAATATATGGGCTGTTAGCAATTTTTTCAGTGTTTATTATCATCTGGTAATTTTGTACTTGTCTAGTATTATGAGCATGAATTTCTGCATTACGGCAGATATATTTCTTATTATCTATAGTTAATACTATTGTTTCAAACATATACAGTGAATAAATAGTCAGAATTTTAAATTTTATAAACAATACCGTACATGATGTTCGAGCATCTTTTTCGCCTATTTAAATAGTCTACATGCGTTTTGAAAGCCCTACCCCACAGTGCAAGACCATATGCTAGAAATGGATGTATTAAACCAAAATACATCATCTTCATTGTTTGGGGATTGACATATGGAGCTATTCTTCTTAAAACATACAGGCTAGATGATAGCCTTGCACATATATTGCCAATTTGTTGTGCCCATAGTAGTTTGCTATCTATGCACAGACCTAGGAATTTACATTCACTGCAGATTTTCCCTACGATATTGCTATCTTGAAAATCAAAACAAGTTTGTAATTCACCAACATTGAAGGGGATTACATTTGTTTTATGTAAGTTGACTTTTAGACTGTCATTTTCAAACTTTTCCTTTGTAATATCTATAAAATTTTTACCTCTATGCCGAGATTAAGAATATAATTTCCCTAACAAAGGCCTGAAGTGTCATCTGCATGTGTTATAATGAAGGTATCATTTTTTACTGTCTTTGGGAAGTCATTGACATAACAAATGAAAAGGAAGGGACCAATTATCGATCCCTGTGGCACACCAAATTTAATACTCCTGACCCTTGATGTATAACTTTTTAATGTTTCTCCACTATTGTGTGAGATTGAGGTTCACTGTGTTCTGTTTTTTAAAGATGATGTGATGAGTTGCAATAATTTTCCACTAATGCCATCTCTGGCCACTTTTGACAGAAGTACCTTATGATCAACTCTATCAAAAGCCTTTAATAGGTCTAGGAAAACTCCAGCTACTTGCATCCATTCGTCAATTTTGGCAAGAGCTTTCAGCATAAATTGAAGTGTTGCAGTCATGGTGCTACGACCACTTCTGAAACCATGCTGAAAATCTCCCAGGATGTTGTGCTTATTATAATGCTCTAGCATATATTTCATAATTATTTTTTCAATTGCTAAAATGGAAGTTAAGGTGTGTGGTCAGTAAATTTTTTACTAGTTGTTTAAAACACTCCTTCTTTTAAGACACTATTTATTAGATGTACCAAGGGATATGCTAGATTGTTTTTGCACTGTTTAAGTAAAAATGGAGAAATTTCATCCCAACCAGCGGATTTTTTGTTTTTAAATTCTCTGATGAGCTGCAAAATATCCTTGATTTCAAGTTCATGGAGTTGGTTAGCTTCAGAATTGTTCTCAGCAACACTTCCAACAGGTAATTTATCTGTGGTACAAAAGTCAGATTGTATCATATCTATAAAATAGTCATTAAAATGTTACTGATCTCTTGAGGACTGGTGACATCAATATTGTTTATTAGATATCTGTATGTTGGTATTACCTTTTAGCTTTGATTTACTGTCTCTTATTTCATTTACTATTGACCAACCGGTCTTGGAGATACAATCTGAATTTTGTATTTTCGATTTAATCTTTTCAGCCCTCAGTCTTTTGACATGCTTACGAAACTGGCACTTGTATAGTTTGTATTTATCCTTGTGCTCATTGTTTTTAGTCTCTCTTTGTATCGTATACATTTCTTCCATTTTTTTCTTTCAGTTCTTTGGTAGTATTATCAAATTCCATGGACCTTGACTGTCTTGCCTTATTCTTATTAATATTTATCTTTCTGATGGGAAGAGTATTATTTAGATGATAATGTATCTAGAAAGGCATCCCATTTATTATTCACTCCTTTGGCTTTAAATACTAGATGCCAAGATTCATGACCAAGGTTCTCTCATTTTGGCAATGTTGATCAGGGAGATATTCCTTTTATATTCATAAATGTTCTTGGGTTTTATACAAGGATATCCCTTTAGCATTAATAGCTGGCCTAGATGGCCAGAGATGTGACCATTTACAACAGCAGCTGTGGCAATATTTTCACAATTAGTAATAACATGATCTATAGAGCTTATACTAGTTAGAGTGATTCTAGTGGGTATGTCTCCCAACAGATCTTTTGCGCCATAAGAATAGACACATAATTTGAAGCGGTTGTTTTCTTGGGAATCTTGTAATGTGTTGACATTAATATCCTCTAATAATATAACATTTATATGCTCTTACTTGGACATTAATTTACAAAATACCGTATCAAAGGAATTAAGAACTAATTCAAAATTTTCATTTGGTGATCTATGCAGTGCTAAGATAAAGTATACAGTAGACAAGAATTTTAACTTAATTGCCACAATTTCACAGTGCAAATCAGTGGAATACTCTTTTACCCAAGCGATATTTTCGTAAGTTTCTACTAGGTTATTTGTTCTTTGGTAGGTAGCCACTCATCCACCTTTATGGTTAGAACGACAGTAAAGATCAGTTAATGAATAATTTTGCGTTTTAACAGGTGCATGTTATCTGCAGATTTTTGGTGTTCACTGACAACTAGTATATGGGGTGTAATATCTGAAAGACAGTGGTCGAAAACATCAATCTTATTGCCTAATCCTTCTACATTATAATGAAGGAAAGAAATATTGCTTTCTTCAGGCACATTTTGTGCATGATCATCCCCTCTTCTGCTTTTTAGTTTCCCTTATTATTTATAATGTTGCAAATATCAGTAATCATCTTAGTGAAGATCTTGGAGCCTAACCTGGTTAAGTGAGTACTATCTTTCCCCAGACATTTGTTTCTTAAAAACTTATTTGGATCGATAAATATTACTCCTAGATTATTACAGATCTCATGAATATTACAATTCATCCTCTCTATAGAAGTATCACTTACAGATCTTCTTTAGATTATTCCGCTGACTACAATTCTTGAAGACCTGTATAAGTTTCTAGCTGATCAGATTAAGTTTCTAATTTCACTGACAGTTTCTACCTGGGTGGTGCTGTGTAGTGAATTTGTTCCTACATGAATGTAAACACCTTTGCAGATTCTTGTGGCTTCACCTAAAGATCTCGGATTTGAATTTCGAGTATTTATTAAGTGATTATTTAATTGATGGATCCTGATACCAGGGAAAACGTCGAGTCTCGATTTTGGCACATCAACATTTTTAGTAGTGTCAGCTATAATGAAATGTCTTGATTTTCCTTTTCAGTACTGTGACGATTAATTGGCTGTTTCTCTATGTGTTGTTGTTCCAGTTTCTTGAATATGTGTTTTCCATTTGCACTTCTTCACGAACAGTGGATATTAAAGGTTCAGAAAAACGAGTATCATCACTTCACGACCTTTCACTGTTAAGATTGCTTACAACACCTTTCATGCTTTCGATAGAAGACTTTACAGTTTCAGTATGACCATCACAAACCGTGGCACTTAATGATTCAGTGTACTGGATATCATCACTTTGCAAGTTTTCACAGTTAAGTTGCCTTACCACACTGTTTCTGCATTGGGAGGAGGTTTCATCTTCTACACATATAGCGCAGCTAGAAGATTCCGTCGACTGGGTGTAGTCTATTCCCGAGTTTTCACTGTAACGTTTGTTTACAGATCTGTTACCACTTTTGAGATGGTGTTTACATTTTTCACAATTACTTTTTTCATGTCTCATAAGCTCAATATTTACTTGTTTCAGTAGTGCTATTTCTGATTTTAGATTGTCAATTTCAGTTTTAAGAAATTTAATAACTCGTCCTCTTGTGTTAACTGATGTCGCTAACATTACGTTTTCCATATGTAAACACTCGAAACATGACCAAAATTGTCGCTGATGAATTTTAAACACGTTTTCGCACACTTTTCATGTAGCCAGTAGTTACACATCACACACCTGATTCCTTTTATAACACGTTTTTGACAGTTTTTACATGCTGAAGTATTTAACTTATTACTTTTAAGGAGCACTGTGTCACTGCACTTGTCTACTGCCGCCATCTTGCATTAGGTCTCCAAAATTCATATCATCTGATGCAGGCTGTATTCCTTCCAGCCAGTGGACCATTAGCACAGCTGTAGTCAACATTTTTGTTCGTTCTTCATTACTAGAGGGGCATTCTGCCAGTAAAAGAATAAATCACCTTTCAGACCATGAGCCACGAACATTAAGATTTAAAGCAACTTGTGCACACGCATTTTATATTTAACTACAAACTATTTATTACTGTTATTCCAGTGACAAAAAAGACTTATTTGGACCTGATTAAACAACAAATATGGCGGGAACTTAATAGCACAGATAACATATACGATAAATATGATGCATTCCTGAACAGATTTCAGATGCTCTTTGAACGTTAATTTCCATTACAACATTTAAGACAGACAACCTGGATAGGTTACTAATAGGAAAAGGATATAATGTAGGACAAACTACGAATTATATCAAAACTTTAGTGATAGGAAGAAACTCTTGCATTACTCCATTACAAGCAATATTCTATGCTGCTTTAAAAAGTCATTAAGAAGGCAAAAAGCATGTAATATGCAAATACAATAACTAACTCTAATGATAAAACAGAAATTATATGTTCAGTCTTGAAGCAAGTGTCTGGAGCACTAGGACGTGGCTATTAAGTCTATATTTAGTAAAAATATTTTTGTTATTGATAAGTCAGACGTGAGAAGGACGATAGAAGGAATTGCTATACCGTGGTATAGAAGGTAACTGAAAAAAGTGTACAATGAGATAGACAGAGATAACATGTTTGTGAAACACCCTAATTACACTGAAGACATCCCGATTTATGATGGTTCCATGGACAATAGAAAAGACGCGACAAGCTCGTTAGTAGAACAGGATATGTGATGTCCACGGAGAGCAGTGCGTGCTCCGCACCGTGCACCCATGCCGGCCACAAGGTCGGTGGAGAGTTGTTGCGGTCGGGCGTTCCACGCCTCCACCAGAGCGGCAGACAGCGGCTGTGCGGCCGTTGGCGCGTGTGGACCAACTCCACACGTGCTGGATGGTGTTTAGATTTAAGTCGGTGGAACTGGCAGACTACTCTGCTCGCCGAATACCCTCTAGTCCAAGAATTCCACCACCTGCATTTCAATACAGTCGCGCATGACTGAAAGTTACTGCCGGTATTTGCTGATGAAGAACGCTCGACAGTTCCGTGAATGTGATCTGTCAACAGTATGTTCGTAATTACCTCTAGCTTCACATCTTCTCCTTCTGCACTGCCTCGCTCCTGCTCTGCAGTGCCACTCGTAGCTATATCAAACTTCTGTGGGAAAGCGCCGTGATATTGGAAGATTATGTTTGCTTTTACCCACTAGCAAAGAAATCATGTTACTACTTGTTCCCAAAATCCTTCTCTATTTAACTGTCCCCATAACATACTCAACATACTCAACATACCAATTGAACATTCACATTTATGCCCTCAATAACCAAACTCGTCAACAGAGAGAACGTTATTATCCAAAAGTCAAGAAATATGTAAGTAATTGATTATGTAATTCCGTATAATCTTCTTTTGTTGTTCTTTCTGGGCCAACAGCCACTGTAGTCCCGACGTCTTCTTCTTTAGCATCCACGGCACTCTCGGGCTGCGACGTCAAAATGTAAACAGCTACTTCCACAGCAGTAAAACACTCGCCCTTTGTCGCTCCTTGTGGTTGTACCGTGCTTCGTTTTTCAAATGGCTCTGACCACTATGGGACTTAACATTTGTGGTCATCAGTCCCCTAGAACTTAGAACTACTTAAACCTAACTAACCTAAGGACATCACACAACATCCAGTATCACGAGGCAGAGAAAATTCCTGACCCCGCTGGGAATCTAACCCGGGCGCGGGAAGCGAGAACGCTACCGCACGACCACGAGCTGCGGACCATTGACAGAAAATGACAGCACAATATGTGGCTTTTCATCTGCTTGCACTGCCATAAACTGAGGTTTCCACACGACAATCTTTCCTCAGCACAGTAGGAAGGAAGTGCTACTTGTTCTTATCTTGAATAGTGACATATACCAAAACAGATCTCCTGTCTAAAATGAAGGATGAGTTTAAATAACTAATCACAGTATTGTATAGCTTTGAATTTCCATAAATTACTGTTCTTCTATATCAA
This sequence comes from Schistocerca gregaria, assembly GCF_023897955.1. Classification (NCBI taxonomy): domain Eukaryota; kingdom Metazoa; phylum Arthropoda; class Insecta; order Orthoptera; family Acrididae; genus Schistocerca; species Schistocerca gregaria. Next base: position 41,836,285 of record NC_064923.1, on the reverse strand, counting down.
GAGGCTCTTAAAATAAAGCATTATTCACATTCTTTCCACAACAAACTACTCACATTCAAATATTTTCAGTTAACCAGTTTTCCATTTGCTATCCCTTGGTTCATCAGATATAGGTTTTATAACCTCTTTATGTTGGTGTATGATAATTATTATGTCATAATCCATGCTAATTCCTCATGGGGTATGCTCTCTTTGGTATATCTTTATACTTTCACCATATGACATGCTCTACATTTCAGTGTATGCTGTTTTTATTGCCACACATTAATGAACCACTTTAAAAGAAAATTTTTGAGACTTTACTTCAAAATACCTCCCTAGTCGTGAAAACCAACAAGAACCATTTTCCATGACTAATTAGGTTTTTTCTTTCATTGTGTATGTATTGACAGTGGGTAACCTCTGTAACTGCTTTGCAGCCACATAGTTTCCTCAATTTGTTTCATAAACGACGTTCTAATCTTTTAATTACATAAGGAGGTATATATGTTTTCATTGCCACTAACTACTAGTTAAGGGTTATTATATATCTTGGATTCCTTTCTATTACCTTATTTTCTACCATCTTACTTATTTCATCGTTTGTAACTAGTCTTTAACTCACTGGAACTGTATATAGCTTACATAAAAAATGCTTTGTGATTTTTTTCTGAAAGCTAGAAATGTAGTTTCCATTCACTCCTGGATTTTCAGGAAAGACACTCTTACACGTAAATAAAATAACATATAAATCATTTTGTTGTTCCTTAGTTAACAGACGTGATCTATGATCTTTGTAACTAATTGATTCGATTGACACATTAATGTCTTCTGTAAGTTCTTCGTTACTTACTATTTCGGCTGTAGCAACTATCTGTACAGTATTTAATGATAAGTTGGTATTATTTCCTACAAGATTCACCTTAAATTTTGCAAGATAATTCTGAAAATCGTGATTCTAGTGTAATAATTTATACTTTAAGTCCATTTTTACATTGTACATTACTAACCAATCCGTACCTAAGGTTGGCCTATAATGTGACGTTAAGTACCACTAACAAAGTTTTCATAAACTTAAAATAATTTAATTCTATAGATAACAGGATGTTTTATCAGATTCGATTCCTTTTCCGCCATTGATTTCTATAATGCACACTCTTGGCACCGACAGAACATGATCCACATTTATATTTGATTCGAGGTATTCCTGTGATACTAATAAAATTTTCCTTCCTCAATCTCTGTGCACATTTACTCTCTTTCCCCACACATTTTCTCTCATTAATGGTTTCACTTGTTCAACCTCCTTTATTTTATCTCTTGTAATAGTCACTCCCTTGTACATATCATATGAGTGAAAGGTACTAATCATTTGGTATATGGCCTGCTATCGGTTTGTTATATGCTGGATCCTGGCCTACATTCCAGGATGATGGCTGTTTTCAGTCACTATTATAGGATAAATACCCGTTTGTGTATTATGTTAAGAGTTAGATGACATGTTCCATTGTCCTTGAGGTTCGTGTTACTCGATACAAAAGCACCTGTGAATTATTACTTCCTCTTGTATTCATTTTTCCATTTTCCCTAACATTGGGCCTTCAGTCTATGTAAGTAAAATTACTTCCTTTTCGTCACTGACATTTCGATGGATGGCTATTGCCCTCATTGTTCTCGGGATATGTAACTCAAGCAGTCCAGTTTTCTTCCTGATTGTAATCTCCTCTTTCTTTATATAATGTGTCTAACCCTTGAATGAACGTTAATAAATTATCCATATTAGCCCATCCACTATAAATAGCACAAATCACACACTAAGATAACCATGACACAAGAACCTGTGTTTTCGTCTAGTGGGTTGTCTGAATATTTTAATCTGGTTAAACAATATCGAAGAGCTTTCCTTTATGGATTCAAGATCTATTATAATGCTTTGTTTGGGACATGTTGCTACCTTGAATAGCCGCATTTACCACCATTGCTGTAATATTTCTCCATAATCTATTCCACCAGTGCTGGATCCCGAATACAGCCGTGACAAAATGCCCTTGGGTGAGAAGTACATTACCACAATAATGTTGACTGGTGAGTGCATAGGGTTCAAAGATTTTAGGTCAGTACACCCAAGCACCATTATGCCAGCCCACATCATAATACCTGGACCAGCAAGACTATCATGTTTGACAATGTTCTTTGGATCATCAATTGTTCCGAACCCTCCCCATATCAGGGTATGTCCAGAATCCCTACTCAGATTAAATCTACTCTCATCCGAGAAGGGCATACGACACCATTCCAGTTCTTATGATCTTGGCACCATCGCAGATACTTGGTCACAGTCGCGTCACTGTGATACTGTACTCCTTCACCATATGCATTTGTTTTACCTGTACATTTGGCCCAGACTTAATTTTTATGGATGACAATGAGCCACTGCATCGAACAGCACTAGTGGAGCCTTCCGCAGCTCGTGGTCTGGCGGTTAGTGTTGCTACCTCTGGATCACAGGGTCACGGGTTCGTTTCCCAGGCGGGTTTTCTTCGCCTGGGGTTTGGGTATTTGTATTGTGATCTCATCATCGTTGAGGAAGTGGCGAAATTGGAAGGGGCTCTTGGAACAAGAGGATAATCGGCGAATCGACTATCCTGCCAGATCCCTCTACTTAAATCCCATGGAGCACATGTGTAATAGTTTGGAGAGATGTATTAAAGCACATACAAGTGCACCAACGACCATTCAGCAGTTGTCAACCATACTGGTGGAGGAATGGAATGCCCTGCCACAACTACTCCTTGCCAACCTTATGGCCAGCATGGGACATCATTGCAGAGTGTGCATTGCTATCTGTGGTGATCACACACCCTATTAAGAACCATGTCTTTTGCATTGTCCAGTGGACCATCACTTATCTCAGTGACTTCATTGTAATTACTGTCTATGAACAAAAGTCTCATTTCTGTTCGGCCCACAAGAATTTTTCTTTCAGCTATATTCTGTTCTACACTGTGGCAGTTCTTCCTATGTATGGTACAAGTTTTATCAAGCTGTTGTCTCACTGTGACATGTCTTGTGACAATTTCTTTTGTCCTTACGTTTTGCACACCATTGTATAAATCTCGTAGGAGATGCCTTTTCAAAACAAAGGAGAGTCTGAGTCAATAATTACGTTACTGAAAGCTAAAGACTCTAATGAATGGAATACAGTTTCTAGAACGATTCTAAAGCACTGTGCTCGATATGTTAACCCAGTACTTAGCCACATTTGTAATAATTCCTTTGGAAGGTCAGTTTCCTGAACTATTGAAGTAGTGCCTTATAAAAAGGAGAAAGGAATAATGCAAATAACTTTAGAATCATTTTACACTCCATTAGTGTTTGAAAAAGTTATTGAAAAGGCTGTATATATATATATATATATATATATATATATATATATATATATATATATATATATATATATATAAGGGTAATTCTTCACTGCAGTTCACATAATTTGTTGTCAAACGTACCGTTTCTTTTCAGAAGAGGTTTATCAACTGAAAACTAAATGTTCTCTACTGAAGAAGCTCAATAAAGCAAACAGCTGTAATGCGTTTAAAAAGATCAGTGAGTGAGAAGTAATTAATTTATATTATGCTCCTATTTAAAAACTACATAAGGTAAAAAAATTGTATGGAGCTTGATAATAAATTTAAAATTTCAGATACCTGAAATTAATTATTGAAGATTAGCATCTCCAAAACGAAAGTAATGTCTGTGGGAAAGAAATAAGAAGAATTGTTTGTGGAGAGTTTGCTTTAATATTCCTCTCAAGGGAAATATTTTGGTTAAATTTAAATTATTTCCATACATTAGTCATTGTCATCCTCATTTAGAAGATAAATAAGCAAAAGAGAAGTAACTTAAATGTGATATTTCCAAATATTAATTTAAACCATGTTGAATCATAGAACATTTGAGAAGTATGAGACATAATGGTTATGGATAACATAAGACATTTGGAGAAACTGATATACAAATGTTGGAAGTAATAGAAAAATCAAGTGTGTTATAACTGTAAAAATCATTATCACTTACCAATAATTAATGTACCAAAAATAATAAAAAATTGCAGTAAAGCTTGTACACTTCTTTTAAAAGTTTTTATTCAATAACCAGAAAATCTACATCTAGTGACATAGATATCAGAGAATACAATAAAAAACAACTAATAAATTTATTCAATCTTTTTAATGAAATAGCTAATATAATTACATTAGGAGATACAGAAAGTTTATTTTAATCTCCATAAGGTACTGTATCATAACTTTCTCTAGCTACACTTTTATTGCACTGAAATGAAAATTCTTTCTTAACTTGCTTGCTTATTAAATTTTTAGTGTCTACATCTCTTGTTGTCTGGTTGGAATCTAATATACCTTTTCTTTCACTTCATTCTCAGTTAATCTTATCATAGATTTATCGTTCTACTTTTGACTATTTTATAGTTTATAGTGATGCCCTTTACTTTCATTTCTGTGCCTTAATCATTTTACTCAAAATAATAACTTTTATTTTCATTTAAAGCCCAGTCTGTAATCCAGTTATTTGCTTTCTCATCAGTCCATTCACCTATCAAACAACCTGCTTCCACAGTATTTTTACCATTATCAATTTATACTATACTATCCATATCAATATATATAACAGCCTTCTATAGAGCGTATCTAACCTATCGTACAACCTAAGCCTTGCATTTGATATGATGGATATCGCTACAAAAATAGTTTTAGCTACATTATTTTCTACATAATGCTCTTCGAAATTGTACTTCATCTCTACCATATGCTCATTAATAAAATTTATATCTATATTATCTAATTGATCATCAATAGCATTTCATAAAATTGTTGTAAATCTGTCACATACTCAGTTTGGCTCGTATTTTACTGTTGCCCAAATTTTCTCCATAATGAAGCAACAGTTTGTTTTCCAGGATTTAGTTTTATTGTGTCAAGATCTAAGTCAATAATTAGTTTTCTTCACATATCTTCTATATACCTCAGTACTTTCGAAATTATGGGGACTGGTTTCTAATTTTGTTTTCCTAAAGTTCTTCATGTAATTTTGACAAAATATTGCTCTTATTTTGAAATTCCCACACTTCATTGACATCTAAACTTTTGAATCTTTTTTCTATAGCTTTATTTACTTCATGATTTGTCCAAGTTCCAATAAAACTTCTATCATCATTGTGATTATGTTCTCTTCTCCACATTTACAATACATAATAAACAACAGTTCTTCATTTTTATCGATCTTTATTCATACTAGCAAAACAGGATGATACATGCCTCCAGGTGTCAATACTTTACATATTATAAATCCATACCACTTATAGTACATCTCAGTTTATAGGGTCCTAGTCAAGATTATAATCATAATATTGCACAGTTGGATAAACACTTCATGCATGATATTTTATTTTTGTGTTAATACCTTTTGCTTTAGCTCTTAAATTTATTGTGTAAGTTCGACTACCATAAAAAATATCTCTTAGATCCAGTGGTTTAACAACATTACGTAATTGTTTCAATTTGTGAATATTTTTATATTCTGATGAATTAATCCAATCACATTCCTAAATTTCTACTACATCGTATCCAGAATTACATGTTTCACTACCTCTTATTTAAGTCTTCTGATCTAGGTCTTCCTTCATTTCCTTATTTTTGTTGTTAAAATTGTCTCAGTTTCAAAACTTTTTTACAGCCTTATCAAAAACAACCTTAATATTAGTAAATAGTATTGGTAAATAGTATTGGTTTCTTTATCAAAGCCATCTATTTTAGCTCCAGCTGTATTTACATCACCACCATTAAGAGTATGCTGAATGTTATTATTGTTTAATAACATTATAAAAAGGAACATTTCTACTCACCATACAGTGGAGATGCAAACTAACAGAAAGGCGTAACAAAAAGACTGTTACAAAAAAACTGCGAACAAGGCCTTTGCCTTTGACGAAAATAGATGACACGCACGCACGCACGCATGCACGCAACTGTAACTGACACACTTGTGACTGCTGACTCTGGCAGCTGAAGCCACACTGTGAGCAGCAAAAGCAGTGCATGATAGGAATGGCAACTGGGTGGAGGTAAGGATGAGGCTGGGAGAGCGAGGCGGAGAGGTAATAGGTTAGGGGTGGGGGCACTGATGTGCTGCGGGGAGCATGCAGGGACGAGGTGGAGAGAGGGTAGAGCAGCTATGTGCAGTTGGGAGTTACACAGAGGGCAGGGGAGAGGTAATGGGGCGGAGAGAAGTAAAAAGGCTGGGTGCATTACTAGAATGAGGTCCGTGTAGTGCTGGAACAGGAACACGGAAGGCGCTGGATGGGTGAAGTCAATGACTGACGAAGGTTGAGACCAGGAGCGTTATAAGAACATAGGATATATTGCAGGGGAGTTCCCACCTATGAGTTCTTTTGGATTTTATCTAAAACTGCATGGTTATAGATCCCACCAATGATGCCTTAGAGCAAGAAAAAGGTGAAACACGTGTGGGAAAAATAATGAAGTTGCAGCAAGTAAGACAGTTCTATTCACCAAAAAAAAAGTATTTCTGTGCTTGCTGCGGAGGATGGTCACGCAGACAAACTTGTTATTCACGCCACGCCAGGCATTTCCATGTGGTTTTTTACCAGAAATTCAGAAGACTTAACGTCGATAAAACCATACAACACATGAAATTATTACATTTACAACCTGCACACACAATTAATAATATGACACTTTTCTCCCATCTGGTCAACAAGGTCGGAAAACACCGAAAAACGGCTGTACCTAGAATGGAAAAATCAGCCAACTCAAAAAACTCCAGTCACAACACAAATACCTTTACACACAACCCAGAACACACCCAAGATCAGTGAACCTTACAGACACACAGTTAACCAGTAAAGAAAGACTGCTGTTCGAGAAAGGATTAAAATACAATGTAAATTCAGAAATAGATGAACATTACGTAGAAACTCTAATTAGAGAAACAGAAAGTGTATTGACAAGGGTAGACATTAATGGAAACAGCAGTGACAACATTAGACTATCTAGAGAACTAGCAAAAAAGAAAAAACACATACCAGTATAAATACACAACAAAAAAAACAATGCCCTCAGGGACTCAGCATTGATTTGTTGGGTTCGAGCTTGGCAACACCAATGTTTCTGAGCTAGGGGCTGGTAAGCGTCGCCAGCTCTGTCACTGTAAGCTCTGGGCATCCTTCAGCGACGACCGTGCGGCGCGACGGTAGAACGTTGTGTGTCTCAGAGAATGGGAATCTTGGCTTGACCGCACGGATCGCGAGGACGGAATGAACCTCTATAAAAACCCCTCAATCTCAAAGTGTGCTGCACGCTGATGGGATACATGGCTGTTGAGGTGGAACAGTCGTTAGCAGGCAACCTCTGGTGAATCTGCCGTTATATAAGGCTTATCTAGGCACATGGAGCTCTGTGTAGGTAGACTTCAAGTAGCCTAGCTGCTCCTGGAACCGAAATGGATCCTCTGAAATCTTCTCTTCCTCCTCCCAGCGGCAAGGGTGGGCTGCTGGTAAGTACCAAGACCCAAAGAAACAAGAGGGTTCGTGTAGCCAGTCCTCCAGACTCGGGGTTTGTGCACGCTCTTTCAGGTACGCGTAATAGAACGCATGCTGGTGGCCAGAATGTGTTTCTTATAACTAAACGGAAAGAGGGGGGCTTTGAGAAAGTATCACCTTTTTACATTCAGAAAGGATTAGAGGGAATCGCTGGAACTTTAAAACTTCCAAGCGCTTGTGGAATGGGACCCTGTTGATCGAAACATCCAATTCTCAACAGGTGAAGAACATCCTGAAAGCTCATTGCATCGGGGAGTATGCAATCGAAAGTGAAGTGCACAACAGCTTAAACTATAGCAAAAGTGTTGTTGGCTTGCAGGTATCTGGTTGGCATTCCCCAGGAGAAACTGAAGTCTTAGTGGTCCCAGGAAGGAAGCATTGATGGCCAGAATATTCTGAAATGGGTGGATGGTGACCACGTGAAGTCAGACTCATTTATACTATCAGCAGCACAAAACTTCCTAGGCACATGCAGACTGGTTTTCTCTGTCTGTGCGGCCTTATTTCCCTAACCCGATGCACTGTTTTATCTGCTGGCACTTGGGGCACACCAACTCGCATTGTAAGGGGTCTGCCGCATGTGGCAAATGTGGTAAGGCCACCCATGATGGTGTTGGCTGTGCATCTTCTCCAAAGTGTCAGCTGCTCTGATGATCACCCTGTCTGGAGTAGGCACTGGAAGATACAGGAAATCAAAATGCCTAGACATATTTCATAGTGAGAGGCCAAAAAGATCTATAAGCCCATGCAGCACCCAGCATTTGCTACCTCCTTTGTGTCTGCTCTTAAACAACCAGTTCCAAAGAACGATGCTGTTACCACAGCGGAGGTTGCTTTTCCTGTGCACTTGTGCTGCTGCGAGTCCCTCAAAGTCCACTCCCAGAATATCAGATAAGTGTGTTGTTGCTGACATTGCAGAGCTCCCTGCTCCCTCAAAGGCTCAGTCCGGTCTACCGTCCAGCGCTGCCACTACCCCCGCCGCCATTTTGGCCCCAATGCCTACCAGGACAATAAATCGAAGCGTTCCCCACCACTGGGGTCTGGACATAAACAGTCCAACGATGTGGATATCCTTCTCTCTGACGTCTTTTGACTCCTCTGTAGAACTAATGCAGCTTGATGTCAGACATGGGCAATCATCTCGCCCAAGGACTGAGCCCCCACCCATTAAGTGTTCCCTTCCCTAGCGCAAAGACAGGGTGAAAGTAAAACCCCCATGATAGATGGCTTCCATATTACAGTGAAATTTTAATCGGTTCAGGACACATGAGGAGGAACTGAAAATTCTAGGAGAGGAACACTCTCTTTGCCTGTGTTTACAAGAACCACGTTTTGGAGCCACTGACTCCCCACAGGCTACTTGGCTATACCCTTTACCAGAAGGATGACCGGTCTGGGGACACGGCAAAGGGGGTGGTGGGGGGGGGGGGGGTTGCTGTGTTTTTCAATGACGTGCATCACTCCTCTGCTCTCTCCCTGGCTACCAACCTGCAAGCAGTTGCTGTCGAAATTTATGTGTCAGAAGATCACTTTTTGCTCACTGTATATCCCTCCACAAGATTTGATCGACTCTGAGGCTCTTACAGCTCTCGTGGAACAACTCCCTCGACTTTTTCTTCTTCTGGGAGATTTCAATGTTCACTGTGTTTTGTGGCACTCGATCTCTACTTGCCCTGGGTCGAGTTTTGGAGAGCTTCATGATATCTCACAGGTCCTAAACACAGGTACTCACACTCACTTTTATACTGCTACTGGGTCCTTCTGCACCATTTACCGCTCTTTCTGTTCTCCAGCCCATCCAGACTCTGGTCAGTGGATGGTCATTGACGGCCTCCATTCCAGTGACCACTTCCCGCTCTGTATTCAACAATTTGACAGAGCCATACGTGAAGAGCAGCCACTAACATGGTTGGTCATCAGGGCTAATTGGACGCTGTTCAGCCGGCTGGCTGTGTTTGAAAAAGCGTCCAGGAATGGGTGGACCATACCACACAAGTCATCGACCATGCTGCTGACTTATCCATCCACAAGACCTAAGGTCGTCTCGGGAGGCGACCTGTGTCTTGTGGACAGATGAGTGCCGATCTGCCATTCAGAACAGGCTTGCGGCTCTTCAACGATTTAAAAGCTGCCCTATAGCAGACAACCTTATAGCCTTTCGAGTCGCGAGAACAAATGCCTAACGTGTGATTAAGGAGAGCAAGGAACGATCGTGGCAACCGTTCCTGGACTCCATCAACCGTTCCACTTCTTCTACGAAAGTATAGGAAGCCATAAGAAGGATTTCTGGTAAGCGCAGTCGTTCACCAACAGCTGCAGTGCTGACACGAAGGTGTCTCCAAACTGCAACTGGATACATCGCTCAGACGCTGGTGGAGACCTTTGCGCAAACTACTGCAAATGCCAGCTAGGATCTGGCGACTGCAGAGAGGAGTAAATTGTACTTTGGTTCCAACGATTCCGAAAGTTAAAACTCTCCCTTCTCCATGTAGGAATTGTAATCAGCCCTATCTGAGACTCGTGATATGGCACCTGGTACTGACCAGTTCCGGTACTGCATGCTTAGATGCTTGCCAGCAGCGTCGAAAATAATCCTCCTTGAATGTTTTAATCTTATATGGCAGACGGGTCACTTCCCCAACACGTAGAGAGAGACAGTTTTGATACCTCTTCTCAAACCAGGAAATCATCACACATCTCCCTGTAGTTATCAGAGTATCGCCTTAACGATCTGTGTACTAAAGACCCTGGAGCGAAAGGTTAACCGGTATCTGGTCTGGTTATTAGAGGCCAGGCAACTCCTTAGCCGCTCTCATTTCGAAGATTTCGGTCCAAAGTTGACAATTTGCCTCTGCTCAAGGCTGCTGTTCAGCAGACTTTCCTACGTAGACATCAGTGCATTGGAATATTCTTCGATATCAGTAAGGCGTACGAGATTTTTGGTGACACTGTATTCTCGCTCAACTGCATCAATGGGGCTTCCATGGCCACCTCTCCATTTTCATTCGGTCCTTCCTCTGTCAGCGCTATTTTAGGACCCGAGTCGGTGACTCGTTGTCAGATCGTTTCTGTCAGGAGAATGGTGTCCCTCAGAACATTGTTTCTAGTGTCACCCGCTTTGCCATAGCCATCAATAGTATCACGTCTACAGCTCGGAGTCCAGTACAGTGCTCCTTATTTCTAGACGATTTTGCTGTTTTCTGTTCCTCCTCCAGTGTTGCAACAACAAGCCGTCAGTTGCAACTTAGATTCAGTGCGTTTTCTGGTCCTCATTTTTGATTCCAGATTGTTGTGGTAGACACACCTGTAAGACCTGAAAACCAGAACCCTTAAAGTGCGTTAGTCACAGATCTCGGGGAGCAGACAGGGCGCGTCTCCTCCAGTTTAATAGGTCTTTCGTGCGTTTACTGCTGGACTACGGATGCACAGCGTATGGATCGACAAAGTCTTCCTATTTGAAAATCATTGATGCTGTCCACCACGAGGGGCTTTGGCTGGCCATGGGTGCTTATCATACCAGTCCCATACCCAGCCTCTGTGCTGAGGCAGGGGAACCGCCACTTACCATTCGGTGGCATATCCTCCTTGTGCGCCAAATGTGTAAGTTTCTCACAGCTCCAGCTTCACCCACTCACCATATTGTTGCTCATCTGCCTCTGGACTGTCTTTTTCTGAACGTCCCTCATCCACAATGCCATTTGGGATCTGTGTGCAACATGAGCTGGAGTCCTTCGGTATGGAGCCCATACAGCCCAAAATCCAGAGTTTTAACCACCTGCCACCCTGTTTACTAGAGAGGCCCAGAATGATTTTAGATTTGGTGCAGTACAAGGGAATTGCACTCCTACTTCGGTTTTTAATGCAACTCTTTCCGCCATTTTATCTGAACACCACGACTGTGTAGCAGTTTTTACGGATGGTTCGAAACTGTTACATACTGTTGTCATTTTTCCGGATCGTGTCCTTTAAGTCAGACTGCCTCCAGCGTTTACTGTCTTTGATGCATAATTATCTGCGATCTTGTGGGCACTGGAGCCGATGAGATGCTCTTCCCATCCTAAATGTGTTGTCTGTTCAGATTCATTCAGTGTCCTTCACTCGTATCAACGTTTGTATCCAGCATTAAAATGGTCCAGACCATCCTAGGTGCCCTCCTCCAACCACAACGACAGGGGAAGGAGGCGGCTTCTGCTGGGTTCCTGGGCACGTCGGCATTGCTGGGAACGAAAGGGCAGATCTCGCAGCCAAGAAGCCGTGTCTCGATCCGCAAGTATTTGTGTGCCATCCCCCTGCACGCTCTCACCTCGCTGTTGAGCTCAAGAGCCTCACGTGTGTGGTGTACTTCCTTCCAGCCCCATGGACGGGACGAGGTTCTCCTCACTTGGCTTCGTATAGGCCACGGTCCTATGATGCATGTCCCCCTGCTCCAGCGAGAGGACCCACCAATGTGTGGTGCTTGTGGCGTCCAGGTCATTGTGCGCCACGTTTTATTGGATTGCGTTTTATTATCTGACCAGTTGCCATCGGCTGACTTGCAGGCGGATCTACCATCTCTTTTAGGTAATAATCAGACGCATGTGGCTACAATTTTAAAGTTCTGTGACTTGTCCAATTTTCACAGGGTGACTGGCTCGCCCATATTTTACGTAAGTGTCCAACCAGTGGCAATTTCCTGTGGCGTCCTTCAAACTCCTTTGTCATTTAACTTAAGTTTTATTCTTTTACACAGCATTTTTCGCCTTTTCCCGCTTTCTTTGCGTGTATGCTTCCATTTTACAAATGTTGTCCACATTCGTTCCTTTTAATGTGTGTCAGGCCGCTGATAACCTTGTTGTTGAGCGCCCATAAGCCCCAACACACACACACACACACACACACATACATACACATACACACACCACACACACACACACACACACACACACACACACACACACACAGAATCTGCAACACTAAGAAGATGTAGGAGAAAACTTCAAAATGAAAATGTTATCATTTCAAAAGCAGACAAGGGGAACACAGTAATACTGATAGTCAGAAGAACAATACATTGAAAAAACACAAGAATTTATCTCACGAAATAACATTACAAAATTATAATCAGACCCAACAAACAGGTTCTAGACAAAAGTAAGAAATACTCTAAAAATGTAGACATCATACTAGATAACAAGGGGAACGAAAGTTGACACAGATTAATGCCACTACACATGTCCTCCAAGCCAATCAAACATCCAAAAACTTAACCTTCCTGGATTTAAGAAAATGATCCACTTACAACCTTGTAGGGTACATGTTAAATTTACTGTCTGAAAATTTCAAAATACAAGAAGACAGAACCATGAAAATGCGACACAGCTAATACAACAATTAAAGATGTAAAAAGCCCAGACAAAGCAACACTCCTCTCAGTTGATATATAGAGCATGCATTCCAACAAATCAGTACCATAAGCAATAGAAAACATAGGTAAGAACCTGAAAACTTTGTCACTTCCCCAACAAACAGGTTAAGGAAATATACACATTAATAAAGCTCATAAGAAAACAAAATTACTTCCAGTTCAATAGTGAATTTTATTTACAAGAAGTTGGATTACCAAAGGGGTCTCCAGTTTCAAGAGCCTTAGCAAATATTTTGTAAACCACATTTAACAAATCATTTTCACAACAATAATAGCAAAAGAATACAAAATATTATATTGGTTCAATGATATAGATGATTTCCTCTACTTAAGAGATGAACCACAAACAATATTGAAAAACTACATAGTGACATCAACAAGGTACACAAAACATAAAATTCACAATTGATAGAGAACAGATAAACCAAATTAATTTTCTGGATATAACAATAAAAAAAACAGTAAGCATATGTTTGAAATTTATCATAAACCCACAACAACAGGTATTATTATTCCTACACCATCAAATCACCCACACTCACAAAAGCAAGCAGCACTTCGATGTATGCTCCATAGACTCAACACAGTGCCACTCACCAAAGAAAGCTACCAAAAATGTACATAGTAATGTAGATAGCACAAAGCAATTGTTACAATAGCAACAAAGTCACAAAAATAAACAACAAAATTAAAAGTAAAATAAAAGCAGAAAACACCAAACCACAGTCAACAACACAACAGAACCAAACACAAACACATAGTCCCATAACTACTACACAGAATAATCAGAAAAAGATGGAAAAAACCACAAGATGGCACACAGTGACGTACAAACTCACACATAAAATTACCAACAATAAAAAACGCCACTTAACCCTCCAAGGAAATTACCACATATAGAAAATCAAAGCAGAAAGGAACACTGTTGAATGAACAAGTTCACATCACAAACAATGCATTATTTACACTAACAGATAAAATAATAGAATAACGCTTCAAAAGAGAATTAATATAATAATACTACCCCACATCTTTACATTCACTTAGCCATGAACCCCTCTACAGAATATTGAAACAAAAAAATCAGATCAGCTGTCACCTAAGCTCTCAAGCACTTGTTAACAACTATTGCATGGTGGACGATCTGAATGGCTGTGTACTGATAATGTTGTGCATAAAATAGTTTAACGAGCATAAGTTAAACATATTATGAAGTGTGCACGTTGATTAGTAATTGTATCCAGTGTGTAACTAAAAGTATAGCGATCTGTTGTAAGAAAAGGGACATATTGTGTTTTGTAACTAACTAGTGCACAATGGCCGCGACCAGTTAGGAAGATCTGAATACTATTTACGAAATAAGTGAAGAAGCGTGGAATAAACCAAGTTCCTGTAACAAAACAACAGGAAAAGTTGTGAGTTGTGCAAAGTGTAAGGGGAAATTCCATTATTCGTGTCTAAATGCAACAAATGGAGTAAAGAAACTGGAAATGCAGTGATTTTTTTCGTAAAGAATGTGACAATATGGACGAAATCAAAACAGACCCGTTAAAAACGTGTGTGTGCGAAAAGTCAAAGAATGAACTCAGAATAGTAAGAAAGGAACTTAAGTGTTCGAAAAAAATTATTTGTGTATTAACAAACGAACTCCAGAAGCAAGAAGCAGCCAAGAAAGAAATGTCTAAAAACTAAAGATTCGAAGCGTCCAACATAAAGCAGGATTCACAACACAACGTGCATACCACAACACAGAACTCAGTTCTAAAAGGAAAGCAATCAAAGGGTGCAGCAATGGAAATGCAAACCTTTGCTCCTGAGAGTCAGTTAGTGAGTAGGAGACACAAAATATTTATTGCCATGGCAGAGACTGTGCAAGAAACACTTTAAATTTAGCTTCAAATAAATATGATGTTGAAGGGAAGGTGATACCAGGTGCCCCCAGTAGTGTAATATTACAAAAATGTAACTACCTGCATAAGCTGATAAATGAAGATTTTACAGTTATTTGGGCAGGGGCTAATGACATAGCAAAGAATGAAGCCAACTTGGCAATTCGTGCACTGCAAAAAGCTTTGTCAGCATTACAAAATACAAATGTGATTAAAGCTTGTTTAATAGAAGTGACAACACCTTATGGTTATGCATCAAGGTTTATAAAGTTGACTTAGGACATGGCCTGTTTTAGGCAAACATTTAAATAATGTTTTATTTTCTGAAGAAGACTTTATTGCTAACGTTGAAACTTAGGTAAACAATAATGTTAACCTGCTACTGTAGGCTGTATGTTCTTATATAAACAATATCAGTTGCTGTCGCTGCATAAAAATATTAAAAGTTGTGAATTTCCAAGGGGAATATTTTACAGTCAGACTTGCAAGAAGTAGACTTGCAGATCATGAGTCACTACTCCTTTAATTCTGTAAGAGGCAACTACTTAAAATTGAAGAATGTAAAGTAGCAACGGTGTGAGGGCAAAAGGAAGACTACATAAGTATATTTGTTGATAGATTAGGAAGTGCAGATTGGTACTGTATATATAATTGTCAATCTGGCGAAAGGGAAGCTTAAATTAACTCTGATAACTTCTTTAAAAAGTACACAGATTGATGTTATTCTTGCTCACCAGTAAAAAAAATTAGATATCCAAGTGAAATGAAAAAGAAAAGTGTGAACTGGTTTACAGAAGAGCTAGCAGAAATTAGAGTAAACATGCATATGCTGCACTAGATGCATAAGCATGACGCTAACCAAGGGGCAGAACATAGTGTGAACATTCATAGGTCAAACTGAAATAATTCTTATGGTAAAAAAGCGAGCAGTGGAAAACTAATAGAAAGGGCTCCCAATAAATGCAAGACACCATGGCAAATAATAAAACATGAGAAAACACCAAAATTTACAGAAACATCCTTCTTGAACCTGAGGAATTAAATCAGTAGTTTTTAAACTAAATTAAAGAAATAAGTAACAGTATTAAAACAACAATTTCATCTGCAATTGACCTTGTTGGAACACCACTGCCTGTTAACCTGGTATTTGAATGGATGGCTGTGACACCTGCTGATGTTATAAAGGCTGTATCTAAATTTTCAAGTTCTAAAAGTATGACTGTTATTGTTCATCGAATAACATAATTAAAAATACAATACACTCAGTTGCTAAGCCATTAGCTTTTTTAAAATAAATGTATGAATTTGGAGTTTTCTGAATGCACTTAAAATATCAAAAGTTTCCCAGTTTTTAAAACAGGGGACAAACATCTTACCCAAAGCTACAGACCAGTCTCCATTGTTCCAATATTCTGAAAGATATTTGAGGCTCTGATACACACACAAATGTGCAGCACCTTTGAAAAATATAATATCCTATGTAGCAATCAGTTTGGTTTTTGCAAAGGGGAAAAACACAACAGGTGTCATCTTAGAAATCACTGACCAAATCTTAACAGCATTTTTAACAATAACATGGTATCACTGGTGTTATATGACCTAAGCAAAGCCTTCAATTAGATTTCAGTTGATGTACTACAGATAAAACTAGAGTGGGGTGAGAGGGAGCAGTTTAGCATTGATAAGTTCTTATTTAAGTAACCAAAAGTAATCTGATCCAGTCGGAAATGTAAATTCTTCCGTAATGGAAATCAGCACTGGTTTACAACAAGTGTCTATCCTTGGACCCTTCTTCTTCATTGTAGCTATCAATGATTTACCTAAAAATATTGCCCAGCCTGTTGTATGTTATGTTGACGATACAACCCTACTTACCACACATCAGAACATTTCAGATCTGAACAACATAAAAAAGAAACTCTTGACAAGGCCCTGGACTGGTTTGCAGCCAATAACCTCCTGTGCGATCCTTATAAAACCCAGAAACTTTTAATGGAAATAACAAATGAAGTAGGCAATAAGTCAGTGAAACTCTTACATTTTCACACTGACTCAAAACTGTATTGGAAGGAACATGTCAATCATGTATGTGAAAAATATCTTGGGTTGCATATTTTATCTTGAAACTAAGAGAGGTCGTGAGCTCGGAGTACCTTAGGGTGACATACTTTCAGCTGTCCAGACACATATTTCATATGATCAGATTATAAGGGGGCACTGCCCTCACATCAAGAATATCTTGAAATAACAAAAAATGTCTTATGCATAGCATGTAAAAGAGGTTGTAGGGACTACTGTCGTCCTCTTGTTTCCGGCCTCAAAATACAATTATAAATTTATACATTTATGTGTCTGTACTCTATACATAAAAAAATAATATTTCAGAATTTATTGCCAGGGGGGAAATACATGAACACAACACCATGGCTAAGGGTAATTTAGACATACTGTGCCACAGATTATCCAGAACAGGAAATTCCCGCAAAGTAAACCCACTCAGAATGTTCAATAAACTGCCAATTCATGTTCAGTCTATGGATATAATTTTTTTTTAAAGTATGTGGTACAGCTGGCTGTCAGATCATCCATTCTATAACATTAAAGAATTCTTTGAGATGGCTGAGGAGGATATTAGTATTTAAAAGTTGTTTGCAGTTAAACATTTTGTTGTGTACTGTGATCAATTGTGTGTAATTACAGAGTGTATAAAATACACAACGCACTATATACAGGATATACTATCCAATACAAGCATATTATAGTATAGTTAATTGCATTAACTTTTAGAAACTATTCTGGTGTAGTTTGGTACACTGCCATGCTTAAAATTTATGCTATAATTATTGGCACTAGTTTATTTTATTATTATATGTGTGCTACTACATCCTCTTTGACAAAGCCAGTATCATTGTAAAATGATCTATGCTGAATAAAATTCTTCATTACATTCATATTCAACACGCAACAACTCAAACATTCAACTCCTCCCCCCCCCCTCCACAAATATATATAAACTCCAAAAACACATAGAAAATTTAAAAAGGGAAATGGTTAGGTTAAAGTTCAATATAGTGGGAATTTGTGAAGTTCAGTGGCAGGAGGAACAAGACTTCTGGTCAGGTAAATACAGGGCTATAAATAGAAAATCAAATAGAGATAATGCAGGAGTAGGTTTAATAATGAATAGGAAAATAGGAAAGCGGGTAAGCTACTACAAACAGTATAGTGAATGTATTATAGTCGCCAAGACAGACACGAATCATATGCCTACTACAGTATTACAAGTTTCTATGCCAACTAGCTCTGCAGGTGACGAAGAAATTGAAGAAATGTATGATGAGATAAAAGAAATTATTCAGGTAGTGAAGGGAGACGAAAATTTAATACTCATGGGTGACTGGAATTCGACAGTTGGGAAAGGGAGAGAAAGAAATATAGTAGGTGAATATGGATTGGGGCTAAGAAATGAGAGGAAGCCGTCTGGTAGAATTTTGCGCAGAGCATAAATTAATTATAGCTAAAACTTGGTTCAAGAATCGTAAAAGAAGGTTGTATACATGGAAGAAGCCGCAATATATTGGTTATGAACTGTAGATTAAGACTGAAGAAATTGCAAAAAGGTGGGAATTTAAGGAGATGGGACCTGGATAAATTGACTAAACCAGAGGTTGTACAGAGTTTCAGAGACAGCATAAGGGAACAATTGGAAGTAATGGGGGAAAGAAATACAATAGAAGACGAATTGGTAGCTCTGAGGGATGAAGTAGTGAAGGCGGCAGAGGATCAAGTAGGTAAAAAGACGAGGACTAGTAGAAAACCTTGGGTAACAGAGGAAATATTGAATTTAATTGATGAAAGGAGAAAATATAAAAATGCAGTAAATGAAGCAGGCAATAATGAATACAAACGTCTCAAAAATGCGATCGACAGCAAGTACAAAATGGATAAAAAGGCATGGCTAGAGGACAAATGTAAGGATGTAGAGGCTTATCTCACTAGGGGTAAACTAGATACTGCCTACAGGAAAATTAAAGACACCTTTCGAGAAAAGAGAGCCACTTGTATGAATATCAAGAGCTCAGATGGAAACCCAGTTCTAAGCAAAGAAGGGAAAGCAGAAACGTGGAAAGAGTTATAGAGGGGCTATACAAGGGCGACGTACTTGAGGACAATATTGTGGAAATGAAAGAGGATGTAGGTGAAGATGAAATGGGGGATACGATACTGCGTGAAGAGTTTGACAGAGCACTGAAAGACCTGAGTCGAAACAAGGCTCCGGGAGTAGACAACATTCCATTAGAACTAATGACAGCCATGGGAGCGCCAGTCCTAACAAAACTTTACCATCTGGTGAGCAAGATGTATGAGACAGGCGAAATTCCCTCAGACTTCAAGAAGAATATAATTATTGCAATCCCAAAAGGAAGCAGGTGTTGACAGATGTGAAAAGTACCGAACTATCAGTTTAATAAGTCACAGCTGCAAAATACTAACACGAATTCTTTACAGATGAATAGAAAAACCTTGGGGAAGATCAGTTTGGATTCCGTAGAAATATTGACATGTCAGGCAATACTAACCTTACGACTTATCTTACAAGAAAGATTAAGGAACGGGAAACCTACGTTTGTAGCATTTGTAGACTTAGAGAAAGCCTTTGACAATGTTTACTGGAATACTCTCTTTCAAATTCTAAAGGTGGCAGGGGTAAAATACCGGGAGCGAAAGGCTATTTACAATTTGTACAGATACCAGATGGCAGTTATAAGAGTCGAGGGACATGGAAGCGAGTGAGACAGGGTTGTAGCCTCTCCCCAATGCAATTGAATTTGTATATTGAGCAGGCAGTGTAGTAAACAAAAGAAGAATTCAGAGTAGGTATTAAAATACATGGAGAAGAAATAAAAACGTTGACGTTCGCCGATGACATTGTAATTCTGTCAGAGACAGCAAAGGACTTGGAAGAGGAGTTGAACGGAATGGACAGTGTCTTGAAAGGAGGGTATAAGATGAACATCAACAAAAGAAAAACGAGAGTAATGGAATGAAGTCGAATTAAGTTGGGTGATGTTGAGGGAATTAGATTAGGAAATCAGACACTTAAAGTAGTAAATGGGTTTTACTATTTGGGGAGCAAAATAACTGATGATGGTCGAAGTAGAGAGGATATAAAATTTAGACTGGCAATGGCAAGGAAAGTGTTTCTGAAGAAGAGAAATTTATTAACATCGAGCATAGATTTAAGTGTCAGGAAGTCGCTTCTGAAAGTATTTGTATGTAGTGTAGTCATGTATGTAAGTCAAACGTGGACAATAAATAGTTTGGACAAAAACAGAATAGAAGCTTTCGAAATGTGGTGCTACAGAAGAATGTTGAAGATTAGGTGGGTAGATCACGTAACTGATGAGGAAGTATTGAATAGGATTGGGGAGTGTGGTACAACTTGACTAGATGAAGGGATCGGTTGGTAGGACATGTGCTGAGACATCGATGGATCACATATTTAGTATTGGAGGGCAGCGTGGAGGGTAAAAATCGTAGAGGGAGACCAAGAGATGAATACACTAAGCAGATTCAGAAGGATGTAGGTTGCAGTAGGTACTGGGAGATGAAGGAGCTTTCACATGATAGATTGGCATGGAGAGCTGCATCAAACCAGTCTCAGGACTGAAGACCACAACAACAACAACAACAACAATCTCAATAAAATCTTCTGCCCAGATTCAGATGTTATTCGTCTTTGTACCTTATGTAGAAGTGGTTTTACAGTAACAAAATATGACACCTGTCATTTTCCAAGTTTTCTTAACGAGTTCCATCCACATGTGTGGAACATAAACGAAAGATACTTGTCTTTTCTTTTTTGCAAGTAACCCAAAAACACGCTCGTAGGGTAAATAGGCCCGACCAGACACTAGGTACTTAGGTTCCATAACATCGAATCTCCCTAACTGTGATGAGTACATTCAAAAGCTAGCAACAGAGAAGTTCTTATTTTGGCCTAAGCAAGACTTTGAATGCATAGTTAGGTGACATACATCGTTAGTACCCAGTGCTATAATATACAGGATAAGCCATGAATTAATGTTATCTGCCGCCCTACCACCTACTTCCTCTGACCACACCATTTCTGCATCATTATATATACATTATGTACACAGAAGTTAAATGAAAATAGTGAGAGGTGACGTTTCTAGAATGCGACTCCTACAGATAAGGGGGTCCCCGGCAGACGTTGCTGCAAGTCGAAAGCAACGATCATAAAGAGTTATTAGCCTGGAATATTCTGAATCCCTTTTCAAATATTCATACGCAGTTCTAGCCTTTTTAACATGATAGTTGAGTTTTGATTCTATTCTGTTCCTTTTCTTTTCTGACGCTTTTTCTCAGATGAAATTTGCATCGTACGGCAATCACAAATGTGATAGGTATCGTTTCCTTGTTTAACAAAGCCAGTATTGAAAAACTGATAAAATATTTTGTGATACATGCCAAGGCTAAGGGGTTCCTTGTTGCTGTCTTTGCACGCATCTTAATAAAGACTGTACATCTTGCTAATGTGTAGATCTGGACACAAACACATGGTATTCAGGTTCTTTTTCTTGGAGTAGTTACTTGACTACATAGGAAAATTATTTATATGAGCCCACAGAAATCCCTGGTCCTGATCGCTGCATTTATTTGGGCGATTGCTGTGTCTCACATCCACCTTAAATAAAATATTTATCCTTTAATTTCATGTTACACTAAAATCTATCATTGTGATTGTATATCTAGTGGTTTGTTGCATAAAATAAACGCAGAAACTTGCCACAGGAGCTATAGATTCTTTCTTCTGTTGACTCGCATGGGATAGGTGTCCATTGCTTACACCGAAGATTGCTAGAAAAGCTTTCTTAGAAATCTGAACGTCTACTTCATATACGGTAACTATATTGACATTACTTATGTCACCTACTCCTCTCTGGATTATCAGTATACCTTCGTTTGACAGGATTCATATTCACACATCCAGATATATATGAATTTTAAAGACTGTTGTTACTTAGGTTCCAGAAATCAAGGAACAACTTATCATGTGTACCTGCAGGTACAATGTCGAAGCATAGGCACAATATGACCCTGTGATATTGCCCTTTCGCGACACCCTCGTAATTACTGTACTCTTTACATCTGTTTCGCTTCTACTTTCTGCCTTCTTTGAGCCAATTCTGAGGATTATGCTTTCTCTTTCAATAATTTCCACTGATTTTCACACTTTCGTCAGCGTTTCCCATTTCTACACCCACCATGTTTATTAATTGTATTCTGTTCTGAATCTGCCAACTGAACATTTAAAAAGAACTCTAAACATGGTTCCCAAAGCTAATAACATTACATATTACACAAGGATTATATTTCATGCTTACAGTTTTTTTTAAATTCCAACATAATCTACCTCTGCCCCTAAACCTTTTTAAATTTCAGTCAATTGACTGTTGTCTGTTTACCATTTAGCACAGAGTTGGCTACCTTGTCACACACAGCTGTTCAGCTTCTTTCAAGCGGAAGAAATCTGAAGTGTAATGGAAGGTTAGTCCATTTTTGATACTACAGAAATCATACCTAGCGAAATGCAAGAAATTCTCTTTATGATAGGTCTTGAATCCAGCAACAAATGAGAGCACTTATCTACAATTTTTTACATCTGAGGGTTAGCCTATTTCTCCATGCATGTCTACAGTTGTTATGTCATTAGAAACAAGAAATTTTTTTAGTGTGAAGAAACAAGAAAGTTTCAAAAATAATTCAACAATGCTAGAGGTAATCATCCAAAGTTTGAAGAAAATTTAAGACTGAACTTTGATCCTAAATCAAAAATTTTGCCAGAGAAAAAGTGAAAGATTGAATATTGTTTGCTGGCTGAATTACTTTAATTTTATGAATGGCTACACACATGAAGAACTGATTAATGATATAATGAATCTTCATCAATAAAAGTTAAAACCTAATTACCTTTATGTAATTAAATTTTGTATAACACACTGAATGCATCTGATTCAATCAACTCAGATTTAAAATTCTCAGTTAATTCTGACCCTACATCATTTATGCTAACTTATAGTTTAATATCAAAATATACTCTATCTTTCTTAACAAATGAATAGGTATAAATAATATTGTAATCAATATCAAACAGTCATAAATTTTCAATAACAAATTCCATTTACATATAAAAATGTTATAAAAGAATTTTATTTTCATGTATTCAAATAATATGTGAATTATCCAAATCCAGTTACTTAACAAATGCCTTATCTCCCATCTTCCTCAAGACCTTATCCACACAGCAGACATCAGGATAACTTGTGTTCTGCACTTCTTGCTCATAAGAATTTTCTTTCATTTCTTTACCATCAAATACATTCGATTTATAAGTGTTTGGATCAGAATGAAAAACACTTTCAGTTTCCAAACATTGTATTGACCAATTGGCTGTGCATCCTTTTTCAAACATTCTTTTAAGCTTACTGATTCTTACTTGATCTCCCATTTTAAATTTTGGTTTAACACTAGATACGATATCAGTTGGCCTATAAATTTTATCATTAACTTCTTTTGGCTTCATTTTTAACGTTAAATGTATTGTGTTATTGAATTCAATAAATAATGTTGAAACTATATCTATCTGTTTATAATTTCACACATTTTCTTTGAAAGTTCTGTTAAATCTTTCTGCAATAGATGCTTTTATTTCTGAAAAAGTTGTGTGATGTTTGATGCTATATTTTTTCCTGAGTTCTTTAATATCTTTACTGCAGAATTCATTTCCATGATTTGTTTTTCAGATTTCTTGGTGTTCTTACTTCACATGTTCCTTCAATAGCATCAACCACATTTTATCTTTTTTGTATCTAAGTTGAGTAGCCCAAAAAATTTTGAGTAAACATCAATCTCAGTTAATAAATATTCATTTCCTTTATTTATTTTTGATATTCCTTTCAAGTTCTCAGAATCCATATCTACTAGTAGATTAGCTTGCCATATTGTCAGGATACTACAGCACCACTTAAACACTGAGACAATTTAGAGGTTTCCTATACTGGCTTTTCTCTCAAGGACCTTTATGCAGACTAGAGGAGTGGCCATATACGTGGAAAACGGTATTCCATTTTAACATATTGACATATCAGAGCACTGCACTGAACATATCGTTGAATACTGTGCAGAAGCATTTCAATTTGGTTAAGCTAAAAACTGTTGAATTAAATTTATCTACAGGTCGCATAACATAATTTCAGACATTTCTGTTCTTGATTCACTTTGTAGAAAGTGCCGAGAATCAATTGTATGTGGTGATTTTAATATTAATTTTATAAGTGATAGAGCAGACTGTATTCCTTCCAGCCAGGGGAACAGTAGCACAGCTCTAGTCAACATTTTTTTTCATTCATTACTAGAGGGGCATTCTGTCAGTAAAAGGACAAATCGCCTTTCAGACCACGATTCACAAATATTCAGACTTGAAGGAACTTGTGGACACGCATGTTAAATATAGCTATGTAGTTCTGTTATTCCAGTGGCAACAGAGACTTCTTTGGACCTCATTAAACAACAAAGATGGCGGGAATTTTATAGCACAGATAACTTATATGGTAAATATAATGTATTCCAGAAGAGATTTCAGATACTCTTTCGACATTACTTTCCATTACAACGTTTAAAACAGGGAATTGGCACTAACAGGCAACCAGGACAGGGTCTTTGAAAGTTACTTTCCATTACAACGTTTAAGGCAGGCAACCTGGATAGGTTAATAATGGGATAAGGATATAATGTAGGACAAACTGCGAATTATATCAAAACTTTAGGGGTGGGAAAAAAACACCTGCATTACTCCATTACAAACAATACTCTAAGGTGCTTAAAAAAGTCATTAAGAAGACAAAAAGCAAGTGATAAGCAAATACAACAGCCAACTCTAAGGATAAACTGAAATTATATCGTCAGTCGTGACAGAATTGTCTGGAACACAAAGTCGAGGATAAAAAGTCTAAATTTAGTAAAAATGTTTTTCGTATTGATAAGTGAGATACATGGACAGTATTTAAGAATCACTTTGTGAATATACCAGGTGAACTGAATAAAAACTTACTTTCTACAGGGTATCATAATGTGCCAAACGCTTACTAATGTGCAGAACTTAAGGACGAAAGTAACTTAAGCATGATTTATCACTGCCAGGAACTCGATGAATCTTAGCCCACACATAGAGAGATGACAAGTTTGTGAAAAGACCCTAATTACACTGAAGACATCCCGATCTATGATGGTTCCATGGACAATAGAAAAGACGCGACAAGCTCGTTAGTAGGACAGGATATGTGATGTCCATGGGGAGCAGTGCGTGCTCCGCACCGTGCACCCATGCCGGCCACAAAGTCGGTAGAGAGTTGTTGCGGTCGGGCGTTCCACGCCTCCACCAGAGCGGCAGACAGCGGCTGTGCGGCCGTTGGCGCGTGTGGACCCGCTCCACACGTGCTGGATGGTGTTTAGATTTAAGTCGGTGGAACTGGCAGACTACTCAGCTCGCCGAATACCCTCTAGTTCCAAGATCTCCACAAACTGCATTTCAATACAGTCGCGCATGGCTGAAAGTTACTGCCGGTATTCGCTGATGAAGATCGCTTGACAATTCCATGAATGTGATCTGTCAACCGTATGTTCGTAATTTTCTCTAGGCTCGGATCTTCTACTTCTGCACTGCCTCGCTCCTGTTCTGCAGTGCCACTCGTAGCTATATCAAACATCTGTGGAAAAGCACTGTGATATTGAAAGTTTGTTTGTTTTTACCCACTACCCAAGAAATCATGTAACCACTTGCTCTCAAAATCGTTCTCTATTTAACAGTCCCCATAACATTTTCAACATATCAATTGAACATTCACATTTAAGCCCTTAATAACCAAACTCGTCGACAGACAGAACGTTATTATCCAAAAGTCAAGAAATATGAAAGTAATTGATTATGTAATTCCGTATAATCTTCTTTTGTTGTTCTTCCCGGACCAACAGCCACTGTCGTCCCGACCTCTTCTTCCTTGGCATCTACGACACTCTCAGGTTGCGACGTCAAAATGTAAACAGCTCCTTCCACGGCAGTAAAACTTCGCTCTCTGTCGCGCCTTGTGGCTGTACAGTGCTCATGTTAGTGTTTCTTATCTGCGCATTAACAGAAAATGAGAGCACTACCATAAACTGAGCTTTCTACACGACATTCTTTCCTCAGCACAGTAGAAAGGAAGTGGTACTTTTTCTATCCTGAATAGTGACATATATCAGCACAAATCTCCTGCCTAAGATGAAAGATGAATTTAAGTAACTAATCACAGTATTGTATAGCTCTGACTTTCCATAAATTACTGTTCTTCCATATTAAGAGCCTCTTAAAATAAATCATTATTCACATTCTTTCCACAATAAACTACACACATTCAAATACATTCAGTTAGCCATTTTTCTATTTGCTATCCTTGGTTCATCGGATATAGGTTTTAATCTCTTTATGTCAGAGTATGATAATTATTATTTCATAACACATTCCAATTCCTCACAGGTTATGCCCTTCTCGATATATCTTTATACTTTCACCATATGTCACGCTCTACATGTCAGTATATGCTGTTTTTATTGCCACAAATTAATGAACCACTTTAAAAGAAAATTATTGAGACTTTACTTCAAAATACGCCCCTAGTCATGAAAACCAACAAGAACCATTTTCCAACACTAATTAGGTTTTTTTCTTTTGTTATTTTGATAGTGTGTAACCTCTGTAACTGCTTTGCAGCCTCATAGTTCCCTCAGTCTGTTTCATAGACAACGTTCTAATCTTTTAGTTACATAAGGAGTTATGTTTTCATTGCCACATACTCTATTTCTCTCATATTCAAATCGCAGATTTGCCTTCATACAACATGCACGGAAAAACGAATATTCAATATAATCAACATTAACCAGGCAAGTCCATATGCTTTAGCTAATTTGGAGAACACTTCTTTAAATGTTCTTCCTCTTACTTTACTGTTACTTCCTTTCGTAACTGATTTACTCTCATCCGATCCTCTAGACAGATTCTAGGAACTTATTTTCTTACATCGAAAATGCGCGTGTTCCTTGAATATTTATTCCATACGAAACTGCTTTAGGTTATTCCGTTCCTAGATTCACCTAACCATGGATTAGAATATTCCTATATTTTGAATCTGCCTGTCCTTTATTTTGTAACTCCATATAGATCCAGATACACTTCATCTAATGGAGGTGAAATGGTATGTGTAGTTTCTGAATTTTCATTATTAAAATGCTGAAGTTTCTTCATAGCACATTGACCTCACTAGTTTATAAAACATATATTTTCTTTTACAATAACACAAGTTCACCACAATACTCCTGCCTTACACATCATAGTGGCACATTGTTCTTATCAGCGAAGCAACTACAGTTGCTATGCACCTGTTTCCCATAAAACTTATCTCCTGTATTTACATGTTAGAATCTCATAATATTCTTTGCCAGAGTCGCGAGTACTACTCTTCCTCTCTCTCCCACCTCCCCCCCCCCCTATAGTATGCCATTCCTAACATAAATGTTTAAGTATGACTGAATTAATTCTAACTGTCCATTTCACCTGCCTATGTCCGTGTGTTATGCATGTGATATCATACACCTCTGACCTTATACAGGTTGTAATCACCATTACATGCTTTGCTCTTTGTCTTAATAATTATAACAATCTTAGATCATTCATTAATTGACCGTTTTTGTAGAGTTATTAGAAAAATGGTTCAAATGGCTCTGAACACTATGGAACTTATTATATGAGGTCATCAGTCCCCTAGAACTTAGAACTACTTACACCTAACTAACCTAAGGACATCACACACATCCATGACA
Organism: Schistocerca gregaria; assembly: GCF_023897955.1. Lineage (NCBI taxonomy): Eukaryota > Metazoa > Arthropoda > Insecta > Orthoptera > Acrididae > Schistocerca > Schistocerca gregaria. Next base: position 41,808,441 of record NC_064923.1, on the reverse strand, counting down.
GAGGCAGAATTCGAACCTGTGATTATAGTGGTCGCGCGGTTCCAGACTGAAGCGCCTATAAACCTCTCGGCCACACCAGCTGGCTCAGGTGTTAGAAGCCAGCCAAATAAAAAAAAAGATCATTTGACATTTTTCGGTTTTGGTTAATCTTTGATGACCTTTATTCTTTCTGCTTCTGGTTTAAATATTTTCTTTCTTACCATGTATCCTTATAACATACAGTGTTCTTCACAACTCTTGGATACTAGTAATATATCATCTACATATACCTCCAATAATTCCTTACCAACAGCTTCATCTAGTGCTCTTATGAACACCGAGACCATTATGTTTAAACCAAAAGTTAATACTATTTAAAGTATATGAAGTAAATAAGATTTACCATCAAAGAGTAAAACAGTATATTTTCTTTAATCGTTATGCTATTTTACTTCCCAGTAACAATCCGTCAGATCAATCAAGCGGAAGCACATTCTTACTCAAACTTAAATAACAAATCATCGATAAATATTGGTCTGTCCCTTTCTGTTTTTATATATTTTCTCAATGTACAACCATCTAGAACTAAGTGCACGCCCCCTGTGCCTTTCTCCACTGCTAGTTAAGGGTTATTATATACGCTTGGATTCCTTTCCATTAATTTATTTTCTATCATATTCTTTATTTCATTGTTTGTAGCTGGTCTTAAACTTGTTGTTGTTGTTCTGGTCTTCAGTCCTGAGACTGGTTTGATGCAGCTCTCCACACTACTCTATCCTGCACAAGCTTCTTCATCTCCCAGTACCTACTGTACCTACATCCTTCTGAATATGCTTAATGTATTCGTCTCTTGGTCTCCCTCTATGATTTTTAACCTCCACGCTGCACTCCAGTACTAAATTTGTGATCCCTTGATGCCTCAGAATATGTCCTACCAACCAATCCCTTCTCTTAGTCAAGTTGTGCCACAAACTCCTCTCCTCACCAATCATATTCAGTATCTCCTCATTCGTTATGTGATCTACCCATCTAATCTTCAGCATTATTCTGTAGCACCACATTTCGAAAGCTTCTATTTTCTTCTTGTCCAAACTATTTATTGACCACGTTTCACTTCAGTACATAGCTACACTCCATACATATACTTTCAGTAACGACTTCCTGATACTTAAATCTATAACCGATGTTAAGAGATTCCTCTTCTTCAGAAACGCTTTCCTTGCCATTGCCAGTCTACATGTTATATCCTCTCTACTTCGACCATCATCAGTTATTTTGCTCCCCAAATAGCAAAACTCCTTTACTGCTTTAAGTGTCTCATTTCCTAATCTAATTCCCTCAGCATCACCCGACTTAATTCAACTTCATTCCATTACTCTCCTTTTTCTTTGGTTGATGTTCATCTTATACCCGCCTTTCAAGACACTGTCCATTCCGTTCAACTGCTCTACCAAGTCCTTTGCTGTCTCTGACAGAATTACGATGTCATCGGTGAACCTCAAAGTTTTTATTTCTTCTCTACGGATTTTAATACCTACACCGAATTTTTCTTTTGTTTCCTTCACTGCTTGCTCAATATACAGATTGAATAACATCAGGGACAGGCTACAATCGTGTCTCACTCCTTTCCCAACCACTGCTTCTCTTTCGTGCCCCCGACTCTGGTTTCTGTACAAATTGTAAATAGCCTTTCGCTCCCTGTATTTTATCCCCACCATCTTCAGAATTTGAAAGAGAGTATTCCAGTCAACACTGTCAAAGGCTTTCTCTAAGTCTACAAATGCTACAAACGTAGGTTTGCCTTTCCTTAATCTTTCTTCTAAGATAAGTCGTAAGATCAGTATTGCCTCACGTGTCTCAATATTTCTACGGAATCCAAACTGATCTTCCCCGAGGTCGGCTTCTACCAGTTTTTCCATTCGTCTGTAAAGAATTCGTGTTAGTATTTTGCAGCTGTGACTTATTAAACTGATTGTTCGGTAATTTTCACATCTGTCGACGCCTGCTTTGGAATTATTATATTCTTCTTGAAGTCTGAGGGTATTTCGCCTGTCTCATACATTTTGCTCACCAGATGGTAGAGTTTTGTCAGGACTGGCTCTCCCAAGGCCGTCAGTAGTTCTAATGGAATGTTGTCTACTCTCGGGGCCTTGTTTCGACTCAGGTCTTTCAGTGCTCTGTCAAACTCTTCACGCAGTATCATATTTCCCATTTCATCTTCATCTACATCCTCTTCCATTTCCATAATATTGCCCTCAAGCACATCGCCCTTGTATAGACCCTCTGTATACTCTTTCCACGTTTCTGCTTTCCCTTCTTTGCTTAGAACTGGGTTTCCATCTGAGCTCTTGATATTCATACAAGTCGTTCCTTTTCACCAAAGGTCTCTTTAATTTTCCTGTAGGCAGTATCTACGTTACCCCTAGTGAGATAAGCTTCTACATCCTTACATTTGTCCTCTAGCCATGCCTGCTTATTCATTTTGTACTTCCTGTCGATCTCATTTTTGAGAAGTTTGTATTCATTTTTGCCTGCTTCATTTACTGCATTTTTATATTTTCTCCTTTCATCAATTAAATTCAATATTTCCTCTGTTACCCAAGGTTTTCTACTAGTCCTCGTCTTTTTACCTACTTGATCCTCTGCTGCCTTCACTACTTCATCCCTCAGAGCTACCCATTCGTCTTCTATTGTATTTCTTTCCCCCATTCCTGCCAATTGTTCCCTTATGCTCTCCCCGAAACTCTCTACAACCTCTGGTTTAGTCAGTTTATCCAGGTCCCATCTCCTGAAATTTCCACCTTTTTGCAGTTTCTTCAGTTTTAATCTACAGTTCATAACCAATAGATTGTGGTCATAGTCCACATCTGCCCCTGGAAATGTCTTACAATTTAAAATCTGGTTCCTAAATCTCTGTCTTACCATTATATAATCTGTCTGATACCTTTTAGTATTTCCAGGGTTCTTTCATGTATACAACCTTCTTGATGATTCTTGACCCAAGTGTTAGCTATGATTAAGTTATGCTCTGTGCAAAATTCTACCAGACGGCTTCCTATTTCATTTCTTAGCCCCAATCCATATTCACCTACTACAATTTCCTTCTCTCCCTTTTCCTACGACCGAATTCCAGCCACCCATGACTATTAAATTTTCGTCTCCCTTCACTATCTGAATAATTTCTTTTATTTCATCATACATTTCTTCAATTTCTTCGTCATCTGCAGAGCTAGTTGGCACATAGACTTGTACTACTATCGTAAGCGTAGGCTTCGTGTCTATCTTGGCCACAACAATGCGTTCGCTGTGCTGTTTGTAGTAGCTTAGCAGCATTCCTATTTTTTCATTCATTATGAAAGCTATTTGATTTTGTACTTATAACCGTGTATTCACCTGACCAAAAGCCTTGTTCCTCCTGCCACTGAACTCCACTAATTCCCACTACATCCAACTTAAACTTATCCATTTCCCTTTTTAAATTTTCTAACCTACCTGCCCAATTAAGGGATCTGACATTCCACACTCCGATCCATAGAACGCCTCCTGATAACGACGTCCTCCTGAGTAGTCCCCGTCTGGAGATCCGAATGGAGGACTATTTTACCTCCGGAATATTTTACTCAAGAGGACGACATCATCATTTATTCATACAGTAAAGCTGCATGCTCTCGAGAAAAATTGGCCGTGGTAGAGGTATAAGTAGGGGGAAGCAATATATTAGATACCTCATCCAGAAACGCACCCTCTCGAAACCTGGACAGTAAGCTACACTGCGATGCAGAGGGCCTCTCTTGCAGAGTCTGCCACTTGTGTTTGCTAAACATCTCCGTAACGCTATCACGCCTACCAAATAACCCTGTGACGAAACGCGCCGCTCTTCTTTGGATCTTCTGTATCTCCTCCGTCAACCCGACCTGGTACGGATCCCTCACTGATGGGCAATACTCAGGTATAGGTCGATCGAGTGTTTTGTAAGCCACCTCCTTTGTTGATGGACTACATTTTCTAAAGACTCTCCCAATAAATCTCAACCTGGTTCTCGACTTACCAACAATTAATTTTATATGATCATTCCACTTCAAATCGTTCCGCACACATACTCCCAGATATTTTACAGAAGTAACTGCTACCAGTGTTTGTTCCGTTATCATATAATCATACAATAAAGGATCCTTTTTTCTATGTATTCGCAATACATTACATTGTCTATGTTAAGGGTCAGTTGCCACCCACTGCACCAAGTGCCTATCTGCTGCAGATCTTCCTGCATTTCCCTACAATTTTCTAATGATGAAACTTCTCTGTATACTATAGCATCATTCGAGAAAAGCCGCATGGAACTGCTGACACTATCTACTAGGTCATTTCTATATATTGTGAAAAGCAATGGTCCCATAACACTCCCCTGTGGCAAGCCAGAGGTTACTTTAACGTCTGTAGACGTCTCTCCATTGATAACAACATGCTGTGTTCTGTTTGCTAAAAACTCTTCAATCCAGCCACACAGCGGTCTGATATTCCGTAGGCTCTTACTTTGTTTACCAGGCGACAGTGCGGAATTGTATCGAACGCCTTGCGGAGGTCAAGGAAAATAGCATCTACCTGGGAGCCTGTATCTAACATTTTCTGGGTCTCATGAACAAATAAAGCGAGTTGGCTCTCACACGATCGCTGTTTCCGGAATCCATGTTGATTCCTGCAGAGTAGATTCTGGTTTTCCAAAAACGACATGCTACTCGAGCAAAAATCATGTTTTAAAATTCTACAACAGATCGACGTCAGAGATATAGGTCTATAGTTTTGCGCATCTGCTCGACGACCCTTCTTGAAGACTGGGACTACCTGTGCTCTGTTCCAATCATTTGGAACCTTCCGTTCCTCTAGAGACTTGTTTGCTTTACACAGCTGTTGAAGGGGGGCAAGTTCTTTTGCGTACCCTGTGTAGAAACGAAGTGGTATCCCATCAGGGCCAGTGGACTTTCCTCTGTTGAGTGATTCCAGTTACTTTTCTATTCCTTGGACACTTGTTTCGATGTCAGCCATTTGCTCGTTTGTGCGAGGATTTAGAGAAGGAACTGCAGTGCGGTCTTCCTCTGTGAAACAACTTTGGAAAAAGGTGTTTAGTATTTCAGCTTTATGCGTGTCATCCTCTGTTTCAATGCCATCATTATCCCGGAGTGTCTGGATAAGCTGTTTCGAGCCACTTACTGATTTAACGTAAGACCAGAACTTCCTAGGATTTTCTGTGAAGTCGGTACATAGAATTTTACTTGCGAATTCACTGAACGCTTCACGCATAGCCCTCCTTACGCTAACTTTGACATCGTTTAGCTTCAGTTTGTCTGAGAGGACAAGAATGGTTCGTCATTTTTTTCTTAAAGCTACAAATGTAGTTTCCACTCACGCCTGGCTTTTCAGGAAAACCCCTCCTACACTTAAATAAAATAATATACAAATAATTTTGTTGTTCCTTCGCTAACAGAGATGATTCATGAGCTTTGTAACTAATTGGCTCGATTGACACATTAATGTCTTGTGATAGTTCTTCGTTACTTACTATTTTAGCTGTAGCAAATAACTGTACAGTATTTAATATAAGTCAGTATTATTTCCTACAAGATTCACCTTAAATTTAACTATAGAATTCTGAAAATCGTAATCCCAGTGCAATAATAATTTACTGTCGAAGTCCATTTTTGCATTGTACATTACTAACCAATATATACCTAAGGTATAAGGTGACATTAGGGACCACTAACAAAGTCTGCATAAATTTAAAATAATTTACTTCTATAGATAAGGGGATCTTTTGTCAGATTTATTTTCCCTTGCTGCCATTGATTTCTATAATGCACATTCTTGTCACTGACAGAATATGACCCAGATTTCTATTTCCATTTGTTTTGAGGTATTCCTGTGATTCTAATGAAATTTTCTTTCCTCAATCTCTGTGCTCATTACTCTCTTTCCCCACACATTTTCTCTTTTTGATGGTTTCACTTGTTCAACCTCTTTTCTTTTATCCTCTTGTAATAGTCACTCTCTTCTGGATACTATTTAAGTAAAAGGTACAAATCGTTTGGTGTATGGGCCTGCTATTGGTTTATTATATCCTGACATGCATTCCAGGCTGATGGGTGTTTTCAGTCACTTCTATAGGATAAATACCCGTTTGTGTATTACGTTTAGAGTTAGACGAAGTGTTCCATTGTTCTTCATGTTTTTGTTACTCGATACAAACACCTGGGAATTATTACTGCCTCTTGTATTTATTTTTTTATTTACCCAAACATTGGGCCTTCAGTCTACGTAACTAAAATTTCTTCCTTTTCGTCATTGACATTTCGATGGATAGCTATTGCACTCATTGATCTCTCGATATTTAACTCAAGCACTCTGGTTTTCTCTCTGATTGTAATGTCCTCTTTCTTTATATAATGTGTCTAACCCATCAATGAATGTTAATAAATTATCCATATTAGCCCATGAATTATAAATAGCACAAAGCACACACTAAGATAATTGTCACACAAGAACCTGTACTAAATGTTTTTCGTCTAGTGGGTTGTCTGAATATTTTGATCTGGTTAAATGCCATTAAAGAGCTTTCTTATATCATCCATGGGCTATTATAATACTTTGTTTGGGACATGGTACTACTTGAATAGCAGCATGTAACACCATTGCTGTAATATTTCTCCATGATACATTCCACCACTGCTGGATTCCGAATGCACGCGTGACAAAATGCCCATAGGTAAGGAGTACATTAGCACAATAATGATGACTTGCGAGTGTATTTTGTTCAAGGATTTGGGGTCAGTATGCCCATGCACCATTATACTGCCCCACATTATACACTCCTGGAAATGGAAAAAAGAACACATTGACACCGGTGTGTCGGACCCACCATACTTGCTCCGGACACTGCGAGGGGGCTGTACAAGCAATGATCACACGCATGGCACAGCGGACACACCAGGAACCACGGTGTTGGCCGTCGAATAGCGCTAACTGCGCAGCATTTGTGCACCGCCGCCATCAGTGTCAGCCAGTTTGCTGTGGCATACGGAGCTCCATCGCAGTCTTTAACACTGGTAGCATGCCGCGACAGCGTGGATGGGAACCGTATGTGCAGTTGACGGACTTTGAGCGAGGGCGTATAGTGGGCATGCGGGAGGCCGGGTGGACGTACCGCCAAATTGCTCAACATGTGGGGCGTAAGGTCTCCACAGTACATCGATGTTGTCGCCAGTGGTCGGCGGAAGGTGCACGTGCCCGTCGACCTGGGACCGGACCGCAGCGACGCACGGATGCACGCCAAGACCGTAGGATCCTACGCAGTGCCGTAGGGGACCGCACCGCCACTTCCCAGCAAATTAGGGACACTGTTGCTCCTAGGGTATCGGCGAGGACCATTCGCAACCGTCTCCATGAAGCTGGGCTACGGTCCCGCACACCGTTAGGCCGTCTTCCGCTCACGCCCCAACATCGTGCAGCCCGCCTCCAGTGGTGTCGCGACAGGCGTGAATGGAGAGACGAATGGAGACGTGTCGTCTTCAGCGATGAGAGTCGCTTCTGCCTTGGTGCCAATGATGGTCGTATGCGTGTTTGGCGCCGTTGGGGTGAGCGCCACAATCTGGACTGCATACGACCAAGGCACACAGAGCCAACACCCGGCATCATGGTGTGGGGAGCGATCTCCTACACTGGCCGTACACCTCTGGTGATCGTCGAGGGGACACTGAATAGTGCATGGTACATCCAAACCGTCATCGAACCCATCGTTCTACCATTCCTAGACCGGCAAGGGAACTTGCTGTTCCAACAGGACAATGCACGTCCGCATGTATCCCGTGCCACCCAACGTGCTCTAGAAGGTGTAAGTCAACTACCCTGGCCAGCAAGATCTCCGGATCTGTCCCCCATTGAGCATGTTTGGGACTGGATAAAGCGTCGTCTCACGCGGTCTGCACGTCCAGCACAAACGCTGGCCCAACTGAGGCGCCAGGTGGAAATGGCATGGCAAACCGTTCCACAGGACTACATCCAGCATCTCTACGATCGTCTCCATGGGAGAATAGCAGCCTGCATTGCTGCGAAAGGTGGATATACACTGTACTAGTGCCGACATTGTGCATGCTATGTTGCCTGTGTCTATGTGCCTGTGGTTCTGTCAGTGTGATCGTGTGATGTATCTGACCCCAGGAATGTGTCAATAAAGTTTCTCCTTCCTGGGACAATGAATTCACGGTGTTCTTATTTCAATTTCCAGGAGTTTGACAATGTTCTTGAGTTCATTAAGTGTTCCCAACCCTCCACATATCAGAGTATGTCCTCACTCAGATTAAATCTGCTCTCATTCGAAAAGGGCATACGACACCATTCCAGTTTCTATGCTCTTGGCACCATCGCCGATACTTGAACAGAGTCACGTCACTGTGATACTGTACCCCTTCGCGATGTGCATTTTTTCACCTGTGCATTTGGCCCAGCCTTAATTTTTATGGATGACATGAGCCACTGCGTCCAACAGCACTAGAGGAGGCTTTTGCATCTCGTGGTCTGGTGGCTAGTCTTGCTACCTCTGGATCACGGGGTCATGGGTTCGTTTCACTGGTGGGTCAGAGATTTTCTTCGCCCAGGGACTGGGTATTCGTCTTGTCCTCGTCATCTCACCATCGTTGAGGAAGTGGCGAGATTGGAAGGGGCCCTTGAAAGAAGAGGATAACGAGCGAATCGACTATCCTGCCAGATCCCCCTACTTAAATCCCATCGAGCACATGTGTAATAATTTGGGGAAACGTATTACAGCAGTTCCAAGTGCATCAACGACCAGCCAAGAGTTGTCAACCATACTGGTGGAGGACTGGAATGTCCTACCACAACTACTCCAAGCCAACCTTATGGTGAGCATGGGAGAACGTTGCACAGCATGCATTGCTATCTGTGGTGACAACACACCCTATAAAAATCGTATGACTAGGGCCTCCAATCGGGTAGACCTCTCGCCTGGCGCAAGTCTTTCGATTTGACGCCACTTCGGCGACTTGCGCGTCAGTGGGGATGAAATGATGATGATTACGACAACACAACACCCATTCCCAGAGTGGAGAAAATCTCTGAACCAGCCGGGAATCGAATCTTGGCCCTTAGGATTGACAGTCTGTCGCGCTGACCACTCATCTACTGGGGGAGGACACACACCCGATTAAGAACCATGTCTTTGGTATTGTCCAGTGGACCATCACTGATTTCATTGTAATTATTGTCTGTGAACAAAAGTGTCATTTCTGTTCAGCTCATGGGTATTTTTCTTTCAGCTATATTCTGTTCTACACTGTGCCAGTTCATCCTATGTATGGACTAAGTTTCATAGAGCTATGTTATCTGACTGTGACATGTCTTGCGATGATTTCTTTTGTCCTTACCTTTAGCACACTATTGTATAACTCTAGTAGGAAATGGCTCTCCAAAACTTCCGTCTGAAATACATCTAGTCATACTGGCAAGGGAGAGTCGGAGTCAATAATTACATTACTGAAGGCTAAAGACTCTAATGGATGGGATGCGGTTTCTAGAACGATTCCACTGTCCTGGATATGTTAACCCAGCACTTAGCCACATTTCTAATAATTCCTTTGGAATGGTTAGTTTCCTGAACTATCAAAGTAGTGCTTTATAAAAAGGAGAAAAAAATAATGCAAACAACTTCAGATCCATTTCTACTCCACTGGTGTTTGCAACAGTTATTGAAAAGGCTGAATATATAAGGGTAATTCATCACTGCAGTTCACATAATTTGCTGTCAAACGTACAGTTTCTTTTCAGAAGAGGTTTATCAGCTGAAAACGCAATGTTCTCTTTTCTCTGTCAAGTACTGGACACATTAAACAAAAAGCTGCAAAGCTGGGCATCTTCTTTGATTTGCATAAGGCTTTTGATTTTATCCCTCTCCCCCCCCCCCCACCCCCCCCCCCACCCCCGATGAACAATGAACCATGGACCTTGCTGCTGGTGGGGAAGCTTGCGTGCCTCAACGATACAGATGGCCATACCATAGGTGCAACGGAGGGGTATCAGTTGAGAGGCCAGACAAACATATGGTTTCTGAAGAGGGGCAGCACCCTTTTCAGTAGTTGCAGGGCTAACAGTCTGGATGATTGACTGATCTGGCCTTGTAACAATAACCAAAACGGCCTTGCTATGGTGGTACTGCGAACAGCTGAAAGCAAGGGGAAACTACAGCCATAACTTTTCCCAAGAGCATGCAGCTTTACTGTATGCATGGAGAGCTGCATCAAACCAGTCTCTGGACTGAAGACAACAACATTTGATTTTATGGGTTACAAAATAATACTACAGAATTTGGAGCATAATGTGAAAGAGCAGTAGCTCGAAATTGGTTTCTCTCATTAACAACAGACTGCAACAGGCCATTCACCACAATAATAACAACGGTTATGAGGTGCTATCTGACTAGGGCACAGTCAAGAGAGGAGTGAATCAGGAGTCAATGCTGATGCCACTGCTTTTTCTTATGTGTTGTAATGACTAGCCTTTTCACCACAGCTTCGTTTGCATACACGATTGACATATATACTGCGCACACCTCCTCCTCCACCCTTTCTGTGTCCACATCTACTTCACCTCTCTGTCCACCTTATCTTCCAATTCTTTCTGACCATCTGCTCCATCCCACTCTCTCTGTCTTTCCATCTCTTCTTACCTCCTCTCTCATCCACGCCTCTCCCTGACCACAGCTTCCTCCCCATTCCCATTGTCCATAACCTTCTGCCACTCTGTCCTCCTCCCCCACCACCCCTCTTCCTGGTTCACGTGTCCAATACGTTCCTACACCTTCCACCAGCTTCCTGCATGTCCCCTCCTCTCTCTCTGTTCATTTCCTCCACCCTCCTCTATCACATCTTCCTACCCTTCTCTGACTTTGAGTATTGTTCATGGTTACTGTAAATTCAGATTCTGTAGTACTGTTCTAATCACAAGCCATAAATACAACTTCTTTGGTTCTGTGAACACAGGGCGCAAGGAAAAAAACGAAACAAAACTTTGCTGTGTGTACAGTTTTTGTTCAAAAATATATATAATGACAAAAAAACAATAGATATTGGAGAAACAGATTGTCTAATGGTCTCTATGCACTGCTATCATAGTCAAAACTGACTGCTGGAAACAAACCAAAATCTTCCATTTTTGCAGCAGACCAAAGTGCAGAATTTTTTTCTCGCAGTTGGGTTTAACAGAACATATGTATGTTGTTTAAAAAATGTATAGCTTTCTCTGCCGAATGCATATTACTATACCGTGCAAAATTTTGACGTAAATCTATCAAGAACGTTTCGAGATCTTAGGTAACAACTTTCTCCTTTATACATCACATACATATTTATGTATAATATACACTAAGACATGTATATCCTATATCTGCTCGAATGTTCATTAGAACATCATATAAAAATTAGAAGTAAATCTATCAAGAAATGTTCGGTACTTTGGTAATAAAGTTTCCAATTAATCAGTTAACTACATATCTACATATTACATATATTAAAAATATGCAGCGTATGTCCGTCTGAATACTTATTAGAGTATTGTGGAAAAGTTAGAAGTACATCAGTCAAGAACTTTTCGTGATTTTTGATAACCACTTTTCCCTTTAATATTTTACATGCATGGTGTTAATGATATCATTGCAGATACTTCTATTGGCGACTGAGGACGGTGTACTGAACAATATTATATATGTATTGACGCCATTTCGAGACTAATAATTAAAGCAGTATGTTTTTAGTTTGGTTAGTATCTCCAAATATACACTCCTGGAAATTGAAATAAGAACACCGTGAATTCATTGTCCCAGGAAGGAGAAACTTTATTGACACATTCCTGGGGTCAGATACATCACATGATCGCACTGACAGAACCACAGGCACATAGACACAGGCAACAGAGCATGCACAATGTCGGCACTAGTACAGTGTATATCCACCTTTCGCAGCAATGCAGGCTGCTATTCTCCCATGGAGACGATCGTAGAGATGCTGGATGTAGTCCTGTGGAACGGTTTGCCATGCCATTTCCACCTGGCGCCTCAGTTGGACCAGCGTTTGTGCTGGACGTGCAGACCGCGTGAGACGACGCTTCATCCAGTCCCAAACATGCTCAATGGGGGACAGATCCGGAGATCTTGCTGGCCAGGGTAGTTGACTTACACCTTCTAGAGCACGTTGGGTGGCACGGGATACATGCGGACGTGCATTGTCCTGTTGGAACAGCAAGTTCCCTTGCCGGTCTAGGAATGGTAGAACGATGGGTTCGATGACGGATGGATGTACCGTGCACTATTCAGTGTCCCCTCGACGATCACCAGAGGTGTACGGCCAGTGTAGGAGATCGCTCCCCACACCATGATGCCGGGTGTTGGCCCTGTGTGCCTCGGTCGTATGCAGTCCTGATTGTGGCGCTCACCTGCACGGCGCCAAACACGCATACGACCATCATTGGTACCAAGGCAGAAGCGACTCTCATCGCTGAAGACGACACGTCTCCATTCGTCCCTCCATTCACGCCTGTCGCGACACCACTAGAGGCGGGCTGCATGATGTTGGGGCGTGAGCGGAAGACGGCCTAACGGTGTGCGGGACCGTACCCCAGCTTCACGGAGACGGTTGCGAATGGTCCTCGCCGATACCCCAGGAGCAACAGTGTCCCTAATTTGCTGGGAAGGGGCGGTGCGGTCCCCTACGCCACTGCGTAGGATCCTACGGTCTTGGCGTGCATCTGTGCGTCGCTGCGCTCCGGTCCCAGGTCGACGGGCACGTGCACCTTCCGCCGACCACTGGCGACAACATCGATGTACTGTGGAGACCTCACGCCCCACGTGTTGAGCAATTCGGCGGTACGTCCACCCGGCCTCCCGCATGCCCACTATACGCCCTCGCTCAAAGTCCGTCAACTGCACATACGATTCACGTCCACGCTGTCGCGGCATGCTACCAGTGTTAAAGACTGCGATGGAGCTCCGTATGCCACGGCAAACTGGCTGACACTGACGGCGGCGGTGCACAAATGCTGCGCAGCTAGCGCCATTCGACGGCCAACACCGTGGTTCCTGGTGTGTCCGCTGTGCCGTGCGTGTGATCATTGCTTGTACAGCCCTCTCGCAGTGTCCGGTGCAAGTATGGTGGGTCTGACACACCGGTGTCAATGTGTTCTTTTTTCAATTTCCAGGAGTGTATGTGGCGAGAGCAGTAATGTTTATTTTCCCCTGTGAAACAAGTCAGGTGTACAAGTGTGGGGACATAGATGGAAAGTGGTTGGCCTACAGTGAAAGATATAGCCCACTGAATGGTGCAGTACAACCATGCAGAAAACATCAGGTGGTGACAAGTTTTTGGGAACACAGTCCACACACTGATGTATGTAAATATTAAGGTGCCACATATAAAAACACACTGAAGCGCCAAAGAAACTGGTATAGCCATGCATATTCAAATACAGAGATATGCCTAAACAGACAGAACACGGCACTGAGGTCGGCAACGCCTATACAAAAGAAGTGTCTGGCACATTTGGTAAATAGGTTACTACTGCTGCAATGACAGGTTATCAAGTTTTAAGTGACTTTGAATGTGTTGTTATAGTCGGCGCACAACCGATGGGGCACAGCATTTCTGATGTAGTGATGAAGTGGGGTTTTTCCCGTATAACCATTTCATGAGTGTACCATGAATATCAGGAATCTGGTAAGACATCAAATCTCTGACATCTCTGAGGCCGTTAAAATATCCTGCAAGAACGGGGCCAACGACGATTGAAGAGAATCGTTCAACGTGACAGAAGTGCAACCCTTCCACAAATTGCTGCATATTTTAGTGCTGAGCCATCAACAAGTGTCAGCGTGTGAACCATTCAATGAAACATCATCTTGATGGGATTTCAGATCCGAAGGCCACTCGTGTACCCTTGATGACTGCGTGACACAAAGCTTTACACATTGTCTGGGCCTGTCAACACTGTCATTGGAATGGTGAAGACTGGAAACGTGTTGCCTGATAGGATGAATCTCGTTTCAAATTCTATCAAGCAGATGGACGTGTACGGGCACAGAGACAACCTCATGAATCCATGCACCTTGCTTGTCAGCGGGGGATTGTTCAAGCTCATGGAGGCTCTGTAATTGTGTGGGGTGTGTACAGTTGGAGTGATATGGGGACCCCTGATATGTCTAGATACAAATCTGACAGGTGACACGTACGTCAGCATCCTGTCTGATCACCTGCATCCATTCATATCCATTGCACCCCACAGTCCAGAATTGCTACAGAGTAGTTCCAGGAACACTTTTCTGAGTTTAAACACTTCCGATGGCCCCCACACTCCCTAGACATGAACATTATTGAGCATATCTGGGATGGCTTGCAACACGTTGTTCAGAAGAGACTTCCACCCCCTCATAGTCTTACGAATTTATGGAGAGCCCTCCAGGATTAGTGGTGTCAATTCCCATAAGCACTAAGTCAGACATTAATAGATATGTTACTTGAACCTGCTTGGAAATCTCCTACGAAATACTTGCAAGCAAGAAGCAGCTGTCCCGTACAAGACTGGAAGTGTGTATTTCCACTGCTGCTGGTCATTTTGAACACAACCAGTGATGGTCAGTTTGTTTCGTTACTGGTCAGATTCCGCATAAGTCGTGTACGCACATGTGTTGTTCTGTAGTGTGTGCTACCACAGGTATTGTTCAAGCGTCAGTGTGGGAACTTTTAAAAATACAGTATGTCATAAACGTTTCGTACTAGAATCCTGTCCCCCCTGTCAGACGTTCAAGTCCTCTCTTGGGCATGGACGTGTGTGTTGTCCTTAGCATAAGTTAGTTTGAGTTATATTAAGTAGTTTGGAAGCAAAGGGACCAATAACATCAGCAGTTTGGTCCCATCGGAACTTAGCACAAAATTCCATATTTCCTAGAATCCTGCAACAAACACCACTCCTATTATATTTTACCCTACGTTTAGTTTGTTGCTGTCACTAGGCAATGTTCCTTTCAAAAACGTGTATGTGAATATATATATATATATGGTTCAAATGGCTCTAAGCAGTTATGGGACTTAACATCTGAGGTCATCAGTCCGCTAGACTTAGAACTACTTCAACCCAACTAACCTAAGGACGTCACTCACACCCATGCCCGAGGCAGGATTCGAACCTGCGACTGTAGCAGCACCGTGGTTCTGGACTAAATCGCCTATAACCGCTCGTCCATAGCGGCTGGCAACATTTGGCCATACAAAGCGAACATATTTTCTGCATACTAAATAAATATACATGTACTACATTAAGGGGAAATTTGTCACCGAAAGCCTGGAAAAGGTCTTGACCAATTTACTTCAAATTTTTGCATGTTACTGAAATGAATATTTTTGTAACACCCTGTATAGCACAACCTATTCTGGTGTTGCAGTTTTCCCCACCAGTGTACTTATACCACATATATTTAAAAATAAGTGTGTAGCCTAATTCAATCCAAACGTTTATTAGCGTATCATTTAAAAATCTCAAGTACATCGGTCAAGACCTTTTCGAGATTTTTGGTAACAGCACTGACCAATGACTTGTCTTTATATAGTAGCATAGACATGCCTTGTCATATTACAGCTGATCCTAAGATAACTCTGTTTGCTATGACACTATCTTGTCATAAGCTATCATTGAAAATCTATGTTCAGGATATTGCTCAAAAACTGAAGGCTGCTTGATTCACTATTTCAACAGTATCTGTAATAAGTGATGTCCAACAGGAAAATTAGTCTACTTTACCTGTTTCCATTCTCTTATGACATATGCCGTAACACAGGGTGGTCAGAAAAAGTCTGAAAAGCTGGTAAGGGTGTTGCAAGGAAGATTGTGCTGAGAGATAGTTATTCAGAATTTTTTTTAGATATATTGCGCCTTTTCAGAGCTAACAGTATTGACGTTAGCCAATCAGGTCACTGTGCGCGCAAATTCAAGTGACCTCCCAGAAATGGGATAGCCAAGTGTGTTTCTTGTTTGGTTTCCCAAAACCGAACAATAGAGCGATACAAAAATTGGACATGGGGTGGTAGGAAGGAACGAACCTGAGCCAAATGCTGAGCAGTCTCACATGCTATCATCTACACTGTGAGAACAGCTGACGTTAACTGTATTTGACAGGCCACTTGAATTTGCACACACAACGGGCTTTCTGTCTAACTCCAATGACAATGGACTCGGAAATTTCGCAATATGTGGATTTTTTTCGGATCAGTCATTTCTCAGCACAACCTACGACGCGACAACGTCACAAGCTTTTCAGACTATTTCAGACCATCCAGTTCATTAAGCTAAATCTTCCCATACATATTGGGAATTTAGACTCAGAAACGGTGATGTAAGTTTGCGAACCTCTTGACCACTTAGAGTTTGGCAATTCTAACACTGGCCTCTGAATATATATTTTCTTCAGTGACATTTGTTGTTAGTAGCATGAGCTTATTGCCAACAATTAGCACCTTTCACTTAATACTAGGCAGAAATCCAGTCTGCATTTGGATTGTGCCCACTGCCTTCTATGCACACAGATGAGCAGTACTTCTCTGAATGCATTTTCAGTAAGCTGTCACAAGAAGTAATATATCTTAGCAGTAATCCTCGCACTTTCAACGCCAAACTGAAGAATTTGCTCATGACGGACACCTTTTATTCTGTCAGGGAGACCTGCAAAAGAAATTAAGCTAAATCTAGTGTCATATTTTTCATTAAGCTAATATATACTTGTAGAATGTCAACTGGATAGCTTTAATGTAAATTTTAGCAGATTATGAAATAAACCTATCTTCTCAAAGCAATTATGGTATAAAGCAACAGATCAGTGTTATTCTCTGAGAGGAATTTTGTTATGTTGACCGCGTTGTACCTAACTGAGGTGGCTTATCGGAAATGAAAGTTAGAATTACGTAAATATTTGAACAGAAACAAACAAAATTTTGCCTATCTGCACTGTTCAACGGATAAAGAAAACGGTCGCCAGCCTAACTATGCAAGAGAATGATTAACATTCTCGTTCCAGAATATACACTCCTGGAAATTGAAATAAGAACACCGTGAATTCATTGTCCCAGGAAGGGGAAACTTTATTGACACATTCCTGGGGTCAGACACATCACATGATCACACTGACAGAACCACAGGCACATAGACACAGGCAACAGAGCATGCACAATGTCGGCACTAGTACAGTGTATATCCACCTTTCGCAGCAATGCAGGCTGCTATTCTCCCATGGAAGCGATCGTAGAGATGCTGGATGTAGTCCTGTGGAACGGTTTGCCATGCCATTTCCACCTGGCGCCTCAGTTGGACCAGCGTTTGTGCTGGACGTGCAGACCGCGTGAGACGACGCTTTATCCAGTCCCAAACATGCTCAATGGGGGACAGATCCGGAGATCTTGCTGGCCAGGGTAGTTGACTTACACCTTCTAGAGCACATTGGGTGGCACGGGATACATGCGGACGTGCACTGTCCTGTTGGAACAGCAAGTTCCCTTGCCGGTCTAGGAATGGTAGAACGATGGGTTCGATGACGGTTTGGATGTACCGTGCACTATTCAGTGCCCCTCGACGATCACCAGAGGTGTACGGCCAGTGTAGGAGATCGCTCCCCACACCATGATGCCGGGTGTTGGCCCTGTGTGCCTCGATCGTATGCAGTCCTGATTGTGGCGCTCACCCCAACGGCGCCAAACACGCATACGACCATCATTGGCACCAAGGCATAAGCGACTCTCATCGCTGAAGACGACACGTCTCCATTCGTCTCTCCATTCACGCCTGTCGCGACACCACTGGAGGCGGGCTGCACAATGTTGGGGCGTGAGCGGAAGACGGCCTAACGGTGTGCAGGACCGTAGCCCAGTTTCATGGAGACGGTTGCGAATGGTCCTCGCCGATACCCCAGGAGCAACAGTGTCCCTAATTTGCTGGGAAGTGGCGGTGCGGTCCCCTACGGCACTGCGTAGGATCCTACGGTCTTGGCGTGCATCCGTGCGTCGCTGCGGTCCGGTCCCAGGTCGACAGGCACGTGCACCTTCCGCCGACCACTGGCGACAACATCGATGTACTGTGGAGACCTCACGCACCACATGTTGAGCAATTTGGCGGTACGTCCACCCGGCCTCCCGCATTCCCACTATACGCCCTCGCTCAAAGTCCGTCAACTGCACATACGGTTCATGTCCACGCTGTCGCGGCATGCTACCAGTGTTAAAGACTGCGATGGAGCTCCGTATGCCACGGCAAACTGGCTGACACTGACGGCGGCGGTGCACAAATGCTGCGCAGCTAGCGCCATTCGACGGCCAACACCGCGGTTCCTGGTGTGTCCGCTGTGCCGTGCGTGTGATCATTGCTTGTACAGCCCTCTCGCAGTGTCCGGAACAAGTATGGTGGGTCTGACACACCGGTGTCAATGTGTTCTTTTTTCCATTTCCAGGAGTGTAGTTATTAATAACGTTAATGGATAAACACAACCTATACTTTGTCACACACGAGTGCAGTGAACTCTTGACACATATATATGTTTACTGTAAGATTGAAACTAACAGTTATAGCAGCACAAACTATTTGCAAAATTATAACAGATACCGAAACACACTATTACTTTCAGGGCTTGCACAAACTGAATGGTCTTTATAATGTTATTATTACTATCCACTGCAGAATCGTTAATTGGATATAGGTTAAGTCTCTCTCAATTAATTACTTTACTATTTAAAATGAAAGTTAATTGGGATCCACTAACAGGTTGCTTCTCACTATCATTTCAATAAAGAAATAATGGTTTTCATAATTAGTGGTCTTCCCATTATTTGTTACCTAGCATTATCACAATCGGCAAACTGTGGATCCTGTTATATTATTAATATGCACTTCCAATACACAAGAAGACAAACACTTAGCAAACATGAGTATATAACGTTACACACTGCAGTTTTCCACTTTTACTACATTGAGAGACAAAATTAACATATATGTAAGATACTGACTCACCTTCTGCGATTTACAACAAGCAGTAATGTGATCATTTACTAAGCAAAACTTTATAAGCCTCAGTCTTAAGAACTCTTAATTTGAAGTTGGCCACAACACATTAATAAGCAGTTTTACTAGGAAAATTATTTTTAGCAAGCATTATTAACTTTAACTTCCTTTTTACTATGTTCAAGAGGCATTAATTAGCTAAAACACTGGTCTTTAATGTTATTTCAGTAGGGACACTCGGTAATCACTTTAGTTCAAACGGAGAGGAACCTGAGAGTTGTTATGATAAGGAGAAAAATCAAGGTAGGTACATTAATTCAGTCGTAAATTACCTTATATTTGACCACACTAACACATCCATTAGCTGATCCTTCACTGTACATTATTATAGTACTCCTTTACAGTGATTACGCAATGTGGTGGCAACTGAAAGTCGGTAGGCTGATTTGCAGACAGAACTGCTGGACTCTGGCCTTTCGTGGTGGCGATGATGAATACCACTTCCAGAGTCGTTCCAGCTATTTATCCATCCATCCGAGGCATTGGAAAGTAGCAGAAAATATCCTCTCTCGGAACCAGCACAATATTCATCTTTTACATGGCAATGCACAGTTTGGTAGCTCGTCCCCGACTGGTGGCTCGCCCCCGACTGACTCTTGTTCCATCTTTTCTACCTAGGCCAACCACAATTTGCGCGTGCTACACAGTTCCGTTCCCGAGGGGAATCACAACACCTTTTACATAGAAACTAACTAAGAACCCTAAGTGAGGATCAGCAGTTTACATAACAGCAAACAAATTCAATAAATAAAACAGAACATTTGCACATATTGACATTTCTACAAAAAATTATTCACACAGAATTACAATTATATACAGTAAGTTTTGGTTCCTCCAAATGAGACAAAGAATTTAAGTGGCAGATACACTACTTTGCCTAGAACCAAACCATGACATCAAAGTTTGTACAAAGAAAGGAGTATACAATTCTGTGTTATCTATTCACTCAAACACATTTACAGAAGCTTAGCGATGTAATATTAAATGAAAGAAAAGCAAAATCAGTCAGTACGGCATTAGAGATATGGTGTTACAACGTCCCCTCACTTCTGATCTTCCCACCTCCTTGGCCATTTCGTCCTATTCTCTCTGCCCATCTCCTCCTGTCTCCCACTTTCTCTCCGTCGCCCTCTCTGTCCATCTCCTACTCCCCTTCTCCTTTTCTGTCACTCTCTATGCCTCCCTCTTTCTATTTATCTCCCTCAGCCCCTCTCCCGACAACCCCTCCTACCCACTTCATCTTTTTCATCTCCTCCTGCTCCTTGTCCCCATCCACCTCCTACTCCCGCTCTCTCTGTTACTTTCCTTTCCCCTTTTTCTGTTCATCCCTTCCTACACCCTCTTCCTTTCCATCTGTCTCTCTAGCCATCTCAACCTTTCCCAATCAGTGCCGATTTGCATGTGTGGTCTGTAAGCAACAGGTTGATGAAGCAGGCAGATACCTGTCATGTAAGTCAGTTTACCATTAGAGACTTGAAAACCTGTTCTTCTCCTGAAGTGTAGGCTGCCGTGCAAAGCAGATCAATAAGGCAGGCCAGCACTACTACAACACACCTGTGTCATGCAGGGCAACCTACATTCCAGGGGCTGGAAACTCATTCTATGCCACTAACGTTTAGTCCGCCCTGCAATACAGGTCGATAAGGCAGACAAATGCTATTGTCACATAACATATATGTCATATAGGGCAGTCTATATGCCAGGGCCCGATAAACACCTTTTTGCCAACATCTCCGCTCGTATTTGTGCTTTGAAGTAATAAACAGTGCTGATACAAGTGAGACACGCTGTTTCTGTGTGCAGTTTGGTTGAAATCGATCCAGGGGTTTGGGAGGGGATCTGGAACATTCACATGTACACACATCGACTCTGCCTTATATGTACTGAGATTATTACTTTTCTGATGTCAGTTTAATGCTGTGGTTCATTTCATAACCATAGAAGGTTGCTCTTGAATTTGGTCCTATAGAACCCTTACTTATAAAATAAAAAAATAAGTATACCTGAATTATTTCTTGGCAGTGGTACAGTTGCAGGTGATAAATAATCCTCTTCCAGTGGCCGTTAAATTGCACCTGTTGTTCCCGCAGGAAATTCTTTTCATTAATGAGTTTTTTTCCTTTCTCTTAGATGCAGCGATAGCTCAACAAATTCGACAGCGACGAGCCCTTCATCATCATCCTCAGATGTAAGTTCGTCACCGACTACGACGTCTGTCACGGTGTCTGGCACCCCTTCCTCTGTGCCTCCCAGCACGACACAGCCCTCGTCTTCGGACACCCCACTTACACCTTCACCCACTGATTCGTCACCAACAACACCGTCCCCTGACGCAACGTCTGGCACACCTCCCACCACACCTGACAGCACAGCTGGGTCTACATCTGCAGACACACCGCCAGCAACGTCGTCAGCCACAGGATCGTCACAGCCAACAGCGTCTCCAGACACGCCTGGCACTCCCCCTACCGTGGTCCCTTCCAGCACAGCACAGCCTACACCTCCGGACGTGCCAACAACGCCTTCACTGACGTCCTCTTTGCCCAGCACGACTCCTCCCTCCACTGGCGGCGATTGTTCAAACCCGCTGGAAATCGTTCCAGATCCCAGTGACTGCTCCAGCTACTATGAGTGTCTCCCAACGAATAAGTGGACGCACATCGAATGCATTTATGGATATTACTTCAATCGAGAGGAGGAGAAGTGCCTTTATGGTTCTTGCCCTTACACTTCATGGTGATCCCTACTTCTGGTGATAAATCAGAATATATTTCAGAGAGTAATTCTGGCTCAGTTCTAATAACTACCTTAACTGTGACACTTGTATTTCATTTAGTTAGCTGCCTCAGCCAAGAACAGAAATCGTTGTTAATGCATTGATTTGTATAATTAAAAAAATAAATTATTATGTCCAATTGTGCATTATGTTTTCCTTACACAAACTGGTCTCAGAGAATCCCCTGCTCGTGTATTACTACCTTTTGATGCCTTTAAGTTATCTTTCTTTTGGTCACTTGAATTCCTAACAAAAATTTGTCTCTAGTCCTGATAAATGTATCAAGACATTTCACACTGTGGTTTAGACGCAGTACTCGTAATCGCTAGGTCGCTGGTTCAAAAATCCATCCCATCATCCACATATAGGTTTTGAACGCTTTTTCTAAGTAACTTCGAGTGAGTGTGACGATTATTGTTTTAAAAGAGTTATCTTTAAAAGAAGTGGTCGACCATACCCCATTCTTCGAATGCTTGTAACAAACTCAACTCGATTAACTATTAAAACCTAACGCTTCTTCTTCCACCAAATCTTAAAGATGAAGTCAGAAATCATGTTCATCTCTAATAGTACTCAGGTGGCCTGCGGAGTATGGATGTAGATGTAGATGTAGATGTAGATGTAGAACAACTCATTGATGTAAATTAGAGCAGTTGTTACACTGTAGTGAAGAAAAGTATAAAGTCTCTGAATGGTATGTGTAGGAGTACCTGAACGAGCTATAGAGATTAAAAGCAGTAGGGGAAGGAATAAAGTGGAATAATTCAGCAATAACTCAGTACAATTGGTGCTAGTGTCACTCATAGGTGAAGAGGTTAGCAGAGGAATCAGTAATACGATTCTATAGAAACTCTCATTACTACATGTTGGCAAAACAAGCTTGTCTCCTCTCAGCCAGCGTTGTTCTTAATGTGAGCAATAGTGCACGTAGTGATCATGGATTTACCAGTAGCATGTAAATGACCAAAATCTATAAAGACTCCAGTAGAAAAATTGTAGCACTTTTTTTCAAATTCATTTCATTCAAGCTGTTGATTGGGTGAAATACAGAAAGCATGACGTCTGTTGCAATATAGGATTGCACGACGCTGGACTCTTTGTTACTGCTACTAAAATGTTAGTTGTAATCCTGTCATGTGTTATTGTTCCTATACTAATAGAAATGCATCACGTGTGTGACTGACAAGGAAACACTCCAAAGTGCTAATAAACGAACTTGATGAAACTTGGCGATTTATAGAGGGGGGAAAAGTAATGCAATATCTAACTTTTGTTTGTGCCAAATTTCACTTTCAAGGAGAACAGAACATCCCAAAATGTGATTTGGGGTGTTAAGTTTCGATGGGATATCTTCACAACGATGAAATGTAAAAAAAGGTTCCCATGTGAAAGTTGATGTGTAATTAACTTTCTTGAAAACAGAATCACCAACTTTTGCAATGATTTTAAATTTCGCAAAATATCCCACCACCGTTAATAAATTTAGAAAACTGAAAACTTTTGTTTCATCATAAACCTTTCAAGCCAAATATATCTGTGTGTAATAAAGCTTGTTTATAACATAACATTTTTGGAAAATATACTGTAGACAGTGTGCTGTCAGGGTATTTCCAACATACATAATTAAAATATCTAAAGAATCATTACTATTTTAATTATTTATTTTAGATATTCCTGTTTCATATTTTAAAGTATTGTTTCACATTTCACATTCTTGTTTCTTTTTGTTTTTTAGTTTACTGTTCCATATAATTTATTTTTTAAACTGAAAATAATAAGTAACTCATTATTATGATACAAAATCAATACAATAACGATAATCTGTAAAGAAATTCTTAAAATATAACAATTTGTTTCACATAAAATGCACAAAAGGTGTGTATAAAAGGAACGAAATTACTTCACGTAATATACATGATGGAGAACAAAATACCAAACAAAATTCAGTAGGATATCAAATTTTCACTGGTGATCCACTGAATATTCTAATTTCATATTTCATACATTGGTAAGGCTTGGTGAAGAGGATTGATTATTTACTGTGGAGAGCGATATTGTAGTTATTTAACAGAGCTACGTTTCAAAATATTCTCTCAAAGTTCTTCCAGCATCAAACGTTTCTTGCTCCCAATCACAACATTTACAACGGCTTTTTCATGCTGTCCACCAACTTTTTCACAGTTTGTTTGGATGGAGGATTCGAGAGTCTCTTTTTAAAGCTACAATTGTTCTTGTGATAGCATCGAAATGTTTTCTTTCCCAGTGAGGAGAAAAATTGTTAGATTCTTGGGGTGGTCAGTGTAAAGACGAACAATAAGATTGTTGATAGTGGTAGCTATAAAAATAATTTAGAGATTTACCAAGTCGACGTTTTCTGATATATCGAGATCTGAAGAAATGAAATTTAGGGAGACTTCACCAGCTAAGATTAATGGACAATGAAGAAAGTCTGGTTGGCAAGAATTATGTACAGGGGTAATGAGTGCATGCAAGGTCAATGGTAATCAAAATTGTTGCATTAGTAGATATATCATTAACTGTCTTCTGGATACTGGAGATGTTACTAAGTCCTCTATTATTTGAGAAACAGGTTCCTGCTACTGATAAAGACTTCAAGAAACTGAGTGAACGATGAAGTGGAACAGAAAGGATTTTGGGAATGGGTGTTTCTCCCACGTTGTTCAGACAAGAACTTTAAGTCGAGGGGAGATACAGGGGGGCAGTATACATGGACAAGACAGTAGAGAATATCTGCAGTTGTCCACATGCAACTAGGGCAGCTATGAATACAATGGTTAAATTTGATCAAACATCACAAACATAACGAACACCGGCATTTATAGTTACTTCGACGTTTCTTGAGTGAAAATGAGAAGAATTTAAAGACCTTTTTGCGAGGACTGAACATTATTCTGAGTAACAAAAGTAAGGACAGAAGTAAAGAAGAGCAGCCAAAATAAGATTAGTGATTAACTTAACATTGAAATTGGTGACTGAAAAGTTCAAGAAGTTATATGATTCTGCTGCTTTTGAAAATAAAAATGACAACGTGACAACATAAGAAGCAATATAGGTGAAGAGAAAATCCATTGCCAAAAGATATGTACTAGAACCAAAATCAGACATTAGTTTCATAAATAAATTTCCAGGAATGTGTGACTGGAGCTCAGTATATTGATGGTGTGAGTCATAGTCATTAGGAAAAGTGGAAAACAAGAGAATCAAAGCGTTTGATAGGATGTGCAATGACAGGCTGCTGAAACGTAAGTGGACTGATAAGACAAGAAATATAGAGATCCTGCGAAACATCTACGAGGAAAGAAATATGTGGACAGCACTGAATAGAAGACAGGGCAAGCATCGTAAAAGAAGCCAAATATTTGGAAACTTCCAACAAGCAACTGAGGCCGCTGTGTGTAAGCGCTGCCCTGGAATGAGAACTTGGCACATGTGGGGTGGCTGCCAACACTGATGACCTGCTACCTCTCCTCTACTTCGGCCACCACTCCCCCCACCCCCCACCCCCCACCCAAAAAAAGAAACTTGTATTATGTGAAAAAGGGAACAATCCTGATGCGATTATGTATAGTGGTTTCACTGCACTGGCCATATGTGTACAGGTTCAAATTTCACTCTCTTGGAAATGTTACGTTTCAGTATTCTTGGTCATGTTAACCTGATGCTTCTTGATGATCAAGGTCCTTTGTTATACTGAACGAAAATTCACAGGAGGACACCACCCCATATCACGTTATAAAGATAAATCTCTCCTATCGAAAACGAAACTATACCTTACCCTCGATACACAATTAAACAATTGTTCCACTGCTACCAGATGTTACATTGTGACAGCCATTAGCATTATCAAGTCCGTCAGGTGTTACAGATCACAGGAGGGAGTAAAAGGCTTGGAAACCTGTACAACAATTAGAGAAACTCTAGTAGTCCCCATAATAAATAAATGAAGAAAAAAGTCTTGTAACACACTCCAAGTTATAGCAGTTCACAGGTTATTAACAGTTGAATTGAGAATGCACACCTGACAGTAGTAATAGGATAAGAGAGACTCAAGCGGGATTTTTATATCGAATTGATATGCAGATTAATTAAATTGATCAGTGAATTACCTACACCCCAGATGACACAATGTGTTTTCAGTAGCCAGCACGTGGGTCCCCGCACCCTTCCTCCTCCGTTCGCCCTCCCCCACTTATCCTGTTTGCGGGAATTTCGAATTTTGTGGGAATTGCGAAATTTAGCGGAAATTTCAGAAATGGCCGTCAAGGCTGTGCTAACCTCCCACCCAAACCACCACTCAAGAATTGGTGCCCTTTCTAGAACTCAAAACTTTGTCCTTCTGGACGGAAAGCCCAAGAGCACCCAGCAACACATCGAGACTGCACAGAAGCAAGAGATGAACGTTAGATTCGTGTATTTTACTTATTCTGGTTGGTAAACTGAAGTAAAGATTGGTCCAAATTGCATTATTAATCATAAAGATCGTTCCCAGTTGCACAACTAACATGCATAGCGCTACACACGAGTGCCCAAAATCGCAATACAGCTCAAAAATCGACAATGTCAAACAGCTGGTGTTACCCTGCTGGGAAAAAATTTCCCAATACCACTCGAAACTAGTGGCCGATGTACTCAAACTCTAACCTTCACCAACAAACTAGTGGCGAAAGGGCTGGAGTCAAACGTACTATCTTTCTTCTTCGGAGGGAATTGTGTTTAACTGATGAGATGCTGGTGTTGGACAGAGAGGAATTCAATAAATGTATTACCTGTAACCACCCTGCTGTGGACTGTATCTATCGCTGTTTGACGCCAGTGTGTGCAACAGATGCTTAACCCTGCATTACTTGACAATACCCCTGCAGCCATACTCTTGGTAGTGCCACGTCATCATCGACGGCCTGGACTTCTTCCAACCGTACAGTCTCGTGGCCACAGTCATGTGTTGTTGCTACATTCCTGCAAAGTCTTGCTGCAATATCTCAACGATATTTTGCATATTATTGTGTCAAATACTTTAATTCAATATTATTGGGTCACATATTTTAGGAGAATGAAAACAAGATTCCCTATGAAATGAGCAATAGTTATTTTTCCAAATCTTCATATACAAATGAAAGGGGAAAATCGAAAAATGGGTATCAGATTAACCAGTATAAGATCTACATTTGCTAAAAAAAAGATTAAATTGCGTGAAAGTAATCAGGGCAATTAAGGAAATTTAATTCGTAATTTAAGGTAAAATTAAACAATGGTTTTATGCCCGAATTTTCATAGGCAGATGCGAAGTGAGAATTTGAGAATTTGGGTGTGAAATTGGCCAGTGTGAGGTTAAATAAGTTTGATCTGTCTGAAAATTGCTATGGTAATTATGGGAAAAATTTGATGTGAGGGAATATAGTTCACCGAAAAATGCAGCTAGCTTTATAAATTAAACGTCACAAAGTTCATCAGTTCAAGACATTTGCCTTACTTTTTATTCATAAAAAGTTACATTGGAATTTGTGGAACTCCTTCTTTCATATAGAATAAATAAAATAAATTACAGCACAGATGGAAACTTCCCTACTGCCATTTCATCTACATACTCTTAATGATAAAATTAATAGAAAGCCAATCGAAATTTAAATATATATTTCATGTTTTCTGAACAATGTATTGTCAAGTGCTTTGTGAAATATTTTACATAAAAGTAGTAAATTAAATAATTCAGTGAAACATTTGAAATGACCCAGTTGTTATATATGATATGGAGTATCTTTGATACTCATACATAAAGTATTTCTCTAATCTATTTTATTTATAACTTTTAGACAAATCATTTCTTAAAATATTGCATCATCTTTTTTTAAATCTTTTTTCCCTGTCCTGAACATAATTTTCTTACTACACATGTAACCTAACCACTGTTAAATATTCTATGATTTCTCCACACTCCAGCTTTTCTAGTAACCATATTTGCAAAAGTAGATTGTGTCATTTATGCATTTTACTTTATCAATTTACATAAATCATTTGTTTATCATTTCAAAAATTCCCCAGATTATACCTATATTTTTATGCCTGAACAGAGGATAAATATCTTCATTGGGAACCATAAAAATTTATTATTAATTTCAAGAAAGCATGTTGTTAACAACGTCTGAAACTCTGTGTGTTTCATGCACAAGCATTATATAAAACAAAAAATAATTTCATCTTTAAGTTGTTCACTCATTTGAATAATTTACTTGAATGTTAATCACAGTAAAAAATTGGTAACTGATTAGCATGTGCGTGTCCATCTCCTGTTATATGTCACTGTGTACAAAAATGTCTTACTTGAAACGTAATCCTACAACAGTCATTTCCAAAATTGTGAAAGAATTTCAAAAGAACGAACATTCTCACCAATTTGAGGTTATCGGTGCTTAGTATATGAATTCCTCTTATACATCTAAATTCTTAATTCCTTCTCCAAATAATATTGGCGATATCCTTAATTAGTCTGTGCAACTTCTCAAAACCATTATAACTATTTTAGATTTATTTGTTTATTCTTTGTCCATCATATGCTCAATTACTTTTTAAAATGTTTTGCTTCAGACATCTTGGAAGACAAAATCGTAAAGGCAGCTAAAATTTATTAATAAGTATTGTTTTGTCTCAGAAGTGTGAGAGAGCATGGATATCTTCAGGAATCAAAGACATATATATTCCATAAGAATCAACTTCTTTGTAATGGTGCGAATAAGGTCATTTCGATTGAATATTATTTATCCAGCATGAAGATAAATTGATGATATGCTCTTGATATTTTGAATCTTACAGGATTTTGAAGTCTGTAACAGATAATAAAATGAGTGGTTACTTTGTATTTATGTAAATGAGCAAGCTGATTGTAACCTTAATGCTCTCCATAATGGTTGTTACAGACTACAAAACCAATAGAGATAAGAAAGAAAAGTGTACATTTACTTCATTATTGATACATAGGTAGAGTATCAGGGAATATTGGGAAATTAACAATTAAATGAGATATTAAGGGATGTACTATCTTGTTTCAGCAAGAGTTTAAGATAAATTAAAAACATTCAGTAATATCAACACACCAAGTTGTGGCAAAGAAAAGTTCCA
This sequence comes from Schistocerca gregaria, assembly GCF_023897955.1. NCBI lineage: Eukaryota > Metazoa > Arthropoda > Insecta > Orthoptera > Acrididae > Schistocerca > Schistocerca gregaria. The sequence continues at coordinate 41,779,409 of NC_064923.1, read as the reverse complement.
GTAGTTACATTTAGAATGAGAAAACCAAAAAACAATCTTTATTTTGATCAATGATGAAAAAGATTAAGTTAATCTTTCAAAACATGAAAGATTATGTAGTCTTACTTTTTGAAAGTCTTCATAAAAATTACAACATACTGATCTTATACAAGAGATAGTTCCAAAGATGTTTTTGTATTACATCATACACTTATTCAAATATATACGACAGTGTAGCGGAAATTTGTATTGTTTAAGTTACACCACTGTATTTTAATACTAATACGAGAACTGAAGCAAAAAATATATACTTTTATACCATCTTGCTTCATGATATAGTGTATACATCACGAGTAGCTCATGCCAGGGTATAACACTTCTGAGAAATTATTGAGTTGTACAAATGTGACTTACTTGAAAGTGGAATTTGCCCAAGACCTCTCAATGAGGATGAAGCAGAAAAACGTGTAGAAATTCTACCATGGTTGACCGACTAAGTTAAAAACTTCCTTCTTTCTGTCAGTGTTCCAGATTTTTGAAAATGGGAACTGACTCTTATTAAGGGTCTGAAACTGATAAAAATGTTCCCTTAAATTTCTTACAAAATATTTGAATAATATCACTGCTAATATTATGAGTTTCTGGAAAATTGATGTTAATGATTGATGAATAACAGTATGGAAGGAGATTGTTGTATATTGTGACCTAAAGCATGAATTAGGTTTTGCTGAATGTGGATATAGATCAAGGAACATAAATAATTTATAGCTAACTTTATTTATTATTTCTAAAGGTAAATACTGCATGCAGACATATCAGTTAGCTGCTTAATTTCCTTAAAGGAACTTTGATCAAACTGAGAAAACAGAATTAGTTTTTAGGGGAGTTGAAAGGTTATTGACGATTTTATAGATCGTGTACATTGACTTGTAGACAGCAGAAGCTCACATATTGAATCTAGTACCTTCAGCAGATCAACATGTTCATTCTTGGACACTTGTACTAATTTCATAAGGATGTTATGTCTATATTTTCGTATCAGCTTTTAGGAACTTGCAATAGAGCTTCCACTTATAGTTAGGCTAAGCCTGCAGGGGCAGGCAAACGTTGCACGCGGCTCGTGAGCGCACAGCGCTGCACGTGTGCTGCTCGCGTGCAACCGTCGACTGGGGCAGTGGCGACAGCCGCCAGGTTGCGGCAGTGCAGTACCAGGCTAAGTAAGCTGTGGACGTTGATGCGAAGCGGCCACTACGTAGTGAACGTTGTATTTCAAGAACCGGAAAATGCAGAGTTCATCAAGGAAATGGAGAAGTGGAGATTTGCTATCTTTTAAAAAGGAAGGGAAGAATCTTTTTTTTTGTGCAGAAAGAAAATTCAAAATGTTTAATATGTGGCTGTATTCTCGCTGGTCAGCGGAAGTTTAGTATTGAACGCCATTATAATAAATTTAACAAGGACGATTACAATTTATTGTCGGATTTGGAGCGGTTGGGGAAATTGACTGAGCTTAAGAAGAGCGATCTGACAATACGAAATGAATCTGATGTAAGTTGCTGTTGCCACGAGAGAAATGCGACTTTCTTTCGTCATATCTCTCATCTAACTTATTTAACATTTTATGGAGCACTGTTTTAAATTTTTCAGGACGACAACGATAGCCCAGCAGTACGTGCAAGTTATAAGATTGAGCTTAATACAGCGAGAGCTGGAAAACCATTTGCTGAAGGTGAGTTTATAAAGGAGTGCATCAATGACACTGCTGATTTACTTTGCCCACTGAATGCAAATCAGTTTCGAGCTATCACTCTTTCTCGGTGGACTGTAAGTCGTCGTATAAGTTCCATGGCAGGTGACGTTTACCATCAATTAAGGAGTGCAGTGCAGGGGTTTATTGTATTTTCCATCACACTTGATGAGCCCACAGATATTTCAGACACCGCGCGATTAGTGATTTATGTCGGCAGCGTGGGCACTGCTCTGCACATAACAGAGGACTTTTTAGATATGATATCTTTAAAAAGCACGACCACCGGCCCGGACATCGTAAAAGGCGTTGAAGGAGCTGTCGATTCAGCTGGCTTAAACTAGGAACGTTTGGTGTCAGTGACAACAGATGGAGCACCTGCAATGAAAGGGAAACAAATGGAATTTATTGGTTTACTAAGAAAAAAGCTGTAGCGTACTGAAGAATCATTGTACAGCATCCACTGCATTTGCACCAAGAAGTACTCTGTGCAAAAGCAGCAAAACTGGGGGAAGTCATGTAAGTGGTTATTTGGGCAGTTAATTATTTGAGATGCCACGGGCTTACACATAGACAATTTCACACATATTTAGCTGAAATTGGGGAAGAGTACGGTGACATACCATACCACAGTGAAGGCCGCTGTCTTAACCACGGTAATGTACTCAGAAGATATTTTGAGCTAAGAATACCAATAAATCATTTTTGAAAGCACAAAGGAAGGTACGATCCCAAGTTAGAAGATACAGAGTGGGTTGCCGACCTTGCACTTTTAGAGGACACATGAATGGATTGAGCACAAGTTTGCAAGGAGAAAATCAGCTAATTTGTGAAATGGCTTAAAAGGTGCAAGCTTTCACTAGCAAGTTTGAGCTGTGGGAACGACAGCACTCGTCAGGGAACGCAGTGCATTTCCCTACTCTGTCTACTGTGCGAGAACAGAATTGCAAAGAATATGTTTCCGTACTTAGTGCAATAAAAGAGGAATTTCTCAAGCGATTTCACGATATATCATATTTAACCCAATCTTTTGAATGGTTCTCGACACCATTTGCTGTTTCCATAGATGATATCCGTCCCAATTTGCAAAATGGAATTAATAGATCTACAGTGTAATTCTCGTCTGAGAGACAAGTTCCTTTTGCCAAAACATGTAATAGACTTTTATCACAACTTTCCACAGCAAGAGTTTCCTCCTCTCCATCGTGAAGCCGCGAATATAATGTCAATGTTTGGCTCGACATATGTTTGTAAGAGGTTTTTTTAATCTGTTATGAAAATTAATAAGTCTCAGTTAAGAGCAAACATCAGCGATGAAAATTTACGTAACTGTTTGCGTTTGTCTGTATGTAGAAATTTTGTTACAGACATTAAACGTATTGTAAACTCCACCTGTGATAATTAAATAAAACGTATCGTAGGTAAAAGGCACGCTTTCAAACCGTGATTTATTTCAAGCACTCCTACTAACCTGTTCCTTCATTCAATAAAGCAAGCTAGGAAACAAGAAGCATTACGGTGGAAGGAGCGGAGAGACGGTATGGTAGGGAGGGCAGAGAAGTGGGTGGGCAGCTTGCCCCTGTGTGCACGCAGAACACCTATTAACTGCATACGAGCAAGTGCACCGTACACGTGCAGGATCCCTGCCCGCCCCTGCCCGTTGAGGTTACCAAGTGGTGCTGACAGAGACTGAGGACTTAAACATTCTGTAAATGCTCTAAAATAGGTACAATGACACATTGGTGTAACTACTTATGCTACCTTGCTAAAGAGGTTTTTTTCTTTAAACCAGGTTAATCACGAAGACAACCTCACTAAGCAGTAATTCACTGCCAATGACAATTGATTCTGTTGGTTGAGGTTTCCTCTGTGCCAAAGTAGTAACACCATACCTTTTACATGGTGGCGTGCAAGTATCAGAGCGAGTGGGTAACCGTGAAAACAGCAATGTTCAAATTGTATTCCTTTTCTACTTTCATATCTGTGACCTTCATTGGAGATCATCTTCAAAGCGTGCTAAAATCCCTTATTCAACAGCAAAGACGGTTGTGTTTGGAACAATGTTGTTAGTTTTGAAATGTGCAGAGATTTCCTTCTGTCGTCCATTAATGACATCAACATAAAAATGAAATAGTGCGGATGGCAGTGGACATCCCTGTCTAAAGCTGTGCGTTGTCTCAACTTGATTTATTTCATCTCGATTTTTTTATATTTGTTTACTCGTACATAACTTTCTATGTTCTTTAAGATCTTGTACGAAACTCATGTTCTCAGAAACCTGAAGTAGCTTTATTCTGTTCACCCTCTTCAATGGGTTTTCATTACCAATACAACCAATGTACATTGGTAAATTGTATTCTTTTCTATTGGTTGTGGCATAGTGAATAAAGAGTCTGTGGACACTCTGCCTTTGCAGAAGCCATTTTGGGAATCACATTTGAGTGATGTGACTTACACTAGCGGGAAGCAACAAGAAGTAGGCCCTACTACTAAACGAAGAATCAGCGCAATATAAGCTCAGTCATAAAACGAATCGTGGTAATGTTATCACATAGGAATGTAATGCATTTTTCAGTAGACATCCAAGCCCTGCATTATCTTCCCAATTAATATGACTTTATTTTTGAATTTTAAACTCACTATTTTCACTATAAAGCTACTTTTGTGCTGTAAAGCTTTGGACATTACGCGAAATGCAATAATGAGAAAGTTATCCAAGACTTACTACATGAACGTGCCTGCAATTACTGTCTGTAACTAAAGAAATTTGAATATCGTTTGTAAGAAATTTGCCAAGTACAATAAGTTCAAAAATCGTGTCTGACAGCCATATTTTGCATGAAACATCTAATAAAAGATTGTGGGATGTAAATGGGCTTGAGTGGTACTTGATAATTATTGCACTTCGTTGATATGATATTTCGGAGGGTCTACACATGTGAGTCTCACAAAGTCTCTACCAGAAACTGACTGCCAAATTCAAAGATATTTGGAATTCTATATCCATCGAAAGCAGTTTTGCTCTTAATAGGTTGACGAAGGTAGAGAGATGATGGAAGAGACAGCGGGAGAAATGGCTGAACATGAGACACACTGGATATGTGCTGAGAAACTGTTTGAGCCAGAGTGCTTCAAAATATTTGATAGAATAGCATATGAAATGGAAAACTGATCTAAGACATCACACCATTTCATCTGAGTTCAGTTTCCTGTAAGGAAAGTCTCAAATGAAAGCTGCACACCGCATCTCCAAAAATGCGCAGCTAAGTTTGGTACCAAATATAGCAGAGATATAGGTAAAGTAGAAATAGTTAATGATACAGCTGCTGGCAAGTACCAGGTGAAAGATCTGATTAATGCTTCCTATTAGGATATTATAACAGTTTTTCAAACTATTGGGTTGACAGATGATTATCCAAATACCAAAACAGCTTTGAGTGTGTTTATGACAGCGCCAGTGACTAAAGCATTTTGTAAACGCATTTTTGGCAAGCTGGAGATGATAAAAAACTACATAAGATCAAGTACGGATGAAAGCAGACTGTTAAATTTAGTTATGTTGTCGGTAGAATATGACAGTTGCTAAATTTACCTTCAATGACACAATAAAAGAATTTGCTTTGCTCAAAGATGGGAAATGTGGAGTAAAACTATATTAAAGAAACAATTCCTGAAGGGGAAATTTTCCGAATTTTAATTATAGCTTATTTTCTTTTATTTACATTTAATAAATTTGTTGTTTATCAATAATTTCAGGATCAAATAATATATGTTCTTTGTTCTACATGTATAGTAGCAGCCATGAACAATAAGATGTAGATTCTGACTTACTTTCAATCTTTTAGAAACTTTTTATTTACTACAGCGATGCTTTTAATTTGTTTTGTATAATATTTTTCATCAGTATAGTTTATTTAAGTAATATGTTTTCAATAATGCTTAATTTTTATTCAACCTATATGCCACATTAGGAAATATGCTAAATCTACACAGATTTTCGAAAAATTCAAAAAAAGTGGAGGGAACCTTTGCCAGCTCCGAGAAGGGTGGAGAATCACCGCAATACGCTTCTGGTGACTCAGTACAATTTAGCCACAATTACTACGCAACTGCTAACAGCAATACCTCGCAACTATGTGAGGTTGTAGCAGAATTTACTCTCTCCAGCAGCCCAGCGCAGGCTGAGTCATTTTAGCGCCATTTTCCCCCTCCAGACCACCATCTTGGATTACATCACAGGAGGGATGACAGCACCCTACGGTGGCAGTATTGTGTACTAGGTCACTTGGAGTCTGGATCTCATGGTGGAGACACTGCCTGCAAAATGAAAACTTATGTCTAGCACAGGCAGCGTCGTTTTGCAACCATCCCCCTCCACCTCCCCCTCCATCATGGATTACATCTGAAACGGACGTCACCGCTCTCTGCTGGTGGTATTGTGTTCTAGGTCCAGACCTCATGGTGAACTCAGTGTTTGCCGCCATCTTGGATAATGGTACTTTCGTCATCAGCTGACATCATGGATGCCATCTTGGGTTACGTCATGGAATGGACGACAGCGGCCTCTGGTGGTGGTACTCTGACTAGTTTAGTTGGAGTGCAGACCTCATGGCGAACACCCTGGATGGTGGTGCTTCCCCTAATTGTTTAAATAAAGACTGGTGCATGATTTCAACAGTTGAGGGTTAGCAAGCATGTTTGCAGAGTTTTTTAGATGGATTAGCATTTACGAGTTGTTTGGCTCTCTTGCATTATTTACGAGTGGTTTGCATGTCTGTAGGCTGTGCATTGCGTTAGTTTGATAGTTTACAATTAGCAATCGCATATATAGAGCATTATACATAAGCTATTTTGGAGTAGTTTGCAGTTCTGTATGCTGTGTGGCATGTCATCGCGTGTGTTCCGTATCACTGTGATAAATGTACTCCATCCCTAAATAAATTGTTCCAAAATAAATAGAGTACAGTCCTTCCTCTCTCCAGCAGCCAAGTGCAGGCTAAGTCCTTTTCCCACCAATCCCTAGGAGGAGGTGGAGGTCGGGTGACTAAGGTTAGTGGGGGTAGCCGAAGTGACCTATCTTCCCACGATTGTCTTATGTTGGTAGAGACACCCCAAGTGACCTATCTTTACCGCCAAAATTCAAACTTCGCGCCAACATCCGCCACCATCTTGGATAATGGTACATTGGTGTAGAACTTACTTTGTCCCCATACTAAAGCTTCTCAGTGCATGTGGTTGTTATGAACAACTGATAATGTGAACATTACAACAATGATCGATGGCAGTCACAATCCCACAGTTGTCTGAGGAATTTCAGTTTACTACTGTGATACCTGGTTAAAAAGCTTCAAATGTAGACACTTATTAAAAAGCACCAAATTGCCATCAAAAACGATATTATTACATAATTGCATTTGCCCAACTTGTGAGGGCTTCAAATGCTTAATTCCTCTGTATGTAAACTCTGCTACAACCTCACGTAGTTGCGAGGTATTGCTGTTAGCAGTTGCGTAGTAATTGTGGCTAATTTGTACTGAGTCACCAGAAGCGTATTGCGGTGATTCTCCATTCTTATCGGAACTGGCAAAGGTTCCCTCCACTTTTTTTGCAATTTTTCGAAAATCTGTGTAGATTTAGCATATTTCATAAGTCTATTACATGTTTTGGCAAATCGAACTTGTCTCTCAGACGAGAATTACACTGTAGATCTATTAATTCCATTTGCAAATTGGGATGGATATCATCTATGGAAACAGCAAATGGTGTCGAGAACCATTCAAAAGATTGGGTTAAATATGATATATCGTGAAATCGCTTGAGAAATTCCTCTTTTATTGCACTAAGTACGGAAACATATTCTTTGCAATTCTGTTCTCGCACAGTAGACAGAGTAGGGAAATGCACTGCGTTCCCTGACGAGTGCTGTCGTTCCCACAGCTCAAACTTGCTAGTGAAAGCTTGCACCTTTTAAGCCATTTCACAAATTAGCTGATTTTCTCCTTGCAAACTTGTGCTCAATCCATTCATGTGTCCTCTAAAAGTGCAAGGTCGGCAACCCACTCTGTATCTTCTAACTTGGGATCGTACCTTCCTTTGTGCTTTCAAAAATGATTTATTGGTATTCTTAGCTCAAAATATCTTCTGAGTACATTACCGTGGTTAAGACAGCGGCCTTCACTGTGGTATGGTATGTCACCGTACTCTTCCCCAATTTCAGCTAAATATGTGTGAAATTGTCTATGTGTAAGCCCGTGGCATCTCAAATAATTAACTGCCCAAATAACCACTTACATGACTTCCCCCAGTTTTGCTGCTTTTGCACAGAGTACTTCTTGGTGCAAATGCAGTGGATGCTGTACAATGATTCTTCAGTACGCTACAGCTTTTTTCTTAGTAAACCAATAAATTCCATTTGTTTCCCTTTCATTGCAGGTGCTCCATCTGTTGTCACTGACACCAAACGTTCCTAGTTTAAGCCAGCTGAATCGACAGCTCCTTCAACGCCTTTTACGATGTCCGGGCCGGTGGTCGTGCTTTTTAAAGATATCATATCTAAAAAGTCCTCTGTTATGTGCAGAGCAGTGCCCACGCTGCCGACATAAATCACTAATCGCGCGGTGTCTGAAATATCTGTGGGCTCATCAAGTGTGATGGAAAATACAATAAACCCCTGCACTGCACTCCTTAATTGATGGTAAACGTCACCTGCCATGGAACTTATACGACGACTTACAGTCCACCGAGAAAGAGTGATAGCTCGAAACTGATTTGCATTCAGTGGGCAAAGTAAATCAGCAGTGTCATTGATGCACTCCTTTATAAACTCACCTTCAGCAAATGGTTTTCCAGCTCTCGCTGTATTAAGCTCAATCTTATAACTTGCACGTACTGCTGGGCTATCGTTGTCGTCCTGAAAAATTTGAAACAGTGCTCCATAAAATGTTAAATAAGTTAGATGAGAGATATGACGAAAGAAAGTCGCATTTCTCTCGTGGCAACAGCAACTTACATCAGATTCATTTCGTATTGTCAGATCGCTCTTCTTAAGCTCAGTCAATTTCCCCAACCGCTCCAAATCCGACAATAAATTGTAATCGTCCTTGTTAAATTTATTATAATGGCGTTCAATACTAAACTTCCGCTGACCAGCGAGAATACAGCCACATATTAAACATTTTGAATTTTCTTTCTGCACAAAAAAAAAGATTCTTCCCTTCCTTTTTAAAAGATAGCAAATCTCCACTTCTCCATTTCCTTGATGAACTCTGCATTTTCCGGTTCTTGAAATACAACGTTCACTACGTAGTGGCCGCTTCGCATCAACGTCCACAGCTTACTTAGCCTGGTACTGCACTGCCGCAACCTGGCGGCTGTCGCCACTGCCCCAGTCGACGGTTGCACGCGAGCAGCACACGTGCAGCGCTGTGCGCTCACGAGCCGCGTGCAACGTTTGCCTGCCCCTGCAGGCTTAGCCTAACTATAAGTGGAAGCTCTATTGCAAGTTCCTAAAAGCTGATACGAAAATATAGACATAACATCCTTATGAAATTAGTACAAGTGTCCAAGAATGAACATGTTGATCTGCTGAAGGTACTAGATTCAATATGTGAGCTTCTGCTGTCTACAAGTCAATGTACACGATCTATAAAATCGTCAATAACCTTTCAACTCCCCTAAAAACTAATTCTGTTTTCTCAGTTTGATCAAAGTTCCTTTAAGGAAATTAAGCAGCTAACTGATATGTCTGCATGCAGTATTTACCTTTAGAAATAATAAATAAAGTTAGCTATAAATTATTTATGTTCCTTGATCTATATCCACATTCAGCAAAACCTAATTCATGCTTTAGGTCACAATATACAACAATCTCCTTCCATACTGTTATTCATCAATCATTAACATCAATTTTCCAGAAACTCATAATATTAGCAGTGATATTATTCAAATATTTTGTAAGAAATTTAAGGGAACATTTTTATCAGTTTCAGACCCTTAATAAGAGTCAGTTCCCATTTTCAAAAATCTGGAACACTGACAGAAAGAAGGAAGTTTTTAACTTAGTCGGTCAACCATGGTAGAATTTCTACACGTTTTTCTGCTTCATCCTCATTGAGAGGTCTTGGGCAAATTCCACTTTCAAGTAAGTCACATTTGTACAACTCAATAATTTCTCAGAAGTGTTATACCCTGGCATGAGCTACTCGTGATGTATACACTATATCATGAAGCAAGATGGTATAAAAGTATATATTTTTTGCTTCAGTTCTCATATTAGTATTAAAATACAGTGGTGTAACTTAAACAATACAAATTTCCGCTACACTGTCGTATATATTTGAATAAGTGTATGATGTAATACAAAAACATCTTTGGAACTATCTCTTGTATAAGATCAGTATGTTGTAATTTTTATGAAGACTTTCAAAAAGTAAGACTACATAATCTTTCATGTTTTGAAAGATTAACTTAATCTTTTTCATCATTGATCAAAATAAAGATTGTTTTTTGGTTTTCTCATTCTAAGTGTAACTACTGGAACTTTTCTTTGCCACAACTTGGTGTGTTGATATTACTGAATGTTTTTAATTTATCTTAAACTCTTGCTGAAACAAGATAGTACATCCCTTAATATCTCATTTAATTGTTAATTTCCCAATATTCCCTGATACTCTACCTATGTATCAATAATGAAGTAAATGTACACTTTTCTTTCTTATCTCTATTGGTTTTGTAGTCTGTAACAACCATTATGGAGAGCATTAAGGTTACAATCAGCTTGCTCATTTACATAAATACAAAGTAACCACTCATTTTATTATCTGTTACAGACTTCAAAATCCTGTAAGATTCAAAATATCAAGAGCATATCATCAATTTATCTTCATGCTGGATAAATAATATTCAATCGAAATGACCTTATTCGCACCATTACAAAGAAGTTGATTCTTATGGAATATATATGTCTTTGATTCCTGAAGATATCCATGCTCTCTCACACTTCTGAGACAAAACAATACTTATTAATAAATTTTAGCTGCCTTTACGATTTTGTCTTCCAAGATGTCTGAAGCAAAACATTTTAAAAAGTAATTGAGCATATGATGGACAAAGAATAAACAAATAAATCTAAAATAGTTATAATGGTTTTGAGAAGTTGCACAGACTAATTAAGGATATCGCCAATATTATTTGGAGAAGGAATTAAGAATTTAGATGTATAAGAGGAATTCATATACTAAGCACCGATAACCTCAAATTGGTGAGAATGTTCGTTCTTTTGAAATTCTTTCACAATTTTGGAAATGACTGTTGTAGGATTACGTTTCAAGTAAGACATTTTTGTACACAGTGACATATAACAGGAGATGGACACGCACATGCTAATCAGTTACCAATTTTTTACTGTGATTAACATTCAAGTAAATTATTCAAATGAGTGAACAACTTAAAGATGAAATTATTTTTTGTTTTATATAATGCTTGTGCATGAAACACACAGAGTTTCAGATGTTGTTAACAACATGCTTTCTTGAAATTAATAATAAATTTTTATGGTTCCCAATGAAGATATTTATCCTCTGTTCAGGCATAAAAATATAGGTATAATCTGGGGAATTTTTGAAATGATAAACAAATGATTTATGTAAATTGATAAAGTAAAATGCATAAATGACACAATCTACTTTTGCAAATATGGTTACTAGAAAAGCTGGAGTGTGGAGAAATCATAGAATATTTAACAGTGGTTAGGTTACATGTGTAGTAAGAAAATTATGTTCAGGACAGGGAAAAAAGATTTAAAAAAAGATGATGCAATATTTTAAGAAATGATTTGTCTAAAAGTTATAAATAAAATAGATTAGAGAAATACTTTATGTATGAGTATCAAAGATACTCCATATCATATATAACAACTGGGTCATTTCAAATGTTTCACTGAATTATTTAATTTACTACTTTTATGTAAAATATTTCACAAAGCACTTGACAATACATTGTTCAGAAAACATGAAATATATATTTAAATTTCGATTGGCTTTCTATTAATTTTATCATTAAGAGTATGTAGATGAAATGACAGCAGGGAAGTTTCAGTCTGTGCTGTGATTTATTTTATTTATTCTATATGAAAGAAGGAGTTCCACAAATTCCAATGTAACTTTTTATGAATAAAAAGTAAGGCAAATGTCTTGAACTGATGAACTTTGTGACATTTCATTTATAAAGCTAGCTGCATTTTTCGGTGAACTATATTCCCTCACATCAAATTTTTCCCCTAATTACCATAGCAATTTTCAGACAGGTTCCCGCTACTGAGAAAGACTTCAAGAAACTGAGTGAACGATGAAGTGGAACAGAAAGGATTTTGGGAATGGGTGTTTCTCCCACGTTGTTCAGACAAGAACTTTAAGTCGAGGGGAGATACAGGGGGGCAGTATACATCGACAAGACAGTAGAGAATATCTGCAGTTGTCCACATGCAACTAGGGTAGCTATGAATACAATGGTTGAATTTGATCAAACAGCACACTGACCAATTTCACACACAAATTCTCAAATTCTCACTTCGCATCTGCCTATGAAAATTCGGGCATAAAACCATTGTTTAATTTTACCTCAAATTACGAATTAAATTTTCTTAATTGCCCTGATTACTTTCATGCAAATTAATCTTTTTTTTTAGCAAATGCAGATCTCATACTGGTTAATCTGATACCCATTTTTCGATTTTCCCCTTTCATTTGTATATGAAGATTTGGAAAAATAGCTATTGCTCATTTCATAGGGAATCTTGTTTTCATTCTCCTAAAATATGTGACCCAATCATATTGAATTAAAGTGTTTGACACAATAATATGCAAAATATTCTTGTGCGATATTGCAGCAAGACTTTGCAGGAATGTAGCAACTACACATGACTGTGGCCACGAGACTGTACGGTTGGAAGAAGTCCAGGCCTTCGGTGATGACGTGGCACTACCAAGAGTATGGCTGCAGGGGTATTGTCAAGTAATGCAGGGTTAAGCGTCTGTTGCACACACTGGCGTCAAACAGCGATACATACAGTCCTCAGCAGTGTGGTTACAGGTAATACACTTATTGAATTCCTCTCTGTCCAACACCAGCATCTCATCAGTTAAACACAATTCCCTCCGAAGAAGAAAGATAGTACGTTCGACTCCAGCCCTTTCTCCACTAGTTTGTTGGTGAAGGTTAGAGTTTGAGTACATCGGCCACTAGTTTCGAGTGGTATTGGGAAATTTTTTCCCAGCAGGGTAACACCAGCTGTTTGACATTGTCGATTTTTGAGCTGTATTGCGATTTTGGGCACTCGTGTGTAGCGCTATGCATGTTAGTTGTGCAACTGGGAACGATCTTTATGATTAATAATGCAATTTGGACCAATCTTTACTTCAGTTTACCAACCAGAATAAGTAAAATACACGAATCTAACGTTCATCTCTTGCTTCTGTGCAGTCTCGATGTGTTGCTGGGTGCTCTTGGGCTTTCCGTCCAGAAGGACAAAGTTTTGAGTTCTAGAAAGGGCACCAATTCTTGAGTGGTGGTTTGGGTGGGAGGTTAGCACAGCCTTGACGGCCATTTCTGAAATTTCCGCTAAATTTCGCAATTCCCACAAAATTCGAAATTCCCGCAAACAGGATAAGTGGGGGAGGGCGAACGGAGGAGGAAGGGTGCGGGGACCCACGTGCTGGCTACTGAAAACACATTGTGTCATCTGGGGTGTAGGTAATTCACTGATCAATTTAATTAATCTGCATATCAATTCGATATAAAAATCCCGCTTGAGTCTCTCTTATCCTATTACTACTGTCAGGTGTGCATTCTCAATTCAACTGTTAATAACCTGTGAACTGCTATAACTTGGAGTGTGTTACAAGACTTTTTTCTTCATTTATTTATTATGGGGACTACTAGAGTTTCTCTAATTGTTGTACAGGTTTCCAAGCCTTTTACTCCCTCCTGTGATCTGTAACACCTGACGGACTTGATAATGCTAATGGCTGTCACATTGTAACATCTGGTAGCAGTGGAACAATTGTTTAATTGTGTATCGAGGGTAAGGTATAGTTTTGATTTCGATGGGAGCGATTTATCTTTATAACGTGAAATGGGGTGGTGTCCTCCTGTGAATTTTCGTTCAGTATAACAAAGGAACTTGATCATCAAGAAGCAACAGGTTAACATGACCAAGAATACTGAAACGTAACATTTCCAAGAGAGTGAAATTTGAACCTGTACACATATGGCCAGTGCAGTGAAAACCACTATACATAATCGCATCAGGATTGTTCCCTTTTTCACATAATACAAGTTTTTTTTTGTGGGGGGGGGGGGTGGGGGGAGTGGTGGCCGAAGTAGAGGAGAGGTAGGAGGTCATCAGTTTTGGCAGCCACCCCACGTGTGCCAAGTTCCTCATTCCAGGGCAGCGCTTACACACAGCGGCCTCAGTTGCTTGTTGGAAGTTTCCAAATATTTGGCTTCTTTTGCGATGCTTGCCCACTGGTCAAGTGCCCTGAAACAATTCCCTGCTTATTTAACACATGTAGCCATCTTCTATTCAATGCTTTCCACATATTTCTTTCCTTGTAGATGTTGTGCAGGATCTCTACATTTCTTGCCCTATCAGTCCACTTACGTTTTAGCAGCCTGTCATTGCACATCCTGTCAAACGCTTTGATTCTCTTGTTTTCCACTTTTCCTAATGACTATGACTCACACCATCAATATACTGAGCTCCAGTCAAACGTTCCTGGAAATTTATTTATGAAACTAAAGCCTAATTTTGGTACCAGTATATATACTTTGGAAATGGATTTTCTCTTCACCTATATTGCTTCTTACGTTGTCACGTTGTGTTTTTTATTTTCAAAACCAGCAGAATCATATAACTTCTTGAAATTTTCAGTCACCAATTTCAATGTTAAGTTAATCACTAATCTTATTTTGGCTGCTCTTCTTTACTTCTGTCCTTATTTTTGTTACTCAGAATAATGTTCAGTCCTCGCAAAAAGGTCTTTAAATTCTTCTCATTTTCACTCAAGAAACGTCGAAGTAACTATAAATGCCGGTGTTCGTTATGTTTGTGATGTTTGATCAAATTCAACCATTGTATTCATAGCTACCCTAGTTGCATGTGGACAACTGCAGATATTCTCTACTGTCTTGTCAATGTATACTGCCCCCCTGTATCTCCCCTCGACTTAAAGTTCTTGTCTGAACAACGTGGGAGAAACACCCATACCCAAAATCCTTTCTGCTCCACTTCATCGTTCACCCAGTTTCTTGAAGTCTTTCTCAGTAGCGGGAACCTGTTTCTCAAATAATAGAGGACTTAGTAACATCTCCAGCTCCAGAAGACAGTTAATGATATATCTACTAATGCAACAATTTTGATTACCATTGGCCTTGCATACACACATTACCCCTGTACATAATTCTTGGCAACCAGACTTTCTTCATTGTCCATTAATCTTAGCTGGTGGAGTCTCCCTAAATTTCATTTCTTCAGACCTCGCTATATTAGAAAACGTCTATTTTGTAAATCTATAAATTATTTTTATAGCTACCACTATCAACAATCTTATTGTTCGTCTTTACACTGACCACCCCAAGAATCTAACAATTTTTCTCCTCACTGGGAAAGATAACATTTCGATGCTATCACAAGAACATTTGTAGCTTTAAAACGAGACTCTCGAATCCTCCATCAAAAAAAACTGGGGGGGAGGGAGAGGGGGAGCAGGCGGTGGCTGGGCAGGGCAGGGCAGGCTCCCCCAGCTGCTCGCTGGAGGCAGGCGCTGAGGGCCTCATGTGTCTACTACTGGGGCGGACTAGCGAGTAAGGTCGCTTCTGTGCGTTAAACTGAAAGAGATAAATTGTTATCAAGGTTTTATTTTTAATCAATAATTTAATAGCCCTCGCGATGAACAATCTTTTCCCATCGAATGCGGAAATTTTCAGTGCCGGATCGAAACAAATAAATTGTTTCGAGAAAAATACAATTGCGGAAAAAAAATTAGTACACCTGGAACTACGACGTCGCTTTTGATTCGATGACGGCATGTGCCACCTGCAGGAGAGTTTGTGTGCTGGTAATGGTTTCAACGTCGTCTGCTCACAGATATTGTAATGT
Organism: Schistocerca gregaria; assembly: GCF_023897955.1. Taxonomy (NCBI): domain Eukaryota; kingdom Metazoa; phylum Arthropoda; class Insecta; order Orthoptera; family Acrididae; genus Schistocerca; species Schistocerca gregaria. The sequence goes on along the minus strand of NC_064923.1, from coordinate 41,763,531 downwards.
CATAGCTCTCAGAGCGCCACCTGTGTCTACCTTTTAGTAGGAAATGCTCACAACCAGAAGGCTCATTGTCACGCAGATGAGTGAAGCAAGTAAGCAATCATGCCACGGAGACATACTCGTGCTTCCTACAGCCAATTGAGCGAGTCTGAAAGGGATCAAATTGGGGCCTTCCGAGTGGAGGGGCGGTTCTTTTGGAGAACTGCCACACAAGTTGGACGTGCTGCATCAGTTGCGCAGCGATCTACATCTACATCTACATTTATACTCCGCAAGCCACCCAACGGTGTGTGGCGGAGGGCACCTTACGTGCCATTGTCATTACTTCCCTTTCCTGTTCTAGTCGCATATGGTTCGCAGGAAGAACGGCTGCCGGAAAGACTCTGTGCGCGCTAGAATCTCTCTAATTTTACATTCGTGATCACCTCGGGAGATATAAGTAGGGAGAAGCAATATATGCTATACCTCATCTAGAAACGCACCCTCTCGAAACCTGGACAGCAAAGCTACATCGAGATGCAGAGCGCCTTTCTTGCAGAGTCTGTCACTTGAGTTTCCTAAACATCTCCGTAACGCTATCACGCATGCCAAATAACCCTGTGACGAAACGCGCCGCTCTTCTTTTGATCTTTTCTATCTCCTCTGTCAACCCGATCCAGTACGGATCCCACACTGATGAGCAATACTCAAGGATAAGTGGAACGAGTGTTTTATAAGCCACCTCCTTTGTTGATGGACTACATTTTCTAAGGACTCTCCCAATGAATCTCAACCTGGCACCCGACTTACCAACAATTAATTTTATATGACCATTCCACTTCAAATCGTTCCTTACGCACACTCCCAGATATTTTACAGAAGTAACTGCTACCAGTGTTTGTTTTACTATCATATAATCATACAATAAAGGATTTCTATGTACTTGCAATACATTACATTTGTCTATGTTAAGGGTTTGTTGATACTGCCTGCAGCAAGTGCCTATCCATTGGAGATCTTCCTGCATTTCGTTGCAATTTTCTAATGCTGCAATTTCACTGTATACTACAGCATCATCCGCGAAAAGCCGCATGGAACTTCCGACACTATCTACTAGGTCATTTACATGTACTGTGAAAAACAATGCTGCCATAACACTCCCCTGTGGCACACCAGAGGTTACTTTACCGTCTGTAGACGGCTCTCCATTGATAACAACATGCTGTGTTCTGTTTGCTAAAAACTCTTCAATCCAGCCACATAACTGGTCTGATATTCCAGAGGCTCTTACTTTGTCTATCATGCGACAGTGCGGAACTGTATCGAACGCCTTCCGGAAGTCAAGGAAAATGGCATCTACATGGGCGCCTGTATCTATTATTTTCTGGGTCTCATGAACAAATAAAGCGAGTTGGCTCTCACGCGATCGCTGTTTCCAGAATCCATGTTGATTCCTGCAGAGTAGATTCTGGGTTTCCATAAATGTCACGATACGCCAGCAATAACCATGTTCTAAAATTCTACAGCGGATCGATGTCAGAGATATAGGCCTATAGTTTTCCGCATCTGCTCGACTACCCTTCTTGAAAACTGGAACTACGTGTGCTCTTTTGGAATCATTTGGAACTTTCCGTTCCTCTAGATACTTGCGGAAACATGGCTGTTAGAAAGGGGGGGGGGCAAGTTATTTCGCGTACTCTGTGTAGAATCGAAATGCTATCGCGTCAGGTCTAGTGGACTTTCCTCTGTTGAGTGATTTCAGTTGCTTTTCTATTCCGTTGACACTTATTTCGATGTCAACCAGTTTTTCGTTCGTGCGAGGATTTAGAGAAGGAACTGCAGGTCTGCGATTCTGGTATCATTGGGCACGTGAACATTCTCACTGCCCTAGACGAGGTTCTGGACGTCAACGCAGCACACACGCCCTCCACGGTCGTCGTATTGTAAGGGCGGCAGTGGCAGGTTGTGCAGCTGCCACGGCACAGGTAGGTGTGAGCCAAGGGGCGTCAGCGCGGACTGCCGTCAACCGGATTTTAGCAGTGCGACTACGGGCACACACACCTCTGCCCCGTCTTCCATTCACGCCACAGCACCGTAGTGCACGTCTCGACTGGCGCCGTCAGCGGGCCACTGGGAAGTAAGAACGGCGTGTCGTGGTTTTCAGCGACGAAAGCACACTGTCTCCGCAAGCAAATGACGGTCGTTTGCTCGTACAACGTATAACTCAAGAGTGCTGTCTCGTAAAGTGTATTCGTTCGAGGTTCAATGGCCCCACCCCAGGCCTCAAGGTATGGGGTGCCAGAAATTGCAGCTCTCGTTCACCTTGGGTGTTTCCGCAGGGGACGCTAACCAGCGCTCGGTACGTGCAGAATGTTGCTAGGCCCCTCCTTTGCTCTTCTTCCAGCAGAAAGGTGGTGTCTTATTCTAACAAAATAATGCCCGCCCACACACTGCCTGTGAAACTCAAAGTGCTCTGCAAGACGTGCAGCAGCTTTCCTGGCCTAGAATTTTCCGCAGTCGGTCACGAGTGCTGTATGATGCGACGAAGAGTGACTCGTGCGACTTGTCAGCCAACAACTCCTACAGAATTACGCGAACAGGTCGACCAGGCGTAGCACAACGTACCCCAGGACAGTATTCACCATCGATACGATCGCCTGGATGCCACAGTCAGTGTCTCCATTGCTGCCCATTGGAGCACGGGTCGATACATAGTACCTCAGAACCTCTCCTGCTATTGCTCTGTAAATGTTATCATTTCACGTACTCCATACGCACTGCTGGGACAATAAATCTTGATTGAAATGGAAATGTCTAAATGGGTTCACTAATTTGTTCCCAGCTTTCTATCTGGAGATGGCATTTTGGACATCATCCCAAGTTTCAAACTTTTTGCCACTTAGAAAATGAAGCGATCAGAATAAACGGACTTGCGGAGGCGCGACAGTTAATTAACTTTTTCCACGGTTCGTCCTCCGACGTGCGGTCTCGCGTTATCGTATTGCAGAATAACGCCTTCCCTGTTGACAATTGCTGGTAAATTTCAATTAAAGGTTGATTTACTCGATCCAATTTTTCGGACTAAAGATCCGCATTCATAGTCTGTATGCAAAAGCACCTTTTATAGGTACAGACGTGGTTCAGCTGTACTTCGTGGCGATTCAATCCGAGACTCCCATTGCCTTTTACGTTCTGGATTATCAGAGAGGCCCCATTTGTCATCTCTAGTGACCAAGAGATCAAAAATCACTTCTGTATAGTACGGGTGAAGCAATGAGTTGCCCGTGTGTGGTGGATAGGTTAGACTTAATTTTTTTTACCGATCTGCTGGAAGTATTCTTGGGCGATCGACCAAGGTCGGTGAACAATGTTTGACAGTTGCTGCATTATCTCACACGGATTTGCTTCCACATCCGTCCTTAACGTTGCCTACAGTTGTTGCGCTTCCTGACCGATACGAATCGAAAAGGTCAAAATTATCCGAATTGTGCTTAGAAAACCATCTTTGGCATTTATAAACATCTAATGCACTTTCAAATGCAAATTTTTTTGGTAGCAACCGTTCAGCTCCGTTTCTGGTTTTTGGAAAAAATATAAAATTCACCAGGTCTATTAAAAATAATGTAATCCTCAGAAACAAGAAGCAATTCGGTCTTTCGTATCATCTTCTCCACTTTTCCAAAAACCTTATGAAATGGCAAATAGCTGTGCCCACGAACTGGATAAGTTATCTGGAAGGCAACACAGTACAAGCCTGAAAGCTTACGAACATCAAATAACAAAATATAGCTCTTATTTTTGGCACTACAGCCATCGCAAAATAAATTAATTTGAAAAATATATGGATTATTTCTCAAAAACCTTCCGAGGTGACAGAAGACTGCTCTCGCAACTGACGAACTATCATCTTTGACATTATATTCACACCAGGTGTGAAAATTGACATCGTCATGCGTCTGCTTTAAATTAGGACCATTATGCTGAATTATGTCCAAGTAATACTGTCACACCTGGCACGATAAAATGCCTCGCATAAAGATGTACGTGGCAGTGATTGGTTCAGCATCATGTGAAAACTAAAACATGCAGTGCTGTCAGATAGTGAAGCACTCATTAGACGGTAAAACTAGTTTGCTCTTCCCTTATGCAGCCAGATTCATTAGTAAAATTTTATAGTAAAAATTATAGTTCCAGCTTTTGGACTCCTAGTTATCAATATGGGCCTCATGGAACATTCTCCACATTGTTCTAATTAATAGCTTCGATTGTTCTAATTGATAGCTTCCTACGTGGAGTCTGAAAATATAACAAAGTAATGTGATAATAACACAAAATTAGTACTTTTTGACATATAAAACTTAGTTTAGTTGAAATTAATTTATTCATAACATATCAGGTGTAAGCAAAATTATAATGTGAAATTTAATGTCATCTTTTTGTGGGAACCTTACAAATTGTAAGAGATTGGCGCATAAATAAAGTATGTAGGCCCATAATGGCGTTTTTACTACATTTCCGTTGTACTGCATTCGAGTTGTTCGAAATATTAATACACACATCAAAGCAAGTTTTTCATCACCCCAGCTGCCAGAGCTCCTGAAGATGGACGTTGACTGTGGATATTTCATTACAGACACAGTCCCTTTGACTCTCCATGGATGTCACTAAGCCCTCCCACAGATGTAAAGTACCAAGCACGAGCTGCGCCTTTTGGACGGAGGCGAGTCCGACAGCCGATCATCAGGAAAACGGTACACGACTCATGTTGTCTGTAGTTCAACTATGCCTAGACGGTCAATACCGTGGCTCGATCGCGTCCGCATTGTTACTTTGTCTCAGGAGGGGCTCTCAACAAGGGAAGTGTCCAGGTGTCTCAGAGCGAACCAAAGCGATGTTGTTCGGACATGGAGGAGGTGCAGAAAGACAGGAACTGTCGATGACGTGGCTCGCTCAGGCCGCCCAAGGGCTACTACTGCAGTGCATGACCGCTATCTATGGATTATGGCTCGGAGGAACCCTGACAGCAACGCCACCGTGTTGAATAACGTTTTTCGTGCAGTCACAAGACGTCGCGTTATGACCCAAACTCTACGCAATAGGCTACATGATGCGCGACTTCACTCCTGACGTCCATGGCGAGGTCCATCTTTGCAACCACGACACCATGCAGTGGGACCAACAACATGCCGAATGTACCGCTGAGGACTGGCATCACGTTCTCTTAACCGATGAGTATTGCATATGCCTTCAACCAGACAATCGTCGGAGACGTGTCTGGAGGCAACCCGGTCAGGCTGAACGCTTTACACACACTGTCTGGCGAGTGCAGCAAGGTGGATGTTCCCTGCTGTTTTGGAGTGTCATTATGTGGGGCCAGCGTACGCCGCTGGTGGTCATGGAAGGTGCCGTAACGGCTGTACGATACGTGAATTCCAGCCTCCGACCAATAGTGCAACCATATCGGCAGCATATTGGCGTCCCCATCGTGCACATCTTGTGAATGACTTCCTTCAGGATAACGACATCGCTCGACTAGAGTGGCCAGCGTGTTCTCCAGACATGAACCCTACCGAACATGCCTGGGATGGATTGGAAAGGTCTGTTTATGGACGACGTGACCCACCAACCACTCTGAGGGATCTACGCCGAATCGCCATTGAGGAGTGGGACAATCTGGACCAACAGTGCCTTGATGAACTTGTGGATAGTATGCCACAACAAGTACAGGCATGCATCAATGCAAGAGGACGTGCTGCTAGGTATTAGAGGTGTGTACAGCAATCTGGACCACCGCCTCTGAAGGTCTCGCTGTATGGTGGTACAACATGCAATTCGTGGTTTTCATGAGCAATAAAATGGGCGGAAATGATGTTTATGTTGATCTCTATCCCAATTTTCTATAAGGTTCCGGAACTATCGGAACCAAGGTGGTGCAGAACTTTTTTGATGCGTATATTTGAATGCTTACCTTATACCTGCCAAATTGTCCCTCGGTGCGATTGAAGCTCTCTGATTGAGTCAATCCTTTGATTAAGCCGTTTGTCATCTCGCCTCACCTTTTGCAACACCACTGCAAAAGTAAAATGCTGAAAGACGTTGTACTCTCTTCGGGTCTCTTCTGAGTATGCTGCACAATGTGGAATAAAATTTTCGCTTTGAATAAATTAATCCACACAAAACTTTCGTCGTTCTTGAGCCGCGCGGGGTAGCCGTGCGGTCTCAGACTCCTTACCACGGTTTGCATGGCTCCCCCCGTCGTAGGCTCGACTCCTCCCTTGGGCATGTGTGTGTGGTTGTGTGTGTGTGTGTGTGTATGTGTGTGTGTGTGTGTGTGTGTGTGTGTGTGTGTAGTGTCATTAGCTTAAGTTACTTTAATTAGTGTGTAAGCCTAGGGACCGACGACCTCAGCATTTTGGTAACCTTACCACAGATTTCCAAATTTCGTTCTTGATCTTGTCCGCTAAGTTTCTCACATCTGTTGGCGATTATGGCTAGAGAGCGGATTATATGCATCATAAAAACCGTAAAAGATGCATGGAAATATGCACAAAAATGCTTAAAAATTCATGAAAAACGTCGAAATATACAAGATCAAATAATAAAAAAAACAAGTAGTTACTGTGTGCATTATATCTAACCTATGCATATTAGTTACGAGGATCAGCACCGGCCACTCGAAAAATCGATACATTTAGAATACTGATATCATTTTCTGAATGCTTTCTGGTAGAGGTTGGGAAGGGGGCCTTTCTGGGATTATTTTCTAAAAATTTGCACAATGGGGACCCATACCGTGTTTCAAGAATTGTAGCTTTTTGCTGTTGTTGTCGATAACAAGTGAATGCAAAGCGAGTGAGTCGCACCGATACAATCGACATGTACAAGTCATGATCGACTTCGAGACATATCGCACGCAGAGGTGCACTCAAAAACTCCGTAATAGTGTATTTAAAAAACAACATATGGTCATGAATTTTTTGAACAGCATTATTTTTAATTTATACCATTGGACCAAAGGATCATCTACAATTTGTTTTACATTTTTCTGCTATTGTAACCATAATCGACCAATTTCTGTTCTAAATGTTCGGTAGTAATATTGTGTCTTCGATCACTGAAAACATTTTTATAAGGAGAAAAGGAGCATTCTACATCAACTGAGGTAAATGGGCAGTATTTGAATTTCAGTGCTATGTTGCCACTTATTGTTTCTGCTAAAAGTTCACCCATCCCATTAATAAAACTGTCTATTTGACACAAGGCTTCTAAGCCTGGATTATTGTTTAAAATGTTTTCAAACCTTTATTTAGGTTTTCTTTTGAACACCCCCAGCAATGAGGGGTTAGATTCATTCAACGCCAAACCCTGAATTTCAAGCTTTTTGATACTTGCAGGTATGAACAAAAAATGAGTGCTAATCGTAGCAATGTCTTTTTTAATGCCGGAATAATTAGAAGCTTCGTTGCACTGGCAAACTGCCAAGCCTCTGAACTATCGAAGTCGTTTAGTACCCCTCTAATGGCTTCGAAATGTTCATTCTAAATCAACAGAGCTTCGACCTACGTACCCTGACGAATTACCACTGGTTCGGGAGGCAAAGGCACATTTGGTAGTTGTTCTTAGTATGCCTTGATGTGAGCAGGAGCCTACAAAAACACTTCCTTTGTCGATGAAATCAGTTTATTGACATTCAGAAACGTGGAACGTACTTCTTCAGCAAGGCGATGTACTACAAGAGCAAAGAACGTCCCATGAATCAAATTGGGTTAAAATGCTCTGACGGCTTTCGCTCCTTTGAACATATAGGGAGCAGTATCTGAAACAATCACAAACACCCTTTTATCTGCAGAAAATTCTGGAAATATTTTTCTAGTACTCTCATCCGCAAATCTGGTGATTGTAGAATGATTTACTTTTTCAAGTAGCAGGCCGCTAAATAGGAAAAAGAAGGCTCTTCTTTTGAAGCACCATATGTAATAGCCACAAGCGTCTGTAGTTGAGTCAACTGAAATCCAGATAATGGTATTGGGTATTTCTTGCAGATCATTTACGTAATTTGTCGGTAGCTGCGAAATTTTTACGCAAATGTCATTCACATATTATATGTTGATTTAAGCAATATTTGCGCAGGAAACCTTTGAGGATAGGGTTTGTAAGTTTGTGAAGAGGAATATTGCTTGCAATGAATGTTTCACAAGGATCCATGTTAAAACGACTTTTTGGTTACCTTTGAACAAATGCCTGCTACTGCAACTTGTTGTCTGAAGTTGTCATGGTCCTTTCTTCATCATTCCTGAGATATGGAGGCTTGTTTTGACATGCTGGTCTGCTTGAAACGTTTTCAGGGCAAAACGTTTTTCTCGCAAACTGGACAATATAAAACAATTCCGTCATATGGAAATGTTCCAGGATGGTCGGCTATCCATGCAACAAATGTTTTTTTTCGGGCGGCATGGTACACAACACATTACACACTACACATTGTAAACACGTTCAACTGTGTACAAGTAAATAGCCAGCTATACTGAAACAATGGACCTCTGACTAAAAGCTTGCGTAGTTTAATTTAATTGTTGCCGACGTGTACAGTATGACTGTGGAGCAGGTTAACCGAGGGTGCGGGTGCAAGAGAATTGACTCTGTCTGCCTGTTCCCATTCTTCTTCTGTCACGATTTCGCTAGGCAGTGGCCTGTTGGTTAGCGTTCGCGCACAGTTCTAGGTAGCAGTCAATCTGTGAGACATCAAAACTAGACCGAGCTAGAGACTGCCCATCTAAATTTTTAAAATATTGTAAACGTAGAACGAAAATGTGTATCGTCACTAGTTTTTAGTTGAACTATGCAATAACCAGTGAAAAGGAGCCAAATATGCAAATGCATATGCAACATGCAAATGCATATAATCTGGTCTCTAATTTTGGCATTGCTAATGGAATTATCTTTATGCTGGCGTAAGCTCTTGCCAGTACAGTAGCTGGAAAAATGTAACAAGAACATCGATAGTAGGCACTGAATCGAGAGCGCCTATCAGGAGAGAGGCCAAAGGCAGACTCGAAAGCAAAGCGCCGCCAACGCCCTCTCGACCGCAGGTATTTAGATGTCTGCTGCAGACCGCAGGGCTCAGTCGCAGTCTCACTCACTCACTAGCTCAGCCGCTCAGTCACTGGCGCGCTAACTCACACTCCAAGCTGGCGTCTGTCGGTACATTGCGACCAGATTAGTGTACCTAGCGGGACTTGTACTTCACCAGCATGCAGTATAATGTGGGCTATTAAGGAAGTGCTTGTACCTCAAGACATGGGCGCTGTTAACGTTAAGTAGCAGGTATCTAAGTAAATAAAGAACCCTGTTAACACAGGCGTGCAGCTGTGTTGTAAAAAGAGGATTCCGACCACCAAACAGCCTCCTCTCCCTTGACTCCTACGGTACAAGACACAACAGTGCCGACGAGAACACGACAGTGGCGAAGAGGATAATTCAGTTTAAATCGAAGATAATCAACTTGGGCGAAGATTTTGCTTGCTTCTGTTGTCTTTTAGCTTACAAGGGTGCTCATTTCTGTTTGCTCTATTGTTGTTGTGATCTTGCATGTATTCCAGAAGGGGAGCCACGGAAGTAATCGAATTTTTCTTTTCAGATGCTTTCATTGCTTTTCGCTGTAATGTATTCGTGTAAACTATGGCTACTCCACCCCTTCCATTGCCTGCCCCGGCGTCTCGGCGGCTGTGAAGTCGTCACTCGCACATCTCCGCACTTTGTATTTATTTTTTTGCCACTCTCATGGTTCACGTTGCCTTTTGCTAGCGTTTCGACGCGATACTTGTTCAACATTATCGAGAAATTCCGATATGTTTGAAGAAATAACATGAAAACACCCAACCTCAACGAAACGCAGGGGCCAGTACTGCTGGGTGGTCACATGCCAAAAGCTAGCTTTCCTAATGGCTGCCAGGAAATGCGACTTCTTGGAAATAAAAACAACTACCAGATGTGTCACCTTGGAAAGAATTGGCATTTTTTCACGCTATTTTTACAGAGATTCACGTCGTTTTGGAAATACAACTACCACTGTAACATAAATTAGCTCATAGAGCACACATTGCATGGCTAACTCGCTAAATGACAAAAATTGAGTTGCGTCACTTTGGAAAAACACACTTCAATTACATAGATGGAAGACCATACACAGTATAGTAAAAAAATTATGAATTGATTTCGAATAAGTTCGCAGCGATATGACCCCGTAATGCATGAGAAAAACTATGGATATTCAAGGCACGACAAGGCGCACTTGTTACGAAAACTGGTGTTTACGCGTTTCAAGAATGCTTGAAACAATATAAAACATGTGTATGATAGTGAAGTACTACGTTAGTCGTGGATGAGTCTACATGAATAATGGCATCCATGCGATTCATCATCGCACGAGCAGAGACTGTGACTGGTCACTCCAAATGTGATTGATCAAGGAGCTCCTTTTCCACACTTCCTGACACTTACATTCTCTTTACCCATCGCCCAATAGTACTCCTACCACCTGCCTCATTACCACAAACTGTACACAAACGCTTATGTACGTCCTCCGTGGTATCTGCCTGCATAACCAGGAATTCCGCTACAGCACAGTACTCGTGGTGAGTGTTTTGCGTGGCCACCGCTTTGATGAGTCACTACAACTCTGCCGTTTGTCTGGTCAGGACGTTGCACATCTGCAGAAGAAACATCAGGTTTTTAGCAGCTCAAAGGACTTATTCGTCTCCCAGTACCTACTGCAACCTACATCCTTCTGAATCTGCTTAGTGTATTCATCTCTTGGTCTCCCTCTACGATTTTTACCCTCCACACTGCCCTCCAGCACTAAATTGGTGATCCCTTGATGCCTCAGAACATGTTCTACCAACCGATACCTTCTTCTGGTCAAGTTGTGCCACAAACTTCTCTTCTCCCCAATACTATTCAACACTTCCTCAGTAGCTATGTGATCTACCCATCTAACCTTCAGCATTCTTCTGTAGCACCACATTTCGAAAGCTTCTATTCTCTTCTTGTCCAAAACATTTATCGTCCACGTTTCACTTCCATACATGGCTACACTCCATACTAATACTTTCAGAATCGACTTCCTGACATTTAAATCTTTACTCGATGTTAACAAATTTTTCTTCTTCAGAAATGCTTACCTTGCCATTGTCAGTCTACATGTTATATCCTCTCTACTTCGACCATCATCAGTTATTTTGCTCCCCAAATAGCAAAACTCCTTTACTACTTTAAGTGTCTCATTTCCTAATCTAATTCCCTCAGCATCACCCGACTTGATTCGACTACATTCCATTATCCTCGTTTTGATTTTGTTGATGTTCATCTTATATCCTCCTTTCAAGACACTGTCAATTCCATTCAACTACTCTTCCAAGTCCTTTGCTGTCTCTGACAGAATTACAATGTCATCGGCGAACCTCAAAGTTTTTATTTCTTCTCCATGGATTTTAATACCTATTCCGAATTTATCTTTTGTTTCCTTTACTGCTTGCTCAATAAACAGATTGAATAACATTGGGGAGAGACAACAACCCTGTCTTACTCCCTTCCCAACCACTGCTTCCCTTTCATGTCCCTCGACTCTTTTAACTGCCATCTGGTTTCTGTACAAATTGTAAATAGCCTTCCGCTCCCTGTATTTTACCCCTGTCAGAATTTGAAAGAGAGTATTCCAGTCAACATTGTCAAAAGCTTTCTCTAAGTCTACAAATGCTAGAAACGTAAGTTTGCCTTTCCTTAATCTTTCTTCTAAGATAAGTCGTAGGGTCAGTATTGCCTCACGTGTTCCAGTATTTCTACGAAATCCAAACTGGTCTTCCCCGAGGTCGGCTTCTACTAGTTTTTCCATTCGTATGTAAAGAATTCGTGTTAGTATTTTGCAGCTGTGGCTTATTAAACTGATTGTTCGGTAATTTTCACATCTGTCAACAGCTGCTTTCTTTGGGATTGGAATTATTATAATCTTCTTGAAGTCTGAGGGTATTTACCTGTCTCATACATCTTGCTCACCAGATGGTAGAGTTTTGTCACGACTGGCTCTCCCAAGGCCGTCAGTAGTTCCAGTGGAATGTTGTCTACACGAGGGGTCTTGTTTCTACCCAGGTCTTTCAGTGCTCTGTAAAACTCTTCACGCAGTATCGTATCTCCACTTCATCTTCATCTACATCCTCTTCCATTTCCATAATATTATCCTCAAGTACATCGCCCTTATGTAGACCCTCTATATACTCCTTCCACCTTTCTACTTTCCCTTCTTTGCTTAAAACTGGGTTTCCATCTGAGCTCTTGATGTTCATACAAGTGGTTCTCTTTTCTCCAAATGTCTCTCTAATTTCCCTTTAGGCAGTATCTATCTTACCCATAGTGAGATAAGCCTCTACATCCTGACATTTGTCCTCTAGCCATCCCTGCGTAACCATTTTGCACTTCCTGTCGATCTCATTTTTGAGGCGTTTGTATTCCTTTTTGCCTGCTTCATATTCTGCATTTTTATATTTTCTCCTTTCATCAATTAAATACAATATTTCTTCTGTTACCCAAGGATTTCTACTAGCCCTCGTCTTTTTACCTACTTGATCCTTTGCTGCCTTCACTACTTCATCTCTCAAAGCTACCCATTCTTCTTCTACTGTATTTCTTTCCCCCATTCCTGTCAATTGCTCCCTTATGCTCTCCCTGAAACTCTGTACAACCTCTGGTTCTTTCAGTTTATCCAGGTCACATCTCCTTAAATTCCCACCTTTTGCAGTTTCTTCAGTTTAAATCTATTGGTCATAACCAATAGATTGTGGTCAGAGTTCTCATCTGCCCCTCGAAATGTTTTACAATTTAAAACCTGGTTCCTAAATCTCTGTCTTACCATTATATAATCTATCTGATACCTTTTAGAATCTCCAGGGTTCTTCCGTGTATACAACCTTCTTTTATGATTCTTAAACCAAGTGTTAGCTATGATTATGTTGTGCTCTGTGCAAAATTCTACCAAGCGGCTTCCTCTTTCATTTCTTTGCCCCAATCCATATCCACCTACTACGTTTCCTTCTCTCCCTTTTCCTACACTCGAATTCCAGTCACCCATGACTATTAAATTTTCATCTCCCTTCACTATCTGAATAATTTCTTTTATTTCATCATAAATTTCTTCAATTTCTTCGTCATCTGCAGAGCTAGTCGGCATATAAACTTGTACTACTGTAGTAGGTGTGGGCTTCATATCTATCCTGGCCACAATAATGCGTTCACTATGCTGTTTGTAGTAGCTTACCCGCATTCCTATTTTCTGTTCATTATTAAACCTACTCCTGCATTACCCCTATTTGATTTTGTGTTTATAACCCTTTAGTCACCTGACCAGAAGTATTGTTCCTCCTGCCACCGAACTTCACTAATTCCCACTATATCTAGATTTAACCTATCCATTTCCCTTTTTAAATTTTCTAACCTACCTGCCCATTTAAGAGATCTGACATTCCACACTACGATCCGTAGAACGCCTGTTTTCTTTCTCCTGACAACGACATCCTCTTGAGTAGTCCCCGCCCAGAGATCCGAATGGGTGACTATTTTACCTCCGGAATATTTTACCCAAGAGGACGCCATCATCATTTAATCATACACTAAAGCTGCATGCCCTCGGGAAAAATTATGGCTGTAGTTTCCCCTTGCTTTCAGCTATCTGCAGTTTAAGCACAGCAAGGTCGTTTTGGTTATTGTTACAAGGCCAGATCAGTCAATAATCCAGACTGTAGCCCTTACAACTACTGAAAAGGCTGCTGCCCCTCTTCAGGAACCACACGTTTGTCTGGCTTCTCAACAGATACCCCTCCATTGTGGTTGTACCTACGGTACGGCTATCTGTATCGCTGAGGCACGCAAGCCTCCCTACCAACGGCAAGGTCCATGGTTCATGGGGGGGGGGGGGGATTTATTGGTTATGACCTGCATATTAAAACACAAGAAATTGCAGACAAGTAAGAAATCAAGTAGCTGGAACCTGGATAAGTTGAAACGCCCAGTTTGTTGAGTGTTTCACAGTGAACATTAGCAAACATCTGTCAGAAATAGGTGACATAAATACAATGGTAGGTAAATGGGAGGCCTTGTGAGATGAGGTGACAAGGCAAAATGATGAGTAAGTAGAAATGATTGGGCTACACATTAGATATTAAATTTGATGAGAAAAGGAAAATTACTAATACAGCAAAAATAGGCAAAAGCAAATCCAGACATCTCTGAAATAAGTAACAGTAAGTGCACAATGGGAAAGAAGGAGTAGCTATAGGATAGAAGAAAGGCAGTAACAACGTGCATGAAAACGCAAAAGAAGAATGTCACCTATAGGAAAACTAGACTTTTTGGGAAAGAGAAGCAGCTGTATGAATTTCATGAGCTCACTTGGTAAGCCTGTACTAGGCCAAGAAGAGAAGGCTGAAAAAGTGAAGAAATGTATGAAAGGGTTATAAAAAGGAAATAAACCTGAAGACAATACTATTGGAAGGAAAGAGGAAATAAATGATGATGAAACAGAAGATATGACACTATGACAAGAATTTGACAGAGTACTGAGACACCTAATTCAAAAGAATGTGCAAGAGGTAAATTACGTTACCTCGGAGTTATTGAGATCCGTGGGAGAAAATAGCAATACAAAAGTATTTCACCTTCTATGCAAGATACAAGAAATACACGTAAACTTCTGTAACAATCTAGTAATTCAAATTCCAAGGAAGGCGAGAGCCACAGGTGTGAATATTACAGGACCATCAATTCAATAATTCGTGGTTACAAAATATGGACATGTATTGCGACATCGTAGGCTTTCCTAGCATAATAATTCTTGTTAGTCTCCTTGGGTTTTCTGCTGGGTCCTAAAACCAACGTGACTCGACATTTTGGCGATGCATCCGTCCGCAGTCTCCTGCAGAGCACTGCTGCTGCTTCTGCTCCTGCTGCTGGGGTCCACCGAAAACTGATGACAAGGCTGCAAGTTGTGAAGACATTACTAATTATACATATACATTTTTTTGTGATTGTCTTTAGATTTCTATTCTTTTTCTTTTGTCCATATGGGCATTTCCAATTGTGATTAGGTAACATTCTACTGTTTTTAAGTGTAAAGATGTAATTGTCATTATTTCTTTTGCCAATGGATAAATATGTTTCTTGCTTTGTACCTGTGGTAAAGTTTGTAAAGTTCTCTTTTGGAATATTATTAATTGTGAAAAATGCAGTCAGTAACTTTTATAAAGATTTATGTAATTTACGATAACGAAATAACATCTATAGACAGGGGACAGCGATAGCGATATCGATAGTCGAAAGGTTGTTGTGTAGTAGAGGGGATGGTAGATGGTGTGTATGTGAAGCATGCGCGGAAAAATAGTACTGTGTTTTATGAAAAACATACGTAGTTGTATGGACAGTGATACCGAACTATCAGATTGTTAATTCTCTTTACCACTGTGGTATGTAATGCCATCACCAGCGAACTTTAAGAGCAAATAAACCTGACTATGAAAGTGCCGTTGACAATACTTTGTTGTGGCCTACACGAACAGAGCTTTTATGCAAATGCACTTTTCTGGTATTGGTTTTGGGTGGTGGAACTGTTGTCTATCACATTCTGTCAAGCCGTGAAAGTGAAGACTTTAATTAACTGTGCTATATAAATGACTTTCAGTGACGTTGTCGAAGTTTGAAATGCGAGAATTGAGTGGACATTGTTTATGGTGTGCTTACACACAAGAACAATTCTATGAACTATGTATTTGTGGCTAAGACTATATGAACGTGACGAACTGTGTAATTATGGACGATAGCGTCACGGACAGTGTATAAAGTGTAAAAACAAGCGATGTCTACGTCATGGACTTTGAAAGAAAGGACATGCTAACAACGGTCGTATACTGGCGTCTTGTGGTTTGTTAATCACCATGGGGTTAGTGATACAGCTGTGCCAGAACTTTATTTGCGTTTCGACGAAGAAGATTAACCAGCGGAACTGCCTGTATCCTGCTCTCATAATCGTAACTCGCCGACATCGTGCTGCCCAAAGCAACACGTCGTATGCAATAAAAAATTAGGAGATTTCACCGAACGCTATCCCCTGACCTAGAAACTTCCTTCCTCTATTAAAAGTATAAGAATTACAGACTCTATTTAAATAAATTCTTTGCTTAGTTTAGCCGGCCAGTGTGGCCGAACGGTTCTATTCGCTTCAGTCTGGAACCGCGCGACCACTACAGTTGCAGGTTCGAATCCTGCCTCGGGCATGGATGTGTGTGCTGTCTTTAGGTTAGTTAGATTTATGTAGTTGTAAGTTCTAGGGGACTAGTTTAGTCCCATAGTGCTCAGAGCCATTTCTTTGTTTAGTTTATGTTTGCTTTCTGCTAACGAAAATAAAATTACAGTCAGTGAATTAAAAGTTGCCTGGTAATTATTGTTGAAACACCACTAAATATAAACTTCTTCCTCTCATTTGAACTAATTTTCATTGAATGTCAAAATTATTGTAGTTATTTTATGTAGTTCTATGTATTGTTATGAGACTAGATACGTGACAGTGACTAATAAGAGTATTTTGTCGCGAAATATACCTTCGCACGAAAATTACGGCGACCGCCATAATTGCTTGCGTTCTGACCAATAACATAAAAGCTGCTATTCCCGTATTGGTGCATTTCCTGATGCGAGCGTGAGTTATAAATGTCAGCTGTCAAATCACATAGGGACTGTTTACCCACTAATAAAAGTTTTTGATATTGTATTGCTATGAGTCGTAGTATTAAAAGACACTGGTTATACTCAAAAGTGGGTAGATGTATGGTGAAACCCCCAGTGTTCATGCGATTATTAACAGTATTGTGTGTGATTCACGAAATTTTGTCACTTTTTCTAATTCCTTTCAGATATTGTCTTAGATGTCTTTGAAGTTTGAGAGAATATATACACAATTTTGTCGGTTCAGGTTAATTTCAGAGCAGTTTCTCGTGAATATTAGAGTTTTCAGTTCATAAACAAAGTGGGATCGTGACCAATTGAGAAGTAGAACAAAGAGTGTGGTTTTCCAACTACAATTTTGGATGACTTCACATTTCAGATTTTGGTAATTATTTTTACTGTGGGTTGAGGTCATCACATATGGTGCTGTGTTGTGACAGGACAGTGTTTTAGTAATACTGTCTTTTCGAACCTGTCAATCTTAGGATTGATGTTTGAATTCTGGAAGAGTGAAAATTGTATTGCTTTGTTTTGTGTGGGTTATCTTCTGTAGACAAAATGACAATCAAAAAAGATGAGCGTGGGAAAGTGAGCAAGGAAAAAATAAAGAAGAGTTTGTTATGAAAAAGGTAGATACAGGATTAGACATTAAAGTGGAACCAGGTGTCAGAAGAGAAGCAGATGAGAAGGGAGGAGTGGAAAGTATGTTAGCATTGCTGTTGACGAAAATGGAAGGAATGAAAATACAAGTGAGAGGAAAGCTAGAAGCTGTCAACTAATCACAGGAAAAAATGGGCGAAGAAGTAAAAAAAGCTAGGTGAAAAGTTTGAAAAACGTCTGAGGGGATTTAACCAGGAAATGGAAGAAGGGTTGGAAATGAAAATCTTGGGATTTAAGTCAGAGGTTGATAAAAATTTTGAGAACTTTAAAGATGACGTTAAAGAGACTTTTAAAGATACAGAGTCTGAGTTAAATAAGAAGCAAGAGAAGTTTGAAAACATCATAAAGGAAAGCGTAAAATGCTTGGATTAAAACATTAATACCCAAGCTACTGAATGTATGAAGGGGAAGAATGAAATTAAAGATTATTGCAAAGGAATATTCCGCGAATATAGACAAAAGATGTAGGCAGAAGTGGGAATATTAGAGAGACCACTGCTAAGATTGAGAATAGGGTAAGGAGTTTAGAAAAGACAGTACAATGTAAGCAGTTTACTGCATCACCAGTAATAGTGCAGATAAGGGATGGTAGTAGTTTCAATAATATAGTTTTTGATCCTAGTGGAGACGTATATCCTGTGTCTTTTGTGAATAGTTTGAGAAGTCAGTTTACTACAGATTGGACAGAAAAGGACAATCTAAGGAGGGCAAGTGCTTGTTTAAAAGTGGAAGGTTTAGATTGGGGAGCTGATGCACCAGAAAAATATGAAAAATTTGAGGATTTTGTGTCAGCGTGTTTGAAAGAATACTGGTTGAAAGAAAAACAAAGTGATGTCATAGAAGCTTTTAAGAAGGCCCCATGGCAGAAATGAGAGAATATTGTGAGAAATGGATAAGTAAAAACATGTGGTCATCCCATGGGGTGACAAGGATACTATAGAAGTATTGATGGGGAAGTTGCCTCCTAATAGAAGATGTGGGTTGATAGGAAATGTTAGTACTATCAAAGACTTTCTGAACAGAGTGAGGGACATGTGGATGGTCATTATTATAATCAGGATAGAGTAGGGAGAATGAACCAAGTAAATGTTAGAGGTAGGGGAAGAGGCCGAGGATGTTTTAGAGGAAATATTCAAGGTTATCAGACAGTAGGGAAATCACGAGAGGGAAATGGAACCCCACTACAGTGAAGGCCCGTGCTGGGGTGGGTCAAGGGTTAGGGCCTATTGAATTTTCAAATCACCATGGTAATATAAGGGATACAGTGATGGGTAATAGTATTAGTAATGATTATGGTGATAGGGTGTGTAGTCATCATGGTCTGGTGATTGAAGAAATTGGAGCTAAGGTTAATGGTGAAGGTGGTAAGGAATTAGGGGACTCAAGCATGGAGAGATTTACCCAGATCTATGAGGGAGTCAAAGAATATGAAAGGCAGCCAAAGGGAGTGATAAATGAAAATAAAATATTTCAAAATGCAAGTGGTAATAGTGAAAGGGAGAGTATGAGTAATGGTTGCAGTATGGGAGGAGAGAAAGAAAGTAATGAAAGGGGTGCTTACCATGCTTGTGATGATTTAAGGAAAGATGCTAAGCTAAGAGAAAGGTCAATTTCTGAGGTCAATGGAGGAGAGATGAATACATATGCCTTTAACCATAAAGAAAAAGTAAGTAATGAAGAAGATGTCAATGTTTTTATTATTCACAGAGATGTACGAATAGCAGCTGATGAGGAGGAGGAAGTAGGTATTTGTGCTCTTCAGAAATGATTAGAAGGGAAGGAATGTTCAAAGCTGAATTATGATGACTGGGCTGATAATGAAATTGAGCAGGGTTTGTTATGTGAAGAAAGTAGTGATGATGGTGATAGGATTAAGCAACCTTTTGTGAGAATTGGAATGTATGGTAGGGAAGAAAAAGCTCTTTTGGACACAGGTAGTGAAATTAGTGCTATTGCTGAAGGTTTATTTAATAACAAAAAGAAGCATAATGAAGTGATGAATGTACCAGTAGTAGATTTGAAGATAGTGGGTGCTACAGGGAAATTAAGCAAGGTAATAGAACACCAAATAATTTTTAAATTTGAGATTGGGGGCACAGGTTTAGTGCATAATTTTTTTGTAGTCCCTGGGTTAACAGTGAATATTATATTGGGCATGGATTGGTTGACAGAGTGCAAGGCAGAGATAAATTGTGGAGAGATCTTTGTTAATTTTGAGGGTGATGGGTCAAGGTTCAGTGTGAAGTTTGATGGATTGGTGATAGATAAGGATCGATTGTTAGGGTATTCAAAAGTGAAAATGATGCCTGTAGTAACTAACTTGGGTGATGATAAGCTGAACTTGGACTATAGGAGTGAGGAGGATACAAGTGGACATATGGATGAATTGAAGAACCAAATGTCTAAAGTTGAATGGTTAAATGAATGCCAGAAAGAATAACAGAGAGAAGTTTTGTAGATGAATAGGGAAGTTTTTTTCTGACAGGCCAGGAAGAGCAAAGAATTATGAATGTAAGCTGGATATCAAACTGCATGAACCTTTTTCGAAAAAATCTTATTCGATACCATTTGAACAGAGCGAGCCAGTAAATAAAGAAATTGAGAGAATGTTGAATTGTGGTGTTACAGAGCGAGGGAAGAGTGAATATAATTCACCTCTGGTCATTGTGGGCAAGAAAGATGATAGTGTGAGACTAGTTATTGATGCCAGGATGTTAAACAAAGTGTTAAGGAGAGAAACTGATAGGCCAGAGAGTATGGAGGGGATGTTACAGAGGTATCACAAAGTAAACTATCTTAGTACTCGCAATCTGAACTTGCGGATACTGACAGAAGCCACTTGCTAAGGAATATAGGAAGTATACAGCATTATTGGTAAACGGGAAGTGTTATCAATACACTGTTGTCTCATTCGGGCTGAATATTAGTGTGTCTGTATTTATACGTTGCCCTTGATCAAGTATTAGGACCAGAGTTGAGTTCAAAACTGACAATATATGTGGATGACCTATTAGTTGTCACTGACTTATGGGAAGAACATTATTGTTTATTAAATGAGTTGTTTCAAGCCTTAAGGAAAGGGAGAAAGACCCTGAGACTCAAAAAGTGTGAATTTGTTCACAAAGAGATAAAGTTTCTGGGTAGGATTTTGTCAACTACTGGTATTAAGATGGATCCAGACAAAATGAAAGCAATCAAAGAGTGTCCATCCCCAAGAAATAGAAAAGA
Source organism: Schistocerca gregaria (assembly GCF_023897955.1). Lineage (NCBI taxonomy): Eukaryota > Metazoa > Arthropoda > Insecta > Orthoptera > Acrididae > Schistocerca > Schistocerca gregaria. The sequence continues at coordinate 41,742,906 of NC_064923.1, read as the reverse complement.
GTTGAAATTATTTTTGAGTATGTGAAATTTTTACCAGAATTTTGTGCCAGTGCAAGCTTTTAACATCCCATGTCTGAACAAGTTATTGAGTCCTAATGTGAACCATGTTTGAACAGATGAGTGTCAGGAAACCTTTAATGAACTTAAGGAAGCTTTGTAAGAGGAAAATTTTTTACATCATTCTGATCTTAGTAAACCGTTCTGTGTGGGGACTGATTCGAGTGGGTATGGTATTGGAGTGGAATTGTTTAAAAATTTTGGTGATGAGGAAAATGAAGATCATAGGACCATAGTCTTTGCAAGCAGGTCATTGACCAGGTATGAGAGAAATTACACTGTGACTGAGTGTGAAGCATTGGCAATAGTTTGGGGATTTCAAAAGTTCAGAGATTACCTATAGGGGAATAAAACTATCATATATACTGATCACAGAGCCCTTATATTTTTCAAATAGGTTTGGCTGGTACATAGACGGTTAACAAGATGGACTTTGTTCTTACAACAGTTACCTTTCGAGATAAAGTATATTAAAGGTACATAGAACAAAGTTGCAGATGCTTTATCCAAGTTACCATTGAGTGAAGGTATTGATACAGAGTATGATGTTGATGAAGAGCATGTAAAGTTGTTTTATATAGAATATGTTCAAGGAGAGAAGAAAATTGAAGGTATTTGCAAAAACATGAGAAGGTGTCAGAATCAGGATGAAGTGTGGGAAATGGTGAAGCATGAACTGGAAAGGAAAGATAGTAACAGTAAGTTGTCAAAGTATTACAAAATTCATGATGGAATGTTGTTTAGATGAACTGATGAAAATTCAGAAGATTGGAAAGTATGTTGGCCCCATGGATATATAGATGAGATAATAGACTATATTCATTAGAGTTTTGGACATGTAGGTGCTAAGAAGGGTGTACAGAAATTGAGGGAATGTGTATCCTTTGACAACATGGTAAAGAGAGTGAATAACCGTATTAAGACATGTGACAAATGTCAAAGACCCAAAGTTACTAACCAAACATGTAGGCTCCCTATGAAAATATTAAAGCAAATGATGTAATGGAACTGTTATCTGTGGATCTTTATGGTAAGTTGTCAAAAACCAAGGGAGGTTTTGCATACATTTTTGTAGTGTTGGAGGTGTTTTCTAAATTTATAAAACTTTATCCGCTATGTAGAGCTACTGGAAAAGCCACTTTGAGTAAATTGGAAGATGATTATTTTGTGAAGTTTGGGAAACCTAAGGCCATATTATCCGACAATGGGACACAGTTTGCATGTAAGAAGTGGGAAGAAGGCCTTACCAATCAAGGAGTAACAGTAATTCACTCATCAATATATCATCCGCAAGGGAATCCAATAGAACGTTATATGAGGGAGATTGGCAGATTCTGCCGTACTTATTGTAGCAATAACCACAGTTCATGGGGAGACATAATAGGAGACATTGATGACGTAATGAATACTGTTGTTCATGAGGTAATGGGGTTTACCCCTCGGGAGATTATGAAAGGTGAGAGACAAAAACGTCTGGTGGAGGAAAAGTTATCTTTACCTGCCAAAGAAGAATTTAGTTGGGGTGAAAAGAAGAAAAGGGTAAGAGAACTGGTACAGAAGAAACTGTTGGAAAGAAAAAAAGACATGATGATAAGGTGAAGGGTATTGATATAAGGATAGGAGATTTGGTTTTGGTCAAGACATAGGAGAAGTCAAAAGAGATAAATAGTGATTTTTCTAAATTTTTTTATGAATACAAAGGACCATTTTACATGGCTGGTATACCCCACCTGAATGCATTCTATCTGATTTATCCCAAGAAGAAATTTGCCCTAAGAATGTCGTTGATTTAAAACCATATAAGGCAAGAACAACACACTAATATATTTGCCAACTTGCTGTTTTCAGAGGAAATAAATTTCAGTGTAAACAGTGTAAAAATTTGATTATGAACTGTAAATAAATGTTTTAAGAATAATTTCTTGTATACCATTATATAAATCTTTTTGAAACCAGATAGTTTTTTTACATGTTTGATGATGTAAAAAGTCAAGTAGTTAATCAGATTCAAGCAATCAGATATGAGTTGTTATAGTAGACTGTGGCTTTTCTTATAAATTCTTCCAACGACACTCCAGAGTGTGTAATAATAAGTAGTATATACAATTGTCAAGAATCTAGCAAAATTAGTCTGCAGCAGCAGCAGCAGTGTGTTCATCCTACAATTCTGTTTGTGCTGTAACTAACACCTGTCTTAGTTTCAGTCTTTACTATATAAAATATTCATTTCTTTATTTGATTTGCTTGCTTTATGTCAGCATTCTCAATGAATTGCATAAAATACCGTTTCATTGTTGTTAAGTTTATTTGTACTATTGTGTGATGTATCCAATTATTCACGTCAAATATTCTGAATAGAAGTTTGAATACCTTAGGTCAATATATATATACCCAAGACATGACCTAGCTTTATGATGTTGATTGTCTCACATGAGTCTATGATATTTTACCTTGAGAGGTTCCTGGGAACATCTCATGATAAATTGGAGGCATATGTGAAGGCACTGCTAATTACGCATATACATTTTTTTCCGTGATTTTCTTTAGATTTCTATTCTTTTTCTTTTGTTCATATGGGCATTTCCAATTGTGATTAGGTAACATTCTACTGTTTTTAAGTGTAAAGATGTAATTGTCATTATTTCTTTTGCCAATGGATAAATATGTTTCTTGCTTTGTACCTGTGGTAAAGTTTGTAAAGTTCTCTTTTGGAATATTATTAATTGTGAAAAATGCAGTCAATAACTTTTATAAAGATTTATGTAATTTACGATAACGAAATAACATCTATAGACAGGGGACAGCGATAGCGATATCGGTAGTCGAAAGGTTGTTGTGTAGTAGAGGGGATGGTAGATGGTGTGTATGTGAAGCATGCGCGGAAAAATAGTACTGTGTTTTATGAAAAGCATACGTAATTGTATGGACAGTGATACCGAACTATCAGATTGTTAATTCTCTTTACCACTGTGGTATGTAATGCCATCGCCAGCGAACTTTAAGAGCAAATAAACCTGACTATGAAAGTGCCGTTGACAATACTTTGTTGTGGCCTACACGAACAGTGCTTTTATGCAAATGCACTTTTCTGGTATTGGTTTTGGGTGGTGGAACTGTTGTCTGTCAAATTCTATCAAGCCGTGAAAGTGAAGACTTTAATTAACTGTGCAATATAAATGACTTTCAGTGACGTTGTCGAAGTTTGAAATGCGAGAATAGAGTTGACATTGTTTATGGTGTGCTTCACACACAAGAACAATTCTATGAACTGTGTATTTGTGGCTAAGACTATATGAATGTGACGAACTGTGTAATTATGGACGATAGCGTCACGGACAGTGTATAAAGTGTAAAAACAAGCGATGTCTACGTCATGGACTTTGAAAGAAAGGACATGCTAACAACGGTCGTATACTGGCGTCTTGTGGTTTGTTAATCACCATGGGGTTAGTGATACAGCTGTGCCGGAACTTTATTTGCGTTTCGACGAAGAAGATTAACCAGTGAAACTGCCTGTATCCTGCTCTCATCATTGTTACCCGCCGACATCGTGCTGCCCAAAGCAACACTTCGTATGCAACAAAAAGTTAGGAGATTTTGCCGAACGCTATCCCCTGACCTGGAAACTTTCTTCCTCTATTAAAAGTATAAGAATTACAGACTCTATTTAATTGGCCGGCGGTTCTAGGTGCTTCAGTCTGGAACCGTGTGACCGCTACAGTCGCAGGTTCGAATCCTGCCTTGGTCATGGATGTGTGTGCTGTCCTTAGGTTAGTTAGGTTTAAGCAGTTCTAAGTTCTATGGTACTGATGACCTCAGAAGATAAGTCCCATAGTGCTCAGAGCCATTTGAACCATTTTTGTAAATAGCCTTTCTCTCCCTGTATGTATGAAATTTTATGGGACTTAACAAACACACACACCTATGCCCAAGGGAGGACTCGAACCTCCGCCGGGATCAGCCGCACAGTCCATGACTGCAGTGCCCTAGAGTGCTCGGCTAATACAGCGTCCCTTTCGCTCCCTCTACAAATGCTAGAGACGTAGTTTTGCCTTTCCTTAATCTGTCTTCTAAGATAAGTCGTAGGGTCAGTATTGCCTCACGTGTTCCAAAATTTCGACTGAATCCAAACTAATCTTCCCCGAGGCCGGCTTCTACCAGTTTTTCCATTCGTCTGTAAAGAATTCGTGTTAGTATTTTGCAGCCATGACTTATTAAACTGATAGTTCGGTAATTATTCACATCTGTCAACACCTGCTTTCTTTGGGATTGGAATTATTATATTCTTCTTGAAGTCTGAGGGTATTTCACCTGTGTCATACATCTTGTTCGCTAGATGGTTGAGTTTTGTCAGGGCTGTGTCTCCCAAGACTATCAGCACTTCTAATGGAATGTTGTCTACTCCCGGGGCCCTGTTTCGACTTAGGTCTTTCAGTGCTCTGTCAAACTCTTCACGCAGCATCATATCTCCCACTTCATCTTCACCTACATCCTCTTCCGTTACCATAACATTGTCCTCAAGTACATCGCCCTTGCATAGACCATCTATATACTCTTTCCACCTTTCTGTTTTCCCTTTTTTGCATAGAACTGGGTTTTCCATCTGAGTTCTTGATACTCATACAAGTGGTTCTCTTTTCTCCAAATGTCTCTTTAATTTTCCTGTAGGCACTATCTATCTTGCCCCTAGTGATATATGCCTCTACATCCTTAGATTTGTCCTCTAGCTATGCCTGCTTAGCCATGTTGCACTTCCTGTCGATCTCATTTTTGAGACGTTTTATTACTTTCTACGTGCTTCATTTACTGCATTTTTATGTCTCCTCCTTTCATCAATTAAATTCAATATATCTGCTGCTACCCAATGATTTCTACCAGCCCTCGTCATTTTACCTACTTGATCCTCTGCTGCCTTCACTATTTCATCTCTCAAAGCTACCAATTCTTCTTCCACTGTATTTTTTCCCCCATTCTTGTCAATCGTTCCATAATGCTCTGACTGAAACTATCTACAGCCTCTGGTTCTGCCAGTTTATCCAGGACCTATCTCCTTAAATTCCCACCTTCTTGCAGTTTCGTTGTACAGTAGTGAATTTCTTTTCCTATGTATGCGCAATATGTTACATTTATTTACGTTCAGGATCAACTGCCAGAGTCTGCACCATTCATTAATTTTCTGCAGGTCGTTCTGCTGATTCTTACTATCTTCTGGCGTTACTGTTTTGGTATAAACAACTGCAACATCCGTGAATAGCTTTAAAGAGCATCCTAAGCTTTCTACGAGATCATTTATATATATTGTAAACAGCAACTGTCCTATCACACTTCCCTGTGGTATTTCGGATATGATCTTTACATCTGTCGATTTAGTTCCTTTTTGAGTGACGTGGTGAGTTCTGTCTCCAAGAAAGTCTTGAATCCAATCGCAGGTCTGCTCTCATACTCCGTAAGATCGTATTTTTTTTTAATTAAACGGCAAGGCGAGAAGATGTCAAATGCCTTGCTGAAATCAAGAATCACGGCATCAATCTTATGGTCGTTGTCCACTGCGCTGTGGATCTCATGGAGGAACATAGCGAGCTGAGATTCGCAGGATCTTTGCTTGTGGAAAACATGTTGATTTTTATAGAGGAGCCGTTCATTTTCCAATAACGTCATAATTCTTTAGCATAAAACAATGTTCCATTATTCTACCACAGATTGACGTCTACGGTATATTTCTACAATTGTTTTGATCTGTCTTACAGTCTTTCTTAAAAAGGGGAAAAACGGGAATGAACTGCGCTTTTTCCAGTCGTTAGGTAACTTTCGTTGCTCAAGTGATGTACGATAAATTACTGCTAGAAGAGGAGTAAGTTCTTTCGCATAATCTTTATAGAATCTGATAGGTGTCTCTTCTGGTCCTGAAGCCTTTCCACTACTAAGCGATTCTAGCTGCATTTCAGTTCCGCGATCGGCTATCTCAATATCTGCCATTTCGACGTTCGCACGATGATTGAAAGGACGGACAGTGTTACGATCTTCAGCGGTGAAAGAACTTCAGAAGACCGAATTCAGTATTTCGGCCTTCTCTCTGTTATCTTCCGTTTCTGTGTCGGTGTGGTCGCTGATAGAATGAATAGACGATTTTGACCTGCTTACTGAATTTACATACGACCAAAGTCCCTTAGGATTTTCACTCAGGCCGGTTGACAACGTCTTACTTTCGAAATCATTGAACGCTTCTCTCATTGCTTCATTCGTCTTTTGTTTGTCAGCTAGGTTTTTACTTCTCTTGAATCTGATATACACTGCTCTTTTTTACGTAGCGCTTTTCTAACACGGCTATTAAAACATGGTGGATCTTTCCCATCCCTTAAAACCTTACTCGGAACATACTTGCCTAGGGCATCTTGAACGATGCCTTTGAATTTTTTTTCCATTTGTTCTCCACATCTTCGTCCTCATCACAGAATATTTGATGCTGACTGCTGAGATATTCTGAAATTTGTATCCTGTCACTCTTGTAAATATATCTTCGTACCTTCATTAACATTCCCTATAGGACCCGTCGTCATAGGTGCTGTCACATCCTTATGATCACTGATACCTTCCTCTACGTTAACTGATTCGATAAGTTCAGCTCTGTCTGTTGCCACGAGGTCTAAAGACGCTATCTTCACGAGCTGGTTCTCTAACTATCTGCACAAGGTAATTTTCGAACAAAACATCCAGAATAATGGCACACAAGTCCCTGTCTCTGGCACCTGTTTTGATGGCGTAACACTCCCATTCTATACGTGGTAAGTTGAAGTCACCCCCTATTACAGCTGCATCCTCAGGAAAATTACTGATGATATTCTGCAAGTTCTGTCTGAAGCACTCTACAACTACAGATTCTGACCCAGGTGGTTTACGAAAGCACCTGATCACCATTTTTGACCATTATTTGATGCCCAATTTCACCCAGATTAATTCACATTCGGAATCCGTGATAACCTCTCTAGATTTTATCGAATTTTTGATTGCAATAAACACACTGCCACCACAGGCGACTAACCTATCCTTACGATAAACATTCTAGTCTAGGATTTCGTTATCATTGACATCTGGCTTCAACTAGCTTTCTGTTCCCAGTACTATCTGTGCATTATAAACCTTCAATAATCGATACTAATTCTGGACTTTTCTTGGATTGTACTGCAGTTTACTAAAATCATATTAATCTTTTCTATTTTTGATCTGGAAAGACCTAGATTACCTGATGTCACTGTGGTTGGTATAACAGGCAAACTGTGTTTGCTCCCAAGGGAGGGGTCCTCTGACCTTAAAAAAGCCCCATGTGCACGCCACAGGTACTCCGCTACCATAGTAGCCGCTTCCTGCGTCTACTGCACGCCTGACCTATTAAGGGGAACACTACAATTCTGCACCCGATAGCTGAGTTTGAGAAATTCGCAGATACCGTCACAGAGCCATCTGAGCCTTATCTTGCACTCTGCTCAAAAGCAGAGGACTGCGGCCAACCCTGGGTACGATGCTATAAATAGACAGTTTAGCCTGCAGCCTGCGTGTGTTGCTAGTCGCCGGAGCCGAGGATGACCTCAGAACCCTAGCGGCAGGCGTCATTCGTGCCGACATGTGCCACTACACGCAGCCGGTTGCACCCAGCACCCTCGATAGCCGCCGGCAGGGCGTCCTGCACATCAAGGACGAGATCTCCCGGCAAACATATCGAATTCACTCTTGAATTCTTTCCTGCCTTGCCTGCTATCTCCTGAGGGCTCCACCAGCCGCCTAACATTGGAGCTCCAAATGGCAAGCATACCCACCCTCTGTACTTGTCCGGACTGGCCAGGAAAATCGACCGCTGGCCCAACAGGAGAGGCACCCCGTGCTGGCCCAGAATTATCATCAACACTGGGTAGTACCACGAACCTGTTGCTGAGACGCAGGTAGCCAGCTGCACGGCCTGCTCTCTCTCTTGCCTTCTGCCCAGTAACGCGCCAACCCACCACTGGCGGCCGCCCACTCTTGAGTCAGGACGGACCGGTCAGATGTTGCGTATCGGAAGCCGCACTGACGTCCGGGTCACCAGGGGATTCCAGTGACACCAAAGGTGTCGCAGGTCTCGTCACTGGCTCCCCGACGTCACCGCAGCTTTGAGCATCAGCTAGAAGCTTGTCGACGGTAGCCAAAGCAGCTTCCGGCTATTTACGAACAGCAGCTAACTCTCCTTGTGTCCGCTCACAGTAAGCACAGATCCTAGCCATATCGTACTGTGTATGAGGTCTCAAATGGCGCTACTGAGTTTGAAAATATACCAAAGGAGAATAAAGTAACACTAAAAGTCGGTTTGCAGATTCCTCACTGAACTCTGAGACGGCAAAGTATTAAACAGAAATAAATCTCTCCACACGGAAAATTTACTCTAGGAAGCTGCCCTACAAAAGGATATTCACAAGATTTACGCAAAAAACCAAAACTACGAATAATTTTCTAACCACTAGTCTACACAGTAAAATACACACGTACGGTTCACTTCTTTGCAGAAGCATGTGAACGAGGAACAAAGACTAAATTAATTTACAGTTAATCACACGAGTGCTGCTGTTGCTCTGCTGCGCGTGCTGTCGGCTCCGCAGCTGCCGCTACCAGAGGGACTGCAGGAGGAGGCTAAAACTGTTGAGGAAGGTGGAGACTGGAGTACAGCCACGAAATAACTGAGGACGTAGGTTGCAAGTGGTACTCTGGGATGAAGAATTCATGGTGGGCCACGTCAGCATCAGGCCAGTCAGAAGACTGATGATTCAAAGAAAATTGTGATTATGACTCCCAATGTTATTCCTCTTGAGTGGAGACAGCGTCAAGTGACGAAAGAGAGGAGACATTTGGAACAGAAATTAAATCAGGAAGAAGAGTAAAGAATTTGAGATTTGCTGAGACATTGTAGTTGTGCCACAGATGGTAAAAGCTTGGAAGACCAGTTAAATAAAATTTGTAGTTTACTGAAGGTTTTTTTAGATGAATAGTCCAATTACTTAAAGTAAGACAAGGGCAATGCAGTGGATGCGTTTATCTATTTGAGCAGAAATGAACAGAAGTTAATACACAAACTGCAAATAACAAGTGTGTTTCTACAAAAAGGAAATTTGTTAATGGCAGATATAAATTTAAATGTTGCTAAGTATTTTTTAGGTATTTGTCCAAAGTATAGCCTTATGTGGAAGTGAAATTTGGATGATACGCAGTTCAATCAAGAAGAGGATATAAACTTTTGGAATCTTTCTTTGTCTGAGTCTTGTCCCGCAGTTAAGCAGCGCCGGCCATGGTTAAACGGATGTGGCATGGAAGTTTAAGGGGTGACCAGATGCCCTTCCTGCAGCCACCCGATACCCTCCCGGAAGGAATCAGTGTACCCCAGCTGTCTGTATCTAATGTAAGCCATGGAACAGTGCAAATGTGTTGCAGATGTCTGAGAGGGGTGGAACTGAGGCGGAACGTGGGGACCAGCCCGGTATTCACCTAGAGGGATGTGGAAAACCGCCTAAAAACCACATCCAGGCTGGCTGGCACACCGGCCCTGCGTCGTTAATCAGCTGAGCGGATTCGATCCGGGCCGGCGTGCATGCCCGGTTTCAGGAAGCAGCGCATTAGCGCTCACGGGTACCTTGGCGGTAAGGATATAAACTTATGGAATATAATGCAGAAAATTACATGGGTATACTGGATAAGTCGTGGGGAGATAGTGAATAGAACTGGGGAGAAGAGGCATTTGTGGTACATCTTAACTAAAAGAAGGAATCGGTTGTTAGGGCACATTAGGAGTCAAATAGCAATCGTCAGTCTGGGAAGCATGGGGTGAAGTTGACTTTAATAAGAAGGTTCAAGTGGATGTAAGTTGCAGTTCTTGTGCAGATGTGAAGAGGATTGCACGGGAAAGATCAGCATGGAGAGCTGCATCAAACCACTGTTCAGACTGAAAACAAACAACTGAACACAGCAGCAACATCGATACAGATACAAGTAACAGCAGTAATATTTCGAATCCTACTTACATGTATATGTAACTTATGTACCAGTTCTGCTATAAATGTTATAAAGAACCCCTTGATCATATTGTACCATAATTATTTACCATCAATGTAGAAATCATTCACTAAAACCATACATTCCTGTCACTCCTTGCACCGCAATATCGCAGACGTCATTTTACCGTGTCACAGGGGAATTAATTCAGAGATTTCATGGATTATTTCTAATCTAGTACTGATTAATTAATGCTATAGAAACTGTTGTCTATCAGCATGTTTCTTAGTTCTCTTTTGATCTTGCATGGTTTTGAAATACTCTTTGCTGTGGACTGGGAGCGTCCACTTTCCTGCGGGACACACACAAGAAACTAACACGTAATAGTGAATTGAATACCATCCCGTGAAGAGAAACTAAACAATGTATTGTACTTTTCAAGAACAGTTCCAAACCAACAGTAGTTAGTTAAATCTCCAGGCAGAAGGTCTCTGTCCATACACGATAATTCCCTTCAGTTTTCTGTTTCTACTGAATACTAACCACTGCCTAACTTCGGGCACTGTTTCTAACTCACTTGACGACTTCAAGACACAATGAACTTTCTGCAGGAACTTCCTAGCAAGACTCGGACTGACTTACAGCTTGCAACTGGCAACGTCTGCTCATGCGCGGTTATTTAAGCACGCACTTCTCATCCTGGTGGCGCTGCAGCGTCAGGGGTCGTGATTCTCTATGATAGCATGACTGGTTTGGGTGCGGTGATGTTCCTTCTGAGGGCGGACGTCCACGGTGGTTCTGGTACCAACTCTCACAAACATGTCTTGTGTGATATCTCAGTACACTACACTCTTGAGTCACTGAGGCAAAGCATTAAATAAACGTTTTGGTTGATTGAGCACTTTTTCACTATGGATGTGTTCTGTGCATTTCTTTATGAACCTTTTTGTTGTTTTATAGTTGTGAACAGTAATGTTTTATAGCACTTCAGCCTCATGAGACACCAAGAAGCCTGTGAATTCATGTTTGTCAATGGCTGGCAAAGTGACGTTCTTCAAAAATTTCCCTACTCAATTTCCTTTGGAAACAGCCATTTCATTATTCTTATAGCTCTCTTCTTCGGCCTAAAGAATTGGTGTGTCATGCTTACGTCGGACAAGAAGAGAGCCCCATACCTATGTTAAATATATATGAACCCATGATATGCACACAACAGTGTTTTACAGTGAGTGCTTCTGAAGCATACTTGACATCTAACAGTGTTTACTTAATTGTTAAGGCTTTCGTGGCCACTTGTTGACAAACTGCCTATTGGCTTCTGTCTCGGGTTCTTTGGCCGACGTTCATCTAATGATTTTTCTGACGTTTACTGCAGCGAACGACCGTCGCAGGTAGCAAGAGGAGAACCACACCGGAAATGACCGTGGAGAAGCCCTCGGACGTGTGAGCGCCAGGTACATATAGTCTGCGGCCGCGAGCTCGGCTCCAGCTCACCACTGGCTATGGAGGGTGAAGCTGTGACAATGCCGGCCAGTCGTGCTGGCGAAACGTCAGAAAAATCATTAGATGAACGTCTGCAGAAGAACCCGAGACAGAAGCCAATAGGCAGTTTGTCAGTCTTTACTTAGCTTTCTGTTTAGTATTTTTACATGACTTTCTTATCTTAAATGATTGTCTATTCGTACAAACACTTCTCGCAATACCATGTTAATGTGCCTTTTGTCTTTACGTTGATTTTCTGCTGCAGGCTTGCATCATTTAACCCTTTAATGAAAAGACAGGTGTTTCCCACAAATCATACTGCATCTGCCACTGTTAACTGTATCGAAAAATCATTTGTAAACACTGAGAATAACGAAGGTCTAATATGGGACTTTGAGGTATCATGTAATTAAATTTTCTGAAATGAGAGGCAAAAGTTTAGTCTTTGTGGCATAGTTGCACCTTCAGGTACCTGCGTGATAGATAGGAGCTGAACCAGTCGTAAGCCATTCCCCAACACAATAACAGCACTTCTTACTGAGTAGCAGGTTCTGATGGATGATGTCGGACGCCTTCGGGAAATATAGAAGTAGCCCAGAGTATGGTTCTTAATTGTGTATAACGCAGTACTGAAACTTCTCCAATAGTATTAATCGGTAGAACTTCTAATTCATCAGTTTTTTTTTCTCCACACATTGCTCATTTCCAAAAGGGATACTTCGTCAAAACATTCAGCACTGATATACCACATAGTAGTGTATTTCTTTGCTGTTTCTAATTCATGAAGAACACTATTGTGGTGGTCATATTTTAAGACACTACACCATCACGAAAATATATAAATCTTAAGTTACTTGTGTATTACAAGTAATATCTATTCAATTATTCTGATGACTATATGTACAATATACATTTTTTGTATCTTGCATATCGTTTTGTGATGGTTCTAAGAGACTATGCTTCACAAGTCAACTATGATTGTGAGTTTTAAGGTTCATGTCTTCCAAAACTGATTATTTAATGATGCATGAGCATTATCATTTTGTATAGTGCTCACTTACATCACAACCAGAGTGTTGTACTTCAGATAATGTCAATTGTATTTGTTGTTATACAGGGTGGTCGATACATGTTAAAGCATCCTTCTGAAACAAGAACAGGTGGATAAACAGAAATTTAATTCCAAGTAGTATGACATGGTATAATCATACTACTACTATTGTAATTTACTATGCTCTTACCTAAATAACAGAAAACATTGTCTCTATGTTGCCACGTATAACCCTCTTACTAAATTTAGTTTAGTTTCCAGACAAAGTATACTATGGGAGGATAGGCCTGTTAATGGAAAGGCTAATCAACAGAGTTACCCTTTTTAAAGTTTTGACCATGTATTGTGTCTAATGAATAAGTTAGACTATTCAGTTCTTTTCCTAGAGGTATTTCTGTGCAAATTTGCAGGGAGACTTTCTCCTTCTCCACAAGGGTGTTGCCTCAATAAGTGCTGCCCACACACTTCTTACATTAAAGCGTGACCTTCTCTTACAATTGTCAAATTTACATCAACATGAACAGTTTATACACACAAATATTTTTTAAATACATAATGTCATCAGAATATTATTTAACGTAATAAACAGTTCAAAATGAATTTTATATACGTTACTCACATACAATGCGAAGAACTTCAATCTCCACTTTAGCACACGTTACTTTACGTATACAGAAAATGTTGTACCAATATGTGACAATTTTAAAGAAAAAATTATAAAAAAAATTAATGAACCATAAACAAACAGTGTTATATATGCCCCTGTTTCAATTAATTGTCCATACAGGTAGGCATGATTGAAATACCCAAAAACAAAGTTTCCATTGGTTCATTTACATTTAAGCATTGTCCTTCTCAGCCATTATCGTCTCCGAATAACATTTTACAAACAATATACACTTAAGTCTGTGACAAGTTACATCACAGAAACACACTTTACACATAAACATTTTAACATTAATAATACAATATTATGACACATTAACTGAACAATTTGCTGCCCCCAGTATGGATATTATGGCAGTCCTTCTTGGCTCCTGTGAACGAATAGCATACACTTTTCTTTTGGCCGCCTATTTATGAGATTAAAAGCACTCCATTTCACATTTTCTTTAAGAACACTGTGCGCGGGGGCTCTTCATCCGGTGGTGGCACATTTGAGTGTGAATGTATAGTATGAGAGGACTTACTGTCCTCCCCCTGTTTCCACGCACAATAACTAGACGGAACAAGTTGTCTGTTATAAGTATTTATTACATTAATCTTTACAACTTGCACAGGCAGCGTGCCAACTGCAGCTCCTGGCTTAGCTGGAAGACATACACGCTCGTCCGCTACGGGGTCTTGCAGCTACCTGCTCGGCCGTTACAACAGCTAATCCTACCTGTGGGCACAAAGGACCTGGGAGATCCACTTCCGCACGTAGGTTGCAAATTCTTCCAACAGGGAGGAGACTATATTGGACAGTCTGACCTGCCCAGGTTGAAGCTGCCACTAGATGGCAGTTGGAGTGAGTAGCACAGTCCAAACGTACTCCCACTCTGAAATGAGTTTTCTCATTTTACAAATACCAAAATTTTAACAAACAATGAAACCAAAACAATGAAAATATAACCAGGTACAATATGAATGCACATAAAACATGAATACACTAACATCTGGGAAGCCCAAATCACCAAAACACCACTGTCACGCTGCATATGGAACACGATGGGTACTAACATGTAGGACACAAAGCAATAAACTATTAATGTTATGCTGCATAGAAACATGAAATCAATACTAACAACAGTTAGTCCACAAGAAACATCCACAGCTTCCCAAGCTGATCTTATGAAATATGCCATTTGGCAGTGGCCCTTTATCATATACCACTACACAGATCTGAGGGAACACTTAACTGATTCACTGCTTAGGTAGGGGACACAATTTTGTTGTAGGCCTCTTAATCTGCCCATTAGTAATTTTTACCATTACCATACGCACACAGTGATCAGGACCAGGAAACAGCTGGTCAATGACACCCAGCCTCCATACCAATAGAGGCAAATTATCCTTCTTGATCAGCACATGATCCCGACCTGGGGTTGCCATGCTCCTTCCGATGTCCATTTTTTGCGTTGCTCCAGATCATGTATGTATTCTGTGGACCAACTCTTCCAAAAGGACTGATGCAACTGCTGTACAAGTTGCCATCTGTGCAACCTGTTGGCGGGAACCTCAAGGACAGAGAGTTCAGGATGAGCACAAAGAGGCTGTCCGATTAGGAAATGACAGGGAGTGAGAGCAGCAGGAGAATCTAGGTCATGAGAGAGACACAATGCCCTTGAACTTAAGCATGCTTCTATCTGAATTAACACAGTAGTCAGTTCTTCAAATGTCAGTACTACATTGCCAATGACGTGTTTTGAGATGCGACTTCATGATTTGATTCCTGCCTCCCAGAGTCCACCAAAGTGAGGGGCACGAGGTGGAGTGAACCTCCAACTGATTCTCTCTGAGGTCGAAAAATTCACCACACCTTCAACAGTAGTATCATTAGAGAGAACACGTTTAAGCTCATTGTCTGCACCTACAAATATGGTGCCATTGTCACAGTACATGTGAGAAGGTTTCCCACTTCTTGCAATGAATCTCCTGAGGGTGGCCAAAAATGAACTTGTTACCAAGTCACTAAATAATTCTAAGTGGATGGCCTTGGTTGCCATGCAAATGAATAAAGCAATATAAGCCTTGGTGGTAACCTTACTTCGTCTTCCACCATGCTTTACAGCAATAGGGCCTGCATAATCTACTCCACAGTGCTGGAATGGATGAGACTGGTTTACTCTAGCTGCAGGTAGCTGACCCTTGAGTTGAACTGCTGTCTTGGACTTAAGCCTAAACCATTTTAAACATTTTCTGATAACTCCCTTGACTGTGTTACGCCCATTGAGGATCCAAAACCTCCTACGCAACACAGCCAACAAAAGTTGTGACCCAGCATGCAACAGATTTTCATGTTCACCTATTATGAGAGTTTTTGTCAAACGATACATAGGCGGTATGATAATAGGATGGCGATCATCATATGGTACACTAGCATTCATTAATCTCCCTCCCACTTGTAAAATACCTTCGGCATCAACAAATTGGTACAAATCCCTTAATTTGCTATTATGTGGAATAGGGAAACTGGCCTACAACAAAGCGATCTCACTACCATATTCATTATGTTGAGCTGCGCCAAATGCCCTTTTGATAGCGTTGTGGCATTCCTGTGGAGTGAGCGGCCCAATTATCCTGTCTGATTTCTGAAACCTAGTGTTATTAGCAAACCTCAGTGTATAGGCCAAAATTCTGTAAGTTTTTTTGAATGATGAATATTTACACAGCAGTTCATCATCAAGATTAATGACCGACACCAAAGATACTTGTGTACACCTTCTCTCGGGCACATCTTCTACACTAAGTGGAGTGCAAGTGTTGTAATCGAGGTCGCAAGTGGATAGCCATGACAGGCAGCCCACCACTGAACAAGTGAACTCAAGGCAGCTGGATTAATACCACGTGATAAGTGGTCAGCAGGATTATCCTCTGATTTGACATGTCTCCAGTTGGCAACTGAACTCAGTTCCTGGATTTCAGCAACAAAGGTTTTACAGTCACAAGGACTACGCTGCAGCCAAAAGAGAACTATTGTGGAGTCTGTCCTCAAATGAATGTCGCCACTATCTATAATGTCTAAGGCACTGGACACCTTGTGAATGAGTCGGGCAAGAAGCAGCGCACCACATAATTCCAGTCGTGGAAGAGACTGTTGTTTTACAGGGGCAGCCCGAGATTTGGCTGCAGCCAATGAGACCAACACACTGTTATTGGGAAGAACACATCTGGCATACATACAAGCACCATATTCCAACTGTGAAGCATCACAAAACCGTGAATTTCTAATTTAACATGCTGGGGGGTAGGAATGATCTTCCTGTTAATCAAAATACCATTTAGGGAAGGCAGTTGCACACAAACAGCATTCCATTCATCAGTGAGGTTGGATGGAAGAATTTCATTCCAATCAAGGCTTAGTTGCCACAAGCGCTGCAAGAACAATTTACATCTTATGACTGCTGGACCTAAAAGCCTCAGTGGGTCAAAGATTGATGCTATTGCAGACAGGACACTGCATTTGGTAACCTTTGAGAGCCGTAGACTCTTCAGCTGCACATGGCACTGGAAAGTGTCGGAGCCAGCGTGCCATAATATCCCTAACGTTTTTATGGCTTGTTCACCAGTAAGATGACAAGGCAAAGACGTTTCTCTGTCCTGCACAGGAATTTTTTCCATGGCCTTGTGACTATTGGAACACCATATTCTCAGTGGAACCCCCCCCCCCCCCCAGAAGCAAGTAGTTGAGTCAGCTGGATTTGAAGTTCCTGAGCTTCAGCTTCCATAGCTGAGCCACCTAAGAAGTCAGCCACATAAAAGCTAGACATCAAGGCTTGTGATGCCATTGGAAACTTGTTTTGATTCTCGAAAGCCAACTCTTGAAGAAATTCGGTAGCAAGAAAGGCAGCAGGAGCGGTTCCATAAGGGAGTGTGCACAGTCTATATTCTTGTATCGGTTCAGACGGTGATTCCTGCCACAGAATTCTCTGGAAGTTCCTATCATCAGGGTGGAGAGACACTTGGCGATACATTTTTGCTATGTCAGCTGACAGAGCAACATTAAAAAAGCGAAATTTTGTAATAATGGAAAATAAATCTGGCTGGACAGTGGGACCAACCATCAAGATATCATTGAGAGATACTCCATTAGAAGTGGCAGCAGAGCCATCACATACTACGCTCAACTTAGTAGTGGAGCTGCATTCTCTGAAGACAGCATGATGTGGAAGGTAACACCTTGGACCAATAATACCTTGAGAATTAGAGATCTCCATGTGCCCCAGTTCGACATATTCATGCATCAATGCAGCATATTCCTTCTGCAGATTCGGTTGCCTTTTAAACCTCCTCTCAAGATGCGCAGGCTCCGAGAGGCTTGCTGTCGTGATTCGCCTAATGATTTACAGTCAGGTTTCAGTGGTAGTCGAACCACAAATCTCCCTTCTTCATCTCGTGCCGTGTGGCGCTCAAAGTGAGCCTCACATATGTTATCCTGTTTACTCATCGGTTTCGTAGACAGTTCCTCTAACTCCCAAAACCTTTGCAGTTTGACGTCGAAATTGTCACCTCTGACAAAGCACGAGGGCACTGTAGAACGAGACATGTTTCATGAAGCTGAAGGCATCCTACCAGACAAAATCAAGCCAAATTTTGTTTTGACCAGTGAGGTATGACTTGGTTTCACCAGCCTTTCCTTACAAACAAGGTCAAAGAAAACCTCAGCATCAAGAATTAAATTTACTGTGGCAGGCATGTTGAATTCTGTATCAGCGAGCGGAAGATTACATGGGACACTCCAGGATCTTGTGTCTATCTTGCCCGCTGGTAGGTCACTGGTGACATGATCTACGAAAGCACAAGTGGTTCTGACTCAAAAGTCGTTGACCCTAGATGACAGACCAACATCACAAGTGTAAGACGCTGAGGTTGCAAAGGCATTGTTTATACCCTTCACAGGAAACGAATGTTTACTTCGTTTCAGTTTTAATTTCTCTGCCATGCCCTTAGATATAAAGGATAGCTGACTCGCACTATCTAGAACTCTGCAAACCTGCTGTCTACCCATGCTGTCTTTAATGTTGACAACAGCTGTTGCTAACAAAACATTACAATGGATGTTTGCCTTTCCTTTCGTAGCTTGATGGGCCAAGTAATGGCCTCCTGGTTCATTATTCTGTCCATTCCTTGGTTCAGCAGGCTTGTGGAGCAGTATGTTGTGCCTTCCTTTACAGGTCTTACAAGGAGAAATCGTGCATTTAGTCGAGAAATGACCAGAGCGGATGCACAAAAAACAAAGCTTATTTTTTGTCACATATGCCCGCCGCTCATCGACATTTAGTGCTTGAAACCCTTTGCATTTAGTGATAGTATGAGGTTCACTACAAAAATTACATGATTCCACAGTATCCGCATTAGCGAGATGAGCCCTCCTCACATGTCTTGTTTGATTTAAATTATTGGCATTTACTTGCAAATCCCTTGAGGTGTTATCCCTGAACCTGATCAACTCAAGGGCCTGACATTTTGTTCCCAAAAAATCTATTAGTTGATTTAATGTGGTGAATGTCAACTCAGACATCTTTACTTCCCACTCATGACGATCCGTTGGTCGCATATTAGACAGAATCTCTCCCGAAAGAATAACTTAATGAAGTGAAACATCGGGTTTGAGAGCTTCTAAGGCCTTCAAATGGCTCCATACGTGATTAATTAGTTGCTTATAATCGCTCGCTGCTCCATGGCCGACTGTAGGCCAGGCCAACAAAGCCTTAGCATGTCTGGTTGCAATTATTTTTGGGCTATTATACCTTTGCGTAATAAGTCCCCAGGCTATCGCTAGATTTCCTGCTGTGATAGGTATATGTTTCAAAAGGTCTTTAGCTTCACCTGGCAAAGACGAATTAAGGTAGTGAAGTTTCTGAACGTTATCGATTGAATTGTTATTCATAATGAGACTCAAAAGCGTATCCCTGTATGATGACCACTTAAGGTAGTCACCTTCAAAATTTGGCAAATTAATAGCGGGTAGTTTCCAAGAAATGACACTGCCTGATGGATTCGAGCCCAAAAGCTGCGGTAGCTGGGTGTACCTCTTCATTGAGACCTTGATAGTGGATTCAACAAAGTCCCAAGAATCCTCGAATTCTGCCCTGTCCTTACTATGATCTGCTGATTCGTCTTCAATTTCCAGCCGTGTTTGAGACGACTCAGAATCAGTCTGAATCCGAATCAATCGACTTACTTTTGATTCCAAGATTTCGGTGCTGGCACCGTGTGCACAAAGCTCGCTAAGCGCGCGAGAGCTGCCTTTGCTACACCTCTCTGCTGACTAATTTTATTTTCTCTGAGGGCTCCATTTTGGGACCAGGAAGATGATAGCAGGAAGCCAAGAGTTGCACTTACCAGGCTGTAGAGGTGGGCCAAACGGTTATTCTGGAGTAACCGTTATCATAGTTCCAGTTATTCTTTAATAACCGTTATCGTTAACGGTTATTAATAACTGCCAAGTTATTGATCGCTAGGGAATACCGAATACTCCGAGGGGCTACAGTTAAATAACGTCATAGTTGGAATCCATCAGTTTAGTTATCAGTATAACTTCGAGTAGTGTGAAATGACAGGAATGTCATATGAATCGTGTCATAAGCTTAGCTTATAAACTCTGGGTGCATTTTAGTTGATGTTAGAACGATTATTAGTGTTTCATATCATATGTTTGTAGGTTATCGGTCGCTATTAGAAATATTATCTTCGTAGCTGTGACAGAAAGTACGCGAAACTTCAGCACAGCACTGTTTAAGTAAAATGTTAACAACGTGCGTTTTTAAGTATGAAGTAATATGTAAACTGAGTACTGTAGGTTAAATTCGAAGCTTAATTACTTGTGCCTCTCACGTAATAGAATCAAGTGTACAGCCTTGTAATACAACAAAAAATATACGTAATGTGACAGATTCGTTTACTCCTGTGCTGTAAAAGCTAGTCCTATTGGGGAAACTGTGAGTACGATAATCCAAGTTTTATGTCAGATTTGGAAACTGCTCGATTTCTCCAGCTACAGCATGTTTATAACATATGAAGACATGCAGATCGAAAAGGTTGACAGTGTTACATTTCTGGAACTCCAACTTGATAATAAATTCAGTTGGGAAGGGCATACTACATTTTCATACTATTATTTCATAAGGGAGCATATTGTGTGGTAACTTATCAAACGTAGCAAAAGTTTTTCGCATGTAAAAGCGTGAAATAAAAATCGTTTGTGATATAGATTTAAGAACATCATGTTAAAGGAACTTTGTATTCTAACCACTGCTTCCTAGTATATTTATTCCTTAATGAAATTTGTTACAAGTATTTCCAACCAATAGCTCAATAGATAATATCAGTACTAGAAATGGGAATAGCAATCTCCATAAATACCTAAAATCACTTACCTTGGTCCATAAGGGGTCCAACATTCAGGAATATGCACTTTCAATAAACTGCCAGCAAGTCAGCAACCATTAAAAACCTGGTTTCAGATATAGCACGGCTTAAACTGTGATAGAAAGACTATTTGATACAGAAGCGTCTGATTCCGCCCACCATCAATACACCGAAAATGGCTATTTCAAGTGTCTATGACGTCACTACATACACATGGCAACAAACACGAAGATACATATAAATAATACACTCCTGGAAATGGAAAAAAGAACACATTGACACCGGTGTGTCAGACCCACCATACTTGCTCCGGACACTGCGAGAGGGCTGTACAAGCAATGATCACACGCACGGCACAGCGGACACACCAGGAACAGCGGTGTTGGCCGTCGAATGGCGCTAGCTGCGCAGCATTTGTGCACCGCCGTCGTCAGTGTCAGCCAGTTTGCCGTGGCATACGGACCTCCATCGCAGTCTTTAACACTGGTAGCATGCCGCGATAGTGTGGACGTGAACCGTATGTGCTGCTGACGGACTTTGAGCGAGGGCGTATAGTGGGCATGCGGGAGGCCGGGTGGACGTACCGCCGAAATGCTCAACACGTGGGGCGTGAGGTCTCCACAGTACATCGATGTTGTCGCCAATGGTCGGCGGAAGTTGCACGTGCCCGTCGACCTGGGACCGGACCGCAGCGACGCACGGATGCACGCCAAGACCGTAGGATCCTATGCAGTGCCGTAGGGGACCGCACCACCACATCCCAGCAAATTAGGGACACTGTTGCTCCTGAGGTATCGGCGAGGACCATTCGCAACCGTCTCCATGAAGCTGGGCTACGGTCCTGCACACCGTTAGGCCGTCTTCCGCTCACGCCCCAACATCGTGCAGCCCACCTCCAGTGGTGTCGCGACAGGCGTGAATGGAGGGACGAATGGAGACGTGTCGTCTTCAGCGATGAGAGTCGCTTCTGCCTTGGTGCCAATGATGGTCGAATGCGTGTTTGGCGCCGTGCAGGTGAGCGCCACAATCAGGACTGCATACGACCGAGGCACACAGGGCCAACACCCGGCATCATGGTGTGGGGAGCGATCTCCTACACTGGCCGTACACCTCTGGTGATCGTCGAGGGGACACTGAATAGTGCACGGTACATCCAAACCGTCATCGAACCCATCGTTCTACCATTCCTAGACCGGCAAGGGAACTTGCTGTTCCAACAGGACAATGCACGTCCGCATGTATCCCGTGCCACCCAACGTGCTCTAGAAGGTGTAAGCCAACTACCCTGGCCAGCAAGATCTCCGGATCTGTCCCCCATTCAGCATGTTTGGGACTGGATGAAGCGTCGTCTCACGCAGTCTGCACGTCCAGTACGAACGCTGGTCCAGCTGAGGCGCCAGGTGGAAATGGCATGGCAAGCCGTTCCACAGGACTACATCCAGCATCTCTACTATCGTCTCCATGGGAGAATAACAGCCTGCATTACTGCGAAAGGTGGATATACACTGTACTAGTGCCGATATTGTGCATGCTCTGTTGCCTGTGTCTATGTGCCTGTGGTTCTGTCAGTGTGATCATGTGATGTATCTGACCCCAGGAATGTGTCAATAAAGTTTCCCCTTCCTGGGACAATGAATTCATGGTGTTCTTATTTCAATTTCCAGGAGTGTACAATAACTTTTCCCACCAAAAATACAATCAAACCAACGGGACAACTGCGGGAAGTTGGGGGTTTTAGCGTGAGGACAAGCTAGTAAAAAAAACACACCATGATCCCAAAACACAAAATGAAAAACAAAAAGAAAAAATTATAGCATTCTGCTACACCAACAAAAATCTGCAGGAATCGGACACTTCCCTTGAACAATATAGGTCAACCATAGGTGACCATACCAAAACACCAATACCCACAACCAAAAGTACGAAAATTGGAATCGGACATTTCCCTTGACCTACACAGGTCAACCTCAGATGACAATACTAAAACATCAACACACACAACTATAATAATGGGAATCGGTCATTTCCGGTGACCTATATAGGTCCACCACAGCTACTGATGCCAAAAAACCAACACCTACAACTGCGAAAAATATAAGCACAGTCCCAAAAGTTCACAAATCAATCATCCCTACATAAATTAAATCACATTCAATACTCCATAAATACACAAAACATCACAGCTAGAAAAAAAATTAATTACCACCAGCAAATTCCGGCACTGCAAACCATATTGGCCAGCCGCTCCCCTCGCATCCCCCCACACAACACATAAAAACCAACTCATATACACTGTGCCGTAATAACATTCACACACCACAACACCTTTTTACGTCGAAGCAGACGCGTGGAATTGGACGCTTCCATTGTTTCCTCCTTCTACTCTGTAGAAGAATAACGTAATAGAGATTGAAAGACCAGCTTAGGTAAAAATTCTGCTATATTCCAGTTTTGACAGCACTTGGTTACAACAGTGAAGATCAGGTATTCTGTGTATGATAAATTTCTTAAAAGTGCGTAACTGTGTTTTATTTTGACAGTGTATCAATTCTGTAAATATTAGCAGTTACTGTAATATAATCACATATTTTGACAATCTCCTGACAAATGTTGAGGTTAATAATTATTGTATTCAACTGTATTATGTTATTCTTCCTGACGCGTTATTTGTCATTTGCGATGGCCAGCGGCTGTTTCCGAAGAAGTACGTAAATATTTGATCGCTCCAGTAATTATCGCCTCTGAAATATCATCGGGGTGTAAGACTGGAGTCACAGTGTCAGGAACACAGACACACAGTTATTCCGTTACCAACTTCCAGGTTACCTGTAATGGTAGCCCGATAACTGCCAGAGAGCGATAACTGTGAGCCAATAACGATAACTGCCAGAGGAAAATACCGATCTCTTACAGTTATTTCCATAGTCGCTCGAATTCCTTATGGTACCTCTCTTTATACAGCCCGTCCAAGTTAAATTGACATATGAGGCGGTGGGTCAAGGGAACGACCATACTTGTTAATGCCTGTACTGTAGCTCCTATCAGCCACCGCTCGGACATTAACTTTATTTAATTGTTTGTGCTAAAAGTAACGAAGGCGCACGATATAGTACACTGTTCTTATCAACAGATGGGGTGCAGTCTCACAGCTATTCCCATGGCCTATAGACCGCCTACCAAATGGTCTACCCTCTCCCTAGTTCCTAGCCAGATCTCTGATGAGTTGACGGGAAAGTGTAGTACGATCTTCAGTCAACAGATGGCTCCAGGCACTGTTGACATTAGACAGTTATTGAAATAACTGCCTGTATCAGAGGAACAGTTATCGCAGTAACCGTTACTTCTCAGTAACCGGTTATTTCTATCAGTTACGTTATTTTTTGCCACCTCTACCAGGCTGCAGCGGCAGCACGAGGCAGTGCGGACAGGAACAGCAGCAGCGTCACGGGTACTGGCAGCTGGCGTGGCAGGCGTTGCACTCGCCGACGGATGCGAAGTTTCGGAGGGAGGAGGACGTGACGGCACCAATGATGCTGGCACCGACGCGTTTATGTGCCTCTCGCGTTTTTAATTAGAGACACATTAACTGTTCACAAGTACATCCCTGATCGCCATTGTTAAGGCTCTTATTGTTGAAGTCCCGAACAGGCCTTGGGACACTCGATAGCAGTCAACAACGGTACCGAAAACGTGTGCAGCTCACACATGCTATTTTAGAAGTTCACAAATACCGGAAAATAAATGCGCGCGAATGTAAATTCCGCGTGGTCACTCCATCCGGCCCGGAGGACCAAAAAATGTGCGTGCGGGCTCTTCTTCCTGTGGTGGCACATTGGAGTGCGAGAGGACTTACTGTCCTCCCCTTATTTCCACTCACAATAATTAGACGGAACAAGTTGTGTGGTATATGTATTTATTACATTAATCTTTACAACTTGCACAGGCAGTTCGCCAACTGCGGCTCTTGGCTTAGCTGGAAGACATACACGCCCGTCCGCTACGGCGTCTCGCAGCTACCTGCTTGGTAGAGGTGGCAAAAATGACGTAACTGATAGAAATAACCGGTTACTGATAAGTAACGGTTACTGCGATAACTGTTCCTCTGATACAGGCAGTTATTTCAATAACTGTCTAATGTCAACAGTGCCTGGAGCCATCTGTTGACCGAAGATCGTACTACGCTTTCCCGTCAACTCATCAGAGATCTGGCTAGGAACTAGGGAGAGGGTAGACCATTTGGAAGGCGTTCTGTAGGCCATGGGAATAGCTGTGAGACTGCGCGCCATCTGTTGATAACAACTGTGTACTATATCGTGCGCCTTCGTTACTTTTAGCATAAACAATTAAATAAAGTTAATGTCCGAGCAGTGGCTGATAGGAGCTACAGTACAGGCATTAACAAGTACGGTCGTTCCCTTGAGCCACCGCCTCATATGTCAATTTAACTTGGACGGGCTGTATAAAGAGAGGTACCATAAGGAATTCGAGCGACTATGGAAATAACTGTCAAAGATCGGTATTTTCCTTTGGCAGTTATCGTTATTGGCTCACAGTTATCGCTCTATGGCAGTTATCGGGCTACCATTACAGGTAACCTGGAAGTTGGTAACGGAATAACGGTGTGTCTGTGTTTCTGATACAGTGACTCCAGCCTTAGACCCCGGTGATATTACAGAGACGATAGTTTCTGGAGCGAACAAATATTTACGTACTTCTTCGGAAATAGCCGGTGGCCATCGCAAATGACAAATAGCATTTCAGAAAGTATAAAATAATACAGTTGAATATAATAATTATTATCCTCGTCATTTATTAGGAGATTGTCAAAGTATGCGATTATATTACAGTAACTGCTAATATTTACAGAATTGATACACTGTCAGAATAAAACACAGTTACGCACTATTAAGAAATTTATTATACACAGAATACCTGATCTTCACTGTTGCAACCAAGTGCTGTCAAAACTGAAATATAGCATAATTTTTACCTAAGCTGGTCTTTCAATCTCTATTACGTTATTTTTCTACAGAGTAGAAGGAGGGAACAATGGAAGCGTCCAATTCCACGCGTCTGCTTCGACGTAAAAAGGTGTTGTGGTGTGTGAATGTTATTACGGCACAGTGTTTATGAGTTGGTTTTTGTGTGTTGTGTGGGGGGGGGGGGGGGGGGGGAGGGGGGCGGCTGGCCAATATGATTTGCAGTGCCGGAATTTGCTGGTGGTAATTAATTTTTTTTCTAGCTGTGATGTTTTGTGTATTTATGGAGTATTGAATGTGTCATCTGAGGTTGACCTGTGTAGGTCAAGGGAAATGTCCGATTCCAATTTTCGTACTTTTAGTTGTGGGTATTGGTGTTTTGGTATGGTCACCTATGGTTGACCTATATTGTTCAAGGGAAGTGTCTGATTCCTGCAGATGTTTGTTGGTGTAGCAGAATGCTGTATATATTTGTTTTCTTTTTGTTATTCATTTTTTTTACTAGCTTGTCCTCACCCTAACACCCCCAACTTCCCGCACCTGCCCCTTTGGTTTGATTGTATATTTGGTGGTTGATGTTATTGTATTATGTACTAAGACTTTCCCCAATAGGACTAGCTTTTACAGCATAGGAGTAAACGAATCTGTCACATTAAATATATTTTTTGTTGTATTACAAGGCTGTACACTTTATTCTATTATGTGAGCGGCACAAGAAATTAAACTTGTAATTTAACCTACAGTACTCAGTTTACATATTACTTCATACTTAAAAACGCACGTTGTTAACATTTTACTTAAACAGTGCTGTGCTGAAGTTTCGCGTACTTCCTGTCACAGCTGTGATGATAATACTGTATTTCTAATAGCGACCGATAACCTACAAATGTATAATATCAAACACTAATAATCGTTCTAACATCAACTAAAATTTACCCGGAGTTAATAAGCTAACGTTATGACACGATTCATACGACATTCCTGTCATTTCACACTACTCGCAGTTATTTTCGCAATCGAGGCGGATCTCAGTCCATTAATATATTAACAAACGATTGCTGACGCTCTGCAATGTTGAAGGTTCTTAAAATCTTGTAAATTGCAACACTTCTCTTCGCAATGTTCTACTTTCCTTTCTAGGTTTTTTTCAGTCACTTGAACAGACTATCTCAGTTGAGAAATCTGTTCTTCGTTCCCTTTCGTTATTGCTTTCTTAACATGGGAAATCTTTTCCTCAACCTTTGACTCTACCATCGGTTTGACCTTTTCCTGTATTTTCTCTACTTCGGTTTCAAACCTGTCATTAATGTCCACAATTTCGGCCTAAATCTTTCTCACCTGTCTTCATGTTAGTAAGTTCCTCAGTCATAAAACCTATTTTATTATGAACTTTTTCTAAGTTTTGGTTGTACCTTTCCATTTGTTCATGCTGTTTCTGAAGTTTTTCGTTTCTATTGGCAGTGTTTTTAGACTGTTACCATTTTTTTCAGATAGACTTGTAGTAACCTTAGCCTTTTCCTGACTAGTTTTATTCCGACTTTAAAGTTTTTCGTTTTGCGCTATGATCTGTGTTGGCATACTGTCTAGTAATGCATACAATCAATCGGTTGTTGTTCATTTTGTTGATTATTGTCCTCCCCATTGTGTTCCTCCTCTGAATCTACACTCTAGGAAATTGAAATAAGAACACCATCAATTCATTTTCCCAGGAAGGGGAAACTTTATTGACACATTCCTGGGGTCAGATACATCACATGATCACACTGACAGAACCACAGGCACATAGACACAGGCAACAGAGCATGCATAATGTCGGCACTAGTACAGTGTATATCCACCTTTCGCAGCAATGCAGGCTGCTATTCTCCCATGGAGACGATCGTAGAGATGCTGGATGTAGTCCTGTGGAACGGCTTGCCATGCCATTTCCACCTGGCGCCTCAGTTGGACCAGCGTTCGTGCTGGACGTGCAGACCGCGTGAGACGACGCTTCATCAGGTCCCAAACATGCTCAATGGGGGACAGATCAGGAGATCTTGCTGGCCAGAGTAGTTGACTTACACCTTCTAGAGCACGTTGGGTGGCACGGGATACATGCGGACGTGCATTGTCCTGTTGGAACAGCAAGTTCCCTTGCCGGTCTAGGAATGGTAGAACGATGGGTTCGATGACGGTTTGGATGTACCGTGCACTATTCAGTGTCCCCTCAACGATCACCAGAGGTGTACGGCCAGTGTAGGAGATCGCTCCCCACACCATGATGCCGGGTGTTGGCCCTGTGTGCCTCGGTCGTATGCAGTCCTGATTATGGCGCTCACCTGCACGGCGCCAAACTCGCATACGACCATCATTGGCACCAAGGCAGAAGCGACTCTCATCGCTGAAGACGACACGTCTCCATTCGTCCCTCCATTCACGCCTGTCGCGACACCACTGGAGGCGCGCTGCACGATGTTGGGGTGTGAGTGGAAGACGGCCTAACGGTGTGCGGGACTGTAGCCCAGCTTCATGGAGACGGTTGCGAATGGTCCTCGACGATACCCCAGGAGCAACAGTGTCCCCAATTTGCTGGGAAGTGGCGGTGCGGTCCCCTACGGCACTGCGTAGGATCCTACGGTCTTGGCGTGCATCCGTGCGTCGCTGCGGTCCGGTCCCAGGTCGACGGGCACGTGCACGCTGTCGCGGCATGCTACCAGTGTTAAAGACTACGATGGAGCTCCGTATGCCACGGCAAACTGGCTGACACTGACGGCGGCGGTGCACAAATGCTGCGGAGCTAGCGCCATTCGACGGCCAACACCGCGGTTCCTGGTGTGTCTGCTGTGCCGTGCGTGTGATCATTGCTTGTACAGCCCTCTCGCAGTGTCCGGAGTAAGTATGGTGGGTCTGACACACCGGTGTCAATGTGTTCTTTTTTCCATTTCTAGGAGTGTACTTCTTCCTTCATCTGAGATGAGCATAACAGCATAGAAGTCTCATTCACCAAATCAATATTTTCTACGTTCTTTTCCACTAGTAAAATCGATTCCTCTCTGTCCTGTTCCTCCTACTACTTAGATGTAATTTCATTACTTCGGGATTTAGTACCTCATACATATATCTCGCCGCACAGGGTAGCAGTGTGGTCTGAGGCTCTTTTGTCACGCTCCGCCCCCCCCCCCCCCCCCAGAGGTAGGATTCCTGTCTCGGACGTGGGTGGGTGTGATCCAGAAAGTCATAACGTAAGTTAATTTAAGTTAGATTAAGTCCGCTCCTGGTAGTTAAGTGGTCAGCGCCACTGAATGTCATACCTAACGGCCCGAGTTCTATTCCCGGATGGGTCGGAGATTTTCTCCGCTCAGGGACTGGGTATTGAGTTGTCCTTATCATCATCATTTCATCCCAATCGACACGCACGTCGCCGAAGTGGCGTCAACTCGAAAGAATTGCAACAGGCCAACGGTTTACCTGACGGGAGGCCATAGCCACAAGGCATTTCCATTTCCAGTCGTATTAAGTAGTGTGTAGACTTAGGGACCGAGGGCCTAAGTAGTTTCGTCCCGTAAGACCTTACCACAGAACGTATATCTCACTATTTACACAAAACAATTTAAATGGTGCCTCTTTATATTAACTTTGCACTTCCTAAGACCGTAAAACAGCATACTCTGATCTATCAAACAAAAGGAAGGAGCCATATATAAGTGTATGATTAGGATAAAATAACAGGGTGAAACAGTTTCTTTAAAGTTCAAAAATGATTATTCACTAATAAAACACATTCTGTATTAATGGTTCACGCTGTACAAAAATAAAATACCAAAAACAATCTTATCTGGTGGCTGTAGGCTTGGGTGTGGTGAACTATTTAGCAGCTGCACTACCCGTAGTACGGCCTGCAATTGTCCTGCTGTATGAGCTCAATTCCTCTTCTTGGCGTCGCTCAATTTTACCTACAGCAACCCAACAACTCGCAGCTATGCCGTAAGTCGTTTGCAGTCTTCATCAGAGGCACTTCTGTGCAAATTTGAAGGCAAACCTTCACCTGCTCCACAAGGATATTGCCTCAATAGCTGCTGCCTACAGAGTGAGTGACTAATTTCCCGCGCTTGCTCTATGTAGTGTGCCAATTCGCCTTAGCCAACTTTTCCAATCCCCAGAGCCACTTTCATTTCAAACATACTGGCCCTTACAAAAGACCTATTTTTTTACATTGATCCTAAGTGTGACCTTTTCTTACAGCTGTCAAATTTCATCAACATGAACAGTTTATAAACACAAATATTTTTAAATACAAGATGTCATCAGAAAATTATTTAATGTAATAAGCAATTTACATAGTATTTTGCATACGTTACTCACATAGAATGCAAAGAACTTCAATCTCCAATATAGCACTCTTTACCTATACGGAAAATATAGTACCAATATGCGAAAATTTTAAAGCAAAAAATTATAAAAAAATTAGATGAACCATAAACAAATAGTGTTATAATGGGAGAGGGCGAAGCCTGTGAGCCTATGTTAGCAACAAGGTGGTCATTTTGGAATAGCCCACCTTGAATGAAACTCGTAGTTTTCAGATGAAAAGGCGGTTGTGTGACATATCAAACAGATAGAGGAGTACACGAGAATAACTGTGATGTTGCACACCTGTAGACCACTCTGTATCTTATTGTCTGAAAGTTGTTTATGTGTGTATTGCAGCAGTGACCTGATCAAGATACTGTGCTCTTTGCATACGGTATTTTAATATTTAAGTCAAAAAGGTCTTATATCTGTTGTATAGCATATAGGTTGTGCAGAATTTATATGGATATGGTTTACATAAGATGGCAGGTGGATAGTAGGCTTTATCGCTTGATAGTTTAGATTCTGTGAAACAATGTTTTGAGGAATAATTTCTTTGATAATATAAATTACGCCGTGTCTAATATCTAGTATGAGGTACAGTAAAACTGTAGGTAATATAGACAGTGAGACAGTATTAAAATTGTGCCCATGTACTTTATGCTGCGAGTTACATACAGTGGTACGTACAGTGCCAGGCGTACACAAATGGAGTACTGAGTCACATTTCACTTGCCATTGTGTGATGGATGTTGTCATGCCATACTCCACGCACTTCGTGATTAAATATAAAAAGTATCCGATATCAATATTAACAAACAATGCGAAGATAACAATGTATGCTATACTTGTGTTTATAGGCCCAAATACTTTCACAGTATTACAGTATATACGTTGTCATATATCGAACCTGTGCAAAGCTGCAAAGTAAGAGAACTATATAATGTAGTTGTGCTCTCCTATCATTCAGAAAAATTTTGTGCTCTTGTAGTGTGTTATGTCCAGGCCTGTCAGACAAAGACGCTGTGTCAACATCTCTCGGCAATGTAGAGTATTGTATAGCTGCAGCTTTTGACGGTTTAAAGGTTTAAAAAATGTCTTTCATATCACCATTGACAGAACCACTGACTGACTGACCAGCTGGAGAATGACAATACTGACTGGAGGCTTGATGCCTCTGCTAGTATGCAATGAACACATCAGGTGATTATGTCAGTTCCAGGTTACAGGGATCAGAAGTACACATCCCTGTGCCGCGACAGTTGCGAGTGTAGCTCTGGCGAAGATCGGCACCGTTCGTGCGTATCATGAAACTCTCCCAGCCCTGGCAGACTGATGTCTGTGGCCAGAATTGTCGGGGGGGCCGGCTGCCATGCACGATATTCCTGCACCTTTGGAAATCTTATCTAACTGAAAGTTTATTACGGGTATTGGACCGAAGGTGAATGTGCAACGCGTTACTACACGAAACTTGGCTAAATATACATAAGATGGACGTTAGAAGTGCAACTACTGCTACTACTTTTCTACTTATGTAAAATTAATTTCAGGACTGCTGGATCAAAGGTTGAGATCAATTTGCTGGAAGTGGAGTTAAGTACTGTCAGGTAATGTAGTCGTAGTTGTATCAGAAGATTGTAAACTGAAGGCCAAATGGAATTAAAATCAACGATTGTGTATACAATAACAAAATGAAACCGTGGAAAATATGAGACGGAACAACAAGAATGAGAAACGGATAGATTTGCTATACAGCACATAGGGAAGGCATCGGGTAGCGGACAGGCACACTGAAAAGACAGCTAGTTATTCTGAACTAAGTGCTTCATTGGATTAGACAACACACAGACATTTACAAGTTATACACACACATTTACACACATGGCCACTGTCTTCTCTGGGTGGTGAGGACTGACTGCAATAGCATTTGAGGCGAGCAGCATCCGCAGCTGGGGCGGGTAGTGGGGGCCACGCAAGAGGTGGGGGGTGCGGATGTGGAGGGAAAATAGGGGAGGAGTGGGGGGAAATGCCAGTGCTGCCCTCATGTGTGTAATGGGGACAGGATAGTTATGCACTGAGAAGCTTTAGTATGGGGACAAAGTAAGTTCTACACCAAAGTAACATTATCCAAGATAGTGGCGGATTTTGGCGCGAAGTTTGAATTTTGGCGGTAAAGATAGGTCACTTGGGGTGTCTCTAGCAAGATAAGAAAATCGTGGGAAGATAGGTCACTTTGGCTACCCCCACTAACCTTAGTCACCCGACCTCCACCTCCTCCTAGGGATTGGTGGGAAATGGACTTAGCCTTCACTGGGGTGCTGGAGAGAGGAAGGACTGTACTCTATTTATTTTGGAACAATTTATTTAGGGATGGAGTACATTCATCACAGTGATACAGAACACACGCGATGATGTACCACACAGCATACAGACCTGCAGACTACTCCAAAATAACTTATGTATAATGCTCTACATATGCACTTGCTAATTGTAAATGCGGATGTTCCATGCAGTGAACTTTTCTTTGTTTCTTACTTTTTTACCCAGTCGTTGATGGTGACTGTAGGTTAATATTAATTGTGCTGAACTGATTTTTTTTTTCTTTTACTGTGTTAGATGTAACACACATACGTGTCATTAGAAATGAAGTGTTGAGTAGCGAGCACAGTCTTCTTCTGTATATGGACACATAATTGGCCACTGGTTGCGCACTTTTATCGACACCACAGACACTGGTGACCCCAATGTCATTACGACCGATGAGACTTCCAACTACACCTTTACTGTTAAAGACAGAATATTTTGGAAACGGAAATATGGAACCGGCAGAAGCGCCATCAGTCTCTCCAGACTAGCAGTAAATCTCCCACCATTTTACCGCATAACTTGGCACTGTAGTTTGCTCAAGTAGATGTGAGCTTCCTGCATGGTGGACGTAACAAAATTCGCGTTGTGGCCAGCCAGCTTAACTATACGAAATGCAACAATAAAGTAATGAGACTGATTTTCTTAGCAAGATGTGGCAACCCTGCAAGCTTGCTTAGGCACAATATATTTGACCTTAGTCTATAAGCTGCTTTTAGTCCTAGCGGCACATCGATGCAACTGCTCAACCATGAGTTGTGCTGTAATAAGTTAACACGTGTTTGTGTCGCTCATCATAGAAATGCAATCGCATAATATTGCGCAACGGTATGTCATTGCTTTTTGCGTTAAATTGTGTGAAAACGCGACAACAACTTACGGTAAGCTGCAGAAGGCTTTTGGAGAAGAGGTTATCTCAAGAGCTCAAGTTTTTCATTGGCGTAAAATGTTTATTGAAGGCAGAAGGAATGTTGAAGATGAAGACCACAGTGGACGACCATCAACCTCACAGACGGATGTCAACTTGGCCAGGGTGTGCGAACTCGTACGATCTGATCGAAGATTATCTGTGAAAATGATTGCAGAAGAACTGAACATCAATAGAGAAACGGTTCGTCTAATCATAACTGAAGATCCTGGTATGAGAAAGATATGTGCAAAAATGGTCCCCAAAAATCTCACACCACAACAGCGAGAAGCATGGAAAAATGTGGCAGTCGATCGGTTAGAGCAAATGGAAATCAATCCAAAAGTGTTGAGCAGTGTTATCACTGGTGATGAAAGTTGGTTTTTTCAGTACGATCCAGAGACAAAACGCCGAAGTCCGTAATAGTGCTCAAAGGGATCACCCAGACCAAAATAAGCCCTCATGTCAAAATCAAAAGTGAATGCATGCTTGTGTGCTTCTTTGATTCCAAAGGAAAAAAGAGTGGGTGCCTCCTGGACAAACAGTTAATCAATATTACTACAAAGAAATTTTAGAAAGACTTCGGAAAAAGAGTTTTTTGTGTCTGTGCCAACATTGCTGATAACTGGATTCTGCAACATGGTAATGCGCCATCCCCTACTGCTCTGTCAGTACAGCAATTTTTAAACTCAAAACAAATTTCAGCTTCCTTATTCACCAGATATCGCTCCTTGGGACTTTTCTCTATTTCCAAGAGTCAAAGCGGTGGCCGAGGGACACTATTTCCAAACAACACAAGATGTCCAATAAGCTGTGACGAAGGTATTGGAGGATATTACAGAAGATGAGTTCCAGAAATGTTACCATCAATGGTAGAAGCGATGGAAAAAGTGTGTGCAATCAGAAGGGAACTACTTTGAAGGACACAACACTAAACTAGACTAATACGGTAAGCAACATTTTTTTTAACATCAGTCTCATTACTTTATTGTCGCACCTTGTAGATACGCCGTTGAGGCGGGCGACATCATTATTTCCCACCCATAGCAGAACGTACCCGAGACTCAAAGCTCAACTAATTCGTTTACTTTCCGAATCTCAAGAAGAGCATCTGCGGAAGTCCTCACACAAGAGGTAGCAGGTGACTGCAAGCCCCCACAGTATCACTTGCATTTGTGCCGCCGCGATGTGAACCAGTGCTATAATTAAAGCTAAGAGGGATTACTAGAGCCTACCCAGAAAAACTGAATCCCTGAACAGGTGAATGAATAAGGATCTCATGGACTGCCTGACCAGAAAGATGAGTGGACTGCTCGCTAGACGTGACACATAAAAGAAAAGATTGCACTGCAGATCACACACTCAGTCTTTGTCCGACAGGTAATCCGATGATGGGAGTGTGCTGGTACCTGCTCCCACTTGAGAGATACACACACCTCCTATACTGCCAGTTCACCAGCGCAGTTCACTCCCCTTCTCTATTTCTCTTCTCCCTCCAACACAGCCTCCCAACACTTTGCTTGGCATAACTATCCTGTCCCCATTACACACATGAGGGCAGCACTGGCATTTCCCCCCACTCCTCCCCTATTTTCCCTCCACATCCACACCCCCCACCTCTTGCGTGGCCCCCACTACCCGCCCCAGCTGCGGATGCTGCTCGCCTCAAATGCTATTGCAGTCAGTCCTCACCACCCAGAGAAGACAGTGGCCATGTGTGTAAATGTGTGTGTATAACTTGTAAATGTCTGTGTGTTGTCTAATCCAATGAAGCACTTAGTTCAGAATAACTAGCCGTCTTTTCAGTGTGCCTGTCCGCTACCCGATGCCTTCCCTATGTGCTGTATAGCAAATCTATCCGTTTCTCATTCTTGTTGTTCCGTCTCAGATTTTCCACGGTTTCATTTTGTTATTGTATACACAATCGTTGATTTTAATTCCATTTGGCCTTCAGTTTACAATCTTCTGATACAACTACGACTACATTACCTGACAGTACTTAACTCCACTTCCAGAAAATTGATCTCAACCTTTGATCCAGAAGTCCTGAAATTAATTTTACATAAGTAGAAAAGTAGTAGAAGTAGTTGCACTTCTAACGTCCATCTTATGTCTGTTTAGTCAAGTTTCGTGTAGTAACGCGTTGCACATCAGTCTGCCAGGGCTGGGAGAGTTTCATGATACGCACGAACGGTGCCGATCTTCGCCAGAGCTACACTCGCAACTGTCGCGGCACAGGGATGTGTACTTCTGATCCCTGTAACCTGGAACTGACATAATCACCTGATGTGTTCATTGCATACTAGCAGAGGCATCAAGCCTCCAGTCAGTATTGTCATTCTCCAGCTGGTCAGTCAGTCAGTGGTTCTGTCAATGGTGATATGAAAGACATTTTTTAAACCTTTAAACCGTCAAAAGCTGCAGCTATACAATACTCTACATTGCCGAGAGATGTTGACACAGCGTCTTTGTCTGACAGGCCTGGACATAACACACTACAAGAGCACAAAATTTTTCTGAATGATAGGAGAGCACAACTACATTATATAGTTCTCTTACTTTGCAGCTTTGCACAGGTTCGATATATGACAACGTATATACTGTAATACTGTGAAAGTATTTGGGCCTATAAACACAAGTATAGCATACATTGTTATCTTCGCATTGTTTGTTAATATTGATATCGGATACTTTTTATATTTAATCACGAAGTGCGTGGAGTATGGCATGACAACATCCATCACACAATGGCAAGTGAAATGTGACTCAGTACTCCATTTGTGTACGCCTGGCACTGTACGTACCACTGTATGTAACTCGCAGCATAAAGTACATGGGCACAATTTTAATACTGTCTCACTGTCTATATTACCTACAGTTTTACTGTACCTCATACTAGATATTAGACACGGCGTAATTTATATTATCAAAGAAATTATTCCTCAAAACATTGTTTCACAGAATCTAAACTATCAAGCGATAAAGCCTACTATCCACCTGCCATCTTATGTAAACCATATCCATATAAATTCTGCACAACCTATATGCTATACAACAGATATAAGACCTTTTTGACTTAAATATTAAAATACCGTATGCAAAGAGCACAGTATCTTGATCAGGTCACTGCTGCAATACACACATAAACAACTTTCAGACAATAAGATACAGAGTGGTCTACAGGTGTGCAACATCACAGTTATTCTCGTGTACTCCTCTATCTGTTTGATATGTCACACAACCGCCTTTTCATCTGAAAACTACGAGTTTCATTCAAGGTGGGCTATTCCAAAATGACCACCTTGTTGCTAACATAGGCTCACAGGCTTCGCCCTCTCCCATTATAACACTATTTGTTTATGGTTCATCTAATTTTTTTATAATTTTTGCTTTAAAATTTTCGCATATTGGTACTATATTTTCCGTATAGGTAAAGAGTGCTATACTGGAGATTGAAGTTCTTTGCATTCTATGTGAGTAACGTATGCAAAATACTATGTAAATTGCTTATTACATTAAATAATTTTCTGATGACATCTTGTATTTAAAAATATTTGTGTTTATAAACTGTTCATGTTGATGAAATTTGACAACTGTAAGAAAAGGTCACACTTAGGATCAATGTAAAAAAATAGGTCTTTTGTAAGGGCCAGTATGTTTGAAATGAAAGTGGCTCTGGGGATTGGAAAAGTTGGCTAAGGCGAATTGGCACACTACATAGAGCAAGCGCGGGAAATTAGTCACTCACTCTGTAGGCAGCAGTTATTGAGGCAATATCCTTGTGGAGCAGGTGAAGGTTTGCCTTCAAATTTGCACAGAAGTGCCTCTGATGAAGATTGCAAACGACTTACGGCATACCTGCGAGTTGTTGGGTTACTGTAGGTAAAATTGAACGACGCCAAGAAGAGGAATTGAGCCCATACAGCAGGACAATTGCAGGCCGTACTACGGGTAGTGCAGCTGCTAAATAGTTCACCACACCCAAGCCTACAGCCACCAGATAAGATTGTTTTGGTATTTTATTTTTGTACAGCGTGAACCATTAATACAGAATGTGTTTTATTAGTGAATAATCATTCTTGAACTTTAAAGAAACTGTTTCACCCTGTTATTTTATCCTAATCATACACTTATATATGGCTCCTTCCTTTTGTTTGATAGATCAGAGTATGCTTTTTTACGGTCTTATGAAGTGCAAAGTTAATATAAAGAGGCACCATTTAAATTGTTTTGTGTAAATATTGAGATATATGTTTTGTGGTAAGGTCTTATGGGACGAAACTACTTAGGCCCTCGGTCCCTAAGTCTACACACTACTTATTACGACTGGAAATGGAAATGCCTTGTGGCTATGGCCTCCCGTCGGGTAAACCGTTGGCCTGTTGCAATTCTTTCGAGTTGACGCCACTTCGGCGACGTGCGTGTCGATTGGGATGAAATGATGATGATAAGGACAACTCAATACCCAGTCCCTGAGCGGAGAAAATCTCCGACCCATCCGGGAATAGAACTCGGGCCGTTAGGTATGACATTCAGTGGCGCTGACCACTTAACTACCAGGAGCGGACTTAATCTAACTTAAATTAACTTACGTTATGACTTTCTGGATCACACCCACCCACGTCCGAGACAGGAATCCTACCTCGGGGGGGGGGGGGGGGGGGGGGGGCGGAGCGTGACAAAAGAGCCTCAGACCACACTGCTACCCTGTGCGGCGAGATATATGTATGAGGTACTAAATCCCGAAGAAATGAAATTACATCTAAGTAGTAGGAGGAACAGGACAGAGAGGAATCGATTTTACTAGTGGAAAAGAACGTACAAAATATTGATTTGGTGAATGAGACTTCTATGCTGTTATGCTCATCTCAGATGAAGGAAGAAGTAGATTCAGAGGAGGAACAGAATGGGGAGGACAATAATCAACAAAATGAACAACAACCGATTGATTGTATGCATTACTACACAGTATGCAAACACAGCTCATAGCGCAAAATGAAAAATTTGAAAGTCGAAATAATACTAGTCTCAGGAAAAGGCTAAGGTTACTACAAGTCTATCTGAAAAAAATGGTAACAGAGTCTAAAAACACTGCCAGTATAAACGAAAAACTTCAGAAACAGCATGAACAAACGGAAAGGTACAACCAAAACTTAGAAAAAGTTCATAATAAAATAGGTTTTATGACTGAGGAACTTAGTAACATGAAGACAGGTGAGAAAGATTTAGGCAGAAATTGTGGACATTAATGACAGGTTTGAAACCGAAGTAGAGAAAATACAGGAAAAGGTCAAACCGATAGTTGAGTCAAAGGTTGAGGAAAAGATTTCCCATGTTAAGAAAGCAATAACAAAGGGAACGAAGAACAGATTTCTCAACTGAGATAGTCTGTTCAAGTGACTGAAAAAAACCTAGAAAGGAAAGTAGAACATTGCGAAGAGAAGTGTTGCAATTTACAAGATACTAGAGAGCTAAGAAAAATTCGACCCTTAGCGAAAACCCAATAATGGATTTTGTTAAGAATTGCCAAAGGTTGTTTCCCTGACAATATCACAGATCAGGAAAAAGTAAGCATCGTAATTAGTGTTTTAGCAGGAGATGCTAAACAATGAGGAATTAGCTTTAGCACTGAAGCAATGACCTTCAATCAATTTAGACAGAAGTTCTTGGTCGAGTATTGGTCTGAACAGATTCAAAATAGCCTCTGGCATGAGTTTACAATGGTGACAATGTTCGAAGGTAAATGCCTAATCAACAGGAAAGAATTTTGTGAGTCATGGTATTGGAGATTAGCTTACTTAAGGAATCGAAGGAGTGATTCCAAGATCATATGAGAACTCTGGAAGAAATTACCAGAAGATTCCGAAAGATATGTAGACAGTAGCCACCGTACTTTTTCTGAATTTTTATAAAAAGTAATTGACGAAGACTACTGCCAAGAAAACAACTTCCATCAGAATAATAACCACCGGAATGAATGAAACAAACGGAATAACAGCAATCATTAAATAATCAGCTATGGAAGACATGAACCTTAAAACTCACAATCATAGTTGACTTGTGAAGCATAGTCTCTTAGAACCATCACAAAATGATATGCAAGATACAAAAAATTTATATTATACATATAGTCATCAGAATAATTGAATAGATATTACTTGTAATACACAAGTAACTTAAGATTTATATATTTTCGTGATGGTGTAGTGTCTTAAAATATGACCACCACAATAGTGTTCTTCATGAATTAAAAACAGCAAAAACATACACTGCTATGTGGCGTATCAGTGCTGAATGTTTTGACGAAGTATCCCTTTTGCAAATGAGCAATGTGTAGAGGAAAAAAACTGATGAACTAGAAGTTCTACCGATTAATACTATTGGAGAAGTTTCAGTACTGTGTTACACACAATTTTAGAACCATACTCTGGGCTACTTCTACATTTCCCAAAGGCGTCCGACATCATCCATCAGAACCTGCTACTCAGTAAGATGTGCTGTTATTGTGTTGGGGAATGGCTTACGACTGGTTCAGCTCCTATCTATCACGCAGGTACCTGAAGGTGCAACTATGCCACAAAGACTAAACTTTTGCCTCTCATTTCAGAAAATTTAATTACATGATACCTCAAAGTCCCATAATAGGCCTTCGTTATTCTCAGTGTTTATAAATGATTTTTCGATACAGTTAACAGTGGCAGATGCAGTATGATTTGTGGGAAACACCAGTCTTTTCATTAAAGTGTTAAATGATGCAAGCCTGCAGCAGAAAATCAACGTAAAGACAAAAGGCACTTTAACATGGTATTGCGAGAAGTGTTTGTACGAATAGACAATCATTTAAGATAAGAAAGTCATGTAAAAATACTAAACAGAAAGCTAAGTAAAGACTGACAAACTGCCTATTGGCTTCTGTCTCGGGTTCTTCTGCAGACGTTCATCTAATGATTTTTCTGACGTTTCGCCAGCACGACTGGCCGGCATTGTCACAGCTTCACCCTCCATAGCCAGTGGTGAGCTGGAGCCGAGCTCGCGGCCGCAGACTATATGTACCTGGCGCTCACACGTCCGAGGGCTTCTCCACGGTCATTTCCGGTGTGGTTCTCCTCTTGCTACCTGCGACGGTCGTTCGCTGCAGTAAACGTCAGAAAAATCATTAGATGAACGTCGGCCAAAGAACCCGAGA
This sequence comes from Schistocerca gregaria, assembly GCF_023897955.1. Taxonomy (NCBI): domain Eukaryota; kingdom Metazoa; phylum Arthropoda; class Insecta; order Orthoptera; family Acrididae; genus Schistocerca; species Schistocerca gregaria. Next base: position 41,702,470 of record NC_064923.1, on the reverse strand, counting down.
CAGAAGCCAATAGGCAGTTTGTCAACAAGTGGCCACGAAAGCCTTAACAATTAAGTAAACACTGTTAGATGTCAAGTATGCTTCAGAAGCACTCACTGTAAAACACTGTTGTGTGCATATCATGGGTTCATATATATTTAACATAGGCATGGGGTTCTCTTCTTGGCAAACATAACCATGACACACCAAATCTTTAGGCTGAAGAAGAGAGCTATAAGAATAATGAAATGGCTGTTTCCAAAGGAAACTGAGTAGGGAAATTTTTGAAGAACATGACTTTGCCAGCCATTGACAAACATGAATTCACAGGCTTCTGGGTATCTCATGAGGTTGAAGTGCTATAAAACATTACTGTTCACAAGTATCAAACAACAAAAAGGCTCATAAAGAAATGCACAGAACACATCCATAGTGAAAAACTGCTCAATCAACCAAAATGTTTATTTAATGCTTTGCCTCAGTGACTCAAGAGTGTAGTGTACTGAGATATCACACAAGGCGTGTTTGTGATAGTTGGTACCAGAACCACCGTGGACATCCACTCCCAGCGGGAATATCACCGCACCCAAACCAGTCACGCAGTCAGCGAGAATCACGACCCCACACACGGCAGCGCCACCAGGATAAGAGGTGCGTGCTTAAGTAACCGCGCATACGTTGCTAGTTGCAAGCTGTAAGTCAGTCCGAGTCCTGCTAGGAAGTTCCTGCAGAAAGTTCATTGTGTCTTGAAGTCGTCGAGTGAGTTAGAAACAGTGCCCGAAGTTAGGCAGTGGTTAGTATTCGGTAGAAACAGAAAACTGAACGGAATTATCGTGTATGGACAGAGACCTCCTGCCTGGAGATTTAACTAACTACTGTTGGTTTGGAACTGTTCTTGAAAATTACATAACATTGTTTAGTTTCAAAGCAGGCCAGATAAGCTAAACCTGTATTCTGCAGTAGCTATACCCAGTGCTACCAAAGTTGAGTGATATAGTTTACTATTCACTATTACGTGTTAGTTTTTTGTGTGTGTCCCGCAGGAAAGTGGACGCTCCCAGTCCACAGCAAAGAGTATTTCAAAACCATGCAAGATCAAAAGAGAACTAAGAAACATGCTGATAGACAACAGTTTCTATAGCATTAATTAATCAGTACTAGATTAGATATAATCCATGAAATCTCTGAATTAATTCCCCTGTGACATGGTAAAATGACGTCTGCGATACTGTGGTGCAAGGAGTGACAGGAATGTATGGTTTTATTGAATGATTTCTACATTGATGGTAAATAATTATAGTACAATATGATCAAGAGTTTCTTTACAACATTTATAGCAGAATTGGTACATAAGCTACATATACATGTAAGCAGGATTTGAAATATTGCATGTAGATACCTGTGTTTCAGTAAACTGTGGATACTTGCCTATATTCAGCCAATGTACACATTCAGGTGACATCCAGGAAATGCATATCTTCTATGGACATACAAACAAATAAATGTAATACACTACTGCTGTTACTTGTATCTGTATCGATGTTGCTGCTGTGTTCAGTTGTTTGTTTTCAGTCTGAACAGTGGTTTGATGCAGCTCTCCACGCTGATCTTTCCCGTACAATACTTTTCACATCGGCACAAGAACTGCTACTTACATCCACTCGAACCTTCTTATTGAATTCAACTTCACCCTATGCTTCCCAGACTAACGATTGCTATTTGACTCCTAATGAACCCTAACAACCGATTCCTTCTTTTAGTTAAGATGTACCACAAATTCCTCTTCTCCCCAGTTCTATTCACTGTCTCCCCACTACTTATTCAGTATACTCATGTAATTTTCTGTATTATATTCCATAAGTTTATATCCTAACCGCACTAATGCGCTGCTTCCTGGAATTGGGTATGCGTGCTAGCCCGGATCGAATCCGCCCAGCTGATTAATGACTCAGGGCCGGTGTGCCAGCCAGCCTGGATGTGGTTTTTAGGCGGTTTTCCACATCCTTCTAGGTGAATACCGGGCTGGTCCTCACATTCCGCCTCCGTTCCACCCCTCTCAGACATCTGCAACACATTTGCACTGTTCCATGGCTTACATTAGATACAGACAGCTGGGGTACACTAATTCCTTCCGGGAGTGTATCGGGTGGCTGCAGGAAGGGCATCTGGTCACCCCTTAAACTTACCATGCCACATCCGTTTAACCATGGCTGACCCTGCTTAACTGCGGGACAAGACTCAGACAAAGAAAGATTCCAAAAGTTTATATCCTCTTCTTGATTGAACTGCTTATCATCCAAATTTCACTTCCACATAAGGCTATACTTTGGACAAATACCTAAAAAATACATAGCAACATTTAAATTTATATCTGCCATTAACAAATTTCCTTTTTGTAGAAACACACTTGTTATTTTCAGTTTGTGTATTAACTTCTGTTCATTTCTGCTCAAATATATAAACGCATCCACTGCATTGCCCTTGTCTTACTTTAATTAATTGGACTATTCATCTAAAAAAACCTTCAGTAAACTACAAATTTTATTTAACTGGTCTTCCAAGCTTTTACCATCTGTGGCACAACTACAATGTCTCAGCAAATCTCAATTTCTTTATTCTTCTTCCTGATTTAATTTCTGTTCCAAATGTCTCCTCTGTTTCGTCACTTGACGCTGTCTCCACTCGAGAGGAATAACATTGGGAGTCATAATCACAATTTTCTTTGAATCATCAGTCTTCTGACTGGCCTGATGCTGACGTGGCCCACCATGAATTCTTCATCCCAGAGTACCACTTGCAACCTACGTCCTCAGTTATTTCGTGGCTGTATTCCAGTCTCCTCCTTCCTCAACAGTTTTTGCCTCCTCCTGCAGTCCCTCTGGTAGCGGCAGCTGCGGAGCCGACAGCACGCGCAGCAGAGCAACAGCAGCACTCGTGTGATTAACTGTAAATTAATTTAGTCTTTGTTTCTTGTTCACGTGCTTCTGCAAAGAAGTGAACCGTGCGTGTGTATTTTACTAAGTAGACTAGCGGTTAGAAAATTAGTTGTAGTTTTTTTGCGTAAGTCTTGTGAATATCCTTTTGTAGGGCGGCTTCCTAGTGTAAATTTTCCGTGTAGAGGAATTTATTTCTGTTTAATAGTCTTCGGTCTCATAGTTCAGTGAGAAATCTGCACACCAACTGTGCTTTATTCTCTTTTGGTATATTTTCAAACTCAGTGGCGCCATTTGAGACCTTATATCTACTTTATACACAGTACGATATGGCTAGGGTCTGTGCTTGTTGTGAGCGGACACAAGGAGGGTTGGCTGCTGTTCATAAACAGCCGGAAGCTGCGTTGGCTACCCTCGACAAGCTCCTAGCTGATGCTCGAAGTTGCGGTGACGTCGGGGCGCCAGTGACGAGAACTGCGACACCTTTGCTGTCACTGGAATCCCTGATGGCCCGGACGTCACTGCGGCTTCCGATACGCAACATCTGACCGGTCCGTCCTCACTCCAGAGTGGGTGGCAGACAGGCAGACAGTCGTGGGTTCGCACGTTACTGGGCGGAACAACAGGTAAGAGGTGCTTCCCAGTGTTGATGAAAACTCTGAACCAGCACGGGATACCTCTCCTGTTGGGCCAGCGGTAGATTTTCCTGGCCATCAGGACAAGTACAGAGGATGGGTGTGCTAGTCATTGGGAGTTCCAATGTTACGCGGCTGATGGAGCCCTCAGGGAGATAGCAGACAAAGCGAGATAAAATTCCAGCATGCATTCGGTATGTTTGCTGGGAGGTCTCATCTGTGATGTGGAGGAGGCCCTGCTGGCGGCTATCTAGTGCACTGCGTGCAACCGGCTCCGTGTAGTGGCACATGTTAGCACGAATGACGCCTGCCGCTAGGGTTCTGAGGCCATCCTTGGCTCCATTTGGCGGCTGGCTGATTTGGTGAAGGCAACTAGGAATGCACATGGGCTGCGGGCTAAGCTGTCTATTTGTAGCATCGTACCCAGGGTTGACCGCAATCCTCTGCTTTGGAGCAGAGTGCAAGATAAGGCTCAGATGGCTCTGTGACTGTATCTGCGAATTTCTCAAACTCTGCTATCGGGTGCAGAATTGTAGTGTTCCCCTTAATAGGTCAGGCATGCACTAGACGCAGGAAGCGGCTACTATGGTAGTGGAGTACCTGTGGCATGCACATGGGGCATTTTTAGGTCAGAGGACCCCTCCCTTGGGAGCAAACACAGTTTGTCGGTTAAACCAACCACAGCGACATCAGGGAATCTAGGTCCTTGCAGATCAAAAATAGAAAAGATTAATATGATTTCAGTAAACTGCAGTACCATCCAAGAAAAATCCAGAATTAGTATCGCTTATTGAAGGTTATAATGCACAGATAGTATTGGGAACAGAAGGCTAGTTGAAACCAGATGTCAATGACAACGAAATCCTAAGGCCAGACTAGAATGTTTATTGTAAGGATAGGTTAGTCACCAGTGATGGCAGTGTGTTTATTGCAATCAAAAATTCGATAAAATCTAGAGAGGTTATCACGGATTCCGAATGTGAATTAATCTGGGTGAAATTGGGCATCAAAGAAATGTCAAAAATGGTGATCAGATGCTTTCGTAAACCACCTGGGTCAGAATCTGTAGTTGTAGAGTGCTTCAGAGAGAACTTGCAGAATATCATCAGTAATTTTCCTGATGATGCCGCTGTAATAGGGGGTGACTTCAACTTACCACGTATAGAATGGGAGTTTATGGCATCAAAACAGGTTCCAGAGACAGGGACTTGTGTGGCATTATTCTGGATGTTTTGTTCGAAAATTACCTTGTGCAGGTAGTTAGAGAACCAGCTCGTGAAGATAGCGTCTTTAGACCTCCTGGCAACAGACAGAGCTGAACTTATCGAATCAGTTAACGTAGAGGAAGGTATCAGTGATCATAAGGATGTGACAACACCTATGACGACGGGTCCTACAGGGAATGTTAATGAAGGTATGAAGATATATTTACAAGGGTGACAGGATACAAATTTCAGAATATCTCAGCAGTCAGCATCAAATATTCTGTGATGAGGACGAAGATGTGGAGAACAAATGGAAAAAAAATTCAAAGGCATCGTTCAAGATGCCCTAGGCAAGTATGTTCCGAGTAAGGTTTTAAGGGATGGGAAAGATCCACCATGTTTTAATAGCCGTGTTAGAAAAGCGCTACGTAAAAAAGAGCAGTGTATCTCAGATTCAAAAGAAGTAAAAACCTATCTGACAAACAAAAGATGAATGAAGCAATGAGAGAAGCGTTCAATGATTTCGAAAGTAAGACGTTGTCAACCGGCCTGAGTAAAAATCCTAAGGGACTTTGGTCGTATGTAAATTCAGTAAGTAGGTCAAAATCGTCTATTCATTCTATCAGAGACCACACCGACACAGAAACGGAAGATAACAGAGAGAAGGCCGAAATACTGAATTCGGTCTTCTGAAGTTCTTTCACCGCTGAAGATCGTAACACCGTCCGTCCTTTCAATCATCGTGCGAACGTCGAAATGGCAGATATTGAGATAGCCGATCGTGGAACTGAAATGCAGCTACAATCGCTTAGTAGTGGAAAGGCTTCAGGATCAGAAGAGACACCTATCAGATTCTATAAAGATTATGCGAAAGAACTTGCTCCCCTTCTAGCAGTAATTTATCGTAGATCACTTGAGCAACGAAAGTTACCTAACGACTAGAAAAAAGCGCAGGTCATACCCGTTTTTCCCCTTTTTAAGAAAGGCTGCAAGACAGATCAAAACAATTGTAGACGAATATCGTTGACGTCAATCTGTTGTAGATTTATGGAACGTGTTTTATGCTAAAGAGTTATGACATTCTTGGAAAATGAATAGCTCCTCTATAAAAATCAACATGTTTTCCATAAACAGAGACCTTGCGAATCTCAGCTCGCTCTGTTCCTCTATGAGATCCACAGCGCAGTGGACAACGAACCTCAGATTGATGCCGTGATCCTTGATTTCAGCAAGGCATTTGACATCTTTCCGCCTTGCCGTGTAATTAGAAAAAATACGATCTTACAGAGTATGAGAGCAGACCTGCGATTGGATTAAAGACTTTCTTGGTGACAGAACTCACCACGCCACTCAAAAAGGAACTCAATCGACAGATGTAAAGGTCATATCCGGAGTACCACAGGGAAGTGTGATAGGACAGTTGCTGTTCACAATATATATACACTCCTGGAAATTGAAATAAGAACACCGTGAATTCATTGTCCCAGGAAGGGGAAACTTTATTGACACATTCCTGGGGTCAGATACATCAGATGATCACACTGACAGAACCACAGGCACATAGACACAGGCAACAGAGCATGCACAATGTCGGCACTAGTACAGTGTATATCCACCTTTCGCAGCAATGCAGGCTGCTATTCTCCCATGGAGACAATCGTAGAGATGCTGGGTGTAGTCCTGTGGAACGGCTTGCTATGCCATTTCCACCTGGCGCATCAGTTGGACCAGCGTTCGTGTTGGACGTGCAGACCGCGTGAGACGACGCTTCATCCAGTCCCAAACATGCTCAATGGGGGACAGATCCGGAGATCTTGCTGGCCAGGGTAGTTGACTTACACCTTCTAGAGCAAGTTGGGTGGCACGGGATACATGCGGACGTGCATTGTCCTGTTGGAACAGCAAGTTCCCTTGCCGGTCTAGGAATGGTAGAACGATGGGTTCGATGACGGTTTGGATGTACCGTGCACTATTCAGTGTCCCCTCGACGATCACCAGAGGTGTACGGCCAGTGTAGGAGATCGCTCCCCCCACCATGATGCCGGGTGTTGGCCCTGTGTGCCTCGGTCCTATGCAGTCCTGATTGTGGCGCTCACCTGCACGGCGCCAAACACACATACGACCATCATTGGCACCAAGGCAGAAGCGACTCTCATCGCTGAAGACGACACGTCTCCATTCGTCCCTCCATTCACGCCTGTCGCGACACCACTGGAGGCGGGCTGCACGATGTTGGGGCGTGAGCGGAAGACGGCCTAACGGTGTGCGGGACCGGAGGCCAGCTTCATGGAGACGGTTGCGAATGGTCCTCGCCGATACCCCAGGAGCAACAGTGTCCCTAATTTGCTGGGAAGTGGCGGTGCGGTCCCCTACGGCACTGCGTAGGATCCTACGGTCTTGGCGTGCATCTGTGCGTCGCTGCGGTCCGGTCCCAGGTCGACGGGCACGTGCACCTTCCGCCGACCACTGGCGACAACATCGATGTACTGTGGAGACCTCACGCCCCACGTGTTGAGCAATTCGGCGGTACGTCCACCCGGCCTCCCGCATGCCCACTATACGCCCTCGCTCAAAGTCCGTCAACTGCACATACGGTTCACGTCCACGCTGTCGCGGCATGCTACCAGTGTTAAAGACTGCGATGGAGCTCCGTATGCCACGGCAAACTGGCTGACACTGACGGCGGCGGTGCACAAATGCTGCGCAGCTAGCGCCATTCGACGGCCAACACCGCGGTTCCTGGTGTGTCCGCTGTGCCGTGCGTGTGATCATTGCTTGTACAGCCCTCTCGCAGTGTCCGGAGCAAGTATGGTGGGTCTGACACACCAGTGTCAATGTGTTCTTTTTTCCATTTCCAGGAGTGTAAATGATCTCGTAGAAAGCTTAGGATGCTCTTTAAGGCTATTCGCGGATTTTGCAGTTATTTATATCAAAATAGTAATGCCAGAAGATAGTAAGAATTAGCAGAACGACCTGCAGAAAATTGATGAATGGTGCAGACTCTGGAAGTTGCCCCTGAATGTAAATAAATGTAACATATTGCGCATACATAGGAAAAGAAATTCGCTACTGTACAACGAAACTGCAAGAAGGTGGGAATTTAAGGAGATGGGACCTGGATAACCTGACAGAACCAGAGGCTGTAGATAGTTTCAGTCAGAGCATTATGGAACGATTGACAAGAATGGGGGAAAGAAATACAGAGAAGAAGAATGGGGGAAAGAAATACAGAGAAGAAGAATGGGTAGCTTTGAGAGATGAAATAGTGAAGGCAGCAGAGGATCAAGTAGGTAAAATGACGAGGGCTGGTAGAAATCATTGGGTAGCAGAAGATATATTGAATTTAATTGATGAAAGGAGGAGACATAAAAACGCAGTAAATGAAGCACGTAGAAAGGAATAAACCGTCTCAAAAATGAGATCGACAGGAAGTGCAACATGGCTAAGCAGACATAGCTAGAGGACAAATCTAAGGATGTAGAGGCATATATCACTAGGGGCAAGATAGATAGTGCCTACAGGAAAATTAAAGAGACATTTGGAGAAAAGAGAACCACTTGTATGAATATCAAGAGCTCAGATTGAAAACCCAGTTCTACGCAAAAAAGGGAAAACAGAAAGGTGGAAAGAGTATATAGAGGGTCTATGCAAGGGCGATGTACTTAAGGACAATGTTATTGTAACGGAAGAGGATGTAGATGAAGATGAAGTGGGAGATATGATGCTGCGTGAAGAGTTTGACAGAGCACTGAAAGACCTAAGTCGAAACAGGGCACGGGAGTAGACAACATTCCATTAGAAGTGCTGATAGTCTTGGGAGAGCCAGTCCTGACAAAACTCAACCATCTACCGAACAAGTATGAGACAGGTGAAATACCCTCAGACTTCAAGAAGAATATAATAATTCCAATCCCAAAGAGAGTAGGTGTTGACAGATGTGAAAATTACCGAAGTATCAGTTTAAAACTGGTAGAAGCTGACCTCGGGGAAGATCAGTTTGGATTCAGTCGAAATGTTGGAACACGTGAGGCAATACTGACCCTACGACTTATCTTAGAAGACAGATTAAGGAAAGACAAAACTACGTCTCTAGCATTTGTAGACTACAGGGAGCGAAAGCCACGCTGTGTTAGCCGAGCACTCTAGGGCACTGCAGTCATGGACTGTGCGGCTGATCCAGGTGGAGGTTTGAGTCCTCCCTTGGGCATAGGTGCGTGTGTTTGTTAAGTCCCATAAGATTTCATACATACAGGGAGCGAAAGGCTATTTACAAAAATGGTTCAAATGGCTCTGAGCACTATGGGACCTAACTTCTGAGGTCATCAGTACCCTAGAACTTAGTACTACTTAAACCGAAGTAACCTAAGTACAGCACACACACCCATGCCCGAAGCAGGATTCGAACCTGCGACTGTAGCGGTCACACGGTTCCAGACTGAAGCGCGTAGAACTGCCAGCCACACTGGCTGGCTAAACTAAACAAAGAATTTATTTAAATAGAGTCTGTAATTCTTATACTTTTAATAGAGGAAGCAAGTTTCCAGGTCAGGGGATAGCGTTCGGCAAAATCTCCTAACTTTTTGTTGCATACGAAGTGTTGCGTTGGGCAGCACGATGTCGGCGGATAACAATGATGAGAGCAGGATACAGTCAGTTCCACTGGTTAATCTTCTTCGTCGAAACGCAAATAAAGTTCCGGCACAGCTGTATCACTAACCCCATGGTGATTAACAAACCACAAAACGCCAGTATACGACAGTTGTTGGCATGTCCTCTCTTTCAAAGTCCATGACGTAGACATCTCTTGTTTTTACACTTTATACACTGTCCGTGACGCTATCGTCCATAGTTACAAAGTTCGTCACATTCATATAGTCTTAGCCACAAATATATAGCTCATATAATTGTTCTTGTGTGTGAAGCACACCATAAAAAATGTCCACTCTGTTCTCGCATTTCAAACTTCGATAATGTCACTGAAAGCCATTTATATTGCACAGTTAATTAAAGTCTTCACTTCCACGGCTTGATAGACTGTGATAGACAACAGTTCCACCACCCAAAACCAATACCATAAAAGTCCATTCGCATAAAAGCATTGTTCGTGTACGCCACAACAAAGTATTGTTAGCGACTCTTTCACAGTCTGGTTTATTTGCTTTTAAAGTTCGCTGGCGATGGCATTACATACCGCAGTGGTAAAGAGAATTAACAATCTGATAGTTCGGTATCACTGTCCATACTCTTACGTATGCTTTTCAGTACTATTTTTCCGCGCACACTTCACATACATACCATCCACCATCCCCTCTACCACACAATAACCTTTCGACTATCGATATCACTATCGCTGTCCCCTGTCTATAGATGTTATATCGTTATCGTAAATTACATAAATCTTTATAAAAGTTATTGACTGCATTTTTCACAATTAATAATATTCCAAAAGAGAACTTTACAAACTTTACCACAGCTACACATTTAAAAACGGTAGAATGTTACCTAATCACAATTGGAAATGCCCATATGAACAAAAGAAAAAGAATAGAAATCTAAAGAAAATCGCGAAAAAAAATGTATATGCGTAATTAGCAGTGCCCTCACATATGCCCCCCATTTTATCAGATGTTCCCAGGAACCTATCAAGATAAAATATCATAGACTCATGTGAGACAATCAACATCGTAAAGCTAGGTCATGTCATGGGTATATATATATTGACCTAAAGTATTCAAACTTCTATTCAGAATATTTGACGTGAATAATTGGATACATCATACAACAGTGCAAATAAACTTAACAACAATGAAACGTTATTTTACACAATTCATTGAGAATGCTGACATTAAGCTAGCAAATCAAATTATGAAATGAATATTTTATATAGTAAAGACTAAAACTAAGACAGGTGTTAGTTACAGCACAAACAGAATTGTAGGATGAACACACTGCTGCTGCTGCTGCAGACTAATTTTGCTTGATTCTTGACAATTGTATATGCTACTTATTATCACACACTTTGGAGTGTCTTTGGAAGAATTTATGAGTAAAGCCACAGTCTACTATAACAACTCATATCTGATTGCTTGAATCTGATTAACTACTTGACTTTTTACATCATCAAACATGTAAAAAAACTATCTGGTTTCAAAAAGATTTATATAATGGTATACAAGAAATTATTCTTAAAACACTTATTTACAGTTCATAATCAAATTCTTACACTGTTTACACTGAAATTTATTTCGTCTGAAAATAGCAAGTTGGCAAATGTATTAGTGTGTTGTTCTTGCCTTATATGGTTTTAAATCAACTACATTCTTAAGGGCAAATTTCTTCTAGGGATAAATCAGATAGAATGCATTCAGGTGGGGTATACCAGCCATGTAAAATGGTCCTTTGTATTCATAAAAAAAATTTAGAAAAATCACTATTTATCTCTTTTGACTTCTCATATGTCTTGACCAAAACCAAATCTCCTATCCTTATATCAATACCCTTCACCTTATCATCATCTTTTTTTTTCTTTCCAACAGTTTCTTCTGTACCAGTTCTCTTACCCTTTTCTTCTTTTCACCCCAACTCAATTCCTCTTTCGCAGGGAAAGATAACTTTTCCTCCACCAGACTTTTTTGTCTCTCACCTTTTATAATCTCCTGAGGAGTAAACCTCATTACCTCATGAAAAACAGTATTCATTATATCATCAATGTCTCCTATTATGTCTCCCCATGAACTGTGGTTATTGCTACAATAAGTAGGGCAGAATCTTCCAATCTCCCTCATATACCGTTCTACTGGATTCCCTTGCAGATTATACGTTGATGAGTAAATTAGTGTAACTCCTTTATTGGTAAGGCCTTCTTCCCACTTCTTACATGCAAACTGTGACCCATTGTTGGATAATATGGCCTTAGGTTTCCCAAACTTCACAAAATAATCACCTTCCAATTTACTCAAAGCGGCTTTACCAGTAGCTCTACGTAGCGGATAAAGTTTAATAAATTCAGAAAACACCTCCAACACTACAAAAATGTATGCAAAACCTCCCTTGGTTTTTGGCAACTTACCATAAAGATCCATATATAACAGTTCCATTACATCATTTGCTTTAATATTTTGCATAGGGAGCCTACATGTTTGGTTAGTAACTTTGGGTCTTTGAAATTTGTCACATGTCTTCATACAGCTATTCACTCTCTTTACCATGTTGTCAAAGGATACACATTCCCTCAATTTCTGTACACACATCTTAGCACCTACATGTCCAAAACTCAAATGAATATAGTCTATTATCTCATCTATATATCCATGGGGCCAACATACTTTCCAATCTTCTGAATTTTCATAAGTTCATCTAAACAACATTCCATCATGAATTTTGTAGTACTTTGGCAACTTACTGTTACTATCTTTCCTTTCCAGTTCATGCTTCACCATTTCCCACACTTCATCCTGATTCTGACACCTTCTCATGTTTTTGCAAATTCCTTCAATTTTCTTCTCTCCTTGAACACCTTTTATATAAAACAACTTTACATGCCCTTCATCAACATCGTACTCTGTATCATTACCTTCACTCAACAGTAACCTGGATAAAGCACCTGCTACTTTGTTCTGTGTACCTTTAATATCCTTTATCTCAAAAGGTAACTGTTGTAAGAACAAAGTCCATCTTGTTAACCATCTATGTACAGCCGAAACTATTTGAAAAATATAAGGGCTCTGTGATCAGTATATATGATAGTTTTATTCCCCTATAGGTAATCTCTGAACTTTTGAAATCCCCAAACTCAGTCACAGTGTAATTTCTCTCATACCTGGTCAATGACCTGCTTGCAAAGACTATGGTCCTATGATCTTCATTTTCCTCATCCCCAAAATTTTGAAACAATTCCACTCCAGTATCGTACCCACTCGAATCAGTCCCCAAACAGAATGGTTTACTAAGATCAGAATGATGTAAACATTTTCCTCTTACAAAGCTTCCTTAAGTTCATTAAAGGCTTTCTGACACTCTTCTGTTCAAACATGGTTCACGTTAGTACTCAACAACTTGTTCAGACACGGGATGTTAAAAGCTTGCCCTGGCACAAAATTCTGGTAAAAATTACACATACCCAAAAATGATTTCAACTCTTTTCTATTTCTTGGGGATGGGCACTCTTTGATTGATTTCATCTTAATACCAGTAGTTGACAAAATCCTACCCAGAAACTTTATCTCTTTGTGAACAAATTCACACTTTTTGAGTCTCAGGGTCTTGCCCCCTTTCCTTAAGGCGTGAAACAACTCATTTAATAAACAACAATGTTCTTCCCATATGTAAATGACAACTAATAGGTCATCCACATATATTGTCAGTTTTGAACTCAACTCTGGTCCTAATACTTGATCAATGGCAACGTATAAATACAGACACACTAATATTCAGCCCGAATGGGACAACAGTGTATTGATAACACTTCCCGTTTACCAATAATGCTGTATACTTCCTGTATTCCTTAGCAAGTGGCTTCTGCCAGTATCCGCAGGTCAGATTGAGAGTACTAAGATAGTTTACTTTGTGATACCTCTGTAACATCCCCTCCATACTCTCTGGCCTATCAGTTTCTCTCCTTATCACTTCGTTTAACATCCTGGCATCAATAACTAGTCTCACACTACCATCTTTCTTGCCCACAATGACCAGAGGTGAATTATATTCACTCTTCCCTCGCTCTGTAACACCACAATTCAACATCATCTCAATTTCTTTATTTACTGGCTCCAAATGGTATCGAATAAGGCTTTTTTGAAAAAGGTACATGTGGTTTGATATCCAGCTTACATTCATAATTCTTTACTCTTCCTGGCCAGTCAGAAAAAATTTCCCTATTCATCTACAAAACTTCTCTCTGTTACTCTTTCTGGCATTCATTAAACCATTCAACTTTAGACATTTGGTTCTTCAATTCATACATAAGCCCACTTGTACCCTCCTCACTCCTATAGTCCAAGTTCAGCTTATCATCACCCAAGTTAGTTACTACAGGCATCATTTTCACTTTTAAATACCCTAACAATCGATCCTTAACTATCACCAATCCATCAAACTTCACACTGAACCTTGACCCATCACCCTCAAAATTAACAAAGCTCTCTCCAAAATTTATCTCCAGGGACTACAAAAAAATTATGCACTAAACTTGAGCCCCCAATCTCAAAATTAAAAATTATTTGGTGTTTTATTCCCTTGCTTAACCCTGTAGCACCCACTGCCTTCAAACCTACTACTGGTACATTCATCACTTCATTATGCTCCTTTATGTTATTAAATAAACTTTCAGCAATAGCACTAATGTCACTACCTGTATCCAAAAGAGCTTTTTCTTCGCTACCATACATTCCAATTCTCACAAAAGGTTGCTTAATCCTATCACCATGATCACAACTTTTTTCACATAACAAATCCTCCTCATTCATTATGAGCCCAGTCATCACAATTCAGCTGTGAACTTCCCTTCCCTCCTAAACATTTCTGAAGAGCACAAATACCTACTTCCTCCTCCTCATCAGCTGCTATTCGTACATCTCTGTGAATAATAAAAACATTGACATCTTCTTCATTACTTACTTTCTCTTTATGGTTCAAGGCATGTGTATTCATCACTCCTCCATTGACCTCAGAAATTGACCTTTCTCTTAGCTTAGCATCTTTCCTTAAATCATCACAATCATGGAAAGCACCCCTTTCATTATTTTCTTTCTCTCCTCCCATACTGCAACCATTACTCATACTCTCCCTTTCACTATTACCACTTGCATTTTGAAATATTTTATTTTCATTTATCACTCCCTTTGGCTGCCTTTCATATTCTTTGACTCCCTCATAGATCTGGGTAAATCTCTCCATGCATGAGTCCCCTAATTCCTTACCACCTTCACCATTAACCTCAGCTCCAATTTCACACTACACACCCTACACACCCTATCACCATAATCATTACTAATACTATTACCCATCACTGTATCCCTTATATTACCATGGTGATTTGAAAATTCAATAGGCCCTAACCCTTGACCCACCCCAGCACGGGCCTTCACTGTAGTGGGGTTCCATTTCCCTCTCGTGATTCCCCTACTGTCTGATAACCTTGAATATTTCCTCTGAAACTTCCTCGGCCTCTTCCCCTACCTCTAATATTTACTTGGTTCATTCTCCCTACTCTATCCTGATTATCATAATGACCATCCACATGTCCCTCACTCTGTTCAGAAAGTCTTTGATAGTACTAACATTTCCTATTAACCCACATCTTCTATTAGGAGGCAACTTCCCCATCAATACTTCTATAGTATCCTTGTCACCCCATGGGATGTCCACATGTTTTAGTTTACTTATCCATTTCTCACAGTATTCTCTCATATTCTACCATGGGGCCTTCTTTAAAGCTTCTATGACATCACTTTGTTTTTCTTTCGACCAGTATTCTTTCAAAAACGCTGACACAAAATCCTCAAATGTTTCATATTTTTCTGGTGCATCAGCTCCCCAATCTAAACCTTCCACTTTTAAACAAGTACTTGCCCTCCTTAGTTTGTCCTTTTCTGTCCAATCTGTAGTAAACTGACTTCTCAAACCATTCACAAAAGACACAGGATATACGTCTCCACTAGGATCAAAAACTATATTATTGAAACTACTACCATCCCTTATCTGCACTATTACTGGTGATGCAGTAAACTGCTTACATTGTACTGTCTTTTCTAAACTCCTTACCCTATTCTCAATCTTAGCAGTGGTCACTCTAATATCTCCCACTTCTGCCTTCGTCTTTTGTCTATATTCACCGAACATTCCTTTGCAATAATCTTTAATTTCATTCTTCCCCTTCCTACATTCAGTAGCTTGGGTTTTAATGTTTCAATCCAAGCATTTAACACTTTCCTTTATGATGTTTCCAAACTTCTCTTGCTTCTTATTTAACTCAAAATCTGTCTCTTAAAAGTCTCTTTAATGTCATCGTTAAAGTTCTCAAAATCTTTATCAACCTCTGACTTAAAGCCCAAGATTTTCATTTCCAACCCATCTTCGATTTCCTGTTTAAATCCCCTCAGACGTTTTTCAAACTTTTCATCTAGCTTTTTTATTTCTTCACCAATTTTTTCCTGTGGTTAGCTGACACCTTATAGCTTTCCACTCACTTCTATTTTCATTCCTTCCATTTTAGTCAACAGCAATGCTAACATACTTTGCACTCCTCCCTTCTCATCTGCTTCTCTTCTGACACCTGGTTCCACTTTAATATCTAATCGTGTATCTACCTTTTCCATAACAAACTCTTCTTTATTTTTTCCTTGCTCACTTTCCCACGCTCATCTTTTTTTGATTGTCATTCTGTCTACAGAAGATAACGCACACAAAACAAAACAATACAATTTTCTCTCTTCCAGAATTCAAACATCAATCCTAAGATTGACAGGTTCGAAAAGACAGTATTACTAAAATACTGTCCTGTCACAACACAGCACCATATGTGATGACCTCAACCCACAGTAAAAATAATTACCAAAATCTGAAATGTTAAGTCATCCAAAATTGTAGTTGGAAAACCACACTCTTTGTTCTACTACTCAATTGGTCACGATCCCACTTTGTTTATGAACTGAAAACTCTAATATTCAGGAGAAACTGCTCTGAAATTAACCTGAACCGACAAAATTGTGTATATATTCTCTCAAACTTCAAAGACATCTAAGACAATATCTGAAAGGAATTAGAAAAAGTGACAAAATTTCGTGAATCACACACAATGCTGTTAATAATCGCATGAACACTGGGGGTTTCACCATACATCTACCCACTTTTGAGTATAACCAGTGTCTTTTAATACTACGACTCGTAGCAACACAATATCAAAAACTTTTATTACTGGGTACACAGTCCCTATGTCATTCGACAGCTGACATTTATAATTCACGCTCGCATCAGGAAATGCACCAATACGGGAATAGCAGCTTTTACGTTATTGGTCAGAACTCAAGCAATTATGGCGGTCGCCGTAATTTTCGCACGAAGGCATATTTCACGACAAAATACTCTTATTAGTAACTGTCACGTATCTAGTCTCATAACAATACATAGAACTACATAAAATAACTACAATAATTTTGACATGCAATAAGAATTAGTTCTAATGAGAGGAAGAAGTTTATATTTAGTGGTGTTTCAACCAGGCAACTTTTAATTCACTGATCGTAATTTTATTTTCGTTAGCAGAAAGCAAACATAAACTAAACAAAGAAATGGCTCTGAGCACTATGGGACTTAAGTAGTCCGCTAGAACTTACAAGTACTTAAACCTAACTAACCTAAGGACAGCACACACATCCATGCCCGAGTCAGGATTCGAACCTGCAACTGTAGCGGTCGCGCGGTTCCAAACTGAAGCGCCTAGAAACGCTCGGCCACACAGGCCGGATAAACTAAGCAAAGAATTTATTTAAATAGTGACTGTAATTCTTATACTTTTAATAGAGGAAGAATATTTCTAGATCAGGGGATATCGTTCGGCGAAATCTCCCAACTTTTTGTTGCATACGAAGCGTTGCTTTGGGCAGCACTATGTCGGCGGGTTACGATGATGAGAGCAGGATACAGGCAGTTCCGCTGGTTAATCTTCTTCGTCGAAACGCAAATAAAGTTCCGGCACAGCTGTACCACTAACCCCCTGGTGATTAACAAACCACAAGACGCCAGTATACGACTGTTGTTGGCATGTCCTCTCTTTCAAAGTCCATAACGTAGACATCGCTTGTTTTTACACTTTATACGCTGCCGGTGACGCTATCGTCCATAATTACACAGTTCGTCACATTCATATAGTCTTAGCCACAAATACATAGTTCATAGAATTGTTCTTGTATGTAAGCACACCATAAACAATGTCCACTCAATTCTCGCATTTCAAACTTCGACAACGTCACTGAAAGTCATTTATATAGCACAGTTAATTAAAGTCTTCACTTTCACGGCTTGACAGAATGTGATAGACAACAGTTCCACCACCCAAAACCAATACCAGAAAAGTCCATTTGCATAAAAGCACTATTCGTGTAGGCCACAACAAAGTATTGTCAGCGGCACTTTCATAGTCAGGTTTATTTGCTCTTAAGGTTCGCTGGTGATGGCATTACATACCGCAGTGGTATAGAGAATTAACAATCTGATAGTTCAGTATCACTGTCCACACAATTACGTATGCTTTTCATAAAACACAGTACTATCTTCCCGCGCACGCTTCACATACACACCATCCACCATCCCCTCTACTACACAACAACCTTTCGACTATCGATATCGCTATCGCTGTCCCCTGTCTATAGATGTTATTTCGTTATCGTAAATTATATAAATCTTTATAAAAGTTATTGACTGCATTTTTCACAATTAATAATATTGCAAAAGAGAACTTTACAAACTTTACCATAGGTACAAAGCAAGAAACATGTTTATCCATTGGCAAAAGAAATAATGACAATTACATCTTTACACTTAAAAACAGTAGAATGTTACCTAATCACAAATAGAAATGCGCTTATGAATAAAAGAAAAAGAATACAAACCTAAAGACAATCACAAAAAAATGTATATGCATAATTAGTAATGTCTTCACAACTTGCAGCCTTGTCATCAGTTTTCGGTGGACCCCAGCAGCAGGATCAAAAGCAGCAGCAGTGCTCTGCAGGAGACTGCGGACGGATCCATCGCCAAAATGTCGAGTCACGTTGGTTTTAGGACCCAGCAGAAAACCCAAGGAGACTAACAAGAATTATTATGCTAGAAAAGCCTACGATGTCGCAATACATGTCCATATTTTGTAACCACGAATTATTGAATTGATGGTCTTGTAATATTCACACCTGTGGCTCTCGCCTTCCTTGGAATTTGAATTACTAGATTGTTACAGATGTTTACGTGTATTTCTCGTATCTTGCATAGAAGGTGAAATACTTTTGTATTGCTATTTTCTCCCACGGATCTCAATAACTCCGAGGTAACGTAATTTACCTCTTGCACATTCTTTTGAATTAGGTGTCTCAGTACTCTGTCAAATTCTTGTCATAGTGTCGTATCTCCTGTTTCATTGTCATTTATTTCCTCTTTCCTTCCAATAATATTGTCCTCTGGTTTATTTCCTTTTTATAACCCTTTCATACATTTCTTGAATTTTTCAGCCTTCTCTTCGTGGCCTAGTACAGGCTTACCAAGTGAGCTCATGAAATTCATACAGCTGCTTCGCTTTCCCAAAATGTCTAGTTTTCACATACTTCTTTTGCATTTTCATGCACGTTGTTACTGCCTTCCTTCTATCCTATAGCTACTCCTTCTTTCCCATTGTGCACTTACTGTTACTTATTTCAGAGATGTCTGGATTTGCTTTTGCATATTTTTTCTGTATTAGTAATTTAATATCTCATGTGTAGCCCAATCATTTCTCCTTAGTCGTCATTTTGCCTTGTCACCTCATCTCATAAAGCCTCCCATTTACCTACCATTGTATTTATCTCACCTATTTCTGACAGATGTTTGCTAATGTTCACTGTGAAACACTCAACAAACTGGTCGTTTCAACTTATCCAGGTTCCAGCTACTTGATTTCTTACTTTTTCACAATTTCTTGTGTTTTAATATGCAGGTCATAACCAATAAATCCCCCCCTTGCGTGCCTCAGCGATACAGATAGCCGTACCGTAGGTACAACCACAATGGAGGGGTATCTGTTGAGAGGCCAGACAAACGTGTGGTTCCTGAAGAGGGGCAGCAGCTTTTTAAGTAGTTGTAAGGGCAACAGTTTGGATGATTGACTGATCTGGTCTTGTAACAATAACCAAAACGGCCTTGCTGTGCTTAAACTACAAATGGCTGAAAGCAAGGGGAAACTACGGCCGTAATTTTTCCCGACGGCATGCAGCTTTATTGTATGATTAAATGATGATGGCGTCCTCTTGTGTAAAATATTCCGGAGGTAAAATAGTCACCCATTCGGATCTCTGGGCGGGGACTACTCAAGAGGATGTCGTTGTCAGGAGAAAGAAAACAGGCATTCTATGGATCGGAGTGTGGAATGTCAGATCCCTTAAATGGGCAGGTAGGTTAGAAAATTTAAAAAGGGAAATGGATAGGTTAAATCTAGATATAGTGGGAATTAGTGAAGTTCGGTGGCAGGAGGAACAATACTTCTGGTCAGGTGACTACAGGGTTATAAAGACAAAATCAAATAGGGGTAATGCAGGAGTAGGTTTAGTAATGAACAGAAAATAGGAATGCGGGTAAGCTACTGCAAACAGCATAGTGAACGCATTATTGTGGCCAGGATAGATATGAAGCCCACACCCACTACAGTAGTACAAGTTTATATGCCAACTAGCTCTGCAGATGACGAAGAAATTGAAGAAATTTATGATGAAATAAAAGAAATTATTCAGATAGTGAAGGGAGATGAAAATTTAATAGTCATGGGTGACTGGAATTCGAGTGAAGAAAAAGGGAGAGAAGGAAACGTAGTAGGTGGATATGGATTGGGGATAAGAAATGAAAGAGGAAGCCGCCTGGTAGAATTTTGCACAGAGCACAACTTAATCATAGGTGACACTTGGTTTAAGAATCATAAAAGAAGGTTGTATACATGGAAGAACCCTGGAAATACTAAAAGGTATCAGATAGATTATATAATGGTAAGACAGAGATATAGGAACCAGGTTTTAAATTGTAAACCATTTCCAGGGGCAGATGTGAACTCTGACCACAATCTATTGGTTATGACCAATAGATTAAAACAGAAGAAACTGCAAAAGGTGGGAATTTAAGGAGATGTGACCTGGATAAACTAAAAGAACCAGAGGTTGTACAGAGTTTCAGGGAGAGCATAAGGGAGCAATTAACAGGAATGGGGGAAAGAAATACAGTAGAAGAAGAATGGGTAGCTTTGAGGGATGAAGTAGTGAAGGCAGCAAAGGATCAAGTAGGTAAAAAGACGAGAGCTAGTAGAAATCCTTGGGTAACAGAAGAAATATTGAATTTAATTGATGAAAGGAGAAAATATAAAAATGCAGAAAATGAAGCAGGCAAAAAGGAATACAAACACCTCAAAAATGAGATCGACAGGAAGTGCAAAATGGCTAAGCAGTGATGGCTAGAGGACAAATGTAAGGATGTAGAGGCTTATATCACTAGAGGTAAGATAGATACTGCCTACAGAAAAATTAAAGAGACATTTGGAGAAAAGAGAACCACTTGTATGAACGTCAAGAGCTCAGATGGAAACCCAGTTTTAAGCAAAGAAGGGAAAGTAGAAAAGTGGGAGGAGTATATAGAGGGTCTACATAAGGGCGATGTACTTGAGGACAATATTATGGAAATGGAAGAGGAAGTAGATGAAGATGAAGTGGGAGATACGATACTGCGTTAAGAGTTTTACAGAGCACTGAAAGACCTGGGTAGAAACAAGACCCCCGGTGTAGACAACATTCCATTGGAACTACTGACGGCCTTGGGAGAACCAGTCGTGACAAAACTCTACCATCTGGTGAGCAAGATGTATGAGACAGGTAAATACCCTCAGACTTCAAGAATATAATAATTCCAATCCCAAAGTAAGCAGGTGTTGACAGATGTGAAAATTACCGAACAATCAGTTTAATAAGCCACAGCTGCAAAATACTAACACGAATTCTTTACATACGAATGGAAAAACTAGTAGAAGCCGACCTCGGGGAAGACCAGTTTGGATTCCGTAGAAATACTGGAACACGTGAGGCAATACTGACCCTACGACTTATCTTAGAAGAAAGATTAAGGAAAGGCAAACTTACGTTTCTAGCATTTGTAGACTTAGAGAAAGCTTTTGACAATGTTGACTGGAATACTCTCTTTCAAATTCTGAGAGGGGTAAAATACAGGGAGCGGAAGGCTATTTACAATTTGTACAGAAACCAGATGGCAGTTATAAGAGTCAAGGGACATGAAAGGGAAGCAGTGGTTGGGAAGGGAGTAAGACAGGGTTGTTGTCTCTCCCCAATGTTATTCAATCTGTTTATTGAGCAAGCAGTAAAGGAAACAAAAGATAAATTCGGAATAGGTATTAAAGTCCATGGAAAAGAAATAAAAACTTTGAGGTTCGCCGATGACATTGTAATTCTGTCAGAGACAGCAAAGGACTTGGAAGAACAGTTAAATGGAATTGACAGTGCCTTGAAAGGAGGATATAAGATGAACATCAACAAAATCAAAACGAGGATAATGGAATGTAGTCGAATCAAGTCGGGTGATGCTGAGGGAATTAGATTAGGAAATGAGACACTTAAAGTAGTAAAGGAGTTTTGCTATTTGGGGAGCAAAATAACTGATGATGGTCGAAGTAGAGAGGATATAACATGTAGACTAGCAATGGCAAGGTAAGCATTTCTGAAGAAGAAAAATTTGTTAACATCGAATATAGATTTAAATGTCAGGAAGTCGATTCTGAAAGTATTAGTATGGAGTGTAGCCATGTATGGTGGTGAAACGTGGACGATAAATGTTTTGGACAAGAAGAGAATAGAAGCTTTCGAAACGTGGTGCTACAGAAGAATGCTGAAGATTAGATGGGTAGATCACATAGCTAATGAGGAAGTGTTGAATAGTATTGAGGAGAAGAGAAGTTTGTGGCACAACTTGACCAGAAGAAGGTATCGGTTGGTAGAACATCTTCTGAGGCATCAAGGGATCACCAATTTAGTACTGGAGGGCAGCGTGGAGGGTAAAAATCGTAAGGGGAGACCAAGAGATGAATACACTAAGCAGATTCAGAAGGATGTAGGTTGCAGTAGGTACTGGGAGATGAATAAGTCCTTTGAGCTGCTAAAAACCTGATGTTTCTTCTGCAGATGTGCAACGCCCTGACCAGACAAACGGCAGAGTTGTAGTGACTCATCACAGCGGTGGCCACGCAAAACACTCACCACGAGTATTGTGCTGTAGCGGAATTCCTGGTTGTGCAGGCAGATACCACGGTGGACGTACATAAGCGTTTGTGTACAGTGTGTGGTAATGACGCAGGTGGTAGGAGTACTATTGAGCGATTGGTAAAGAGAATTTAAGTGTCAGGAAGTGTGGAAAAGGAGCTCCTTGATCAATCACATTTGGAGTGACCAGTCACAGTCTCTGCTCGTGCGATGATGAATCGCATGGATGCCATTATTCATGTAGACTCATCCACGACTAACGTAGTACTTCACTATCATACACATGTTTTATATTGTTTCAAGCATTCTTGAAACGCGTAAACACCAGTTTTCGTAACAAGTGCGCCTTGTCGTGCCTTGAATATCCATAGTTTTTCTCATGCATTACGGAGTCATATCGCTGCGAACTTATTCGAAATCAATTCATAATTTTTTTACTATACTGTGGATGGTCTTCCATCTATGTAATTGAAGAGTGTGTTTCCAAAGTGACGCAACTCAATTTTTGTCATTTAGCGAGTTAGCCATGCAATGTGTGCTCTATGAGCTAATTTATGTTACAATGGTAGTTGTAATTCCAAAACGAAGTGAATTTCTGTAAAAACAGCATGAAAAAAATGCCAATTCTTTCCAAGGTGACACATCTGGTAGTTGTTTTCATTTCCAAGAAGTCGCATTTCCCAGCAGCCATTAGGAAAGCTAGCTTTTGGCATGTGACCACCCAGCAGTACTGGCCCCTGCGTTTCGTTGAGGTTGGGTGTTTTCATGTTATTTCTTCAATCATATCGGAATTTCTTGATAATGTTGAACAAGTATCGCGTCGAAACGCTAGCAAAAGGCAACGTGAACCATGAGAGTGGCAAAAAAATAAATACAAAGTGCGGAGATGTGCGAGTGACGACTCCACAGCCGCCGAGACGCCGGGGCAGGCAATGGAAGGGGTGGAGTAGCCGTAGTTTACACGAATACATTACAGCGAAAAGCAAGGAAAGCATCTGAAAAGAAAAATTCGATTACTTCCGTGGCTCCCCTTCTGGAATACATGCAAGATCACAACAACAATAGAGCAAACAGAAATGAGCACCCTTGTAAGCTAAAAGACAACAGAAGCAAGCAAAATCTTCGGCCAAGTTGATTATCTTCGATTTAGTCTGAATTATCCTCTTCGCCACTGTCGTGTTCTCGTCGGCACTGTTGTGTCTTGTACCGTAGGAGTCAAGGGAGAGGAGGCTGTTTGGTGGTCGGAATCCTCTTTTTACAACACAGCTGCACGCATGTGTTAACAGGGTTCTTTATTTACTTAGATACCTGCTACTTAACGTTAACAGCGCCCATGTCTTGTGGTACAAGCTCTTCCTTAATAGCCCACATTATGCTGCATGCTGGTGAAGTACAAGTCCCACTAGGTACACTAATCTGGTCGCAATGTACCGACAGACGCCAGCTTGGAGTGCGAGTTAGCGTGCCAGTGACTGAGCGGCTGAGCTAGTGAGTGAGTGAGACTGCGACTGAGCCCTGCGGTCTGCAGCAGACATCTAAATACCTGCGGTCGAGAGGGCGTTGGCGGCGCTTTGCTTTCGAGTCTGCCTTTGGCCTCTCTCCTTATAGGCGCTATCGATTCAGTGCCTACTATCGATGTTCTTGTTACATTTTTGCCAGCTACTGTGCTGGCAAGAGCTTACGCCAGCATAAAGATAATTCCATTACCAATGCCAAAATTAGAGACCAGATTATATGCATTTGCATGTTGCATATGCATTTGCATATTTGGCTCCTTTTCACTGGTTATTGCATAGTTTAACTAAAAACTAGTGACGATACACATTTTCGTTCTATGTTTACAATATTTTAAAAATTTAGATGGGCAGTCTCTAGCTCGGTATAGTTTTGATGTTCACAGATTGACTGCTACCTAGAACTGTGCGCGATCGCTAACGAAGAGGCCACAGCCTAGCGAAATCGTGACAGAAGAAGAACGGGAACAGGCAGACAGAGTCAATGCTCTTGCACCCGCAACCTCGGTTAACCTGCTCCACTGTCATACTGTAGGCATCGGCAACAATTAAATCAAACTACGCAAGCTTTTAGTCAGAGGTCCATTATTTCAGTTTAGCTCGCTATTTACTTGTACAAAGTTGAACGTGTTTACGATGTGTAGTGTGTAATGTGTTGTGTACCATGCAGCCCAAAAAAAAATTTGTTGCATCGATAGCCGACCATCCTGGAACATTTACATATGACGGAATTGTTTTATATTGTCCAGTTTGCGAGAAAAACGTTTCGCCCTAAAAACGTTTCAAGCAGACCAGCATGTCAAGACAAGCCTCCATATCTCAGGAATGAAGAAGAAAGGACCACGACAACAACTTCAGACAACAACAAGTTGCAGTAGCAGGCATTTGTTCAAAGTTAACCAAAAAGTCGTTTTAACATGGATCCTTGTGAAGCATTCATTGCAAGCAATATTCCTCTTCACAAACTTACAAACCCTATCCTCAAAGGTTTCCTGCACAAATATTGCTTAAATCAAAATATACTATGTGAATGATATTTGCGTAAAAATTTCGCAGATACCGCCAAATTACGTAAATGATCTGCAAGAAATACCCAATACCATTATCTGGATTTCAATTGACTAAACTACAGACGCTTGTGGCTGTTACATATGGTGCTTCAAAAGAAGAGCCTTCTTTTCCCTATTTAGCAGCCTGCTAATTGAAAAAGTAAATTGTTCTACAATCACCAGATTTGCGGATGAGAGTACTAGAAACATATTTCCAGAATTTTCTGCAGATAAAAGGGTGTTTGTGATTGTTTCAGATACTGCTCCCTATATGTTCAAAGCAGCGAAAGGCGTCAGAGTATTTTAACCCAATTTGATTCATGGGACGTTCTTTGCTCTTGTAGTACATCGCCTTGCTGAAGAAGTACGTTCCACGTTTTTGAATGTCAATAAACTGATTTCATCGACAAAGGAAGTGTTTCTGTAGGCTCCTGCTCACATCAAGACATACAAAGAACAACTACCAAATGTGCCTTTGCCTCCCGAACCAGTGGTAATTCGTCGGGGTACGTAGGTCCAAGCTCTGTTGTTTTAGAATGAACATTTCGAAGCCATTAGAGGGGTACTAAACGACTTCGATAGTTCAGAGGCTTGGGAGTTTGCCAGTGCAAGGAAGCCTCTAATTACTCCGGCATTAAAAAAAGACATTGCTATGATTAGCACTCATTTTTTGTCCATACACATGCAAGTATCAAAAAGCTTGAAATTTAATGTTTGGCGTTGAATGAATCTAACCCCTCATTGCCGGAGGTGTTCAAAAGAAAACCTAAATAAAAGATTGAAAACATTTTAAACAATAATCCAGGCTTAGAACCCTTGTGTCAAATAGACAGTTTTATTAATGGGATGGGTGAACTTTTAGCAGAAACAATAAGTGGCAACATAGCACTGAAATTCAAATACATCCCATTTACCTCAGTGGACGTAGAATGCTCCTTTTCTCCTTATAAAATGTTTTCAGTGATCGAAGACACAATATTACTACCGAACATTTGGAACAGAAATTGGTCGATTATGGTTACAATAGCAGAAAAATGTAAAACAAATTGTAGATGATCCTTTGGTCCAATGGCATCAATTAAAAATAATGCTGTTCAAAAAATTCGTGACTATATGTTGTTCTTTAAATACACTATTACGGAGTTTTTGAGCGCACCTCTCTGCGTGCGATATGTCTCGAAGTTGGTCATGACTTGTACATATCGATTGTATCGCTGCGTCTCACTCCATCGCATCCACTTGTTATTGACACCAACAGCAAAAAGCTACAATTCTTGAAACACGGTATGGGTCCCCATTGTGCAAATTTTTAGAAAATAATCCCAGAAAGGCCCCCTTCCTAACCTCTACCAGAAAGCATTCAGAAAATGACATCAGTATTCTAAATGTATCGATTTATCGCGTGGCCGGTGCTGATCCTCGTAACTAATACGCACAGGTTACATATAATGCACACAGTAACTACTTGTTTTTTTATTATTTGATCTTGCATATTTCGACATTTTTCATGAACTTTTAAGCATTTTTGTGCATATTTGCATGCATCTTTTACGGTTTTTATGACGCATATAATCCGCTCTCTAGCCATAATCGCCAACAGATGTGAGAAACTTAGCAGACAAGATCAAGAACGAAATTTGGAAACTTGTGGTAAAGTTACCAAAATGCTGAGGTCGTCGGTCCCTAGGCTTACACACTAATTAAAGTAACTTAAGCTAATGACACTACACACACACACACACACACACACACACACATGCCCAAGGGAGGACTCGAGCCTACGACGGGGGGAGCCACGCAAACCGTGGTAAGGAGTCTCAGACCGCACGGCTACCCCGTGCGGTTCAAGAACGACGACAGTTTTGTGTGGATTATTTTATTCAAAGCGAAATTGTTATCTTACATTCTGCAGCATACTCAGAAGAGACCGGAAGAGAGCACAACGTCTTTCAGCATTTTGCAGTGGTGTTGCAAAAGGAGAGGCGAGGTGACAAACGGCTTAATCAAAGGATTGACTCAATCAGAGAGCTTCAATCGCACCGAGGGACTATTTGGCAGGTATAAGGTAAGCATTCAAATATACGCGTCAAAAAAGTTTTGCATCACCTTGTTTCCGATAGTTCCGTAACCTGTATAGAAAATTGGGATAGAGATCAACATAAACATCATTTCCGCCCATTTTATTGCTCATGAAAACCACGCATTGCATGTTGTACCACCATACAGCGAGACCTTCAGAGGCGGTGGTCCAGATTGGTGTACACACCGGTACCTCTAATACCTAGCAGCACGTCCTCTTGCATTGATGCATGTCTGTACTCGTCGTGGCATACTATCCACAAGTTCATCAAGGCACTGTTGGTCCAGATTGTCCCACTCCTCAATGGCAATTCGGCGTAGATCCCTCAGAGTGGTTGGTGGGTCACGTCGTCCATAAACAGCCCTTTTCAATCTATCCCAGGCATGTTCGGTAGGGTTCATATCTGGAGAACACGCTGGCCACTCTAGTCGAGCGATGTCGTTATCCTGAAGGAAGTCATTCACAAGATGTGCACGATGGGGACGCCAATTGTCGTCCATGAAGACGAATGCCTCGCCAATATGCTGCCGATATGGTTGCACTATTGGTCGGAGGCTGGAATTCACGTATCGTACAGCCGTTACGGCACCTTCCATGACCACCAGCGGCGCACGTTGGCCCCACATAATGCCAGTCCAAAACAGCAGGGAACATCCACCTTGCTGCACTCGCCAGACAGTGTGTGTAAAGCGTTCAGCCTGACCGGGTTGCCTCCAAACACGTCTCCGACGATTGTCTGGTTGAAGGCATATGCAATACTCATTGGTTAAGAGAACGTGATGCCAGTCCTCAGCGGTACATTTGGCATGTTGTTGGTCCCATCTGTCCCGCGATGCATGGTGTCGTGGTTGCAAAGATGGACCTCGCCATGGACGTCAGGAGTGAAGTTGCGCATCATGCGTACAGTTTGGGTCATAACGCGGCGTCTTGTGACTGCACGAAAAAACATGGTGGCGTCAGGGTTCCTCCTCCGAGCCATAATCCATAGATAGCGGTCATGCACTGTGGTAGTAGCCCTTGGGCGGCCTGAGCGAGCCACGTCATCGACAATTCCTGTCTTCTGCACCTCCTCCATGTCCGAACAACATCGCTTTGGTTCGCTCTGAGACACCTGGACACTTCCCTTGTTGAGAGCCCCTCCTGAGACAAAGTAACAATGCGGACGCGATCGAGCCACGGTATTGACCGTCTAGGCATAGTTGAACTACAGACAACATGAGTCGTGTACCGTTTTCCTGGTGATCGGCTGTCGGACTCGCCTCCGTCCAAAAGGCGCAGCTCGTGCTTGGTACTTTACATCTGTGGGAGGGCTTAGTGACATCCATGGAGAATCAAAGGGACTGTGTCTTTAATGAAATATCCACAGTCAACGTCCATCTTCAGGAGCTCTGGCAGCTGTGGTGATGAAAAACTTGTTTTGATGTGTGTATTAATATTTCGAACAACTGGAATGCAGTACAACGGAAATGCAGTAAAAACGCCATTATGGGCCTACATACTTTATTTATGCGTCAATATCTTACAATTTGTAAGGTTCCCACAAAAAGATGACATTAAATTTCACATTGTTATTTTGCTTATACCTGATATGTTATGAATAAATTAATTTCAACTAAACTAAGTTTTATATGTCAAAAAGTACTAATTTTGTGTTATTATCACATTACTTTGTTATATTTTCAGACTCCACGTAGGAAGCTATCAATTAGAACAATCGAAGCTATTAATTAGAACAATGTGGAGAATGTTCCATGAGGCCCATATTGATAACTAGGAGTCCAAAAGCTGGAACTATAATTTTTACTATAAAATTTCACTAATGAATCCGGCTGCACAAGGGAAGAGCAAACTAGTTTTACCGTCTAATGAGTGCTTCACTATCTGACAGCACTGCATGTTTTAGTTTTCACATCATGCTGAACCAACCACTGCCACGTACATCTTTATGTGAGGCATTTTATTCGTGCCAGGTGTGACAGTATTACTTGGACATAATTCAGCATAATGGTCCTAATTTAAAGCAGACGCATGACGATTTCAATTTTCACACCTTGTGTGAATATAATGTCAAACATGATAGTTCGTCAGTTGCGAGAGCAGTCTTCTGTCACCTCGGAAGGTTTTGGAGAAATAATCCACATATTCGTCAAATTAATTTATTTTGCGATGGCTGTAGTGCCAAAAATAAGAGCTATATTTTGTTATTTGTTGTTCGTAAGCTTTCAGGCTTGTATCATGTTGCCTTCCAGATAACTTATCCAGTTCGTGGGCACAGCTATTTGCCATTTCATAAGGTTTTTGGAAAATTGGAGAAGATGGTACGAAAGAACGAATTGCTTCTTGTTTCTGAGGATTACATTATTTTTAATAGTCCTGGTGAATTTTATATTTTTTCCAAAAACCAGAAACGGTGCTCAACGGTTGCTACCAAAACAATTTGCATTTGAAAGTGCATTAGATGTTTATAAATGCCAAAGATGGTTTTCTAAGCACAATTCGTATAATTTTGACCTTTCCGATTCGTATCGGTCAGGAAGCGCAACAACTGTAGGCAACGTTAAGGACGGATGTGGAAGCAAATCCGTGTGAGATAATGCAGCAACTGTCAAACATTGTTCACCGACCTTGGTCGACCGCCCAAGAATACTTCCAGCAGATCGGTAAAAAAAATTAAGTCTAACCTATCCACCACACACAGGCAACTCATTGCTTCACCCGTACAATACAGAAGTGATTTTTGATCTCTTGGTCACTAGAGATGACAAATAGGGCCTCTCTGATAATCCAGAACGTAAAAGGCAATGGGAGTCTCGGATTGAATCGCCACGAAGTACAGCTGAACCACGTCTGTACCTATAAAAGGTGCTTTTGCATACAGACTATGAATGCGGATCTTTAGTGCGAAAAATTGGATCGAGTAAATCAACCTTTAATTGAAATTTACCAGCAATTGTCAACAGGGAAGGCGTTATTCTGCAATACGATAACGCGAGACCGCACGTCGGAGGACGAACCGTGGAAAAAGTTAATTAACTGTCGCGCCTCCGCACGTCCGTTTATTCCGATCGCTTCATTTTCTAAGTTGCAAAAAGTTTGAAACTTGGGATGATGTCCAAAATGCCATCTCCAGATAGAAAGCCGGGAACAAATTAGTGAACCCTTTTAGACGTTTCCATTTCAATCAAGATTTATTGTCCCAGCAGTGCGTATGGAGTACGTGAAATGATAACATTTACAGAGCAATAGCAGGAGAGGTTCTGAGGTACTATGTATCGACACGTGCTCCAACGGGCAGCAATGGAGACTCTGACTGTGGCATCCAGGCGATCGTATGGATAGTGAATACTGTCCTGGGGTACGTTGTGCTACGCCTGGTCGACCTGTTCGCGTAATTCTGTAGGAGTTGTTGGCTGGCGAGTCGCACGAGTCACTCTTCGTCGCATCATACAGCACACGTGACCGACTGCGGAAAAGTCTAGGCCAGGAAAGCTGCTGCACGTCTTGCAGAGCACTTTGAGTTTCACGGGCAGTGTGTGGGCGGGCATTATTTTGTTGGAATAAGACACCACCTTTCTGCTGGAAGAAGAGCAAAGGAGGGGCCTAGCAACATTCTGCACGTACCGAGCGCTGGTTAGCGTCCCCTGCGGAAACACCCAAGGTGAACGAGAGCTGCAATTTCTGGCACCCCATACCTTGAGGCCTGGGGTGGGGCCATTGGACCTCGAACGAATACACTTTACGAGACAGCACTCTTGAGTTATACGTTGTACGAGCAAACGACCGTCATTTGCTTGCAGACACAGTGTGCTTTCGTCGCTGAAAACCACGACACGCCGTTCTTACTTCCCAGTGGGCCGCTGACGGCGCCAGTCGAGACGTGCACTACGGTGCTGTGGCGTGAATGGAAGACGGGGCAGAGGTGTGTGTGCCCGTAGTCGCACTGCTAAAATCCGGTTGACGACAGTCCGCGCTGACGCCCCTTGGCTCACACCTACCTGTGCCGTGGCAGCTGCACAACCTGCCACTGCCGCCCTTACAATACGACGACCGTGGAGGGCGTGTGTGCTGCGTTGACGTCCAGAACCTCGTCTAGGGCAGTGAGGATGTTCACGTGCCCAATGATACCAGAATCGCAGACCTGCAGTTCCTTCTCTAAATCCTCGCACGAACGAAAAACTGGTTGACAACGAAATAAGTGTCCACGGAATAGAAAAGCAACTGAAATCACTCAACAGAGGAAAGTCCACTGGACCTGACACGATAGCAATTCGATTCTACACAGAGTACACGAAATAACTTGCCCCCCCTTCTAACAGCCATGTTTCCGTAAGTCTCTAGAGGCACGGAAAGTTCCAAATAATTCCAAAAGAGCACACGTAGTTCCAGTTTTCAAGAAGCGCAGTCGAGCAGATGTGCAAAACTATAGGCCCATATCTCTGACATCGATCCGCTGTAAAATTTTAGAACATGGTTATTGCTGGCGTATCGTGCCATTTATGGAAACCCAGAATCTTCTCTGCAGGAATCAACATGGATTCCAGAAACAGCAATCGTGTGAGAGCCAACTCGCTTTATTTGTTCATGAGACCCAGAAAATAATAGATACAAGCTCCCACGTAGATGCGTTTTTCCTTGACTTCCGGAAGGCGTTCGATACAGTTCCGCACTGTCGCCTGACAGACAAAGTAAGAGCCTCTGGAATATCAGACCAGTTATGTGGCTGGATTGAAGAGTTTCTAGCAAACAGAACACAGCATGTTGTTATCAATGGAGAGCCGTCTACAGACGTTAAAGTAACCTCTGGTGTGCCACAGGGGAGTGTTATGGGAGCATTGTTTTTCACAGTATATGTAAATGACCTAGTAGATAGTGTCGGAAGATCCATGCGGCTTTTCGCGGATGATGCTGTAGTATACAGAGAAATTGCAACGAAATGCAGGAAGATCTCCAATGGATAGGCACTTGGTGCAGGGAGTGTCAACTGACCCTTAACATAGACAAATGTAACGTATTGCAAATACATAGAAAGAAGGATCCTTTAGTGTATGATTATATGATAGTGGAACAAACACTGGTAGCAGTTACTTCTGGAAAATATCTGGGAGTGTGTGTAAGGAACGATTTGAAGTGGAATGGTCATATAAAATTAATTGTTGGTAAGGCAGGTGCCAGGTTGAGATTCATTGGGAGAGTCCTTAGAAAATGTAGTCCATCAACAAAGGAGGTGGCTTATAAAACACTCGTTCCACTTATCCTTGAGTATTGCTCATCAGTGTGGGATCCGTACCGGATCGGGTTGACAGAGGAGATAGAGAAGATCAAAAGAAGAGCAGCGCGTTTCGTCGCAGGTTTATTTGATAAGCGTGATAGCATTTCGCAGATGTTTAGCAAACTCAAGTGGCAGACTCTGCAAGAAAGGCGCTCTGCATCGCGGTGTAGCTTTGCTGTCCAGGTTTCGAGAGGGTGCGTTTCTAGATGAGGTATAGCATATATCACTTCTCCCTACTTATATCTCCCGAGGTGATCACGAATGTAAAATTAGAGAGATTCGAGCGCGCACAGAGTCTTTCCGGCAGCCGTTCTTCCCGCGAACCATATGCGACTGGAACAGGAAAGGGAAGTAATGACAATGGCACGTAAGGTGCCCTCCGCCACACACCGTTGGGAGGCTTGCGGAGTATAAATGTAGATGTAGATGTAGATCGCTGCGCAACTGATGCAGCACGTCCAGCTTGTGTGGCAGTTCTCCAAAAGAACCGCCCCGCCACTCGGAAGACCACAATTTGATCCCTTTCAGACTCGCTCAATTGGCTGTAGGAAGCACGAGTATGTCTCCGTGGCATGATTGCTTACTTGCTTCACTCATTTGCGTGACAATGAGCCTTCTGGTTGTGGGCATTTCCTACTAAAAGGTAGACACAGATGGCGCTCTGAGAGCTATGACATTACAATATCTGTGAGCAGACGACGTTGAAACCATTGAAACGTCCCCTTAGAAAAATTATACACGACTGTGCTTAAACTGACACACAATATTTTTAGCGCAACGCAATCTGACTTTCAATAATCCCTACAAAAGAATGGCCTTGACTAACATTAACCTATACCTTTCACAAATCACTTACCTCACAAAAAATCTTCGTTACTCGAACTACTGCAATACAGCGAGCACCACTACTGCCAGCTAAATAAAAGATTCAAACTACAGAAGGCACTAACTACTGATAGGGATAGTTAGCAAATGAAAGATTTTAATAGAGAACAAACAATGTATTTACTTTAATATCATCAAAAGTCATAATATATATAGCAGTTCATGACACCAATTCTTACAAATTTCAAAACTCCGCCATCTCTCTCTCCACGTCCACCACTGTTGGTGGCTCACCTCCAACTGCGCAACGCTACGCGCTGTTAGCATCGAGCTGCCGCTGCCCAACACTACAATGGCAGATAACAATGCAAACCAGCCACAGACTGCACACGACACAGCCAGTGATTTTTATACAGAGCGCTATGTGGCGGCGGCGTTACCAATAAAAAAACCTAAACAGCCTACTTACATAGCCGCCATGCTCCCAACAAAAAAATTTAGAAATTGTTTTGGGCAGTGGCCAATACAGATTTGAAAAAATTTTTCATAATTACAATAA
This sequence comes from Schistocerca gregaria, assembly GCF_023897955.1. Classification (NCBI taxonomy): domain Eukaryota; kingdom Metazoa; phylum Arthropoda; class Insecta; order Orthoptera; family Acrididae; genus Schistocerca; species Schistocerca gregaria. Next base: position 41,668,435 of record NC_064923.1, on the reverse strand, counting down.
CAAAGAAATGAAATGCACACAATTATCGATACAATGTTGGTCAAAAGCTAAAATTTTCTCACAGTCCATAAAGACAGTCCTGATCATTCATCAAAGTAAAATTGCAGTGTTTTTCTCAAAGTCTGAGTAGTAAAAGAAAATGCACTTGGAAGTAGTGGATTTCTAAGCAGTCTTGAAGAAGTAGTGTTGTCCTTCCAACGGACAGTGCTGACTCTTGACATGCAGACAGGTAATGGGCCACAGCAGAGTCAGTCAACGTTGAAGACTATCGGTAGGTAGGTCATCACAGAGCAGACTCACTGTAGTCCTGGTAGAGATTACTATTGGTGGGCCACCAGAGGTGCAGACCCACTGCAGTCCTTGTAGAAATAATGGTATTGGTGGGTCATCAAAGGTGTAGACCCACTGTAGTCGTTGCAGAGATAGCCAGCAGCCATCTGTTGCGACTGTGCAGGTGCACAATCACCATCAAAGAGTCTTGCGGAGAGTAGAGCAAGTCCATCAACCACCACTTGTGCATGCACAAAGTTTTTGAAATGTCCTTACAACCAGCAATGCTGTTATCCAGTCCCTTACTGAATTATAAACACACGTACAAACACTATCAGTCCCTACTTCTCACACATTGTCCATATACTATGACCAACAGAAACGTGTGCAGTGAAATGTAATTTACAAGTTACTTAATTTGATGAACTAGTGTCAATTACAATTTTATAACATAAGAATACAATAACAAAGGTACAAAATACATCTTTAAAGAACATAACAATACAGATAACATTTGCAGTAGTACAGGCTTTACAAAAGAATCGAAATAGCAAATACATAAGGGTTAAAAAAATTATGACATAAGTACAAACATAAAAGATCAGAATAACTTTTGAAACATCAACTTCACACATGAGCATTAGAACAAAACAGAATAAATTATGTGTAAACATGTTTACGAAAGTAAATAATATGTTATTAATGCAAGTTATATTTGAGGATAACAGTATTCCTCATCATAGTGAATGTAGTTCAGTATTAGAAGAGAAAAAATTCTATGAAACAGTACACAGAGACAGGAAGAAAATAAATACACAAGGGTACACAAACACATAGTGGGATAACACAAAAGGAAAGGACAGGGTTTTCGTTTTCACTGTAGTATTTTGCAAACAAAACTTTCTTTACTTCTCGGAGATCTCCCTTCATTCTTCATTATTTCCAAAAAGTCCTATCTATACCTGCTTTCTCATATGGCTTGTTTCCAGGTGGCTGGCGCGCAACTGGGTGCCCACGACACATTACGTGCAGCTGGTCACTTAACTGTCTTTTCTCATATAACCTCTCAGTGCATTTCTTCAAATCCATCGCAACTCATTCTCTTATATAGGCTACCCCCTCTTAAGCTAACTTACATCTACTGAGCTCAGATCCTTAACTAAGGGACGAGGCAATGCAGCAGCACAAAACAATTTACACAAACAGCAATGATAAAAAAATGGAAATTGGCAAAAAAAGGCAGCAATATTACAATTAATATAAGGCAATGCGCAACAAACAAGAAAAATAAATCAGTAATAAAATTGGCTTAACCTAGTAATACAAAGTGACAATCAGCAGCACTATGCATGGCAAACAGCAGCAGCAAATGCTATAACTTATACCTAAACATGACAAAGCTCAAGCAGAAAAAAATGTTACACTAAAGAGAACAATGCAGAAAAGGGAAATGTCTATTCACATATTAATATCTATGCCATTAAAGTGGTGCACCACTAGAAGTTATCCTACCATAAAAATTACCAAGTACTTGAAAAGAAAATTATGTATGCAGTTCCTGTGAAGGGAAGTCTTTTTGTGCTCCTTCGTTTTTTTTAAGTACATTGTAAAGTTATTATGTACTGCATCTGTAGGCATAAAATAACTATATTAGTACATCTATTAAATTGTATTTTAACCAATGCTGCAGTGCAGATAGAAACTAGATATTAAACAAAATGAGTAAATAAATATATAAAGCAATCCCTATGGCATTTCTCTCAACTAGCAAGACAATAGCCATGTAATGTTTCTCATCGTTTCATTAGGCATATTAGTAAATATCATAAATTAAGAGCTCCACAGTATAATCATATGTTTCAAGTTTGAGGGTGTCATATTTGCGATGCTTTCTACAAAGGACTATCAATAGCGAGGATAATGGTCTTTTTTTCTTGTGCCTCTGAAAGGCATACACTAATGGCTTGTTTCCAGGTGGCTGGCGCGCAGCTGGGTGCCCACGACACATTACGTGCAGCTGGTCACTTAACTGTCTTACCGAAATATTTACGACACCAGTTTCCGCTACAGTGGCAGCCTCATATAAAAAATTTCACAGGTCAGGAATTTGCGTTACACATCTGTAGAAACAAAATCCTATTGATATAACAGTGTCCAAAAAAATTTCGGCGGCATTGTAATACATTCACGAATTTCCACACATTTCATAACTCTTAAAGTACGATTCTCGGTTTCCAACATCCTTTTTCACAAACCAGAGTCCCTAACCACCACTCATTATTCCTTACTTTATTCGTCGACACTTCTTCAATATTTCATCATAACAGATACGTAGCGTATCAAATAACTCATATAGCATCAGCTTAAACATACCTCAGCAGCATAATTCACATCGTCGTCGTAATAATAGCATAACACCTCAGTCAAATCTCAAAAACGTCATAGCTTTCTGCAATAATTTCAAAACCTAAAAAAATCTTTGCTCATGTCAAAAGTGTCATCTACCTCAAACGTACTTTAAAAATCATGATCCCATACCAAATACATCATTCAAAGCTCTCGTGGTATCACAATGGTTCCGAAAAATTGTGGACAGTTCACAAAGTACAGACAAAATCCAATTTCATAAGTGTGAAGTTATCCAACTGTGTAATTACGTAAACATGTGTCACTGATGTAGTAAAAAATGTTTGTCTCTAAGTTAAATGATCAGATAGCTGTGTAATTTATGTGTTAGATAAATATGGTACCGATGTGTAAAGTTGTATAAGCAAATACCATATTAGCTAGGGCTCCTTGTGCTTGCCATACACATGGTACACGAAGTAAGCGTGTACCCCCCTGAGGATTAATGTAATTATACCCTCAGGTGTTACAGATTTCAGCAATGGAATGAAATGTATCACAAAAAACTTTCTTTGTAATTCAACAATCTTGAAAAATAAATGGTTTAAGTACAAAATTAGTCACTGAAATACGCGTACTGTAGCGCTAAACTGTGCGTCGTGTTGTAAGATAATTTCTATGGAAGTGTCGTAGTTATCGTCCTCTGAAAGCTAAGTTCTGCAGGAGTCAATGTACTTACCTCATGATAAACAAAAGTGAAATGCTTTGCGTATAGATATCGTAGTTACTACGCTTATTGCCGTGATGAAGTAAATACTGTACTGTAACATATTGTTGTGCTACAGAAAAGGCTGTCTCATTGTAGCTATACCACAAAGTTACTACTAAAACATGATTTACTTTCCAGAATAATACAGAAAAATTATGCAGATATAAAACAGATACACCGCAAAAGCACGATGTAAATTGTGTCACACATTAGTAGCGTCGTGATATAATCGTGTAGCTATCAAAGAAACCAAATGCTAAGTCATCTTTAATCTCACAGAAAGTACTTCAAATAAAGAATGTCTTTTCAACTAAACCAAAATGTTGCATTAAAATCTCATTAACAGTATATGTTCTAAGTATGTCAGCCTTATAGTCGTTACGTAATCGTGCAACTAACAAGCAAGAATGTACACGCACAATAACACTGTGACGTCTGTTCACTATAACAATGCAATCGTAATTTCTGTTTAAATAAGTTCTCTTGGTTCTTGACTGGATATTTAACTTCAAACATGGTTGCATGTTAACAGATTCTAAGTCTGACAAATTGTATTAGTAGCGTGAAGTGAAAAATTTTATGGCAAAGACAAACGGTTTTACATGTGAAATGTGGTGTAAACCTTTACTCTTCCTGGTACGCAGAGTTTCAACTGAAAAGCAATTATCATGTGATTACGTCGGTAAGAACACTGGAATTTTGCTCAAGGTTAGCTTATGCTATTTTTCTCTGAGCCAGCCGGCGCACGCGGCTGCCTGCGGTCCGAGTCATTGTCTGTTTCTTTGTTGGCGCGCGTCGTTATTGGGATTAGGAGACCTAACTTCTAGAAATTCACCTTGCCGTGAGGGCCCTGTTCTGTTTGAATCCCGAAAGTTCTGATGCAATTCAGGTCTGTGGTTACGATCATATCGTCTGTCGTCATGTCGGTAATTTCTGTAATTAATTTCTTGTCGGTCATGTGGTGGAGAATTTCTCCCTGAATCGTAACTGCGCGCTGGACTGTTGCGTCTGAAGTTATTCCGTCTCCCTTGATAATAATTATTTTGGTTTCCATATTGTCTGTTTCTCTGATTGTCTCTGTGATAGTCATTACTACGGAAATGCGATCTTTCTCTGTAACTATTATTACTCCGCTAGTGGTTGTCATATGGGTGGTGTCTGTTTTGGTCACGATTTGCGTTGTAAGAATAGACTTGTCGTGTCCAGTTATTGTTTCTGTCGTCACGGAATTGTGACGGATGTGAACTGTAGTGATTGTTCTCCTGTTCTCGCATCCCGCGGCTGTCTGTGTCAATTTCAAATTCTTGTAAGAGTCCCTGAAAAGCTTCAATGTCGTATTTGCAACGCCCTGCCAAAATAATATTCCTTAAATGTTCAGGCAATTTTATTATGCAAATGCGGATGAGTTCTGAAGGGCTATATGGGTTTGAAACATATTGGTTTTTATGCAACATGTCTTCAAAATATTTGACAAGACTGGAAAATTCAGATTGTTCAAAGTGTTTCGTCATCATTATGCTATGTTTTACTCGGTCTTGTGTAGCTTGAGACCAATATGCTGAGAGGAAGGCATGATAAAATTCTCCTTCACTGTGGCAATCGTGAATGACCGATCGCATTCTTACAGCTGGTCCATTCTCTAAGTAGCCACACACAAATTCTAATCTGTGTTCTAATGACCAGTTGGGAGGAAAACAATGAGAGAATTGATGAAGCCACGCTTGTGGATGAATGTCGTTGCCAGAATTCTTAAATGTTTTGAATTTACGTGTCGTAATGAACAGCTTATAGTCAAAATCATCAAGTCGGCGAGTCGCATGTCGGTCATTGTTACGTCGTTTCGGCGGTTCCATCTCAAAATTCGGTATACCTTGCCAATTTCTTTCATAATTTCCGAAGTGCCCTGTGTTATTATTTTGTGGCTGTTCCGTATTTCTATGTCCCTCTTCCCGTATTGGAGCGCGAGTGTCCTCTGAAATACGTAATTGTTGTATTACCTGTGTCAGCTGATCTTGTACTTCCCGCATTTCTCTTTGGTGTTGCGTACTAATTTGATTCAGACTTTGTTTGAATTTCCTAATTTGTTCGCACCCTTCTGTGTCATTAAAGACTACCGGTTTTGTGTCATTCAGATTATCATCTACCTTCGTAGATAAATTAGTGAACTGATCCGAAAGTTCGGCTACTTTCTCCGATAGTGAACACATTTCCTCGGTGTGTTTTTCTGAACCAAGTTTCAGAGCGTCTATTTGTGTTGAAAGCGAATTTACTGTTCCTTTAAGTTTTCCCGAGTTCTTGCAAGTTGCGTAACCGAATCGGTGGATGCAACTGAGTCCATTTTAGCTTGCAAGGTGTCGTGATTTTCACGAACAACAGTTTGCAATTCTTTTATGGCTGCTTCGTGATTCTGTAATGCGTTTTCATGCCGCGAAAAAATAGGTTGAAAATGCTCACAAATTTGTGTTTTTACGTCATTACAGATTTTTTGACATTTCGATTCAATGTTATGTAACTCAGTAGTTAAATCTTCACGTGTTTGATCAAGTGTGGTGTCTAACTTCCGAAGATTTTGTTCCATTGTGTCTAACCTTTGAAGCTTTTGTCCCATTTGTTGCATTAATTGTAATAACAGTGCACTGGTGTCTGAAACATGTTCCTTAGTGCTATTAAGCAATGCATTTGAACCGGCAATATTCGCAGTTTGAAAAACAGAAAATGTGTCTTGACTTATTTGAGAAAACGGTGAGGACGCAAAACCTGAATCTACAGTATTTGCAAGAATGTGTCCTGTCATTTCGTAATCCTGAGGCGAGCTGTTGCCGACCGATCGATCGATAATGCTTCCCTGTTCACTAATTGTTTCACTGTCTACACCATTGTTTGCAGCCCGCTCCATTTCCCTATGTACAATTACCAAATTACTACTTTGAACATTAGTTAATTCATTACATGGTGGCGGTAACACACTCCTTTCGTCTTCACTGTCATTTCTCAGTTTACTTTGGAGCCTAGTATTACGTTTTTCACACGCCATTATAGTCACAATATTTCACACGACAACACAGAAAAGCACAATTTGAAGAGCAAAATAAGAAAACACATTAACATAGCACTCAAAATAACTAGTTAATTGCAAGCGCAGCTGCGAAATACTTCGTGCAAAACTACATGCATGCCAAAACTGTTTTACTGCACAAAAATTAAAGACTGCAACTACAAAGGAAATTCTCTCTATGATTACGTCCTAGCAATAAACAAAAGCTACACTAATTACACACACTACAAGAAAATATCAGAAGATTCCAGTGAGGTGTCCTCGGCTAAGGGTCGACATATGAAACGTCCCCTTAGAAAAATTATACACGACTGTGCTTAAACTGACAATATTTTTAGCGCAACGCAATCTGACTTTCAATAATCCCTACAAAAGAATGGCCTTGACTAACATTAACCTATACCTTTCACAAATCACTTACCTCACAAAAAATCTTCGTTACTCGAACTACTGCAATACAGCGAGCACCTCTACTGCCAGCTAAATAAAAGATTCAAACTACGGAAGGCACTAACTACTGATAGGGATAGTTAGCAAATGAAAGATTTTAATAGAGAACAAACAATGTATTTACTTTAATATCATCAAAAGTCATAATATATATAGCAGTTCATGACACCAATTCTTACAAATTTCAAAACTCCGCCATCTCTCTCTCCACGTCCACCACCGCTGGCGGCTCACCTCCAACTGCGCAACGCTACGCGCTGTTAGCATCGAGCTGCCGCTGCCCAACACTACAATGGCAGACAACAATGCAAACCAGCCACAGACTGCACACGGCACAGCCAGTGATTTTTATACAGAGCGCTATGTGGCGGCGGCGTTACCAATAAAAAAACCTAAACAGCCTACTTACACCATTACCAGCACACAAACTCTCCTCCAGGTGGCACATGCCGTCATCGAATCAAAAGCGACGTCCTAGTTCCAGGTGTACTAATTTTTTTTTTCGGTAGTGTATTTTGCTCGAAACAATTTATTTGTTTCGATCTGACACTGAAAATTTCCTCATTCGATGGGAAAAGATTGTTCATCGTGAGGGCTATTAAACTATTGATTAAAAATAAAACCTTGACAACAATTTATCTGTTTCAGTTTAACGCATAGAAGCGACCTTACTCGGTGGTCCGCCCCAGTACTCTACACATGAGCCCCTGAGCGCCTGCTTCCTGCGAGCAGCTGGGGGAGCCTGCCCTGCCCTGCCCAGCCACCGCCTGCTCCCCGTCTCCCTCCCCCACCGCCTCCTCCTCTCCCTCCTACCCCTCCTCCCACATCCTTGTCTCCTGCTCCCACTCCACACACTCTACTCACCTCCTACACGTCTCTCCCTCGCCGCTCCACCTCCTCGCCCTGCTTCTGACGCTCTTGCTCCGTCTTCTGAAAGCAAACAGAGAAACAACTGAATTCCTGTCAGGGTGATTTCTAAGCGCCACAAACTGCAAGCGAGTACTATAACTTCGAAAATTACATTGCTTATCAAACATTTCCCTGCAAATGGCGTGTTAGTTCATGACCCTAGTAAAACAACCAGGGCTCACTTGACCCAGATGATAGCACCCTGTCAGGGCTCCATTCTAGAGTTACAGTAGAGACGTCAACGGTAGTGAACTTGGAAAGAATGAATCATGAAACGGCGAAACTAGCGGGAGAGTCAACACAAGGTAAGAAATGCACAATCCGTTTGACTTGCAATAAGCACCAGAGTGCTCAGCGTTTGTTCGCCAGAGGTGCCGCTGGGAACATATCCTTAGGAGCTAGTAACCCTGAGTGGCACCTTTACGGCACTTGCTCCCATAACTCAAGAAGCAGTCGGCATTGGAGATGCACTCTGTAAGAGATTTTACTCCAGGGAGCATCCAGTCTCCCAATTCCAAGGAAATGGAAAGTAGGTATTCGGTTTCTGGGGAGCTACGACATCGTGCAAAGAATGAGTTGAAGTATTCTGAAACCCGCTTTAAACAACAAATCCGTAAAATCAAGCACAGGATCGGAGGTTACAAGCCACTTTTATATAAAGTCGCTCTTAAAAACAAGAAAATTTTAAACTTTAATTAACTTTCTAAAGGAAAAGAACATACAATGACAACAGCACTGCAAGAAACAAGATTAACTGATGAACATCCTTTCGATTCAGAAGGATTCACGATATTTAAGGAAAAACCAGGAGAAAGAGATATGAAAAAAGTACACCAATTTTGAGTAGGTTTCGTTGAAAACAGAAACATATTAAACTCAATAACAGAATTTAAATCAGTTAGTGAACGACTTTTCACACTAACATTTAACATAATAGTTTGCATTATTTTAAATACACATGCACCAACAAATGAGATAAATCTGTCACATTCCACAGAAAAAATACTATTACTCCATGGAGACCTTAATACACAACTTGGCAAAGAGCGTCAGCATAGGTGGATAGAAGGAAAACTCCATGCACATAAAAGAATCGACGCAAACGGAGAAGCATTCTTAAGCCTATGCAGGCAGCATAGCATAGTACTAAAATTTACATCCTCCAGAAAACTTCCTGGAAACTACATGGGTATCACCAAATCCAATTGGTGATGTAAAACAGTTCGATTATGTTGCTATAAGTATACACTCCACAATGGAAGTACTCAATGTATAAATTGACAAGAGCGCCGCTTTAGATACAGACCACTGCCTGTCTATATCGTTACATTGAAAATTAAACCAATATTTATTAAAAACAAAAAGAACCAATACCAGCCTAGAAAGCTTGACATACAAAATTTATCTAGAGAAAATAATTACAGAATGCAACTGGAAAAAAGAATACCTACAATTCGGACAACTTCAAAAAGACCTTGAGACAGCAGAAGGAACTATCCCTCTTAAAAAGAAATGGATCATGCTTGGTGCAATAATAACTGTGATGAGTGAACCGTGAATTTACTTTCGAAAACTTTTTCTTAAGAATACTTTATTTACTAGCGATTCATCAAGAACATTAACACATTTAATCACACTATGTGAGCGTGGAAGTAGTTGCTAGGGGATACCCAATGAAATAAAAATGTAATTGCTTTTCACAAATGGGAATTTTATTCCTAAAAGCTTTTCATGTTCTTTTAAGAAACAGATTTAAAATTATAAGCACAAAGTATCCTCTAAATATCAAGTTACAATTTATTCAGAGGCAGAAAGAAAGAAAATTTCTGAGTGTATGAGCTTTCGGGCTGAGATCCTTGCCGCTCCCTTTTGACACGGCCGTGGTCACGACCGCTCACAACAACCGCAGAAAGACTACACAGGTGCAAATCTGCAACACACCAGATTACCTTAAAGTAAAGGTACACTAAGCACCCCGTAGAAGGGATAGAAATGGTACAAAACACTAAAATTAAAAGATTAACTTGCCACCAAAGGTACAACTCGATTTTAACTAAAAAAAAAAAGTTTTACGGTGGAAGGGTGGCAACTTTATATACTAAAATGACCCTTTAAATAAAAGCCCATGAACTGCAGTCTTACATAAAATTATACAAAGTTGGCCAAACACGCTCTACAGAACACATATACCGCCTCACAAGATGATAGGCAGATAAAAAGAAAAAAAAAACATTTCAGGAATTAGGCTGTTACACTTCAAGCAATAAATTCGTTAACACACCGAATCCGACAGACATGACAGAGGCAGCTATTAACGTACGGCAGATTGATAGGGAGATTACCAAACAACCCAAACTGCAGGTTGCTCTAACCCGCCCCTACTCGACAAGGGAAAAACGGACTACCCAATTCATAAATAACCACCTTCCCGCTGGTGGGCAAACGGAGAAGAATGGTGGGATGACAACAAAACAAAGCGGCTGGTGACCTCACCAAGAAAACAAGTTGAATTTAACAAGTAAATGAAACAACATATCACCAATCACTTAACTTCTAATAAACTGCGATTTCTGGCGAAGACCTGGCGCAGCAACCCCAAAACGCTTTCCCGAACCGCCCGCTGCCAGCCGCTTCAGCGAACGCAGGAAGGCGCGCCTTTCTCCCGTCTCACGGCGTCGCAGCTCGCTCCGGCCAGACCGATGTCGTGGGTTGACTCCTGTTGCTCTCGCGTCGGCCGCGAAGCCACTACCGCTCGCTATACGGCGCGGCCCAATGGACTCACGTGGCGACCTCACATGCGCCGACGCTCAAGACGGACCAGTCATCTTGTGTCTCAGTGCGCGACCGACCAACCGATAGATCCAACCGCCAATGACCGTTGTCTGAGCAACTCGAGCAGACTGGCGGCCTAAGTGCAGACTCAGGTGCAGGAACTAAGCTCCGACAGGCGACCACTCGCTGAGTTCTCTCACTGCGACACAAATTCGGACGAGAGACAGACCAGCAAGCTGGGGACGAGAGACTGACCACAGACCAGACTCATCCAGACTGACCACCTGGCGAGCTCATGGCGCCCCTTAAATGCACGTGAACAGGCAACCTTTCCCCTTTCCCACTAGAGGGAGACACCAAAGCTGCGATTGCCACAGCGGTGCCACCGCCAGAAACGGAGGGAGCTGCTTCACACTACGCGCTGCGGTGCGTTCAAAACCGCAATTTTTTTACCACGGCTCAGTGAGTTAATTATGAAGTGACAACGAGTTTGGAAAATCTGGAACACACTTAAAAGTCATAAGAACAGGAAAAATTTTATAGAAGGAAGGAAACATGCATCAAAAGGTCTCAAAAAAATTGGAGTACAACGTGTAAAAGACCAACTAACGTCAACTGAGCAGCGTTTCAAGGAGGACAACACAAGAAATTTTTATAAAACTACTAGAAATAGTTTAAAGAAGTGCGTAGCGCCAAGTTTAAAGTTTATGGAACCAAAAAGACAAAAGCATATAATAACACAGAGAACTATAGAATACTTGCGGAAAAGTTCAAAGAACTACACAATTGCGATCCAGCAAAAGAAGAATTTTATTTTGATAATGCAATCCAAGTACAACCAGACTCAAAGCCACCAACAATAGAGGAAATCAGAGAAATCATAAAACAACTTACAAACAACAGAGCAGCAGGAGAAAACAATATAGTCGCTCAATTGTGGAAAAACTCTAGTCATGCATGATTCTATGTCTAAGACAAATCATTAACGAAAATTAGACGACAAACAGGTTACAAGGAACAGAGCATCAGAAGAAGACAACATAGTCGCTAAATTGTGGAAACACACTAGTCAAAACATTATTATATGTCTAATAGAAATCATTAACGAAATTTGGACAGCAAATAGGTTACCAACAAAATGGACATCGTCCTTAATACATACCGTACATAGAAAAGGAAAGAAAACTAATCCTAACAAAAACAGAGGAATCTGCTTCTTGCCAGTGACATATAAGAGCTTATCCATGACACTTTTAAAGAGAACTGAAGGAATACTCGATCCACAACTAGGAGAGGATCAAGCAGGATGTAGGAAGGGAAGGTATCGTGCAGAGGAAGCACTAAATATAAGGTACGTAATAGAAATGAGGAAAATCAGGGACTTGAAATACGTTATAATTTTTGTAGATTTTAAAAATGCATATGACTCAATTCATAGAAATGCACTAACCAACATTCTAAAGGATTTCGGACTTGGCAATAAAAGAACAGAAATAGTTCAAGGAACTTTAATAAACACAATGTCAAAAATAAAATTTATAGGCGAACTGTCAAAACCTATTGAAATAAAATCAGGAGTAAGGCAGGGAGATGGTTTCTCACCCATACTTTTTTACTGCGCTTCAGAGAAGCTAATGAGAGAGTGGAGAAAATCCATCAACACCAAGGGTCTTCAGCGAAGAAGAAACCACAGCAATATCACCATAGAGTGCGTATCTTTTGTAGGTGACATGGCGTTATAGCACACTGGGTAGTGCCAAAGAACAAAGCGTAGAACTACAGAAACAACCAGAGAAAACAGTACTAAAAACATCATTTCAGAAAATACATTTTGTGACAAACATCAATGATATCCCTCAAAGTCTTAAAATTCACAAAAAAACAATATCTAAACCAAATTGCTTTAAACACCTAGGAGAATGGATAAGAAGCAACACAAAATAAAAGGTAGCAATAGAAAATGGAGTACATAAAATGAAAAGGGCATTCCAAACAAGAAAAATGTGTGTATGAAGAAAACTTTGTCCAGGAACAAATAATTAAGACACTATCAAACAGTGGTAAGGCGTCAAACACTTTATGCAGCAGAAACATTTAAACTAAAAAAATTTGGCGATCTTGAAAACCGGGAAAAAGGTGAAAGACGAATTCTAAAGAAGATACTGGGTGCTATGAGTAGTAGTAGTATTGAAAACAAATTAAGATCAGAGAGCTCTGTTTGAAAATGTAAAAACTAACTGATGTAATGAGGGAAAGGATACTCCAGTTTTATGGCTACATGTGAACCATGGACCTTGCCGTTGGTGGGGAGGCTTGCGTGCCTCAACGAAACAGATAGCCATACCGTAGGTGCAACCACAACGGAGGGGTATCTGTTGAGAGGCCAGACAAACGTATGGTTCCTGAAGAGGGGCAGCAACCTTTTCAGTAGTTGCAGGGGCAGCAATCTGGATGATTGACTGATCTGGCCTTGTAACAATAACCAAAACGGCCTTGCTGTGCTGGTACTGTGAACAGCTGAAAGCAAGGGGAAACTACAGCCACAATTTTTTCCGAGGGCATGCAGCTTTACTGTATCGTTAAATGATGATTGCACCCTCTTGGGTAAAATATTCCGGAGGTAAAACAGTCCCCCATTCGGATCTCCGAGCGGAGACTATCCAAGAGGATGTTGTCATCAGGAGAAAGAAAACTGGTGTTCTACGGGTCGGAGGGTGGAATGTCAGATCCCTTAATCGGGCAGGTAGGCTAGAAAATTTAGAAAGGGAAATTTGTACAGAAAACAGATGGCAGTTATAAGAGTCGAGGGGCATGAAAGGGAAGCGATGGTTGGGAAGGGAGTGAGACAGGGTTGTAGCCTGTCCCCGATGTTATTCAATCTGTATCTTGAGCAAGCAGTAAAGGAAATAAAAGAAAAATTCGGAGTAGGAATTAAAATCCATGGAGAAGAAATTAAAACTTTGAGATTCGCCGATAACATTGTAATTCTGCCAAAGACAGCAAGGGACCTGAAAGAGCAGCTGAACGGAATGGACAGTGTCTTGAAAGGAGGGTATAATATGAACATCAACAAAAGCAAAAAGAGGATAATGGAATGTAGTCGAATTAAATCGGGTGATGCTGAGGGTATTAGATTAGGAAATGAGACGCTTAAAGTAGTACATGGGTTTTGCTATTTGGGGAGCGTAATAACTGACGATGGTAGAAGTAGAGAGGATATAAAACGTAGACTGGCAATAGCAAGAAAAGCGTTTCTGAAAAAGAGAAATCTGTAAACATCGAGTATAGATTTAAGTGACAGGAAGTCTTTTCTGAAAGCATTTGTATAATGTGTAGCCATGTATGGAAGTGAAACGTGGGCGATAAATAGTTTAGACAAATGACAATATAAGCTCAGCTTTCGAAATGTGGTGCTACAGAAGGATGCTGAAGATTAGATGGGTATAGCACATAACTAATGAGGGGGTATTGAATTGGGGAGAAGAGAAATTTCTGGCACAACTTGACCAGAAGAAGGGATCGATTGGTAGGACACATTCTGATGCATCGTGGGAACACCAATGTAGTACTGGAGGGCAGCGCGGAGGGTAAAAACTCGTAGAGAGAGACCAAGAGATGAATACACTAAACAGATTCAAAAGGATGTAGGTTGCAGTAGGTACTGGGAGATGGTGAAGCTTGCACAGGATAGAGTAGCATGGAGAGCTGCATTAAACCAGTCTCTGGCCTGAGGACCACAACAACAACATACCGAATGGATGTAAACAGACTGACCAAGCAAATTTTCAATTTATTAAAAAGCTACAAATCCAAACCCACGTGGCTAGTCGAAACTGACAAAGATAGGAAAACACAGAAATTAGAATGGACATAACAGATAACACAATACGTTTTGGAGAAGCAACACCAAAGGCAAGATTTCAGGAAAGAAAGAGGTCTGCAAAACGAAGGACGCGGGCCCAGGAAGAAAAGGAACGATACTCTAGAAGGTTAGAAGCATGAACGAAGTCTGGGAGCAACGAAAATTAAACACAATGAAGCAAAACCAGTTTTGATTTATTGTACCCTCCAAGAGGGTTCTTCGAATAAATGAATAAATAAATAATCCAATTTTCAGGTACAGAAACAAAGTTAGAAAGGAAGGTCAGAAGATTAACGATACCATTTCCGGACAGATGATGAACGATACAGACACATCGCGAGCTGTATTGGAGGAGGAAATCGACTACGCCTTTTCGGAGGAATCATCGCAGCATCGACTTCGGACAGTTTAGGTAAATAGTGCAGAACGTCAGTCGGAAGATTCGAACCAGCGTCCCCGTAAACACAAGACCGATGTCTGTCTGACCAATGCGCCACGACAGTTCCGATGCAGTTCAGATGCAGTTAACATTCGCTGACAAGGGGTCCGCCCCCGTGCGTCATCACCGGTTTCGTCCAAAGTCCTGGTATTTGCGGAGCTCGGCCAGAAACGAAAGTGACACAAGTGGGAGCTCGAGATTGCCAAACGTTTAAAAAAAATGCGTTTCTGGTGCGGTTCGGGCGAGGCATGAGTCATTTGTGTTGATGAAAATTGACACCGCACTGTTGGAGTGCGTTTCGGGAGGAGGAATTATATTAATACGATACGATGCTGCTTCATCTTGCAAAATTTCGTCGTGTACTTGTGGATTTGTTCGTCGTCGTCTCGAGTCGTTTAAGTGAAGAAATCTGTTCATTTGCTCGTCGAGTTTCACCAGATCAAATCCAATATGTTGAGCATTATCTCGGTTTATCTGCAGCGTAACTAACGTAAGAATTGAAAATTACGTGGGTCGTTCAATAAGTAATGCCCCACATATTTTTCTCAGATCATATTTATTGTTAAAAGTGAGAATGTGGCGACAATATACATCAAGATGTCTATATCCTATTTTTCTACTAGTCTCCATTACGTTCTCTGGCTGTACGCCAACGTTGTGGAAGAGCATGTATTCCCTGCTGATAAAAGCTCTTGTTCTGTAGGCGTAGCCATGTTTTCACTGCATGACTGACACTCTCGTCATCTTCAAAGTCTGTTCCCCGAAGAGCATCTTTAAGCGGCCCAAAGACATGGAAGATAGCCTTTCATTGAACCTTGTGGTGCGCTGTGAGCATTCGTGGAACCCATCGTGAGCACCTGCTTGAATATTCGACAGTCTCGATCATTGCAGACGCACTTCCAGTGGTGATCGACAACTGTAGAACCAATTGTCGAGGAGTTATGACGCGCCGGTCGGCACGAATAACGACATCCGCACGATTCAGCGCGTGTGGAGCAGTGGGGCCACAGGACGTCCTGAGCGTGGCTGATCATGCTGCTCTGTTTCTGCGTTTCCTGAGGCTGTAACTTTCTTTAAACTTCACCTCCGCACAGAGCGAAACACCAACAACCATATTTCTCTGTGTGCATTAATTGCTTTTAAAAAATGTGGGGTGTTACTTATTGAACGACCCTCGTAAAAAATATAGACTACAGGGAGTAGATTCCAAGATCCTGGAATTACCGTTCTGGGCTCTTTCCAGTGCGGCAGCCGCTGCCTCGGAAACTTACGCCTCGCCAGACCACTGCCAAAAATGCAATTTTCCCGCCTTTGTCACAAGCCCGGCATGTACCACATATCTGGATGAAATCTGCGACGAGGAGCAGGTACGGTCCCCTTGGGAAATGAAATTCAGCCGCCGACCACCGCTCCAGCCACCAGCCATCAGACACAAGAGCAGGGCCGGTCCGACACGACGCGACGTGCGAACCCCAGCAGAAGAAGACACGACGCCTGCGAAGTGGGTGGCCGCGAGTGCGTGGCAGTTTCTCGGCCTCTCCCACCTGCCACGCCACCCTTTCTGTCCACACGGCTGCCCTGCACTTCACACCTAGGTGCCTGCCAGCCAGTTCGGCCAACCACTTTCACTCTATTCCTCTGCCGTTTCACTCTCGAACAGAGCGTTGGATAAACTTAAACTTCAATCCCTCCCTGAGAGCTGTGATTTCTCTTATTTTACTACAATCATCATTTCTTCCGGCGGAGATGTGTGTCAAAATACACTACTGCACATTAACATTGCTACACCAAGAAGAAATGCAGATGATAAACGGGTATTCATTGGACAAATAGATTATACTAGAACTGACATGTGAGTACATTTTCAAGCAATTTGGGCGCATAGACCCTGAGAAATCAGTACCCAGAACAACCACCTCCGGCCGTAATAACGGCCTTGATACGCCTGGGCATTAAGTCAAATAGAGTTTGGATGGCCTGTAGAGGTACAGGTGCCCATGCAGCTTCAACACAATACCACAGTTCATCAAGAGTAGTGACTGGCATATTGTGACGAGCCAGTTGCTCGGCCACCATTGACCAGACGTTTTCAGTTGGTGAGAGATCTGGAGAATGTGCTGGCCAGGGCAGCAGTCGAACATTTTCTGTATCCTGCAACATGCGGTCGTGCATTATCCAGCTGAATGTAGGGTTTCGCAGTGATCGAGTGAAGGGTAGAGCGACGGGTCGTAACACGTCTGAAATCTAACGTCCACTGTTCAAAGTGCCGTCAATGAGAACAAGAGGGGATCGAGACGTGTAACCAATGGCACCCCACACCATCACGCCGGGTGATACGCCAGTATGGCGATGACGAATACACGCTTCCAATGTGCGTTCACCGCGATGTCGCCAAACACGGATGCGACCATCACGATGCTGTAAACAGAACCTGGACTCATTCGAAAAAATGACGTTTTGCCATTTGTGAACCCAGATTCGTCGTTGAGCACACCATCGCAGGCGCTCCTGTCTGTGATGCAGCGTCAAGGGTAACCGCAGCCTTGGTCTCCGAGCTGATAGTCCATGCTGCTGTAAACGTCGTCGAACTGTTCGTGCAGATGGTTGTTGTCTTGCAAACGTCCCCATCTGTTGACTCAGGGATCGAGGCGTGGCTGCGCGATCCGTTACAGCCATGCGGATAAGATGCCTGTCATCTCGACTGCTAGTGATACGGGGCCATTGGGATCGAGCACGGCGTTCCGTATTACCCTCCTGAACCCACCTATTCCATATTGTGCTAACAGTCATTGGATTTCGACCAACGCGAACAGCAATGTCGCGATACGGTAAACCGCAATCGCGATAGGCTACAATCCGACCTTTACCAAAGTCGGAAACGTGATGGTACGCGTTTCTCCTCCTTACACGAGGCATCACAACAACGTTTCACCAGGCAACGCCTGTCAATTGCTGTTTGTGTATGAGAAATCGATTGGAAACTTTCCTCATGTCAGCACGTTTTAGGTGTTGCCACCAGGGCCAACCTTGTGCGAATTCTCTGAAAAGTCAATCATTTGCATATCACAGCATCTTCTTCCTGTCGGTTAAATTTCGCGTCTGTAGCACGTCATCTTCGTGGTGTAACAATTTTAACGGCCAGTAGTGTAATATTTTCGCATTCGGAGGAGTAAGTTGGAGATTCAGATTCGGTCTAAAGAATGCCTTTGTTTCAATGACTGCCACCACAGCTCGCGTATAATAACCGTGACACACTCTCCACTATTTTGCGATAATACGAAACGAGCTACCTTCTTTGAATTTTTTCGACGTCCTCCGTCTATCCTGTCCGGAAAGAATCCCATACCACATTGCTGTGATCTAGCAGAGGATGCACAAATTAGTTTAGACAGTCTCTTCAGTACACATGTAGCATTTTATATATATTCTGAGAACAGAATGCAGTCTTTGGTTTGTCTTTCCCACAACATAATCTATGTGATCGTTCCTATTTCATTTGTTCGTAATTGTAATTCCCAGGTACTTAGTTGACATTGGCAGCCTCTAGATTGATTTAATGGATCCCTTTTAGCACTCATGTGGATGACGTCACACTTTCTATTGTGTAGGGTGAATGGCTATTTTTTGGACCGTACAGGTGGTTTGTCTAAGTAATTTTTCAATTGCTTTTGACCTCCTGATGACTTTTCTACGCGACAGATGACAGTATTATGCGCAAACAGTTCAAGAGGGCTGCTCAGATTGTATCCAGCATGCCTTCGCTGGTAAGATGGAGCCTTAGTTTTAGCGTCGTATCTGTTAACACATGTTTCGTCACCAGTTACCGCTCGTCTCACAGTTCTGTATCGTTGTCGACTTCATCTACTGACGCCTCAGCACACTGCATTCACCGTTCTTCTTCTTCAAAATTCAACAATTTCCGAACGCATTGTGCATCTACATGTACATCCACCGTACTGTGCGTGGCGGGCGACACCCTGCAACACTTCAGTTCACTTCCCCTCCTGTTCCACTCGCCAACAGACTGAGGGAAAACTGTCTCCGTCTGAGCCCTAATTTCTCACATCTTATCTTCGTGGTCCTTACGCGAGGTGTGCACTGGCGGCAGCAGTATCGCTCTGCAGTCGCCTTCAGATACCCCTTCTCTAACTTTCTCAGTAGTATTCCTCGAAAATATAGTCGATTTCCCTCTAGGGATGCCAATTTGAATTCCCGAAGAAACTCTCTAATACTCGTGTGTTGTTCGAATCTACCGGTAGCTTACTTTACTTTTTCGTGTACGGAAACTACAATTGGTTTGCCCAGTATTGGGCAATGTCCAATGCTTCTTCTTTAGCCAGCCATAGATCGTCGAGGGTGCATCTGTGGGGGCAGGCAGGGCACTGAAGGAGATGTTCCATGTCCTGTCGAGTGCCGCAGTCGCATTTGTCGTCATTTTCGTCCGACAAACCTCACTTGATCAGATTAGATTTCAAGGGGCCACCCCAGTTCTGATGCGGTTAAGCATTCTCCAGGTTTTCCAATCACCAGAAACGCCGCTTGGTTGGTCCTCTCTTAGTGGATAGTAGAAGGGGGGCTCATCTAAGGCGCAACTTCGGAAACGGCGTCTGGATTTTAGTCTGCTGGGGCCACACTCTAGGCCAAATATTGAGTGACGGGCATCGAAGGTTTGTTTTAGCTTCTCGGTATGTTCATGGGCTTTCCTACGTGAATCAGGGTTTGTGAAACCTGCGGCCCTGTGAAGATTTTCTATGGGGGTAGGTTTCATGCAGCCTGTCACTATCCTGAATGTTTCATTCAAGCTAATATCTACCTTTATTGCGTGGGCGGATCTGCACCATACCGGGCAGGTATATTCGGCAGTTGAGAAGCACAAAGCTTGGGCTGAAGTTCTGACCACGGTAAGTTTGGCACCCCATTTACTGTTGGACAGCTTTCTTATTAGGGAATTTCGTGCTTCTACTTTTTGCGTGTTTTTTCGCAATGATATTTGTATGTCAATGTTCTGTCCAGCACGACGCCAAGGTAGGTGGAAGTATCTGTGCGTTCTAGTAATGTCCGATCCCAGGTAACAATGAGCCTGTACTTTGCCTGCCTCGAGTTCAGCTGGAATGCACTCACTTGAGTGTTGGAGGGATTGGGTTTTAGAGAATTCTTTTTGTAGTAGGTTGACATTATAGGAAGGGCGGTTTCTAGTTTCTCCTCGATGGCTTCGAACCCGTTGCCTTGAACTGTTATTGCCAGGTCGTCTGAATATGCAAAAGTTTTGGTTTTGTCTGGAGTTGATTGGTCATTTGTATATATGTTGAATAGGATTGGCGCCAACACGCTCCCTTGGGCGAGCCCATTTCTTTGTATCCGCCATCGACTCTTTTTCCTCTCAAGCATTACGAAGAACTGTCTATTTTGGAGCAGGGATTCGACTATCTTGACTAGGTGGTAGTCTTTCAGGGTCTCGTAGATTTTATGCAGTAGTGTTTGACTGGTGCAGGACTTTCCAGGTCTAAAACCTGATTGGCGTGGAATTAGCTTCGAGTCAACGATCTTCTCTATTCTGTTGAGGATCAATCTTTCATAGAGCTTAAACAGGTGGCAGAGAAGGGTTATGGGTCGATAGCTCTTCGGAAACTCTGGGTGCTTCCCGGGTTTAAGGAGAGCCACCACCTTTGAGTTCCTCCACAGTTTCGGGATTTGAAAGGTTTCATGGCACACGTTAAAAAGTCCAAGTATCCAGTCCCTGGCGCCAAGGCCGAAGTTTTTAATCTGTTCCACGCAAATATGATCAAACCCAGCGGCTTTCCAATTTTTCATGGTATTTATGCCGTTGTTCTACTCTCTCATGCTAAATGGTTTCTGGAAGTTGGTGTTTTCCGTTGGCAGTAGGCGTGTGATTTTAGTTTTCTGACGTTTGGAATTGAACTTGCCGTTTAGGAGGAGTTGGTTGGCCACCTGGTTTGGAGTTACGTTGGCCGGAGCCTTGCTTGTCCTTGGGTCACCATCCAGTTTCTTAATCAGGTTCCAGGCTATTTTGCTACTGTGGGACATATCCATTCTTTCTAGGGTTGCTTATCCACTTCTTCTCACGTGCCTCGCCGAGGGCTGACATTAAAGCTGTGCCGCAGGTGATGGTTTCGTCGCTGAATGGATCTACGCCCAGTTATTTGAAAGACGTGACTGTGTCAAGCAGGGCACTACTGATGCTGTATCCGAACATCAAACGTTTCGTTTTTCTATTCATCCGCATTAACTTACATTTTTCTACGTTTGGAGCTAGATGACATTAATCACACCAAGTAGAAATTTTGTTCAAGTCATCTTGTATCTTGCTACAGGCACTCAATTTCGACACCTTACCGTTCAACACAGTATCATCACCAAACAACCGCAGATTGTTTCCCACGCTGTCCGCCAGATAATTTTTGTATACAGAAAATAATAGCGATGCAATCAGACCAGACTTCCCTGGGGCCCTTAACTCTGATGAACACTCTGTGCCGAGGACAACATACCGGGTTCTATTACTTAAGAAGTCTTCGAGCCACTCACATATCAGGGAACTTATTCCACTTGCTCGTACCTTCGTTAACAGTCTGCATTTACCCGAAACATCCCAAGCAATTTTACGGCGTGAGTCCGCTAATTCACCAGCATTATCTGCGATCTTTAATAGCCGTTTCTTCCAGTTTTTCTACGATTTCATTGGCTGATGTGCTGCACGCTCAAGGCGATCATCACCTTCAACGCTTTCACGGTCCTCTTCGACACGCTTTTAGCACACGCAATTCCTTAATTTACTCATAGCACACTCAACAACACCGATATTTGATATTACTAAAACGTTGATAGACACTTTTCAGACATTTTTACCAACGCATGAGAAAAATGACGTGCCCATCGGACTAATCCAAGATGGGAAAATACCAATTCCACGTGCCTTTTCAAACACTCCGCATGTAGCAAGAATTGTGGCGTTTCAAACTCTTACCTCTTAGTAGAAACACAAAGTCAGAATAAGACCTACATTGTTCACATTAATTCTGTCAGAATACATTCATCGTTTTAGAAGGAGATGTAGACGAACACGTATTCACATGAACAGGCAATCGGTTCTGTATTTTTGGTCGATATACAGTGTCTTTCCGTAAGAGCGTGCAAAAATTTAACAGTACATAGAAGATGCTCCACCGGCCAATTTGACCTAGAGAACCTGGAATCAGCTTAAAGAAATAATATGAATAAAATCACATTACTGTGCACCTTAGTTTCAGTTACCTGCAAATACGATCACTGACGCAATGAACGTAGCAGTTGTAGTGTATCTTACAACCCGTGCTGAAATTGGCAGCCATCAACCTCAATGCGAGCGTGACATCGGCGAATGAAGTGAATACCCCTAGCTGCATACAGGCGTTGGTATAAGTCAACGGGGACAGTTGAAAATGTGTGCCCCTACCGGGACTCGAACCCGGGAACCCCTCCTAGCATGGCAGACGCTCTATCATTTTTTTTTTCATGGCTTCAAATGAAACATGAAACTGTTTTGAGAACTGGTTGTCAGATTTTAGCGCTGACTTGGAGGGCTGGAAATGCGCGAAACAGTCGCCGGCATGCGATTGGTTACCACACCTTTGCACAAAACGCAAGGCCTCGTCCGGGATTTGAACCCGGGACCTCCTGTACCCGAAACAGGAATCATATCCCTTTTTTTTGGGGAGGGGGGGGGGGCTCCCTTCTCCCCTTATAGCCCAGCCAATCTCTCGCCTGTGTTGCCTTCATCGGCCAGCTTCTAAGCTGTATTTGCAAATACATCATGACATTCTACATAAAAAAAGAAAGCGAATGGGGATGAGATTCCATTGATTAAGAAGGAAAAATAAACATTTTCTCCAATTTGTGATGCGAGTAGAAGTATGCGTTGTTTGCAGACCTCCGTTGCGCAATGTATGAAAATTGTTTCTCGATATTTTTTCTTTCCAAAGTGGGAAACAGAAAAACTTATATAACACAAAGGACTATCGCTTCATTGTTGAAGGAAATTGGTTCTCCTGTTCTGCGAGAAGAAGGAAATGTAAGGACATTAAATGGGAAATAAACCTGCCGTCTGCAGTGGTAAGCGCTTTTAAATAATGTCGTAAAATTTCGACGATAACTAATGTCTCAGGAAGCAACTATTATTCTTTATATAGATAGGTGTTAACCTCTACTATCGGAAACGCTGGGTTTGAAGTAATTAACCGTTGATTAAAATGTGCAGCATATTTCCAAATAATCTCCTGTAGTCACGATGTTGTGTGATTTTAAGGTGTTCAGTTTCGATGTAAGAGTAATGCCTATTCTGCGTAATGCTGTGTGGCCCATGATCCACGTTGCAGCGTTATTTTAGCTCGTGGATTCCTCAGTGTTTGTGGATGAATGATCTCTAAAAGGTCTACACTACTGGGCGTCGTGCGGTCTATCAAAGCCAACCTTTGAAGAAGAAATTTTGTAGTTTCTTCTGCAGGTCCACACTTGAGCTTGTGTATTGTGTATTAGTGTATCAACTCTCCCACATGCGTCACAGTGGGGCGTCGGATAAAGGCCTATCTTATGTAGCTTGTCATCCGTTGTTACTTTATTGTTGGCTCTTAGATACCAGTCGGATATGACGCGTGGCGGTAACATGTCGCTGTGCACATTCCGCCATACCATACTCCATTTTATATGTGGATATTTGTCTTCGAGACGATTCCTATGGTTTGTTGTCATGAGATGTTGTGTCGGATGTAGCTTATTTCCCTGCAGTTCCGTCGCACATGTCGGAAATGAAACGGAATGCCGGTGATGTCAATGGGCGGGTCAAGGCTATGAGGCTTCCATCGGTGGATGACGCTTGCGAAGATACTGGTCCTCCGGGTGCGATGCGATTTAGGAGCAGCGTGACACATTTTTTGTGTACCTTAATGGGGTTAAGGCCACCTTTGGACGTAGGTAAAGTTGATGTATCTAATTGAACTTTGAAAATGTGCCCTCTAAAAAGAAACCAGCACAGTGCTTGTTGTATACTCTTTGCTAGATGTTCGGAAACAGGAAGAACTCGCGCCAAAGAATTCATCTTGGACAGTTTATCTGCTGAGATTCAGCACCTGAAGAGAACCTTCCAGATGAATGGATACTCCGACACGCAGATTAGACGCGCTCTCCATATGAGGAAGAAGAAGAAGGAGAAGAACCTTCAGGAAGATGAGAACAACAAAAGTCTGGCGTTCCTCCCGTGCACAGGACCACCCACGGCCAAGATTGTCAGGATACTGGAGAAAAACAAGATAAAAACCATCTTCCATAATCCAACAAAAATCAGAAATATGCTGGGCTCAATGAAGGACAACTTAAGTCTAAGTACTCCGGGTGTCTACAGTATTTCCTGTGAATGTGGGAAACAATATATTGGGCAGACGCAGCGTTGCATAACGCAACGCATCTCTGAACATGTGAGAAGCGTCCGCCTCGGACAAAAAGAAAAATCCGCGGTAGCGGAGCACAGCCTCAGTGAAGAACACACGTTTCAATTTGAAGAAACCAAGAGACTGTGTAGAGCGAAAGGTTTCTGGGACTCAGTTATTAAAGAGGCAGTGGAGATACGGGTTAGTGACAACCTGGTCAATCGGGACAGTGGCTTCCAACTCAGCAGCGCGTGGATACAACATTATCAAGAATGAGACGAGAGCGCTCCGATGGAGGTAGGTCGGTGGCGGCACCGAGACGAGACGCCAGGACCCGGCGCCCGCGGCTCTTCCCCCCCCCCCCCCTCCCCCCGCCACGCGCCGCCGCGCCGATTCCGCTCGCGCCTGATTGGCCCGACCCGCGCCAAGGATGCAGAGATGCCCGTGGTCCAGCGGCTATAAAGACCCGGACGAGACGTGAACCCGACACTTCGCCTGAAGATAGCAAGTAAGAAACTTGCTGAAACGTTGCTGGAGAACAACGCATTGACTCGGCTGTCAACCCGAGAAGAATTTATCTTCAAGATTCGCCGAGAAAGCCTGCATTCTCATGGTTTACTTACTAATTATCGATACGTGTTTACAACTTTCAAGTAACAATGGAAAGCGATTATGTGAAGCCTGATATTGGAAACCTTCCAAACTATCACGCATTTACCGTTCGGCAACGAAGTCAGCCTACGTTCCTCTACACAATAGTACGAGAATTGAGCCCTCTGTTTCTATTGTTTGACGTGGCCAAGTGGTTTGCACGTGCGAATTACAGATGAAAGGATACGGGTTCGCGCACGGATGGGTCAAAAAAAAATTTTTTTTTTCCTCCTCATATATGCAACACGCTCTGCGACATTGTTACTCGTGTAAGTTAAGATTGTTCTGCAATATTCTTTATTACTTACATACAAGAGCACACTTCCTCAGTAATGATTTCGTGATTTCTGTGTGTTTAAAAAACGAAATATGAAACTGCTGGAGATGTAATTGCTGTGAGTGAAACAACAAACTGTCACCTTTATATTTTTTCTTGTCAGAAATAATTCAGCATTTTTTCCGAATATGTAGCGATTTCCGAGTTACGGTTAGACAGGAATCTAAGAGCACAACTTCAATTACTGGGAATGTAACTAGCAGCAGTCGTCTTGATAATCTTGCTTCTCGCAACTGTTTACCTGCGATCGATTCCTCAACAGCAGTAGACAGTGATATTTTTAGACTGTAGCAACATATACGAAACATTTTCATTCATGAGATGCATGTTATAAACTTCGACGAACTGCGGGAGCTCTCGAAAATGCGTTTTTTCAATTTTGTTTTTAGGACCCAAATCGTTGACGTATCATAGAGGGAAGTGGGCTACTTAATCATTTATATCTCTAGGAGCGAGTTATAACCACATTCTGCTTATCGTCTTATTCATTGAAACTCTCAGAGTCAATTTTTCCAGTGTTTTTATAGATGTGTTAATACAATGTGTTACCACACTATTCGTAACTCGTGTTCCGAAAAGTAAAATCCAAAACACGATGTCAGTGTGAATAAGAATAAGATGACGTAATGAGGAATTTACGACAATCTGCAGAATACAGCCAAATACGCTTCGTTATTATGCATGCATGGAAACATGCAGTCAGGGCAATTGTAAAAATTTCTATGCATTTCAGCTGAGAATAATGGAAATGGATATACTGCGCCTTATACCGTTAAGGAAGAGGCAAGAGCGATGAAAGCGAGCACGTCAGCTCGATGGAATGCGGCGTCATGCGTTATGGAAACGTAAAGGCAACTTTCGGTACCTGGAGGAATAGCACGCCAGTGTCGTCTGCTATCTACTTTGTGTTCGTGGCGCTGTGCGCGCTGCAGTGCGCATGCGCAGATCTGTGGCTGCTTGCTTTTGATTGGCTTGCGCGACGCAAACCGACAACAGCGCTTCGGTTCTCCAGACCCGAACGGTATCGCTACCGAAATGCGTACTGAATAATGCAGGGATTCTAATTCGAGTAGTAAACTGTTCGGTGATCTTGAATACCGAAACGGTCGGCACAATGGCGGAAAGATACAGAATAGATACCCTGGCCATCACTCGGGGCTGCGACTGACGTCAGCGAGTTCCTTCGGGAACGTTGTGGCAGCTGCTCGCTGCTCTGCTCGCTCTTCCTCTTAGTTGGTACAGTGCTCTGTTTCTTCTCGGCGCTCAGTAGTGCCTTCAGATGTTGAGTTTGTTCACGAATGCGTTCTTGCCTCGCGGTGTTCTCGCAGCGCACTGAGCAAGAAGACTGAGGTTCAGTCTCACTGCCACTTTCTGACATGACATGGGTACAGTTATCAAACCATCCGACTTTTCTTCT
This sequence comes from Schistocerca gregaria, assembly GCF_023897955.1. NCBI lineage: Eukaryota > Metazoa > Arthropoda > Insecta > Orthoptera > Acrididae > Schistocerca > Schistocerca gregaria. Next base: position 41,641,739 of record NC_064923.1, on the reverse strand, counting down.
TTGCCGCTATTCCCTTTACTTCTCCTTCGACGTCTGACCTGCACCTGCTCTTGCGTCTCACATGGCTGGCGCAGCGTCAATATCCAGCGGTAACAGTCGTAGAGTGGACGAAGGAGCCGAAGGGCCGTCTGTCCTACCGGGAATGCCTTTGTCACTGCTTTCCACCAGTGCTGGTATTGCCGCTTCATTAACATGTTCCGGCTGCTGGGGTTGTGGTACAGTCCCTGCAACTACCTCACTCAATAATGGAACAAGCTTTTCACTACCGTCTGCAGGACGTTCCCGCGGAAGCTGATGTGGACGTCGACGTGTGCACTTCATCTGCAGATGTTGTGTTGAATGGCAGATCGAACAGGTAGGAGGTTGATCAACGTAAGTTACCTGCGCGCGACAGCCGCCAATGGCAACATGCGAAGGTATTTTTTAAGTCTATACGTACACTTCTCACGCCGCTGTTAACTTGGTAACGATGTGCACGTACCCATTTTTCATTGGTAACCGACAAAACAACGCCGTACAGAGACAGAGAACGTGCAATGAGCTCATTAGGACACTCAGGTGGCACATTAAATACCCTGATGGTTCTCATTCCGTGTCCCGAAGACACGGTCTGGACATTACTAATACTACCATCAGTATGACGAAATTGTCTCATGCCAACATGCTCCGCAACGAATTCCTCGTAAGCTTCACTTGAATTAAATTTGACAAATAACGAATACTGCACGAATTCCAACTGAAACGTGTCGGCTATATCTTCATGCAATTTCAAATCCTCAAAAATCCACTCGTGAATTTCAAATGCCGTCGGCCACAATGCAGCGCAATCGAAAACACACTGAGTGCTGTTGGCTCTGGTAATTGTCGACATCATACTTACAACAGTTATAGAGAAAACAGATGTAAGTAACTCTCCCACAAGCTGCTTGGCTCACCACCTCAGCACCGCTCGAGATGTAAACACTGGCCCGCGCGATCGCCCGTCACCGCGTGATGTGCACTGTCCATCTGAGCCGCCGAGGGCACAGAGGATAGGGCGACTGCAGGGACGTATCCCTGTCACGCCTCCCGTGAGACCCACATTCCCAGCTTACTGTCCCGCACTGTATTCCTAGAGCCCCTGCCCATCATACTCATTACTCGCGGCGTTTTTGCTGATTCCCGTAAGAGTTCGGGCACTGTTTGTGCATCTGAACAGATACCACCTTCATACATAAGGTTCTGACGCACCCTGACAAACACCCCTGGTGTCACATCACAGGCAGCGACAATGCTGCGACTAATTCATGTCCGTGTCCACTGGGGTCTCATACACAAGTGACTTAATATATCGCCATAGGAAATAATCGAGGCGATTCAGGTGAGGTGACCTCCGCTCCCAATACACCAACCAGTAACTAAATCATTTAAATGGTTGCAAACATCCATATTCAGGTGAGGTTGTGTATCGTCATGTTGTATCCATATCCTCTCACGAACAGCCAAGGGTACGTTACTGAGGCAGAATTCTTTGCGCGAACCTCAAGTAAAGGTGGTCATGCAGTCGGTCAGGTAGAACATAAGGCCCAATGAGATTGTCGCCTACAATGCCAGCCCAGCTATTCATAGCAAAACTCTGGTGTAACTCTGCTGCAGCCTGACAGTTTTCTTCATCCTGCACATGGATGTCCCTGCTGTTCAAAATACCATCAGGATCAAATGAGGCCTTGTCAGTAAACAGCGGGATTTAGAGGAAATCTGGTCGATCAATCCATTGTTGGAGCAACCACTGACACAGCACGACTCTTTGTGCAAAATAAGTCACAAGCATTGCATCGACTAATTGTGGGGGATACGGGCGTAACTGTTGTCCTTGGAGAACTCGCCACACGCTAGTATGTACAGCGCCCATTTCACGTGCAATACGACGTGCACTTGTAGTGGGGACCACTGCAACACCTGAAAGCACCTCCTATTTAAAATCGAGTGTGCAGGTAGTCCTCGTGTTGCCTGGTCCCTCGTTTCTTCTTTCCAGTGAACCAGTCTCCCGCATTCGTCGATCAAGAGAAATAAACACTTAGCGTGACAGATGATATCTGTTAGGAAGTCGTTGCCTGTACAGTCTTTCAAGACCCAGAGCACTTCAACGTACGTCCCTGTACACAAGGTGCATATCTGTGAGTTCTGCAAAACTGTATCAGTACTGTTCCATTGTATTGTACTGTACGTCTCTGAACAGCAGCATTGGGACAAGGCCGTTTCTGAGCCAAAGTACCATTATCCAAGATGGCGACGATGACGTCATCAACAGACGTCATTTGATGACATCATCCGAGATGGCGTCCGTGACGTCAGTTGATGACGTCGTTCAAGTTGGCGGATGGAGTGCTGTGAGGATTGTTTGGAAGCAGAGGAACGAGGGGACTTTCTCAACCGAGTCATCACTGGAGATGAGTCCTCGTTTTAGAAATTTGATGTGGAGCTCAAATCTCAAAGCAAGCAAGGAATGGAATGGAAACTAGCAAGTTGACAGCTGTGACGTCACCCAAACCCAAGGCAGTTTCTGGCACAAAATACCGTTATCCAAGATGGCGTGAAAGTGCACATCCCCCTCCCTGGTGGGAGTTAAAATTCCATCCGGACAATGCAACCTCTACCAACCTAAGAAAATGGCGGGAAAGAACTTGGGGTACCTCCACTAACCTAAGTCGTCCGACTGCCACCTCGTCCTAGGCATTGGTGAGAAAAGGACTCAGCCTCCACTGGGCTGGTGGAGAGAGGAACAATTTACTTAGGGGTGGAGTATATTTATTACTCTGATACAAAACACACGCTCTGACATGCTTGGGGTCACGTCACACAGCCTACAGACATGCTAACCACTAAAAGAATCTGCAAACATGGTTGCTAATCGTCAACTGTCCTTATTGCAACAGTCCTTATTTAAACAATTTGAGCCGCCACCACCAGCTGGTGTGTTCGCCGCGAGGTCCAGGCCCCAACTGACCCAGTACACAGTACCACTGCCAGAGAGCACTATCATCCCTCCCATCTCTTCTACCGCTTTGTCCCTCCTGTGATTCTAACGGGGCACATCTGACATGCCTAGCCTGCATGCGCACATAGTGACGCAACAGCGTACAGACTGCACGTGCATAAGGACGTCACATCTCTGTCTAAATAAACGTCAAGTCGTCCTCTGGGCCGCGCATGTGCGTGTTCACCGCTGCTAACGTCATTCCCGTCTCTACCTGCTCTCCAGCGAAGACCTATTTGCAAAGTGACTCACCCTCGCAGATGCTGTAGAACAACTGTTCCACCGCTCGCGACATATGTGTGTGACATGCGTACTGGTGTCACAGATTATGCAGTAGAAATCTGCCCGCGATTCTAGCAGTACTCGTGCGACGTGTGTAGCCTGTGTGCACATAGTGACATCACAGAGTATAGCCCACATGTGTATACTGACGTCACAGATAGTCTTCTAGAAATATGCTAGCGATTCTAACAGAACACATGTGACACATCGCACATCTAATGTATTAATTAGCTAAGTACTTTATTCGAATCCGATTTTAATGGTATTCGATAACTGAATGTATCACTTGGAGATTCAATGATCAAATAAGAAGTTCGAGGTTTTCCACTAGGAACGCAGTCATCATACATTCATTCATGACATAGCACTACCCACCCCTAGAATGCTGGGCTCCTATTGGCTACTGCATCAGTGACGTGATTCGACGTCATAGAAGCTATATAAGCCACAACCGAACTTTCCATCATTCTGCTTCTGTACTTCTGCGAGTTTCCCAGAGGTCAATCGTTTGTACTTTCATCATCATCATGAAGCGTACTAACAGCAGCAGCGGCAAGCGCCGCCGAGGAGATGAAGATCAATTACCTGGTAAGTACTTTTTCAGTGTTCAGATATCCGTTTGAGTCACAGTCCACAGATTGTTGTGTCCTTTAACGGATTGTCCCTGTATTATGTGTTTTCTGTATTCAAATATCTGTTTGGACCACACTCCACAGGCTGCTGCGCCCTTTAACGGATTTCTCTGTGTTCTATGTTCTGTGTTATATCTTTTGTGGACCACACTCAACACAGACTGCTGTGTCCTTTAACGGGTTGTGTGTGTGTGTGTTCAATGTTTCTGTGTCATATTTGTTTTGGAGCGCAGTCAACACAGACTGCTGAGTCCTATAACAAATTCTATGTCTGTGTTATGTGTTTGTTTGTCAAATATCTGTTTTGGCCACAGTCTGCAAACTGCTGTGCCCTTTAACAGATTCTGTGTATGTGTGTGCTACAGAGATTTTTTTCCGTTCTGGATATTATACTCAGTCATTTCCATCTTTCTAGAATACATCCCTCGCATGTTGGCTGAGCTAGCCCATCAGCTACAGGTCGACAGGGCTGGAGCACAGCACGAATGTAAGTACATTTCTAAAAGATAGTTCTTAGATAAAATAATTTCGTGTAATATATATTGGTTTTCTATGTGCATAGATTGAGCTGTCAGACGTATTCTTTTCATTTCTTTCTAGGGAGGGAGCCGATGAAGAAGTCATGCAAACAGAACAAGGCAGGAGTAAAATCTCTGATTGGGTTCATGAGATGGTGGCCTCTGTGGATGAAGAAGAAGAATCTGAAAGGCGCAAGCGTATGGCCCTTTTAGATGAGGCGGAGGATATACATGAGTGGGTGGGAGACCTCACTGAATGTGTTGATGAGTTTCTCAAGCCACGGAGGCAGAATGGAGAAGGTGAATATTTTTTAACTTTATCATTACAGCAAATATTACCATTATTTAGTCTTATTGTTTATTGTTTTAAATCAAGATCATTAAACCGATTTGTTCTTCTTTATGTTACAGGCATATCACATGCCGTACATCGTGTATCTAGAGTGGTGTTTGTGGGGGTGGGAATTGGCCACACAACACAGAGACACACAGCACCATGTATAGCACCGATCACAGCTGCACGAGAGGCGGCAGCAGCACGTGCCCCCGCACCACCGCAAGCCCTCTGGTGCCCGTGGGCAACCCAGCTGGCAGAAGAAAAACGGCATCTGTCTCCCACCTCACCGCTTGGTAATGGGGACATCAGACCCTGGGAACCATCGCCGCAGCTCGTTGTTCCCCTCGACCATCACCGCCTCCGTCTCCTCAGACAGTTCGCTCCCACCATCAATGAAAGGTGTGTGTACCGAGGCGCGTACTCCTCCCTACAGCTGATGCACCCTCACGAGCACCGTCATCTGCAGGATGGACTCCTATGTGTAGTAGTAGTAGTAGTAAATATTGATTATCCTATGGCTAGCGGTAGGGCTCTCCCCCATCCTGTTGGTAGTGAAGGACATCAGAATAATGGTATAATGACCTCATTCACAAGGATTGAGAAACTGGGAGGGAAGTGCCCCGACCCTGTCGGGTTTCTGAAGCATGCCTCCTTGTCTTGGAGTCCGAGCTCCTCAAAGTCCTAGATGATCCCAGATTTAACGCCATTAAATGCAGCGTAGTACTATGCTGCAAGTTGAATCACCCACCTAAACATCCAGGTGATGCATAGTCTATAACTCTGCACTAAATATGGGATGATAATGGCGTTATTTCTCGGAGTACATCCATTTCTGAGTGGTATTATGTTCCGGTTTTCCGAGATGTAAGTACACAGGTCCACTAAGGCGCTCAGCCATGTACCACACCTTGACATCCATATACATGTCTATGATCAATAAATGGAGGGTCTAGCTATATCAAACTCCCTAAAGATATAGCAAACAAGAAGACATGCATTAATGTCGAAAATCGGTGTAATAATGCTTGTTTTGCATGGTCAGTCCTGGCTTTTGACAGAAAGTACAATCGAACTATCAGTTTAATAAATCACAGCTGCAAAATACTAACGCAAATTCTTTACAGGCGAATGGAAAAACTGATAGAAGCCGACCTCAGAGAAGATCAGTTTGGGTTCCGTAGGAATGTTGGAACACATGAGGAAATACTGACGCTACGACTTATCTTAGAAGAAAGATTAAGGAAAGGTAAACCTACGTTTCTAGCATTTGTAGACTTAGAGAAAGCTTTTGAAAATGTTGATTGGAATAATCTCTTTCAAATTCTGAAGGTGGCAGGGGTAAAATACACGGAGCGAAAGGCTATTTACAATTTGTACAGAAACCAGATGGCAGTGATAAGAGTCGAGTGGTATGAAAAGGAAGCAGTGGTTGGAAAAGGAGTGAGACAGGGTTGTAGCCTCTAGCCGATGTTATTCAATCTGTATATTGAGCATGAAATAAAGGGAAAAAAAAGAGAAATTCAGAGTAGGTATTAAAATCCATGGAGAAGAAATAAAAACTTTGATGTTCACCGCTGATATTGTAATTCTGTCAGAGACAGCAAAGGACTTGGAAGAGCAGTTGAACGGAATGCACAGTGTCTTGAAAGGAGGATAGAAGATGAACATCACCAAAAGGGTAATGGAATGTAGTCGATTTAAATCGGGTGATGCTGAGAGAATTAGGTTAGGAAATGAGACACATAAAGTACACTCCTGGAAATTGAAATAAGAACACCGTGAATTCATTTTCCCAGGAAGGGGAAACTTTATTGACACATTCCTGGTGTCAGATACATCACATGATCACACTGACAGAACCACAGGCACATAGACACAGGCAACAGAGCTTGCATAATGTCGGCACTAGTACAGTGTATATCCACCTTTCGCAGCAATGCAGGCTGCTATTCTCCCATGGAGACGATCGTAGAGATGCTGGATGTAGTCCTGTGGAACGGCTTGCCATGCCATTTCCACCTGGCGCCTCAGTTGGACCAGCGATCGTGCTGGACGTGCAGACCGCGTGAGACGACGCTTCATCCAGTCCCAAACATGCTCAATGGGGGACAGATCCGGAGATCTTGCTGGCCAGAGTAGTTGACTTACACCTTCTAGAGCACGTTGGGTGGCACGGGATAAATGCGGACGTGCATTGTCCTGTTGGAACAGCAAGTTCCCTTGCCGGTCTAGGAACGGTAGAACGATGGGTTCGATGACGGTTTGGATGTACCGTGCACTATTCAGTGTTCCCTCGACGATCACCAGAGGTGTACTGCCAGTGTAGGAGATCGCTCCCCACACCATGATGCCGGGTGTTGGCCCTGTGTGCCTTGGTCGTATGCAGTCCTGATTGTGGCGCTCACCTGCAGGGCGCCAAACACGCATACGACCATCATTGGTACCAAGGCAGAAGCGACTCTCATCGCTGAAGACGACACGTCTCCATTCGTCCCTCCATTCACGCCTGTCGCGACACCACTGGAGGCGGGCTGCACGATGTTGGGGCGTGAGCGGAAGACGGCCTAACGGTGTGCGGGACCGTAGCCCAGCTTCATGGAGACGGTTGCGAATGGTCCTCGCCGATACCCCAGGAGCAACAGTGTCCCTAATTTGCTGGGAAGTGGCGGTGCGGTCCCCTACGGCACTGCGTAGGATCCTACGGTCTTGGCGTGCATCCGTGCGTCGCTGCGCTCCGGTCCCAGGTCGACGGGCACGTGCACCTTCCGCCGACCACTGGCGACAACATCGATGTACTGTGGAGACCTCACGCCCCACGTGTTGAGCAATTCGGCGGTACGTCCACCCGGCCTCCCGCATGCCCACTATACGCCCTCGCTCAAAGTCCGTCAACTGCACATACGGTTCACGTCCACGCTGTCGCGGCATGCTACCCGTGTTAAAGACTGCGATGGAGCTCCGTATGCCACGGCAAACTGGCTGACACTGACGGCGGCTGTGCACAAATGCTGCGCAGCTAGCGCCATTCGACGGCCAACACCGCGGTTCCTGGTGTGTCCGCTGTGCCATGCGTGTGATCATTGCTTGTACAGCCCTCTCGCAGCGTCCGGAGCATGTATGGTGGGTCTGACACACCGGTGTCAATGTGTTCTTTTTTCCATTTCCAGGAGTGTAGTAAAGGAGTTTTGCTATTTGAGGAGCAAAATAACTGATGATGGTCGAAGCAGAGAGGATATAAAATGTAGACTGGCAATGGCAAGGAAAGTGTTCCGGAAGAAGAAAAATTTGTTAACATCGAGTATAAATTTAAATGTCAGTAAGTCGTTTCTGAAAGTATTTGTATGGAGTATAGCCATGTATGGAAGTGAAACGTGGGCGATAAATAGTTTAGACAAGAAGAGAATAGAAGCTTTCGAAATATGGAGCTACAGAAGAATGCTGAAGATTAGATGGGTAGATCCCATAACTAACTAGGAGGTATTGAGTAGACTTGGTGAGAAGAGGAGCTTGTGGCACAACTTGACTAGAAGAAGGGATCGGTTGGTAGGACATATTCTGAGACATCGAGGGATCACCAATTTAGTATTGGAGAGCAGCGTGGAGGGTAAAAATCGTAGAGGGAGACCAAGAGATGAATACACTAAGCAGATTCAAAGGGATGTAGGCTGGAGTAGGTACTGGGATATGAAGATGCTTGCACAGGACAGAGTAGCATGGAGAGCTGCATCAAACCAGTCTCAAGACTCAAGACCACAACAACAACAACATCAAAAAATAACGATAAAAAGCATATTTGTGTAAGGTGTCTGAATTTTTTTTCATCAGAAGAATTATTAGCTATACATCTATAAGGTTGTGCTTCCAAGGACCCGATATGTGTTATTATGCCCACAGACAGAAATAACATCATTAAATTTCAAAATTCTCACCACCAGGAGCAATGTCCTTTGGTACTGTACGCTGACTTTGAATGCCTACAGGCCCCTATTACTCGTTGTGTAGGGAATCACCTTAGCCTTACATACAACTTCACACAAAAACACGTACCTTATGCGGCAGCATTCCAAGTTGTATGTGAATATGATTCTAAACTTAACCACTATGAGTCTTATGTCAGTGATGATCCTGTAGTTTGGCTTCTAACTGAGCTTGAAAAACTTTCATGGGAAGTTGATAAGCTCTACAGCACCAACATTCCCATGTCCAAATCAAAGGAAGATGATGAATTGTATGAAAAGGCGGTTAATTGTCATATTTGTGGGCTACCATTAGATAGAAAACCGGAAACTCCCCATTGAGACCATTGCCATCTTACGGGAAAGTTCTGCAGTGCAGCTCACAATGCATGAAATTTGAAGTATAAGTTACCATGGCACATATCTGTCTTTTTTCATAATTTGAGTGGGTATGACGCTCATTTTCTCATTGAGTACTTGGCTGATTTCGGTATGAAGAATGACCAAGTCTATATCCTGCATGAAAGTTTTGAAAGTACATTTCTTTCTCAAAACGAATGACGCCAAAAATTACCCTCCGCTTCCTTGATCCTCTTCACGTCTTATGCAGACTTCACTCCAGAAACCTGTTTAAACTTTACCTTGGAATGATATGCATATCACTCGATCTGCATTTCCTGATGAGGAAAAGTTCCAAATTGCGACTAGGGACGGAGTTTTCCCATATGAGTATGTTGATTGTATGGCAAAACTCAATGAAGCCAGGCTTCCTGACATATTCGTGTTTACCAGTACTCTCACTGGCGATGCCATAACTACAGCAGATTATGAGCATGCCATGAGTGTCTGGCGGCAATTCAACATCCCCAGTCTGGGAGAATATGCAAGACTGTACATGGACGCAGATATGCGTCTGCTTGCAGATGTTTTCGTAAAGTTCTGGAGTGTATGTATGGACACGTACTTTCTGGACCTCGCCTTTTATTACATGGCACCTAGGTTGTCCTGGGCTGCTAAACTCAAAAAAACAGGGCACAACATCGAACTTTTGACTGATGCTGCAATGCTTCTATTTTTTGAGTGCGGAATCCGTGGGGGACTTTGTCAATGTGTTCACAGGCATGCCAAGGCAAATAACCCACGGATGGGTGTCGGGTTTAACGCATCCCTTGATTCTAGCTACATTATGTACCTAGATGTGAACAACTTATGCGGGCATTCCATGATGCAGCCACTGCTGGATGGTGGGTTTCGATGGGTGTCCAAAGACGAATAGAAGGGATTAGGTGGAAAAATAATGGGTCTTGTGGCCGATTATGATGTAGGGTATGTGCTTCAGACAGACATATATGCTAATAATTTGCATGGAGAGACAAGCGACTTGCCATTATGCCCAAAGCAAAAAATTCCACGAGGAATCACCATCCCTAAACTGTTGGCTACTGTTGGAGATAAGCAGAGGTATATTATTCGTTATCATAATCTCCAGCAGTGCCTCATCTTAGGGCTGAAGCTTGTTAGAATCACTCAGGTTATCTGCTTCAAGCAATCCCCCTGGTTGAAGGAGTATATTGAACTAAATATCGAAAAGAGGGTGGTCGAGAATAAATGATTTTGAAAAAGGTTTTTATAAATTAATTAACTATTCCATTTTCGAGAAAACTATCCAGAATGTAAGAAATGAAGGCGTTACTTTGATTAGAACCGCATGGGAAGGGCGTTATGGTGTGAAAAAGTGTATCGCCAGGCCAAATTTTAAGGGTGCCACCATCTTCAATGAAAACTTTGTTGCTGTGGAGATGTCGAAGACTGCAATAGAATTTATGAAGCCTATTTATTTGGGGATGTGCATACTAGATATCTCCATATTCTACATGTACCACTTCCAAAAGTTGCTTTATATGGATACAGACAGCTTTATCTACTGGATCAAGAACTGCAAACCATATGAAGAAATTAGGTGCCACAGTAAAGAATTCGACACGTCTTCTTATGAGGTCGATAATCCTTACGGTATTGTCGCTAAGAACAAGAAGGTTTTTAGTCTCATGAAAGACGAGGCGAAAGGTTTACCGATTGTAGAGTTTGTGGGACTGATGTCTAAAATGTATGTATATCGTACAATAGACAGGGGCACCCAGAGGTGAGAAAAGGGTATTAGACGTGTGGCATCTCAGGCTCTCACGGTTGAAGACTATTTGCAGTGCCTGTATGGTCGCAGCGTTCAAGATGCTCCTCCACACGTCATTCGGCAAACTAGTATTCGATCGCGAGGTCACGAAGTGTACACTGCACTGCAGTCTAAAGTCGGATTGTCTCCTCATGACGATAAAAGAGTCATTTGTAAGGATGCGGTGGAAATCCGCCCATACACTATTTACTTGAAGCGAAAGTAGGGGTGGGGGACACTGAGAGATAGAGAAATAATGAGTGTGTGAATGTGGTTTGGGGGGGGGTTATTTATCAAATAGTATATCTCTTTTATTACAGTGTAATTATTGGTTGTGTGTGTGATGCATAGTGTGAGAGTGTGTGTGTGTATGTGGGAGTGTAAAAATATGTATGAACGTGTGTGCATATGTGTGTGACTGTAAAATATGTATGAATGTGTAAATACATCTACTTTCATATATATAAGTACCATGTGCTGAAAAAAATAAATAAATACAAATTTTATTATTATATAATCACCATGTGCTGGAAAAAAAATATTGCAACTTTATTTATATATAAGCACAATGTGCTGAAGAAAATAATATTATTGTCTCTCTTTCGTTATCCATGTGTGTGTGTGTGTGTGTGTGTGTGTGTGTGTGTGTAAATGGAGTAGTGTTTACGCTTCACCTTCGACTGGCCATCCAGTCAAAATAGTTTTATTTCCATCCAAATATTTTTTTCTTTAGTATAGCTGTCTGGGTTGGACGCTTTAGAGCTACCCAATTGACTGTTATTATTAAAGTATTTCAGCTGCCTGTGGTGGAAAATGTCTACAGGCACCCAGTTCAGAAAAATATTTAGAGCTGCTCAGTTAAGTTGGGGCCATCCAATTAAACGTTATTAAAGTATTTGAATGATAAATGTGTATTTGAAACATGTATATAGAACTTCTATCAAGTTGGAGCCACTCAATTAATTAATAATTCCACAGGAAATGTCTACTTAAAAATATTAGAGCCATCTAGTTAAGTAGGAGAACGTTAATTCACAGAGCATCTCGGTTCAGTATAGTCTGTTTGTATGGACTTTTATTAGTAATAGTATTTAGCGAGTAAGTTAGTCAATACCTCTGGTTTAGTTTAATGTATGGCTCTATACCTCTGCTTTAGTTTTAAGTTTGGCTCTATAACCAACATTTCCCTCGAGGAATCTCCAACATGTGTTGGATTCCAGTAATAACAATAAGTAAAGAGTATCACTGCATTGAACTGAAATGTATCTCAAGAAATATAATTGTAATCTCGATAATGGAATTGCACGCGCACGCATCTGCAAGACGTATCGCCTTTAACAGACAATTTCAGAGAATTCCCTGCACGCGAGATGAAAGCGTACCTATTAATAGCGCAGGTACTGCTACTCCCGTGTCGACAGTGCTCAAAGGCTGTGGTAAGTGAGTCACACACACACAGTTCCAGTGGAATGCAGCAATAGATGGAAGCAGGTATAGTATCACGCACAAACTTACATGCTAAGGATGCAGGTGTCAAAAAGAAAAAGTATACATGGACTAACCGATTAAGGGCAGTGTTCCGGAATTGATAACTCGTTTGCAGGCTGCCGTTCTTCAGTCGATTGACGTCACGCCGGCGGTTGTGGGTGAGACAGGAACGGCAATTGAGTTCTTGTTTGGGGCTGTTATACGGCTTGAGGACACTATTTGTCTTTGGAGGGAACCCAACCTAGTGACCGTCAGCTGGATAGGGTGTGGTCACAGTTAATCCAATGCCGATTTGTAGACGTTAGATTTGGAAGATCACCACAAAAAATTAACCAACGAGTTGGGAACTTTGGTGAGCGCATTGCAGTTTAAGCTTACATGTTTGGAGTTGGATGGGAGGAAGGTTGAAGATAGAGACTTGCGCTGTCAGAGAGAGAGAGAGTGAGAGCCAGCATGGGAGTTGTACTGTGACAGCCTCTGTCGAGTTAGATGCTGTGTTTGCTAAGTTGTCGAATCCTCTGGACTGTTTCTTTCGAGATATTACTGAATTGGTTATGGAGCGACTTGATCAGGCAGAGGAATTATTGCAGTTATTGGTTCGCTTAGAACAACACGCAGCCACTTTTAGAGTTCTGCACCAAGTAATTTTGTCGTTGTTGTACCTGCTAGTTAAGGGGGAGTTGCAGAACATCCTCTCGCGAGCCATGGCGGAAGGGTTTTCCTTGCGGCAATTAAGGGAACTCGTAGTTAGACAAAGGATGACCACTGGGGTTCGTAAACAGCTTGAGTGTCATTACATTTGGGAAGTGCAGCTGGGTGAGGAGCAGTTACATCACTACGTCGATAGAGTTCAGACAGCCCCTTTGGCCTTGCTGATTAACTTTCCAGAACAAGAATTGTTCTCTATCGTTCTTAGGGGAAGGCGTGCTGCGGATAAGTCACATTTTGTCTTCTGTAAGCAGCTGTGAACCTAGGAAGAGCTCCATGGCGTGGTCGTAGCAGTATCTACATTACCCCTTGAGAACTACGTGCGTCACGAGGTTAAGGGACGGGACGTCGGCGCTGATGCCAGAGTAGCTACATCTGCTGAAGTTATCAAAAGGGAACCCCAGCATTGTTTCAGGTGTGGCAGTACGGCTCATTTGATGCGCTCTTGCATTCAGTCTCGTGCACCCAGAGCCAATAGATGACCCCAGGTTGGGCCGCAAAGTCGGGTTCGAGCTTCCAGACATTGGTGTACTCGTGTGGTCTCTCCCTCATCACCCCCCTTGCCCTATGTTTGTTCTCGGGTAGGTGTCGAGCCGGTTTATGCTCTTTTGGATTCTGGTAGTTCCTTTTCATTATTGAGCTTCTATCCGCGTTTTTCATTATATATGATACCCAGTGGGAGCCGGGGCCTTCAGCAACATCTAAATTCACAATAGCGCATTCACCAGTTTTCCACATAGTCTTCGGTAATGTATCTCTCATATACACACCACGGAATCTTGGTACCTTGAATTTGTCTCTAACAAACTTAAGAAGATCTGTATTTGTGAGTGGTCGATCTGGTAGGACCGCTAATGGGCCTTTTTTATTTTATTTATGAATAGACCAAGCCCTTTCCTGTACGGTTTCAGGTATAATCTTTTTCCGATGGCTGAGGCTTCCAAGGATAGATAGAACATTCGGCGTTAGCATCTTCCATCATGCGGTTATGTCTTCTTGTCTCTTCTAACTGTGCTTGGGAGTTTTGCGCGTTCTTGACTGTTCGAGCAGTAGCTACAGCACCACCAGTGAGGGAACCTACCACCGAGAGTTTGGAGAGGGCCGGAATGAGAAATGGAATAAAACCGCCGGATGTCTTGGGTATTGGTAGAACTCAAGTTGCTTCTTCTTCCTGCATCTTTCTGCTTCAGTGCGTTTTTAGCTGCATACATCGCTGTCAGGATACAGTACTTCAAACAGCCGTGCTTCCCGCCCTTCTTCTTCTTCTTCTTCTTGTTTACCTCACAACGTGCAGCATCATAACTCAGTTGAAATTCATCACTCCTAAACCCAAAATAACTTTCCCACACATGGTTTTATCAACTGCAAATGCTGTGTTGCGTTGAACTATACCAGTATCCTTTCTTCTCTGTATCACCTTAGCCTTATCAGCTAAAATCCTATCTCCAATGTGACGACTTGATAGATCTTTATTTGCAGCGTATGCAATGTCGTGTTCCATACACGCTTTGTCCAGCAGATTAACCCCCTTATCACCTCGCGCCAAGCGTTTCTGAAGCTTTGTCCCAGGTGCACAGTAGTTATACCCAGGATTGTGTAATTCCAGTGGCAGTTTGTCTAGAATACCACCACCATCTCTAATGCGTCTCCTAGCACTTATGTTATGCTACCGTGATAGTTGTGGACCATGCACGCCCATTGTATAGCAAATCGCCGGCATCAATCCAGGTGTTTTGTGTTGCAAGAAAACCAAGCCATTTGACTAGTGCTTTATTTCCCCGACGTCTTATGACTATCTCCACGAGAAAAACATCCGGTTCTGAGCTTTTCTGCAACTCCTCGGTGTAGAAGCAGCCTGCAATTTCTTCAACTTTACTACCCTTTAATATATAAGTTGTAAGTAGGCTGTTTAGGTTTTCTTATTGATAACGCCACGTAGTGCTCTGTATGAAAATCACTGGCTGTGGTGTGTGCAGTCTGTGCCTAGTTTGCATTGTTGTCTGCCATTGTAGTGTTGGGCAACTGGATGTGAAGAGCGCATAGTGTTGCGCTGTTGGAGGTGAGCCGCCAGCAGTGGTGGATGTGGGGAGTGAGATGGCGGAGTTTTGGACAGAGACAGTAGATATGTAAGACTGGATATCATGAACTGATATATATATTATGACTTTTGAACGCTATTAAGGTAATACATTGTTTGTTCACTATCAAAATCTTTTATTTGCTAACTATGCCTATCAGTAGTTAGTGCCTTCAGTAGTTTGAATCTTTTATTTAGCTGGCAGTACTGGCGCTCGCTGTATTGCAGTAGTTTGAGTAACGAAGATTTTTGTGAGGTAAGTGATTTGTGAAAGGTATAGATTAATTTAGTCAGGGCCATTCTCTTGTAGCGATTATTGAAAGTCAGATTGCGTTGCGCTAAAAAATATTGTGTGTGAGTTTAAGCACAGTCATGTATAATTTTTCCAAGGGGACGCTTCATACCGCGACCCTGCCAGGATACCTCACTGGAATCTTAGTGTAGCTTTTGTTTATTGCCAGTGCGTAATTGTAGAGAGAATCTCCTTTGTAGTTGCAGTCTTTCATTGTTGTACAGTAAAACAGTTGTGGCATGCATGTAGATTTGCACCAAGTAATTCGCAGCTGTTCTTGCAATTGACTAGATATTATTTTCAGTGCTATGTTATTGTATTCTCTTATTTTTGCTCTTCAAATTGTGCTTCTCTGTGTCATCATGTGAAATATTGTGACAATAATGGCGTGTGAAAAACGTAACACTAGGCTCCAAAGTAACTGAGAAATAATAGTGAGATGAGCGTAGCTTATCGGCAGCACTGTGTAATGAATTAACAGACATTCGAAGTAGTAATTTGGTAATTGTGCATAGGGAAACGGATCGGGCGGCAAATAATGGCGTAGACAGTGAAACAATTAGTGAACAGGGAAGTATTATCGATCGATCGATCGATCGGCAAGAGCTCGCCTCAGAAATCCGAAATGACGACACAATCTCGCAAACACTGTAGATTCAGGTTTTAGGTCCTCACCGTTTTCTCAAATAAGTCAAGACACAGTTTCTGCTTGTCAAAATGTGAATGTTGCCAGTGCAAATTCGCTGCCGAAAAGCACTGAGGAACATGTTTCAGACACCAGTGCATTGTTCTTACAATTAATAAAACAAATGGGACAAAAGCTTCAAAAGTTAGACACAATTGTACAAAATCTTCAAAAGTTAGACACAATGGAACAAAATCAGAGACAAACACAGTAACAGCTTCAAAAGTTAGACTCATTGGAACAAACATGTGAAGGTTTAACTGCTGAGTTACTTAAAATCGAATCAAATGTCAAAAAGTCTGTAATGACGTAAAAACACAAATTTGTGAGCATTTTCAACCTATTTTTTCGTGGCATGGAAATACATTACAGAATCACGAAGCAGCCATAAAAGAACTGCAAACTATTGTTCATGAAAATCATCAGACCTTGCAAGCTGAAATTCACACCAGTTGCATCTACCGATTCGGTTATGCAATTTGCAAAAACTTAGGAAAACTTAAAGGACATAGTAGATACTCTGAAAATTGGTTCAGAAAGAAACATGGAGGAAATTACTTCATTATCAGAGAAAGTAGTTGAACTTTCGGATCAGTTAAATAATTTATCTACGAAGGTAGATGATAATCTGAATGACACAAAACCGGTAGTCTTTAATGACACAGAAGAGTGCGAACATATTAGAAAATTCAAACAAAATCAGAATCAAATTAATACGCAACACCAAAGAGAAATCCGGGAAGTACAAGATCAGCTGACACAGGTAATACAAGAATGACGTATTTCAGAGGGCACTCGCGCTCCAATACGGGAAGAGGGACATAGAAATATGGTACAGCCACAAAATAATAACACGGGGTACTTCGGAAATTATGAAAGAAACTGGCAAGGTACACCGAATTTTGATATGGAACCGCAGAAACGAAGTAACAATGACCGACATGCGACTCGCCGACATGATGATTTTGACTATAAGCTGTTTATTACCACACGTAAATTCAAAACATTTAAGAATTCCGGCAACGACATTCATCCACAAGCGTGGCTTCATCAATTCTATCATTGTTTTCCTCCCAACTGGTCATTAGAGCACAGATTAGAGTTTATGTGTGGCTATTTAGAGAATGAACCAGCTGTAAGAATGCCATCGGTCATTCACGATTGCCACAGTGAAGGAGAATTTTATCATGCCTTCCTCTCAGCATATTGGTCTCAAGCTACACAAGACCGAGTAAAAACATAGCATCATAATGAAGAAACATTTCAAACAATCTTAATTCTCCAGTCTTGTGAAATATTTTGAAGACATTTTGCACAAGAATCAGTACCTGTCAAACCCATGCAGCCCCTCAGAACTCATCCGCATTTGCTTAATCAAATTACCTGAACATTTACGACATATTATTTTGGCAGGACGTTGCAAAGACGACATTGATTCTTTTCAGGGACTGTTACAATAATTGGAAATTGACACTGACAATCGTGGAACGCGAAAACAGGAGCACAGCAATTACAGGTCACATCCGTCACAATTCCTCGGTGACAGAAGTAATAAATGGACACGACAAGGCTATTCTCACAACGCAAATCGTGATCAAAACAGACACCACCCGTATGACAACCGTTTGCACAGTAGTAAGAGTTACAGAGAAAGTGCGCATTTCCGTAGTAATGAATATAACAGAGACAGTCATAGAAACAGACAATATGGTAACCAGAACTTTTATTATCACGGGAGACAGAATAACTTCAGACGCCACGGTCCACCGTGCAGTGATAATTCAGGGAGAAATTCTCCACCACTTAACCGACAAGAAAGAAATTACAGGAACTACCGACATGACGACAGACGATATAATCGTAACGACAGACTTGAATTGCATCAGAACTGGCGGGATTCAAACAGGACAGGGTCCTCTCGACAAGGTGAATTTGTAGAAGTTAGATCTCCTAATCCTAATAACGACACGCGCCAACAAAGAGGCAGACAACGACTCGCAACGCAGGCAGCCAAGCGCACCGGTTGGGCTTGAGTAAAGTAACACAGAAGGCAACCTCGTGAAAAATTTCTGTATTCTTTACATTCAGAAAGTTGCCTTTGAAAACTTCATCACCATATCTTTAAAGGACATTGCTCATGAACAACATAAAGACCCGATTTGGAAAAGCATCAAAAGTAAATGGCATGAAAAGAGACACACTCAGATTCGGCATTATTATCTGGTTAGAAACAACATACTCTTCAAACGCTGCACTGTTGATGACAAGCTATGGGTACTTTGCATTCCAGATGATTTTGTTAATAAGTTCATTTGGTACATTCATTTCAGCTACGCAAATTTTGGTCCACGAAAATGTTATCATATTCTTCGAACGACTTGTTATTTTAATAATATGGAAAAGAGAATTCGAAGAGTCTTGTCTATTTGCAAACTTTGTCAAAAGGCGAAACCATCTACTATCTCACATCGTGCTCCGTTGTTTCCAATCATTCCTTCTAAATTAAAAGAATTTGCTGCTGTTGATCGCTTGGGATCCCTTGTCAGAACATCAAATGGATTTTCGTACGTTATGGTGGCTGTTGAACTTACTTCAAAATCTGTTTCTTTCACTCCGTTACGTAAAGCCACTGGACAGTCTGTATCCAACGCCTTTTTTAAAAATTTCTTACGTGAAGTTGGGCACGTTAGTAAAGTCATTTCAGATAACAGACGGCAATTCAGATCTGCTGTTTGGTCACGCATGTTTCGGAACCATAAAATCAAACATGTTTTTATTTCATTGTACTCACCACATTGTAACCCATCTGATCGGATTATGAAAGAAATCAATAAGCTTTGCAGACTTTATTGTCACAGAAAGCATCAGCATTGGGACAGACATTTACACTTATTTCAAAACGTGCTGAATGAAATGCCTCATGACTCCACTGCTTTACCACCTACTCTTGTACTGAAGAATGAAGAACCACCGAACAGAATCAGAGAGCGTGTATCTTTCCCGAATACACGTAAACTTCGACACAAAGACATAATTGATTTGGCTATTAAAAATATAAAATTTGCAGCAGACAAAAGGAAAAAATTACACGGTAAAGCAAATGCAAAGAAATTATACATTCGTCAGAAAGTTCTCAATAAAGCTCATTCATAAGAAGAAAAACTTGAGTCACAAAATTCTTTCTAGTTTACAATGGACCTTACAGAATCCGACGTATACCACGTGATAATTGCGTTGAAGTTGAAACTCTGCGTACTAGGAAGAGTAAAGGATTGCACAACATTTCACATGTAAAACCGTTTATTGAGAGATAACCTACTTTTTAACTTTGTCTCTGCCATAAAACTTTTCACTTCACATTTATAGTATGCTTTATCAGACTTAAGGAACTGTTACCATGCAACAATGTTTGAAGTTAAGTATCCAGTCAAGAACCAAGAGAACTTATTTAAACAGAAATTACGAATGCATTGTTATAGTGAACAGACGACACAGTGTTGTTATTTGTACATTCTTGCTTGTTAGTTGCATGATTACGTAACGACTATCAGGCTTACATACTTGGAACATATACTGCTAATGAGATTTTAATGCAACATTTTGGTACTTGAAAAGATACTCTTTATTTGAAGTACATTCGGTGAGATTAAAGATAACTTAGCATTTTGTTTCTTTGGTAGCTAGACGATTGTATCATGACGCCACTAATGTGTGACACAATTTACATTGTTGCTTTTGCGGTGTATCTGTTTTATATCTGCACAGTTTTTCTGTATTATTCTGGAAAATAAAACATGTTTTAGTAGTAACTTTTGTGGTATAGCTACAATGAGACAGTCTTTTTCGTAGCACAACAATACGTTACATTATAGTACTTTCCTCACAATAAGGTACGTAATAACTACGATATCTATACGCAAAGCATTTCACTTTCGTTTATGATGAGCTAAGTACATTAACTTCAGCAGAACTTTGCTTACAGAGGAAGATAACTACGACACTTCCACAGAATTATCTTACAGCAAGACACACATTTAGCGCTACAGGACATGCATTTGAATGATTAATTTTGTATTTAAACCATTTATTTTTCAAGATTTTTGACTTACAAAGAAAGTTTTCCGTGATACATTTCATTCCATTGCTGTAATCTGTACCACCTGAGGGTATACTTACATTAATCCTCAGGGGGAACACGCTTCCTTTGTGTACCATGTGTCTGGCAAGCACAAGGAGCCCTAGCTAATATGGTATTTCCTTATACAACTTTACACATCGGAACCATATTTCTCTGACACAGAATTACACAGCTATTTGATTATTTTAACAGAGAAGCAAACATGTTTTTACTACATCAGTGACAGATGTTTATGTAATTACATAGTTGGATAACTTCACACTTATGAAATTGTATTTTGTCTGTACTTTGTGAACTCTTCATATTTTTTCGGAACCATTGTGATACTATGAAAGCTTTGAATGATGTGTTTGGTATGGGATCATGATTTTAAAGTACGTTTGAGGTTGATGACACTATTGAAATGAGCAGAGAATTTTTTTAGGTTTGAAATTATTGCAGAAAGCTACGACGTTTTTGAGATTTGGCTGAGTTATTATGATGTTATTATTACGATGACAATGTGTATTATGCTGTTGAGGTATGTTTATGATCAATAAAGAGATGCTATATGAGGAATTTGATTATGCTATGTATTTATTATGATGAAATATTGAAGAAGTGTCGACGAATATGTACACTCCTGGAAATGGAAAAAAGAACACATTGACACCGGTGTGTCAGACTCACCATACTTGCTCCGGACACTGCGAGAGGGCTGTACAAGCAATGATCACACGCATGGCACAGCGGACACACCAGGAACCGCAGTGTTGGCCGTCGAATGGCGCTAGCTGCGCAGCATTTGTGCACCGCTGCCGTCAGTGTCAGCCAGTTTGCCGTGGCATACGGAGCTCCATCGCAGTCTTTAACACTGGTAGCATGCCGCAACAGCGTGGACGTGAACCATATGTGCAGTTGACGGACTTTGAGCGAGGGCGTATAGTGGGCATGCAGGAGGCCGGGTGGATGTACCGTCCAATTGCTCAACACGTGGGGCGTGAGGTCTCCACAGTACATCGATGTTGTCGCCAGTGGTCGGCGGAAGGTGCACGTGCCCATCGACCTGGGACCGGACCGCAGCGACGCACGGATGCACGCAAAGACCGTAGGATCCTACGCAGTGCCGTAGGGGACCGCACCGCCACTTCCCAGCAAATTAGGGACACTGTTGCTCCTGGGTTATCGGCGAGGACCATTCGCAACCGTCTCCATGAAGCTGAGCTACGGTCCCGCACACCGTTAGGCCGTCTTCCGCTCACGCCCCAACATCGTGCAGCCCGCCTCCAGTGGTGTCGCGACAGGCGTGAATGGAGGGACGAATGGAGACGTGTCGTCTTCAGCGATGAGAGTCGCTTCTGCCTTGGTGCCAATGATGGTCGTATGCTTGTTTGGCGACGTGCAGAAGAGCGCCACAATCAGGACTGCATACGACCAAGGCACACAGAGCCAACACCCGGCATCATGGTGTGGGGAGCGATCTCCTACACTGGCCGTACACCTCTGCTGATCGTCGAGGGGACACTGAATAGTGCACAGTACATCCAAACCGTCATCGAACCCATCGTTCTACCATTCCTAGACCGGCAAGGGAACTTGCTGTTCCAACAGGACAATGCACGTCCACATGTATCCCGTGCCACCCAACGTGCTCTAGAAGGTGTAAGTCAACTACCCTGGCCAGCAAGATCTCCGGATCTGTCCCCCATTGAGCATGTTTGGGACTGGATGAAGCGTCGTCTCACGCGTTCTGCACGTCCAGCACGAACGCTGGTCCAACTGAGGCGCCAGGTGGAAATGGCATGGCAAGCCGTTCCACAGGACTACATCCAGCATCTCTACGATCGTCTCCATGGGAGAATAGCAGCCTGCATTGCTGCGAAAGGTGGATATACACTGTACTAGTGCCGACATTATGCATGCTCTGTTGCCTGTGTCTATGTGCATGTGGTTCTGTCAGTGTGATCATGTGATGTATCTGACCCCAGGAATGTGTCAATAAAGTTTCCCCTTCCTGGGACAATGAATTCATGGTGTTCTTATTTCAATTTCCAGGAGTGTATATGTGTAATAAGGTAAGGAATAATGAGTAGTGGTTAGGGACTCTGATTTGTGAAAAAGGATGTTGGAAACCAAGAATCGTACTTTAAGAGTTATGAAATGTGTGTAAATGCGTGAATGTATTACAATGTCAGCGAAAATTTTTTGTACACTGTTATATTTATAGGATTTTGTTTCTACAGATTTGTAACGCAAATATTTCGACCTGTGAAATTTTATTTGTATGAGACTGTCACTGTAGTGTAAACTGGTGTCATAAATATTTAGGTAGGAAAGTTAAATGACCTTCACGTAATGCGTCGTGGTCACCCAGCTGCGCGGCAGTCGCCTGGAAAAAAGCCATTAGTGTGTGCCTTTCAGAGGCACAGGTGGAGAGAAAAAAAAAGAGGCCATTATCCTCGCTATTGACATTTCTTTGTAGAAAGCGTCGCAAATACGACACGCTCAAACTTGAAAACATATGATTACACTGTGGAGATCTTAATTTATGATACTTACTAAAATGCCTAATGAAATGATGAGAAACATTTGACATCTATCGTCGTTCTAGTTGAGAGATTGCTCATTTTGTTTAATATATAGCTTCTAGCTGCACTGCAGCATTGGTTAAAATAAAATTTAATAGAGGTACTAATATCACTATTTTCTATATGCAGATCCAGAAAAGAATAATTTTATGATGTACTTTCGTAGAAGAGAGAGCACAAATAGACATTTCCCTTCACAGGAATTGCATAAATAATTTTTTTTACGATTTGGTAACTTGTCTGCTAGGGTAAGTTATCATGATGCATCACTCTAGTGTTAAGATGTGACATAGGTATTAGACATGGACATCTTTAGTGTAATATTTTTTCTACTTGAGCTTTGTCATGTTTAGATACAAGTTATTGCATTTGCTGCTGCTGTTTGCCAGGTATGGAGTTACTGAATTTAACTTTGTATTACTCTGTTAAGCCAGTTTTACTACTGATATATATATATATATATATATATATATATATATATATATATATATATATATATATATATATATATTGCTGCTTGCTTTACCAATTTAAATTTTTGTCATTGCTGTTTGTGTTAATTGTTTTGTGCTGCTGTATTGCTTCATCCCTTAGTTTAGCATCTGAGTTCAGTAGATTTAAGTTAGGTTAAGATGGAGTAGGCTATATAAGAGAAAGAGTTGTGATAAATTGGAAGAAATGCATTGAGAAGCTATAAGAAAATATTTTGGCCAAAAAAGTATTTTGAAAGAGGATATGAACAAAAAAATGTGGTTTAGAGACAACAGTTTTAGGTAGGATTTTCTTGGAAATGAATGATGAGGTAAGATAATGGAAAATAAATAATGAGGTAAGAAATATGTGAACATGTAAATACAGAAAGCATGCTTGGATAGGATTTTTTTGGTGGAAACAAATGTTGAAATAAGACGAAAGATCTATGGAATGAAGTTTTGGGTTGGACTGCAGTACCAAATGTTACACTGAAAACAAACCCTGCCCTTTCCTCTTGTGTTAGTTATTCTGCTATGTGTGTGTGTACGTTTGTATATTTGTGTTTTTCCTATTTTTATGTGTTTAGCTGATAAGACTTACGTTGTAGAATTTTTCTAATACTCAGCTACATTCACTATGATGAGGAATACTGTTTCCTCAAATATAATTTACGTTAATACTACGTTATTTGCTTTGTAAAGATGTTTAGACGTTATTTATTCTGTTTTGTTTTAACGCTCATGTGTGAAATTGATGTTTCAAAAGTTATTCTGACCTTGTATGTATTTAGTTATGTCATAATTCCTGTAACACTGATGTATATGTTATTTCGATTCTTTTGTAAAGCCTGCATTACCATCAATGTTATCTGTATTGTTATTTTCTTTAATGATGAATTTTGTACCATTGTAATTGTATTCTTATGTTGTAAATTTATAATTGTATAGACGCCAGTTCATCAAATTAAGTTACATTTCACTGCACACGTTTCTGTTGGCCATAGTTTATGCACAATATGTGAGAAGTTGGAACTGTTAGTATTTGCACATGTGTTAATAATTCCGCAAGGGACTGGTTAACAGCATAACTGGTTCTAAGGACAATTCCAAAAACTTTGTACGTGCACAAGTGGTGGTTGTGTGGACTTGCTATATTCTCCGCAAGACTCTTCGATGGTGATTGTGCACCTGCACAGTCACAATAGATGGCTGCTGGCCGTCTCTACAAGGACTATAATGGGTCTGCATCTTTGATGGCCCACGAATACCATTATCTCTACAAGGACTACAGTGGGTCTGCATCTTTGATGGCCCATCAATACCATTTTTTCTACAAGGACTGCACTGGGTCTGTACCTCTGATGGCCCACCAATACCGTAATCTCTACCAGGACTACAGTGGGCCTACTCTGTGATGACCTACCTGCCAATATTCTTCAAAACTTCGACTGACTCTGCGGTGGGTTTGCTCTGTTGTGGCCCATTACCTGTCTGCATGTCGAGAGGCAGCACTGTCTTTCCGTTGGAAGGACAACTCTACTTCTTCAAGACTGCATGGAAATCCACTACTCCGTGTGCATTTTCTTTTACTGCTCAGACTTTGAGAAAAACACTGCTATTTTACTGTGATGAACGATCAGGACTGTCTTTATGGACTGTGAGAAAATTTTAGCTTTTGACCAACATTGTATCAATAAGTGTGTGCACTTGGTATCTTTGTTATTGTAATTATGAAAAAATTTTCCAAATCTGTATTGACCAAGGCCCAAAACAACTTGTAAAATTTTTTGGGGGGAGCACGGAGGCTATGTAAGTAGGCTGTTTAGATTTTCTTATTGATAACACCACATAGTGCTCTGTATGAAAATCACTGGTTGTGCTGTGTGCAGTCTGTGGCTAGTTTGCATTGTTGTCTGCCATTGTAGTGTTGGGCAGCTGGATGTAAACAGCGCATAGCGTTGCACAGTGGATGTGGGAAGTGAGATGGCGGAGTTTTGGACAGAGACAGTAAATATGTAAGACTGGATAGGGTGAGCCACCTAACATTACCGCTGGATATATTTCGTAAACCACATCAAATACTGACGAATCGATTCCACAGGCCGAATGTGATGAGAGGGGCTAGTGTAATTGGTTAATACAAACCACAAAAAAATGCACAGAAGTATGTATTTTAACACAAACCTACGTTTTTTAAATTGAACCCCGTTAGTTTTGTTAGCACTTCTGAACACATAAACAAATACGTAATCAGTGCCGTTTGTTGCATTGTAAAATGTTAATTACATCCGGAGATATTGTAACCTAAAGTTGACGCTTGAGTACCACTCCTCTGCTGTTCGATCGTGTGTATCAGAGAGCACCGAATTACGTAGGGATCCAAAGGGAACGGTGATGGACCTTAGGTACAGAAGAGACTGGAACAGCACATTACATCCACATGCTAACACCTTTTTATTGGTCTTTTGCACTGACGGACATGTACATTACCATGAGGGGTGAGGTACACGTACACACGTGGTTTCCGTTTTCAATTACGGAGTGGAATAGAGTGTGTCCCGACATGTCAGGCCAATAGATGTTCAATGTGGTGGCCACCATTTGGTGCACACAATTGCAATCTCTGGCGTAATGAATGTCGTACACGCCGCAGTACATCTGGTGTAATGTCGCCGCAGGCTCCCACAATACGTTGTTTCATATCCTCTGGGGTTGTAGGCACATCATGGTACACATTCTCCTTTAACGTACCCCACAGAAAGAAGTCCAGAGGTGTAAGATCAGGAGACCGGGCTGCTCAATTTATGGGTCCTCCACATCCTATGAAACGCCCGTCGAACATCCTGTCAAGGGTCAGCCTAGTATTAATTGCGGAATGTGCAGGTGCACCATCATGCTGATACCACATACGTCGACGCGTTTCAGTGGGGCATTTTCGAGCAACGTTGGCAGATCATTCTGTAGAAACGCGATGTATGTTGCAGCTGTTTGGGCCCCTGCAATGAAGTGAGGACCAATGAGGTGGTCGCCAATGATTCCGCACCATACATTTACAGTCCACGGTCGCTGTCGCTCTACCTGTCTGAGCCAGCAAGGATTGTCCATGGACCAGTAATGCATGTTCCATAGATTCACTGCCCCATGGTTCGTGACACCCGCTTCATCGGTAAACAGGTAGAACTGCAACGCATTCTCTGTTAATGCCCATTGACAGAATTGCAGTCGATGATTAAATTCATCACCATGTAATTGCTGATGTAGCGACACATGAAACGGGTGAAAGCGGTGACGATGCAGTATGCGCATGACACTACTTTGACTCAGTCCACCGGCTCTCGCAATGCCCCGTGTACTCATGTGTGGGTTCATGGCAACAGCAGCTAACACACCAACTGCACCCGCTTCTCCTGTGACGGGCCTGTTACGGACCCGTTTGTGTGCTACGACCATACCTGTTGCATACAGTTGGCGGTAGATGTTTTGCAATGTGCGGCACGTTGGATGCTCTCTGTCCGAGTATCGTTCTGCATACACCCTGCAGGCTTCAGCTGCATTTCGTCGACACTCGCCATAGATGAGTATCATCTCCGCCTTTTTAGAGTTCGAATACACCATGGTCACAGTTCCTTCAACACTACACTATCACAGACGTCTGGTAACACAGTGTGCTACAGTTGGTCTGCGTGCGGAGACGAATGCAGAATAACAATAGCGGCAAGCGCTACATGTGGACACTGCGACAGCTAGACCAAGCCACAACAGTGCACTACAGCCACACTCGTAAACACGGTCGTCATCGTAAACATGTCCCTGCAGATGTGCTCGCCGACCGTGGTCCGTGTTTGTTTTAACACGCAACTGAACGTCGGAGGTTTCAAGCGTCCTTTAGGTTACAATATCTCCGGATGTAATTAACATTTTACAATACAACAAACGGCACTAATTACGTATTCGTTTATATGTTCAGATGTACTAGCAAAAGTAAAGTGCTTCCATTTAAAAAAATATAGTTTTGTGTTAAAAAAACATACTTCCGTGCATTTTTTTATGGTTTGTATTAAACAATTACACTAGCCCCTCTCCTCACGTTCGGTCTGTGGAATCGGTTCGTCAGTATTTAATGTGGTTTACGAAATATATCCAGCGGTAACGTTAGGTGACTCACACTGTATATTATGACTTTTGAACACTATTAAGGTAAATACATTGTTTGTTCTCTATCAAAATCTTTCATCTGCTAACTATGCCTATCAGTAGTTAGTGCCTTCAGTAGTTTGAATCTTTTATTTAGCTGGCAGTACTGGCGCTCGCTGTATTGCAGTAGTTTGAGTAACGAAGATTTTTGTGAGTTAAGTGATTTGTGAAACGTATAGGTTAATTTAGTCAGGGCCATTCTCTTGTAGCGATTATTGAAAGTCAGACTGCGTTGCGCTAAAAAATATTGTGTGTCAGTTTAAGCACAGTCATGTATGATTTTTATAAGGGGACGTTTCAAAGTTCTAGGATTCGTTCGTTGCACCTTTGAAACTGTAACTATCTCAGTTGACCAGATCGGTAGGAATGATTTCTCAAATGCCGACTTGTGTTTTGAGATACACATCAAATCACCTAGATTAAATTTCTGTTTGCGTGGATCCAGCATCTTAATGCGACAGTACACCGTATCCATGAGTCCATTATCACGAACATCGATTGGCCTCATTTTTATTGTGCTATGTTTGGTTCGATTATACTGAGTAATTCTTTCTGGGACGATATCTGTCCAGTTCCACGAGCCACCAAGGTTGAAACGCATCCACATTCGACCTTTTATTGTTCTGTTCAGGCGCTCCACGATACTTGCCTTCAGGTGAGTGAATGTTGAGTAGTGATGTATTCCATACCATTGTATCACGGTCTTGAAATACATATTGTAAGACTCCCCACCGTGACCGGTTCGGAGGTTGTCTGGGCATCCCTGTCTGTAGCAAACGTTCAAAAACATCCGCGACATTTCTACCCGTTTTTGCTTTGACAGGTAATGCCCAAGCAAATATGGGGTATGTATCAATAACCATTAAAATATATTTGAATCCATTATTCTCATGTGAATATTCCCCCATATCTACAAGATCAACTTGCGACAAGTTATCCAACGCTTTAATCATAACATGCCTGCGAAGGTATGTTTTGCGTGCTGGTTTGTGCAGTTCTCGAACTACTGTCTCCATACTTATTCGATGATACCTCTCTCTCTAAGCTCCGAGATTATTGAAACAACGTCATTCGAATGAGCTGTATTACCTGCAGCAGCTGATGCAATGAGCAGCCATAGTCGATCTATTTGTTCGTTGGCATCGTCATAATATATATACTGCGGGATTCGATTGTTCTATGCTTTATGCTCAATGTCAATACCATCACCGCTGCTGCTAATACTGTTGTTGGTTTCGCCTTCAAGTATTGGCTTCATAATGGTTTCAAATTTCTTGTTGCTCAGGCTTTTCGTGATCTTGTGTACACCAGTCAAGTGCAGTATTCCACAGTTCGTTTCCCTATTATTAACTGAATAATTTATAGGCTTTTTGGTAGGTCTTAGGAAAATAAGGATAATTAAGCTAGGTGTTCTCTCAAACCGTATATCACCAATCTATATTGTGTCATCAGTTACAGTTATAGGATGTGTACCCAACATGTATGGTCTTCCCCTGCTAACGCCGAATGTTCTATCTGACCGGGGGCGTGACGAATAATGAATTCGCCATTCTTAGTGTTTGCAGTAGGTACTGGGAGATGAAGTAGCTTGCACAGGATAGAGTAGCATGGAGAGCTGCATCAAACCAGTCTCAGGACTGAAGACCACAACAACAACAATAGTGTTTGCTGTCGATCCATATGCCATAACCTCAGCAGCCGTAATCTCTCACTAACTGCTGTCCGTGCTTCAATCACTTTCTGCTTCGTCAACATCTCGGAGTATACTAATCAGACACCTCTGCAGAGTGAGGCATTATATATCTGGTCATTTTCTTCTTCCTCTTACTATGTACCTGCTCCCCCTTCTCAACAACAAGGAACTCTACATCTATTTTCCCCTCTATAGCCTCGACCTTTTCAGTTAAGTCGGTTACTTTGTTACCGACTTCATTAAGTAACTCATTTAACGCATTCACCATTCTCAAAAGAGTCTGGTAATATGTCTCTAGTTTCCTGCGTATACCTCCAACTTCATGCACAATAGCCTGAATTTTCGCATCAATGTACAGGCGAATGTTCTGTCTGTCTACACCCATTCTCTCTGGTTGAGAGCTAGACATACGCGCGAATTTGTCCATGGTGCGGCGTATACTGATGTACTAACCTCTCTTACCATGCTATATATCAAACACCCTTGAAAGTTTCGCCCGTAACTACCCCACTGAGTTTTCTTGTTTTATCAATAACGAGAAACCCATACTGTGAATGATTCCAGCTTAAAAAATCATTGAACGACATGCCTGGTAAATGTGTTTTAATTTCCGGTTGTCTGGTTCAAGTCTATAATGATGTTTGCGTTATCTCTAACCAATTGTTTGAGGATTCTGGAATATGTTTGGCTTAGATAAAATAATCAGCACCCATATGACGGCCGAAACAGAAATATTTTCGTATTTGGTCTTGGTTTTTACAGCAACATCGTCCTTTTTCAGGTGGAGGGATACCACCGCTTTCACTGAATGTCGTGTATGCAACATCATCTACACCTCGCAATATCTCCTGCAATAGCTGATACTTGGGTTGAAACATGTTCAAATCGGACTCCATCAACATGTTTTAGCAGTCATGAGTCCCACAATTGCATGGACCTACAATAATTGCTCATATATTATCAGGAAGGAGAATTCCGTTCTTCTTGTTCTTCTTCAGGTCTTCTCTTGCATCTTCACAGGACCAGTCACCGACGGCGAAGTCCTTGTGATGAGGCTGTTTCACCCACCCTGTCATGATACTAACTACGCCAGGTACAGACAAGTAGTTGACATATATAGAAAAATAGAATAATAATGGTAAGTGTAGCCACTATACTTCCATCACATAACCGACTAAGCTATGCCGACTACACAGAGGAAACAGCTATATATTTTACCCATGAAGAGTAACTTGATCAATCATCATTTCAATAACTCGTACAGCATTGAAAAAAATTAATAATTGTAATACTTTGATTATAATGAGAGAGGTATGAAATAAAACGCAAACACGGTTTCAGATTATAAATACATAAATCATTTATTTTAATATCATACATGGGTGTAGTACTTCAGGAATATCATTACAATCTGCATGTATATTCTTCTTCTTTGCACCTGTACAGTAATTACCAAATAAAGCTTTCTGACATGCAATAAATTCAGCTCGTATCTCACTCAAACCAATAGATGACTCACAGTACTCAGGTTTTTCACACACACACATTTAATCCCTTTCTCTTTAGGTTTAGCGATAATGCGCGAAAAAAGGTGCTGCTTAAGATCATCAACATGTATACTACGCACACGTAGGGAGTTTGAAACATCATTGTATGCCGAGGCTATGCTAGGCAACCGATGGTTCAGTCTGTCCAGTGGAAGACGTATGGCAGTGTCCAGATCGTATAACTTCATAACTGAGGCACGTCTTAGATAAACACAGTTGTCACCCGATTTCACACATAATACACAGCCATCATACATTGTTGTAACAGAAAGTGCCCCACCAGTAAGGCGAATGTCTGGGAGGGGATGGAGGGGGGGGGGGGGGCTAGTTGGATAATACTCTGTAGTTATCTGCTGATTGATGTAGCTCTCTGCACGACACATTTCATCCCAGTCGAACTTGGAAATTGGCACTTTAACATATCTGGATACATTTTCAGTCTCCATTCTCGCATGTAACCCCCAGAAATGATGCGCTTCTATAGCAATGTACGAACGTTTCGATCCACTGGGAGTTAAATTGTATGTGGAAGTGAAAAGCGTAGGTGCACTCGACACCTTCTTATCCACAATATCTGCACTCTGTGGTTGCACTATCACAGGGGTGTTCTGCTGTGAATGGTTCACATGTTGGCGACCAGTATCGACCTCCATCTTCTTGTTTAACACTGCCAGCGAGAGGATTCGATTTGTCGGGGGCAGACCATCTGTCCTCATGAGTAGGACGAACAACGGCAACTCCTTGTCCTGCTACCTCAGGTGGGCTACATGCGCTACCGGATCCCATGTGGCTGCTATTGGGTGCAGGTGTCGACAAGATGCCAGCCAGGGTTGCTACAGGTCCGGACGTAGCAGCAGAGCTTGGTATGTTAGCGCTCGACCCTGTTGAACAAAGACGAGGAAGCGTTAGACATGGACCAAGGCATGAGAACGTTGAATAATAATAGTAATAAGAATAAAGCCAACAACAGAGAAAGATGTGATATGGGGTGCTTACTTTTCCATTTAATTCTGTTCTACGTGACTGTGCTGGAGTGCAACTGCTGTTGACGTTTCATTGTTCTTCTTCTGCTGCTGCTGCTGCTGCTGCTGCTGACTGACTGGACAAGTCTGAGGTTCCAGAGCTGCTGAACCTCGCCTATATCTCCTACAATGACGTCACCAGATACTACCGTCCTACTGGCTGAAATCTAATACGTGACTGGATTAAGGGTTCCTATTGGTTCCTGCCATTTCCCCCACCTCAGAACGTCATCTTGGGTTACATCACAGAACAGATGACAGCACTCTCTGGTGGTTGTACTGTGTAGTAGACCACTTGGGCCTCGTGGTGAACGCAGTGTTTCCCGCCATCTTGGATAACGGTACTCACATCCTCAGCCGAAGTCATGTCCGTCATGTTCGACAATAACGCCTTCTGCTGGTGGTAGTGTGTACTAGGTGAATTGGAGTCCAGAATTCGTGTTGAACACACTGGATGGCTGTACTGCATGAAAGTGTTCAAATAAAGACTGGCACATGCAAAATAATAAAGACTTATCTCCAGCACTGATCGAGTCCTTTTCCCACGAATTCCTAGGAGGAGGTGGCAGTCGGGTGACTTAGGTTAGTGGAGGTAGCGCAAGTGTCCTTTCTTTCGGGCCATTTTCTTAGGTTAGTTGAGGTAGCCCAATTGACCTATCTTCCTGCCAAAATTCAAACTTGGCACCAGTTCCTAGGATGAGGTGGCGGTCGGATGACTTAGGTTAGTGGAAGTAATCCAAGTGACCTTTCTTTCCTGCCATTTTCTTAGGTAAGTAGAGGTTGCATTGTCCTGATGGAATTTGAACTTCCAGCAAGGCGGGGGAGGGAGGGGGGGTTGTGGCAGGGGGCGTGGCAGGTGGGAATGGCACTTTCCCGCCAACTTGGATGACGTCATCAACTGACATCACAGACGCCATCTCATCAAGTGAGTTCATTTGATGACGTCATTGCCGCCATCTTGGATATCGCTACTTTGGCGCAGAAACCGCCTTATTCCAATTGTAAGAGCACCGTGTAATGACTGGGTCTGTTCTTGTTTCAGCACATTCTGTCATGGGACAATGTAATTGCTATACAATAGAACCTTCATATGGACAATAAAGTAAACAAAACTTGAATCATGACCTACTAGTAATCAGGCTTGTTTTATCGCAGGAAATAAAGAATGTACGTCTAAATAAACAAGCATAAGCTTGTACACATGTTAGTTGTAAGTAAGTTGGAAAGTAGTAATGATAGACAAAGCGGGAGACAACTTTACTTCCAGACCTTCTTAAACTCGCTTCTCCAACCCAAGTTTCCCTTCCTCAAATTGTTCAGTGCAGTGTTCTCTATGTCCTGCTGCATTTTTACAGCACGCTTTTACGGAAACACTATGTATGAGAACTTCCGTTCCTACATTGGTATAATTTTCCCTGTAATGCTGTGTGACGGATGAGGGCAGACAGACTTCTGTATTCCGCATTTGTCTGAAACTAGATGCATCCCAGACGTGTCTGCACACAGCGTCGCCACAAATTTAGAGCGCTCCCAGCGGAATGGCCGGTACAGCTCGGTGAAACGGCCTGTAGCAGCGCCCTGTCACGTAGCTGGCTGGGGATGCACTGTGCAGACGCGTCAGCTCGCTCGCGGGTTTACCGACAGACTTATATGGCACTTGTGTTTCACTTTTTGTAAGCAACAATAGTTGCTCCGATTTATAAAATACATGACTATTTTTAAAAATTTTAGCAGCGGTGTACACCTACTTAACGTTTGTTAGTAGGCCTAGTTAGTATCGTTGTTTGTAACACAGACACTCTAGCGAATAATCTTACGAAATATTTCAGGACGCGAATTGAGGAAAACGAATTCATGTAATCTTTTTCCACTGAGCCTCGGACGGCGGGCTGGTGCTGTAACCACCGCTTCAGAAAACAGTCTTTCAGAAGGATCGCAGGCATCCGCCAAGTTGCTCTTCTGCCCATTACAGGTTGGTGTCAACAGTTAGTGACACTGTGGTAGAGCTCTGCTCCTGCTGAATTCAAACTAATGCCTCGCGAACACTCCACAAATCACCTCTGCACAGTGATTTTACTACTTTGGCTTGTTTAGAAGAACGGCATTTAACGTGTTGGAACAGTGGCGTCGGCAGCCATCATAAGCACAAGACAGTCGGCCGGCGTTACGCAGTCACCACCACGAGGACAGTCGCACTTGCTTCCTAAGCGATTTATACACAAGAAGTCGACGCTCTTCAGGTATTAAAAGAAAAAAGGAAACATCGAAATAACTACTTGCAAGGACAATCGATTACGCAAAATTAATTGACGAGAAAGAAATATCGGTATACGTAATCGACTACCATAATAATTACCATATTGGCTTTCACCTTAAGCAATTTAAGGAACGCAGAACACCTAACTCCGGACGGTCGACTGTGGGTATGAACTGCACTGCCGACTGGGGACCAGTGATCAGGTTCGTGGCACGGTGTTTGATACGTGGACCATTCCTCTCCTATTACACAGGCTGATTCAAAAAGTAAGAACACATTCAGACTATTTATTACAGCCGAACTATGAAAGACAGAAACACATTGCACATTTCACTCGATGGAGAAAGATTCCAAGTTTTATGTCCGCACAGAATCTATAACATACGCTCAACATGACCGCCAAGCGTTGCTCGAGAAACAACGAAACGGTAGTCCATTTATTTTCACATACAAATCAACAATCCCTCTGTTTATTGATTTCTCAGCTGTTAAGTGTGGCTGACATAGATGTGACAAAGACTCTGTCTTTTATGTACCCCAACACAAACAAATCACAAGGTGTGAGGTCTAGCGATCTGGGAGGCCAAAGGCGATGAACAAGATGTTATAGTCCACCTCTTCCAATCAGACGATGTGGGAAGGTTTTGTTAAGATAACGCCGCATCTCAAGGTGAAAGTGAGAGGGGGGGGGGGGGGGGAGGGGGGGCCGCATACATAAAAACAAGATCGTTGAAATCATCCTGAAGGTTACGAAACGACCAATTTCGCAGCACGTGCAGGTACGACACTCCTGCCGCAGCTTCCTCCGCAACAGAAACGGCACAGAATACATTCAGTTTGAGTGAGTCTCTTTCATATCCAAAACACAAAGGAATTAAATATATTAGCTGCCGGTGGGCACTGATTTGTGCACTGAGGCGACAAAAAGTCATGGCATAGCGATATCCACATATACAGATGGCGGTAGAATAGCGTACACAATTTATTATTTTCAAGTCAAAAGGTTTCCGATGTGGTTATGGCCACACGACAGGATTTAACAGACTCTTAATGGGGAACGTCAGTTGGAGCCAGACACATTGAACATTCAATTTCGGAAATAGGTTAATTCAATGTTCCGAGAGCGACAATGTCAAGAGTGCGCCGAGAATACTAAATTTCAGGCACTACCTCTCTCCACGAACAACGCAGTGGCCGACAGTCTTCGATTAACGCGCGAGAGCAGCGGCGTTTGGATAAAGTTGTGAGTGCTAACAGACAAGCAACGCTGCCCGAAGAAGTCGCGGAACTGACTCTGCTATGAATGTGGTGGAGACGGGGGAGGGTCAGCAGATACATCGCTTGTGTTCTCCAGCCGGCTCCGGGCAGGACTGGACTGTGGGTTCAGAACCGTTAGTCCTTGCTGCCTGCACTGGCGGCCCACCGGCGCTCTGCACGCTGCATTCTACTGCGGGCAGGCCGTCACGGGTCTTTGGCGAATACCGTCGTACACGTGCCAGAGTCTCCTGTGTGAACGGTTCGTCTCTGGAGACCGTGGCCTGACCTGAGATGCTCGGACGACACAGTTTGTTGCAAGTTTCAGTCCACGGTCACGGATTTCTTCCAGCGAGGACGACATTTCTTGCAAGACTTACTCAGAGTTAACGTGCCGGCGCCACACGTTCACAATTTGCTATAAAGGCGAAGACGAGCTGTATGTACTGTACGACCCATTTCATAATGATTGGCCCCTGAATTTGAGCTGATATTCTGGTTGCGTCGCCGGACGAACATCGATGTGTTGTGCAGTTCCGGAATAGTGGAAATGTCTACTTTTATTTGGTGCACGAATATTACATTTTTGGTTGAAAAGGGGATACTACACTGTAATACTTAAGAGAAAATATTATGGCGACTGTCAACTTCAAATAGTCACGGAAGCCATACCTGTATCGTGTTAACAATTTCCTTTGCCAATGTAAAGATACAACAATTCTCTAGTTACATGGGGATTTCTGTTGCTTTCCAACCAGTCGTTCTGTTGTAATAGTGGCGGACGAAGATTGCCGCACTGCGCCTAAAGGTGATATGTATGATAAGACGAAAACGATAAAAGTAGTCTGTGTTGTAGCATTTCACCTTTCCTGATATGAGTGAAAATAATAATCATGGAAAATAACCGATAATATGATAAAGAAACGAGTTTTTGAGGGAAATGAGACCTTATCGAACATTGGATTACTAAACAGATCTGCGAGTGTTATTACAATGATGGGATATGATTTGTCGCAAATCATACCAGAAGTGTTCAAGAGCATAATGGCTGGAAATCGGGAATTCAAACGTCGGCCGGTTCTGGAAAAGGATTGTAATGTGCCAGATTGGGAACGAAGATGGGTTCATCCAAAATTCTGCCTTATCTTTCATACCCCAAGCCGAAAATGCAGATTATCGTTTTGAAATGTAGGTCACTCATAACAAATAAAAGTTTGGCAGCATTTCTTAACAATTACTACACAGATCTGCGATTGTTTTACATCAGGCTTCATATGAATCGATGATAACTCCGATATGTCCAAAAACATTTATGAAATGAAACAGATTCTACGACATTATCCAGTGGATGGGAAGAAATAACATAGAGCTTCCATCTAATACAATGGTTCCCAACCAGGGGTTCATTACGCTGTGAGGGCCAAAAACTAAACAATTCGATTCTGCTTCAGTCACGAAACTGAATTATTTTCAAAAGATAATTACTATTATCACACTTTTGTAAGACTCTAATATTGATTATATACGTCATCAATAATCACCTTTTGTCAATTAGTAGCATTAATGTAGAGGAGATTACAGGTTCCTCACATAGTCCACCCACAACATCATATGCTGTGCTTTGTCTTGTACATCAGTTATGATACAAAGTGAGGCATATACGTAACATTGCAAAAACAGATATAATGTCTTAAGGGATAACAGCAATCAGTGATTTTATAATGTTACTTAAAAACCGTCTTGATTGCAATTTTTTTTATTCATATGACCGGTTTCGGTTCATTCAGAACCATCTTCAGATCTGATATTTCAGTTACAGGAGTAACCCGTCCAAATTTGGATTTGGACGGGTTACTCCTGTAACTGAAATATCAGATCTGAAGATGGTTCTGAATGAACCGAAACCGGTCATATGAAAAATTGCAATCAAGACGATTTTTAAGTAATGTATACGTAACAAATGCTAAATATCTCAAGACAATGTCTTCCCCAAGTTGTAGATTGTAACTGCAGTAGTCCAGAAATTGTTTCATTACTCGCTTCAAAACAGGTAAATGAATTAATTGCCAGCAATAACTATGCAAGGTCTACTATAGTGCTTACACAGTATTATTATTATTATTATTATTATTTCTATTACTATTAGTGGTTGTGGCCAGACACAAAGCATTAACGGCCTGAAGTCGTACAATTTATACCAGTTCAGAAGTAAGTAGTGCAGCAATGAAGTGATTTACAAACAGTAAGTATAGTGCACGCAACTGACTTGTAGTATATCATACATCAAATGCTATAAAAACAGTAAACTCTCACACAGGATGATGTATGACTATTTTCAGATATATTTATTATTGCACCAATTAAAATACAAATTGTTTTAACATAGTAATGTAGTAAAAACTTACACTTTTCCTTAAGACAATATAACAACTTTCAAGGTACAAAATTTATGACAAATATTAAACATAATAGTAAAAGATTCAGTGTTTAAGTTTCCTAAGTAAACTTTGAAATTTCAACATCTAAACCTTCAGATTCTTCTTTTACCTTTTCAATAATAACTCTTTTCTCTTTTTATTTCTTCAAATGTTCTTCTTTTAAGATAATCCACTTTGTTTTCATTAGATTTCTTATTTTTTAAGGCTTCTACCTCCTTTGATGAAAAGAAGCCTCTTTCAACCATGAAACATGCTTAACAGATTCCGCTCAAACTTGATAATGTCATGGTTTGCACTTTGCATTCATCAGGAACTGACCAAGTTTGTTCTCCTTAGGATTGAACTGTTAAGTTGCTTTTCAGAACATTCACAAAATTTAAAATATGCTCTCTTCACTAAGTCAGCTGTTGCTACAGTCATATGCTTTTACTAACAAGGAGATAGAGGGGCTGGCCAGTACTTACCTCAGCTCAGTACAGCCGATAGAAACACAAAAAAACAACCGAAAATTTAGGTTCCTAGCTTTCGGAATAAATGTCCCTTCATCAGGGAGGAGAGAGGGGAAAGAAAGGGAAGAAGGGAAAGTGGATTTAGTTACTCACAACCCAGGTTATGAAGCAACAGGGAAAGGAAAACAGGGAGGGTAGCAAGGATGGAGGCATGGTTGTCAGAGGGAAGCCAAAGATATTCTACTGTTGATACTGTGCCAGCTTCAAACCAAAGAGGATGCATACAGAAGTAAAGAGGTGTATAGTATAAAGCTGTAGGATGAAAAGATGCATGAATGGCTAAAGAGGAAAGGGAAATAGGAGAAGACTGAAAAGTAAATGGGAATGAGGTTGTTTAACGTAGGTTCAGTCCAGGGGGATGGCGGGATGAAAGGATGTGCTGGAGTGCAAGTTCCCATCTCCGCAGTTCAGAGGGACTGGTGTTGGGTGGGAGAAGCCAAATGGCACATACGGTGTAGCAGGTTCCTAGGTCCCTAGAATTATGCTGGAGGGCATGCTCCGCTACTGGGTATTGGACATCTCCTAGGCGGACAGTTCGTCTGTGTCCGTTCATGCGCTCAGCCAGTTTAGTTGTTGTCATACCAATGTAAAAGGCTGTGCAGTGCAGGCATGTCAGCTGATAAATGACGTGTAGTTTCACATGTGGCCCTGCCTTGAATTGTGTATGTTTTACCAGTAGCGGGGCTGGAGTAGGTGGTTGTGGGGGGCTGTATGGGGCAGGTTTTGCAGCGGGGTCGGTTACAGGGGTAGGAACAGCTGGGTAGAGTCTGGGAATATTGTAGGGTTTAACAAGGATGTTACGGAGGTTAGGGGGACGACAAAAGGCAACTCTGGGTGGTGTGGGGAGAATTTTGTCAAGGGATGATCTCATTTCAGGGGTTGACTTGAGAAAGTCATATCCCTGGCGGAGTAATTTATTGATGTATTCGAGGCCAGGATAATATTGGGTGTGACAAGGGGGATGCTTCTGTGTGGTCTGAGGGTAGGAATATTGTTGTTGGACAGGGAGGAATGTATTGCTCGGGAGATCTGTTTGTGGACAAGGTCTGCAGGACATTTGCGGGAGAGGAAAGCGCTGGTCAGGTTATTGGTGTAATTGTTGAGGGATTCGTCACTGGAGCAGATACGTTTGCCACGAATACCTAGGCTGTAGGGAAGGGAGCATTTGATGTGGAATGGATGGCAACTATCAAAGTGAAGGTACTGTTGTTTGTTGGTGGGTTTGATATGGACAGAGGTGTGGATGTGAGCTTCAACAAGATGAAGGTCAACATCCAGGAAGGTGGCTTGGGTTTTGGAGAAGGACCAGGTTAAAATACAGAATCGAAAAGGAGTTGAGGTTATGGAGGAAATTAAGGAGTGTTTCTTCACCATGAGTCCAGACCACAAAGACGTCATCTACAAACCTATACCAGGCCAGGGGAAGCAGCTGTTGGGTCTTCAGGAAAGCCTCCTCCATGCGGCCCATGAAGAGGTTGGCATAGGACGGAGCCATCCTGGTTCCCATGGCAGTTCCCCTGATTTGTTTGTAGGTCTGGCCTTCAAAAGTGAAGTAATTATGGGTGAGGATGAAGTTGGTAAGTGTGATAAGGAACGAGGTTTTTGGAAGATCTTCGGGTGGGCGTTGGGAGAGGTAGAGCTCAAGGGCAGAGAGACCATGGGTGTGTGGGATGTTTGTGTAAAGGGATGTAGCATCTATGGTGACAAGAAAGGTTTCAGGTGGGAGAGGAGTGGGAATGGATTTGAGGCGTTCTAGGAAGTGGTTTGTGTCCTTGATGTAGGATGGGAGTCTGCAGGTGATAGGTTGGAGGTGTTGGTCTACCAGAGCTGAGATACGTTCTGTTGGGGCTTTGAAGCCTGCTACAATGGGACGGCCAGGATGGTTCTCTTTGTGGATTTTGGGTAATAGGTAGAAGGTAGGGGTACGTGACTCAGGTGGAGTGAGTAAGTCTATGGAAGCCGTTGTGAGGCCTTGTGAGGGACCTTGGATTTTTAGGATTTTCTGCAGCTCAGTCTGGATGGAGGGAATGGGATCCTGGGTAACAGCTTTGTAGGTTGAGGTGTCGGAGAGTTGACGCAGTCCTTCTGCTACATACTCCACACGGTCAAGTACCACAGTTGTGGAGCCTTTATCCGCCGGAAGGATTACAATAGAGCGGTCTGTTTTCAGCTGCTTAATGGCATGGGATTCAGCTGGGGTGATGTTGGGGGTTGTCGGGATGTTCTTCAAGAAGGACTGGGAGGCAACATTGGATGTGAGGAATTCCTGAAATGTCTGCAAGGGATGGTTTTGGGGGAGGGGAGGAGGATCCCTTTGAGAAGGCAGGTGGAACAGTTCTAGACAAGGTTCAACACTGGGTCTAGTATTTGGGGGCTGATGTTCCTGAGTGTGTTCTCCAAGCAAGGGTTTGAGAGGTGGAGGACTTTGAAGAGAGACAGGAGCTGTTGGGAGTGGTGGTTACGCACTCCACTCCTCCTATTGTGTTTCTAACTACAAGTAAAGGGTTGTTATATGCACTTGCACTTCTTGCTATCACCTTATTTTCTACTAC
Source organism: Schistocerca gregaria (assembly GCF_023897955.1). Taxonomy (NCBI): domain Eukaryota; kingdom Metazoa; phylum Arthropoda; class Insecta; order Orthoptera; family Acrididae; genus Schistocerca; species Schistocerca gregaria. The sequence continues at coordinate 41,600,934 of NC_064923.1, read as the reverse complement.
TTTCTGTATTTCTTTATGTACTGCTGATCTTAAATTTATGGAACTTAGTTGAAATTGCAGCAAATATAAAAATAAAAAACTAAGAATGTAAACTAAAAGAAGATGTGATGTATATTCTTCAAAATAGTTAAAGTATATGGACTTACCCGACTTGATTGATTCCTTAGACTTTTCTTTCTTGAACACACATTGAAATAGAACGATTCTGAGATTTGTGAACATGGGAAGTAAGATAATATGGAATTCTAACATGTAACTCCTTAAGCCAAATAGTGGGGTTAATTTCACATCTCATGGTAATCAAACAAACCATATTATTAAAATAATGATCTAAAACAAGTATAGTGTGAAAGTTAAAGAAAATGGGAGAGTGCCACTTCTTTAATTAAGTTTAATTTTACAAAATTAACTGTGATAGGAGTGATAAGAGAAAGAGAGGAAATAAGAAATTAATATTTCATATCGATTTTGGTAAGGTATGCAAAAAAAAATCCTTATTTTTTATATTAAGTTGACGAACATAATTGCCAATCACTCCTGGTTTTTCGGAAAATACACTCTCATATTTGATAAAGATTGTATACAAATTGTGTTGTTGCTCTCCAGTTAATATGTTAGATTCCTGAGACTTAATCTTTATTTGTTCCTGACATCCTTCCAGATTTTCTCTTTCTTCTTCATCATTCACTAACTGAGCAGTGGCAACTAGTAATACATCCCTATTTGTTAATAACTTATTTATTTTGAATGGTGTAATGTGAGTAAAGCCTTCCTTGGTCAACTATAAAACCTGATCATCATACCAAGTTTTACTTTATATTTTAATAAGAAATCTAGGCCTAACAATATCCTTATGTTTGCATTGGGTACTACTAATAAAGTCTGCATAAATTCAGCACCACTTATCTCTAATGGCAACTGAGTTTCTTCTTTAACGTGTTTTCCTTTACTCCCCGCTATTCCATGATATATACTCCTGTCACTGTCAATATGGGACATTTATTCTTAGTTGAAGTGTTGCTGTTGGAAGCTGTCACAGCACCTGTCATCGTCGAAACTGCTCACTGAAAGTCTTTTCTGTAGTCGGCTTATCTTCTCATGATTTATGTGCCGAAAGTGTACTCCAATATGTGAATAATATTCGTTGCTGACCTAGGATTCCTTTTGTTAAAGATCATGACAATCTGAATTGCTTGGGTTTAATTAAATTCACAATCTCTTTATTCTGAATAATGTTGCTGTTATTTGTAGCGTTATAGGATATATACTCACAATATAGTTCTTGATGGTTTGTGTACTTCCACAACCTAGGCAATGACAGACATCTTCCCATTTTTTATAAAATTTTAGTTTTAATTTCTTGTTATAGCTCTCGTATTTTATTTCCTCTTGTCGTCACAGTTGCCACATGAGATGTTTCTCTCGTTATGGGTTGACTTTAAGTGATTGATATAAGGCAAGATGCCAAATCTTTACTCATTCCCTTAATAACAGTTGCCTTCTCTTCCAAATTTCCCATCCCTGTCTTGTTTTCTCTTGACGTTGTACTTCTTCTATGCAGTACCACGTTTTTAGCCACTGACTTTGTTTGACTCCAGAGGGGTGAGGGCTATAACAGAGCTTCTACATTTAAATAGCTCACCACGAAATCAGAAAACATGATTACCTTAATTCTTCTATATTCAAATAATTTTTCAACTCACAACAACTGATAATTAACAAAGTTTTTGGATATCATGTTCATACATGATGCATCAATGCTTGACCAAAACCATGGCATATAGTCTATATAACAACATTCATTTTTCTTTAGTGCTCCTTTCTTTTTTGAAGTCAACAGCACTCCCAAAGCACACTTGCAAAGTGCAAGTGACCCTCACTGGCCAGTCAAAATTACACATCCATTTTTGCTTTCTACGCCGTGTCCACGGTTTTCTTTCTCATATCTCATAAATTCCAACAAACCAAGGCACAGTAGATGCTCATTACACAACTACTAATTAAGGTCACATTTTTCACATGCACATCTTTCATTGGTCCAGTAAAAGAAAAGTTAAATGTGTAGCTATGCTTTATAGCAACATGTACCACTATAAAGACGCATGGTTCAGAGTTCGAATCCTGCATGTGGCAGGAAGTGTTCCCCACCCCTCCATTGGGTCCCACAGCTATGTGTTTATATTAAGGCAATATTTATTATTTTGTTTTTCAGTCTCATGGGCCCTGGACCCTGCTGGTTTATTGCAAGGTACAGTACAATAAAAAACTAGCATATTATGTCATGAGTAAATGAGTGTAAGCTTTCGAATTGTGCCGCTTCTGGCAAATGACACACATTTTCCTTACTACATAAATCAAGTGCGTAAACAAAAAAAGAAGGAATGAAAGAAAAGAAACATCAAATAAAAAAAGCTTTCGCTTGGTTACAGCATGGACAATAATTTTGTAACTTCTAGATTTACAACAGATCACATTTACAAAAGGTCTTCAGAAAAAAGAGAAGTGGATTGATGCGCAGCAGTGCCGACTACCAGCAAGCATAGGATCGACAAGCCCAATCACTGCATATGCTAAGAGATACATCATCTGCTGACATCACATGTTGACATTTGTCAGCCACTTCTTGGGTACTTTCAGACATTCACTGCCCCATGTGTCTTATATTAAATTGTGTGTCTCATTGTCATCTATGTTGCTTTGGGGTATTTTAAATCTTACACTGTGTACATGAAAATGCATTCATTAGCAAGCTATTTTTACTAAACTCGTTTGCAGTCGCAGTTGGAGAATACAATTTTTTCCACGAGTATCTCAAATTTTGCATGTCACTTTACAGCACCAGTAAATGAGATTCTCGGCTGATTCACTTTTTATAAAAGGTGTGATTGTTGTGAACTTGTCATTTCCTAAATCATAAGATAGTATTTGACAGAGAATGTGGACTAATCTTTAACCGAAAGGTTGTAGAGAAGTAAATCTTACTCAGTAATGCATTTGCAGAAGGAACAGGTAAGAAACTGAAGCATGGATGGTTAATGAAACAGTGTATGAAGTGTTAGAAACATCATACAAGTGAAAGTTGCCATGAAAAAGTATGAGAGAGAAACCTGGATGTAAAGAAAAGGAAATGGATTCCTGTGACTGCCAAACAAACAACAGAATAGTGTTAAATGGTAAGAATGGTGTTCAGAGAGAAAAAGGACACAATTGAAGTGCTCCTTTAAAGATATGACTGTAACTTAAACATTGTTCACACACTCAACACAATGATGTGCTAGTGAAAACTTTTAGAGGATACCAATACTTAAAGTAATGAAGAACTAGACTTCAGTGGACCATGATATGGAAAAGAAAACTTAATATACTTTGGACTTACTTACGTAATAATTTACAGACAGGAAATTTTGGGAAGAAAATGTTTCAGTTTAGTAACAGAATCTTCTGACTTCGATATAACTACCGATTGTTAGTGGGAGTGTCACATGTGTAATTATAGCAGAATATAAGTGTCACATATATTGTTAGTAGATCCAGTTAACAACTGTGTGTCCTCTGCCTCACTGTTTTATAAGGCAATAAATGTACTTCCATTTGCATGTAGAAGGTTTGTGTTTCTATGATGCCTAAATACTGGAATATCTTTATTTTTATTTTCCTCTTCTAGTTTTGATAATGGCTGTAAAGCCAAACCAGTTATCAGTGCAAACAGAAGAAAACATGATCAACATGGTGAATTTTAAAATTTCAGGGTCTTTCATTAAGAGTAATAATTTTTAAAATTGTAAATTCCAGTTTCTATTATATTTTTCTGTGTACTTCCAGGTGTGAAAATATGCAGTACAAATGGCAGCGACTCACGATTCCTGAACATTTAGAAATTGTTAAATAATTTCTCCAAAGTGACAGATCAGTTGGGGGTGCTCATCAGTTGTTCGCCAGAGAATTGGGTCACCTCCACCACTATTTCTCTGTTCGAGCTATATGCTGCTCTATGGCCAAGTTTGAGTGGGATTTCACTCTACATTACCAGAAGCACAAAATAGACAATGTAAAAGGTGAAGTGAGTTCAACATTGGAGCAGTAGCGACCAGTATTGAGGAGAGCCAAATCTACATTTACATGGATGCTCTGCAAATCACACTTAAGTACCTGGCAGAGGGTGAACTGAACCACTTTCACAATAATTCTCTGTTATTCCACTCTCAAACAGTGCACAGAAAAAATGTACACCAATATCTTTCCATGCAAGCTCTAATTTCACTTTTTTTATTGTGATGATCATTTCTCCCTATATAGGTCGGTGTCAACAAAATATTTTCAAATTTGGAGGAAAAGGTTAGTGGTTGAAATTTTGTGAGAAGATCCCACCACAATGAGAAATGCCTTTGTTTCAATTATGTCCACCCCAAATCCTGTATCACATCAGTGACACTCTCTCTCCTATTCGAACTCTCATGATGTATTCCGTTAATCTATCTGGTAAGGAACCCACATCCTACAGCAGTACTCCAAACGAGGATGGAGAGCATAGTGTATGCAGTCTCCTCAGCAGACCTGTTGTATCTTCTGAACATTCTGCCAATAAAACTCAGTCTTTTGTTGACCTTCCCCACACATTTTCTTTGTGTTTCTTCCACTTTAAGTTGTTCGTAATCATATTTCCTATGTATTTAGTTGAATCTAAGGCCTTTAGGTTTGACTGATTTATCATGTAACTGAAGTTTAAGAGATTCCTTTTAGCACTCATGTGGATGATCTCACACTTTTCAATATTTAGGGTGAACTGCTAATTTTTGCACCATACAGATGTCTTTTCTAAATCATTTTATAATTTGTTTTGATATTCTAATGACTTTAGTAGACGATTAACCTGCAAACAACCTAAGATGTCTGCTCAACTTGTCTCCTAAATTGTTTATATAGATAACGAACAGTGGAGGGCCTATAACATTACCTTGAGAACACCAGAAATCACTTCTGTTTTACTACTACAAACTGTGACCTCTCTGCAGGAAATCACAAATCCAGTCACATAACTGAGGTGATATTCTTTAAGCACACAGTTTGATTACAACCTGTTTGTGAGGTACACTGTCAAAAGTCTTCTGGAAATCCAAAAATACAGAATCAATTTGAAATTGTTTGCTGACAGCATTGAACACTTTGTGTAGGTAAGGAGCTAGCTGTATCAACAATGTAGGAAAAGATAAATTACTATTTACTGTAAAGAACATACGTTAAGTTGCAGACAGGCATGATTAAAAAAGACACTCACATGAAGATTTCAGCCACAGCCTTCACGAATACAGAGGTACACAAACACAATGTTCACACACACACACACACACACACACACACACACACACACACACACACACGACTGTCAATGCCTGCATCTCGGGCCAGCCTGAGGTGCTGGAGTTGGCAGTCACATGTGCATGAGGTGTGCTTGCTTGTGTGTGTGTGTGTGTGTGTGTGTGTGTGTGTGTCTTTACTGGTGAAGGCAGCTGCCAAAAGCTATCAGGGTGAACTTGACTTGTCTTCTTTATGGTTAGTAGCAACATTGTTGACATTCCTACATGGAGTTTCTATTATTTTAAAGAGCTAACTGTCAAAAAATGGAAAATCCAGGATGGAATGTAACAATACGAGAGAAAGAAAGTTGCTACTCACCATATAATGGGGATGCTGAGTTGCGATAGGCACAATAATAAGATTCACATAATCATAGATTTCGGCCATTAAGGCCTTTGTCAGCAGTAGACACACATACACACACACATGCACATACACACACACACACACACACACACACACACACTCACAAAAGCACAGCTTGCACACATGTCTGCAGTCTCAGAGCTGAAACTACACTGCGAGCAGCAGCACCAGTGCATGATGGGAGTGGCGACTAGGTGGGGGTAAGGAGGAGGCTGGGCAGTGATAGTATGGTGGAAGTGGCAGACAGTGAAGTGTTGCAGTTTGGATGGAGGGTAAGAGAGAAGGTGCCAAGGGGGGAGAGGGTAAGTAGCGGAAAGGAGAGAAATAAAAATAAAAGAAATTAAAAGACTGGGTGTGGCGGTAAAATGACGGCTATGTAGTGCTGGATTGGGAACAGAGAGAGGGCTGGATGGGTGAGGACACTGACTAATGAAGGTTGAGGCCAGGAGGGTTACGGGAACATAGGATGTATTGCATGGAAAGTTCCCACCTGCACTATTAAGAAAATCTGGTGTTGGTGGGAAGGATCCATATGGCACAGGATGTGAAGCAGTCATCGAGATGAGGGGTATCATGTTTGGCAGCGTGTTCAGCTGCAGGGTGGTACACTTGTTTCTTGGCCACAGTTTGTCGGTGGCCGAACTTGTGGACAGAGAGCTTGTTGGTTGTCATGCCTACATAGAATGCAGCACAGTGGTTGTAGCTTAGCTTGTAGATCACATGACTGGTTTCACAGGTATCCCTGCCTTTGATGTGATAGGTAATGTTAGTGACCGGACTGTAGTAGGTGGTGGTAGGAGGATGTATGGGACAGGTCTTGCATCTAGATCTATTACAGGGGTATGAGCCATGAGGTAAGGGATTGGGAGCAGGGGTTGTGTAAGGATGTTTATCCTATGGCACAGGCTGTGAATCAGTCATTGAGATGAGGGGCGTCATGTTCGGCAGCGTGTTCAGCTACAGGGTGGTCCACTTGTTTTTTAGCCACAGTTTGTTGGTGGCCGTTTGTGCAGACAGACAGCTTGTTGGTTGTCATGCCTACATAGAATGCAGCACAGTGGTTGCACCTAAGCTTGTAGCTGGTTTCACAGGTAGCCCTGCCTTTGATGTGATAGGTAATGTTAGTTTATTTTTATTTTTATTTCTCTCCTTTCTGCTACTTACCCCCTCCCCCCCGCCACACCTTCTCTCTTACCTTCCGTCCAAACTGCAACACTTCACTGTCTGCCACTTCCACCATAGTATCCCTGCCCAGCCTCCTCCTTACCCCCACCAAGTCCCCACTCCCATCATGCATAGTGCTCCTAAAAAAGCAGTGTATTTTCAGCTCTCTGAGACTGTAGACGTGTGTGGAAGTTGTGCTTGTGTTTGTGTGTGTGTGTGTGTGTGTGTGTGTGTGTGTGTGTGTGTGTGTGTGTGTGTGTGTGTGTGTGTGTGCCTACTGCTGACAAAGGCCTTAATGGCCGCAATTTATGATTGTGTGAATCTTTTTATTGTGCCTATCTCGCAACTCAGCATCTCCGCTATATGGTGAGTAGCAACTTTCCATCTCTCGTAAAGAGCTAACTGTGCTTGACAAGAACGATGTCTTCTACGTCCAAGTTGACTGTGTGTCAATAGACCATTCTCTTTGAGATAATTCATAATGTTCTAACACATTATGTTTCAGAATGTGTCATTTCAAGACAATCTCAATGGTTGTGGCTATCTGAGGTATCAACTTGGCAAATCCTGCAAACATATTTGGGCCTGTATTGATACAAAGTTGTAATGACAAAGAATTGAACCCAAATGACCACAGAGTGTGTCATGAGTTTGCTGACTGGGCCATACAGAAGTTGAAAGCTGATCCTGATTTCAGTTGAAAAATCATTCTGTCAGATGAGGAACATTTTTGTCCTGGTGACTTTCTCAGTATGCAAAATTGTCATTATTGGAAAGAGAATAGCCCATAAGTGGTCTATGAGATGTCATTGCAGTCAGAAAAACTCACTAATAATGTGGTGTGGGTTATGGCAATGCAGCACCAATAGACCTTATTTGTTTCTACATGATGAGAGAAGAACCATTACCGTCAACGGCAATCGCTAAAGATCCATGTTACATGAATTTCTGTGAGCAGAACTTGAAACCATAGACATCGAAAACATGTGGTTCCAGCAGGATGACATTACACACTGCACAGCTGATGCCATGCTTGATTTGGTGAGAGTGAAGCTTGGTGACTGAAACATCTCAAGATGTGGATCTGTGAATTGGCCACCATAGTCATGTGATTTACCACCCATGGATTTTTTCTTTGGGGCTACATCCAATTCCATGTCTATGCTGACAAGCCAACCCACAAACCTTTGAACATTTGGAGATAACAGTTGTCATGCTATGGCAGAAATAATGCCACTAACGTTGGACAGAATGATTAACAATTGGAGCCATCATGTGTGTCACTCTATTCAAAGCCATTATCCGCATCTAAATGATATTTTGTTCGAACATAACTACAATGTCTAAGCTTCAAAACAAAACACAATTTACTGTTATATGTTACAGTTTTTTAAGTTATCATTCTAAATGGAAGATCTTCTTGTTTGGTAGCAGGGTCCCTGCTCTTCTCCAAAAGTCAAAGTGGTCTCACTTCATGTACCTAACATAGCTTCTTGTTTTACTTCATTGTCTAATCAAACATATTAACTCTTCTTATCTCTTGTTTATATTTGTTCTAAAGACTTTTGGAAACAGGCTGCTCTTGGGGTGTGAGGAAAGCAAATTTGAAATAAAATAAATGTCTCAATGCAATTAATCATTAGTAAATATTTTGGTGATCAGCTTTTACATGTCTCAAATGTTTCAGTCACGTAGAGCATAATATACAAAAGAAGAGAAAATTGCACAAAAATTGATGGAAATCACACCATTTAAAAATATATCTTTATTTTTAATACTTCAATCAATGAACATTTATTTTAACAATACAAATGACAACACCCTTTTCCTTCAAGTGCTTTATAAAAATATAGGACACACTTTTAATACATGAAAATGAGTACTCATTCAAGATACATAAAACACATTCTATAATTTTATTTACAAAGGTATTTATGTACTAAAATATAAAAATTAGAAATATTTCCTTACACAGGGCTATCATGAAAACAAAGTAAATATGTACAAGTAAAAATATCAAAATTGATAAATTTTCAAGCAATTATATTATTGTACTGAAAGTACGCAAATATATGCTTCCTTCTGCAATGATTACAGTTTACTTTGTTGGAATGTCATCTCATCCCAACCAGATGGTCGTTCAAATGTCTGAGGTTTCTGGAATAGATGTGTCTGCAGGTTTTGATAAATTTTACCATCTGATTTTCCCAGTATGGAATTTAAAATGAAATCCGGTGGTGCTATGGCATCAGCTAAAGAGACAGCATCATTTTTCAGCTGAGCACACAGAGAAAGAATGCCTTCATGTAGCATCTCAGATGCTTGAGGACCTCTTACATATCCTCCTGAAATTTACAGAACAGAAATATTTCAATAAGATAACACTGTACTTCATTTTGCTTCAGAGGCTAGGGCATAGGGATTGCAAAAGTATGCTTAAGTTGTTAAAGGTTTAAATGGAACTAAATGAAGATATTGTGGTTAAGGATCCCTGTGAGTTGTGCATATGGGAAAACAGTCACGTCTTCCAGTCAAACCTAGCGAAAGGTATTCTAAACACATCTTCGACTTAGTACTTTCTGATTTGTGTGGGAAAATGGAAACAGCATTTATGGTTGGAAATCATTATTCTGCCACATTCATTGATGATTTTTTTAATTTGTTTATTTATTGAAGAAAAAAATATGGGGTAACACAGATATTTAAAAGCTTCAAAGCCATGGTGGAAAAGATGACAGGCACAAATGTCAAGAAGTTCCAGTCTCACAATGGAGAGGAGTATGTCAACGATGAACTAAAAATATTTCTATCTTCTAAAGGTATCATCCACCAGCTTACAGAACATTACAGTGCACAGCAAAATTGTGTTGCTGAGAGAGCTAACAGAACATTGGTTGAACAAGTTCATACCATGATTTTTGATACTAACCTACCCAAGTAATATGGGGCTGAAGCTGTCTTCTGCTTCATACCATAGACAGACAAGCAGACAAGCAAAAATTATGCAAAGCAAAATGTAGTGTGATGAGGGCTATGCGAGAGGCGTTCAATGAATTTGAAAGTAAAGTTCTATGTACTGACTTGGCAGCAAATCCTAAGAAATTTTGGTCTAATGTCAAAGCGGTAGGTGGATCAAAACAAAATGTCCAGACACTCTGTGAACAAAATGGTACTGAAACAGAGGATGACAGACTAAAGGCCGAAATACCAAATGTCTTTTTCCAAAGCTGTTTCACAGAGGAAGACTGCACTGTAGTTCCTTCTCTAGACTGTTGCATGGATGACAAAATGGTAGATATCGAAATAGACGACTGAGGGATAGAGAAACAATTAAAATCGCTCAAAAGAGGAAAGGCCACTGGGCCTGATGTGATACCAGTTCGATTTTACACAGAGTACGCGAAGGAACTTGCCCCCTTCTTTCAGCGGTGTACCGTAGGTCTCTAGAAGAGCATAGCGTTCCAAAGGATTGGAAAAGGGCACAGGTCATCCCCATTTTCAAGAAGGGACGTCGAACAAATGTGCAAAACTATAGACCTATATCTTTAACATCGATCAGTTGTAGAATTTTGGAACACGTATTATGTTCTAGTATAATGACTTTTCTGGAGACTAGAAATCTACTCTGTAGGAATCAGCATGGGTTTCGAAAAAGACGGTCCACGAGACTCAGAGGGCCATAGACACGGGTTTCCAGGTAGATGCCGTGTTTCTTGACTTTCGCAGGCGTTTGATACAGTTCCCCACAGTTGTTTAATGAACAAAGTAAGAGCATGTGGACTATCAGACCAATTGTGTGATCAGATTGAAGAGTTCCTAGATAACAGAATGCAGCATGTCATTTTCAATGGAGAGAAGTCTTCCGAAGTAAGAGTGATTTCAGGTGTGCCGCAGGGGAGTGTCATAGGACTGTTGCTATTCACAATATACATGAATGACCTTGTGGATGACATCGGAAGTTGACTGAGGCTTTATGCAGATGATGCTGTGGTGTATCGAGAGGTTGTAACAATGGAAAATTGTACTGAAATGCAGGAGGATCTGCAGCGAATTGACGTATTGGTGCAGGAAATGGCAACTGAATCTCAATGTAGACAAGTGTAATGTGCTGTGAATACATAGAAAGATAGATCCCTTATCATTTAGCTACAAAATAGCAGGTCAGCAACTGGAAGCAGTTAATTCCATACATTATCTGGGAGTATGCATTAGGAGTGATTTAAAATGGAATGATCATATAAAGTTGATCGTTCGTTGGTAAAGCAGATGCCAGACTGAGATTCATTGGAAGAATCCTAAGGAAATGCTATCCAAAAACAAAGGAAGTAGGTTATAAGTACGCTTGTTTGCCCACTGCTTGAATACTGCTCGGCAGTGTGGGATCCGTACCAGATAGGGTTGATAGAAGAGATAGAGAAGGTCCAACAGAGAGCAGTGCGCTTCGTTACAGGATCATTTAGTAATCGTGAAAGCATTACGGAGAAGATAGATAAACTCCAGTGGAAGACTGCAGGAGAGACGCTCAGTAGCTTGGTACGGGCTTTTGTTGAAGTTTCGAGAACATACCTTCACCGAAGACTCAAGCAGTATATTGTAGCTCCTACATATATCTCGCGAAGAGACCATGAGGATAAAATCAGAGAGATTAGAGCCCACACAGAAGCATAGCGACAATCCTTCTTTCCACGAACAATACGAGACTGGAATAGGAGGGAGAACCGATAGAGGTACTCAAGGTACCCTCCGCCACGCACCGTCATGTGGCTTGTGGAGTATGGATGTATATGTAGATGTAAATATCAATTACTTGCCGTCCATCACACTTGGAGATAAGATGCCATATGAACTTTGGCATGAGACAAAGCCTTGCTTATCACATTTGAGAATTCTTGGTTGCCGTGCAATGGTTCACACTCCAAAACATCATCACAAGAACTGGGATAAGAAGTCACAGAAGTTGACATTTGGAGGCTACTGTCAGGCAAAAGATGGCTATCAATTCATCAATATGGATACTGGCCAGATAATTGTCAGCAGGGATTTAAAATTCCTGGAGGATGAGAATTTTACAGGTTCAAAGACAGAGGAACCTAAGACCACAAATGCCTTTGCATTGGAACAAGAAGCATTTTTTCAGCACCTCAATCCTTCACAAACTGATGGAGAAGTTAAATAAGAAAACAGTGATAATGAACACTTTTATGGCTTTGACAGTGATCCAATACAAACTGAAACTCAAGATGAGGCTCATGAGAATCAAAACCTAGTTCAAGAGGTTATACTTCAAAGGAAAAACAGGATGAAAACCCGAGACATGGCCTAATCATGTTGCTTACTATTTGAAAGAAGGACTTCCAAGTGAAAACACTGAAGTCAAAGAAGCCTTGGAAGGGATAAATAATGAAAAACAGAGAAAAGCAATGAAGACATAGTTCTTATCTCTAGTTTGTAATTACACATTTGAAGAAGTAGAACTACTGGGGGGACACCAACCTCTCCAGACTAAGCGGGTATTAAAAATACAGCCTGGGATTAGCAGTATGCCAAAAACATTTAAGGTGTGTCTATTGGTAAAAGGGCGCACTCAAGTTCAAGGCGTTGATTATCAGGAAACCTTCGCACCAGTGGTCAAGCATGTATCCATTTAGATATCTCTTGTCTACAGCAGCTCGTGAGAACCTGGATCATGTTGACATCACTGGTGCTTATCTCTACGGAGACTTAAATGTAGAAATTTGTGTTATTCCACTACAGAATTTTCCAACTTCTGGAAAAGTATGGAGGCTGAAGAAAGCTGTTTATGAACTCAAACAGGCTGGTAGGAATTGGAATCAAAAAATTGATGAGGTGTTAAGAAAACCGAAAGTGAATAGATCAAACATTAATCCATGTATTTATTTTCAGAGAGGTGGCACCAAACCAGTCATCTTAGCTTTATGACATGCTATTATTCTCAAATGACAGAAGTGTTTCGAATCAATTCAAAAGTGCCTAGGCATGGAAATTACAAGGGATCATGAAAAAGGAAAATTTTGGATCTCCCAGAAAACCTATGTTAAAGAAAGCTCTGGAAAAATTTGGAACCACTGAAGTCAAGCCAGTAACATCACTAGAACTTGGTTTGGGCTCTGGAGCAGTCGAATCAAGTGATATCAAAGTGCCTTATCAAGAGACAATAGGAAGTCATTTCCTATGGCCAAGAGGCAATAGGAAGTCTAAAGACCTGACATGTGTTTCACTGCAAATCTCCTTAGCAGATCTAATCATTGTTTTAAAAATATTCATTGGTTGTCAGCAAAAGATTGTTTACATATTTAAAGAGAACCATGGACCCCGAGCTAGAATTTTCTAGAAGTGGTAACAAAAGAATAATGGCCTTCATGATGCAGATTGGGGAAACAAAATAAATGACAGGCTCTCTGTAACTGGTACAAACATACAGTTGTAAAACTCTTTATTTTCATAGTCTAGTAGAAAACTATTGCACTTTCTACTTCTGAAGCTAAATGTATGACATTTACATCAACTGTTCAAGATTTATTGTGATTAAGACAACTTATGTCTGAGGTAGATCCAAAAAGTGTCATAAAGTTACTTACAGTGTATTGTGATAATAAAGGAGCCATTCAGTTAGCCAAGAATCTAGTGGTATATAGATATAAAGTATCATTTTATAAGAATGCATGTTTTGTGAGGTGTTAGTAATGTTGAGCCTCTGCCTTCAGAAGAAATGTTATCTGATGCTTTCACAAAATGACCTAGCAACTTCAGACATGAAACATGTGTAAGAAACTTGGCCTTGTGAAATAAGAGAAAGAGTACCTGTCCACTTAGACTTTATACTTTGTGTTGATGTCAGTTTAATGTAAATTGATGTTGCCAGCCTTTTATTGTTTATTCCTTTGCATTGCAATTACTAGGTGATTATGTGTCCTGGGGCATGTAGTAGTTGTTTTGCACATACTGATTAATTAATCAAACACCATTTCAGAAAGCTTTCATGTTTATATTATAAAATGCTTAACACTATGCCTTTATTGTGTATATATATATTTTGCATAATTATGGAGGCTGTTATTCTTTATTCTGTAGTCTGTATAATACAATGGTTAGTGTAACTGTGTTTAACATGATCATGTGTACAATAAATCTTACATTTCCAATCAGATACTACCAGCAAATTACTATGCCATATTTTATTATTATTTTTTTTTTTTAAAGGGAGATGGCCAGCAGAAATTAGCAGCAGCAGCATAAATCAGCTTGGAATCATATAGTAGCTAATACAATGGGTTCTGAAAATATGAATTCACTGCCTCCAGTTGAGAAACTAATGGGGAGAGAAAACTAGAGTATGTCGCAGTTCACTATAGGTTCATCTGAGCAGTTGCCAGCGGGCTCGTGCACATCCACAGAGCTGAATTCGCATATGAGCAGTGCTTTCTCCCGGTTCTGGCTACTTGAAGCATGGCTCTTTGCCGTATGAGCAGTAGCAGCAAGTAGTCAAAAGCTACCTGGAAAAATTTCTCTGGTGCACCCAAGCTGCCAGATTCGTGCATGCGCAGAGCAAGCTGAGTTATAGTGGGGGGTCATTCTCCACGTGACCTGTGTATATGTTTCAGGAAATTGTTGGTGTCTCTTCATTTACAACTCCCACGTCAAATGAAAACAAAACAGATTTCTGTGGCGGGAAGCCATCAATTGAATTAATATACATTCTCATAAAAATGAAAGACTAAAATAAGTTAGTAGTTTCAATTTTCTGATTTTATATTATTTCCACATTATTAATTAAGCTATTTCTGTCAGTTTTGTAGAGAAAATTACTTCTATTAATTTTTCAGCTGAGGCAGTTACTTTATTTGAAACGAAGTGTTTCATTCCGCACTATTGGCTACTTTCAACTTCGTTCAATTTCAAGTGCAAATTTTCATTTTCCGGGACGAATAACATAATACCATAATAAAGAACATGAGAATACAGTACTGGACCTCCAACAAAATTTGTATCCCGAAAACCACATACAAAAGCTGAATATCAGGTACTTCAGAGTGCATCTGGACATAGAAATGTGTAATTGGAGCGGAATAAAGCATTTTAGTATGGTTTATGAAATTCTGATACTGCTGGAGTAGTCTCTGATGTCCTGTTCCTCTTAAGACACTGTAAGATCTCTTAATGCTATATACAAATGAACATACATAAACATTGACTTGAAGCTGACTAAGCAGTCAAATTTGGTCAGTGGTTTTGAACTAAATATTTTGTTTCAAATATATTGACAGCCGTAGCAGAATTTTACAAATCTGAGTTCCATGAAACACAGTATTTTTTTATCATAAGACTCTAGGCCTGAAGCTATTTCTCAATTTGTGTTTACATCTTAAATTTATAGGATGTCATTCTATGCTAAATTGTAGACTGGCAGCATACCGTGTTTTATCATTTTAACTCCCCACATGGCTTTATATTTATTCCTAGAGTAGAATATAAACTGTCAGTTGTACAATTTCTTTGCCTCACTGACAACCTTTTTAATTTTTAACACATTTTGAAATAGTCATGAAATTTATTGTCACTTATTTTGGTGTAAGCTACACAAGGAACTTCTCGTTGTTTGTTTATTTATTTTGAAATTTGTATTCCTTCTTACTACCTTCTTTCAATGCTGTGTGGATGTAAATGTGATTGCAAATGCTACATAACAATATTGCAGAGTACCAATTAAAAAAGAAATCTGTCAAAGTCACCACATAGCAAAATGTTATGGTACTTTGAGCTGTAGAGTCTAGTTTTGAAATGATATTATGCCAAGAACTGCTTCCTTATTTGCATCCTTAATCTGCTTGGGATATGATAAAACAATTGCTCTAAGTACAACTCTGTATGTCCTCTCAACAAACATGCAGCAGGGCTGCACATGGTCACGTGATGCCCCACCACGCATGAAACTCCACACAGAAATGCGACAAGAAGCACATGAGCAGAGCAAGCACCAAGCACGGGCTACCTTTATCATCATAGCTGCGCATGTGCAGTACAGCCTGTTGTCTGGCGTTGTCAGGCAACTGCTCAAATGAACCTTACGTGAACACACCTATAACATGAGGAATTTTGGGACTGTGTCAGCAGCAAAATAAAGAATGTAACTAAAGTTTGTACAGTGAGAGCAAAATTATACTTTCTCTCCATCCGTCAATATATGTTCAGTTGCATGACATGTCTACAGCTAAAGAAGTGTGGGACATGCTAAAGCAAGTCTATGAAGATTCTGGCCTGTTCCGATGAATAGGTTACTAAAGACACTGCTGACAACCAGACTAGAAAATTGTTTGTCAGTCGAAGAATATGTGTCAAAGATAATTTCCATGTCACAAAAATTAAACAGCTTGAGCTTCAAAGTTAAAGAAGAGTGGATTGGGTGTATTCTGCTTGCAGGACTATCAGACGAATATAAACCTTTGATTACAAGTTTGGAAAATTCAAACTTGCCAATCAAAAGAGACACCATAAAAAGTAAATTATGGTAAGAAATAAGCGACAATGCCTGTAATAAACAAATGAAAAATGATGCAGCTCTTTGAGTCACCAAGAAAAAGTGTGATGTTACCTTCAAAAAAGGTCCAAAGTGCTATAGCTGCAACAAGTATGGGTATTTGGCAAAAAATTGTCACAGCATGAGCAGAAATGATACGAAAACTTCAGTCAACAAAGCATTCTTTTCAAACGCAGCTGCATGTTAAGATGCACAGACAGAATGGTTTGTAGACTGGACACATTAGTTCACATGTCTACATACCCATGTGATGAAAATAATTGTAAAACAGTGATAGACTTACAAGCTGTAATAGTGAAGATTATAACGTACCTATAAAAGGCATAGGCATAGGATCTTCATTTGTAGATGTTTTCACAGTCAACTAGAAAGACAAAATTAAAGTAGAGGATATTCTGTATGTGCCTCAGCTAAGCACAAATCTACTATCCATTAGGAAAGTAGTAGAAAAAGGCCATTCAATATTATTTAACAAACAAGGCTGCCCATTCACAATACATTAAAAATGTAGTTGTTACTGCATCATTAGCAGATGGTATGTACCAACCAGACCAACCAAATAACCTAATTTTTGAAGAAAAATCATTATTACAGTCAGATAACACAGACTTGTGGTGTAAAAGACTAGATCATCTGCATTCTGAAACTATGCATGCACCTTGCAAAGACCTGGCTAGTGGAATTTTATTTGAGCGAGCAGTTAATACTCCTTGTGTTATTTACTTAAAGGGAAAACAAACACGATCTGGCTGGAGAGCTACTTCACTCAGATTTGTGTGGGCCAATGCAAACTGAGTCAATTGGAGAAGCCAAGTACTTCTTTACTTTAATTGATGATTGTTCCAAGAAAGTATTTGTATAAATGCTCCAAAATAAAAATTAAGTGACACAGCTAACTCGAGACTTCAAAAATCTAGTTAAAAGGCAAAATAGAAAAAGGATCAGCACTCTACACACAGATAATGGCACAGAAAATGTGAACGATAAATTGATAAACTTTTTCAGACAACTAGGGATCAAACAAGGGACCACAGCATCACATACAGTACTGCACAATACTAGAAAAAGCAAGACACCTGCCTTTAAAGCAAATTAGCCAAATAAATTCCATACAGAAGCAGTTTCTACTGCAGTCCATTTAATATCTCTGACTAAGGCATGAAAGAGCAAGGGTCCAGGAGGAGCTTGTACAAACAAGAAGCCAGGTCTTCGATATCTCAAAATATTTAGAAGCAAGTCCCATGTTCACATTCCGAGGGCCAACTGACGAAAATATGACAGAAAACGTATTGAATCTATTTTGGTAAGATACTGTGAAAAATCAAAAGCATACAGGCTTTTTAAACCTAACAGCCAGAGAATCATAAAAAACGAGGACATTATTTTTGATGAAGGTACTTCAAAACACTATAGAGAAGAAACTTGAGTCACATAACCAAGTCAATTGTTTCTCCCACTGACAGAAAAGAACCAAAAATGAAATAATGACTGAAGTCAAAGAATTTGAACCAAAATGTGAGACAGTCACATCAAGTGGTAGTTCGAGGAATACAAGCTGCAGTGAAGAACCAATCCCAGATAATGCAAATAATGGTTTTGGGCAACCACAGCAACTGGAGTCAATACAAAAGTCATCCAGAATTCCAAAGCCAGAGAAGCTACATGACTTTGTAACTTCTCAATCTAAACAGTCATCCAACACCAACCCTTTATCACTGGATGATATCTGACAATGCTGAAAGCAATACAAGAAGAGTTACAATCGCACAAAGAGAACCACACATGGGAGTCTACTGTTTCACTTCAGATAAGGAACATATAAATGTGAAATTGGTGTTTAAATCAAAGAAAGATTTGAATGGCCACACTGTACACTGTAAATCATGGCTAGTAATAAAGGGTTATGCTCAGAAGCAAGGCCTGGATTATGATGAAACATATGCACCGGTTACAAGATGTAACTCATTAAGATATTTATTTGCTATGGCTGCTAAACATGATCATGACATTGGTCATCTATATGTTGTCACGGCTTTCTTACAAGGTGAAGAGATTTGAATTTAGAATCTATACCTTGTTTCTGTGTTCTTTTGTGTTGCTATGAATGCTGTTATTCTTTATCCCGTGGACTGTACAATACAATAGTTCATGTAACTGTGTTTAATGTGGTAATGTGTGAAACAAATATTACATTTACAAGCAGACACCACCAGCAAATTACTCTGCTAACAAAAATGTATTTTGACACCCTGGAGCTTGTTAAGAGATTGATCATTGTGTTAACAAATATGTGCCGCAGATTATGGGTACTTTAGTACTATTTATTGGATTGTTTGTACAAGAGCCACTGGACTTGAAAGTAGTACGTCTGAGTAATAATTTAGGCTAGTGGCAATAATTCACAATGCACTATACTATGCACACAAAATTATGAATCTTCCATTTAATCTATGAAAACACCTCATATATTCATTTGAATCTGATTATCATGTTCAAGACTTCGCCTCCCTCTACAATTTTTACCCTCTACATTTTCCTCCATTACCAAACTGATAACTCCTTGATACCTCAGGATTTGCCCTGTCTACCAATCTCTTCATTTAATTAAATTGTACCATAAATTTCTTTTCTCCCGAATTTAGGTACCTCCTTATTAGGTAATCCTTATTAGCTAGTCTATCTACCAATCAATTCTTCATCATGCTTCGATCATTCTTCAGTAGCACCACATTTAATTGTGATGCACGGCCACACTCTAGACAAATACCTCCAAAAGATATCAACACTTAAATTTATATTCTATGTTAACAGATTTCTCTTTTTTAGAAATGTTTCTTTTTTGCTATTGCCAGTCTCTCTCTGCTTCTCCATAATCAGCTATTTCTCTGTCCAAATAGCAAAACTCACTTTTAGAGTAAAGTTTTCTAATCTAATTTTCTCTGCATTGTTGATGTAATTCAACTACATTACATCATTGTTTTACTTTCCTTGATGTTCACCTTAAAAACCATTTTCAAACCAACTGAAATTCCATTCAAATGCTCTTCCAAGTGTTTTTATGACCATAAAAGAATTACGATGTCATTGGTAAACTTCAAAATTTTTATTCCTTCTTCCTGAACGTCTATTCACTTTTCAAACTTATCCTTGGTTCTTTTCATCTCTTGTGGAAAATACACTCCCCATATTTTACCCTTGCTGTTTCACAATTTCAAAAAGTGTATTTGAATCAACAATACCAAAAGTTTTCTCTAAATCTACAAATGCTATAAACGTAAGTTTGCCTTTCTTTAACTTATATTTAGTCTTAAGGTCACTATTGCCTCTTCTGTAAATAATTCATTCCAATATTTAAACACTGGAATCTCTGGGCAGGAATATTAACAATGGGGAAAAGAAAGATTGCTACTTACAATAAAGATTACACATTAAGCTGCAAACAGGCACAATTAAAAGACACTTACACATTAAGCTTTAGGCCACAGCCTTCATCCTGTGGACATTGAAGCCTCTATAGGAAGTACAGGATCTATCACTACTCAACTTGACTGTGAGTGGTATGTCAATGGTAGGTTTAAGCACCCTGTACAAGGTAGACAGGGACCTAGGAGACTCAGGGTGTTACAACTACCCCCAACCAAAAAGTTTGAGGTGCTGACTTCCACTGAAATTGAGCAAATGAGACTCACTTCACCTGTTGGGGAAGTGCTGTGTCTCATACCAAGGGGATGTTGTCACAAAAGGATAGGAATCTATTAATCATTGGTGATTCAAATCTACACTGAGTAATGGTCCCCCTTTTGGAAATGGCAGCATGGGATGGGAAGGAACAACAGATGCATTCGGTGTGTATGCCTTGGGGGCTCAATCAGCATGTTGAAGAGACTGTTTTGGCAGCTTCTGAAAGAAAAGGGTACAACCAACAGTAGATTGTTCCAACTGCACATTGGAAAAAAGATGCCTGTTGTCTGAAGTCCAATGTCATACTTGGATGACTCCACAGACGCAGAGACTGTTGAGAAGACAACCTCACCCAACGAAGCTCAGAAGGTGAAGTGTTGTCCTTAGAATCGATCTCAAGCCCCTGTTCCGAGTAGAGTGGAACACTTGAACCACAGACTTCACAGACTCTGAGACAAGTTAGGTTGCGACTTTTTGGAATTGTGCCATAGTGTTGAGAACTATAGGATTCAGCTAAAGGGGTCAGGTGTGCGCTAAACACTGGAGACTGCTTGCTAATCAGGCACATGATTGTTTGTGGGAGTGCACACAAATTAGGTGACTCTTCATCCAGTAGAGACAACAATAGCTGTAGGAGATCCAAAGAATTAGTCAAAGACCCAAAGAAATCCCCCTCCCCACCAACAAGAATTAAAACCATAGTGATTAACTGTGAAAGTATTCACAAGATAGAGCAAGAGTTTATTGCACTCTTAAAAAGCAAAGGAGTTCTCATAATTCTACATGCAGGAAAATCCTGACATTGATAGCAACCAGATTACTGCAGTAATTAAAGTGTGTATGGAAAGGATAGGCTAATGAGAAATGGATATAGTGCATTTGCCACAGTAGGAAAAATAACTCAAGATTCTCTAAGATAGAAATTCAAGCTGCATGGGAAGTTTTCTGGCCAAGACTCAAAGTCAATTCAGAAAGAAATATATTGGATCTAATGGCAACAAATAAACCTGATTCTTTGAGGATGCCCACAACCAAATAGGTATCAGTGGTCATGAGACTGCTGCAGCAACAATGATTACTCAAGTATGAAGGGCAACTAAAACAAGAAGACAATTATTACGTTCGGTAAACTAGATAATGTAGCATATCGACCTTATTTGGTCAAAAACATGCCAGTGCAACAGCATCAGTTGCAGGCTTGCAAGAGTGTTATGTGTTGCAAAGCAAAATACAGCTGTCAGGCTGGGTGCAGTACAGCAACAGCCAACACTGCAATAATGTAGCAGAAGTACGGAAGCCTTTCCTTGCTTACCACCAAGGATATGTTTAGTGTAAGTGCCTTAAGTCCTAAATGAACATAGTCTGGAGAAATAAGTTTCAGATATTCATGCACTAAAAGATTCTTGTCTCAATATCTCAGCCTACTACACAAGCCTGTGACATCTGAAGCGACATACTGGAATGCGTACCATGTCTGGCAATTGCTTGTTGCTGGTACCCCTCGTGTCCCATTCTTCTTCCTCCAGGATATCCATATTAGCAATCAACAACCCCTTTGTTAATTCTATGTTATCTGTGCTAAAATTATCTATAGAAACTGGCACCTTCTTTCACCCTTTATTTCATGTAGGCATACACAACTTCTTTTAAGTAGGCAACCCACCTGATCTAATACTTCACTTTCTTCTAACAGTTCCACAACACACAAAATTACAACTGGCAAGCTAGACTCACAGTGATTTCCCAGTACCCTTAGGTACACAATCATGCAAATTAAGTCTTAGTGTGGTCATTCACAGTTTAAGCAGTTCATCTTTCGAGACCGACTCCCCTCACAACATGACTACACTGACAATGGCTTCACCTGTGAAACATTTTTCCATCAAGTTCCAACCTATATCACCGAAGATTGATTATGGCACAACGCTGCTACAAGAAATCTAATCCCAGAATTACATCATGGCCCTCACTAATGTGTGGCACAATCTCTACATATTGTTTAAATTGGACCCTATCCAGGTAAAAGTCTGTGTCCACCAATCCTAATAATGTGACATCTGTATCTCCAACTCCATGCAATCTGTACCATGGTGTGTCCCATTGCTTACATCTCACCAGATCACTCCTGGTGAATGACACATGCATCCCTGTGTCCAATAATATCCAGCAACCCTTTTTTCCTGTTATTCTTCCACTTCAGCATATGATTTCGAGGCATTCAGTCTTACTGGTAAAGACCATAGGTGGACTTGAGATTCCTTGTGGTGTTTAACACATTATTCTTCCCAAGTCCTCTACTTCTAAAATTATTACTTCCTCTTACTTCACATCACCCTGAGGCTGGCAACACTGCCTCCTTACATGCCCCCTTCGTCCACGCCTGAAACATTTTATATTAGCTGCAAACACTGTCCGCTTACCCTGCATACTAGTCAACAAATTGATCTCCTTACACTCTACAGCTAACTGCACCACTGCCCGCAAATCCGTCGTATCCTGTCCGCACACATCTTCGACATTTTCATATGCAACCCCTTCCCCCGCTCAGCTTAGTGAAAAATAATTTCACTGACTGCAGCATCATGTTCTAATATCAGAGTCATGCATTGAATCTGCGCAGCCCACCTGGGACTGTAGCCTTGACTGCCAGTCGAGCCACATCGGGCCCCACTGGACCATGTTGTGCCCCACCAGAGGCCGAATCTGCCCAGGCGCAGCCAAGCTGCTTGTCAAGTCATGTGCCTGTCAGGCAACACACTGTAGCGGATGCGAAACGAAAACTCTGTTGTGACTCAAGCTTTCCCGGCGGATATGTTGTAAATAGTCTTCAGAGGTTTGCTGCCGGATCACGTTTTGCAAATTCTAAAATAGTTCCTCGGAGCAACTGTCTGACATTTTCAGGTGGTTCAACCTTGCTGGTGGATAGGTAAGACTGATGGTTTCTGCACATCAATGCCCTGTTTCTAGAACATGCACGCAAAGAATGCGAATGTGTAGAAATCACAAATGTGCAATGTTTTGCAGATAGACGGTGCCACACTCACACTCAAATGTCCTGTGCTGAAAATTGCAGAGCAGCACTCTTGCACATGCACCTTACGCTGTGTTTACTAACAGTGCAGCCAGATGTTACTCACGAAAAATTAATGAAAAGATGGAAGTTTTATCCCCGGCATCATCTTTCTGGGATTATGTCATTAAGGAAGCAATACCTATCCATACAGCCGATAATTTCATTAATAGGGATGCGGGATTTCCACTGAGCACAGCCTGGAACCATGCATTGGCTGCTAGTAAATCATGGCACAAAAATTAAGATTTTTTGATAACAGACCCATCATAACATTGGTCTAGTACGTTGTTGTTTTTTTTGTGAGTAATGCCTGGCCGGACTGTTAGGAAAGACAGCATACAGCGCATGCAAGAGAACCGCTCTGTGATTTTCGGCAGAGGGTGTTTGAGTGTGGCACCACCTACCTGCAAATCACTGCACATGCATAATTTCCACACCTGTGCAGGTTAGAGAAATGGGGCATTAACTTGCCGTCAGTCGTACCTAGCCACCAGCAAGGTTGAACCACCTGAAGATGTCCAACAGTTGCTCCGAGGAAATATTGTGGAATTTGCACAAGGTGATATGGCGGCAAACGTGTGAAGTCTATTCTGTTGCTTGTAATTATTAAATTAAGTTATTGTTAGGTGCATGAAAAAAATCTCTATACTTTATGAATCTGTAAAAATAGTTAACTTTATTAATGGTCATCCTACTAATCAGCGAATTTTTATAACACTAACCAAAGTATTTAAAAGTTTTTATTGGCTAACATGAATGTAAGATGGGTTTATCGCAGTAGAACTGTTCTCACATTGTACGACATTTATCTTTTTCTAACCAGACTTTGACAGGGAAACACCTTACCCTATCAAAGTTTGGCTTCCAACTGTAGCTTATTTGACACAAATTTTGTTAAAAAATCAAGAGTTGGAATTTGTACTTCACAGACCAAACACAAACGTGTGTAAAGTGCAAGACCTTACGAATCATGCATTAAAAGCCTTACAGTTTGAGAAATCTGAATTCCAATCAAACTGAGTGCTTCATGATTACGTAGTACAAATTCATCATGATAATGTCAAGAATAAAATAAAGGAGCACTTGAAGGGATCTGGAAAAATTTCAAACACTGTTTCCCTGCTCTATCTAGTATTGACAACCGGAATTGCAACCGCTTGGAACAGACAATAATTTTGGAATCCACATGAATTGTAAACTGAGGCAAGCAGTTCCTTGAAATTTCAAGTGACTAAGTTACAGACAATAAATTTTTGTCATTGATAAGTTTCTGGTTAAGCTCAAAGACAGAGTTTCCAATGCTATCAAATAAAGGGGTAACAAGTTCATTACCTGTCTCATACACATATCTGTGTGAAAAGGCTTTTCCTTCTTAGACATATCAATTAAACTCTCTGCCTGAATGGGCCACGAAGGCCCAATGGTACCGACCTGTCGCTGTGTCATCCTCAGCCCACAGACATAACTGAATGTGGATATGGAGAGGCATGTGGTCAGCACACCACTCTCCCAGCCATATTCTTACACATATACAAAAAAATAAATCCAGAAACAAACTTCATAGCAAAAGTAATATGAAATTGTCTTTACTTTCTGTGGTTCCTGATTTCAAAGTTATATCACATGCAAAGCAGGTTGAACTCCCTCAACAAATTCCAAGGAATGAGCCAGTCAGTTCCATAATGAAAACTTTTAAATTAACAGAAAAGTATAAAATACTTGAATATTACATACTAGAGATACCCATTGTGCAAAAGCTTCATAAGCCCTTTTGAAGCACTGCAGGTGGAATGTAAAGCATTAAAAAAGCATTAGGAGTATTAAACCATTTGCTTTGAATTCAATTACTTCCATAGTAAGTACTTTTTTGTGTTACATCCATCATTTTACATTACAATGGAATACCCAGGATGGAATTTAACAATATTATGAAAAGGAAAGTTGCTACTCACAGTATAGTGGAGAAGATGAGTCACAAATAGGAGCAACTGCCACAAATACAGCTTTCAGCCAGTAAGGCCTTAGTAAAAAATAGACCACACACACACACACACACACACACACACACACATTCCTACAAATGCACCTCACACGCACTGCAGTCTCAGGCAACTGAAACCACAATGAATGTGGCGGTATTTTTTTTATGTGCCTATCTGCAACTCAGCATTTCCACTATATGGTGAGTAGCAACTTTCCTTTTCATAATATTGTTAATTTTAGGTTACGAGTTATTTTTCTTTGTAAAGGGTCAAGAACACCCTGTTCCTAGCACATCAAGCCTTCACAATTCTCAAAGGAGTACAGATGATTCAGAAAGCAATTCCGCACCAGCGTGGCCAGTCAATTCTGCCTTACCAGTGTTGCCTGCTTCCCGGTAGCACTAAGCCTTGCTGACACCTGGGCTGGGAAGGGTACCGTATTTACTCGAATCTAAGCCGCACTTTTTTTCCAGTTTTTGTAATCCAAAAAACCACCTGTGGCTTAGAATCAAGTGCAAAGTAAGCGGAAGTTCTGAAAAATGTTGGCAGCTGCCGCCACAAAGATAAATACTGGTGCCAAAACCTCTGCGTCAGTAAATAAAATAAAAAAAGGTGGAAGACGAACTTTTTTTTTCTCCGCACCGAGTTTTGACCACTGCATTTTCATACATTCTCCAACAAAGTAAACACAAATTCTGTATTATTCATCTTCGAATGTAGTAGCATTTCAATGTACTACGAAAATCCGACTGGCAAGACTGTTTGGGATGTTTGTCAATATGGCCAACTCTATGTTCTGAATTTTTTCCTACCTGTGAGAAGAGATTGTTGCTAATAGGAACTTTGATGAATTGTAAATCACATGCAGTATTCTCTACATCAAAAGAATAATACGAATATAAACATTTTGCCATGTATTCTTTCGTGTTTGCTGCTATCTCATTTAAATTCTGTCTGCCTAATAAGCTACAAAACTAGAGTGAGACAACAGCAATGTGCAAGAATATACACAAAGAGGCGTCTGCAAAGATTTTCAAATGGAGAAAATTTTTCGCTAAACTCTTGTTCAGAACATCTATCATATGCAGTCTATTATTTGGTTCTTGTTGATCATTGGAAGTAACAACAAATAGCAGTCTCTTTCCATTGTTTCGCTAATGAGACAATTCCTCTCTCTCTCTCTCTCTCTCTCTCTCTCTCTCTCTCTCTCTCTCTCTCTCTCTTTTTTTTTTTTTTTTAATGTAAGCGGCGGTAGCACGCATAAAACCAAGCCGTGCCGTGAGCGGTTACAGACCGTAAACACTCATTATCAGAATGTGGCAAACAATGCATGACACAGTACAGTAATGCATTTTCAGCTAAAGAGTGACGTAAACACCTATAACAAAGAGAACGGCAGTTATCAGATCAAAGAAAAATAAGCAATCAATTCAAACTAGACGTAGCACATGAAAAAGGAAGGGTACCTGTATAAATACAGATGGAGCACCTGACGCATAGCAATGACTACCTGGTAAAGCTAAACTGCTAAGCTTACAACTCGAACCAAACTACTGTAGCTGTATCGTCATTCATTCAACCTAAATTGTGTCTCATATTACAATGGACCAACTTTGTATCGATTTGGAGGTGCGGCCTAAAACTTTTCTCTCCCCTTGAATTTCGAGTCTCAAATTTCACGTGCGGCTTAGATTCAGGAAATTTTTTTTTCCTTGATTTCGAGTCTCATTTTTCAGGTGTGGCTTAGATTCGAGTGCAGCTTAGATTTGAGTAAATACGGTACCTGAGAAGCCTTGGGCCTTGATGGTGCACCATAGCTTGCACCCCTATTGCCTGTACAGTTGAGCTCGAGTACCCGTAGTGCGGGCAACAGGACAGAGCGGTCGGCCCGAGCCATGCTCGGACGGATAAATCTGACACAATGCATGGCTCTGCCTAATACATAGGTACATCCACTAATTTTCCTTATCTGATCTGCTAATTATTCTACAGCTTCTGTATCGCTTTTAGGTATTTGTTGCATATAGTGTCTGTCACTATTTTGTTTCGTACGTCTCTGAATTAACCACTCCTTAAATTCTTTGAATGTTGTGGCTCCCTTAAGAGTTTATGTGTACCCTAAATAAGTTTTAGATTCCCCTGTTACTCTCAGTTTCGCCGGCCGCCGTGGTCTCGTGGTTCTAGGCGCGCAGTCCGGAACTGTGCGACTGCTATGGTCGCAGGTTCGAATCCTGCCTCGGGCACGGATGTGTGTGATGTCCTTAGGTTAGTTAGGTTTAAGTAGTTCTAAGTTCTAGGGGACTGATGACCGCAGCAGTTGAGTCCCATAGTGATCAGAGCCATTTGAACCATTTGAACTCTCAGTTTCGCAACACTCAATAATTCCTTATCAGGCAAACCTTCCGTCTGAGCCAGATTTCCTAGGTCTCTCACAAAGGTTTGTACATCCTCAGTTGCCGTACCACAAAAAGGAGTGTTTAAACTCGCAACTGACAAATTTACACTCTGTTGTGACAATTGTGATTCTACCAATCCATGCAGTTCTGTATTATCCACTGTTATTTGTGCTACTTTTTCTTCTTACATTCATTTTTATGTCAAATCATGAATCATTTCAACTCCCAGCATTGCCTAGCCATATGCCCGCAATGATTACATGTATAACATTTTACTAGAACTGATTTTGTATATAACACTGAGTTACTCTCAAGGCTACACTGTGCACATCTAACAGGAACAAACTATTCGTGTCTTCCATTACCTCTAAAACTATAGCAAATCCACTGGTTCTCTACTCGCAATAAAATCTACTTTACAAAATTCACAACCGTCAAATCTCTTTTCCCTGACTGAAATACAATTTCTTTTTTGACTCCCTGTACCACAGCCTGCAGATTGCTCTAAGAAGGCAACATCAATGTTCTGATACCAGTGTTAGATAATACATGGATTGTCTCCCATGGAGAGTGAAATGAGATGTGAGGGTAAAAGAAGATTTATTCAATTAAATTCTTTATTCCATCCCTCAGCCATACAATGTCAAGAACAGCTTGGTAGAGGCATTCTGGTGCCTCTCATGCAAAACAGTAGATGTTTAGCATTGCTGATAGTGTTGATAGTGCAAAGAGTGGGGCTGAGCACAGCATCACTCGAGTGCCACCGTCCGAGACGTCTCTGGCTGCAGTTGACAATGGCTGTGAACTCCCTCCAGCAAGTGGGCAGCTCCCTGTTCTGATGGTTACTTTTTTGTAACTTAGGGTAGGCTGCCATGTCTTGTGGTCAAACAGTGGGCCCTGTACTGCATTCCTGGACGTTGATCTGGGTGTCATGGACTTGTGGTATAGGATGTGATACTGAGACGAGGGCATTTAGTACACAAATGGCTAAGTGCTTATATGCTCCAGACTACATTCATTTAGGGCTTAAGGCAAGTACTCTAAACACTTCTGTGGTGACAACTGAGGACAGGCTTCCGTCCTTCACACATAGCTGGCACCACTTCACAATGCCTGTCAGTTTTGTTTTACTTTGCAATGCTTAACACTCTCACCCAACTGCAACTGGCTCTGTTACAACGCACTTCCACTCTGGTGAATTTTTTTTACCGATTATTGTCGATAAGCCACAATGAAGGGCAGTAATGGCATGTTCCATGGCTGAACTTGAGATGTTTAACTCTGGACAGGAGCACGTAGAAGATCTGTGGTTCAAGTTCATTAGAACAGTTGGTGATTCACCTGGCAGATATGTACCTAGTAGAACAGTTCATGGTGAGAAGATCCCTCCATGGTATATAGCCACTGCAGACAAACTTCTAAAGACACAGAGATTACTGCATAATAGGTGTAAAACCGGGCAGTCTATAGATAGAGAGATTCTAAATGAAAGACATTTGGCTGTCAAGAGGGCAATGCATGAGGGATTCAGTGACTGCCAAAGCAGAATTTTATCAAATGATCTCTCACAAAATATAAAAAAATTCTGGTCATATGTAAAGACTGCTGTTGTTGTGGTCTTCAGTCCTGAGACTGGTTTGATGCAGCTCTCCATTCTACTTTATCCTGTGCAAGCTTCTTCATCTCCCAGCACCTACTGCAATCTACATCCTTCTGAATCTGCTTGGTGTATTAGTCTCTTGGTCTCCCTCTACAATTTTTACCCTCCACACCGCACTCCAATACTAAATTGGTGATCCCTCAATGTCTCAGAACTGCTAGTGGCATCAAAGTTGGTTTCTAAACACACATGGACAAGACAGGATTTAAAATTGAGATCAGGAAAGCAAACACAGAAGTACTGAATTCAATTTTATTAAGTTCTTTTAATAAGGAAATTCCAAGACTAATGCCACAAATTTAATTCTTACATAACTGAAAACAACAGTGAAATAGACATTAGTCAATGGCTTATAGAAAAAGCTCAAATTGTTGAAACTGAACAAAACTCCTTGACTAATGGAATCCTTATCAGATTCTAGACCACTTTTAACCACAATGTACCACAGATCCCTCAAACAAAAAACTGTGGCCAGTGGTACATTAAAAACACAGGTCATATCTACAAAAACAGTAAGACAAGTGAGCCACAAGCTATCATTCAATGCAGAATATATTCTGAGCTCAAAGATTACGAGGTGTCACAAACATGATTTTCTCCATGCCAACCAGCATGGATTCTGAAAATACTGACTATGTGATACTTAAATCGTGCTTTTCTCACAACATACTGAAACCCTTGTATCAAGATAGTCAAGTAGATGCAGTATTTCTTGACTTAGTATTGCAGTACTTGACTTGGTACCACACCTAATTATTATCAAAGGTAAGATCATAAGAGATATCAGGCAAAATTTTTAAATGTACGAGGCTTTCCCAGTTGGGACAACGCAGCTTGTTATCTCGGATGGAGAGTCATCGACAGACATAGAAGTAACTTCATGTGCATCTCAGGGTAGTGTATTTGGACCCTGACTGTTCATATTGTACATTAATGGCCTTGCAGACAAAATTAATAGTAATCTCAGACCATCTGCAGATGATAAGTTATCTATAACAATGTCTGAAAAAAAAAGCTGCACAAAAATTCCATCAGATCTTGGTGCAAAGGTTGGTAACTTGGTTTGAAAGTTAATAAACATAAAATTTTCCACTTCACAAAATGAAAAGATGTCACAACTGGAATCGGTCAACTCCTACAAATACTTGGGTGTAAAAATTTGTGGGAATATCACAGGGAATGATCATGTAAGGCTCAGTTGTCAGTAAAGCAGTTGGCAGACATTGACTCAATGGTAAATACTAGGGAAATGCAATCAGTAAACAAAGAAGATTGCTTACAAACACTTCTGGAACACATTCTAGAATACTGCTCAAGACGTGTGGGACTCATACAAAAGAGGACTAACTGGGGTACAGAATGTATACAGAGAAGGGCCACATGAATGGTCACAGGTATGTTTGAGAGCTACTCCTCCATGGTTAATTTTAGTCCTACCGAAAGTACCTGCTAACACATATTCCTCATTATCCCTCCGGCAGGTGCACGTTTTTTTATTGCATGGGCAGTCGTACGGCACATTTTGTGTGCCACTTTCGCTTCTCACTTCTATAGTTATTTTCATATGCTCTCACCCTAGTCTTGATATTTATTGGGTTATTGTTTTTAAAGGTAAATATAGTATCACTCAAAATGATAGTAATAATATCAAAATAACAATTTTTGGTGTAATTAATATAAATAATTTATTATGGGCACAGTGGAAAATACTAAGAAATAATGTTACATATCTAGCCAAATGTCTATTACTGTTGCTCACATAGTGGGAAAGAATGTTTCATTATTTAACATGGCTGTTAATTATTCTTTATTTAGAAAAGTTGATATACATCTAAACACATAAATGACATAGTTCTAAAAAATCTACATTTTGCTGTCAGCATTGAAAATCAATATATTCATACTGAATGCCTGAGGAAACTATATTGTAATAGCTTACAGAAAGGCCATGTTCACTACTTAGGAATTTAAGGGATGTCAAGATTCAAATCACTAGTCACCTGAGTCTGCATGTGTAACTTAACACGTTTCACTGGGGTAACTAACACTCGTACGCTTCCTGTAAACAAAACTATTATAAGAAGCACACTTTATTGTTGTGTCAATATTCTTGGCCCTACAACAAATAACACAGTGTCCTCATTTCTTAGCCAAATGCTTCTCAACTTGCTCAGATGTTGTCCAGTACCTTTGAAGGAACAGCGATATATCCTTGGGAAGGCTTTGAATTTTGGCTCTTTGTGTTAGATGTGGTTTCATGAGGTCATAAGCCAGGTTCTTCAGAAATACTCATCTTGCAACCTTTAGATTTTGTCCATTTGAGTAAAAAAATGATCTGGGTGTTGATACCAGCAATGTCGATTAGAGCGGGAAACATTACCAAAGGCAATCTTCTCATTATATGAGCCACAGAATACATGCCACACATCTGGTCAACTGTATCAATGCCACCCTTAGTGGTATTGTAATTTAACACAATCTATGGCTTTTGAGAATGTTCATCGATAGTACCTGAATCATGAATAGTTGACAACAATAAAACCACCTTGTTCTACTTTGGTACGTAAGAAACCAACATCAAATCACTTTTATATCCGAAGAGGGATGAACCAGGTACTCGATTTTTCTTAGGCAGCTACCGAAGGGAATTTCTTGTTTATTCCCAATACACGTAAATCTTTTACCTAATAGCGACATAGCCATGCGGCAACTTGTATACCAACTGTCATTAGTTATATTCCTGTTGGATCACTCTATATGACTCTTAAGTCTGTGAACTATTTCCAACACTGAATTTGAGACTGCATAAGGCCCTTTGGGGTGCTTTCCACAGTATACCTCAAGGTAGTTCGTAAAAAATGTTTTCACATCACAAAGCACAAATACCTTAATGCCATATTTGGCAGGTCTGTTGGGGATATATTGCACAAATCCACAACGACCACGAAAAGCTTGAAGTTTCTCATCAATGGTTACAAACTCACTAATGCTGTACATACTTTTGCATTGGTTACAAACACATCCAGAATCGAACGTACTGTGGCCAACTTATCAGATCTTCTAACTTATCAGATCTTCTCCTCTCTTCTCTTTTGCATTTATTGTCGAAATGAATACAACACAGCAAGAATAGAAACTGCTTGTAGCTCATTACAGCTCTTACATTTCTATTCCTGATCCATCGGTATTCGACAGTTCCATTATATTTGTGTGGTGAGGTTTCTTCACTCCAAAGACATAAAGTAACCCAAGGAGTGCCAGTATTTCACTTCACATCTTTTTTTTTTCTTGTCTCTTTCTCTCTGATAATCAGAAAATGTTGTTTTGAGCTGAATATATTCATTTGTATATTTCACAACAGTATTGATCATTTCCATGTTAATTAGCTTGAGGAATCCAGAAATCTCAGCCGTTACATTCCTGGCAATGGCCTTGCATCCAGGAAAAACGTTTACAATATTTTTCCCTCTCACTTTGCTTGTGACAGAGCTAGTACTTTTCCTTCAATAGAACCTGGTTGACAATTATTGTCCTCATTTTCGTTCGACCCATACTCTTGTTCACTTTTAGTGTCACGGTCACTACGAGTAATTACCTCCACTTCCTCAGCAGTATCATATTCTGATATAGTGTCTACATCTCTCACAAAATTTGGATCTTCATTCAAGAACCATTCAAGTTTCTCCTTTGTTAAATGCTTTCTCACCCTAAAATAAAAAATTATATTGAACACAGGCCACAGGAGCATTGTAAGTAAAATATGCACTACGTTCCAAGTGGTAAAAAAACACTTACACGATCAATCGCGCAGTGCACCGAGTGCGCAGAAGTGACAGCGTTACACTAAATTCTCCGCTTAACAAACTCCTTAGCACTGATAATTACTGCACTGCACATAATAGTCTTCAGAACAATAATGAAGGAATATGTCAAGTTTCAAAGGTCTCCACTGTTGCCAATACATTGGATACGCTGATTCAGATATAACTAGTGTGAGCTAGTTTTTGTTTGCAGAGAAGATATAACAGGGATTTTTGTTTAAGAAGATCTCTATTTAATTTAGATTGTTCCTGCACATTTAAGTGGAAAATTAAAAACCTATTGTCAGCAACTACTAGTAGAAAAGGCATGGACCTGTTAGGATCTTTCCATGTAGTACTCAAAGATGTGCCTGTCTGCTTTAACTCAGTGTTCTGATTTTCCCAAATTCTACTCACAGCTACTGACTTTCTCATTTATTGTACATGATTCTTGTGTGTGTTACAGTTTCTAGAGCAATGGTTAACACACACATTGTGTTTCATTGTTCTAAAAGATCATCACTGCTTCTAACAGGAATTATGTTTGCATGCATGACTCTTCTAGAGCTTCTTTGTTCTTCCCCTTGAGAGGTATGGTGCCTATAACTTCTCCTCCTTTGTGTAGTTTCATATTATTTCTGGTCCATTCAGATGAAAATCATGAGCAGCGAGGAATTTTCTCCGTGCCCAATTTATACTGACAGATGAAGAATTTTCAAAATGTGTGGCTATTTTCTGTACTTCCTTACTTGCAGTTCCATTTCTTTATTTTTAATAGATCATTCAGAAATTTCATAGGTGATTGGAACAGAAAACATGGTCACATTTGTCCTTACCAGTTCAAGAAGTCTTCTCTTAAGTGAGAAGAGTAAATCTTAGTTATGTTCATTTCAGTATTGTTTGTTCCTGCAAGGAGGCTGGAGAAGACATTACACTTCAATATTGAAATATTTTCACTACTTGCAGTCACCGAACTGAATTCTATTGCAGTCACCGAACTGAATTCTACACCTGGTATGAAAGAGTGCCATACCACATATTTGATAAGCGTAACAACTAAAAATTCTTTGAATTCTTATACTGGGAAGCAAAGAAAGTACACTTCATGGAGCCTATCTGAACCACATTTGTTTTGCTGATGAGCTGACATTGTTTGCCTCTAATGGATCCAATATTAAACAACTCAAAGAACTTAATAACATTGCAAATTTGAAAGTAAGTTCAAAACTAAATTACTTTCCAATTAGAATTATGTAGACCATTACATTTAAAAGAAATACATATCATTGTTACATTATTTAAAAGAAAGTTTTACATCTTAACCTTTCAGACGCCATTCTATGTGTGGAATGGGAACAGTTCCTAGTAAGTGGAACAGTGGGAAGCACCCTCTATGATGCACTTCACAACAGTCTGCAGGGTATGTGTGTTTATGTAGATGCAAGATAGGAAACACATAATGTCTGCCATGAAAGTGAAAGGAAATGGGAGGACAGGCACGCAGATGACAGATGGCCACGGAGGTTTTTGGTTGAATTCCAAGCAAGGGTGCCAACGCCCCCTGGCTCCCAGGGAAAGGAAGAAAAACAGTGTAGTCAGATGTTTTTCTTTCAAGAAAATAATTTAAAAGTTCAGTATAATGTAGGTTTTTAACAGGATTGGAGCTGGAACTGTTTTATGACTATTTACAAGTTGCCATTCATTTACCAAAATATTAAAAGTACTCCATACCCCCATGTCTTGCCCTCCCCCTGCCCCAAAATACTATCGTATGGGATCACTGATTTCATAAGAAAAAAAATGCACACAATGACAATAACTTTGGTAGTACGGCAGAACTACGTATCATAGCATACAGGTAATACCTTGATGGTATGGCACAATATGTGCTATGCATGATACATGTTTTGTTTGTTACTTTATATGCAGATAATTGTTAACAATATTTTTTCTTTATCAGAACTAGATAAGAAATTATGACCGGTACTTGCCTTTTCCACACAATGTAATAAAACAGGTTTTACAAAATAGGTTATGTGTTATCTTATGCACTGGAACTCTTCTCTGCAGTTACTGTGAAATACTGATGGAGTACTTAGTCAGGTAAAAGGAGCAAACAGTTCAATTTCATTGCTGTTCTCTCAGCTCAAGAACAATTTCATATTGCATTAGTCAATTCTCAGTCCAAATTTTATGATCACTGTGCTGCAGGTCATATAGTGTTCCTTATTGCTCTGGTTATCAAATTGTTCCAGCATCAAATTAAATTTGGTCACTTAACTATAGAAGGTGAAAAAAATGGCCCAATAAAAATAATTTGCCAACAATGTCAATTCACAATGTCAATCATAGTCAAACAACTGCTATTGTTAATTATAAGCTACATGCATATGAGGAATATATAATAAGATTAACTGCTACACTGATCTTGGAAGTATGAACTGTGCCTGAAACTAAAAATGTGAAAGGGGAGCATAATAAGAACTGAAGGCAGGGCACCTACAGATTGCTCTCCCCCCAATGTCTGGAGCAGGGAGACAGGGA
The DNA here is from genome assembly GCF_023897955.1 of Schistocerca gregaria. Taxonomy (NCBI): domain Eukaryota; kingdom Metazoa; phylum Arthropoda; class Insecta; order Orthoptera; family Acrididae; genus Schistocerca; species Schistocerca gregaria. The sequence goes on along the minus strand of NC_064923.1, from coordinate 41,565,357 downwards.
TGGCCAGTTCATAAGCAACTATTCTAGTAACCAGATTCAAAAGCCTTCACTCAATATATGTAGTTTCTTACCTTGATATAGCAGTGCCAGATGTTTCTCCAAGCTCCACGATCCATACAATGAACACAGTTTCTTCAGAACATTGGCAAGTGCTGAGTCTACATCTTGTGACGAAGCAAAGGTCCAAAACTTTGAAAGAATAACATGCTGCAAAACAAAAATTTATGCATTATTAAGTATTACAGAAAAATATTGGGAATACACAGCTTCGAGAGAAATACACTCCTGGAAATGGAAAAAGAACACATTGACACCGGTGTGTCAGACCCACCATACTTGCTCCGGACACTGCGAGAAGGCTGTACAAGAAATGATCACACGCACGGCACAGCGGACACACCAGGAACCGCGGTGTTGGCTGTCGAATGGCGCTAGCTGCGCAGCATTTGTGCACCGCCGCCGTCAGTGTCAGCCAGTTTGCCGTGGCATACGGAGCTCCATCGCAGTCTTTAACACTGGTAGCATGCCGCGACAGCGTGGATGTGAACCGTATGTGCAGTTGACGGACTTTGAGCGAGGGCGTATAGTGGGCATGCGGGAGACCGGGTGGAAGTACCGCCGAATTGCTCAACACGTGGGGCGTGAGGTCTCCACAGTACATCGATGGTGTCGCCAGTGGTCGGCGGAAGGTGCACGTGCCCGTCGACCTGGGACTGGACCACAGCGACGCACGGATGCACGCCAAGACCGTAGGATCCTACGCAGTGCCGTAGGGGACCGCACCGCCACTTCCCAGCAAATTAGGGACACTGTTGCTCCTGGGGTATCGGCGAGGACCATTCGCAACCGTCTCCATGAAGCTGGGCTATGGTCCCGCACACCGTTAGGCTGTCTTCCGCTCACGCTCCAACATCGTGCAGCCCGCCTCCAGTGGTGTCGCGACAGGCGTGAATGGAGGGACGAATGGAGACGTGTCGTCTTCAGCGATGAGAGTCGCTTCTGCCTTGGTGCCAATGATGGTCGTATGCGTGTTTGGCGCCGTGCAGGTGAGCGCCACAATCAGGACTGCATACGACCGAGGCACACAGGGCCAACACCCGGCATCATGGTGTGGGGAGCGATCTCCTACACTGGCCGTACACCTCTGGTGATCGTCGAGGGGACACTGAGTAGTGCATGGTACATCCAAACCGTCATCGAACCCATCGTTCTACCATTCCTAGACCGGCAAGGGAACTTGCTGTTCCAACAGGACAATGCACGTCCGCATGTATCCCGTGCCACCCAACGTGCTCTAGAAGGTGTAAGTCAACTACCCTGGCCAGCAAGATCTCCGGATCTGTCCCCCATTGAGCATGTTTGGGACTGGATGAAGCGTCGTCTCACGCGGTCTGCACGCCCAGCACTAACACTGGTCCAACTGAGGTGCCAGGTGGAAATGGCATGGCAAGCCGTTCCACAGAACTACATCCAGCATCTCTACGATCGTCTCCATGGGAGAATAGCAGCCTGCATTGCTGCGAAAGGTGGATATACACTGTACTAGTGCCAACATTGTGCATGCTCTGTTGCCTGTCTCTATGTGCCTGTGGTTCTGTCAGTGTGATCATGTGATGTATCTGACCCCAGGAATGTGTCAATAAAGTTTCCCCTTCCTGGGACAATGAATTCACGGTGTTCTTATTTCAATTTCCAGGAGTGTAGATAATAGAGGGAAACATTCCATGTGGGAAAAATATATATAAAAACAAAGATGCTGTAACTTACCAAATGAGAAAGTGTTGGTATGTTGATAGAGACAATAAAAAAACACCCACACAAATTTCAAGCTTTCGCAACCCAAGGTTGCTTCATCAGGAAAGAGGGAAGGAGAGGGAAAGATGAAAGGATGTGGGTTTTAAGGGAGAGGGTAAGGAGTCTTTCTGCTCCCATTGTAATGACTCCTTACCCTCTCCCTTAAAACCTACATCCTTTCATCTTTCCCTCTCCTTCCCTCTTTCCTGATGAAGCAACCTTGGGTTGTGAAAGCTTGAAATTTGTGTGTGTGTTTTTTATTGTCTCTATCAACATACCAATGTTTTCTTGTTTGGTAAGATTCCAAGTGGCAAATGGGAAAAACCCCTAATGACCAGTGAAACAGTGCTGGAGATGCCCCGGACAGTGGTGGTATACCAAACCTGTCACATGCCATATGACCTGGCAACAAGAAGTGATGGTTTGAGAGGCCATTTAATTACATAGCAGGACCACTTTGGTCATCATCTGCAGCACAGCGGATTGTCAGCAATATTTTACACCCTGTTCTGTTGTCCTGCCATCCTGGGCTTACATTGCAGCAAGACGTCTGCCTGCACACTGTTTGAAAGTATGAGTTAAGAAATGTCTTCAGTCACAAATTTTTGTGTTTTATTAAATACACAATGTATTTGGGACCCTGTGAGTATTTAATAAAGCACAAAAATTTGTGTCTGAAGGTGTTTTTTAATTTATACTTCCAGTGCATTGAATACAACTACGTTTTAAGCTGCAAAATATGAATAAAATTAAAATTTCTACTGTTTGTCTTTGTGCTTGCCAAACCCCACCTTGTCTAGCGAGGTTAGCAGACCTCTTCCCAACTAGAATTTTTGGAGCATTCTACATCTACATCTACATTTATACTCCGCAAGCCACCCAATGGTGTGTGGTGGAGGGCACTTTACGTGCCACTGTCATTACCTCCCTTTCCTGTTCCAGTCACGTATGGTTCGCGGGAAGAACGACTGTCTGAAAGCCTCCACGTGTGCTCGAATCTCTCTAATTTTAGATTCGTGATCTCCTCGGGAGGTATAAGTAGGGAGAAGCAATATATTCGATATCTCATCCAGAAATGCACCCTCTTGAAAGCTGGCGAGCAAGCTACACCACGATCCAGAGTGCCTCTCTTGCAGAGTCTGCCACTTGAGTTTGCTAAACATCTCTGTAACGCTATCACGTTACCAAATAACCCTGTGACAAAACGAGTCGCTCTTCTTTGGATCTTCTCTATCTCCTCCGTCAACCCGATCTGGTACGGATCCCACACTGATGAGCAATACTCAAGTATAGGTCGAGCGAGTGTTTTGCAAGCCACCTCCTTTGTTGATGGACTACATTTTCTAAGGACTCTCCCAATGAATCTCAACCTGGTACCCACCTTACCAACAATTAATTTTATATGATCATTCCACTTCAAATCGTTCCGTACGCACACTCCCACATATTTTACAGAAGTAACTGCTACCAGTGTTTGTTCTGCTATCATATAATCATACAATAAAGGAGCCTTCTTTCTATGTATTCGCAATACATTACATTTGTCTATGTTAAGGGTCAGTTGCCACTCCCTGCACCAAGTGCCTATCCACTGCAGATCTTCCTGCATTTCCCTACAATTTTCTAATGCTGCAACTTCTCTGTATACTATAGCATCATTCGAGAAAAGCCACATGGAACTTCTGACACTATCTACTAGGTCATTTATATATATTGTGAAAAGCAATGGTCCCATAACACTCCCCTGTGGCACGCCAGAGGTTACTTTAACGTCTGTAGACGTCTCTCCATTGAGATCAACATGCTGTGTTCTGTTTGCTAAAAACTCTTCAATCCAGCCATACAACTGGTCTGATATTCCGTAGGCTCTTACTTTTTTTTATCAGGCGACAGTGCAGAACTGTATCGAATGCCTTCCGGAAGTCAAGGTAAATAGCATCTTCCTGGGAGCCTGTATCTAATATTTTCTGGGTTTCATAAACAAATAAAGCAAGTTGGGTCTCACACAATCGCTGTTTCCCGAATCCATGTTGATTCCTACAGAGTAGATTCTGGGTTTAAAGAAATGACATGATACGCGAGCAAAAAACATGTTCTCAAATTCTACAACAGATTGACGACAGAGATATAGGTCTATAGTTTTGCACATCTGCTCGACGACCCTTCTTGAAGATGGGGACTACCTGTGCTCTTTTCCAATCATCTGGAACCTTCCGTTCCTCTAGAGACTTGCGGTACACGGCTGTTAGAAGAGGGGCAAGTTCTTTCGCGTACTCTGTGTAGAATCGAATTGGTATCCTGTCAGGTCCAGTGGACTTTCCTCTGTTGAGTGATTCCAGTTGCTTTCCTATTCCTTGGACAGTTATTTCGATGTCAGCCATTTTTTCGTTTGTACAAGGATTTAGAGAAGGAACTGCAGTGCGGTCTTCCTCTGTAAAACAGCTTTGGAAAAAGGTATTTAGTATTTCAGCTTTACGTGTGTCATCCTCTGTTCCAATGCCATCATCATCCCTGAGTGTCTGGATATGCTGCTTTGAGCCACTTACTGATTTAACTAAGACCAGAACTTCCTAGAATTTTCTGTCAAGTCGGTACATAGAATTTCATTTTCGAATTCACTGAACGCTTCACACATAGCCCTCCTTACGCTAACTTTGACATCTTTTTGCTTCTGTTTGTCTGAGAGGATTTGGCTGCATTTAAACTCGCAGTGAAGCTCTCTTTGCTTTCGCAGTAGTTTCCTAACTTTGTTGTTGAACCACAGTGGGTTTTCCCTGTCCCTCACAGTTTTCCTCAGCACGTACCTGTCTAAAACGCATTTTACGATTGACTTGAAATTTTTCTATAAACGCTCAACATTGTCAGTGTTGGAACAGAAATTTTTGGTTTGATCTGTTAGGTAGTCTGAAATCTGCCTTCTATTACTCTTGCTAAACAGATAAACTTTCCTCCCTTTTTTTTATATTCCCATTTACTTCCACATTCAGGGATGCTGCAATGGCCTTATGATCACTGATTCCCTGTTGTGCGCCAACAGAGTCGAAAAGTTCGGGTCTATTTGTTATCAGTAGGTCCAAGATGTTGTCTCCACAAGTCGGTTCTCTGTTTAATTGCTCGAGGTAATTTTCGGAGAGTGCACTCAGTATAATGTCACTCAATGCTCTGTTCCTATACCCATCCTAAACATCTGAATGTCCCAGTCTATATCTGGTAAATTGAAATCTCCACCTAAGACTATAACATGCTGAGAAAATTTATGTGAAATGTATTCCAGATTTTCTCTCAGTTGTTCTGCCACTAATGCTGCTGAGTTGGGAAGTCAGTAAAAGGAGGCAATTATTAGCCTAGCTCAGTTGTTGAGTGTACATCTACTTCTACATCTACATCTACATGACCACTCTGCAACTCACATGTAAGTGCTTGGCAGAGGATTCACAGAACCACAATCATACCATCTCTCTACCATTCCACTCCCTAACAGCGTGCGGGAAAAACGAACACCTAAACCTTTCTGTTCGAGCTATGATTTCTCTTATTTTATTTTGATGATCATTCCTACCTATATAGGTTGGGTTCAAGAAAATATTTTCACATTCGGAAGAGAAAGTTGGTGACTGAAATTTCGTAAAAAGATCTCACCGCGACAAAAAAACTTCTTTGCTGTAATGACTTCGATCCCGATTCGCGTATCATATGTGCCACACTCTCTCCCCTATTACGTGATAATACAAAATGAGCTGCCCTTTTTTGCACCCTTTCGATGTCCTCCGTCAATCCCACCTGGTAAGGATCCCACACCACGCAGCAATATTCTAACAGAGGACGAACGAGTGTAGTGTAAGCTGTCTCTTTAGTGGACTTGTTGCATCTTCTAAGTGTCCTGCCAATGAAACGCAACCTTTGGCTCGCCTTCCCCACAATATTATGTATGTGGTCTTTCCAACTGTAGTTGTTCATAATTTTAACACCTAGGTACTTAGTTGAATTGACAGCCTTGAGAACTGTACTATTTATCGAGTAATCGAATTCCAACGGATTTCTTTTGGAACTCATGTGGATCACCTGACACTTTTTGTTATTTAGCGTCAACTGCCACCTGCCACACCATACAGAAATCGTTTCTAAATCGCTTTGCAACTGATACTGGTCTTCGGATGACCTTACTAGACAGTAAATTACAGCATCATCTGTGAACAACCTAAGAGAACTGCTCAGATTGTCACCTAGGTCATTTATATAGATCAGGAAAGCAGAGGTCCCAGGACGCTTCCCTGGGGAATACCTGATATCACTTCAGTTTTACTCGATGATTTGCCGTCTATTACTACGAACGAGTGTAACCTCAAACCATAATAATTCACAGCAACTATCTACTTCTATTTCACTACAGGATAAACTACTACTAACAGCGACAAACACGCTACCATTGGTTGCATGCAATCTATCCTTTCCAAACACCGTCTGGGGCTTTGTAAAAATTTGCAGCAGAATTAATCTCTGGCTTCAGGCAGCTTTCCGTACCTATAACGCTTTCAGCTTCGGTGCTTTCTATCGATGTTTGAAGTTCCGGTACTTTACCAATGCAGCTTCGACAGTTTACAATTACAATACCAATTGCTGCTTGGTCCCCGCATGTCCTGACTTTGCCCCGCACCCTTTGAGGCTGTTGCCCTTTCTGTACTTGCCCGAGACCATCTAACCTAGAAAGCCGCCCAGTCCACACCACACAACCATTGTTATCTGTGTAGCCGCCTGCTGCGTGTAGTGGACTCCTGACCCATCCAGCAGAACCAAAAACCCCACCACGCTACGGCGCAAGTCGAGGAATCTGCAGCCGACACGGTCGCAGAACCGTCTCAGCCTCTGATTCACACCCTCCACTCGGCTCTGTACCAAAGGTCTGCAGTCAGTCCTGTCGGCGATGCTGCAGATGGTGAGCTCTGCTTTCATCACGCTAGTGAGACTGGCAGTCTTCACCAAATCAGATAGCCCCTGGAAACCAGAGAGGATTTCCTCTGATCCATAGCGACACGCATCATTGGTGCCGACACGAGCGACCACCTGTAGATGGATGCACCCTGTACCCTTCATGGCATCCGGAAGGACCCTTTCCACATCTGGAATGACTCCCCCCTGGTATGCACACGGAGTGCACATTGGTTTTCTTCCCCTCTCTTGCTGCCATATCCCTAAGGGGACCCATTACGCGCCTGACGTTGGAGCTCCCAGCTACCAGTAAGCCCACCCTCTGCAACTGCCCGGATCTTGCAGACTGAGGGGCAACCTCTGGAATAGGAAAAGCAGCCACGTCCGCCTGAAGATCAGTATCAGCTGGAGACAGAACATGAAACTGCTTCATCAAACAAACTGGAGAGGCCTTCCGTTCAGCTCTCCGAATGTCTTTCACCCCCTGCCACACCTCGAGACAACCTCCCACTCTACCACGGATGAGGGGTCAGCCTCAATGTGGGCAGTATCCCGGGCAGCCACAGCCGTTGTCCGATTGGGGAATGCATGGGACAAGCTGGCCATCCCTGACAAACCCCCACCTGGACCCCACAGTGATGCCCATTGGCAACAGCCTCAAGCTGTGTGACCGATGCCAACACTGCCTGAAGCTGGGAGCGAAGGGATGCCAACTCAGCCCGCATCCGAACACAGCAGTTGCAGTCCCTAACCATTCTAAAAACTGTTGTGCAAAGAACATCTGAACTAATCTACAGAGAGCACAAACAATTAAACACAAAATTTAAACGGTTATTAAAATACAAGATTGCCTAGTAAATGCAATAATGCTGCTACTTGCGCACTGCTGACACACTGCTCGGCGGGGGAAGGATACTACGTGATTTTACACTATTCAGGTACTAAAAAGCGATACTACAACTCTCAAATACTATAATACACCTGAAATTTATGAATTAAACAATGCAAGTACCCAAAAACACACAAAGAAATTAACAATTAAACTATGTAACAAATAAGCAGCTAAGAGTATACGACTTGCTGCTGGCAGCTGCTTATCCAATGGCGGCAGGGAGCCCACTGGCTGTGACCAACCGACACTGGCCGTTCAAAACAAAAACAAAAGACAGACAACTACACAAATTTACACTATTCAGCTACTAAAGCACAATCTACAACTCTCAAATACTATAATATGCCCAAAATTTATGAATTAAACAATGCAAGTACCCAAAAACACGCAAAGAAATCAAGAATTAAACTATGTAGCAAATAAGTCAGCTAAGAGTATACGACTTGCTGGTGGCAGCTGCTTATCCAACGGCGGCAGGGAACAGGAACCTCAAATCAAATCAGGATTTTGACGCTCTATGTGCCAACTGGAGAGAATTTGGCACAATATCTTTCAGTAGGATATCCAACACCTCTGTTGATCAAAGTCGAGCCGAACAACTGCTCACATAAGGGCTAGAAGTGGACCAATGCACGTAAAATGAAAGAATCGAGGAGTAGAAAGGAAATACATAGAAGGCTGTAAAGAAATTAGACAAATAAAGAAGATGTCTTATGTTAATATATCTCTTGACTCATTTCATATCCTTGAATAGTTTCTTGATGGGAATGGATAGACTCACATCCAGAGCCATGGCCTTCAGTGGGCCACAAGTCATGTGGATAGTTCTCTTGAAGAGAGACAAGGGTCTGAGTTCAAATCCAATCACAACAAATAGTCTAAATCTGCTGGGAAGTTTCACAACAATACACACACTGTTCCAGAATGAAAGATCCACACTAAAATCAATCCTTAGGCTGTGGCTAAACAATTGTGCTACAGCTTACTTTCTCCAGGTAGCACTAGTCTAACAATGTATTCAGGAAGATTTGAATAATCTGGAAAGTAGGTGACAGGTTGTGATGGAAGGAAGCAGTCAGGTGAGTTGCGAGGTGTGTTGCATGGCTCAGTAAGAATAAATGAAAAACACGATCCTGGATGCATTTACATGAGGCTGATGTTTGGGTTGGGTTGGGTCCGCAGAAATATAATCTTTTTTTATATGAACAGAAAATCTAGCAAACAGCTACAATTATTATTTACCTTTATTATTATTGTTATTATTTATTCACAAACCTATATTTCTATGGTCAGTGTTTTTCAATGAAAGGAAAACTTACGTCAATAAAGAGGTAAAAAATAAATGTTTATTTGCTTATTCTGCAATATACAGAAAACACTGTTGATAAAGAAAAAAAAGTGCACACACACTCACTCTGTCTGTCCAAAAAGGTTCAAGACTGAGTTAATAAAAAACAGAGAGAAGTTGGAAGTATTAATGCTTCAGGTGTTCTGCAGAGTCTCCTCTCCTGTGTCCACCCCCCCCCCCCCCCCCTCCCCCTCCCTCTCCCCAGTCCAAAACAATGTGAAGAATACTCATGTAACCAATTTGAAAAGTCAGAAAAGTCCTTCTTTGGGAAGGCTGTTCCACTCACCCATCACATTTGCACCTCCTTCTTCAGTCTTCGCAGACCACATTTTGTTAGGGGGTCGAGGTTTAAGGGATATATACGTGATGACAACAACATTGACACATGACAGCCACATGTCCACTGCTTAATGCAGCCTGCTCACAACTGACTCTTCAAACTTTACACATTTGTTACATCAAGTTGCCACTGTAGTTGCTGTGCTGATGTCGCTTGTATGCCAGAACTACAATCATCCTTGGGTGGGCAGGTTATATATATTTTTACCTCTCAATATTGACATAATAATTTTCTCTTTCATTATACTGCTTTGAAGATGGAAACATAAATTTTCCAAAACCAATTTGGGAATAAACTTCAAAGAAAAACTGCAGTTGTCTATCAATCTTCTAACCCTTCAGCATCAATCTGGGTTTGACTGGAATTCTGGAATATAGCTTTAAACTGTCAGGAAGTTTGATAATTTGTATTGCATGTAACATTAGTTTTTGGAAATTAGGTCTTAGTCTATATTATGGACATAATGACAGTCTGCTTTGTATTAATATGAAATATATTTTCATTTTTAAACACAGTGGTGTAAAGTTCTATGGACAAATCATGTCATGACAATTTTTGCCTTATACATTTTGGTTGCTAACCTATCTAGACATTATCTAACTCTACATGCTGATATCTACTCAGTGAATTACAGTTAATGTCAGCTTCTGAGTAAATAAGATATTATTTCCCTGGAATGCACAACATGAGATTAAGAGAGATATGAAATATCATTTGACCTATGCCTGGTGTTGTTGAGCTTAGACCATTGTCCCTTGCTTCATCAACAAGTACCACATTTATCTGAGATGCCCTTGGCAGATAACTGGTGTGTTTTCAAAGATGAGGGCCATAAGTGCTGACGCTTCAAGAATTCAGTATTTGATTTTTTTACATCCAGAGTTTAGTTTTATTCCTCTGGTAGTACCTTGAAGAAGAGTGCATTAAACCTAACTGAAATACTTACACATTTATGCGACTGCTCAGTTCAGACAGGCACTTCCCCTAATGTATTGAAATATCTAAAGTCATTCCAGTACATAAAAAAGATGAGAAAGATAATGAAAATAACTACAGGCCCACAACAATTTCCTTCTGCATTTCAAAAACATTAGAAATAATTTTGGTTACCAAACTTATGAAATTTGTAAATAAAAACAATAGGGTATGCAATGAACAACATGGATTCAGAAATAATAAGTCAACAAAAACTGCTATTTATGAGTGCATCAATTCCATATTAGCCTGATGGACAAGAAACAGAAATCAAGAGGAGTTTTTATTGACCTGTCACAAGCTTTTGACATGGTGAAAAGTTGAAAAATATGGTATTCGAGGTCTGTTCAACAACTGGATCAGTTCCTTCCTGAACAATCATAAAGGCAGTGTGCATCAAACACACAAATACCGACCTAAAATTGTATCTGAACACTTACCAGACTTCAAAAAATTAAATATGGTGTACCCAAAGGATCAGTAATGGGATCCCTTCTGTTCACTCTGTATATAAATGATCTCAACTTAAACATGGATGCACATAAAACAATTTTAATTGCAGATGACACCATAATTCTCCTAAAAGGAGAAACTAAAGAACATTTAATCAGCAAACATTGTCACAAAACAACTTAGCAGCTAGGCACAGAAGAATCAACTTGTAATAAGTAGTAAAAAATCAATTGCACTAAAGTTCCACAATGCTCCAAACAAGGACATATTTATCTCGTTGGTCTCTATCAATGATGAACTTGTTAGTAACAGAACTGAAAACAAATTCCTAGGACTTTGGCTGCAAAGCAATCTTAAATGGAATACGGATACTGAATATCTTAATGCACAACTGAGCAAGACATGTTACCATCTTTGCTCACTAAAATCATGCTGTACTGAGAAAACAACAATGAATGCATACCATGCCTACTTCCATTATCACTTTAAATATAGAGTCACTTTCTGGGGAAACTCTAAAACATCTAATGGCACTTCCAAATTACAAAAAAGTGCCGTTAGAATCATAGTTGGATGCAGATTTTGAGACTCTTGCAAACCTCTGTTTAAGATATCTGGTATTATTCGACTGGCCTGTGTATACATTACAAAAATTCTCATACACATTAAAACAAATGTTATAGATACAGTCTGCAGAAAAAATGTGATGATTATTTTACCAGAAAAGAACAAAAATTTACATATAATTCAAATCAACACATCTTTGTGCCAAATATGTACTTTCCACAGGGGAGCTAAACTTAATAACAAACTTCCTGAAACTATTACTGAGGTCAAAATCTTTGGATAGTTTCTTAAAGTCATATTTACAGCGAGACCGCTTTTACTCCATTGAAGAATATTTAAATTTGTGAAGTGTGCTGCATGAATACATAATGTATAAAGTGTTCTATTCCAACCTTAAATAAGTATGCCCAGAAATCACTTTCAGAAGTGTAATTATAACCTGACTTGTCCAATGACGTATGCAAAAGATGCTTTTGTAGACAACAGAACCAATAAATACAATACAGTACAATACAATACAATACAACTTATCAAAGTGGTTGTCCATTTTCAAATGCCAAGTCAAGGCTGTTGTCACTAATGTCAAGCAAAACTAAGAGATGGTCAGCAAGCTGTTATTCAAAACTAGTTCTATTACACCATCATATTCCAATTTATAGAGGGTCACTGAAATACCTCGAAGCAAACAGATCTATTTAGACATGATCTGCCTATTTTTATTTTATGCATGGGAAATCCACATTTTTATTGTTTCAGGTTTACCCAACAGTAACAGTATACTGTGTTGTGATAGCTTTTTTATTCAGGGATAATTTTTATATTGATACACAATGTACGGAAACCACACATTGCCAACAGGGTAAACTGTTCACAGTGTCATGTTGATGGACTGATATAGTGTGGGAAATCTGGAAATGCTGGATACATCATATTTGCCAGTGTGACCATATAACCTGCTAACATGATTAGCCAACAAAATATGAAGTGAATGAATTCATATTGTTACAATACAGGATGGCGGATAAGTCACTGGACAACAATTTAAATAAAAGACTGAATTATATACATAATTCTGAATCATATCCAAGAAGTCCTCCCCCCCCATGAACCATGGACCTTGCTGTTGGCGGGGAGGCTTGGGTGCCTTAGCGATACAGATAGCCGTACCGTAGGTGCAACCACAACGGAGGGGTATCTGTTGAGAGGCCAGACAAACGTGTGGTTCCTGAAGAGGGGCAGCAGCCTTTTCAGTAGTTGCAAGGGCAACTGTCTGGATGATTGACTGACCTGGCCTTGTAACTATAACCAAAACGGCCTTGCTGTGCTGGTACTGCAAACGGCTGAAAGCAAGGGGAAACTACGGCCGTAATTTTTCCCGAGGGCATGCAGCTTTACTGTATGATTAAATGATGATGGCGTCCTCTTGGGTAAAATATTCCGGAGATAAAATAGTCCCCCATTCAGATCTCCGGGCAGGGACTACTCAAGAGGATGCCATTATCAGGAGAAAGAAAACTGGCGTTTTACGGATCGGAGCGTGGAATGTCAGATCACTAAATTGGGCAGGTAGGTTAGAAAATTTAAAAAGGGGAATGGATAGGTTAAAGTTAGATATAGTGGGAATTAGTGAAGTTCGGTGGCAGGAGGAAAAAGACTTCTGGTTAGGTGACTACAGGGTTATAAACACAAAATCAAATAGGGGTAATGCAGGAGTAGGTTTAATAATGAATAGGAAAATAGGAATGCGGGTAAGCTACTACAAACAGCATAGTGAACACATAATTGTGGCCAAGGTAGACACGAAGCCCACGCCTACTACAGTAGTACAAGTTTATATGCCAACTAGCTCTGCAGATAACAAAGAAATTGAAGAAATGTATGATGAAATAAAAGAAATTATTCAGATAGTGAAGGGTGACGAAAATTTAATAGTCATGGGTGACTGGAATTCGGTAGTAGGAAAAGGGAGAGAAGGAAACATAGTAGGCGAATATGGATTGGGGGAGAGGAATGAAAGAGGAAGCCGCCTGGCAGAATTTGGCACAGAGCACAACTTAATCATAGCTAACACTTGGTTTAAGAACCATGAAAGAAGGTTGTATACATGGAAGAACCATGGAGATACTAAAAGGTATCAGATAGATTATATAATGGTAAGACAGAGATTTAGGAACCAGGTTTTAAATTGTAAGACACTTCCAGGGGCAGATGTGGACTCTGACTGCAATCTGACCTGTAGATTAAAACTGAAGAAACTGCAAAAAGGTGGGAATTTAAGGAGATGGGACCTGGATAAACTGAAAGAACCAGAGATTGTACAGAGTTTCAGGGAGAGCATAAGGGAACAATTGATAGTAATGGGGGAAAGAAATACAGTAGAAGCAGAATGGGTAGCTTTGAGGGATGAAGTAGTGAAGGCAGCGGAGGATCAAGTAGGTAAAGAGACGAGGGCTAGAAGAAATCCTTGGGTAACAGAAGAAATATTAAATTTAATTGATGAAAGCAGAAAATATAAAAATGCAGTAAAAGAAGCAGGCAAAAAGGAATACAAACGTCTCAAAAATGAGATCGACAGGAAGTGCAAAATGGCTAAGCAGGGATGGCTAGAGGACAAATGTAAGGATGTAGAGGCTTATCTCACTATGGGTAAGATAGATACTGCCTAAAGGGAAATTAAAGAGACCTTTGGAGATAAGAGAACCACTTGTATGAACATAAAGAGCTCAGATGGAAACCCAGTTCTAAGCAAAGAAGGGAAAGACGAAAGGTGGAAGGAGTATATAGAGGGTCTATATAAGGGCTATGTACTTGAGGACAATATTATGGAAATGGAGAAGGGTGTGGATGTGGATGAGGATGAGATGGGAGATGGGAGATGCGATACTGCGTGAAGAGTTTGACAGAGCATTGAAAGACCTGAGTTGAAACAAGGCCCCGGGAGTAGACAACATTCCATTGGAACTACTGACGGCCTTGGGAGAGCCAGTCCTGACAGTGAGCAAGATGTATGAAGCAGTCGAAATACCCTCAGACTTCAAGAAGAACATAATAATTCCAATCCCAAAGAAAGCAGGTGTTGACAGATGTGAAAATTACCGAACTATCAGTCTAATAAGCCACAGCTGCAAAATATTAACACGAATTCTTTACAGACGAATGGAAAAACTAGTAGAAGCCGACCTCGGGGAAGATCAGTTCAGATTTCGTAGAAATACTGGAACACGTGAGGCAATACTGACCTTACGACTTATCTTAGAAGAAAGATTAAGGAAAGGCAAACCTACATTTCTAGAATTTGTAGACTTAAGAGAAAGCTTTTGACAATGTAGATTGGAATACTCTCTTTCAAATTCTAAAGGTGGCAGGGGTAAAATACAGGGAGCGAAAGGCTATTTACAATTTGTACAGAAACCAGATGGCAGTTATAAGAGTCGAGGGACATGAAAGGAAAGCAGTGGTTGGGAAGGGAGTGAGGCAGGGTTGTAGCCTGTCCCTGATGTTATTCAATCTGTATATTGAGCAAGCAGTAAAGGAAGCAAAAGAAAAATTCGGAGTAGGTATTAAAATCCAGGGAGAAGAAATAAAAACTTTGAGGTTCGCCGATGGCATTGTAATTCTGTCAGAGACAGCAAAGGAGTTGGAAGAGCAGTTGAATGGAATGGACAGTGTCTTGAAAGGAGGGTATAAGATGAACATCAACAAAAGCAAAACGAGGATAATGGAATGTAGTCGAATTAAGTCGGGTGATGCCGAGGGAATTAGATTAGGAAATGAGACACTTAAAGTAGTAAAGGAGTTTTGCTATTTGGGGAGCAAAATAACTGATGATGGTTGAAGTAGAGAGGATATAAAATGTAGACTGGTAATGGCAAGGAAAGCTTTTCTGAAGAAGAGAAATTTATTAACATCGAGTATAGATTTAAGTGTCAGGAAGTCATTTCTGAAAGTATTTGTATGGAGTGTAGCCATGTATGGAAGTGAAACATGGACAATAAATAGTTTGGACAAGAAAAGAATAGAAGCTTTCGAAATGTGGTGCTACAGAAGAATGCTGAAGATTAGATGGGTAGATCACATAACTAATGAGGAGGTATTGAATAGGATTGGGGAGAAAAATGATGATATTGCCCCACAAACACTCACATCAGGTTGATTTAGAGGCTGTTCTAACAAAAGATTTTGATTGTCAGTATACCAGCAAGTGCAGTTATGTCTGTTAACTTGTCCACTTAACTAAAAATTGGCCTTGTCAGACCACCCAATTTTAACCAATACATAGGATCAAGTTCCTGTTGGTCAAGCATAAATTCACAAAATTGAAGATGTCAATCTGGGTCATCTTCAAGCAACCAATGTCATGTGTGTGGAATGTGAAGTTTAAACTCCTGTTTGTGTAAAATTCTTTGCACTGTCCTTCATGATAAATCCAGCTCAGTTGCTAATCGTCTAGTTGATTTTCATGAACTGTGTGTTACAGCTAAATATACCCGCGATTCATTTTCCTCAGTCGTGACTGTTGCTGGGCGGCCAGATCTTGGTGCTTCCATAACAAGTCCATGTTCTCCAAATCTATCTTGTATGTCATACCCTGTTTATCTAAATGGTAGTTTTGATTTAAAGTGTCATTCCCAGTCATTGATAATTGCAGCAGCACCACTTTTATAAAATGTATTTAATGCAAAAATCCTTTCTTTTTTCATTAACATTGTGACAATTCAGGAAACTACATATGTAAATGTTTCACAGGTCATGCTTTCAACAGTTCACTAGTTTGATCATTGTATTTGTTTTGTTTGTCGCTGCATCGTATACCAACTTGACTAGGCATAATTATCACCATTTGGTAATAACAACTTAATGGGTTAAAACATCCTACTGTACTACATCTTGCTGTTACTTTAGTTTTCTTTTAATCAACTGTCCCGTGACTTTTGCACCACCCTTTATAATGCAACTGAAAGAAAGTTTTATTGAGGCTTCCAGAAGTCATTAATTTCTTCTGAAACAGGAAAATGGATCTAGAATATACTATGTACATTGTGAAAGACCATTAAAAAATAATTGAGATGAATAAACCTGAATACAAAGAATGAATGTTGATTTTCAACAAGATAAAAAACCTTATTATGAATTTAGTTGACCTTTTTCTTAAAGTTTTTTTTATTTTAGATTTCAAATAATGCAAAAAATGATTCAGTAATTAAAGGCAAAACAGTCTATCTTTTTTCCATTGTGCATATTACAAGAGTACTTTTTGTCGTTACCTCTGCATAGGCTAGTGAAAGTGTGCGTGCATAGAACACTTGAGAGTTGTTTTTCGCAGTGAAAGGATCAGCTCCAGTCTTTTGTAATTTCTCCAGTTTCTCCTCTGTTGACACCAGCAACCAACAGATCAGCCATTCATATGCAGAAAGCAAGGCTATGTAACACAAAGAGAGAAATTACTTCATGGATAATATCTTTAATGAAACTAAAACTAAAAATAAAGTGTTATTATATTATTGGCATATTCTCTCAGTACTTGGAGAACACAGACATAATAAAAAAGTGAAATACATAGTACTGACATTCCACAACAATACTTATGTTATAGTTTCTTGTGATCAAATATAGTTCCATTACTCTCCCTCACTAAAGTGGCAACAGTCATTTCATATTTTCTCACCGTAAGATAATGTCCTTCTTGTATATAGTATAACACATCCACCTCCACATTCCAATGACACCTTTGCTTGTATGTTCTTACACTTTTTTGCTTTGAGTATAATGTAGTGTCAGATTTACTTGTTCATAGCTTATTTGTGTATTTTTATTTTTATTTGTAAATACCTGAATGAGTGGCTGATAGTTAAAAAAAGCAAGGTGCAACAACAGATCATATGGATAACACAGCATTACAATGCTAGTTGCGTGGCTTATGAGCTTTAGTATATTTAAAACTGAAAGTATTGATTCCATATTCTTTTTCTCTCAAGGCTGAGGGCAGTAAGCCATGGGAGGCTCAGGTGTTGTGTGATGAAGTGTGAAAAGTAAAAGTCAAAGGTTCTGGATTTAGTCTGCAAATGGTCCTGAGACCATCTCTTCTGACAGTACTTTACACATATTATACAAAAAGATAATCACATTAAAACTTTCCAGGATGTTGACATGTTGTTGTTGTTGTTGTTGTGGTCTTCAGTCCTGAGACTGGTTTGATGCAGCTCTCCATGCTACTCTATCCTGTGCAAGCTTCTTCATCTCCCAGTACCTACTGCAACCTACATCCTTCTGAATCTGCTTAGTGTATTCATCTCTTGGTCTCCCTCCACGATTTTTACCCTCCACGCTGCCCTCCAATACTAAATTGGTGATCCCTTGATGCCTTATATGTTGATGTTCACATAGGCATTTAATATAAATTTGTATGTATGCACTAAATAGAGTACTGCATAAGAAAATAACTGAGTAATACTTGTTGACTCAAGATAAAAAAATCACCCTGACAAGGTTGTCAAATGTAGACTTTTGCCGGCCGCAGTGGTCTCGCGGTTCTAGGCGCGCAGTCCGGAACCGTGCGACTGCTACGGTCGCAGGTTCGAATCCTGCCTCGGGCATGGATGTGTGTGATGTCCTTAGGTTAGTTAGGTTTAAGTAGTTCTAAGTTCTAGGGGACTAATGACCACAGCAGTTGAGTCCCATAGCGCTCAGAGCCATTTTTGTAGACTTTCATACCAAGAAATGTCACACTTATTAAAATATATAGGGCATTATGTCTGGGTGCAATCCAAAGGATTTTTCTCATTATACATGACTTTATACAAGACAAAACTGAACTCAAAAACTGTGGATTGTCGAAGGTGACAGCAATCTACAGGCAAGAACTATTATGTTAGAATGAAAAATGGTAAGGTATATTTTCTGGTAACTCACATGGTAATGTGAGTGACTGCTTGCAAAAGAGAATTACTGGCTTTTATTAGAAATTGTTATTGGGCTGTTACCCACAAAAGCTAGTCTTGTGCCAGGATAATGGATGTGCTGAATACTGACTAATGCAATGGTAAACTGCATTAGTGGTAGTAGTAGGAGGAGGAGGAGGAGGAGGAGGAGAAGTTGGTTTTTGGGGTCAGTCTGAAAACTAGTCTGGTGTGGTTCCCTGAGTAAGCTTGTTACTCTGTGCATAACTACTACAATTCACACTAATTTGAACTTGCTTACCATTGTCAGGTCTCAGCCTCCCTATACAATTTTTTCCCTCTGTGCGTAATGAGGATGTGATTTATCGAATAAGTCCTAGTTTTAGTCAAGTTGTGGCATCACCTACTTTTTAACCCACTCTGATTTAGTATATCCTTGTTTGTTACCTAAACAACCTGTATAATCTTCATCAATTTGCTGTATCACCACATTTCAAAATCTCTTCTGATCTTGCTTTAACTGTTTATCATCCACATTTCTTTTCCTTACAAGGCCACACATCAATTACCTTCATAAAAGACTCTTAACATTCAAATTAACACTTTTATATGTTAACAAATTTCTATTTTCAGAAATTATTTCCTCACTATTGAATATGATAATGATTAAGTTGAAGAACTCTTGGTTTGTGTGTCACAGATTACACACTGAACTCAATTGCAAATAACTCTTGGTAATACTAGAATTTTTTCCCCTTTCAACCATACTTTAACTGGTCCAATTTATAATTTTGTTTGCTCATTATACTCCATCTCATTTTGAAGACATCAATAGCCTCTAACACCAATATTTTAGCTCCTGTGTTCAGATATGCTGTTTCCCAAGTCTTTGGCATACCTATTTCAGTCACAATTGAACTTAGGTCTACAATTTACACATCATCTCATTTCTGGGATGTCCTAACTGGCGAGCCTCTTCAGATGTCACTCAGTTTCTTTTTTATGTTCACTGGACTTTCCTCAGTAGTAAAAGACCTGAAAAGGTTTGTCTGCTAGCTGAAGTTAAAAAGTTGGTACAATGCAGACACTTTAATGTGACAGTTTTAGGTGCCACATGTTTTGAACTGTGGTTGTGTCAAATACTGGTACATCTTGGACCTGAGCTACCTCGTTTAAGACACTGCCAGCCTCAACAAGCAATAGTGAGGTAGCTATTGCCAAAAGCTATGCACTGTTTATTGCTTGTGCTTTTTTTATTTTGATATGAGTGAAGAAATTAATTCTGATTCATCACAGAGTTAGATTATAACCATGAATATGCCAGAAGGGACTGGTGATCCTTCTGACAGTGTGTCAAGTTCTGCTTTCACAGAAACAAATAACATGGGTGTAGGCTGGCTGTACCATGAGATGGCTTGTTTCCCCACATTGCTCCTCTCCTGTCTGGCAGTCAAAATTCCAGTTGGTTTAGGCTTGTAGCCAACATCCAGTTCATAGTGTCTGCCCTCTGCACTATAGTGTGACCAGAAAACAAAATCTATTTACATATTTTGACCACAATGGAAGTCTTCTCCTAACATTTTCCAGCAAAGGAAATACATGCACGTTCATTCATATGCACGCATGACCACCAGCAGCTTGGACTGGCACTGCAGTCCAAGCTGCCAGAGTTGCAGTCATGTGTAAGTGAAGTGTGAGCTTTGCTTGCTTGTGTGAAAGAAAGAATGTGTGTGTATGTGTGTGTGTGTTTCCTTTTCTGAAGAAGGCTATGACTAAAAAAGATAAGTGAGTAACACCCTTTTCATTGTGCCTCTCTGCAACACAACCTCTCATCTTTAAGTCGGTAGCAATATGTCATTTTCCTTACACTGCTAATGTCAAAGTAGACCTACTCGAAGGATCACAATGGTGTATCAGTATGTGATGATTTAATAATGTTTCAGAAATTAGGTGAATATGTAGCAATTTTCATATTTAAATAAAATAGAAAGAAACTTCCACATGGGAAAAATATATTAAAAACAAAGATTCCAAGACATATGTCTGCTTGTGTCTGTATATGTATGGATGGATGTGTGTGTGTGTGGGGGGGGGGGGGGGGGGGCGTGCGCGCGAGTATATACCATCCTTTCCCCCCCCCCCCCCCCCCCCCCCCATTCCCGGGATTGGAATGACTCCTTACCCTCTCCCTTAAAACCCACATCCTTTCGTCTTTCCCTCTCCTTCCCTCTTTCCTGAAGAAGCAACCGTTGGTTGCGAAAGCCAGAAATTTTGTGTGTGTGTTTGTATTTTATTGTGCCTGTCTACCGGTGCTTTCCCACTTGGTAAGTCTTGGAATCTTTGTTTTTAATATAATTTTCATATTTGTATTCTCAAAGATGTTAACAATTTTCTATCAAGATTCACGAAAACAAAAATTTAAAACATTTCAAAGAATACAATATTTTCTGGTGGCAAGGAACCACAGTTTCTCCAGTTCTACAAGAACTTTTCTAAGATTATATTTTACATGTAGTGAATCACCCAAGCTTCCTAAACTCGTAAGCAAAAGATAAAATCAATTCTCTCCTGCTGCTTATATTTGAGGAGTTAGTGCTGGACATCAGTCAATAACTGTAATAGAACACATCAGTATTCTGTTATATATTATGGTAGTTTGAAATATTCAAAGAATTACCACCAGATGTCAGTGCTACGTCAGTTTCCCATGTAATAATAGGCAATACTTATGAATAAACACATGATGTGTAAATGCTCTGGGGTGAGACCTGTGATGTGGATAGCTCTCTGTTGTTCCCATGCAGTGATTTGTCAAGATGGGGAAAAATATCAAGATTCAAGCAATGTTTATGAACTTTGTAAAGAAAAGTATGAAAGCAAAAGAAATTCATTCCAATTTTCAGAACACAATGGGGGACTCTGCTCCTTCAATCCAACTGTTGCCAAGTGGACAATGAGATTAAATTTAGTTGGGACAGTGCAGATGATCCATATAGTGCCACCTGAGATGTGCCATTACCCCAGAAATTATTGCAAAACTGCATAAAATGGTCATGGAGGATAACTGACTGAAAGGCTGATAAACTGTGAAAGGTGTGGGGATGTTTTCTAAATGGGCACATCACATTTTTACAGAGGATGTAGATGTAGGAACTGGATATGAGAAAATTATCTGCTAGATGGGCGCCATACTCTTTCAGGATCATGAACAGAGAAGAAAACTAGTATTTGACTTCGTGGTTCGAAATAAAAAAGTAAATGTTTCAGTTTCTTTTGAAAATACAACTCCTAAGAGGTGAAATAGTGGATGAAAGTTTTTATAGAAATTTTTTATTATGAAAGCATTTTTGAACCTAAACATATAAAAATTTGTATTTGGCTTCTCAGTTAGATATAAAACATTAAGTTGCATTTGGAAATTCAACCCCTAAGACGGTGAAAGAAATGATGAAAATTTTTATGAAAATATACTATTACAGTAAACAATGGAAAAACCTATGCAGCGTCAATCTTCGTCAGTCACTGTCCATCATCCATCTATCTTCCCCCCCCCCCCCCCCCCCCCCCCGCCCTTCCCCCGGTCCCACTCCAGCACTAGACAGCCCCTCCATACACCAACACACACTCTTTTTACTCCTCTCCGTTTTTGCTCCAACCTCCACCCACCTCTACCCTCCGTCTAACCTTCTGCCTGCACCTAGCTGCCCTATCCTCTCTCCACCTTGTCCCTGTATGCTCCCACAAGCAGCACTTTACCATCCCTCACCCCTATCATGTTACCCCTCCCCCTATCCATCCTCCAGCCTCCTTACCTCCACATCCAGATCGCTTCCCCCCTCACATGCAGCTACTTGTAGTCTGGACTGTGGAGCCAGAGACAGTGGTCATGTCTGTGAGTTGCGTTTGCATGAGCATGTGTGTATGTTGTTGAATTTGGGAGAGGGCCTTTTGACTGAAAACTTACTTGTCTGACAGTCTTTTTGTCATACCTCTCTGCGACTCAACATCTCTATATATGGTGAATAGCAATCTAACATTTTCATAATGTTGTTGTAGCAAAACATTTTAAAGCAAAAACTCTGAAAACTGGTAGGATGTGAAAGTTTATATGGAAATATCACTACAAGACCTCAAAAGACAGGATTAACAAAAACCTCCGAATCCGACAGAACTGCTCTTTGACTAGAAGTACATTCAGAAAAGCCTATGCTTCTATGACCTCAATTAGTGTGAACCATTTCAAAGGTGTTGCAATTTGTGAACTAAATAAAAGTAAGCTATTTAACAATCATCATGAAAAATAATTGTCTTTGTCAGAATTTTGTAGAAAAAGAAAGGTATCTTCAATAGATTAATTTTTCAATAGGCTTAATATATATTTATAAAATTATTTTTGTTGTAATTACTATGAAAGTAATCTTTAGTTGTGACAAAACAGATACCATATTTAAATGTGATTTCATGTACAGGGACATCAATTTGAAATGAGAGAACTCAGTACCAGGTGTAAGGCTGGCACTAAGAACTATTAAAATTTTAGTACCCTGGCTGCAGCTTAGTTTGTGTAGACTAGATACACTGTTCATAATGAGTAGAGTCACATGAGCAATGAGCATAACATAATACAAATTCAGTTAAAACAACATGATAAACTCTGTGCAGACTGTACACTCTACGTGAGTAAAACAGAGTGTTCTAAGCTAGTTTTATTGATTAAAACAAATGGTATCATCTCTGTGTAATCATAGCTCAGCTGCAGCATAAAATCCTGCTGTTCTCATGTACCTTCTGTCATGTAAACAGTTGTAGACATGAAACAAGTAACTATTTCAGTGAGAACTATGGACTGTAAAGCACAGACTTACACAGGCAGAATCAGTTAATGTAAATGTGTTTCTGGGTGTAGAGATCACTCCTGTAACATAGATGTTGGTGATTTTTTGTCCACAGATACAGTGGTCCTCTTCTGGGTCTGCTGGTATGCTGTGTTTACATTTGAAAATCCCAAGAGGTGCTAGGCTCCACCAAGAACAGCACGGATGCTATGTGCATTGTGAGAATGTCAATGGCGGATTCTTGTGTAAGTGACGAAAAGTATACAATATTGAAATCAGCAGGCCAGTAGCAAGACGCGTCTGATAGAATCAGTCTATATTTTGACTTGTGTATGACATCAAGTCAGCAGTGGCTGAACAATAGAAAAACTAAGATAATAAAATTAAGCAAGAATTGCATACTTGCCAAACAGGCAATCTGTCTCGCGTGTGTAATCGAGGAGGCCATTGAAATATTAAAACACACTAACCACAGGAATTGAGAAGAGTGTGTGTTTAATACTTTAGAGGCACTCAATGGCGAGGTTACTAGCGCCTTTAAAAATATCAAAAGAAAGAAGTGAATAAAAGGGCTAAAAATGTTGTCACACCTTGAGGAGTAAACCTAACAGAATGAGTCGGTCTGTAAAATGCCTTGAAGCTGCTAAAACTGAAAGTAAAACAAGAAATATGAGAGAATATCTAAAATAGGTGACTAGCTGACCACTTCCAAAAAACATGGGTTAGCCAGCCACCTCATTAATTATTGTGAACATCTCACAAAAATTTTAAGAAACAAATTAGACATTCAACAAAAATCCAAATCTCAAACCATATTCATATGAATGCCACTTAAAACAAAAGGCAGGTCTGTTGGGAAAATAACACACAGTCTGGTCAAATGTGACACAAAGTGATCCATATTCCACAAGCACCACACACTGAAGAGTCCTCTTCCCAGAGCAAAAAGCCATGTGTCATAGGGCTGCAGCCTACACGGAGACGAATAGGAAGGACCTCATCTCGCCTCCGTGGCTGGAAGGACACATACCACTGCCGCACTGTCGATTTGACTAGATACAGCTTATTGTCTGTCACTTCCAGCCATTCTTCGTCCCATTGACGCATGACACTGTACATCAACAGTGAAGTGATAACATGCAGGGGAATAGCACAGTGAACTAGCTGAAGATCATGACATGCCCCTTTGGCTGCCACAACACTCTTTCTTTCACACAATACCCATGTGTCTTTGCAGCCAACAGAAAGCCACCTCCTTCACTGGACTTTGTATGAGGAGGACATTTTGGACTATATTATCAACAAGTGTTGCAGAGACTGAAGAGTAGTCAGGGGTTACAGCAGATGAGGAATTGAGCAGAGACAGCATATCTCATCTGCTTCAGCGCCCTCACAATCATGTATAATTCGACATCAAAGACAGTGAAGTCTGGAAGCAACCGAATCTTGAGGAGATGATCATGGAAAACAACAGAACAACCAACAGAATCAACCTATTCAGACCCATCTGTGAATAAGGCTACATAGTTGTGGAGCTTATTTAAAATGTCAGAAAACATCATGTTAAAAACATAACAGGGTGCAATCTTTCCTGTACTGCACTAAATCTAAAATTACTTTTATCCTCTGAAATAACCAGGATGGCAGTCAGTTAAAATCACAGATTTGAGTCTATAAATGGCCCACACCAAAGGTCTCCAGCACACACTTCATGCAGGTCCCAAAAGGACTCAATGCCCATGGAGCATTCCATAGCTGCACGGGCAATGGTATGGTATGTTGGGGGAAGTGGGAGATGCAAGGGAACGTACACACGTACACAATGATGAAATGCCACAGGATGGTAAGTGGCAGTCCACCAGTCTCAGCTCAAGAGACTGGATTTGGTGCTGGTCCCGTAAGTACCCATGGCCAGCTTGATCCCCTCACAGTGTAGAGCATCAATGATCTTCATGTAAGAAGACCTTGCTGTCCCTCCACGATCTGTGGCTAAGACACAGCACCTTATGTACCCTCACCATTTAGGTGTGGCAACCAAGACAGGTTGCAGATAACAATAAGGCCCAGAAACATCACAGAGTCTTTAAAAGGGAAAATAGTGTCCCACATACACAACTCAGGTAAATTAAAAATATGAGTAGAATGAATACAGCGAATACATAGAAACTTCTCAGCAGGAAATGTAAAACCAGTCATTGAGCCCACTCCTCAATCTCTTCACTTTAAGTTGCAACTGCAGTACTGGAGGATGAGAGAAGACTGGATAAGGAGTATTGGACAGAACTCCTTACCTTGGATGTTATACTCTTAATGGCTATGGCAAAGAAGGTGACATTTCAAACACTACCCTGAGGAACATTATTCTCTTGCAAAATGCTATCTGACAGCATGTCACTAATTCTGTACCTAAAAAGGTGTCTTGAGAGGAAGGACCAAATGAAGGTGGGGAGGGCTACGAAAGCCCCTTTGAGTAGCTCACAGATTTTAGGTAGGAAAGCCTGACAGATTTTCACTCTAGCCAGGTCAGGTTGTTAACAGCTGATCGACATATTCTGAATTCACACAGAGAGCTGGTCTCTTAATGTCCATATCAGACAAAGGTTGACCATATGCTCTAGGGTCTTTACCACAAAGCTCTTTAAGCTGGAATACATTCAGTCCTTTCATGATTTGAGGAGAGATATCAAAATTGTCTCTCACCAGGACTCTGAAATTGGCCTGTGAGTGATATCAAATTGCTGTTGTCGTTATGGTCTTCAGTCCATAGACTGGTCTGATGCAGCTCTCCATGTTACCCTATCCTGTGCAAGCTTCTTTGTCTCTAACTACTGCAATCTACATCCTTCTGAATCTGCTTAGTGTATTCATCTCTTGGTCTGCCTCTATGATTTTTACCCTCCACCCAGTTGTTGGGAAGGGAGTAAGACAGGGTTGTAGCCTCTCCCCGATGTTATTCAAGCTGTATATTGAGCAAGCAGTAAAGGAAACAAAAGAAAAATTTGGAGTAAGTATTAAAATCCATGGAGAAGAAATAAAAACTTTGAGGTTCGCTGATGACATTGTAATTCTATCAGAGACAGCAAAGGACTTGGAAGAGCAGTTGAATGGAATGGATATCATCTTGAAAGGAGGATATAAGATGAACATCAACAAAAGCAAAACGAGGATAATGGAATGTAGCCGAATTAAGTCGGGTGATGCTGAGGGAATTAGATTAGGAAATGAGACACTTAAAGTAGTAAAGGAGTTTTGCTATTTGGGGAGCTAAATAACTGATGATGGTCGAAGTAGAGAGGATATAAAATGTAGACTGGCAATGGCAAGGAAAGCGTTGCTGAAGAAGAAAAATTTGTTAACATCGAGTATAGATTTAAGTGTCAGGAAGTCATTTCTGAAAGTATTTGTATGGAGTGTAGCCATGTATGGAAGTGAAACATGGACAATAAATAGTTTGAACAAGAAGAGAATAGAAGCTTTTGAAATGTGGTGCTACAGAAGAATGCTGAAGATTAGATGGGTAGATCACATAACTAATGAGGAGGTACTGAATAGGATTGGGGCACAACTTGACAAGAAGAAGGGATCGGTTGGTAGGACATGTTCTGAGGCATCAAGGGATCACCAGTTTGGTATTGGAGGGCAGTGTGGAGGGTAAAAATCATAGAGGGAGACCAAGAGATGAATACACTAAGCAGATTCAAAAGGATGTAGGTTGCAGTAGGTACTGGGAGATGAAGAGGCTTGCACAAGATAGAGTGGCATGGAGAGCTGGATCAAACCAGTCTCAGGACTGAAGACCGCAACAACAACAACGCTGTCCTCCAATACTAAACTGGTGATCCCTTAATGCCTCAGAACATGTCCTACCAACCGATCCCTTCTTCTAGTCAATTTGTGCCACAAGCTCCTCTTCTCCCCAATTCTATTCAATACCTCCTCATTAGTTATGTCTAAACTATTTGTCGCCCCTGTTTCACTTCCATAATGACTACACTCCATACAAATACTTTCAGAAATGACTTCCTGACACTTAAATCTATGCTCGATGTTAACAAATTTCTCTTCTTCAGAAATGCCTTCCTTGTCATTGTCAATCTACACTTTATATCCTCTCTACTTCGTACATCATTAGTTATTTTGCTCCCCGAATAGCAAAACTCATCTACTACTTTAAGTGTCTCATTTTCTAATTCCCTCAGCATCACCTTATTTAATTTGACTACATTCCACAATCCTTGTTTTGCTTTTGTTGTTGTTCATCTTATACCCTCCTTTCAAGACACTGTCCATTCTGCTCAACTGCTCTTCCAGGTCCTTTGCTGTCTCTGACAGGATGACAATTAAAACACAGTAAAAATATTTGCCCTGACACTGTTTGCAAGTACTGCATCCTACTGTACTGGATTTGGTAGCCTCATCACGAGCAACAGACAGTGTAGAATCCAGCTACTGAATGGAGAATGGGCAGTTGTAGGACTCCAAATTGGTGGACTGGATGTCCAGCTTAACCGTCTCCATCATAATGATGGAACACTGGATCCTGTCTGGCAGTGACAGTAGCCAGTGCAAAATGCTCTGCCACTGTCTGTGCAATGTCTCCAGGTGTTGTTTGGAGATACCCCTGTTTCAACAATGCTGTTTTTTTAGGTGACTGACTGCCTTTAGCATAAATCGTCGTGATTACTCCCATACTACTGTAGAACAAGTGGAAAGGTTGATAAGTGTCCAGGACCACTTGCCATGAGCTTTTATTGCTCTCCTTGACAATGACCCGAGCCTGGGCCTTTGCCAATTGAAAGGCTGTGAGTTTTTCTGCAGTTGTGCAGAATGGAGAGGATGGCATAGACACACGCCATCCTGGCTTCCAGCCATCTGAGCCAAACAGGCCACACTATTCAGGTATGAGTATTACCAGCAAGAAACTATCACTTCTGATGTTCCCATGTCAGAAAAATAGGTATCTACACTCCATTTGCTGATAACTGCCAATCGTGGCTCACGCTGAATGAGACAATAGACAACAGTAGATCCTGATTCTTCCTACCATAGGAAACCAACCTAAAAATGTTCCCCACTCCTTTTACCATGGAAGACCAACCACATCGATAATTTTTAAACCTACAGCATAATTTCATGCCAAGAAGAGGGATCCTGATGAAATATCTGTACCTACATACATATTCTGGAAGCCACCACATGGCCAGGTACCACTACCACTACCAATAGTCATTTCCTCTCATGATTCACTTACAAATGGAGCAAGGAAAAAATGACTATCTATGTGTCTCCATACAAGCCCTAATTTGTCTTATCTACTCTTCACATTAGTTCTGCAAAATGTACACTGGTGGCAGTAGAATCGTTCTGCCATCAGCTGCAAATGTCTGTTCTTTAAATTTTCTCAATAATGATTCATGAAAGGAACATTATCTTCCCTGCAACATTCCAATTTGAGTTCAAGAAGCATCTCTTAATGTTTTAATGTTGATCAAACGTTCCGGTAACAAACCTAACAGCACGCATCTTAATTGTTCCAACGTCTTCCTTTAATCTGACCTAGTGGACTGCACTCTTCCATTAGACTGAACTTATAAAAAACATATATATAATAACTTTATTTATAACCGTGTGTGTGTGTGGGGGGGGGGGGGGGGGGGGTGCGCTACACACACACACACACACGCGCGCGCGCGCACACACACACACACACACACACACACACACACACACACACACACACACACACACACACACAAAGTGGACTAATGACAACACAGTACTCCAGTAAAAAGCTTCTATGGTTAAAATTTTGGTGACAGTTATTTTACAAGATATGGTCATACATTCAGAAAATTTTTATTTATGCTACATTTATGAGCAAATTGTAACAGCACAACACACCACAAACATTTGAACCTTAATTTGTCTCCTCCATTCCATTCTGTAACTGACGTTCTTCAAGTGTGATTTTGGAATTGCAACAAGCTAAAATAATATTTAGATGCTACTATGCATTTGAAATTCAACTGAGAGTGCTGAAGAAGAAAGTCATTCCTCCATTGCCTTACTTTTCCCTCTATTTCACTACAGTTTCTCTAGAAGTGAATGTCTAACCTGATGCTATATTTTTCAGCATTAACCTTTTAGCTATATTTTAAACAAACTTTAACCTAAACCTTTAATGATGCATTATTTCATTACGATATTATCTTACTTTTTGGACTTGTTGCCTCTTCAACAGATACAGCCATAAATCTACTTCGAAGAATATCTGCAGCATCAGCCAAGAAAGAAATGGAGTGGAGCGGTGTTTTAAATTCATTGGGACTGCGCTTGCCCTTCCTCCATAACTGAAGTAGCCAGTTACTCGTCTGCTGCACAAGCACATTGTTCTCTCCTTCATAAGTGCAGCTTGCATCAGTGTTGTTGCGAATTTCTCCAAGTGCAGATACTGAAATAGGAAATCAGTAGAAAGCAAGTCACACATATGGTGTTCCTAGTCTTGCATTATGATTTATATCACAATACTGTCAAAAGACAACAACTTCAAAGGTTACCTTTCAGATATCCATAGTGTCCACAAATATCAATGCACTGTTTAAGACCATCTCGTGCTATCCACCCTGTTAATGGCTTGGCAGCAGATGACAGGGCATGAATTTCAGGACCTAACGCTGCCTGAAAACAAAGAAAATAACATAGTATGTAAGACTAAGAGCATGATTAGTGAAAACAGTTATTCTCTAGACCTCATTAAGAAACTACAGTACACAGACATATCTGTTGGTTATTTCATATCACATTTTCTTCAGAAATTCTTGACTTTCAATATACTGTTGAGTTTTGCTTGTCAAAGCCAACACAAAACCTTCTAACGGAAGCACAATATACATTACAGCATAAAATGTAACTGCTATATTATGGCTAAATGTCTTGTCATTATCACCATAACACAAAAGGAACACAAATGATGAGCTACATTGAATAAGGATTGTTTATGCGATTGCTACAGTAAGTGTAAGCAATGAGTACTTCCTACAATTTGCTGAAATAAGGATAGGAGATATGCTCAGAATATCTTTAAATGCATAAATTCTGAATGTTGTGGCATTACGATTAATCTCTGTCATTCAATGATGATGTTCACAACACAACAATAAATTGAAATTTATACTACTACTACGACGACTACTACTACTACTACTACCACCACCACCACCACCACCACCACTTCACTTCTCAGACATCATTATTTTTTATGTATTCTCATTAATAACATAACACCACAACCATAATGGATGTATACATAAAAATAATACATCACATGATATGGAAATAGACATACTTTAGATATCTATCTTTATATACTGGAACAGGATACACAAAAATAGTTTTAAAAAATCAAACAATAGACAACAGAGTTCAGAAATTTATTTGGACCAGAACTTCTTCAGCACATGCAATACACCAAGTTCCCACTTATCCAAGTGCAGTTTATCCAGCTCGTGGATTATCGGTGCACAGTTTGTCTTGTCAATTACCTGTGCACAGTTCATCAATTTTTGAAGAAAATAAAAAAGCAACAAAGCCTGAAATATCCTGTTATAATTAGAATGAATATTTTTCTTCTAGAATACAAATTTCTGGTTGTGAGAACATAGGTTACAACAACATCTGGGTGTGTGGTTACACCTATGAATTGGGATTTTGGCAGCTAAGTGGCCCAGGTAGTGTATTACACTTTTGTGACCTCACTGCAAAAATACCCGTAAGTTAGCTCGCTGAAAAAAGACAATTATAATTGAGTGACATCTGCACAAACTTGTCATAAAAAGATTAGATACCATTCTCTTGGCTGTGCAAAAAGGTGTGGCCACATAATACAGCAACATCTCACAGAGTTGCACTGTGCACATCTCGCAGGGAGTTGCTAGTGCCCTGGCTACTCCATCTAAGATCTGAAGGCTCCGCAACAATGATTATGATTCCATGAAAGAGTTACTCAGTGAAAAAAGATTTTTTTTAAATATGAAACAATGGAAATTCCCGGTTGGAATATCAACAACGTAGGAAATGATAGATTGCTACTTACCGTAAAGAAGACACGTCAAGTTGCAGGCAGACACAACTAAAATATACTCACATGTAACTTTTGGCCACAGCCTTTGTCAGTAAACACACACACACACACACACACACACACACAATCATTTGCAGCCCAAGATGCTGGAGCTGGTAGTCATCTGTGCATGACGTGTTCTTGCTTGTGTTAATGTGTGTGGGTGGGTGCCTCGTTAGTGACAAAAGCTGTGGCCAAAAGTTATATGTGAGTATCTTTTAATTGTGCCTGTCTGCAACTTAACATGTCTTCTTTACGGTAAGTAGCAATCTATCCTTTCCTACACTGTTTTTTAAATATGATTATTGGTCAGTACTTCTGTCCAGTAAGATGTGTTAATACTACCTACTGATGAATAAATGAGTCTAATTTTTACAACAGTTTCTTCCCTCAAGTGGACTGAAATATGTCCAGATATTTTCTAAATAAAGTTAAGAAAACGAAAAGGAATGCTCATAATGATGCACAGAGAACCATCATGTGTGAACAATGCATATTCGCTAGAGGAAGGGAACAAAGACCAGACAATCAAAGAAACCATTATCTCACACACCAAGGCCGTGAAATGCATTTATCTGTTATCAGAGTATCAGGATAAAATTTGTTTGACTACACCAATGTTTTGATTCACTAGGAAATAAGAACTGCCATCAGCAGAAAGATAAAAGGAAAAGAGAAACAGAAAAAAAAGTGATAGAAACTGCAGTATGCTTTTAGTGTCTTTCGTAAATAGTTTGTCAGTTTCTAGTGAGTAACATTTAAGTTACATTGTGGGCTTTAATATGTGGAATGTGGTAAACAGTAGATCCCAGTAAAAATATGCAAATTTTGGATTACCCATATTTTTCCACTATCCATGCAGGATTGTGGAAGAGAAACCACTAGAAAAGGAGTCCATGTATTATATTTCCATGGAAGAGAGAAAGAAGAGAAGTATTTCCATTAAACAGGTCTGGAATCCACTAAATGCAGGAGGCAGCAACACAGTTAGCAGGGGCTGTGTGGCATGGACTGGGCAGATTTTTAGGCTATGGTCTCAGGGAAACACAAAAAGGGTTTCAGTTTCAAAGGGTGCAGGTTGAGCACAGGAAGAATGTAGGTCCAGGAACCATTAGTGTAACAGTTGTAAGTTGCCATAGCTGTGTTGAGAAAGTACCAGAGCTCCAAACCCTAATAGAAAGCACTGATGCCAAATTTGCTATACGCACTGAAAGGTGGTTTAAGTCGGAGATAAGTTCAGCCAAAACCTAACAGTGTTCAGATAGGATAGGCTAAACACAGTTGGATGTGGCATGTTTGTTGGTGTTAGAAGTAGTTTATCTTGTAGTGAAATTGAAGTAGATGGCTTCTGTGAGTTAGTATGGACAGAGGTCATTCTTGGCAACCAGAATAAAATAATAATTGGGTCCTTTTACCAATCTCCCAACTCAGATGATACAATTGCTTGAAAAGTTCAAAGAAAACGAGTCTAATTTCAAACATATACCTGATTCATACAATTATAGTTGGCAGTGACTTCAATTTATCCACAATATACTGGTGAATACACATGTTTAAAATCCAGAGGTATGCATAAAACACTGTCTGAAATTTAACTAGATGCAGTCTCTTATAATTATTTCAAACAGTTAGTTCATGAACTCACTTGAATAGTAAATGGTTGTGCAAACACACTTGACCTCTTAGCAACAAATAATCCTGACCTAATAGTGAGCATCAAATGGTTCAAATGGCTCTGAGCACTATGGGACTTAACATCTGAGGTCATCAGGCCCCTAGAACTTAGAACTACTTAAACCTAACTAACCTAAGGACATCACACAACACCCAGCCATCACGAGGCAGAGAAAATCCCTGACCCTGCCGGGAATCGAACCCGGGAGTGGGAAGTGAGAACGCTACAGCACGATCACGAGATGCGGGCAATTAGATTCCTTTCCGAGTATGCAGTGCAATAGTTCCATCATATACAACCACTCACTCGACAAAGATATGCACCCAAAGACTGGAAAGCTGTGCAGGTCACACCAATATTCAAGAAAGGAAGTAGGAGTAGTCCACTAAATTACACACCCATATCATTAACATTGGTTTGCAGCATGATTTTGGAACATATATTGTGTTCTAACACTATGAGTTACCTCGATGAGAACAGTCTATTGACACACACAATCAACATGGATTTAAAAAACATTGTTCTTGTGAAATACAACTAGCTCTTTACACACACAAAGATCTGAGTGTTATTGACAAAGGATTTCAATTTGATTCTCTATGTGTACATTTCCAGAAGGCTCCTGACACTGTACCTCAATTGCACGCTTATACGTTATTGTCTCAGTTATGTGACTGAATTCATGATTTCCTGTCAGAGAGATCACAGTTCTTAGTAACTGAGGGAAAGTCATCGAATAAAACAGAACTGATATCTGGCATTCCCCAAGGTAGTGATATAAGCCATCTGCTGACTTTCATCCATATAAATGAGTTAGGAGACAATCTGAGCAGCTGTCGTAGGTTGTTCCCAGATGATGCTGTTGTTTATCATCTAGTAAAGTCATCAGAAGATCAAAACAAATTGCAAAACTATTTAGAAAATATATCTGTATGGTGTGAAAATTGGCAACTAACCCTAAATAATGAAAAGTGTGAGGGCGTCAACTTGAGTCCTAAAAGGAATCCTTTAAACTACAGTTACATGATAGATTAGTCAAATCTAAAGGCTGTAAATTCAACTAAATATCTGGAAATAACAGTTACGAACAATTTAAACTAGAAAGAACACATAGAAAAGGTAGTGTGGATAGTGAACCAAAGACTGCAATTTATTGGCAGACCACTAGGAAGATGTAACAGATCTACTTAAGAGACTGCCTACAGTACCCTTGTCCATCCTTGTTGGGGGATACAGCTGTGCAGTGTGGGATCCTTACCAGATAGGATTAACGGAGTGTACCAAGGAAACTGAAAGAAGAGCAGCACATTTTGTATTGTTGAGAAATAGGTGAGTGAGTGTCACTGACATGATACAGGATTGGGGTGGACGTCATTGAAACAAAGGCATTTTACGTTGTGGCAGAATCATCTCACGAAATTTCAATCCCCAACTTTCTCCTCTGAACACGATAATATTTTGTTGATGTCTACCTTCAAAGGGAGAAATGATCATCATAAAAAAAATATGGGAAATCAGAGCTCGCACACAAAGATATGCATGTTCCTTTTTTTTCACGCATTGTTCAAGACTGGAATAATAGTGAATTATTGTAAAGGTAGTTTGATGAACCATCTACCAGGCATTTGAGTGTGATTTGCAGAGTATCCATGTAAATGTAAGTGTAGATGTAGATGAATGAATTATAAGGTTCAAGGGCGAGCAGAAGAGGAAAGTGAAGATGGCAGCCAAGTCAAAAGTGTATCATGTGTCTCCACGAAAAAAACGTATATTTCAGTAGTAAAAGGGAAACTTGTGCAAGTTGTAAGAATGAAATACTGAAGCTGAACAAATGGATATCTAGTACAGTTTACAAATGACACTCAAAAGGTGGAAATAAGTAAACTACAATCTGAAAAATGTGAGATGCTAATGAAGAAAGAAGACTCAGTCTCGGGAACATGGAAGATAATGACTGAAGGAAATTGTACTCAGAAGGTAAAGCATCTGAAAGACAGTGAAAATTTAGTCCAAAAAAACTCTTTTGATGTATTTTCTGCCGCGGATTTGGTGAACATATCGGAAAGGGTTGAAAAGCTGGAAAACAAAGTAGGCAAACCACTGCTCATTGTAAGTAGGTCAAACAGTGAAAATACTACGTCAGGAGATATTCTAAAAACTCCAAAAATAAGTGCGCACACCTACACTACCACAGACTTCAATGCAACAAAGGGAACCACGTTAAAAAATGCATCTCCAGTGAAACTGGGAACTGTAGAACATTTACAATACGTAGGGCAAAAAAATAAATAAATAAAAAAGTAAAAAAAATGCTAGTCAGGTGAGAAGAAGAACCTTAAATCATTCAGTTAAAAAATGTTTGAAACACAAAACAATCTGTGTGTTAGGTGATAGTCGCGGCAATGAAATTTCTGCAATATTGATGAGAACATGTAGTTTCAAGACATTTGGTTTCATAAAGCCAGGGGCTCCATTGAGAGAAATAACGGACCTAACAACATCAACTGACGTAGCTAGTTTGAATAAAGATGATTTCACCAAGTTAATAGGAGGATCAAACAACATCTATAGAAACGAGACATACAAGGTTATTACAGAAATGAGGAAATGTTTAAATAATTTAACCCACACAAAGGTATTCATTGTGAACATCCTACATCATCATGATTTACGACCCTGGTCATGTGCGAACTGTGAAATTAATGTTGCAAATGCGTGTATCACTGAAATATGCACTAACTTTAAGAATGTCGATACTGTAGACGTAAACAGATTGGAGTGACGGTTCCATGCAGTCCATGGACTTCATTTAAATATGCCAAGAAAGAAATTATTAGCTGAAAAAA
Source organism: Schistocerca gregaria (assembly GCF_023897955.1). Classification (NCBI taxonomy): domain Eukaryota; kingdom Metazoa; phylum Arthropoda; class Insecta; order Orthoptera; family Acrididae; genus Schistocerca; species Schistocerca gregaria. The sequence goes on along the minus strand of NC_064923.1, from coordinate 41,529,691 downwards.
TATGTACTCACAGTTTGAAGAAGAGTGAAGAAAAAAGTATAAGTGACAAACAAAAGGAGATTTAGAAGTGTTTTAGACAAGTTACAAGCTGTGCCATGGCCAAACGGAAATTACCAAGTGGTTTAAACCGATTAGGCAAGAAACAAACAATCAAGTCGTCAGCCAAACAAAAATTATGAAATAGTTTAAGCCCAAGAGGACAGATGTGGATGAAGCGAAACTTGTACAAGCTCCAGAAGTTAACTCACCTGCTGACTGCCACCAGCAAACTGAAGCCACACACAAGAAAGATACCAAAATTTTTTTAGGGTAAGTGCCGTATTAGAAATGCCATTAGATAAAGAATCAGAAACTGTTTCAACTAAAGTTACTAAATACCCAGATTTTGCTATCCTACACCACAACATTCAGTGACTCACAAATAAAATTTCCATGTTGCAAGCACTACTCCAGTATGCACTAAATCTAGACATAATTTGCATTACTGAACATTGGCTACGAAATGATGAAGTAAAATTAACCTCAATCTCTGGATATAGATTAGCAAGTCATTTTAGCTCAGAGATTTCCAAACATGGTGGCTCCGCTATCTTTGTGAAAGAACAAATAAAGTTCTGTGAAGTCAGTAAAAGTTATATTGACCCAATTGAAAAAGACTTTGAACTTTCCATTTCTAAACTACAGAGCTTAATTTCATAGTTATTAACATATATAGAACACCAAGTGGAACCCTACCAGTCTTCATGAATAAACTAGAGGTTCTGCTGAACAGGATCAGTGCACTAAATATGAAGACAGTGCTTTGTGGGGATTTCAATATTGATTTTTCAAAAGACAGCAGCACCAGAGATGCTTTGATAAATATGACCAACACATTCAGTATGATTCCCACAATACACTGGCTAACAAGTTTAACAGAATGCACAAATTCCATTATTGACCAAATATTCATCTCAGAAACAAATTACAGTTTCACAAGCAGAGTACTGAGTATGGGTTATAGTGATCATGAGGCACAGCTGCTGTGTATAGAAACGCCAACAAGTAGTAGTAGTAGTTCCGAAAAAGTAGTTGAAAAAAGAACCTTTTCTGAAGATAAGATTAGAATTTTTAATCTCTTACTGGCGAAGGAAAACTGGGGAAGCATCGCCACTCAGAACAATGTTAATAGCATTTACACGAGTTTTCAGAGCATCTTTCTTCACTATTTCAATGTAGCATTTCCAAAAGTAGTAAAATCTAACAATAATAATCAATGTGTAACTAAAGGCATAAAAATTTCCAGTGAGGGAAACAGATTTCTGCAGTACTGTTGTAAGAAATATAGAGTAACCCAAGAATTCTCAGATTATTCGAAAGCCTACAAAAGTATCTATGGTAGAGTAGTCAAAGAGACAAAAATTATGTGGAATAACAATTTGATAAGAAACTCATCTAACAAAATGAGATCCACATAGAGAGTTGTAAAGAAAGAAACTTGTAGTTCAGCTCCAAAGAAAAAGAATGTACCATTAACACTAGAAGGCTTAAAAGACACAGACCCAAATTCAGTTGTGGAAAAGTTCAATGAATACTTCACTTCACTAGCTGAAGACCTTATTCAAGTACAGTCAAGGACCAGTCCCAAGTTTCTCCAGCAAGTCAGTGCTCTCGACTGCTTCTATGTATGTTTATGAAACAAACCTCAATGAAATTATAAGTAAAATTAAATCATTAATCAATAAAATATCAAGTGGTCTTGATGAAGTACCTGATTTCATATTAAAAGCATGTGCTCACCACATAGCAAACCCCCTGGCAAAAATTTTCAACCTCTCTTTAAAAACTGGTGTATTTCCAGATATTTTTAAAATAGCAAAAGTTTCACCACTGCTGAAAAAAAGGTTCTTCAGAAAAAAAATCAAACTACCATGTCACAGTTAAGATCCTTCTAAAAAATTCCAGAAAAACTCTTCTGTGGCAGGCTTTTAAGTTTCATATATAATTATGCACCTCTTACAGTACAACAACATGGTTTTAGAAAGTTTAAATCTACACAGAAGGCAATTTTCGAATTCTTAGACTGCATTTTAAAATCCCTCGATCAACATAAATTAGCTGCAGGTCAATCTATCATTCAGCTGTTTGTCCACAATGGAGTCAGGAAACTGATACAACCTGATCAATTTGGTTCGGCCACAATTTCTGTTTTAACCACAGCAGCAAGTGCATGTGTGGCAAGCCATGTTTCTGCATTCATCAGAGTACGTGAGGCACTGTACCTCACCAAAAATGTGTCCTTTTGTGAGGAGAGCAACCAGCTTTTGCCCTTTAACCTTAAAAAGCCACACTGCAATATTGTGGCAGTCTGCCAGTTTCTGCCCTTCTATCAGTTCTTCCTTTATTTCGGTCCAGGCTGTTTTGCACGTATGAAGGTGATGAATAAGTCCAGCTGACCACAGTTCTGGATATAGGAGAACATGTTCTCATTATATTCATGGAGGTACCTCATACTGTTCACGAACGATGATGGGAGACTAACCATCTGACTTAAAGACATTCAGATTCACACTGCTATCATCCACAATGCAGGTAGACACAATTCTCTGCATGTAGCTTGCTTTGGTTTAGTGCTATGTACCTCTGATGCTCACTCTCCATCTTCACTGACATGTCTACCAAAAACTGAGACAGAAGTTTCCAATACCACAGCAGGAAGTTGAAGTCATGTTCGTGGGCCATCAGGTCATCAGGTGAAACGTGCAGAAATGCACATGTGTCATTTTTTTGTTCAAGTTCGGTCACTGCATTTGTTTGATGGATACTGAAATGATATCCTTCTTGCCCTTTCCAAAACATAGTGGGATATTATAGAGAATCTTGGCAGTGGTGCACGTTCACGGTCCTGTTGTCAAGGGAGTCATCATGCTTGGGCAGGACAACATCCCACAGGGTGATAGTGTTGATGCCCACAAACACAGCCAGGACCTCAGCCATGGTGGGTTTGTTGTAGTGGCACCCGTGCTGCCCACTTGGCATGCAATCTGCGTACATCACCACCTTGCAGCTCATCTGGGGGGTGTTCTCCAAGAACTGTTTTAAACTCTTGCAGCAACACACAGTGATCCTGAAGAACCTTTTATATTTTCAGTATAGTCACCCGTTCAACTCCATGTATAATTTAACACAGTCTATCACTCTCTGCTTTGTTGTTTCCCATAAAGTAAACTTGCAAAACAGTGCTTGAGGGAATTAGAAGACTCTTTAAGATAGACATAAACTATACTGAGAAAGTCTATTAACACAGTTTCAAGAAACAGCTTTAAATGATGACTCTAGGAATATACTACAATCCTCTATGTATTGCTCACATAGGGAGTGTGAAGATGCAATTATAATACTTACTGCAAGCATAGAGGCATTCAAACAATTATTCTCCCGTGCTTCATATGTGAATGGAACGGGAAGAAACCCTAACAACTAGTACAATGCGATTTACCCTCTGCCATGCACCTCACGGTGGTTTGGAGAGTATGGACAGAAGTAAAAGAAACCCCATTTTATGGTACACTTGCCTGTGCACCATAATGGTTGGTGAGAACACAGGCACAGCAAGAAGAACAGAGGATGAGATCTGAGAGAATGAAGAAGTACTGGGCTGACAGGAAACTGAAAAATTCTTTGTATAAAAGTTGGCTAAAGTAGGCCAACAAAGGCGATAAAATGTAAATAATAAATAAATTTGTGATGGAATGTATAGCATCTGTGTACAGTTACAGGTCCAGTTTTAAGGTCACATGTGGCCTGTAGCGCCAATGGGCTTTGAGGTTCCTATTCAGAAGGATGCAGGAATGACCACCCATGGCACAGTGTGCTCCATTGTCAACAAGATCATATTGTCAACGAGAATTGATCCGTGTTGCAGCACAGATATTTCAAATGTGATCCTATGTTCAAGCTGGAGTCAGCTCTGGTCACCCTAACTATATATGCTGCCACACATCGTGAAGAAAAGGTCCACGATGATGATGTCAGCTGTATGTGAGCTCACAATAGAGAAGCCACTGTGATTTCTCATCAAGATAAAAACAAATGATTTCTTGGTCAAAACAGGGATTGAGACCCATAGGAAAATGTGAGAGGTCATCATCTGCTTTGGAGTTCTGAACAGTCGGGCAGAAGTGATTCTCACCCTGACAGGGTGAAATATGCACAAATTTAACCTATTCATAAAAGAGGCAGACTGGATGAGATTTCTGCCCAGTATAAATATTATCAGTTTTTCTAAAATACTTGAAAGAGCAATTACAAAAGTCTAAAGAAACTCATAACATTATTCTGAATAATCAATGTAGAGCACTGTTTGCCTGGCCTGTCATAATTAAATTATTAGGGAATAGAGCTGCTCAATGCTGACACTGTTAATTTTATTGGGGTAATTATAAATGGACTGATAATGTAGATTGTGTAGCGAAGTGATTCTGTTTATGCAATGAGATACTTTCTACATAATTTTAGTTGACTTAGCTGTTAAGAAGAGTGTATCATGCTTATTTTTTTATCAGTTGTTAGATACGACCTAATTTTTGAGTGTGTTGAAAAAGCAAACCTCCTCAAAGTGTACAGACTACAGAAAAAAAGAAATATTCTGAGCTATGATGGGTACAAACAACACTCAATCAAGCAAACCATTATTCAAGAGCCTTGACTTAATAACAGGTTCTTTTATGTTTGTACAAAAAATACTTCTCTTTGAGCTAAAAATCCACAGATTTTCAAGGTAAATTCTTTAACACATGCTTATGAAATGAGGCATATTTCAGACTACATGTTGTCTTGTCACAAATAGCTTGTTTGAAAATGTCCCATATATCATGAATATAGATATTAGCAGTAAAATATGGTCCAAGGACAAAGACTACATGCTAAAAGCCACAGAATCAAAAAATGAAAAACACTGACAAAGAAAATGTTGTTATAATGTGGAAATTTTATACATTGGAAAGATATGTAGCAGCTATCAAACATTTTAACATTGTAATCCCACTCTCTGTTAATAGATGTATGTGTTCTTTTTATAATACCTACATGCATATATAAACTACAGATGTGAACACTGAAAAATACTTAAAAAAATAAGATTACAGTGTGGAAGATTTTGAAGAGGAGAAGGAGAAAGGAGAAAGTCATGTTGCACCTATTTAGATTTTTACATTGTAGTCTATTTACGTGTGAGCACACACTACCAATATAGGTGTACAACTGCTATTATTGATGAGTCACCAGTGTTTCACTCAAATGATTGCATATGACATGTCATGTAGCAATAAAGATGATACTGTATTTTATGCTATTCTTATCATTTGTACCAATATCTCAGCTTATGTCCACATGCAGCAATAAGCACAACAAACTTGTTCTTACCAGTTCCTCCTTATTTGATCCAAGGAATGTCTTTATTTGGAAATCAGCCATCAGATTCGAAAAAAAGTCAGAGAAGATCTTCAGTGCATATGTTGCAGCCAGATATGTAATCAGCTGCCATTGCTGTTAACAGAAAGCAAATATTGTAGGAACAATTTATAATTCCATCACATTTCTTCTATATAAATGATTTTAAATGCCTCATATGGATTACAAGATGTACCATAAGAAAGACTCAGCAGGTTCTTTTTCTCTAAATTAATGTTTTGGGTAATGACAAAACATTAAGCCAATAGGTAATAAATTTTAGTGGAAGAAAACACAATGTGTTTGGTTATCATCCTTAATTGTGAAATTTTTCTATCAAGAAGTGAAATAAAAATTCAGTAACATGATTAAGTATTCTTGTTTAGCTCTTCTACAGAACTGAGTTTGTAAGGCAATATATTGCTTTCTTTGTAGACCATTCTTTACAGAAGGCAGACTGAGCAACTTTAAAAGGGTTTTGTTAGAAAAGTGATTCAACAAACTGTTATAAGCAACATTCTCGAAACTTTTTTGAGAACACCCGAAGGAAAGAAGGAAGGCAGGAACAAGGGGATGGGCCTAAAATTAAATGTTAGTTGCCTATTTCAAGGTTTATAAATGGTATTATTTATGTAAATCAGCCTTCTGGAAAATACAGCCTGGCTCATCAACTAATTACAGTGGTAGCTGAAGGTGTGCTATCAGTTCAGATGCAGGAAACAGTACACCTGTTTCGAAAAATCGCTGGTCGTGCTTCCACTATAGTAGAATAGATAAAAAATCAACTCACTAAGCAGCGGCAGGATAAAATATGAAGATTTATAAAGGAATCAGTGTTCCCTCCTTCAGCCAGAAGGGTTGAAGGGGAAGGAAGAGGAGTGAAGGAAAAGGACTGGAAATGGGAGGGTTTGGAAAAATTGCCCAGAACCTCAGGTCGTGAGAGTCTTAAGGGACGGGATGAGAAGGAAAGAACCACTGCCGAGGACTGCACGGAACAAGGGAAGAATCCAGATGGCACATGTGGCGAAACAGGCACCAAGATCATGAGTGCCATGTTGTAGAGTATGATCTGCAACAGGATATTGCACATTGCCAGTATACACCCTCTGTCCATATTCACTATAGTCATACCAATTTAAAAGGTCAAACAGTGTTTACATAACAGCTAGTATACAATACGTGTCATTTCACAGCTCCTTTAAGCCATACGGACACAGACTATGACACACTTATTTTATGATGATTGCTCATCCACAGAACCAATGGCATTGTAGATGTATAGTAAGATTTACCAATGTCTTTGTTATAGGTCTCACAAATCTGAAATGTCTGATACGCAATAATATCTTGACTGTTAAATGTCTCAAGGCCAGCAACAGTTTCTACTTTAGAACCACAGCTTTTATGCTTACAAACACAGACGCTAATCGACATGGTAATGGTTGGGTTACAGTGGGAAGATCAGTTTGCATTCCGTAGAAATACTGGAACATGTGAGGCAATACTGACCTTACGACTTATCTTAGAAGAAAGATTAAGGAAAGGCAAACCTTCGTTTCTAGCATTTGTAGACTTAGCGAAAGTTTTTGACAGTGTTGACTGGAATACTCTCTTTCAAATTCTAAAGGTGGCAGGGGTAAAATACAGGGAGCGAAAGGCTATTTACAATTTGTACAGAAACCAGATGGCAGTTATAAGAGTCGAGGGATATGAAAGGGAAGCAGTGGTTGGGAAGGGAGTGAGACAGGGTTGTAGCCTATCCCCGATGTTATTCCATCTGTATATTAAGCAAATATTCAGAGTAGGTATTAAAGTCCATGGAGAAGAAATAAAAACTTTGAGGTTCGCCGAAGACATTGTAATTCTCTCAGAGACAGCAAAGACTTGGAAGAGCAGTTGAATGGAATGAACAGTGTCTTTAAAGGAGGGTATAAGATGAACATCAACAAAAGCAAAACGATGATAATGGAATGTAGTCAAATTAAGTTGGGTGTTGCTGAGGGAATTAGATTAGGAAATGAGACACTTAAAGTAGTAAAAGAGTTTTGCTATTTAGGAAGTAAAATAACTGATGATGGTCGAAGTAGAGAGGATATAAAATGTAGACTGGCAATGGCAAGGAAAGCGTTTCTGAAGAAGAAAAATTTGTTAACATCGAGTATAGATTTAAGTGTCAGGAAGTCATTTCTGAAAGTATTTGTATGGAGTGTAGCCATGTATGGAAGTGAAACATGGGCGATAAATAGTTTGGACAAGAAGAGAATAGAAGCTTTCGAAATGTGGTGCTACAGAAGAATGCTGAAGATTACATGGGTAGATCACATACCTAATGAGGAAGTATTGAATAGGATTGGGGAGAAGAGAAGTTTGTGGCACAACTTGACCAGAAGAAGGGGTCGGTTGGTAGGACATGTCCTGAGGCATCAAGGGATCACCAATTTAGTATTGGTGGGCAGCGTGGAGGATAAAAATCGTAGAGGGAGACCAAGAGATGAATACACTAAGCAGATTCAGAAGGATGTAGGTTGCAGTAGGTACTGGGAAATGAAGAAGCTTGCACAGGATAGAGTAGCATAGAGAGCTGCATCAAAGTAGTCTCAGGACTGAAGACCACAACAACAACAACAAATTACGTGGTATTAAAGTAGACACTGTAGCTGGCCTTGAGACTTTTAACAGTTGAGAGGTTATTGTGTATTGGACATTTCAGATTTGTGAGGTCTATAACAGAAACATTGGTACATCTTACTATATGTCTACAATGCCGTTGGTTTTCACTACACGGAATCATCATAAAATAAATGAGTCAGAGTCTGTGTATGGCTTAAAGGAGCCCTTAATTGCCACAAGATTGAAGTTGTTGGTGATGTGAAGCATTATTATAGAATTTGAAATAAAATATTTATCCTTTTCTTATCTCCCCTCAGATGGTTCTCCCTTTGACAGCATATGTTTCCCCAGTTACAGGGTTGGTATAGGCAGTGGTTAGTTGGTTTTTTTTAAGAGGGAGGGGGGGGGGGGTGGGAGGGACCAAACTGTGAGGTCATTGGTCTCTTGTTCCCAGTAAAATAATTAAACAGGGGAAAGAAGAACACAAAGGAGACATACAACACAATAACAGGAGAAAGGAAGAACCACAAGAACAACAGAAGGACAACCAACACTACTATGGCCAAAGCAGAAAAAGGAAACCATAGAGAGAAGCAAGAAAATGGTAAAAGGGGTAAAATCAAGAGAGCAGTTGACCGTGGCTGGCCGACCATGAGGAAAAAAAGGAAAAGCCACCTATTCTGCGACACATTAAAACATCCACCTTCAAATCATTAGAGTGGAGAACACAAAGGGACACAGGACATGCACTAAAACTTATATAGAATGATAAAACCCTCCATCATGTTGTTGTTGTGGTCTTCAGTCCTGAGACTGTTTTGATGCAGCTCTCTATGCTACTCTATCCTGTGCAAGCTTCTTCATTTCCCAGTACCTACTGCAACCTACATCCTTTTGAATCTGCTTAGTGTATTCATCTCTTGGTCTCTCCATACAACCTCTGGTTCTTTTAGTTTATCCAGGTCCCATCTCCTTAAATTCCCGCCTTTTTGCACTTTCTTCAGTTTTAATCTACAGGTCATAACCAACAGATTGTGGTCAGAGTCCACATCTGCCCCTGGAAATGTCTTACAATTTAAAACCTGGTTCCTAAATCTCTGTTGTACCATTATATAATCTATCTGAAACCTGTCAGTATCTCCAGGCTTCTTCCATGTATACAGCCTTCTTTTATGATTAAGTTGTGCTCTGTGCAAAATTCTACCAGGCGGCTTCCTCTTTCATTTCTTTGCCCCAGTCCATATTCACCTACTACGTTTCCTTCTCTCCCTTTTCCTACCACCGAATTCCAGTCACCCATGACTATTATGTATAAAACATAAAACTAAATTAGCCAATGAGACATTGTCAGCTAAAATTAATGGCAATGAGGCCGATAACTGAAGAGTCTGCTGCAGGGCAGCTAAAAAAGGACAGCTCACCAAGATACGGCTCATTGTCAGCTGGGCACCGCACTGACACTGATGTGGGTCATCACAGCACAGGAGGTACTCATGTGTCACCCAAGTGTGGCCAATGCGGAGCCGGTAGAGAACCACAGAGTCCCTGAGAGAGACCTGCATGGAGGACTGCCACACATCCATAGTCTCCTTAATAGCATGCAGTTTGTTGTGTGTGCTGAGCTTATGCCATTTCGTCTCCAAAAGCCTCAAAACCATAGCTTGTAGGCTGTTTAAGGAGTCAGTACACACAAGAAATGACTCCCCAGAACATGAATGGATGCGCCCAAGAGCACGAGATATAGCCACCAGCCTGGCAGTGAAAACATTGCAGCCATGGGGCAAGGAATGCTGTTCAGTATGTCCTCCATGGACATACGTGAAGCCAACGTAAGCATCAGCCAATGAGTTATCAGTGTAAACCACTTTGTGGCCTTGGTACATGTCAAGAATCGAGAGGAAGTACCACCAGAGAGCCACAGGGTTAAGTGAGTCTATAGGGCCCTGTAAAAGGTACATGGAGGTGTACGTGAATGGACCTCAAGTATAGGTGGTAAAGGCAAGAACGCAGTTTGGAAAGAAGGAATCGGTCATAGACGATAATCAGAAGCTCTGAGCTGGGCTGCCGATGCGGGAGATGAACTGCCATGGGTGGGAAAAGGAGACAGTGATTCGGACACACAGGAGAACTACAAACATGTGCAAGTAACTGGCCAGCAGTTGTGCACACCTAACCTGCAATGGAGGGACTCCAGCCACCACAAGGACGCTGGTCACTGGATTCGTCCAAGTGAACACCACAGTGGTGCACTATGTTGAGTAAACACAATGCTGAAGGCACTGCCAAACCATAAACCAGACTCCCATAGTCAAGACGGGATTGAACAAGGTCTCTGTAGAGCTGCAGCACTGTAGAGTGATCTGCACCCCAGTTGGTGTTGCTCAGGCAGCAGAAGGCATTGAGGTGCTGCCAGCACTTCCACTTAAGCTGATGAAGTTGAGGAAGCCAAGTCACTTGGCCATCGAAAACCAGTCCTAAGAATCGATATGTCTCCACTACAGTGAGTGGTTCACATTAAGGTAAAGTTCTGATTCTGGATGAATGTTATGATGCCGACAGAAGTGCATAACACGTGACTTTGCAGCCGAAAACTGGAAAGCATGGGCTAGAGCCCATGACTGCACCTTGTGGATCGCTCCCTGTAGGCACAGCTCAGCACCACCTGTACAAAATGCAGAAGTCATCTGCATACAGAAAAGATGAGATGGACAGCCCGACAGCTGCTGCTAGACTAGTAACGGCCACTAAAAAGAGAGAGTCACTCAATACAGAGCCCATTCTCCTGGATATGGGGGGAACTATGGGAAGCATCAACTTGGACATGGAAAGTACAAAACGACAGAAAATTTAGGATAAAAATCGGGAGCAGGCCTCTAACACCCACTCGTATAATGAGGCAAGGATATGACGTCGCCAGGTGGTGTCATACGCTTTTTGTAAATCAAAAAAGACAGCAACCAGATGTTGGCATCTGGAAAAGGCTGTTTGGATGGCAGACTCGAGGGACACAAGATTATCAGTGATGGAGAGAGCCTGGCGGAAACTGCCCTGACATGGAGCCAGTACGCTACATGACTCCAGGGTCCAACCCAACTGCTGACACACCACACATTCCAGCATTTTACAAAGAACGTTGGTGAGGCAGATGGTCTGATAGCTATCCACATCAAGTGGGTTTTTACCAGGTTGGAGCACCAGAACGATGGTGCTCTGTCGCCATTGCAATGGAAAGATGTCTTCGCACCAGATCTAGTTGAAGATGGATGAGATGTCGATTGTAGTCCAAGTGAGAGATGTTTAATCATCTGACAGTGGATCCGATCTGGCCCAGGAACTGTGGTGGGGCAATGTACAAGGGCACTAAGGAGCTCCCATACTGTAATCGGAAAGGACTTTCCCTCCCAGCTGCCGTTTGAGAGTGTGTCAGAGAATTACCTCCCAGCCTTTCGCAGAAGCTCGAGCATAGTGCTTGGCAAAGTACTTGGCCATCGCATTTGCGTTGGTAGATAACACACCATTTATGATAACACCAGGAGCACCTGTTGGAGTCTGGTACCCAAAAACACATTCATTCTACCCAGACTTGGGAAGGTGATGTATGACACCCAATGGTTGAGACATCTCTCTCCAAAAACTCCTGCTTTCATCATTTGGTAAGTTGGCAAACACAGGCACGGAGCCGTTTAAAGGCTATGAGGTGTTTCAGGCAACGGTGCGATTACCAAGGGACAGTCATTTGTCATAGCATCCTAAAGAATGAGTGATCATGTTTTCTGCCACAGAAACAATTATTGTAGTCACCTGCTCAACCATCACATCAATGTTACTGTGTGGGGGAGATTCAACGGTACTAGCAGAGGTGAAAGTTTCCCAGTCCACCTTGTTTAAAGCCTATATGGGCAGGCGTCCATGAGCCTGATGCCGGGACAGTGACAGGAAGATGGGAAAGTGGTCACTACCACACAGGTCATCATTTGCTCTCCAGTGGCTAGATGGGAGAAGTCCTAGGCAGCAAATTGATAAATCGATGGCCGAGTAACTACCATGAGCCACACTGAAATGTGTGGTGGCCCCAGCATTTAAGAGACAGAAGTTGAACTGAGACAGTAAAGTTTCGATATCTCTGCCTCGGCCAATAAGCACGGTGCCACCCCAAAAGGAGTTATGAGCATTAAAATATCCCAAAAGTAGGAGAGGTTTAGGGAGTTGATCAATCAATGCAGTTAATACATTGAGGGATTCTGCACCATCTGAAGGAAGATATACACTGCAGACAGTGTACGTCGTCTTTATTCTGACAGCCACAGCTTCAAGAGGGGTTTGAAGCGGCACAGTTTCGCTACTGACTGAGTTTAGGATGTAAATGCAAACTCCACCTGACACTCGATTATAGACACTACGGTTCCTGTGGTATCCCTTATAGCTGCAGAGGGCAGGGGTCTGCATTGCTGGGAAGCAGGTTTCCTGGAGGGCAATGCAGAAAGCAGGTGTAAAGCTTTACAGTTGCCGCAGCTCAGCCAGGTGGTGGAGAAAACTGCAGCAATTCCACTGGAGGATGACGTCATCATGAGACTGGGAAGGCATGGAACATTCAATGAGGCAGTTTACGCCTCATGGTCACCTGCTGCCACCAACGTTTTGCCTGAGCAGTCTATATACAATGTGTCTGAGGGTCCGGCAAGATCTAGGTTCTTATCGGACCCCAGAATCTCCACCTCATCCACAAACGCTGAGCTTGTAGGTACATCCACACCTACATCTACATTTATACTCCGCAAGCCACCCAACGGTGTGTAGCGGAGGGCACTTATGTGCCACTGTCATTACCTCCCTTTTCTGTTCCAGTCACGTATGGTTCGCGGGAAGAACGACTGTCTGAAAGCCTCCACGTGTGCTCGAATCTCTCTAATTTTACATTCGTGATCTCCTTGGGAGGTATAAGTAGGGGTAAGCAATATATTCGATATCTCATCCAGAAATGCACCCTCTTGAAAGCTGGCGAGCAAGCTACACCACGATCCAGAGTGCCTCTCTTGCAGAGTCTGCCACTTGAGTTTGCTAAACATCTCTGTAACGCTATCACGTTACCAAATAACCCTGTGACAAAACGTGCCGCTCTTCTTTGGATCTTCTCTGTCTCCTCCGTCAACCTGATCTGGTACGGATCTCACACTGATGAGCAATACTCAAGTATAGGTCGAACAAGTGTTTTGTAAGCCGCCTCCTTTGTTGAAGGACTACATTTTCTAAGGACTCTCCCAATGAATCTCAACCTGGTACCCACCTTACCAACAATTAATTTTATATGATCATTCCACTTCAAATCGTTCCGCACGCATACTCCCAGATATTTTACAGAAGTAACTGCTACCAGTGTTTGTTCCGCTATCATATAATCATACAATAAAGGATCCTTCTTTGTATGTATTCGCAATACATTACATTTGTCTATATTAACGGTCAGTTGCCACTCCCTGCCCCAAGTGCCTATCTGCTGCAGATCTTCCTGCATTTTGCTACAATTTTCTAATGCTGCAAACTTCTCTGTATACTACAGCATCATCCGCGAAAAGCCGCATAGAACTTCCGACACTATCTACTAGGTCATATATATAATAGAAAGAAACTTCCACATGGGAAAAATATATTAAAAACAAAGATTCCAAGACTTACCAAGCGGGAAAGCGCCGGCAGACAAGCACATGTCTGCTTGTGTGTGTGTGTATGTGCGGATGGATGTGTGTGTGTGTGTGTGTGTGTGTGTGTGTGTGTGTGTGTGTGTGTGTGCGAGTGTACACCAGTCCTTTTTTTCCCCTAAGGGAAGTCTTTCCGCTCCCGGGATTGGAATGACTCCTTACCCTCTCCCTTAAAACCCACATCCTTTCATTTTTCCCTCTCCTTCCCTCTTTCCTGACGAAGCAACTGCCAGTTGCGAAAGCTTATAATTCTGTGTGTGTGTTTGTGTGTTTTGTTCATGTGCCTGTCTGCCGGCGCTTTCCCGATTGGTAAGTCTTGGAATCTTTGTTTTTAATATATTTTTCCCATGTGGAAGTTTCTTTCTATTTTATATATAGTGAATAGCAATGGTCCCATAACATTCCCCTGTGGCATGCCAGAGGTTACTTTAACGTATGTAGAAGTCTCTCCATTGATAACAACATGCTGCGTTCTGTTTGCTAAAAACTCTCCAATCCATCCACACAGCTGGTCTGATATTCTGTAGGCTCTTGCTTTTTTTTATCAGGCGACAGTGCAGAACTGTATCGAACGCCTTCCGGAAGTCAAGGAAAATAGCATCTACCTGGGAGCCTGTATCTAATATTTTGTGGGTCTCATGAACAAATAAAGTGAGTTGGGTCTCACACGATTGCTGTTTCCGGAATCCATGTTGATTCCTACAGAGTAGATTCTGGGTTTATAAAAACGACATGATACGCGAGCAAAAAACATGTCCTAAAATTCTACAACAAATCGACATCAGACATATAGGTCTATAGTTTTGCACATCTGCTCGACGACCCCTCTCTAAGACTGGGACTACCTGTGCTCTTTTCCAATCATTTGGAACCTTCCATTCCTCTAGAGACTTGCGGTACACGGCTGTTAGAAGAGGGGCAAGTTCTTTCGTGTACTCTGTGTAGAATCGAATTGGTATCCTGTCAGGTCCAGTGGACTTTCCTCTATTGAGTGATTCCAGTTGCTTTTCTATTCCTTGGACTGTTATTTCGATGTCAGCCATTTTTTCGTTTGTACAAGGATTTAGAGAAAGAAACTGCAGTGTGGTCTTCCTCTGTGAAACAGCTTTTGAAAAATGTGTTTAGTATTTCAGCTATACGCGTCTCATCCTCTATTTCAATGCCATCATAATCCCGGAGTGTATGGATATGCTGTTTCGATCCACTTACTGATTTAACATAAGACCAGAACTTCCTAGGATTTTCTGTCAAGTCGGTACATAGAATTTTACTTTTGAATTCACTGAACGATTCACGCATAGTCCTCCTTATGCTAACTTTGACATTGTTTAGCTTCTGTTTGTCTGAGAGGTTTTGGCTGCGTTTAAACTTGGAGTGAAGCTCTCTCTGCTTTCACAGTAGTTTCCTAACTTTGTTGTTGTACCACAGTGGGTTTTTCCCGTCCCTTACAGTTTTACTCGGCACATAACTGTCTAAAACGCATTTTACGATTGCCTTGAACTTTTTCCATAAACACTCAACATTGTCAGTGTCAGAACAGAAATTTTCATTTTGATCTGTTAGGTAGTCTGAAATCTGCCTTCTATTACTCTTGCTAAACAGATAAACCTTCCTCCGTTTTTTTATATCCTATTAACTTCCATATTCATGGATGCTGCAGCGGCCTTATGATCGCTGATTCCCTGTTCTGCACTTACAGAGTTGAAAAGATCGGGTCTGTTTGTTATCAGTAGGTCCAAGATGTTACCTCCACGAGTCGGTTCTCTGTTTAATTGCTCGAGGTAATTTTCGGATAGTGCACTCAGTATAATGTCACTCGATGCTCTGTCCCTACCACCCGTCCTAAACATCTGAGTGTCCCAGTCTATATCTGGTAAATTGAAATCTCCACCTAAGAGTATAACACGGTAGCGGTGGTGTGGGTACCACCGCAATTCCATTGGTCTTGGAGACCTTCTTTTTGGATTTATCTCACTGCTCCTTGGGTTTCCCTGGCTCAGAGGACTTCAGTGATTCAGTCTCTGGGACTGAGGATGAGCATGAAGCCTATGACCAGCTGCTTTTGGGCTCTTCAGCCACAGGCGGGTGCTGTCTTTCCCACTAGCAGAAACCTGGTGAGGGAGTGACCCAAGGGACCCCTTCTTAGTGAGAGGAGCCAAAGAAGACTTATGCTTCTCTGGCTCATGAGTGGGGACTGATACCCCCAATGGTTTGGGAGGTGCAGCTTCAGAAGTAGGTGGTGCATCAGGATCAACAGGGAGGGAAGTGCCCCCTACCATCAAGGGGGCAGGTGTAGTCTTCTGCTTCTGGGAGGTGACAGGAATGCGATGAACTGATGGAGAGACAACTGTTTTCATAGTCGCAGCATAAGATGTGGTCATAGTCGCAAGATGTAGGCACTCAAATTTCCTCTTAGCCTCAGTGTAGGTCAGTCAGTCCAGGGTCTTATATTCCATGATTTTCCTCTCTTTCTGTAAAATCCTGTAGTCGGCTGAGCAAGTTGAATGATGCTCTATGCAGTTGACACAGATGAGAGGCGGGGCACATGAAGTATTGGGATGTGATAGACGTCCACAATCTTGACATGTAATGCTGGAAGTTCAGCGGGAAGACATATGGCCGAACTTCCAGCACTTAAAGCACCGCAACGGGGGAGGGATAAATGGATTGATGTCACAGCGGTAGACCATCACCTTGACCTCCTTGGGCAGCCTGTCACCTGCAAGGGCCAAGATGACGGCATCAGTGGCAATCTGATTATCCCTTGGACCCCGATAGTCACGCTGGATGAAATGCACATCTTGCCACTCTAAATTGGTGCGCAGCTCGTCATCAGACTCCGAAAGAAGGTCCCGGTGGAATATAATACCTGCACCATATTTAAGCCCTTATGGGGCATGATGGTAACAGAAACATCCCCCAACTTGTCACAAGCAAGTAATGCCCATGACTGAGCAGAAGATGCTGTTTTTATCAAGACTGACCCAGAACGCATTTTGGAGAAGCCCTCCACCTCTCCAAACTTGTCCTCCAAAAGCTCCACAAAAAACTGAGGCTTCATGGACATGAAAGATTCCCCATCAACTCTCAAACATATGAGGTACCACGACGAATAAGCTTCACTGCCATCCTTAGCCTGGCGTTCCTCCCATGGTGTGGCCAGGGAGGGGAACGATTTGTGGTCATATTTCTTAACATTGAAGTTAGACTTTGCCCGCTTAGAGACTGCTGGCAGCAGACCACCAGCAAGAGATGACGTGCGACGCTTCATGGCATGTCATCCGCCCTGATGCTACCCACTCCGACCAGGGGCCCTCCTCATGGGTGCCACCCAGAATCAGCAAGGGCCACCTGGCAGGATGGCCATTTCCTGGAGTCCCGATATCCCAGGGAGATAGGCATCTACTCCATGGCATACATGTGGAGTTACGGCACAGGCATCCGCAGAGTGATGCCTGTGTTGTCAGGGGGCAACAACCAACAGGGTACATGGCAGCCCCACCACAACAGACTGGCTACTGTGCTGGATGTAAGGTACTAAGAAGTACATGGTCATTTTCCCCTGTTTATGACATTTTATATTGTTCCCATCAAATTTGCTATGTCCACAATGTTAATTTGCACCTGATCTTGCATCAACAAATCTATAATTTTCCCATGATTTATGCATTAACAAATATATGTTCATTGAGAAAAAAATGATGCTTGCATCATGTTGGCCAGCCAGTAGTGTTTACAAACATTATGAGGTTTCTGAACACCAGGGCAATCTACTCAGTGGATTTGAACCAGTAAACATGTAACAGTTGGAACAATTTGTGCCATATCTCTTGCCACTGCCAAGCTCTACTTGGCACGATGGCTAGTGGGAGTAACTACGTTTGTTCAAATAAAGATATCATTATCAGTCACAAGTATTTCCAAACTGTCTCTAGTGCACAAATGCAGTTTCGTGATAGTTGTAAACATTGTGACACCTTTGTCAAAACATTAGCATGTTTCGGCATTTGACCACTTGTAGCGCTAGTTGACATCATCATTCACTTTGCATTGCTCAAATGTTTTGGGTTTAAACACAGCGTGTTACGTACATTTTTCATGCTGAGCAGAATGTGTTTAAAGAATTTATTATCGTTGTCAAGTGCAGTATTTACTTATGTATTTTTTGTGATGTTGCACAAACAATGTGAGTGATAATTTGCATGTGTGTGGTTTTCCACATAACTGAGGAGACATAGTACCTGATAACCTCAAAAAGACGGCTACAGTGCAGGAGAAACAGAATATTCAAGCACCACACAAAATGCTTATGTACATATTTACACTTCACAATGAGAAAAAATTCTTGAAATGCTTCCTGCTATGCATGAAAAAAATGCATAACCACTTCAGTGTTTCATTATTTAAATAAAGAATGACAGCTGCAGAATTTCAAAAACATCGATTATGACGTATAAAATTGAGTCAAACATTCCTAATTCCAGACAGTTATCAGTTCCAGTCTCATCGCATCAGCAGTTTTTATTAGATAATAAACCTTTATTAGATAGTAAATAAGTCCCTGACAATTCTTTTGATGTCTGTTTTGTACATATATCATACAGAAAGTGCAAAAATGCAAGGGGGTATCCTATAATAACTTTTACGGCTTAAAACGTTATTTCCGACATTTTACACCAGCTTTTTGATGTCCCTTGAAAATTGTAAAAGTGGGGATTCACTGTAATTTTATTGATATGTTTCAATGTACTAGGGAGCACTAAACGGCTTCCTGTTTTCTGTAATTGTCAGTAAAAAGCCTTCCGCTCAGTCAGGACTGATCTATGACTGTTGCCGCAATATCAGTTCTACCATGGCTGCTGTCCAGGCAGCATCACACAGACAACTTTCACTGATGTGCTGCATGCATTATAGCTTTCCCACTTCACTGCAACCAGCCAACCACTTTTGTGTTGGCTGAGTGGAAGTCTGGCTCATCTGCTGACAGAGATTTGATTTTTCAGTGTATGTTTGCCATTCTACTTAGCTAGTTATCTTATAGTGATATTAAAGTTGACCGTTCCTATGAGTTAGTATGGGTACAGGTCATTCATGGCAACCAGAATAAAATAATAATTGAATCCTTTTCCTGACCTCCCAACTCAGATGATACAATTGATGAAAGGTTCAAAGAAGATATGAGTCTAATTCCAAACATGCACCCAACTCAAATAATTATAATTGTTGGTGACTTCAATTTAATCTTGATACATTGGTGAAAATACATGCTTAAATCTAGAGGTATGCATAAAACATCATCTGAGGTTATGCTAAATGCTTCTCTGAAAATTATTTTGACCAATTAGTTCATAAGCCCACTCGAATACCAAATGGAGGTGAAAACACACTTGACTGCTATCAACTAGTGATCCTGAGCTACTAACGAGCAAAAAAAAAAAAAAAAATGGATACTGGGATTAGTGAACACAGGGTTGTCATAGCAAGACTGAATACCATAACTCCCAAATAAATGAAAAATATATCTACTCAAAAAAGCAGATAAAGTTTCTTTGACACCTTCTTGGGAGACAATCTCTGCACCATCCAATTTAACAATGTAAGTTACACCAGATGTGGCTTAAACTCAAAGAAATTGACAGCAATTGGAAGATTTATATCAAAAACATTAACAAAAGATTGAGCTGATCCCACACAGTTTACAAAGAAGACTGTTGCAGAAACAACAAAAAAAGCATGCCAAACTTAAACAAATGCAAAATTTCCACAATTGGTAATCTTTTACAGAAACTCAAGACTTATCATGGACTATAATATGAGATGCTTATAATGCTTTCCACAATGAAACTTTGTCTCAAAACCTGGCATAAAATCCAAATACATTATGGTCATATGTGAAGTACGCTATCTCTGCTGGTAGCTATGGAAATACTATCGATAGCCTCATTTTACTAAGGTTTGAAGCTCCTCTTGATGTTTTTCTGTGTTTGCAATTTAAAAATTTAGTTGTTTTGAAAAGCAGCCTTGTGCAAACACAATTAATTTATTTTTTATTTTTAAATTTACCCAGACATGTTTTGACACCTATGTGTCATCTTCTGTGGGTCAATTTTTTATTTCTGTAAAGTACAATATCAAATTTATAATAATTTAGCTATTGTGGCCTAAGAATTGAAATATGTACATTTTGCTTTGTTTTGTTTAGACACTCACCTCAAGATTACATCGCTAAATGAACTGCATTATTATACATCGGTTTTTCTGCCCTTTTTCATCATTTTTTTGACAGCATGTCATCTGCAAACTAGCCATGTAGAAAAATTATTGTGTATTTGTGAAGAACTGTTTCGTGGGTAGAGGTTATGTGCAACAGGATGAAAAATGTAAGTACAGAAATGCACATGTTGTCGTTGTTGTTGTTGTTGTTGTTGTCGTGATCTTCAGTCCTGAGACTGGTTTGATGCAGCTCTCCATGCTACTCTATCCTGTGCAAGCTTCTTCATCTCCCAGTACATACTGCAGCCTACATCCTTTTGAATCTGCTTAGTGTATTCATCTCATGGTCTCCCTCTATGATTTTTATCCTCCTCGCTGCCCTCCAATACTAAATTGGTGATCCCTCGATGTCTCAGAACATGTCCAACCAACCAATCCCTTCTTCTAGTCAAGTTGTGCCACAAGCTCCACTTCTCCCCAATTCTATTCAATTCCTCCTCATTGGTTATGTGATCTACCCATCTAATCTTCAGCATTCTCCTGTAACACCAAATTTTGAAAGCTTCTATTCTCTTCTTGGCTAAACTATTTATCGTCCATATTTCACTTCCATACATGGCCACACTCCATACAAATACTTTCAGAAACGACTTCCTGACATTTAAATCTATACTCGATGTTAACAAATTTTTCTTCTTCAGAAATGCTTTCCTTGCCATTGCCAGTCTACATTTTGTATCCTCTCTACTTCGACCATCATCAGTTATTTTGCTCCCCAAATAGCAAAACTCCTTTACTACTTTAAGTGTCTCATTTTCTAATCTAATTCCCTCAGCATCACCTGACTTAATTCGACTACATTCCATTATCCTTGTTTTTCTTTTGTTGATGTTCATCTTACACCCTCCTTTCAAGACACTGTCCATCCCATTCAGCTGCTCTTCCAAGTCCTTTGCTGTCTCTGACAGAATTACAATGTCATCGGTGAACCTCAAAGTTTTTATTTCTTCTCCATTGATTTTAATACCTACTCTGAACTTCTCTTTCGTTTCCTTTATTGCTTGCTCAATATACAGATTGAATAGCATTGGAGATAGGCTACAACGCTGTCTCCCTCCCTTCCCAACCACTGCTTCCCTTTCATATCCCTCGACTCTTGTAACTGCCATCTGCTTTCTGTACAAATTGTAAATAGCCTTTCGCTCCCTGTATTTTACCACTACCACCTTCAGAATTTGAAAGAGAGTATTCCAGTCAACATTGTTAACAGCTTTCTCTAAGTCTACAAATGCTAGAAACGTAGGTTTGCCTTTCCTTACTCTTTCTTCTATGATAAGTCATAGGGTTAGTATTGCCTCACATGTTCCAACATTTCTACGGAATCCAAACTGATCTTCCCCAAGGCCGCCTTCTATCAGTTTTACCAATTGTCTGTAAAGAATTTGCATTAGTATTTTGCAGCTGTGACTTATTAAACTGATAGTTCAGTAATTTTCACATCTGTCAACACCTGCTTTCTTTGGGATTGGAATTCTTATATTCTTCTTGATGTCTAAGGGTATTTCGCCTGTCTCATACATCTTGCTCACCAGATGGTAGAGTTTTGTCAAGACTGGCTCTCCCAAGGCTGTCAGTAGTTCTAATGGAATGTTGTCTACTCCCGGGGCCTTGTTTCGACTCACGTCTTTCAGTGCTCTGTCAAACTCTTCATGCAGTATCATATCTCCAATTTCATCTTCATCTACATCCTCTTCCATTTCCATAATTTTGTCCTCAAGTACATCGCCCTTGTATAGACCCTCTATATACTCCTTCCACCTTTCTGCTTTCCCTTCTTTGCTTAGAATGGTTTCCATCAAAGCTCTTGATATTCATGCAACTGGTTCTCCTTTCTTCAAAGGTCTCTTTAATTTTCCTGTAGGCAGTATCTATCTTACCCCTAGTGAGATAAGCCTCTACATCCTTACATTTGTCCTCTAGCCATCCCTGCTTAGCCATTTTGCACTTCCTGTCGATCTCATTTTTGAGACGTTTGTATTCCTTTTTGTCTGCTTTATTCACTGCATTTTTATATTTTCTCCTTTCATCAATTAAATTCAATATTTCTTCTGTTACCCAAGGGTTTCTACCAGCCCTCGTATTTTTACCCATTTGATCCTCTGGTGCCTTCGCTATTCCATCCCTCAAAGCTACCCATTCTTCTTCTTCTGTTTTTCTTTCCAACAATTCCTGTTGATTGTTCCCTTATGCTCTCCATGAAACTCTGTACAACTTCTGGTTCTTTCAGTTTATCCAGGTCCCATCTCCTGTAATTCCCACCTTTTTGCAGTTTCTTCAGTTTTAATCTACAGTTCATAACCAATAGATTGTGGTCAGAGTCCACATCTGCCCCAAGAAATGTCTTACAATTTAAAACCTGGTTCCTAAATCTCTGTCTTACCATTATATAATCTATCTGATACCTTTTAGTATCTCCAGGGTTCCTCAATGTATACAACCTTCTTTGATGTTTCTTGAACCAAGTGTTAGCTATGATTAAGTTATGCTCTGCGCAAAATTCTACCAAGCGGCTTCCTCTTTCATTTCTTAGCCCCAATCCATATTCACCTACTATGTTTCCTTCACTCCCTTTTCCTACTCTAGAATTCCAGTCACCCATGACTATTAAATTTTTGTCTCCCTCCACTACCTGAATAATTTCTTTTATCTCCTCATACATTTCATCAATTTCTTCGTCATCTGCAGAGCTAGTTGGCATATGAATTTGTACTACTGTAGTAGACGTGGGCTTCGTGTCTATCTTGGCCACAATACTACGTTCACTATGCTGTTTGTAGTAGCTTACCCGTACTCTTATTTTTTTTATTCATGATTAAACCTACTCCTGTATTAGCCCTATTTGATTTTGTATTTATAACCCTGTATTCACCTGACCAAAAGTCTTGTTCCTCCTGCCACTGAACTTCACTAATTCCCACTATATCTAATTTTAACCTATCCATTTCCCTTTTTAAATTACACATATCGTCCACCAATGAAACAGTTCTTCACAAGTACACAATAATTTTTTTTCTTCATGGCTAGTTTTCAGATGATAGGCTGTCAAAAAACATCAAAAAAAGGGTACAAAAACTGATGCATACCAATGCAGTTCCTTTAGCGTGTGTTATCTAAAGGTGAGGGTCTAAACAATACAAAGCAAATGCACACATTTTAATTCTTTGGCCTACAATAGAATAGAAAAATAAGCTTGATATTGCACTTTACAGAAATAGAAATATGACACACACGTGTCGAAACATGTCTGGGTAAATATAAAAATAAAAAATAAATTAACTGTGTTTGCATACTGCTGAATTTCAATACAACCCAACTTTTATCAATGAACTGCTGCTAAAGCAGAGTTAATGAACACAACCCTCTGAAATTCATTTACCAAAGAAGACGAAGTTAATATTCCAGAATTCAATTAGCGAGCAGCTGTCAACACAAGTAACTTTCAAGTAGATACCCTCAGAGTAGTGAAGTAACTTAAGTCATACAGAAGCAAGTTTTTCAGTCCAGATTGTATAGCAATTAGGTTCCTTTCAGAACATACTGATGAAATAGCTCCACTTAAAAATCATATACTACCGGCTAATGCGGTGAAAGATCTGCAACCAAGGACTGGAAAGCTGTACAGGTCACACCAACATTCAAGAAGGGAAGTAGGACTAATCCACTAAATTACAGGCCCATATTATTCATGTCAATATGCAGCATGAAATTGGAACATATTTTGCATTTGAACATTATTAATTACCTTGCAGAGAATTCTCTATTGACATACAGTCAGCATGGATTTAGAGAACATCGTTCACATGAAACACAACTAGCTCCTTACCCATATGAAGTGTTGAGTATTGTCAACAAGGAATTTCAAATTGACTCTGTATTTCTAGTTTCCCAGAAGGCTTCTGACACCATACCTCACAAGTGGCTTGTAATCAACTTGCATTTTTATGGAATATCATCAGAGTTACATGACTGAATTCAAGTTTTTACTGTCAGGGAGGTCACAGTTCATAGTAACTGACAGAAAGTCATCAGTAGTTATTTCTAGCATTCCACAAGGTAGTGTTATAGGCCCTCTACTGTTTCATACCTATATAAACAACTTAGGGGACAATCTCAGCAGACTTATTAGGTTATTTGCAAATGATGATGCTGTTTATAATCTAGTAAAGTCATCTGACGGTCAAAAATTTCAAAATGATTTAGTAAAGGATATAAAGGACTTTCATATCACCCTCCAGACAACAATCTTCATGAAATGACACAAATTGTGTTTCCGGCATGGCAAAAACTCCCTCAAGATGACATTCGTAATCTGTTTACTTCCATACCACAATGCATAT
Organism: Schistocerca gregaria; assembly: GCF_023897955.1. Taxonomy (NCBI): domain Eukaryota; kingdom Metazoa; phylum Arthropoda; class Insecta; order Orthoptera; family Acrididae; genus Schistocerca; species Schistocerca gregaria. The sequence continues at coordinate 41,505,345 of NC_064923.1, read as the reverse complement.
GAAGCGTATGTGAACCCGTTTGTGTTGCAGCTCAAACTGATATTGATCACTGACATTGATTTAATCATTTAATAGCTATTATGTGATAAACTGCTCCACAAGGTTACATATATATTCGAATGGGGCTTTGTAAGGTAACACTTCCACTTTCTGCCAGTGTAGTTCTAAAAAAGTTTAGTCTTATTTCACTGGTATGCAAGTAAAAATAGCCACCAAATATTCCTCAGTTGTGTAACACAACAGATATGTACAATCACTACAAGAAGTCTTATTGGCTTAGATCAATTTTTATTCTCAGCAGTTAAGTATTTTCAACAAGTTTTTTAAGTTGTACATTAACATTGCTTGCAACAAAAGTTAAGCATTTAATGTGATACTACTAAAAAAGGAAATGGGCCACTGAAGCAGTATTGAGAGATATGAATCGAAAAGCACGTTAAAATCTGTTGCTTACATATACTATTTAAAAACATGTGTTGGGGAAAAAATGGAAACCACGAAATACAAAAAAATAAATAGTAAGTTTCATGTACGTTTCGGCCAAGAAATGTCTAAGTTTCAGGAAGTTATTCAGAAGTAACAACAATAATCATTTCCTGTACCTTGCATCTTCCCCTTTGATGGATTTGGAACAGCTCACATTACCAAAGGTGTTTTAAGCACCGATTTATTTCAAGGACTGCTTTATAAAAGTAAAACAAACCATATATTTTATTCTTGATGCAAGGTTTAAATAAAGTTACTGCATTGAAAACTCACAACACCATTTAATGATCTTTTGTTTTTCACAGTCTGCACCAATATTCTGTGAAACACAAACTTCCACAGCTTTTCCCTGCTGTGGTTGATGTGAGGCCAATGAGATCTTAATAAATTGAGCGCAGGACCACATGCTTTGTTTAAATTGAACCTCTTTCAAAGTTTGTTAGTTTTTTTTACTAAAAAAACCTAGCAAATTAATGATCACTGAGCCCCGCCTAAAATAAGATCTATAAATAAAATCAAAAAAGATGAGACCAGTATTGTAGCGTGAATGCCAAGTTTCTGGAACAGCATACTTAAGGAGTATACTGAAAGAAAGTGTCAGAAACCTTAACATACTAGAATGGAAGTTTGAATTTAAACAAGGCTTGGGGTCTGTCACTCTATTAAGATTTCACCAGTTATCACATCCACCTGAGGTGGTAAATGCTGAGTGAATGTGTGTTTCATAGAATGTCAGTATGGGCTCTGTAAAACAAAAGAGGATCGAAGGGTGTAGTGGGTGTCAGAAGCTGAACTCATCATAGTAGATAGAGACCAAAAATAGTTCACACTCTGGTTGGAGTCCTGGCAACAAGAACACATAATGGCACAGCTCTCAGCTGAAGAAGATGACTGGATTGGTCACAGGAATATTGTGCATAGAATGGAAACAACAACTCAGCTACATGCCATTTAACATATGTCACATGTCTGACATAATATTTCTTTCACACTGCTTTGGTAGTGAAACATTTAACAGTCTCAGGCATCAGTTTCTCCTATGATAATACTAAGTGACAACTTACCTTATACTGATTTTCTATCAAAGCAGATGAACTTCCTGTAACTGGTGTAACATTTGAACATACTGCAGCATATCGAATGGCAGTGGGGATTGCTTTCATAAGATAGCACACACCTATCGATATAATAGTCACTCGGCCTCCAGACAGTGCTCCAAGTGAGGCTCCTAAAATTGTGAAATTATTCTGATATCAAAACAACCTGATCCAGCATAAGCATTTCAATTTAATAACCAAATTTTTAATATCTGCTTTCATAAGTAATGCACTATGAATTAAATTCATTTAATTTATAACAACATGTGATACAAACCTAGTCTTTTATTTGGGTCTTTAAATGGACTAACATAATTTCCTTCTGGTGTTACATCTCCTGTTTTATTTAGGAGGTTCTCACGGGGTATCCTGTACTTATTGAATATCACAAAACCATTATCAATTCCATTCAGACCAATCTTCTCTCCCATATCACCAACAATTACACCAGCAAAAGGCTTAAGAGTTGCTGGATTCCTTATGGGAACTACAAATGCATGTAGTCCATGGTCTGTTTTATCCGGTGTAATAAGCCTTGCATATACTATTCCATGAGTGCAACATTTTCCTGTGGAAGAAAGATGTTTCAAATGGTTTATGTAGGTTTTTGTACTCAGCATCCCTCCTGGCTATAACATTAGACAAAATTTACAAGTAATTAAAGATGTTCAGTTCACGTATACGTTTTCATGAGACACACAAAAATGATTATATTCAGAATTTGTTAAGAACTCGATCATTATAAACATTAGGCAACACCTTTGCAGCAGCCATCCTGCCAACCTAGTGATCAATGTAGTATTTCTTATAACTTCATGCTGGGGCTAGCTCTACCACACAGACAAACTTTGGCATAAGATGTCAAAACCTGGAGTATACCATTTTTCAAATGGAAATCCAAAAGCCTGAAATTTCAATAAAATTTGATTTTTTTTCCTCACTTATGTTGTTAGTGACAGTGCAACCTGCCAGCTGCGATAAAAGTATTACTCTAGGCCAGGGCGCCCACTGGAATGGCAAGACAAGTGATCTGGTGCTAAAAGCTTGAAGCCTCAGAGGGAGGAAAGAGAATCTAGCACAGCAGCACCTTCAGGACTGATGCTGCATACCAAGTTGTATGCCTGATGAATGTGCACCAACGTAACAGTTTACAAAAGTTTCTTATTTGGTTGTGCTATTGTTACTGAATGCAGGAAAGGGACAATCCTGAGTTCAATATTCATTTTTTGGTCTTGGGGAGACATATCAACATATTTAAAATTGCAGTAATGCTGCACACAGTACCAGGAACACTGAAGGAAAACAGTGGGAAGAAAATGCAGTGAAGCAATAATTTAAATTCATTTGATTTATCTGTGGAAGAAAAAGAAGATACGGAAAAAAACTAAAATATGTGACGTGGTTTGTTATGAAAAATTTCTACAACTCTTTTTAATGATTTTCTAGGTGTAATGTAATGCCAGATCCTCTCAGTATGTAGCTATATATATATCCTTGGTTCTGCTAAGATAAGGCTCCATTTGGCAAATAAAGAAACTAAAGAGACAATTTCTTAACTCCACAGAATGGTTTTTGGATCCTTTTCAGTTCCATGTATTCTGCTGTGAGTTCTCAACAGGGGGATCTACACTGCACTTCACAGGTGACATAATGTAAGTCATCAGAAATTCATATAAGTTATGAAACACACAAATTTCATGAACTATCATATTAATTTTATTTATATCACATTGTGTTGAAGTATTGAACATTTGGAACTTTGACACTAACATGTCAAAAGAACATTCTACAGACCTTCTTCCCTAGATAATCTGTAATTAAATATCCTCCTTTCATTAGTTGTCTACAATGATATGACGTCACTGTGTATTTTGTAAGAGGAGAAGCTTCATTGTAGCAAAATAACATGGAATTTTGCACTCTTTTTGTGACAAAGATGTAGGTTTTGGAAATGGGAGGTCACCTGCAAATAAAGCTTTACCAAAATAACTTTCTTTTAATACTCCCCCATCACTGTTAGAGTCAGATGATGAGCGACTATAAAATCTACATCTACCTGTACATCTACATCTATATACATACTCCACAAACCAGCACACAGTGTATGGTGGTGGGTAACCAGTACCACTACTGGTTGTTTCCTTTCCTGTTCCACTTGTAGATAAAACAAGGGGAAAACAACCATCTATATGCCTCTATCTGGGCCCTAATTTCTCATATCTTATCTTTGTGGTCCTTACATTGTCCTTATTTTGCCAGCAGTAGGATCATTCTGCACTCAGCATGAAATGCTGATTCTCTACATTTTCTCAATAGTGTTCCTCGAAAAGAGCATTGCCTTCCCTCCAAGTATTCCCATTTGAGTTTCTAAAGCATCTATATGTAACACTTGTGTGTTGTCTGGTCCTACCACTAATAAATCCTGCCTCTCAACTGCTTTGATGTATGCTTTTAATCTGACCTGTGCGGATACCAAACACTCAAGCAGTACTCAAGAATAGGTCACACTAGTGTCTGATATGCAATCTCCTTTACAGACAAACCAAACTTTCCTAAAATTCTTCCAATGAACCTAAGTTGACCATTTGCCCTCCCTGCCACAATCCTCACATGCTCATTCCATCCCGTGTCGTTTTGCAATGTTACACTGAGATATTTAAACAATGTGACTGTGTCAAGCAGCACATTACTAACACCGTATTCAAACATTACGAGTTTACTTTTCCTGTTCATCAGCATTAACTTACATTTTTCTACATTTAGAGCTATCTGCCATTCATCACACCAACTATAAATTTTGTCTAAGTTATCTTGTATCATCCTCCAGTCACTCATCTTGAACATCTTCCTGTGCACCAAAGCATCATCAGCAAACAACTGCAGATTGCTGTCCACCCTGTCCACCAGATCATTTATGAAAACAGAAAATAACAGCACTCCTATCACATTTGCTTGTGGCACTCCTGACGATACCCTGTTTTCTGATGAACACTCGCTATCAAGGACAACACACTGGATTCTATTACTTAAGAAGTCTCCAAACCACTTGCATATCTGGTAATCTATTCCATATGCTTGTATCTTCTGTAGCGAGAAACTGTGTCAAATGCAGTTTGGAAATCCAGAAACATGAGATCTGCCTGTTCATAGTTTGCAGAATATCATGTGAGAAAATAGCACAATGAGTTTCACAGAACCAATGCTTTCTAAGACTGTGCCGATTCACATACATAAGTTTTTTGGTCTCTAGGAAATTTATTAAATTCAGACTCAGAATACGTCCCAGAATTCTGCAGCAAACTGGTGTCAAGGATATCGGTCCACAATTCTGTGGGTCCGTTCTTTTACCCTTCTTATATAAAGCAGTCACCTGCACTTTTCTCCAGTCATTTGGGACTTTGTGCTGGGCAAGAGACTCGTTATAAATGCAAGCTAAGTAAGGGGTCAATGCTTATTAGTACGTCGTCCATAAAGGACTCTGTTTGATGGTCAAATGACAGTATGTTTCTATAATCTTCCTAAGTGAACACAGAATTTAAATCTTTGCTTTTGTTTTTCTATCTTCTACTGTTATACCAGACTGGTCAATGAGTGACTAGGCACGAGCCTTAGACCTACTCAGCTATTTCACAAACTAACAAAATTTTCTTGGGTTCTTAGCCAGAGCCTTTGTAAGTTATGATGGAGGTAGCTGTTATGCTTTGCACATCTTTTTGCAAAGACACATATCTCTACTAACTTTTGCCTGTCAACACCTGTTCATTCTCTTTTGAACCAACAGTCATTGCTTTCTCAGCATTTTCCTAATTTCGTTGTTAAACCACAGGGGTTCTTTTCCGTGTTTAATCCACTTACTAGGCAAATATTTGTCCACAGCACAATTTACCATCTGTTTAAACTTTGCCCATAATTCCTCTATGCCCATCATACTGGGACTAAATGACTGAAATTCAAGTGAGATGCTAAGAACTGCTATGCTCTTTCTTCAGTTTCCTAGTTTCTTGACTGATTATTAACTTTTGTAACCTTAGTCACTATGGTGATATTATGATCACTAATTCCTGTTTATATAATGACATCATCGATAAGATCTGGCTTGTTTTGATGCTATGACATCTAAGTTTCCATTTTGTGTGGGCTGCTAGATTAACCGCTCAAAACAGGTTTCAGAAAACATGTCCAAAACTTCTTCATAAGACTGTCTTTCTGTGCCACCTGCAGTGAATCTGTAGATGTCCCAGTCTCTACACAGTAGGTTAAAGCTGCCTCCAGCTGGCAAGCATGAGCTACTGACAGTAGATTTTCTTTGATGACTCTATAGCTGTCACAATGCAATCAGGCAGCTGTAAAAAAATCCAACAATTAACTTAACCAGAGAACTTCACTAGCATAACAATAACAAAACCAGCGGCTTATTTGTATGTAACATTGTCCATTCATTTTATCACAAGCTACCAGTTTCGACACCACATAGTGTCATGTTCAGGCCCCTGCATATGAAAACATGACAAAAGAGTATAAGAACACAGACAACATAAATCATAGTTTATTACTAAAAAGAGGTACATCACATCATAAAAATTACATAGGTTTTTTTTTTTACTCAATGACATAATGGACTTAAGAGGAACCGACACATACAGAGAGTTACACCAGCAAAGTAATCACAGTCACCTATTTCCGTAACAGCCAATGTCAATATGTAACCACAGTGTTAAAAGTAACATACATAATAAATGTCGACAAATTATTGCCGAGGAACATCTCATGAGGCAACTCCTCTATTTAACTGTAATAATAGCAAAGGAGGCGAGGTACTGGTAGAAGTAAAGCTGTGAGGACTGGGCATGAGTCGTGCTTGGGTAGCTCAGTTGGTAGAGCACTTGCCTGCGAAAGGCAAAGGTCCCGAGTTCGAGTCTCAGTCTGGCACACAGTTTTAATCTGCCAGGAAGTTTCATATCAGTGCACACTCCGCTGCAGAGTGAAAATCTCATTCTGGAAACATCCCCCAGGCTGTGGCTAAGCCATGTCTCCACAATATCCTTTCTTTCAGGAGTGCTAGCTCTGCAAGGTTCGCAGGAGAGCTTCTGTAAAGCTTGGAAGGTAGGAGGCGAGGTACTGGCAGAAGTAAAGCTGTGAGGACTGGGCGTGAGTCGTGCTTGGGTAGCTCAGTTGGTAGAGCACTTGCCTGCAAAAGGCAAAGATCCCAAGTTCGAGTCTCGCTCTGGGACACAGTTTTAATCTGCCACGAAGTTTCAGTTTTAATTCTTATTATGCAACTGTTACCGTAAAATTAGTGAAGGAAAAATTTGGAAATCCACTGAATACAACATGGAAAGAACTTTCATCCATTGAAATAAATTATTTTCACCTTTATTCGACATATGCAATTCATCCTTATCTTGTGATGTCTTCCCTCAGCAACTGAAAATGGTGAAAGTAATACCCCTATATAAAAAAGGGTGATCATGTAGGCCTGTGTCTCTATTGCCAGGGTTTTTGAAAAGTAATGAAAAAGTGTTCATTTGAAAACTAACTACATTCTTCAAAAAGAACAATATTATTTCTGGTTGTCAACATGGCTTCAGACCACAGCGATCAATTGAAACAGCCACTTTCAATCTGATAAACCACGTCTTAAATACAGTGGACAATCACAGAAATATTTCAAATTTATTCCTGGACCTAAAAAAAGCTTTTAATGTGATTGATCATTCTGTACTCCTGAGGAAATTTGAATGGTATGGTGTAAGAGGTGCGCGCCAAATCAGTGGATTAAATCATATTTGGAATATCACTCTCAGGTAACTGAAATTAAGTACGAAAGGAAATGAACTCCAGGTACACCTTTCAGAACCTTGTGGACTACGTCATGGTGTTCCACAGGATTCCATTTTAGGTCCCTTTCTTTATGATTTCCCATCACACATTAGGGATTCTGAACCAGTACTGTTTGCAGATGACACCAGTCTATTGATTGAAAGGAATAAAGAGGAAAATCTTACTTCATCTGCAAAAGATATTACAAAAGGAGTGTCTGAATGGTTTACCAGAAACAGGCTAATAGTTAATCACCAAAAAACAGTACTCATGAATTTCCACACTGATCAAAATAAAAATCTGGCATAACCTGTAATATGTATAGATAGTCAAAACATTAGTGGTGTCAATGAAACTAAATTTCTTGGGATTCATGTCCATGAAAATCTTAAATGGAGCACACATATCACATCCCTAAATTCAAAACGAGCAAAAATGAGCTATGTAGGAAGAATTCTTTACAGCAATACTAGTGCAGAAACAATTAGGGCTGTATACTTTCCTCGTGTACATTCAATACTGAAGTATGGTATCATTTTCTGGGGAAATGTACACCAGGTCAGGTCATAACAGTTCTCAGGAAACAAAAGGTAATTACAAGAATAATTAAACAAGCGAGCAGCAGAAAACCATGGAAACCTTTCTTTGAAGATCCAAAGATCCCACCCCTTCCCTGCATTTCTATACTGGAAGTTGTCTCGCATGTCAAAAAAAGCATACTGAGAAAAGAAAACCTTTTTCTTCAAAACAAAAGTGTCCATGATTACAGTACCAGGTCAGACAGTGGCATACAAGTTAATCACTGTAACATCACATTATGCCAAAAAGGTGTATATCATGCAGGAACAAAACTTTACAACAAATTACCAAGACGTAAAATCTCTTTCTGAACTACAAAGCTTTAAAAAGTCTGCGACAGCCTACCTTCTGAAAAACTGCTACTATTCAATCCCACAGTATCTTATGAAAGAAAATATGTAATTCATTAAAAACAAAGATTCCAAGACTTACCAAGCGGGAAAGCGCCGGCAGACAGGCACATGAACAAAACACACAAACACACACACAGAATTACGAGCTTTCGCAACTGGCAGTTGCTTCGTCAGGAAAGAGGGAAGGAGAGGGAAAAATGAAAGGATGTGGGTTTTAAGGGAGAGGGTAAGGAGTCATTCCAATCCCGGGAGCGGAAAGACTTCCCTTAGGGGAAAAAAAGGACAGGTGTACACTCGCACACACACACACATATCCATCCGCACATACACAGACACAAGCAGACATATTTTAATTCACATCTTTAATTGTAGAAATAAGTATTTCAAAAAATGTGTAATTATTAACTGTATATATCCAATTTGGTATAAAAATTTAAATAATTTATGTTTGACATTTGAAAAAGCGATAGCTAAAACGGTTTTCTGTCCAATATCCTGTATACACTATATGTACTGAAAAAGGGATTTATATGGACAAATAAATAAATAAATAAAAATATGTGTCTTAGGTGCATCTTTTTAACCGATCAGCTCAGCAGTTTGGTCACAAAGGACCTCACCAAAAATTTCGATCTGTTTAACTTATGTAACTTCGAAGTTTTTTCTGATGCACATAAGACATATGTAGAAATACCTAGATTATTTATTTTTTTGTTAGAATTATGAGAAGCCAATATATCTTATTTAACAAGTTTGTCATGCTTTGATGGAAAGGTCTAAATGTCCTAGTTAGGGACCTGAAGGCCCCCCCCCCCCCCTCTCCCAAGTATTAGATGGACAAATTTAAAAGGTTGTCATGTTACATGCCCAAAGACAAAGTCTTAGTGCCTTTGAAACTGACTATTAAAATAAATGGTGGCTGGAGAACTTTTGAATGAACATCAACAGCTTTTTTTTCAAAATAATTGTTGCTTGTTTTCTTCTTTTGACTCTCTTTAAGCTGACAACAAATAATTGTTTCTGATGACAAGACGCAGCACTTATCCACAGATGAACAGAGTGCTCCCTGGTTCAGTGAGTTTCTCAATATTGTTTTTATTTCCCCTCCCAATTAGATAATTAAAAAATCAGCAGAGTATTAAGTCGACCTTTCATAGTCATTCGTAACTGTCTGACTCATACCTGACAATGCTACAGATAGAACTGACAAGCGCTTACAGTACAAGTAGAACCAAAAATAAGACTATTCACACATTAGGGGAAGTATTTTGGTTGGTTCAAATGGCTCTGAGAACTATGGGACTTAACTGCTGAGGTCACCAGTCCCAACGAACTTATAACTACTTGCACCTAACTAACCTAAGGACATCACACACATCCATGCCTGAGCAGGATTCGAACCTGTGACCATAGCGGTCACGCGGTTCCAGACTGTAGCACCTAGAACTGATCGGCCACTCCGGCTGCAAAGTATTTTGGTGTGGTCGAAATACTTTAACAAGTTTTGTTTTCTGATCACCATAGTGCACAGTGTACTATCCAGGCACTGTACCATGGCAGTCGGATGCAGCCATAAACAAATGTGAACTTGGACTCTCCATGAGGAGAGGAGCAGTGCTGGAGAATAAGCCCAACCTCTCGAAGTATTGCCATCTTACATCCATGTGCCGTGCTTTCACAAAATTAGAACTGACATAATGTTCATAGGGATCGTTCTGACTCTTTTTGTTGTGGTGAGAGTTGGATTTGAATCCCTTAACGCAACAAGATTTGTCTCTTCACTCATTTAAAAATAAGAAAAAACAAGCAATCCACAACACAAAGCAAATTGGAGTACACAAAGCATTTGATACTGGCTGCAGTGCAGTTGTTTGCTGCAGTTGGCAATGGTGGTTCAGATCTGATATCTACCGGTATCATACGCAATTATAGTTCAAAACACTACCCACTTAAAATTGCCACGATATAGTGTCTGCACAACAGACACTATAAATTGGCAGTCAGCTATGACTGTAAACAAACTAGACTTGAAAATTTTGATAGGTTCTTACTCATTTCAACATAACAAGGAAAACAATAAGCAACACATAACACAAAGCATTCAGTAATGGTTACCACACAATTGCTGCTGAAGCTGGCAGTATCTCAAGTCAGGTACTATACACACAAGCTAAGCTGACAGTCAGCCCAGTGGCTGATGGAGTGACCGTGAATGGAAAATAGCTTTATAGTCACTCCCATTACCCACTACACAAAGTGTCAACTTAATTTGCACAGTTAGTAGTTCAGACCCAACCTCTACTGGTTCTTTACACAACCACAATTCAAAACCCCCATTAACTAAAACTATCACATTAAAGTGTTCACATTATACCGTCTTTCGAACTTTAGCTAGCAGATTATTTGATACATTTTCCTTTGTTCTAAGACATTAGGTCCCATGACTGAGCTGTGCATTATATCGCACAGCATGCATCTTATAGAGACCATTCAACTGATTTTTTTGTGTACATTTTGTTTTACACACACATTCATCCACACATTATTTTTATAAGCTGGGCTTTGCAAGATGGTGTGTAATATCAGAAACTGAAAATTGGTTACACTTTCAATGTTTGTTTTGCAGAAAGTAAAGCTATTTCAAACTATCTATGAAAAAATACATCTGGATATAATTTGCTAAATAGCATTTATTAGTTAATTTTGCATTTCTGGATTTTGAGCCACAACTTCTACCGATATTTGCATTTGTCAATTTCTTGGAGAAGAATGCTAATGGTTGCAGAATATTACCTTTGATTTGTTGTAAAGAAGCACCAACAGCATAATCTGAGGTGTCAACCATTAAAATTAGAGGTAAATTTGAAGATGGATGAGCTAGAAGTGCTGAATTAGCCAAGCTATTTTTTAGGTCATTAAAGGCTTGTCGAAGATTTTCTGTCCAATTAATTTTCCTGTTTTCAATTTTCTTAGTCCGATGGAGTAGTTTCAAAAGCTCTGCTTGTTTATTGGCTGAACTTGGTAGTGCTGTTCAGTAAAAGTTAATAAGGCCAAGAAATTGGCACAGTTCTCTAATTGTTGGAGGTAGCAGATAGTCAACAACGTTTTGTACTTGATCTGGTAGTGGTCTAATTCCCTCTGCAGTTACCACATATCCCACAAACGGTACTTCTATTGAACCAAAAATGCATTGATTCTGATGTTGAACTTACTGAGGCATTTGAAAAGCAACTGAAGATGCTTGTTGTGCTCTTCATCATCTTGTGATGACACTAGAATGTCATCTAGATAACCATACACAAAATTAAGGTCTCTCAGTATATTGTCGATATACCTTTGAAAAGTTTGTGCTGCATTTCAGAGTCCAAACAGAAGTCACAAAAACTCAAACAAACCAAATGTAGTTAGCACTGTGGTCTTAGGTACATTGTCTGGGTATCCAAGGATGTGATGATAAGCTCTGACCAGATCTATTTTTGAAAATATTTCTTTTTCATGCAGTTGGCAGTTAAAATCTTGAAGGTTAGGAATAGGATACCTGTCAGGTTTGGCGATTTTGTCGAGAGCATGGTAGTCTCTGCAAGGTCTCTAGGATCCATCTTCCTTGGGAATTAAGTGGAGGAGGCTTGCCGAGGCGCCCTTTTACGGCTGGCAGATTTTCATATTAACCATCTGTTGGAACTCTGCTTTAGCTGCTTTAAGTTTATCTGGTGGTAGTCATTGTGTCTTTGCTGCTACAGGATGTCCTTCTGTGACATCGTATGAAAAGTGGTGGTATCTGAGATGTCAAAATGGATGTTTTCTTGGAGCAAGTTGGAAAATTTCTTTAGAATTGCAGCATATTTTTGATGTAGTGACATTACATGAACTGTTTCTATGACCGAGACCTTAATCAATGAGCCATATATTGCTGATGACATTACCGGGTCAATGAGTCATCTGTTCTTGAGGTCTACTACAAGATTATAATAGTGAATGAAGCCGGCTCCAATAATTGGCAATTGCACATCTGCAATTACAAAATTCCATTTGAAGTTGTGCCATAAACCAAACTGAGTAATAAAAAAAGACATTCTCTGTAAATATTAATACCAGTGCCATTTTCAGGATAATGTTTATGACCTGTTTTCTTTCGGCCATCACTATTCAAAGGCGGAATCACAGAAATATCAGCTCCGGTGTCAATTAGGTAATGACTTCTGCTACTTCTGTCTGTGAGAATTAGACGGCGTGAAAGGTGGCTCCTATCACCTGCCGCCACTAGTGTGGAGCATTTAAGTTTGACTGTTTGTTGGAATTTTGGGTGGAAGATGGTCGAAACGAGCACGGACTCTGATATTTCTTTGCCTTGTGCTGATAATTAAAGTGATACCAACATAGTGCTCCATTAGGATTAAACCTGTCTCATGATCTATTTGGTGAGGAGCAATATGTACGTGAGCTGCCTCATGAATGTGTCAATGTTTTCATTCATTGATTGTCAACGTTAATGCAGCAACCTGCATTTCTAATTTTGAGATTCTATTGTTACTGGTATTTTTTACTTTACTGACTGCAATACTGGATGATGCCTACAAGTTTTGAGCCCATATATTTCACCCCATTTGTGAAAATTTGACAATTTTGTTAGCCAAAGTGGCTATGGTGTCAAGATCATCTTTACTTGTAGCTAGTATAGAACATGCAGTGACAGGAGGCCGTTGCATAAATATGATCTTCAAAAAATCGGCCTTGACTTGCGTACCAGATGAAGTTCGCATCTCACATAAGATCTGAGTTGGCTTCTTATCACCTAATTCCACTTCTGTTAATAATTTCATTACCTTTCTATTTCCTGGCTCTCAAATTCCTGAATTATTCTTGTTTTAAGCTCTGTGAATGGAGTAGTAGATAATGATTGAGTCAAAAATTCAGAAATTAATCTTACAACATACGCTTCATGTGACACAACAACATGATTGAATTGCATGGTTTTGTTGGTGATACCCAATGTGGTAAACTGTGCTTCAACTTGAAGGAACAATACCTTTATGATTTTCTTCCAGATAGGCAGAATCTTCACTGAAACATGAGCAATATCTGCTTTGTTCTGTACTGATTTGGGCATTGGATTTGCATCGTTGCTGTTGCCAATCATTTTTACACTTCACTAACAATGAATGTGTTATGCTTCTTATTAATCGTGTCAGGGTCACCAATATGGTTTAAGGACCATAACAGACAAGAAATGATGTATTTATAAGTTTAATGAACACTCAAAACATTGTAGATGTGAATAAGATCAGAGATGATAACAGTTTCTAAGTAATAAGAATGTAAACAAAGTTCAGAGATATAATTTACAAATATTAGCACTCAAGTCCACCAAAAGAGATTCCAAGCAAGTACTGTAAAACATAAGGCAGTGAAGCTGAGAAAGAGGATGAATGTAACTGTCAGATGAATTATACTGGTCCAAGTGGTGGGATGGAAGTAGCTGTAATTCTCGGTATTCTCATTCACTGTCAAAAGAAGTGATCGATCCTATTTTACATTTCAATGATCGTGTAACAAGAAAATTGTATGTCTGAAGTATTGGGCATAAAAACTAAAGGAAATGCAGCAAATTCCTTGGTGGAAAAAGATAGAGAGAGAATCCGCAAAGCAGAAACTGCTAATTTAAAATGAACAAAGGAAACTAGACAGGAAAGAAGCAAGACCAAGAGAAGAAAGGAAGATCAATATCAACTCACCATATAGTGGAGATGCTGAGTCATGATAGGCACAACAAAAAGGTTCACACAATTATAGCTTTCGGCCATTAAGGCCTTTGTCAGCAATACGCGCACATGCTCACACACGCAAACCCAACTTGTACACACATCTGCAGTCTCAGATAACTGCAAGCACTGGCACCAGTGCTTGATGGGAGTGGAGACTGGGTGGGGGTAAGGAGGAGGCTGGGGTGGGGAGGGGGAGGGATAGTATGGTGGGGGTGGCAGACAGTGAAGTGCTGCAGTTTAAATGGAGGGCAGGAGAGAAGGTGGGGTGGGAGGAGGGGGGGAGTAGTGGAAAGGAGAGAAATAAAAAGGAATTAAAATACTGCGTGTGGAGCAGGAAAGGGGCTGGATGGGTGAAGACAGTGGCTAACGAAAGTTGAGGCCAGGAGGGTTAGTCCATCCTGGATTTTCCATTGTTTGAAGATCAGTATGATTCAGATGATGCTCAGTATGGTGCTGGAAAATATTAGTGGTATGTAATTTTCATCGATAACTCTACAAAAATTGCAATACTAAACTTTAAATTGATTTTTCTCAAAACTAATTTTTGATTTCCAGGTAGCTAATTGAGAGACAAATATGAAACTTGATCAATTTGTACTTGGGATGGCGATAAGTTATTATGAGTAAATTGAGAACTGCCAACCCAACAGAAACTGTTTTATAATAATTAATGTGTAGCAGTACCACCATTTAGGATAGGGATAGTTAGTTTTGTGCAATATTCTGAGCACAAGTTACAGCCAGGTGCAGGCCGGATTGCAGTGAGTTACGCATACCAACAGTTGCAAAGTAGAATGGAGGCCACACAATCAAATTGCTGAAAGAGTATACGTAGTGGTTTTGCTTGTGTCGCCGTGTCCTAAGCCATGCTGGTGAGGGAACACAGCGTGATCATCTTGCAGTTGTCAGCGGGCCACTTGGTGGCTCCTCAGAGAAGTGCTGAGGTGAGGACGGGGGCAGCTGAGTCAGCAGCCGGCGCATCCTGACGCCATCGGAACTCTGGGGCTGGCCAAGGCTGGCCTGACACAGTGTTGCATTACTCGGGCCGCTGGGTTGCTTCCTCGGCATTGCAGGGCCCTGTGACACAGACCGAGGTGTACGAGGGCACTGTGGTTGGAAACAATAAATCATTTGGAAAGCTCAGATGAGTCTTAATATGTTGTCTTCTACCTCTTCCCACTACATTTGGTCATCCTGATACATTTGGTGGCAGAAGCTGCCACTACAAATGTATTTAAAAAAGTGAAATTTTATTACTGAAAGAATAAAAAAATTCTTCAAAGCCATAAGAGGTTTTTTGTTCATTTTATTTGTAAATGCAGGCAAATATGATATACACAATCAGTAAAAAAATTCACTGTTTTCACACTTACAGTTCTTTTGAAAAGTGTACCAATTCAAAGGATGAAATAGCATCGGGGTGCAGAGTAGGGATGAAAACTACCTTCCATCTTCCCATTACTTACGTCAATTTCTACAGTCTCAGCATTTCTTCTCAGTAACTATTCCTTTCTCAACTCCCCTTCAGTTTTTCATACATTTTTTTCTGACCTACCTTTTACATGCACTCAATTTTCGCCTCTTATTAACTCTTGCACGATGTTTTGTCAGTAAGCTCTGTTTTGCTTCTTACCCTAACTTCCACATTCGAGCTCTCAGGTTTTCAAAGCTTGTCTGTCTTTTCTTCTCATTCTATCTGGTACGTCTTCCCTGACCTGAGATTTTGGGTGACTTTTCTGAGCTCTCCCCATTTCCTAAATCTCAACACTCCTTTGCCTTTAGCCCTCTTCCTTCCCCTTCAACCCTTCTTCCTGAAGAAGGAACCACTGGCTCCAAAGGCTTGCAGGTTTCACCAACTTTATATGGAGACTGGATAAAAGGGTTTAGAATGTTCTGTGTTAAAGAGCACAAATACGTTCGCATGCCTAAATTTTTGGTGAGGGAGTCAGAATGAGAATTGAGACAGCTGGTTACTCACTTTTCTGACAGAGTCTTTTAAAGAGGAGCATATTCACCTTTTTTGTGGTCTAATAGCAGCATTTTTCCACTGGTCTATACATGAACTAATATTTTCCCAAACTCATTAATACCGATAGCACAAATTGAGCTCTTGTCTGTTTGGAAAACAAACTGACTTTCTTAGTTGTGAATGCTTATCCATTATTAAGGAATTAGAAGCTAGAGGATATTCAACCATGAACAAGATAAATAATCAACATCCAAATATGATCAGTTACTTGCTGTTGTTGTTGTTGTCGTCGTCGTCTTCAGTCATGAGACTGGTTTGATGCAGCTCTCAATTGCTAGTCAGTTAAAATGATCTGTTGTGACAGTGCCATGACATTTAACAGTGCCACCATGACAGTATCTGCAAATGGTGATAGAGGCTCTCCGCAACTCGGCTGGGCGCGGGAGCGCCACCTAGCTACGAACGGCACCGGCTGCATGTCATGGCATGGCAGTCGAATACGAGATACTGAGTTGTTATCATGTAACCAGCTATTGTTTCTAAGAAAGAGAATATCTATGCAATTATTAGTGATTAAAGGTTATAACACTTTTTGGCGACAAGGTCGGATATTTTCACTGTGTTGTGGATTTGTGTGTTTGTGATGGGGCAGACATGGAACAGCTTATGCAAGCGCTCATTGAACAACAAACACAGCTGACGGCTGCTATTCAGGCACAACAAACACAGATAACTGCTGTGATTCAGGCATTGTCGACATCGCTTACTCATCGTCTGTCATCCTCTTCTCCACCTCCATTCCCTCCTTATGACAAGGCCGCTGAAGACTGGGAGGATTATGAGAAGCATTTGCGACGACAATTCTTGGCTTTCGACGTCGATGCTCCTATGTGTAAGTCGTTATTTCTATCTTGGATTTCTCCACGGATCTATCAGCTGCTACCTCAGTTAGCCCCTCTGCAGGAACCTGCCTCTCTGTCCTTCCAAGAAATGTGTGACTTATTGTCTAACTATTATTGAAAAAACACCCACGTCATTACCGCCCGAATGGTGTTCTACCGGTGTCGTAAACAGCCCCATCAATCTTACTGGGCTTGGGCGGCGGAACTACACGGTCTGAGTAGGAAATGTCAGCTTGTCACGGACATTCATCATGAGTCTTATGCTGATTCAATGGTTAGGGATGCTATTCTATGGCTTGCTCCTGATAAAGAAGTTCGGCAACGTGCCCTACAACTGCCAAACCCGTCGTTGTCAGAAGTTCTAAGCATCGCTCAATCCTTTGAAGTGTCTCACACTGCTGGCGTGCAAATAGACGCGTGGTGTGATGTAGGAGCTGTACAGTCAACTTTCAACATGGACAATTTGCCTGTTTCACAGGAGAATGAAGATGTGGCGGCGGTAAACAACGTCGCGTTGGGCCGCAACGCTCGCAGCAAAACCAGCAACCACAGAAGCAGGTTCGTTCTGCACTTCCTTCTTGTCCATGTTGTTTCGTACAGTATGACAGGGCCGCGTGTCCAAAACATTGGGCCACGTGTAATTCATGTAGAAAAAAAGACCACATTGCTTCTGTGTGTCAGTCCCCTAACGTTCCTGTCGACGAGGACGAGGCATCGGACATGGATGTTCACTGTGTGCTTTCTCACACAAATAAATTGTTTGTTACTGTTCGTGTTCTGGATAAAGACATCCGCATGAAAGTGGACACTGGCTCTGCAGTAACTCTCATTAATTCTTGCACGTATTTTGAGTTGGGCTCCCCTCCTTTGTCTCCAGTTACGCGAATTCTGAGAACTTATAATAAACAGAAAATTCCTATCATTGGCCAGTTTTATGCTTCCACTGCCTACAAGTCTGTTGTTAGGCCCCTCACGTTTTATGTGGTGGATCATGCGGGCACTGAAAACCTGTTCGGTTATGATGCTTTCCAGTTGTTTGGGTTCTCCATTGATGATGATGTGCACCTCATATCTGAGGATATTCCGTATCAACAGCTGGATGGATTGTGTTCTGAATTTTAGTCCGTGTTCTCTGCTGGTCTGGGTCGTGCCAAGTATTTTGAAGCCCACTTTACTCTTAATCCTACAGCTCGCCCTAAGTTTTTCCGGGCACACCCTATGCCGGTGGAGTTGTGTGCACCTGTCAAGGCTGAGATAGACAGGTTAACAGCTCCAGGGATTCTCCTTCCTGTTACCTCCAGCGAATGGGCATCGCCAATCATGGTGGTTTCTAAACCAAACGGGAGTCTGCGATTGTGTGGTGATTTTAAAGCCACTGTCAACACTCAGAGCCTCGTTGACACTTATCCACTTCCCCGTCCTTAGGAGTTATTTACCAAGCTCGCCGGGGGTCAGTTCTTTTTTCCAAACTTGACTTATTGGAAGCTTCTTCCAAGGAATATCTCGTCATTAACACTCCTTGTGGGTTGTATCAGTACCAGCGGTTACCATTTAGCATCGCTAGCGTGCCGGCCATTTTTCAGCAGTTTTTGGAACAGCTCACGGCTTCCATTCCCGGCTGCATAAACTACCTGGATGACATTGTTGTCACGGGGGCCTCCACTGAGGAGCACCTTCGCAATTTGCGATCACTGTTTCGGGTTTTGCATTCAGCTAGGTTGAGGTGCAATCTGGACAAGTCACAGTTCTTCCAACCCTCCATTGTGTATCTTGGTTTCCACTTGTCCCGTGAGCGTATACGTCCTCTATGTCAGCACGTTGTGGCCATTAATGCTCTAACCCGGCAAAGAACTTCAGGTGTTTCTAGGCAAAATTGCTTATTATCACAAATTCATTCCATCCGCGGCAGCGGTAGCTCATCCTCTGCATCAGCTGTTAACGCAAAAACATCCCTTTCTGTTGGTCCCACAAGTGTGAGCAGGCTTATGTCGGCCTGAAGGCTCATTTGCAGTTGGCCCCTTGTCTTGCCACATTCCGTTCGGGTCAGCACTTGGTTCTATGCGACTGACGCGTCACAGTATGACCTAGGGGCTGTTCTCGCCCATCGGTATGAGGATGGGTCAGAACGACCCATCGCCTATGCTTCCAAGACCCTCAACGATGCGCAACGGCGTTACTCTCAAATCAAAAAGGAGGCGCTCGCTATCATTTATGCTCTAAAAAAGTTCAGCGTTTTTGTGTATGGTTCTAAGTTTCACCTCACCACCAACCACAAGCCGCTGGTCTCTCTGTTCAGCCCATCAGCATCGCTTCCGGATAAGGCAGCTCACCGCCTGTAATGTTGGGCCTTATACTTGTCTCGTTTTCACTATGAGATTCACTATCGCCCCACGGCCCAGCACACCAATGCTGAAGCATTGTCGCGATTGCCCATGGGCCCCGCCCCGGTTTTCGATCGTGATGAACAATTCTGTTTTCACATTGATGAGGAAGAACGTCGTGCGGTCGAGGGTTTTGTGCTTACAGGTTCGCAGGTCGCGTCAGCTACTGCGCGGGACCCGGTCCTGCGTCGAGTGATCGGTTTTGTTCAACGGGGTTGGCCAGACATGACCAAGGGCCGGGCATCGGATCCCCTTCACAACTACCATGCCTTGCGCCTTCGTCTGTCTGTTCATGATGGTGTTGTTCTTCTGGCCACGGATGGCGCATCTCCATGGGTCGTGGTGCCAGCCTCTCTTCGCAAAGATGTTCTCAAACTGTTGCATGAAGGTCATTGGGGTATTTCACGGACTAAGTCCCTGGCCCACAGGCACGTTTATTGGTCCGGTACTGATTCGTAGATCGCCCACATGGTTGCTGCGTGTGGTCAGTGTGCTTAACAACTGGCTGCACCTCGTACAATGCCCTCTCCGTGGCCTGATCCGAGGCAGCCATGGGAACGGGTGCACACTGAATTTGCCGGCCCCTTCATCGGTACTTACTGGCTACTGTTGATTGATGCCTTCTCAAAGTTTCCATTTGTTGTTCGATGTCCGTCGCCCACCACTGCAGCGATGATGCTGGCTTTGTCCAAAATCTTTGCGCAAGAAGGTCTTCCATCCACGATCGTCATGGACAATGGCCCTCAGTTCTCTTCGCAGGCCTTCCATGATTATTGTACTGGACAAGAGATTCATCATGTTACAGCACCGCCCTTCCATCCGCAATCGAATGGGGAGGTCGAGCGCCTTGTCCGCACATTCAAAAGCCAGATGAAAAAATTCCTTAGTGATTTTTCCACAGATGATGCTCTGCTGCAATTTCTGAGTTCTTATCACTTCACACCTCTGGGTGATCACAGCCCTGCTGAACTCTTGCATGGCCGCCAACCACGCACTCTACTGCACCTGCTTCACCCTGTCAGGCCGTGTGCTGTGTCACCTAGTGCGGGAAAATACTCGGTGGGTGCCGACGTGTGGGCACGAGGGTACAGATCTCACCCTAAATGGATTCCAGGGGTGGTCAAGGCTCTTCGTGGCCGCCGGCTTTGTGAAATATATACGGACGACGGCATGGTTGTTCGCCATTATGACCAGATGCGCCCGCGAGTGGTGGCCACGCCGGTGCCACCGCCCCTTCCTTCGCCTCCACCAGCCCGAGAAGCCATTCCTGTCACTGCTGCCAATCTACCATACATGTTGATGCAGCCGACGCCGCTACCGCTTCCGAGTATGCCGGAACCGGCCCCAGTCACGACGCCGCCTTCTCTGGGACCCATCTCGCTGGAGCACACCTCCAGGTCCAAGACACCTATGGATGCTGCTCCGGAGTTTTCACACATCATCTCATCCAGGAGGCATGTTCCATGCACAAGCTTCTGTCCTGGACATTTTTGACCATAATCTCGTCTCTCCGCGAGATCTTCTCGGGGCCACACAAGAGGCCATGGATGTCTCTGCACTGTCCATGTGTCCAAGAAAGTGAGTTGTTTTTTTTTTTTTTTTTTTTCCAAGGTGGGAAAAGTGTTGTGACAGTGCCACGACATTTAACAGTGCCACCATGACAGTACGCGCAAACGGCGAGATAGAGGCGCTCCGCAACTCGGCTGAGCGCGGGAGCGCCACCTAGCTACGAACGGCACCGGTCACATGACACGGCATGGCAGTCGAATACGAGATACTGAGTTGTTATCATGTAACCAGCTATTGTTTCTAAGAGAGAGTGTTTGAATATCCATGCAATTATTGGTGATTAAAGGTTATAACATGATCATTGATTTCCCAAAACTCTGACACATCTACACTTTGTTGTTGTCCTGCAGTTCTTTTTAAAATAATTGCCAAATTGCCTTCTGATGCATTGTAACTGTTCTATTATCTAGCAATGGGGAAGGCTAACTTTCAAACAGTCTTTTTATTGTGCCTTTCTGTGACTCAGCATCTCCACTACATGGTGAGTAACACCTACCCTTTTCATAATACTGTTTTATTATCCATTAAACAACACTGTATTACAGGTCTGAAAGCAGATTAAAACTGAAAGACCAAGAGAGGCAGCAAGAAAAGTAGGCAGGCATCTGACTATACAATACCATTACAAAATGGAATCCGTTGCAAATTTTTCCTGAGAAGGATGTGTTTCTTATATCACAGTGTGGAATGAAGCCTAATTCACCAAAATGCTTTTCACATCTCCCGATACAACCTCTCATGACAAGCTTTGGCTATTGTTGTCAGATGTATTATACATCTAGTGTCTTTCCTTACTACATGATTTTCATTCACACAAAACCCCCGATCATAAAATCTGTCTATACAAGCTCTCTTTTATATACCACTGGGAGTGGATATGTGGAATGAAGGTGACAGAAAATCCTATGAGAAGTAAAATATATAAACATAAATAAGGAATTTAATATCACAGCACAGAAACAGAGCAACATTCTTAGAACATAAATGACATGGGTGGTTGGCAGAAGCAGAAAAGCACCCAGTGAAGTTAGCTACAAAGCACTGAGTATCATATTTTGCAATATTGGTGTTGAACTTGCCCCACAGTCAGAGTTTCACATTGCCAATTTTGTGTGTGGTCCTCCGGTGGTATTAATAGTAAATAGAAGGATTGAATAGCTAAGTTTGCTAGATATGGAATAATATAGTCATATATAACCATTTAAAATACTGTACTAAAAGAAGAAGAGGAAAATAGTACTTCTTACTGATTGATACTAGACAAGTAAAGATTTTATTTATATTAGCCAATAGTTGAAGCATATGAAATCAACTGATGTTAGCTGGCACTCACTTATAAATGTGTGTTTTTGTTCATTATAATCCTCTAACTTTGCCTTTTTTTTTGCCAAGCTTTACAGCATACAGTTGTTTGTGTTTGTGGAAGTAAACTTTTCCTTAGATATTTCTACAACATCTCCTTTTGTACTTAGTCCTCCAGGGAAAGGGTCTTCAGCTCTGAGAACTTCATACTTCCCATAAACTGCTTCATGTTACTACCGATCTTTTGGTAGTTCCTACTTCAATCACTATGTGGGTTTACATCCCATTAGGTTATTGTGTTGTCACAAATCACATATTTTGAAAAGCTAACAACTTACCTAGGCAACCCACCCAACACTTTGCAGCTTCAAAATCAGGAGTATGAAGCTCAAACTCTTGGGTTTGTGGATCATATGTGGCTGTTAGCTTCATTTCCTTTGTGTTCGTCCCATGTGAGATTTCAGTAAGAGCAAAACAGCCTCCAATCTTGTCAAAAGAAAAACAACATGTAGTTTTACTGGTGAACTTAATAAACGCCAAGTACACAATATTTTTCATTACTCTAAATTTCATCAAACAATTGTGCTCTGTTTAATAACCAGATTACTCATAAAAATATTAAAAAACTGACTTTTTTCTGGTCCTTATTACACTCATTACCAAATAGAAAATAACAACAATTTATTGCATATTCAAAAGAGTAAATAATGAGAATTATATTCACTATTCCAAGATAAATTATTTTTTTCTCAATTTTGATTCTTATTACTGCTCTGTCAGATCACTCAGAAGATGAGAGTGACTCACCAGTTATGAGTATAAGGAGATACAAAGAAGCACTGAAGAGAAGAGGAAGTCAAAGAGAGTACTTTGCAGCTACAGTCTACAGATGATGTATGATGTGACAGAGTGACAAGTAACATTAAGAGGAAGCGGAGATGCTGAGTCGCAGGTGGATACAATAAAAAGACTGTCAGAAAGCGAGCTTTCAGCCAACAAGGCATTTGTCGAAAACAGACAAAATACACACACACACACACACACACACACACACACACACACACACATGCAAGTCACACATGGACACAGTCTCTGGCAGTCTCCTCAGCTGCCAGAGATTGTGGTCATGCATGTGTGAGTTGTGTTTGGGTGAGTGTATCTGTGTATGTTGTCTATTTTTGACAAAGGCCTCATCTGCCTAAAGCTCACTTTCTGACAGTCTTTTCGTTGTGCCTATCTGCAACTCAGCATCTCCACTAAATGGTGAGTAGCAACTAGCCTTTTCATAGTGTTCTTACACAACATCCTAAATTTTCCACTGTTTGATTAACAGGAAGAGATATGAGACGTGAAATGAATAGTGCACTTAAGAATAAAGAAGAAAGAGGAAAAGGAGATGGATGTAAAGAAAGACAGAGACAGTGAAATGAAAAGATTAATATTCACATAAATATTTTCTCTACTTTTTTTTACCTTTTTACCTCTATTTCCACCTCTCTTACTTTCTCTATCTGTATCTTCCCTATCTCTTATTTTGCTTTCCTCCTAGTTGTCAATTACAATATTCATTCTACTTCTCATTTTTCTTCAAAAAATCAAATGTGTGTGAAATCTTTTGGGACTTAGCTGCTAAGGTCATCAGTCCCTAAGCTTACACACTACTTAACCTAAATTATCCTAAGGACAAACACCCACTCCCATGCCCGAGGGAGGACTCGAACCTCCGCCGGGGCCAGCCGCATAGTCCATGACTGCAGCGCCTTAGATCACTCGGCTAATCCCACGCCGCTCATTTTTCTTCCTCCTAATACAGCTTTACGTTTCACTCTGTAACCATCATCACTAGACTGAAACTGTAGTATAGTAGTTTTGATTATATATTCTCTTCGACACCCTTCACCTTGCTTTTGCTGCATCTTGTTATTTGAGCAGCTGGAGTCCTCTTGCCCAGGGTTCTGAGTGGTTTGGTGCTACTTTCTAACCATCCTCAATCTATCCCTCTTGCCTCCCTGAGAAATCAACTAACAGTTCCAAAAGTTTAGTTTTTCTACTTTTATTTATATCTATCGACAGTACTTAAAATTTTGCCTCCTAAAGGTTAGTACAGCCATTTGGCCTGCTTGTAATATGATAGTTTCCTCGAGTAAATTTTTCTTTTGACACAATTTCAGTATTTACGTGTAGATAAGCTTATCCATTTTATTTGTACAAGCACCTAACATATAAAGGAAGTTAAAAGAATGGAATTATTTTGAAAAGACAGTGAAAATATTGACGATGTATGTTCAAGTAAAGGCAGTGGCCTGATCATATGCATAGAGAGCTGCTCCTTGCTGACCACTCCCGAAGAGGTTGGAAGACCAGTGATCTTCTGCAAGAGATGCTTAAATTAATTCAGTGCCCAAGTTAACTGTGTCACCCTACATAATTACTGATAATTTTCACAAACACAATTTCTCTCAAAAGATGTCACAGTGAAGTGTATGACGCATATATAAATATTTAAAACTGAGTAATCTATATGTCATATACCAGTTTAAATATTTATCAGAGTCCAGAAATTTAAATAATATGAGGCTTGCTGTACACATATAACACAAATATCCATAAAACTCACTTCCTACAGTCGAAACCCGTGCACCACTTATAACTTGTTCTTATTCTTTTTGTGAGTGTGGAGCTTACACCAGTGAAAATAAAAATCATTTTTGTGAATGTCACAAGAGAGCAAGCCAATTCGCAATACCAGTACAATTCTTTTCTCATCACTACATGGCGAAACATTTCCTAGTATCTCTTTGGCTCTTAACAGGAGATACAAGACTATACTGTGTGATGTTAAGCACTACCTCCGCAACACACACTTGTCGACAGGTGTCTTGATTTATATTTTTTAGTTACATTTAAAAAGCATACATGCCTTTGCTGCTTCACAATCTTCAATGAAGTCATAATGTCTTGCAGTACCCATGGCTCGAATTGTGTTGGTGAACATGTCAAATGTTAGCCCTGATTTCACAGCAAGTGATGGCTCATATTGAAATAGTGAGGAGACCATTGCATAAGGCTAAAATAAAAATAAAACAACCAATATTATAAAATATTTTGTAAGACAATTACAATATAAAATGGTTAATGTCCACTGAATAACATTTTTGTCTTGTTATTAAACAATGAGATCATTTTATAAAGACAAAGGCATAAAAATAATTAATGAGGTCTAGCATAAAAACCACCAGGGGCTAGCTGAAAGCAGTCTCAGTAGGGAAAAGGTAAGCATATGATCAACAACACTATAACATGGTGGCTTCATCTGTAAAGTGATTGATAACATAAGAGATTTCCAGAGTAAATAAAAATAGATTCAATGATTAACTGAAAGTAAAGTATGGTATGATATGATACATTTCCCTTACACTCTGAGTGCACATCACAGTGAAACAGTTTTGAGTATGTGTCACAATCGCAACAACATGTTTTGATAATAAACAGGTATTCTGTGACAGAGAGTTTAATTAGTTGAGACAACACATCTGGATGCAGTTTTTGACATTCAGTCACCATGACAGACAGACTATTAACTACCTTGTTGTTGTGGACTTCAGTCCTGAGACTGGTTTGATGATTATGTACCTTAGAGGCCACATATTCTGTGCAAATAAGTAGGCCATCTGACAAAATTCACTGAATCAGAAATGCAATTGCACTGATATTTGCCTCATGTACCAAAAATGTAGTGTTGACATTCACACACCGTAAGTTAATTCTTTAGCCAGAAAGGGAGTTAATCCAGTAAGAAAATTAGTCCTGTAATTGCCTTACCCTACGAGTGTCTTCCATTATCTCCTCCGGTGTTAATTTGTAAAGTTGTCTTAAACGATACAGTCTTCTTATGGCCACACGCCGCTGCTCATCCAGACTTAACGTTGTATTAGCATGCTGAAATTCTTGATCTTCCTCAAAGAGATTCCATATTTTCATCTGTTCTTACAGAAGTCATAAGCAACAAGTAAGTATGCAAACATATCAAATCACATACTTATATTTCTGCATGGTATATTGGGTAAATTATTGTACCTTATATTTCAAAATCTCTGGACCTTCTAAAAGCATCTTCATAGACTTCCAACTGAAAGAAGATCCTTTACGATAGCAATCAAGAGGACCTGGTGGGAAGTCAGGCAGTAGATCTGTTGCCATTTTCACCTCCAACCTACTTTGGATCCTGAAATAATCAGAACAAAACTTTGTTTGTTCCACTCTCACTTATTTTACATGATTTATAAGATTCTACAAGTCTACACCACATGTGGAGACTGAATAATAGCACAACTATGAAAAAGCTAAGAACAACAGAAATTACTGTGCTAGCAGAGTAACATTATTATTTGCCCACATCATCTTTCATTTTTGATTATCTGGTGAACTGCCAGTGGAACACACTTTGGTGCAAGATAAATTTCACAAGTGGAAGATGCTGCAAATACAATAAACAAAAGTCAAGAAATTGTAAATGAATGAACTGAATGGTAACAAACTAAAACTCAAAGATGACACAAATAGGCCTACAAAAGAAATTTCAATTCACTGATTTGTAATAAGGCCTTTCATGTAGGCTATTAAATGTAAACACTGAAAGTGAAGTAAAAAAGAACAATATCATTTCAGTTGATTTTTGAGGTAGCATAAGTCAATTAGACCTACTACTCTCAAAGACCACTGTGATCGCAGTGAAAGGTGGTAAACAAATGTATGATGTTGATCTTCCTGCACACAGCTGGACACTGGGATGCTTCGTGAGTATGAAATATCTAGATAAACTTCCTTGCAATTAATCCATGTGTTGAGAAATGTTTGCATTCATAACTGTTAAAATATTGGCTACCATTCCACAAGACATATTTTAAAGACAACAGCAGTACTCATTTCCCTAAAATTTTACAGGTTATGAAGTCGTATTTAGCCCTTCCCACATGTCAAAAAGTAGGCAAAGCTGAGTGAAAGTTAGTTGAATACTAAACTAGTAAGGAAGAATATTAGTTAAGAGGTTACAAAGTGAAAAGAATCTCAGGAAATGTATGTGTCTCAAGAAGTTAGTGAAAATCCATACAACTTTTAGACTGCATTCTCGCAATTGGTGAGAAATGCAGAAGTAGAGTCCTGATAAATGAGTGCCAGCAACAACAGCAATTCCTACCTCATTTCAAATGTTTACAGTATATAGCAAGAATATGCAACTTTTGTATGAAATATGTCACATCGATGACCTCCTCAAAATCTGAGCCTGTGTAAATACACACACTTATCACACCTCCAGAACAGAAAGAAAATCTTTAAAATCTGTTTAATTTGTTCCTCACAGTATAACAAGCTATCTCCTGGAACATTTACCACTACCACACCAACGGATATACAGTGACCACTGCACACATTGAAAACTTCCTTTTAGTATCTCCACTTCGTGACATGCTATCCCATTCTGCAAGATGGATACAAATGATGCAACCTATTCATACCCAAATATCAGTATGCTAAACAACTTCCCAACTCCTTTGCTTGTATGAAGTCCATTTATTATATTGTCAATTCTTGAATCACTGCTTAGCACTCACAAAGAATTATTTTCATTTTACAGTACTGTCCTGGTATGAAGCACCTGAAACACATCGCCACAAAGGCTTTGAATTTGTCAGAGACTGTGGACATGTATGTGTGAGTTGCATTTATGCGAGTGTGAACATGTGTGTATGTTGTCTACTACTGAGAAAGGCCTTGTTGGTCAAAAGATAACTTTCCGACAGTCTTTTTGTTGTGTCCTACTGCGACTCATCAATTCCACTCTATGGTGAATAGCAATCAATCATTTTCATAATAATGTCGTTATTCAATCCTGGATTTTACATTGTTTGGTTTTACACCATCGCAAGATTTATAGTTTTTATTTGGATATCACATTTATTGCTTTTGCCAACTGTCATATTCCAACCTAACCTAGGCCATTGGGTCACACTACAGACCAGCATGTCACCAAAAACTAACCATCATTATATAACAGGACAAACTCAATGGCCATTATTAACAATATTAAGAAAAGGATAAATTGCTAAGCACCATAAAGATGACACATTGAGCTGCAGACACCCGAGAGTACAAGACTGTTACAAACTTAGCTTTCAACCAACGTGTTCTCCAGAAAAGAAAACACACACACATTCACAAAAGCCAGTTCACCTCACACATACAAGACTGTTCTTTCTGACCACTGTGGGCAGAATGAAATGGCGCCATGTCAATCAGAAGCACTGATCTGGAATGGGGCGGAGAAGGGAAAGGGATAGTAGTGTACTGTGGGCAGTCAGCACTGCCTGACAAGAGCATGCTGGGACTAGATGGTGGCCAGATAACACACTGTCAGGTTCACAACTGGGAGGCTTTAGGGGGAGGAGCACAAGGGTTGTGGTTGGGGGCAGGGGGGGGGGGGGGGGGGGATTGGGGAGTAGAAAACAAGAGCAGCACAGAGGGGAAAAAGAAGACCGGTTGTCTGGGCAGAGAGCGGAGCACAATGAAGGTGGGGACTGTTAATTGGGAGGAGGTGATAGAGCAGTAGATTATCAGAGATTGAGGCTGGGATAACTTTGGGAGCAAAGAATCTGTTGTAAGGATAACTCCCATTCGCACTGTTCAGAAAAACTGGTGCTGGAGGGGAGGATCCAGATGGCCCAGGTTGATGCAGCCACTGAAATGGTCCACTTTGCTCGTGGCCACAGATTGGTGGTGGCCATTCATACTGAGAGACAGCTGCCTTGTAGTCTCACTGACACAAAAAGCTATGCCCTGATCATAACAGAGCTTGTATATGATACAGACAGGCCACCTGTAAAAGCAGCCACGTCACTTATCAAATCTGCTGCAATCACTGCATATATTTTTATATTGGCATGACTACCAACCACATGTCCACCAGGACGAGTAAGCACTGCCAAACTGCAGCCAAGGACAAAGTGGACTGTCCTGTGGCACAACATGCAGGTTTGATTTCAATGGGTGCTTCACAATCTGGGCCATCTGGATCCTCTCCTCCATCACCAACCTCTCTGAACTGCACAATTAGGATCTATCCTTGCAACACATTCTCCGCTTCCGAAAACATCCCAGCCTCAACCTAAGGCAACCTACTATCCCCACACCCCACTCCCAATAGTTTCCACCCCTTCCAACCTATCACCTCTTCTCAGTTAATGACCCACACTTCCACTGTGCTCTGATCTCTGCCAATGCCACCATTCTTTTTCCTCTCTCTGCTGCTCTCCTTTTCTGCTCCGTTTCCCTCACCCCCACTCCCTCACAGCCTGCTGGCACTCTGCCCTGCAGCCTTCTCTGGCCACCATCTAGTCCTGAAAACACCATCAGGCAGAGCCAAAAGCTCCCAAGCCTTATCTTTCCAGTCTCCCACTACCTCCCAAAGTCCTACCGTCCAGCCAAAAACAAGAGGAGCATTCCCCTCGTAAATCAGTAGCACCCAGGACTGGAGAAAATGAATTACATTCTCTGTCACGGTTTAGATTAGCTCCTGTTGTGCCCTGAAATGAGAAATGTCCTACACTCTGTCTTTCCCACCCCTCCCACAGTTGTATTCCGCCATCCACCGAACCTATACAACATACTCATCCATCCTTCCACAACCCCTGTTCCCAAGCCCTTACCTCATAATAGACCTGTCCTATACATCCTCCCACTACCACCACCTACTCCAGTCCGGTCACAAACATCACCTATCCCATCAAAGACAGGGCTACCTGTGAAACCAGTCATGTGGCCTACAAGCTAAGCTGCAGCCACTGTGCTGTATTCTATGTAGGCATGGCAACCAACAAGCTGTCTGTCCACATGATGGCGCTTGACAAACTGTGGCCAAGAAACAAGTGGATCATCCTGCTGCTGAACATGCTGCCAAACAAGATATCCTTCATCTCAACGACTGCTTCACAGCCTATGCTCTCACCCATCCAGCCCCTTCCCTATTCCTATTCCAGCACTACACAGCCATCATTCCACTACCACACCCAGTCTTTTTATTTCTCTGCTTTTCCATTACTTCACCTCCCCTCCTCCCCCCCCACCTCTCCCCTGCCCTCAGTCTAACCCACAGCACTTCGCTGTCTGCCACCCCCACCATATTATCCCTCCCCCTCCAGCTACTCCTTACCCCCACCCAGTCACCACTCCCATCATGTACTGGTCTGCACACGCATGTCTGGCTATTGTTGACAAAGGCCTTAACAGCCGAAAGCTATAATTGTGAGAGTCTTTTTGTTGTGCCTATTTGCGACTCAGCATTTCCGCTATATTGTTAAATCAATATTTGACGTATCCAAATTTCCTTTTTTCAGGAATGCTTTTTACTATTGCCAGTTGACATGTTACATCCTCTCTATGTCAGTTATTCTGCTGCCCGAATAACAATACTCATCTACTACTTTTAATGTTTCATTTCGTAATCTAATACTATCAGTATCATCTGATTTCATTCAACTACATTCTGTCATCTTTGTCCTCCTTTTGTTCATGTTCACCTTTTAACCCACTTTCAAGACACTTTCCATCCCGTTCAACTGCTCTTTCGAATCCTTTTACCTCTCTGACAGAATAATGGCCTTCTCAGCAAATCCCAAATTTTTAATATTTTATCCCTGAACTCTGAAAAGGGAATTACATTTCTTCTTTGATGTGTGTGGTGAGTTAACAAAAAAGAAAACATGCTAATTTTGACCTTGGAAATCTCTCTTGTTCAGAAATCTCTCTTGTGTTGGCCTACAGACAGGTATACTAGTATAGTCCACGAAAGTTCACTCAAAATTGTTCAATGGCATAATCTTCTGTGGTTAAGATGGTAACATCAAAACAGTTCTTATTCTGCACAGTACACAGTAAAAATATTGTGCACAGCAGATAACCGAAAATTAGCAAATATTGACTTCAGGATTTCCCAAGAGTTCTGTTGCATCTGCCACTGGATCACATATTTCTTCAGAACAACTGCTCATCATTGTTAGATAGTTGCTGATAGCAAGTAGCAACTACTTGGATTTACACAACCTGAGGTGGCTGCAGACCCGAGAACCATATACTGATTTAGTGAGCTAACTGAAAATACCAATACCAAATGTCAACTTTGACTCATGCTGCAACGATTTTGTGTTATGTGGTGTCATACACATGTAAACGTAAATAGAACAGAAAATTGACAATATTTATTTTGCTTCTACATTATTTTTAAGAATGTAGGTTGTGCTAGCACACTGATCTGCACTGCGATGATGAAGGTTGGTAGCTAATAGTTTTGTTGTAAACTGGCATAGCTAATGAGAGAGATGCCATTCTAATAACAATAATTCTTGTTATGAGAGTTATTTTACACTTACTCACTGAGTGGTTTAAATTCACCATTTAGATGACATCACGGTTGAACTGTTCAGGTGGTATTTGCAGGTTCAATATTTGCCATCTGGCAGAAGCCTCTTCACGGACTACGAAATTCTTATACTTTCAAATAAATACAGATATTCACTAACCATCTTTGGAGTTAATAAGAAAAGTTAATTTAGAATGAACAGTGCACTTCATGTCCACAATACTAGAAATACAACCACTTCTTATTTGCAGTAGGCATTCTTTAAATGGTTCACAATGGAGTTTCACATTCCGGTGCACAAGTGCATAACAGATATCAGATAGAAAAATTGAAGTCCTCAGATTTTCAAAATCAAAGCAAAAGAATGCCTCATCACTACTCCACCTACAATTAATTACAATTTTTGTTGTTACTTCATATTGATATATGTTACGTCACACAAATAGTATCATAACAGGCTTAAACTTATTACCACATCATTATCAGATGATTAGAAAAAGGGGGATAGTGAAACACTAGAAAACTAAATTACAGCTCAAAGTAGTTTAATTTGTCAACTGATCAGGTCTGGAAAGTCATTCATAATACATCAGCACTTGGACTGTTGTAACTGAAGGTTACACTCCACCATAATATTGCATGAAAACCATCCACAACACAAAAACAGTCAGACACAGAGAGCCTTCTCAGGGAATAAATTAATGAAAAATTATCACCACACGTGTACAGTAACTTTTGCCCAGCTGGCTACACTGCGCTGGCCGTGAAATTGCAGTTGCACAGTGATAGTGTATTTGTGTGAATGAGTCATTCAAAACCTAATCAAACTAGCACTCTTGTTTATGTGCCTAGCCGTCATAATTAACTTGCTGACAGTGTGATTTACGGAACTAGTCTGCAATAGCTGCTTCTTGTTTTTAATGTATAACCTGAGTCATTCCAGGGAACTTTCCTAGTGACAGTTTCACAAAGCATGGCGTGTGAATGAATGAAAGGACGAATGTTGCCTGTGACTGATCATTATTAATGTTCGTATTTCATGCTCCAGCATTCTGACATCCACAGGTCACCCTTTGACAACACTGAAACTCTGTAAGAGGGCGGGAAGGGGGGGGGGGGGCAGATGTAATATTTTTCTGAAAGAGAAACAAACATCTTTTACTCTATGAGGGAACAACACTTTACGACAACTGTCTGAAATTTCATTTCAGTAGCTATGATGATCAACATTCTAAATAACTAAAGATTCACACAGTATTCCCTAGCAGTTAAGTTGTGACACACAATCAATCATCAATAATTTAGATGTTTGGATTTGCACTGAGTGCCACATTGATTATAGGAGAACAGTTTTCCCTTTCTGACACTCTTGGCAGCCTGACACTTAACACAAAGTGACAAATATTCATATTTTGTTTTACTAACCATGAAGTTGCCCTACTTTGCAGCTTGAATAACATTATTTTTGAATGACAGATTGTACTGTCTGTGGGTGGGGAGAGAAGGGCAGTGTTTAAATTAGATTAGATTAGTTTAGTTTTTCTTTCCATAGATCCGTGTTGAGGAGATCCTCGTGGATGTGGAATTTGTCACCTCTTTTTTTTTAAAAAAAAAAAAAAAAAAAAAAGAAAGAAAGAAAGAAAGAAGAAAAGCTGAAATAACAATACTAATAGTACAAATATATACAATACATCATTTGTTTCTATTAAAAAATTCGTCAATGGAGTAGAGGGAGTTGGCCACTAGTAAGTCTTTCAGGCTCCTTTTAAATTGATCTTTATTTGTAACTAAATTTTTTATGTTTGCTGGCAGATTATTGAAGATGAGTGTTCCTGAGTAGTGTACCCCTTTTTGAACTTAAGTAAGTGCTTTTAAGTCCTTGTGCAGATCATTTTTGTTCCTGGTATTGTATGTATGAACTGAGCTGTTTGTTGGAAAAAGAGATATATTATTTAGAACAAAGTTCATTAAGGAGTAAATATACTGAGAGGCAGTAGTTAGTATACTGAGTTCTTTGAAGAGGTTTCTACAAGACATCCGTGAGTTTACTCCACAAATAATATGTATTATATGCTTTTGGACTCTGAAAACTTTTGTTTGACTTGAAGAGTTACCCCAAAATATTATACCATATGACATTATGGAATGAAAAAAGGCAAAATATGCTAGCTTTTTCACTTTTACGTCGCCTATGTCTGCTAACACTCGAATTGCAAATAGAGATTTGTTAAGGCGTTTCTGTAGTTCTGTGGTGTGCTCCTCCCAACTGAATTTATTATGAAGTTGTAATCCCAGGAATTTAAGACTGTCAACCTCTTCTATCTGCTCTTTTTCGTACTTTATGCATATGCTGGGTGGAAACCTCTTACAGGTTCTGAATTGCATATAGTGAGTCTTTTCGAAGTTTAATGTCAGTGAGTTTGCTCTAAACCACTTATCCCCTTTCTTGAATCCCCAGTTATAATTGACTGGTAACTTTGAATTGTACTAAACTCACAAGAACATGCCTTAATTAACTTTGCTAATATTTCATCATAACCACTAGAATGCTTTGTTTTTAAAGATTTTATTATGGAAGTCATTTATTTTGGTGAAGTGAGTGACATATTCATGTACCTGAGGCTATTTGTATAGGCTAGTTTCAGATATTTAAGGGCATTATTTACTGATCCTGATAATCCCATTCTATCAGTAACAGATATAAAGTACTTGTTAAATAGATTTGCCACACTATGCCCATCGGTTACCAATGTGTCATCTACCTTTAGTGCTATTTGCTCCTATTCCTTTCTGGTTCTACCAGTCTCCTCTTTCACTATATCCCATATTGTTTTTATTTTGTTCCCTGACATTGCTATCTTCTTCTTGTAGTGCATTTGTTTAGATGTCTGAATTACTTTTTTTAATATTATACAGTATTCCTTGTATTTAGCTAAATCATCAGCATTGGAGCTATTCTTGGTCAAGAGATACATTTTCCTTTTTGTCTTATAGGAAATCTTTATTCCTTGTGTGATCCATGGTTTTATTATAGACTTCTGTTTAATATGAGTAACTTTTAGAGGAAAACAGTTTTCAAACATGGTACTGACGTAGTTCATGAATGTGTTATATTTTTATTCATGTCATGAGCACTATAAACATCTTTCCAGTTCATATCTTTGAGCAGTTTCCTAAAACACTCAATTTTTGGTTAATTGAATACTCTCCTGTACTCAGATTTAGCAGTCTTGATAATCTGCTTAGAATTTACATCTAAAACAAGGAGCTGCATGTCATGATCTGATAGTCCATTTATTACAGGTTTTATGATATGATTTTGTTCCTTTGATTTGTCTATAAAAATGTTATCAATGGCTGTCCTTGAGGATTTAGTGATTCTAGTTGGAAAGTTTACAGTGTGAGTTAGATTGAAAGACAACATTACTAGCTGCAGTGAATGTTTACTGGAAGATTGAATTAGAAAATCTGTATTAAATTCACCAGCAATCACAATTTCTTTGTTTCTTCCTGTTAAATAACCCAAAAGAGCTTCTAGATGATTTATGAATAGATTATAATTTCCTGCAGGTGTTCAGTAAATAGTTACTATTATACAGGATCTGTTATGGAACTCTACTTCTGTTGCACATGCTTCTAGATGCTGCTCTAAACAGAATTTATTAATGTCAATGTTCTTGGATTTATGGCAGTTTTTAATAAATGTGGCAACTCCTCCTTCATCCATATCTACTCTGCAGAAGTAGGAAGCTAGCTTAAATCCTGAAATGTCTAACATATCTATACCAGTGGTCACTTGATGTTCAGAGAGGCAGATAATGTCAATTTGGTTAGATGAATTCATTTCATCGATACATATGAGTAGTTCATCAACTTTATTTCTGAGACCCGGAATGTTCTGGTGTAATGAACTAATGGGATTATAACTGCTTTGGTGAAGATGAACTGGCAGTTTCTGATTACTTTCTGTTAAACATTGTTTAAATGGAGGCTGTATGCTAAAATCTGACTCCTCTCCATCTGTTTTCTCAAACTGAGTGCGTCTGCCAATCTCTCTTAAAACTCGTTTCCTATCCCCCTTCCCTATCCTAAAAAAGGCATCCCTCTGACACCTGTGACCATTGGTATTTTACCACTTGTGACAGTATCCCCCCTTAAGTTTTCTGCAATCAACCCTTTCCTATTGAGGTGAAGGCCATGCCTAGTGTTGATGGTGTGTAGCCAGCTGTGCTTGACAAAGCTCTGCATCTACCAGTAAAACATGCAACACAGCAAGTATGTGACTCAATACCAATACACGTAAAATGCAAGGCTAATTAGAACACTGATAAGCGGACTGAAATTTTTATATCATCTTCTTTTGAACACAGATGTAGGTATCATTGTCTTGATTCATAAACAAAAGAGAGTACTTCATAGGTACAATTTCTGACGCTCTGTCTCAAGGCTTATTAGAGTACTACTCAACAAAAGTATGTTTTCAGCAAAAGTCGGCAATTTGGATACTGTATAAAACTGGTAACTGAGTGACTTGCATTCTTGACAATATTGTATACAATAGGCAACTGAATGTATCGCATATAGATCTTTAAATATCATGAAACTCTTACACCCTTACACATACTTCGCAATACACCGACTCTTAAACGAACTGTGGCACAAAATCAAATACATGGAAACCAGTCTCATACATTACCCTGTCTTCGTTTGTGGAGAATTCATTAGTTAATTAAACTCTACAAGGCCTACATGAGGAGAAACGTTTGCTCCTAAAATTGTAAACTAAAGGCATAACTAATGATGGATTATTCCTTTCGTGGAAATATGCCGCAAAATCTATGCCAAAAACCACTTTACAGATTAAATGAGTTCTTTGACAGTGAAACAGCAGATTGGACTCCCGAAACAATGCAGCGACATACGAAATCAAGTGAACATGTACGTTTTAAAAAGTTCTAACTCTATATGTTATTAAGTGTTATGCTATACTTATGCTATTTTTTCTGTATTATTATGTATGATTATGCTAATTCGTCCTTGTATTATAATGCTTGTGTAATCGTAACCTTGTAACTCTGACGCAAGTCTGTCAAATCTTCCCAGTTTTGTTTTCCTAATTGACAGTTAACTTACGATATTTAGACACAAATACTATAGTCTATACACGACTATGTTCGTGATACTGCGAATTAACAAGTTGCTTTAAAAGCTGGGCCACTGTAAGGCTAGGGAAAAAAATTATACAAAAAATCATCAGCAAACTTCAGATTACGCGAATTCTTGATCGACCGGTAGTAATATCTCCTACAAGTAACTTGTTGCTCAGGACTCGGAACGTTATTCATTAAATAAGTACGTAGGCTAATTACACGCGAGGAATAAAAAGATTCGGATACTACTAAAACTTTAAAACATATTTTAGTTTTATTATTACGTCAGTGGCATGTCATGTTTTTATTATTTTTGGAAAAAACCAACAACGACCCAATAAACGTCTATGCAAATTACACGCTACTTTGCTTTTTAAGAACCACATATGATAAAATGCTGGCGAATTTTTTCACCTTTATTGTTCTCTACGCGTAGTTCAAGCATCGTGGGCAAGGAATGCTGTGTCTATTGTCAAGCAATCGATGTAATAATGCAAGTAGCCGGATGTGACAAACTGTTCACATTTTGAAATTTCGGAGTCCTATTGTTTTTCGGGAGCCCTATTAATAAAATTTTAAAGCGCTCACAACACAAAGGAAAACTGTTTTCCTTATCTCGCCAATAAAAACGAAACAAGATCATAAAAGAGCCGGGTAGTTTCTCTCTTTCCTTAAATTCTTTGGCCAAATATCATGTCATGACTATGGAAAGTACACTAAAGGTTTACGTGTGGATCAGGAACACAGGGAAGTGGAGCAATTACTTACTGCTGTAACGTGAAACTTCTGCCTGACGAGGCCGTAGCACAATTGCGATTGATTACTGAATATGCCGCGATAATATTATTACTTGCTGTCCCAAATGTATAGATAAGATACGAGGTTCCAAATTCTACCTTTCAGTTGATCCTTTGACCTCACAATGAAAACATATCGGTGGGTTACCGTTGCACGTATTATGTACAACCTCCCCCCCCCCCCCCCCCCCCCTCCTCCCGTTACTACTCCTCTCCACGTTTTTTTGTACCAAACTACTACTACTACTATACAAGCTATACCGCATTTACTTTTATTGCGTTACATATAACATCCGGAAATGCTGTCAGTAACATTTAATTTGCCAGTCCTGTAGAGAAGTTGTTGCCCGCATTTTATAGCCAGCAAGAAAATATTTTACGTAACTCATGAAAAATGAAAAACAGACATTTAACAAAAGCAACATAAGGTAGTCCTGTTTGGACAGCAAACATAACAAGTTTAGATTTTAAACATCTTCGCCTTACAACTGTACGGATAATATTAGATTTTAGGGATGAAAATGTCAAGAAGAAAACAAAGTTCTGTAGTGCCTTAGGGGATCATGTTATGAAGTAACTCATCCTAACGTTAAGAAATAATTGTTACACAATAAATAAGTAAACAAGGAAATCTCTACCGACAGATAAGACGTTTCTATCTATCTTCATTCATCCAGGAGCAATTGCCCTGCAAGGTATGAGGCAGAACTGCTGTGAAGATAGGAAGGTATGAGAGAGGTATAAATGTTATTCAACACTTTCTGTTTCTCAGCTCCCTCTTCCCATCCACGCATTGCTTTATATTCAGAAATCATTGTATGGGGTAGGAGTTATCCAGCCGAGATGAATTCAGTTTGTGTTTGAAGTAGGGCCTACAATTTATAATCTACTAATTTCTCTATATCACTGGGTAAGTGGTCAAAGGTTATTATAACTGAATACCTCATTTCTTTTTGTGCTACAGAATATTACTGTCATTTTCAACCATTGATTGATTGTTGACAAGATATTACAACATGTCATCTTGAGAACCATAGATCAAGGTACTCAAGTGTGTGCAGTGTTTCTTTTTTTTGCCTAGAGCACCAACTGATGAATTTTGGAAATGTCATAACAATTTTCCACAAGTTTTGTACCTTAATATAGTTTGGCAGTTGTTACACCAAATCTGGCCATTAATGAGTGGACTGTGGTCTGTTGTTTTTTGTTGGTTCTTTGTTTGTAGGTCCAGACTTCCATTCCTATGTTGTAGACATGCATAGCAAAGTTCATGGTTGGTTTGGTTCAATGTAGCTCCAAAAATGTAGTTAATTTCTAAATATAAAATGAGTAAATTGTGAAGTATGTTTGATGTGCAAAAACTTCGTTGTAGGAGTCTCTGTACCCAAGTCTGTGGAGAATCCTGATTGATTTTTTCTGCAGGCTTAATATTGTATTCATTAACATGTCAGCAGCCCAGCCCCATGTGTGTATCCCATAATTAATCAATGGAAAAATTGGCCCATAATAAATTTGATTTAATGTCTGATCAGCGACTACTTTTGATAACGCTAATAATATGTAGCGAACTACTGATTTTATTAGGTATAAATGTGACGTAGCTTACCCATTGTAGATTTTCATCTAGGTATGTACATTTAAATCTACATTCATCTATGTCTATAGCTTCAATTCTGCCTATATTACTGACAGAGTTCTGGTGTGAATATGCAAGTTTAAATGGCAACAACTAAGGTTTACGTCTACAGTCTGCAAATCATCGTGAGGTGTATGGCAGAGAGTATGTCCCAATGTACAAGTTATTAGGGTTTCTTTCCACTCTATTGACACTTGGAAGTGGGAAGAATGGTTGGTTGTATCCATCTCTGTGTGCTGTAATTACTCTAATCAGATCCCCACAATCCCTATGTGGTAATGCGTAGAGAGTAGTAGTATATTTCCAGCTTCATCATTTAATTCCAATTCTTGAAACTTTCTTAGCAGACTTTCTCAGGATAGTTTACATGGATCTTCAAGAGTCTGCAGCTCAGTTTCTTCAGTATCTCTGTGACGCTTTCCCACTTGTCTGTGACCATTCAAGCTGCCCTTCTCTGTACATGTTCAGTATCCCCAGTTAGTCCTATTTGGTATGGGTCCCAGACACTTGAGCAATAGTCTAGAACTGGTTGCATGAGTGGTTTGTAAGCAGACTCTGTTGCAGACTGATTCCAGTTTCCCAGTACTCTACCATTTAACCACAGGCTTTGCCTTTATTAAGTGATTTAAGTTGCTTTGTTGCACCAAGGGTATCTACTTCTGAGTTACTCATGTCGGCAGTTCTTCTTGGTCCGAGTTCTGGAATGTTTACTTCGTTGTCTTTGGTGAAGGAATTTTGGTAAACAGTATTTAATAACTCTGCTTTACTGGGACCAGTAACATCACCACTGTTAACACACAGTGAAGGTATTGATTGTGTCTTTACACTGGTGTACTTTACGTATGACCAGAATCTCTTTGTGTTTTCTTCTGGATTTCAAGACAGAGTTTCATTGTGAAAAGTATTAAAGCATCTCGCATTGAAGTACGCACTATATTTCAACCTCCTATAAAACTCTGCCAATAATGAGGGTTTTGCATTGTTTTAAATTTGGCATGCTTTTTTTGTAGCTTCTGCAACAGTTTTCTGACCTGTACCATCTCTTAATAATTTATTTTGTATATGTCTGTCAGTAGCCACTGATACTCTTTCTTTGAATTTGAACCACATCTGGTCTGCATTTTCAGACTGGAAAGATTGGAGACTTGTTCTTTGGAACGCCTCAGGCAGTTTGATCTGCTGTTTTAATAGATGTATTTTGCATTTATTTTTGGTGGGTTTGGATGTTACAGTATTCAGTCTTGCTACAGGAACCTCGTCTTCACTAATCCCTGTTACAAGCTCTCAACCAGAGCTAGCCTCCGCATCCTTTGGTAATGGCCACCCAAGAATCCGTATGTCCTTGAACAACATGGACAGTCAGTGATCTTTCTGTGGACCCAAGGACATGTCAGAATCCTGGAAAATTAACTTGTTGACAGGCTAACCAAAGAGGCTACTCATAAACCGAGTCTGGAGATCGGTGTACCACAATCTGATTTTCAGTAGGTATTATGGCATAAAGGTTGGGTTGTTTTGGGGGCAGTAGATCAGACAGCGAGGTCATCGGTCTCATCGGATTACATAAGGACGGGATAGGAAGTCACCCGTGCCCTTTCAAAGGAACCATCCCAGCGTTTTCCTGGAGAGATTTAGGGAAATCACGGAAAACCTAAATCAGGATGGCCGTATGCGGGATTGAACCGACGTCCTCCTGAATGCGAGTCCAATGTGCTACCCACTGCACCAACTCACTCGGTATGTCACAAGGCTTTTGGGCTTTGGAATACAGCATGGTGCTCCCTGACTTTGCTGAATAACTTACGTAGGCTAAAAGAGACAACAAATGTGTGGAGATCAATGGGAACGTCTAGCAAGGGCTCTGTTGTCCTTTGCCAGCTCCATATCAGCCATACTTGGCTGACTCATGGTCACCTCCTACATTACAAGGACACATCTCAGTGTCACTGCAGTTCACACTTTGCAGTTGTCCATATCTTGGACTCTCCAAATGTAGTTGCCCTGTGGCAGACTTTTAATCTCTTTCATGCGCTCCCTTC
This sequence comes from Schistocerca gregaria, assembly GCF_023897955.1. Classification (NCBI taxonomy): domain Eukaryota; kingdom Metazoa; phylum Arthropoda; class Insecta; order Orthoptera; family Acrididae; genus Schistocerca; species Schistocerca gregaria. The sequence continues at coordinate 41,464,091 of NC_064923.1, read as the reverse complement.
ACTTGTAAGTGACAATTTCTCAACAGCTAATGTAGTTTTAAGTTTTATCCGTGAAGGGGTTGTGGAACAGTGTAATGGACGTTTGGCTGCAACTGAAATGTACCGTGCAAATCGTGAACTTATAGTTTTAGAAACACTGCAGAATGAACTGAAAGAAACAAGAGAACATGTTCAGTTGTTGGAAAATATGGTTAAAAACCTATCTGATCCATCACTTAAAGAACTCGGACAATTTCAAGAGCACAATGAACCAAAGAAGTGTGCAAAACCTAAATATGCTTCAAACAATTTTAAAGTTCCGTTAAGAAACAGATTTCAGTGTCTCATTACAGATTGTGAAGTTAATAATGAGGAGTCCAGCAACTCGCACCAAGATTATTTATCTGAATTGGCGGGAAGTAAATGCAAAATGTCAGAAAAACGTAACTGCAGCGACGATGCAAATAAAATGACGAAAATAAACTGTAGTAGGCCTACAGTTTTGCTTGCTGACAGCCACAGGAGAGGAGTTTGCAGGTATTCTTCGCCTCCAGCAAGATTTCTCTGATACAAGTGTTGTGAAACCTGGAGCAGGTCTGACAGAAGTTTTAAAAGGCTGTAAAAACTATAACTGCATCTCGCAAAGTGAATGTATAGTAATAATTGGCGGTGCAAATGATGTGTATAAGAATGAACTAATAGCGGTAAACTGTGTGTTAAGAAATGCACTATGTACATTAGTGAAGCAAAATGTGATCGTGGTAGGCATATCACGCAGGTATGATCTTATTGAATCTTCTTGTGTGAACTGAGAGATCCAAAAAGCAAACAGCATGTACAAGTGTGTTAAGAAATGCACTATGTACATTAGTAAAGCAAAATGTGATCGTGGTAGGCATATCACACAGGTATGATCTTATTGAATCATCTTGTGTGAACTGAGAGATCCAAAAAGCAAACAGCATGTACAAAAAGATCTGCAAGGCCACTTCAAATGTGTTTTTCCTTAATACTGATGACCTGGAGAGAAAGCACTCCACTACACATGGAATACATTTAAATAAATGGGGAAAATTGCTACTCTGCCAGAAGATCAAGGATTTAGTGGAAAGTGTTTCTCCTAGAAGTAAGAAATGTAATCAAATCCCATTGTTGATGGTGAAGGAGAGCTGCAATGTATCTTGCCTACCAACTACTTCAGCTGCTGCAGTAACACAACTTGAAGAAACACTGATTACAGGAGGACGTGTTGGGAGAGAAGCAGGCATATTAGCAGCTACAACAGATGGAACAACACAGCAAGGAACAGAGAAAACAGAAAGAGCAAGGTGGCAGCATACTCAGCTACAAAAACTATTGCTCCATCAAGTGGTACAGGTATCCATTCTGCAGCAACATCTGAACTACCTGCAAGGGGAACCCAGTCTTCAAGATCAAGACATGAACATGAAGAAGGGAACAGAGTTCAACGAGCAGTAGCAGTGTAAAGTGTTGTGGGTAAGCGAAAAACAGTTCCTCTTCTCCGTCTAAATGATTTTTTAGTCGAAGGCAGCAAGGAGAAGAAGCCCATAAGGTAAATAGTGCAGGAGATTTAATAGCCCCTCACCATAATGGTACATCTGTGAGGAAAGACAGGTTTGATCTTAAAATATGCTATCTTAACAGTCAAGGAATGAGGGATAAGGAATTTATTGTCAGTAATCTTGGAACAGAAAAAGGGTTTGATATTTTGTGTTTGAGTGAACAGTGGGCCACTGAGAGTGACCTAATATTTGTTAAATTTGATAATTGTAATATAGCCAATAGCTACTGCAGAAAATTGCATTCAAGAGGTGGTGTAGCAATCTATGTTAACAAATCACTTAGACGTTCGATCAATAGATTGGATCGAGATTTTTGTGTGATGAACTGAACTTTGAAGCTGCTGGTATAGTTTTAGACAGTTTTAAGTTATTTGTAATATCCCTGTACAGATCACCTAATGGCATCATCAGTCTATTTCTAGAGAAACGGGATCAGCTGCTACGTGTACCTGGTGAAACTAGATGGATAAATTATGATATTGTAATAAGTGGTGCTCTGAATTCAGATTTTGATGTAACAACATGCAAACGTTGTGTCACTGAACTTCAAAATCTACTAAGACAACATTTTTGTGAATTTTAAAACAACAGACGAATCATGTGATGTGTCAGAGTTTCCATTTTCTGATCATAGTTGTGTGACCTTAAATTATACAAGTAGGTTCCCTTTTGATAAGACTAGTATAACTAACCCTCTCCCAAAAATTGTGATCACCAGACCTGCCTCAGATGAAAAAAAATCATAGATCTTGTAACTCCCTAGCTGACAGAGACTGGTTTTGGCCAGTGTTATGGAGACACACCCTATACTTTAAGTAATGATTTTCCAGCAAATATACTATTTGAAAGGATTTTTAAAGTATGTTTGGCACACTTTAATGACTGCATTCCAACAAAGAAATTCTAAGTAGACCTAACTGATCGAGTCCTGAAAACTTAAGTTCCAAAAAGACAAAATACGTGGTATACGGAACAACTGACCACTCTGAAAAGCCAAGTTATGTTATTGCACAATGTTTATTGTAGACTAAAGACTAATCAAGCTAAACTAGTCTATGTTACATGTAGGAATGAATATAAAAAACTGATCATAGAAGCCAAAATAGCACACAATCTCAGAAGTATTGAGAAATCAACCAACAAGTGCAAAGCTGCTTGGAAGCTAATAAATAATGTCGCTAAAGATGAAAGAAATGTTACGATTAATATCTCTGCCCCAAAATTCAATGATTATTTTGTTAAATCAGTTGAAGAAGTAGGAAGTAGTATTGCTAAACCCAAAATCACCTCATCACAGTTACTGTCAAAAAATAGTTGTAGATCATCAACAAATACAAGTATCTTCAGTTTCTCTAAGGTCTCACCAGATTTTGTATTAAGAATAGTGAAACAGTTAAAATCATCAAACAGTATATACAATATATGACTGATACTGTAACATAATGAAGAACGTCATAGGCAGTATAGTGTACCCTTTAAAACATTATATAAACAAATGTCTTGCTGAAGGATATTTTCCTGATGAGCTTAAACAGTCTAGGGTAGTTCCAGTTTATAAAAAAGGGGATAAAGACTGTGCCTCAAGTTACCGGCCAATTTCCATAGACCCATATTTTTCTAAAGTTCTGGAATGCACAATTTACAAATAATTATCTGATTACTTTGATAATACAGGAATTATTAGTGGATCTCAATATGGTTTTAGGAAAAACATGTCAACAATTGATGTGATAGATACTGTTGTAAAATACACTACTGGCCATTAAAATTGCTACACCACAAAGATGACATGCTACAGAAGCGAAATTTAACCGTCTGGAAGAAGATGCTGTGATATGCAGATGATAAGCTTTTCAGAGCATTTGCACAAGGTTGGCGCCCATGGCGACACCTACAACATGCTGACATGAGGAAAGCTTCCAACCGATTTCTCATACACAAACAGCAGTTGACCAGCATTGCGTGGTGAAACGTTGTTGTGATGCCTCGTGTAAGGAGGAGAAAGTGTACGATCACGTTTTCGACTTTGATAAAGGTCAGATTGTTGCTTATTGCGATTGTGGTTTATCGTATCGCGACATTACTGCTCACGTCGTTCGAGATCCAATGACTGTTAGCAGAATATGGAATCGGTGGGTGCAGGAGGGTAACATGGAACACCATGCTGGATCCCAGTGACCTCGAGATGACAGGCATCTTATTCGCATGGCTGTAACAGATTGTGCAGCCACGTCTCTTGATCCCTGAGGCAAAAGGTGGGGATGTTTGCAAGACAAAACCATCTGCACAAACAGTTTGATGATGATTGCAGCAGCATGGACTATCAGGTTGGAGACCATGGCTGCGGTTACCCTTGAAGCTGCATCACAGACAGGAGCGCCTGCGATGGTGTACTCCACGACGAACCTGGGTGCACAAATGGCAAAACGTCATTTTTTCCGATGAATCCAGGTTCTGTTTACAGCATCATGAGGGTCGCATCCGTGTTTGGTGACATCGCGGTGAACGCACATTGGGATCATGTATTCGTCATCGCCATACTGGCGTATCACCCGGCATGACAGTATAGGGTGCCATTGGTTACATATCTCGGTCAATTCTTGTTTACATTGACGGTACTTTGAACAGTGGACGTTACATTTCAGATGTGTTACGAACCGTGGCTCGACCTTCATTCGATCCCTGTGAAACCATACATTTGAGCAGGAAAATGCACGACCGCATGTTGCAGGTCCTGTACGGGCTTTCTGGATACAGAAAATGTTCGACTGCTGCCTGGCCAGCACATTCTCCAGATCCCTCACCAACTGAATACGTCTAGTCAATGGTGGCTGAGCAACTGGCTCGTCACAATAGGCCAGTCACTACTCTCGATGAACTGTGGTATCGTGTTGAAGCCGCATGGGCAGCTGTACCTGTACACACCATCCAAGCTATGTTTGACTCAATGCCCAGGTGTATCAAAGCTGTTATTACGGCCAGAGGTGGTGGTTCTGGGTACTGATTTCTCAGGATCCATGCACCCAAATTGCATGAAAATGTAATCACATAGTTCTAGTGTAATATATTTGGCCAATGAATACCCGTTTATCATCTGCATTTCTTCTTGGTGTAGCAATTTTAATGGCCAGTATTGTACATCCATCAAGTATTTGAGGATAAAGACTTTGCTCAAGTCACTTTTTGTGACCTAAGCAAAGCCTTTGACTGTAGAACATATAGTACTGCTTGAAAAATTGAACTTGTATGGGGTTAGAGGTAATAGCCTTAAACTATTAAGATCAGTTTTACAGAACCATAAGCAAGTTGTCTGTGTTGGCAAAGAATTGTCCAGTGTAGAACTAGTTAAGGTAGGTGTCCCACATGGATCTGTACTCGGCCCTTTCCTGTTCCTAATAATGATTAACAACCTATCGTCATGTATTAAATCAAAAACTGTACAACTTTTCTGAACAGCAGTAATGACCTCAGTAGCCTTAAAACGTGTTATAGAGACAATTACTCAAGCATCATACTGGTTTAAAGCAAATGGATTTTGCTTAATCAAAAAAAAAAAAAAAAAAAAAAAAAAAAAAAAGCAAAGAGCATTTAGTGTAAAAGACAAGCTACCATATGATGATCCCAGTTATGTTAAGTTTTTAGGGGTATATTTGGATGACAAATTATCTTGGGGTCAACATGTCAAGTATCTTAGTGGTGAGTTGTCAAGGGTAATCTATCTGTTAAGGCGACTAATGGATTCTGTACCTAAAAATTATGTTAGAATATCCTATCTCTCATTCTTCCAAAGCATAATAACCTATGGTATCATTTTATGGGGAAACTCCAGTTGTGTGACATTCTTCTACTGCAGAAGTAAGCTATTAGGGTAATTACAGGCTCATCATACAAGGCAATGTAAATCTTTGTTTTATGAGCCAAAAATTATAAAAGTAGTAAAACTATATTGATACTATGTTTTAATATACATGGAAAAGAAGCTACCCAAAGCTAAACACAGAGAAAATATACATTGCTACAACATTAGGACGAATGGATGTATTTATACTCCATTCCACAGACACTCAAAATCAGTGAACAGTTACGAGCTAATGAGGCACAAATTATTTAATAAACTTCCACTAGCTGTACAAATTTACTGGAGCAACCATTCAAACAAACAGTGTATGACTGGTTAGTTGCCCATGCATACTATGACATAAAGGATTTTATCAATTATAAAATTATACTGCAATAACAAACGATTACTCTTTTGCAACAGGAATTATATAGTAATATAAATATGACTTTGTAGGATTTCACCAATCCTAATATAACCATGCAATAACAAACCTATTGTTCTTTTGCAACATGAATTATATTGTATGACTTTGTCAATTGTCATATTATACTGTAATAACAAATCTATTGCTCTTTTGCAACAGGAATTATATTGTGTTATAAGTATGACTTTCTAAGATTTCATCAATAGTAATACTACACTGTAATAACAAACCCATTGTTCTATTGCAACATGAATTATATTGTATGATATGTATGACTTTGTCTATTGCCTTAATGGCCTAATGATAATAAAATTATTCTATTCTATCATTCTGTTTAAGGGTGGGCACCTTACCCTGATCTTTCAGGACCTCACCCTACCTGCATTTTAAATCTTCCTCACTCCCTCTGGTGCCGTCTGTTCGGCTTGGTGTTTGTATTTTCACCATCTGTGTTTCTCTTGCCTTTTGTTTTTTAGGCTGGTGATTTTAGTGTGCCGCAGAGTGACTGACTCATCCATTTTTATTGTTGTGATCAGCCAGCTAAGATCATCTACTATATTGTTTTAACATCTTTTATCTCTTTTTTCCTCTTCATTAATTTTTTCAATTGATACTTTCATTTTCTACTTCATAGTACTTACAAACACTGCTTTACACAATTTGTTCCTTCTCTGGATTTGAAGCGATAGAATTCCTTTGGGGTATGCTTTTCATCTGAGACGAGTGTGACTAAGGAAAAAGGGATGGAGAACCATGCAATGTAGTCCCTTTAATCTCCAAACCAACCACCATCAACCACTAATCCCTGTGTCTGTCATGATTTTCCCTATTTGGTCAGAATTATGTGTTGCTAAAAGGTCAAGTATGTTTTCACAACTGTTTGCACTTCAAATGGGCTCCTGAACTAATTGTTCAAAATAATTTTCTGAGAACCATTCAGAATGATTTCAAATGACATTTTATGACTACATCCAACTTTAAGCATATATTTTTGTGAACCTATCAAGGGTAGATTGAAGTCACTACCAACTATAACTGTATGAGGTTACCTATTTGAAATGAGACTCGAGTTTTCTTTGAACTGTTCAACAACTGTACAATCTGAGTTGGGGGTCAGCAAAAGGTACCAATTATTAATTCATTCTGGTTTACAAGTGTAACCAGTATCCATGCTATCTTACAGGAGCTATTTACATTTATTTCACTTCTGACAGCAATTAACACTTCTGTCCTTTCTGAACACAGTGTAAGTCCTTGTAAAAATTTTGGCTGAACTTATTTCTGGCTTTACCCAGCTTTCTTTACATATAACAATGTGAACTTCAGTGTTTTGTATTAGTGCTTGGAGCCCTGGTTCTTTTCCAGCACAGCTACAACAGTTTACAACTACAACACCATTTATTTCTGGATCTACTTTCCTGTGTTTGTTTTGCACCCTTTTAGACTGACACCCTTGTCGTGCTCCCTTTTAGACTGACACCCTTTTCTGAGACACAGTGATCTAAAGAATAATCCAGTCCCCTCCACACAGCCCGTGTTACCCGTATAGCTACTTCCACTGACTTATTAAAGCTAAACCCGTAAACTCACCACCATGGGGCACAAGTCATGAAATCTGCAGCCTACATAGTTGCAGAACTGCCTAAACCTCTGATTAAAACCCTCCAATCGGCTCTGTACCAAAATAATACATTTCGTTCTGTCGATGATTCTACATATGGCGAGCTCCACCTTCATCTCGCAAGCAAGGCTGGTAGTCTTTACAACTTCAGCTAGCTGCCTGTAACCACAGAGAATCTCGTCAGATCCCAACTGACACACATCACTAGTTCTGACATGAGCTACCAGCTGCAGCTGGCTGCACTCTGTGCTCTTCATGGTATGCAGAAGTACCTTTTCCCGGCATGTATCTGGAGTGCACTCTGTACCTTCACACCTATATCCCTAAGGGGCCCCACTACCTGCCTAACAGTGGAGTCCCCAGCTACCAGTAAACCCACCCTCTGTGAATGCCTAGACCTTGTGGGCTGAGAGGCTTCCTAAGGAACAAGGCAAGTGACTTCATCTGGCTGAGAACCATTGGCCACAGAAGGTGCCAGAAACCTGTTCATCAGATGGACTGGGGTGGCCTTCTGATTGGACCCCTGGAAAGTCTTCTGATGCTTACTTTTCCTTGGAGTGACCTCCCGTTCAACCACGGGTAAGCGATCAACTTCAGTGTGGCCAGTACAAGGGGAAGCCACAGTAGTGAACCAATCAGGGGAGATAAGGATGTGCTGGATGTCCTCCGGATCTCCACGTCCGGCCCCCATGGTGATGCCTATTGGCAACAACCTCGAGCTGTGTGCAAAGGGTCACCAACTCACAAAGGGTCACCAAGTCACCTCGCATATGAACGCAGCAATCACAGTCTCTATTCACACTATAGGTGGCAAAACTGTACATTACACAGTTACTAAGCAGTGCATGGTAATCGCACAAACATTCAAGAAATGCGGGGATCGATACAGGCATGGTTACTTTACACTACACTGCTATTAAAATTTAAGACTGTGCTCTCAAACGTGCAAGAAATTAAGAAAGAAAACTAGTATCCACACAGATAACTGAAAATAAGTCACTCCTGTTTGAAGCTCATAAATATAACTCACAAATAAATGGTGTACTCACCTTCTCAGCAGCAGTAATGGAAGATGGATTCTCTCACTGACGGTCCCATCTGACTGACACTGATCCAATCCAAGCAAAATAAAGTATGGTCAGTTTTTCTTTGTTCATTTAAGTGTGTGTGTGTGTGTGTGTGTGTGTACATACAGAATTTGGCCCTTCTTTTTGTGATGTTGTTAGAAGTCATCTCTGTTTGTTCATACGGTTCTTTCATCAGTCTGTCGTGCAGACTTCCTCTTTCTGAACCAGCCCACAGATCTTTCTGAGTACTTTTCTCTCTTGTTTTTTTATCCCCTTCATTTTCATTATTCCTGGGATTACTATTGTTTATGAGGTAGACAAGACCTCTAGTGAGACTACGGTATTATAATGTCTTAATTTGGCATTGCTGGAGATACTTCATTTGTTGAAGTGATTCCATGTAAGTCTGCATGCTTTATGTAGTTGTTTTGGCCGTTTCTTCATTGGATGTCGGGTTCAGTCCTGCTTTCTTTATATCACTCCCAAGGGATTTTGTGTCCATGAACTGTGTTTTTTCGTATGAGATTTGTACTCCTGCCTGGCTGAGATATCGTTTAATGTCTCTAGAGTTTCTTTGGCTTCTTTTCTTGTACACATATTATGATGGTTATATCATTGGCAAAGGCTAGACATTTCAAGTTCATGGTTCTATCCCTGTCTCTACCATCTTTAGCTGATTGACTCCTATGTCCCATCCCCTGATTGTTTTCTCTGAAACTGCATTAAATAGAATGGGCATACTTATCCCATGAACTTCATTCTGAATGTTGTGTTTCTTAATGTTTCCTAAATTAGGTGTCTGGTCCTGTTGCCCACCTTCATTTCTTCTAATATGTTGAAGAGTGTTTCTATATCTGTGGACTCATATGCCTTCTTGAAGTTGACAAATGTTATTGTGGTGTTCCTATACTCTTATGCTGTGTTAGAATTACTTTATTTTCACAACTTTTGCCTGTTTTGAGATGCTTGTGTCTGCTAGTTGACATTTATGGTCAGAGTAATGAAAATCCACATTCCTGCACGTAACATTGTCTTTAATATGTTTACTAAGTATAATCTAATCTATTATGCTGGTGGTGGACTTTGTACTGTGGTACCAGTATTTAATACATTTATAAGATTATATGAATTAACAGCTTCTACTACCGTTATATTAAATACATTGCAATATTTTGCATCAGTATTCAAATCATCAAGTTTTGTGAGATCACTGGGGCACTATGTCCCACTATCCTACTAAGTATGTACGTGGAACTCCCTACAGCCTTTGGTGGATGATAAGTCCCAGTAACTTTATGTTTTCTCATAAACTTTCTGCACTCTTTGGTGCAGAGTTCAGTGACTGTCACTTTGCTCAACCATTTTTGCCATACTGATTAAAATAGTTTGTTTTCCTTGCCTCGAGATTCTTACTAATAAAGACTGCAAAACAAGGGGGGACTGTGCCCCTCCCCTCCCCCCATTTTCAGGGTAAGGAAAAAATATAGTGTAATCGGGTGTTTTTCTTTGAAGAAAAATGATTTAAAACTTTGTAGTATGAAGGTTTTTAACAGGGTCGTTACTGGACCAAAATACTTCATACATCCCAGTTTGCCTCCCCAGGAACTATAACATAGTTGCTCTTGGAGGTGAATATTCATTTACAAAAATCTGTAACACATTAAACTTATTTCTAATACTGTATATTTAGGTACATGAGTTGGTAGGTTTTTAAGCTTTACTGTTACCCTAACTACAAATGAGGAAATGTATGGTAAAAGATAATAATTATTTGTTGAAGACTTATACACTTTGGGTAGATCACTAGTAACATAAGAGTTTTCAAGACGACAAGTAAAAGCAAACTGAGAGAAAAATATCACTTCACACAACACTTAGCACTGCACTTAATCAGTCAGTTGATCTCATGATTGCCATAGTAGCTTCCCTCTAAGAACTGTATGGGCTTGTAGTGTAACATACCATTTTGGTGAACTGATGTTGCACAAGAATTTCTTGAGCCAACAAAAAATGATTGCTGTTCTAAAAAGTTTATTTTCATAATGAATTAGATATTCTACTGTGTAGATGTATGTTTTATTTATGCGCAAGTATCATGAAATGTTGAGTCACAGATAGGCTTAGCAAAAAGACTGTCAACTTTCAGTCAATAAGACATTTGTCGAAAATGCACTGAGGCGTGCCCCCCCCCCCCCCCCCCCCCTCACATTACACACACACACACACACACACACACACACACACACACACACACGCTCGCTGGCAGCTGACTGTGTGTGTGTGTGTGTGTGTGTGTGTGTGTGTGTGTGTGTGTGTGTGTGTGTAAATTAATTGTTGAGAAAATTAGAGAAATACTCCACAAAGCAATGTAAATAAGTGCATTGCCCTGGAATGGCACAACCCTCCAAATCAGAATGTGCCACACAAACCGCCACTGCAGGCAAATGTGGCAAGCTTGTAAAGCCTGCTGGACAGTTTCGTAGCCCTAAATCATCCTGTTATAGTCCAGCAGAAGAAACTCGTAATTAATGTCATACACCAGAATTTCTGTAGTCTTAAAACAAGCACAATGATCTGGATATTATTACATGTCTTGATAAACCTGATAATTTTGTCATAACTGAACATTGGTACAATGAAGACCTAATTAACATTAGTCAACCACTCTCCATGATATTTTGTTTTGCCTTTAGTAGGAAAAACAAATGTGGGGGTGGTGTAGCACTCTTCACAAAATCTGCTGTAATAAATCTAAAATGGTGTAGAGAAAATATAGCAATTATCAGTGTGTATAGGCCACTTGGGGCACATATGGATACATTTTTCAAAAATGTATCTGCTCGCTGATTATATATAGATAGTACATTTTCTGGGTTAAATGGCCATGTAAATATTACAATAACAGGGGATATAAAATAGCCTTATTAACCAACAACGCTAACACCAAAAAATGACACTTCCTACTTGATGAATTCAGTCTGACCCCACTTATCCATGAGACAGCTAGAGAGACTGACAACTGAAAAACATGCCTGGATAACATAATAACAAACATGACCCATCTTTCCTACAGTACATCTAAAACTAGTCACCCCTGATCATCATGCAGTACAGCTCCAATTGGAGGCAAATAAAATGCCCTTTGTCACTAAAAAGAAACTATATGTCAGCAAAAGAATTATGTATTATAACATCAGTAGACTGAACTGCATGTTAGCGCACACCGTGGTCTGAGAATGATAGCTCTTCCCATGATAGCTTTGTTGCTAACTTCTATACTGTTTAGATGTTACATGCCCAGTTGTAGCCACAAAAGTTAAACTAAAAATATATCTGGATAAATAATGGTGTCATTGAATCAAGAGAAAAATTAAAATTATTCCATACTGCAATGTTGAATAATAGACAAAATTTCAACCTAAAGGAGGCCTTCAAAATATATCAAGAATACTATAATGATTAATTAATACAGACCAGGAGCAACTATGTTTCGAACAAGCTTCAGTCGACACACAATGTTTCTACTGGTGTCTCAGAAGCAATGAACAGTTTTAGAACAGACACACACAAATCCTATATGGATTTTATTATCAACCACAATAGGATGAATATCAACTTGAAATTGCTAATTTATTCAATGAATATTTAGTTCAGTACAGGAAGCTATCAATCACAAACATAGAAACCTTCAAAAAGGCATCCATCTAGGCATAGCATATATTTAGCCCCCAAAATTTTCAAAGAAATAATTAACATTATTAGTGTCCTAAAATCTTCTGGTTCTGCAGGACATGAGGGCCTTAGTATTGATGTATTAAAAGTATGCACACAAAATGTCTCTGTACCCCTGTCTGTAGCAGCAGGCACATTCCCAAACAGACTAAAAATAGCTCAGGTAACACCAATATTTAAAAAAAGGTGACAAACTCAAAATTGAAAACTACATACCAATATCAATACTTCCTGTCTTTTCCAAAATGGTTGAAAAAGTCATATACAACAGAATTATAAACTTTCACCGTATGCACAACCTAATGTTTGAAAATCAAAATGGGTTCTTAAACTGTAAATCAACTAGCACAGCAGCTGCTCAGTTAATTGAAGAGATAATAAGTGGCATCGAGAACAAGCAACATTTTGCAGGCAGATACCTTGGCCTTGAGAAAGCTTTTGACGTTTGAACACCACTAACGTATTAGATAAGCTGTGGAACATTGGCATCAGAGGCATGCTCCAGGACTAAGTACTGGT